>NC_090921.1:720339756-721589756 GCF_040938575.1 Ambystoma mexicanum
TGTTCGCTGTACGTTAAGAGACCAGTTGAATTTAAAAGGGTCCACCATAATGAACAACTGATGGGAGCAAGGGGTAAAGAGTTGTAGAGCTGGAGAAATGAGGGGATTTTCAGAAGGGGTTACAAAACCTAACCAAGAGTGTGGAAATGTTTGGAACAGGTACTTGAAATATCTGACATGGCTCAAGGAGCCTGGAAGACCTGTTAAGATCCAGTTACTCACACATTTTTCTCTGTGTTCTAAGGAGGATGGCACAGTGCCTGTTGGCACAAATGGGAACTGCAGGTACACGCTTTGCATCGCTATTCTGTCTAGAGGTATATCTTCACTTTTGGATGTGTTTTGATCTTGTGGACAGTTCGCTTACAGACAATTGTCTCCAGCCTGGCGAGGTGTGTGTAGTCTCACTAAGCTACATGTGCCTGTCCTTGTCATCGCTCAGGAACATTTGGTACTTGTCCGCCCAATGCCCAAAGCAACACCTGTGCCCACTTTGACCGCGGTGCCCCCTGCGTCCCCTGTGTCATTTTATTTGGACAAATCAGTGACTTTATTTGATTGTGTAGAAGAGGGACTGTTAAAATGGACCAAACGGTCCAACTACATCTCAGCAACATCTTCAGAAGCTCTGATGAACATTCCTGAGCAGTATAGACTGTTCGGCCAGACTGAGATGTTCTTTTCTTCTCTCTTGGTCCGTGGTGATCAAGCTTTCATGAACGCCAAGTGGCTCCAGGTCACCCAATACAAACTTTTATTGCTTGTGAATTCCTCTGAGTCAGCTTTTAGAGCAATCAAAGAAGAACTGAAGGCCCTGAGGCTCATCACCCTGCAAAATAGGTACAACCTCAACCTCCTGACAGCTATGGAGGGGGAGTGCGCCATAAAATTGTGAGCTTGTGTTGCACATTTGCACCTCCTAATGATTCAAAAAATGGAACTTTGACACAAATAATTGTCACCTTGCACAAGCTTAAAGTGGTCATGGAGAACAAAGAAGGAAAAACAAATGTCCCTTGATTGGAATCGACTTTTTCTTGGGTACTGTGTCAGATGAACTTAGCTTCCAACATCTTAATGCAATTATTTTCTTTTTTCTTACTATATATCCTTTGTGCCTGTCAAATGCTCTTATGATGCTGTAAATTGGTCAGCAAGGATCTTCTAATGCACATGCAAGAGAGGATATTTGCAATGGAGAAACCACTGTGAGAGGATGTGGTAGTCTTGAACATATATGCACAGACATACATACATGGGGGTCTTTAGGGACATGTGTTTGGGACAGTTGAGGTACATGGTGAATACACAAGACTGGGAAATCTGGTTTAGCAAGGTTGAAGTTTGAGGAAAGGCAGTGGGCAGTTGCAATATCAGATGGTCAGTTATGACCCGCTCGGGATTTTACAACTTGGTACTATTGTGGAAACAAGATGCAATCTTTTTAAATACATGGCAGCCTGTTATTCATTGTCCAGCTAAGTCTGGACCTTTGGTAGAGTTAGTTTGGGACTGAGGAATAAACCCGGGACATTTGATGCTGAAGGGAAGAATCAACAGATGGTATATGGGTTTTGATCAGGTTCTCAGGATATGCACAGAGGACATGCGTGCTGAATTGATAGTCATGTAGATTAGTGTGAAATAAGGACGCCAGCAAGTCTCAGTGGATAAGATATTTATCACCAGTTCAAAGGAAACTTGTTCATGGCCCTCCCTCCTCATGTTGTTGGAGTGTCCTTGCAAAGACCATTTTCATCACTTTCTGGGTTAGAGCTCCCCTGCCAGTTTGAACTTGTATTGAATTATGTTTGTTGTGTAAATGTGTAACTATGGGACGATGTCATGATAGATCCCAAAAAGGGGTATACTGTAAATATGAGCTGATGCTAAGATATGTTGAAAGGGGATGATGGTTAAAGAAATGTGCTCAATGAGAGCGTGGGAATTAAAGGAGATTACATTTCTTTGTATGGGCTTTACCAATCAATTGTGGGGGGATGATTTGTAATAAAATATGTAGGAGTGTTTTAAATGTTTCAAAATATATAAAATGTGCAATCTTATATGGTTCAAGGAGACTTGGGTTAGTTTGACTCTATGGTGTTACTTCATTCCTCCTGGCTGTTTGTACATTAAACTTGCTTTACGGACAAACGTACACTTGCTTCTTAAGATGTGGGCATTCTTTGGCTTAAGGGGATCCACACATTTCTAATAAAAAATGAAGTCCACTCCATTTAAAAAGAGGCACGTACCTGTGCAGTCCACATAAAGGCAATTTCCCACAGACAGCCCTTCCACTAGGCATGTGGGCCCCCCTGTGGCCTTACAAAATGTCCAGCAAACAGGGCCCCATGAGAACCTCACATCACATGGCAACAGGCATTGCCACCACACAAGGACCAAAAGCAAACCTTCTATGTGTCGAAAGGATCTCTATGAAATTATACTTATCACCCTAGGCTTTCTTTTACCCAACCTGTCCACAATAGATAGGTCCTATCACACAATGGCTAGCTGTATGGCCTACATCTCTAATTGCAGTGCTTTTCTGCATCAGCAAGCCCTACCGGACACTTTCAAAAGACATCATAAAGCTCACCTTGTGAACCAGATGAAAAAACAACTGATGATGAGATTCCAGAGGCACACAGGACAACCAAAAAATAAACATAAACTACTAACTGGCATCAAAATGCACACAAAACATAAGCTCCACATGTGTCCAAGATACGATTCAAGACTCTACCACAATGTCCAGCTCTGGAACACCTGCCACTCCATCACACCATCACAGTTCCATCACAGGGTTCAATTTATTTGTTGTTCTGAATTTGTTTGACATCATGTTTTATGCAATCTGACCTTTTAAACTGCACTGTTGAATCTCTATGTCTGCATCATCGATTCTATCACTTGCCTTTTTGGACAATATGATATTATATGATAAGTAATTTCTAACGCACACGTACACAATTGTTTCTAGGCGTGACACGACAAGGAGGGGGAAACTGAAGGTGGACAAATAACAATCTTATTAGTCCTTGTGTCATTCAGGTCGCACAAGTGTGGGGAAGAGGGGAGGGGAGAAGTGCCGGGTTGGGGGGAGGGCATGAGGAGAAGTGCAGCTGACTCAATAGGTGCTGCCAGAGGGTGGCTCTTAAGCACAAAGCGAAGGCACTGTAGGGTTGCAGATACAGACCCTTAAGTGCTGAGGGAGCTCGGAGACAGTGCATGTGCAAATGTACAAGAAGGAGTCTGGGCCGAGTTCAGGGGTGGCCAGGTGACCAGTGACACCAGGTGACCAGTGTGCAGAACTATAAGGGACATTAGCAGGTTATTGTGACTTCTTAGAGACGTCAGAGATGTGAGTAGAGATAGAGAGGGTGGAGTCAAAGATGACACCAAGGCTCTTAGCCTCACATGAAGGAGCAGGAAGAGGACCCAGGGTGGGCAGCCAGCCAGAGAGAGAGAGGAAAGGGGGGAGCAGGTATCTCAATGAAGAGGCTCCTGGTCTTACTGGCATTAAGGCAGAGATCATTTGTAGAACATAATTCCAGAGTTGCCACCAGACAGTCTGGTATGAGAGCGGGAGCTGTAGAGAAGGAGCTAAGTACCCCCACCTCAATCACCTCGCCCATCTTGCCTGCATGTTGGGAACCAGAGAGTGAGACATGTGCGGTACCAGTGAAAATACTGATACAAGGAGAATCCTGGAGGTAATGTTCCCATTGAGAAAACCATACCTACATACGAGACAGTACAATGGCCATTTGATTGAAATCCTGGGAGAAACAGGACCAATGAACGGCAAAAGCAAATGGAGAGGTCATACAGAGTCAAGCTGACACACATGGAAGAGATGCAGAGATTAAAGAGTGCAGATATTCTATAAGGCATCACGAAAGTATTGAAGATAAGTGGCATCTTGGAATCAAAATGAAGAAACTTATGTTACAAAACTGATGAAGATGTCAATTCAGTTTATACGTGTACAGATGCAAAGAAACGCAAGCATATTGTTGAAGCTAGACAAGTAGTGAATAGATTGCAGCATGCGCCAATATATACATGCACTTTATATTTTTACAACACTGTCGTATAACTGAGAACCCAATTTGAATCACATACATATATCCCCACTATTATGGTGATATTCATATGCAATGACTACCTTGGTCCGTAAACACCTTTTGCAGATTTTAATGCATTGTATCATTTTTGTCATGGCTCAGGGTAGAGATTGTTCCATGTCCATGCACTTGGCATTTAAAAAAAATCATTTATGATGATGAATTTACCAACTTTAAAAGGGATTTTGTGAACATATCCCTGGTTTTTAAATTGGAGAAATGTGTAATTTTAAAATATGTCCATAACACCATACTAAAAACATTATAGTACGCACGACTAGGCTCTGCCTTTTCATCACGGACCGAGTAATATGTAATTGTTCAGTTTGTAAATACTAACATCTAAATGCTATCAATTTGTCTTTCATTACTTTTGTTTAAAAGTCATGTTTTACTTGTGTAATACAAACTAAACAGGTTGAATTGGGCGGAACTTTACATGATTAGTAATGAGATCTAGCAGCCCAAGCCAAAATGGCCACTAGCCATGATGTTGATTTTGTAAGTCACCTTTTCTCTGTTCCACTGAGGTGTGGTATCAATGACATTTGTGATGTTCTCTTTGATGTCCTGGGTGTTAGTCTTAGCAATGCACGTTGGTGGCGCGGGTTATGGTTGCTTAGCTTTCCATAACTAGTGAATTTCAGGGGTATTTTGCTTTTCCTTTGAACCATAACATCCTTTTAACAAAGATGTTTTACTGAATTTCATAGATTTTTAGTAGCACAACTTGACCACAACGTCCCTTTAAAAAAGATTTTCTTACTGAATTTCATAGGTTTTTAATAGCGCAACTTAACCATAACCTCCCTTTATCAAAGGTTTTTTACTGAATATACATATTCATAGTGTGAATTTGATACATGTTTACTAGGTTTCCCTTACTTTACACACATGTAACATAGAACATACTGAACCCCCAGCTACTGATTTTGATGTCCATGGACTGTGCGTGTGATGTTTATTGAGTAATTTAGAAATCTCCAGGAAAAATAATCTCCCTCTCTCTCTCCCTTATTATGACAGAAGAACATACCAGTTCTAAGCATGAAAGCTCACATGTCTCGGTTGATTGTACACCTAGCAATGTTTTGCTGAGGACAAAAAAACAGAACTATTGTCCCATATTGCCCTAGGTACTAATCCAGAAAAATTAACTTTGGCATTTGGAAGGATGTTCATTTCTGCTTGAACCAAGTGTTCCAAATCTGCCGACAAAGTAGGGGCACTGACATAGCCCAAATGGAAATCATCACAGTGCAGAACTACCACATGGGGAATGTTCATCCTGCCCATATCTTCACGAAGTTGTACAATTCACTGTACATTGCAATCAGGCACAATGCTCCACACCACCTCCACTCCTTTAACATCAAAATTGTTTGCCACATGCCTGCATTGTGCATACTGCTGGAAACCATGCACACATATGTTTCCAACCACCAACTTCTCTACACACAACCTCTTTCAACACAAATCCACAACCTCACACCTGATTGGCTAATCCCTACAGTCCACTTTCCATGCTGGATTTTCTGGAAAACCCCAGATGTCGCACACCCTGTGCGCAGACAGCCGCGATGTCCGCAGAGTTCGTAACTCTTAGACAGTCCTTCTATCCTTTCCACTTCATTCTCTGTGCCATTCCCTCATTGGATACAGCTAAGCCATCACACAACCATCCACCAATCCACCAATCACATCCAAGACCTCTACATCTAACTCCATCATCAGAGTTCAGCACTTCAAATGTACTGTTGATCACTCTGAGTACAAGTCTCATGTCATTGGAAGGCACCTACTATAAAAACTACTGTACAAGTCTCCAAGATTTCTACTTGCAGCTTCATGCATATCCACATGCATGAATACAACCTACAGGTATGCATATTTTCTGCACAGCTCTTATAAATGCACATAAACAGAGTAATTGCCACTTATACCTGCATACACTATAAAATTAACTTACTATTATTTTTCCCATCTGCTATAATCAACTGTCACTTCCAAACCTGTCTGCTATCTAAATTCTTTTTTTACGCACATAACTATCTAAAAAAATATAATATTAAAAGATGGGAGAAATACAGTATAATTGTAGAAAAACACTTAGTAGTGTACTATTAAATTACACACAGCCAGGATAAAACTCACACAGATAGACAATATCATTGAAAAGCTCCCAGCTGAAATAACACCACTGCCTGTACATCACATCCTTCTGCTTTATTACCCACACCTTCACAAATGCATGCATTCCATGCTTTTCTATACAGGTTCAGCCATTTACCTTATACAAATTGCAAAATAAGTATATCATTATTTCTTCTATCGCCTAACATGAAATAACACAACCTTAAGAAACCAAGTGAGTTTCATACACTTAGTATTCTACTCATTTGCAAAGCATGTTGAACTAACAAGTAAAATATAAGGGCTGCACATAGTCAAAAGAAACTGCATGCACACACTATGTTCAGTTATCAAACAACAATACTACTACAAAAACATAAAAATCAACGTCTCAATTAACATCAGTGCTATACACACACACAAAATTACTAACTTCTTTCTTTTACAATTGCAGTGAAGACCACTCTCCTGAAAAGCAGCAGCATCTGAAGTACAAACAACAAAAACGTCAGTACAATGCTACCATAATATTCTTACTGTTGCTCAAACACACTGTGGGGTTGATTCATGGAATTTGTGCACCAAAAAACAGTGATTTGTGCACCAATCTGCCCACAAATCCCCATTTGTTAAACAAGGATTCGCAGGCAGAATGGCACACACATGCCCGTTTTTCAGTGCACAAATTACATAACTCAGGCCCTAGAATGTTAGTATTGCAGAACAAAGAACTGTTTTAATTCTATATCTTTAGATTTAGCATTAGTGCTTCTCCTCACCACTAGCTTACGTTCTACTGTCATTTGAACCCCAGTATAGTAACACACAAATACAAGAATAGCCTTCTCAACTAGTTATCGCAGCCCAATGCGCAATCACACACCACCACATCCATCCTTACCATCATACTCAGACACTAATGAACACAGCACACATACATTGCAGAACAGCCCAACCCATACCTTCTTTTTTTTCAACAGACCCCAACGAATGCCTACCAAAAAGCAAGTCCGTAGAAAGAAACGCAGAAGTAGATCAAATGAAAATAAGTGTCCAAAATAAGCATCCATCTCTAACAGAATTTATACAAAAAGTTCAGACAAAAGATCTAATAGAGTCATTAAGTGAAACAAAACAAGCTTCCAGTACAAAAATGTTGTCTCCTCCTTCAAAATGTAAAACGAAACAGAAAGTGATGAGCAATAATTCAGCTCCCAGTACTGCTAACACTGCTACTATAAATCTTGATGTAGTGGCAAGTAACCATACCCAGAAAAATATTTTACAAAAAAGTTCTGCTATAGAGTCCTTCAGAATCTTATAAAAACAGGAGAGAAATCATGCACAACCCTTAAAACCTACCATAGAAAATTTATCTTAGAAGCTCTCATAGAAGGTGCAATCCTTCTCAAAAGGAAGTTATTTGTTTTAGTGTTAAACAGAATGAAACCACTTACAAAACTAACTACTAAATTACAAAAAAGACTTTTCAATAAATGGAATGTGAACAAAAATAACATATTAAATATCTGTCGAGGTGAATGAAGTCACACCACAAGCACAGAACCATATTTCAATGAAGAAGAATACAAACAAAAGCAAACAAACACAATTGACATAGATAGCAGTGGACGAGGGTATGAAACACTTAATAATACCATTATGGAAGAAGAAACGCTGCTCACAAAAATATCCCCAGAAAACTCAGCATCACCTCTCCATCAGACTGAACCAAAACGTCCAGTGTACAAAGGGCTGTGCACGTCAATGTGTAACATTGACAAAAAATCTTTCAAATCTTTACGCCAGTTCCTCAATCAATATGTAAAAGGCAAAGACAGATTCAAAATTAAACTACTACAAAATATGGATACTTGTCCAGTGTGCAAACATACAGGACTACAAGGACATTCATTAGCCTGCATTTCAGGACGTAATTGCAAAAGCACCTTCCATCATATCAAAATGATATCAACACATCATTCAACTATAAAACATCTAGTCCATAAACTGCACTATGCTAAAAGTCCAGCTTTAGCATTAGACAATTTAAATAACAATCTTCTACATGGTACAGCCAAAGACCTACTCGAAAAAATAGAGCATATCCAGAGAAAATATTTTGGAAGTGAAAGCCACTTACAAAATGCAATAGCTTTACAACAGACTAGGAACAATTCTACAAATGGCAACCTTCTACTACACACATACAAAAAATAAATACTAAAATGTAAAAGTACATCCGCTGAAGTACCAAACCATGTGTGTGTGTGTGTGTGTGTGTTGCCGCAGAACGTTTTCTAAAAGTAGCACGAAAGCTGTAGACATAGCATACAAAATAGAAGAAAATGAAGATTCCAAATGGTTTGAATTAGCTCTCTACCTTATAGCAGAAAACAAATATGAAATAAATGACCCCTTAATACTTTGCAGTTAGCACACTGCAAAACTT
This sequence comes from Ambystoma mexicanum, assembly GCF_040938575.1. NCBI lineage: Eukaryota > Metazoa > Chordata > Amphibia > Caudata > Ambystomatidae > Ambystoma > Ambystoma mexicanum. The sequence goes on from NC_090921.1 coordinate 720,348,478, forward strand.
GACAACAACCAAACTCCTTCATGTGCTATCACAAATAACTTAGAATTATTCCTACTACCAACACACTTTCAACAACTCAATTTATATGAGAACATCATAATTGAAACAGTGCATCCATTTCAAGCAAGAATATGCCTTCAACCAAAAACAGCAAAATTACCTCCCTCAGAATTAGCGAAAAAGTGGCAAAGTAGTTTATTTACCATTAGACCTGAAATAAAATGTACTCACTAGGAGTGCAACATCCAACAGAGCAATCTTTAATTGTCTTAGTAAATGGTGTACCTACAAAAGACAAAACAATGTGGCAACAACTCATAGACTTACATAAAGTTAGACAAGCCTTGCAATATCTAAAAGACAACAATGAATACTACAAAGAAATACATATTGAAGAACACCTGAGGGAAACGACTGAATAATTCAAGAGTCATCAGAAACTGGTCAATTTGAACTTCTAGATCCTGCTACAGTATCCAATATTTTAGACCGTTATACAATTCATCCATTACACTCTAAAGACACCATAGATGATGCACTAGAAACATACCAAATGCGACAAACCAAAGGATCATTAATCCGCATATGGGAAAAAAGTATAGAAGCAAGAGCTTTTCCTCTACTCTTTCCTACTGGGCAAGGAGGAATGTACGATGATAGACCCACTCAGATAACAGCATCAGAATACCGCTCATTACGAATGTATTCTGAAGATCCCAGATTTAGACAAAATGTGGAATACATATTCCACCTACTCTTTGAAAGTGAACTAGCAACTCTATGCTACGGAGTTGCACACACATTGAAATCATGTACTCATTTTCAAAATATGTCAGCTATGCAATTACTACAAAAAGTGCAAGAAAAATATAAGGTTTTACAATCAAGCATTACAAATCTGTTAGCAAACATGTGTAGTACTAAAGAGTACTGGTTCTGACGTCACAGAGATGTACGTTGTATGATGAGAAACCTTGGCCCACTCACTTGGTTTGTTACATTAAGTTGTGCAGAATATGCATGGGAAGATTTACATGATTGCCTATGCATATCAAACAAAAACCAAAAAATACATAGATATACTAACATCTGGAGAACTTTGCTCTCTAGATTCTGTTAATGTTTCAAGATATTTCCATCATTGCTTCATTGCTATGCTACACTTTATTTGTAATAAAAATGTTCCTCCCCTCGGAGAAGTGCAACACTGCTTTTGGAGAAAAGAATACCAATCCAGAGGAGCGCCACATATCCACATGCTTTTATGGATTAAAGATGCTCCTAAATTTGGTCAAGACAGTGATGTCACTGTTTACAGTTTTTCAAAGAATTTGTCACATGTGAAATTCCATCAGAAGCAACAAATAGTGATCTTCATGCACAAATTTTACAATTTCAAAGACACAAATGTGGGAAATATTGTCGTTGCAAATACAAAAACAAAGGGAAATACTACACCAAATGCTGCTTTGGTTTCCCTACACCAGTTACAGCTACAGGTCAAGTAAACAACTTCATGTATTCAGTTAGACATAGTGTTGATGGTAAATCACCTAAGAACACATATTACATAAAAAGAACAGAAGAAGCAAAATATATCAATGATTACAATTCAATCATTGCCCTCTTATGAAATGCAAACATAGATGTGCAGTACATTGCAGACAATGCCACTGCAGTTGCACGATATGTTACAGCCTACTTAACCAAAGCAGAAAAAACAGAGCTTGAAGACCTCTGGGATGACCTATCATCAGACAAAACACTGTCTCAGAAATTAAACAGCTTAGGCATAAACATGCTCTCTCATAGAGAATGTGGCTGCTATGAAGCAGCAGATCATTTAACCAGTACTGCTTTGTATGGAAAATCTGAAAATATAGTATGGCTAAATCTTGGTCCTGCTAAATCTAGAAAAAGAGTTCTCAAATCATACAACATAGAAACAATAGCCACAAATGATCCCAACAGCCAAAATATTTTTAAAAATAATTTACCTAACACATACTACCCAAACAGGAGTACCTCTTTGGAAACCATGGGCCTTATTACATGGTAGGCGGTAAGTAACGGTCCTTGCCGCCATGGCGCTAATAACATGTCCGTGTGGCAAGCAGCCCGCTAATTGCATGGCATTACGAGTATGCAGGCACGAGCTTTGTGCCATGCCGGTAAGGACATTACCGCCATGCCGTAAAAGGCCCCAAAAAGCCCCTTAGCGGCACCAAAGAAAGCGCTGATAGCACTTCCGCCATACATGAATCCGGCATTAGCGGCAACCACTAGAAGCGTCCACCGCTAAAAGCGGTGACCGTAAATAAGCAGAACCGGAAGTAGCGTCATCGCACCGGAATGGGAAAGAGCACGGCGGCCATCTTCAAAAACACAATCCATTGCCATCTTCTGCCCCCAGGACCTGCAGCAAGACTGCAGCTGGCCAAACATATCCCTACAACACCGGAGAATGCCTAAGGCCGTAAAAAAAAGTGCAGCGCGGCAGCACAAGGAACGCTTCTCCAATGAGGAGCTGACAATGTTAGCAGACACACTTGCTGCTAACGCTGAGGTCGTTTTTGCAAACAACATGTGGTGTCCCGCACTGATAAAGAAAAAGGAGTTCTGGGCAGAGGTAGCCCAGAAAGTCAGTGTGGTGGGCTCCACCCCCCGCACTGTAAAGGACATATGCAAGCAGTGGGATGATCTACGCCTCTGTGTACGGAGTATACAAGCAGCCAACAGGAGCTTGGCCATGGGCACAGGAGGCGGAGGAGGATCCCCAATCAAGCTACAAGAGTGGGCTGAGACATGTGCCAGCACCATTGGCGTCAAATTCATTGAGAGAGTGGGTGAAATGGAGCGCGGTGTGCCGTCATCGTCAGATGGAGGTTAGTGTCCACACAAAACACTGCAATGCAAAGCAAGAGGTACTCCCCCAGTTGTGACCTGGAAATTAGTTCATGGATGGGGCCATCACACATACATGTACACAACCCTGCCCATATGCTGTGCACATTTCCACACAACCACATGCATGCAGCACCTCAGACACGTGTCACCCAGACACATGCCTGTATGACCCACCCATCTGGCTAACAACCCGTATGGCCAACCTTGAAGTTCTAATGCATAGAACTGCAGCAACAACAACATCTGCATGATGCACGTTGACCCATCACCAATGCTATCCCTCTCTTTGTCCCCCACAGGCTCACAATCTGACAGTGAGGAGCAGGACTCTTCGACGCAGGCCCCACCACCAAAGAAACAGTCCAAGGGCATGGAAGTAGGCACCAGGCCCAGCACATCGAGGGGCACCGGGAAATCTGCACTCCCGTATAGGGCCAAAGCCACACATCCACCCACGTCACCAAGGCGTGAAAGGCCATCAGACAAAGTGGTAGCACCCACTGCAGCCATTCCCACCACGCAGGATCCACTTGCGGAAGGATCACTGTCCGCCACAAACAGCTCCATTGGCAAGGCAGCTGCCATGGCACCCATGTCAGATGGGGAGGAAACGTGCATTTCACCCATGGAACACCACACACCCAGCCCGCAGCAGTCAGCCCAACAGAGCCCACGCCCCACATCAAATGCCAGCAGCCATGAGCTGTCTGGTGGTGAGTTTGTGGCAGGGAGTTGGAGTCCCATGTTGACATCACCTGATGGCGGACACATGCCACAAGCTGCGTCAGGTACCAACAAAAGCAGGCACTGAGGCCATGACATGAGCATCATACGACAGCGCCAGGAAGCCCTAACTGCGCTGGTTGGCCAGCATGTGGGCGAGGGTGCCCTGGCGAGGGAGGAGTGCAGGGAACATGTCAAGGGCATAAAACAAACCATTGAAGCCAGCACCAACCGCATTTGTGAAGAACTATCAGCTGTGAGGCAGGTCCTCACACGCATCGCAGATGCTATGGAGAGGCAGAACCCCGCCCAGGGACCGGACCAACCGAGCACCTCCTTCTCTGCCAACTCAAGGCAGACCAGCACCCTGCACAGGTCCATGAGGGCTATGCAGCGCACAAAACCTGCAACCACCCAATGCTGGCAGAGGAGGTGGGAAGTAGCGCCAGCCTGATGTTGGTGACTCGTGTACACTAATGCTGCACTGATGTGCAAGCCATGTCTGGGGGAGTTGCGGGGGGAGGGGGGAAAGGGTGTTTGGGGGAGTTGTGGAGGGAGGGGGTAAAGGGTGTTTGTGGGAGTTGTGGGGCGAGGGGGAAAGGGTGTCTGGGGGAGTTGTGGGGCGAGGGGGAAAGGGTGTTTGGGGGAGTTGTGGGGCAGGGGGGAAAGGGTGTTTGTGGTGGAGGGTCCATGGACTTCATAATCTTACAAAACTTAATAAACACTTGTGTCATGACAAATCACGAGTGGACATTTTTCATTGTGTATATGTACTTTATTGAAGGACAGTGCACAGTGTTCATTTCCCCACAATACCCAGTGCCCTGATACCCACATCCATTGCACCCTCTTCATCCATGTGTATTAGAAATATTGGTCTATCAGATGCTGGCGCACAGCACGTCCCTCCTGTGCATCGCCACCTGCATTACTTGCAGCCCCATCTTCTCCCTCCTCATCCTCATCATCATCCTTACCAGGTGGTTGCATTTCAATGTCACGGGGCAGAGGCACATTCTGTCTGATGCACATATTGTGCAGCATGACACATGCCATTGTGATCTTGACCACCGGACAGGGATAAGGAGCCACCTCCTCAAGGGATAGCCAGCATCACCTGCATGGATGCAACAATGGATTTGTGTAAGTGATTACATCAAATGGAACCAGTACCTATCACACACGAGTAAACTTTGATTTTTGGATGACATCCACATCTCCCTACAAGCATGGAGGTAATCAAAGTAACTGCAATGTGGGAAGCTGATCTAGTACTTGCAAGTGTTCATGCAATGTGCATGCCTACGGCTGTTGTTGCCATGTACTAGGTGATGTTTAGTCATTCGTATCCTTTGGTCCTGTCACCGTTTGAACCAGACTCCTACTGATCTGCCATTCCTAACCTGATGTCACCATGCTGGCATGCAGCACTTCTGTTGTGGTGTACTGGCGAGATTCAGTATAATAGCTACTGGTGATCCCTTTGTATGCACAAAAGGTCGCATTTCCGTTGTGATGCTGTTCAGCAGACATTTCCATTGTCCATATTGGCAGCATGTTGCTGCATTGTGTTGTAGAGGGTACGGTCTGATGATGTGCAGTGTGCATGTGGATGGATATGGCATGGTTGCGGTAATGGCTTAATGTTATTTCTGTGCACCTTACGTCTTGCATGTAGTTTTCATGTGTCAGGTTCAGTCTGGCCTGCCTTGGGGGACAGTGGTGTATTTCTGTATGGGCATTGTTTGTTCTGTCAACTGATCTCAACCAGTTGGAGTATGCATCTCCCCCCCAATCACACCCTGTTGGAGCATGCATCTCTCCCCCCCAATCACACCCTGTTGGAGTATGCATCTCCCCCCTAATCACACCCTCTTCCCCCCAATCTACTCCCCACATCACACTGCCATGTGCTTGCCATGCTACGCACCGGGTAGCCACGAACGTTGTCCGGCATGTCGCTCCATGTAGCATGGTATCGTTGAGTTCCGCAGACCACTGAATCATGGATTGATCTGGGATATTGGGCACAAAAATGTGTGATGATCTTGTTAGAGTCACATACCATTTGGACATTGATGGAGTGGTATTGCTTTCTGTTTCGTACACTGCCTCCATGGCATGTGGGACCACCAATTCCACATGGGTGCAGTCGAGGGCCTGGATGCAACTTGGGATGCCTGCCAGTGAATGGAAGCCAACTTTGGTGTTGGAGATCTCCTGGGCAGTCCGTGGCAGGGATATGTGTTCACTTGTGTGCTTCAGGAGGGCATTGAGCACCTGGCTCAGCGTGCGTGAGAATACTGGTTGTGATATGCCATGCATCTGCCCTACCATGTGCTGGTAAGTGCCTGTGGCCAGGAAGTGGAGCACAGAGACCACCTTCAGTAGAGGGGGGATGGCATTATGGATGTATGAGGCTGACTATGTCGTTGTGTATCATGTCCACGATGGTGTTGATGGTATCCCGGTCAAGACGGTACAGGGTGTGTATCTGCTCAGGGGTTAGGTTGAATGGACTGGCTTTGATTCTGGGGATAGGTGGCTGCCTCTGTGGTACAACTACCTGCATTGGTGGGGCTTGCTGTGCCTGTCTCGCCCTCCACCTCCTGTGTCTCCTCTGTGCTGCCTGTTGTTGTTGCTGTTGCAATGCAATCATGTCCTCCAGCCCCAGTAATGTTACTAGTATTGGAATCATTTTGGTGTGTGAATCGGTGTGGGAAGGGGTGGGGTGTGCTCCTTTTGTGCTGGCCCAGCCTCCATTGCCTCCACCTGTGCTGATTGTGTGCACCTGTGGCAGTTGGGAACACTGCACATGGCCCTTTACGGGTGGTTCGCGATGGTGGTATTTCTGCCATGCCGGTATGCTCTTTTTGGGCCTGCTTCATGCTGCTATTTGCATGTCCGCCTGACTTGTGATGTGCTCCTATTTCCAACATGCCGCCATGAGGGGTCGTGCGCCTGCGAACGTGCCACTATTAGAGGCACCGTTCTTAGCGGTGCCGCTAATAGAGGGTGAGCAGGTCGTAATTGACAGGAGCGGTTAGCGATGCCGGTAATCTTTTACCGGCATCGTTTTTCCCTTAGCACCTACCGTGTAATGAGGCCCCATGTGTCTATACCACATATCCCAAAACTTCACATACAAATATAATATAAAACCAGATGAAAATAAAGGTAGATACAGAGTGACACATTGTGAAGGCAGCTTAGTGAAACTTACCAAGCGAAGCTTAATTAATCATATCAAATTGTAATTAAAAACTCCTCAATATAAAGAACTATGTTACATGCCCCTGCTACAACTTTTTTAAACCATGGAGAAAAGAAGAAGAGTTACTAGATATCTATGACTCCTATGAAGACGTCTTCAAAGAAAATGAAAGCACTATAACCAATTTAAACTTTACAAAGTACCAAACAATGTTGCACAATGAACAGCAACACGAAGAAGACCTCCAGGCCCAACTAGATAAGGGCACTCCTGACAGTAGTCAACCTTCTATAACAGGAAGCCAAGAACCACTGGGACAGCCACTAATAGCAAATGAGGCAGAATTAGCTATGACAGAAGTAGAAAACACCATATGTCACTATGAAGAAGATACAGAAGAGTTAACTGTACTGCAATCAAAACTGAACAATGAGCAGCATAGCATGTTTTAAGAAGTAACAAAAGAAATTGCACATGGTGTACAACATGAAAATAAAGAATGTACCTGCCAAAATTACAAGCCTATACTACTATATGTCAGAGGTCAAGCTGGTTCAGGCAAAACATTCTTAATCAAAATCATCAGCAAGTACCTTCAACAATTGACAAACAAAAAACTGTCAGCTGTTGTAACTGCCCCCACAGGTTTAGTTGCCTACAACATAGGCGGTGTCACTTTACACCGATTACTAGTCCTTCCAGTAGAACACCAAAACAAATTAGAATATTACAAACTTTCTACAGAAGCTGCAAAGGAACTACAAAGACTGTTAAAACAAATGAAAATGCTACTAATAGATGAAGTGAGCATGGTCTCCAACCTAATGTTGGCTTTGATTCACCTCAGATTACAAGAAGTACTCAAAACAAACTACGAAGAGCTCTTTGGAGGAAAACACATTATTGTTTTCGAAGATCTTCTTCAATTGACACCAGTGAAAGTTGAACCTATTTTTAAAACCTTAGGACACAAACTCTGCCGTAAAACTGTTGGCAGCATAGGAAATGTCAACCTTTGGCAACATTTCCAATACACGGAATTAACAGAAAACATGTGCCAGTCTTCAGACCTCACATACGCCAACATTTTAAAAAGTATTGGAGTTGGTGTACTACCTCAAGAAGCACAATCAATATTAAAAACCTGGCACATCCATGCACTGTATGGCCATAACTCATGTGCTACTGATGTCATGGAAAAATGTGCACACAAAAATGTCAATTGTATGTTCTTGATGCCAACTCTTGCAAGCTGTTCAAAATTCAATGAAACAATGTTGAAAAAAGAAATGGAACCAATAATTGAAATTTGCTCCACAGACAAACAGGACGTACATGGTATGACACTACCCATGTGTCAACAAGCCACAACAAGTCTAAATACCTTAGAAAACTCTATCTCCAATACAGCTGGTTTGGAGAAAATATTAAAATTATCCTTAAACTGTAGAGTAATGCTAAACGTAACCTTGACGTGGACCAAGGACTAGCTAATGGAGCACTTGGTACAGTTGTTGGCTTTCAAACATACCCATGTGACAACAACATTCAGTTTGTCAATATTCTCTTTGACAAACTATCAGAAGAAAAAAGGATAGGACACTCAACAGCTCAATTCCTTCTTTTCAAAGACATGTATGTACGCAGAGAGCTATTTTCTCTAACTCTAGCATACGCAGTCACCATTCACAAATCACAAGGTCTTACCCTAGATAAAGCATTGATAGATATTGGGAACACAGTCTTTAAAGAAGGCATGGGCTATGTAGCACTATCACGCTTACGTGCACTTGATGGTCTATTTCTAATCAACTTTGATGCAAGTAAAGTAAACGCTGATATTCCTTGCATTTTAGAAAACAATAGACTACGTTCATTGTACACCCCCATCTAAAAACCTATCCTGTTCCACAAAAAGGAAAACGTTGTAAAAGAAAACTACTTCAAACAGAAATGCAACAGGATCTCACTGCAAATCCTCCAAAGAGAGTAAAAGAAGCTAATACTTCATCAATTACTACAACCAAAGAAGAACATACTACTCAAATTAACTCAGGTACTTCTTCAAAGAAGCAACACACACTCCGAAGAAATGACCTGGACACAGAAGTATCTGGTCCATTCAAATGTTCAAATATAACTGGTGTAAATTGCTATGCAAATGTAGCAATAAATATTCTATTCCAATTGCCACCATTTGTTGACAACATTTACCTACACAATAAACACCAATTGTATTTGCAAATGTTAGTCCTTCATAGAAATGCAAGCAACAAACCTGACAACACATACAGTGTTCATGGAGTAAGACAAGAATTGGACTACTGTGCTGGAATGGTGAAATTCACTATAAACTCACAAGAAGATCCACAAGAATTTCTAATGTACTTACTACAAGCACTGGAAAACAAAAACATACCTATGAATGAAATCTTCCAGATTTCATACATGGGGAAACATACATGCACTCTCTGCAACAATGTGGCACAGGAACAATTCCCTAATGAACGCTTTGTGTATGTACCCATACCTAACTGTGAATCCGTTCCATTTCAGCAACTTGTACAAAATGCAAACCATGGCAGATTATGTACTACCTGTAATTCAGATAATCGCTCCACCTTACAAATACCAACACATAGTAAATATGGAATACTAATGCTTTTACATTACAATGCAGATGGTACCAAAAACAACTGCAAGCTGACTGGATTCACACATGGTCAAGTATCACTTGGTAAGAAAACCTTCATAACAATAGGTATAATCTACCATGCAGGAGCCACAACCAATGCAGGTCACTACACTGCATATATAAAAAAGAATTGTGGATGGTTCGAATGTAATGATAGTACCATTACTCTAAAGCAGAGATTACCAGCAAATCTTGTAAACACTTATTTAATATTCTTAATACCAAAATGTAATAACTAATCTGTGCATTAACATTATTAAAACTTTAATTAGAAAACTATGAACAGTTAGAATACGCCAAGATGTATCTAACTGCCCCAAGATTCTGCAACAATCAAACAGATAAATCAATATCACTAAATTATAAGAAGAAATAAACTTTTTGAATACGCCAACAGGTATATAACTGCCCCAAGATTTTGCAAGAAACGAACAGATAAATCAATACCACTAAAATATAACAAGAAATAAATAGTTAGAATATGTCAACAGGTATCTAACTGCCCCAGAAATCTGCAACAACCCAACAGATAGATGAGTAACTTGAAAATATAAATAAAAAACTATAAACAGTTTGAATTCACCAATAGGTATCTAACAATCTGCAACAAGCCAACAGATAGAACATTAGCCAGAAACAACAAATAAACACTGAAAACAAATAAAGAAATGTACTGTACCATAACAAAAAAAGGTTTTTTTTAATCCAATATGGATTTTTTTTCCACAGACCCAACGATTTAAGAAACAAACTCTACAATCTTAATTACATGACATAGCCAAAACTTCACATACAAACTATACAAATCAAAAGTACACAAACTGTAGATTTGCGGATATTTGATAGATGTTTGTCTATGGGTGTGTTATGTTGCGGAGGTTGTGGCCAGGGCCTAGAGTCTTGAGTGCATGGCCTACAGCCTACGGCCTTCGCCCATGCACCCAAGACTCTAGGCCCTGGCCACAACCAAAGCAGCATAACACACCATTAGAATCAAACATTTTAACTGTGCTATATTGGCTACTGCATTTTTTAGGTCCGCGGACAGCCGTGGTGACCGCGGACATGATAAACACATCAGGGGCACCTGCCACCTAAATAAATACAGCATTTGACCCATCTCTTACTCCCCCACCCTCCCCAAACACTCTTACACACCAACACACTCCCCAAAGTTGTATTTCTCCCCCGTTCATCGCTGCACTGTCCGCGGATGTCCGCGGATCCAAGATGGAGGGCGCAACACAACAATAAGACGCACATCACGCTTCATTCCAGCCAATCAGCGAACATGTCGCATGTCCACAAACAGGACACAAGCTGATTAGCCAATCCGTGTCCTGTCCGCGGAGCGAACAGGTAAGTGTGTTTGCGGAGCGGACATAGATATCACTATTTGTTTGTGACCTATTTTTGGTCATTTTAAAAAAAAAACTACTGTACAGATTTTCACCAAATTTACAAATGCATGCTTTCGGGACCAAGCTGCTGCTCCTGCCGCAGTTTTGGTGAAAATCCGTCCAGCGGTTTGGACTGTAGGCATGACCAAAGTTTTTTTCCCCATTCAGTCTATGGGAAAAAAATAAATTTTGGGACCCCCCAATAACTTTGCCCCCCCGGACCAAACCTCACAAAACTTTGCAATAGAATTCAGAGTGGGCCATATACTTTTTTTGCAAAGTTTGGTGAGGATTCATCCAGGGAGAGCGAAGTTATAAGCCACCCAAAAAGTGCTCTTCCTATGGGATTAGCAACTTAACCATAACTACACGGCCACTACCGTGGGCCGTGTAATATAGAAGCAAATAAAGAATGGGTGTTTACACTACATGTTATAGCAGAGCTGGATAAAGAAGGAAGGCCTTGTTTCCAGTATGTCATGATTAGAAAACAAATGAATTACATAGTGAATCTCAGAAAGGCAAGACTGGATGAGCCAAGAAGCCAAGGTCTTATCAGGCTGGAGTGAGCAGATATTTGATACAAATCGTGTGAAAGAACAGAGCTCCAGTTCAGGGAAGATGTCAGAGGTCAATTAGAAAATAGTATTTTTAATACACGAGAGACTCAATGAAGTTGAACGAACATGATGGTCACACCTACACATGAGGGCAGAGCGTGCCTTCTCTCCCCTGAATTCTCCAGAGCAATGAACACTCCCAAGGACAAGTTCAAAGCCTTAATTGATAGCAGACCACTGAGGTGATGATGGATGAATATGCTAATTGGTGGGAAGCTATGATTGGAGACTAGCTCACCAGCACCTGGAAGCCCAGTCTGCATGCTGCTAGATGTGGGTGGAAAACGACTGACAAAGGTTAGAGTGCCAACCAATGGTAGAGGAATGCATGATTAAGGGTCTTATATTTTGTGTAGCCAATGAGACATTGTGTATTTAGTGACATTTATGATGTCCTGTTTTAGGGGAGGGCTTAGTTGCCCCACCTGATGTTAAGAAAACGATCACATTTCTTCACTGCCTTAGACGAGTATGGATCATATACTTAGATATTTCCTTAGACCTATCACACTTGTCATTAGGTTTTTGTAGTTTGTCATGTAAGATGATGTTAGTAATACGCAGTTTGACCTCACCTATGACGATTTTCTGCTATAAAAGAATGCTTTTTTAAAAGATCCATTGAGAGTTCTTACGCTGAGACGTCCATTGATGTTGGTTGTAATCCCTGTTTTAGATAATTGATATTAAAACAGTTATCCTTTTTCCAACTACCTGAGTCATTTTGATTATTTGTGTTTGAGTAATTTCTGCATCTCCAACCATCTCAAGAGTATTGCTCCCTTATCTTAAAGGACTGGAAGACCCCAGTTCACGTGGTAGCTGAGAGGATGGTTAGATGCCCATCATGATAAGTAGGCTTTGGGGTCCCAGAGATATCGCACGAGCTCTGCCATTTGGCTGAAAGGACATGAAGCTCCGTGTAGATAGCGTTTTTTTAAAAATGAACGCAAAGTCTTGCAAGCCAGGTTAGATGGGTCCCTTGTTTTCAGGCAGAAACCCCTCCCGGCGCCTACAGGAAGCTGATTGGATGGAAAGCTGAAGAGGCTACTGAGGAGTCATTCAGTCCCGAGAGTTGGAAGTTGAAAAATCGAATGGTGAGTAAAACCGAGTGAGGTGGCAAAAGTGTGAATGGGCAGTGGGTGAAGAAAGTGATAAGGGGAAACGAGTAATGGAGGGAGGCTGGGATAAAGTAACTTGAGAATGATGAGTGTTGAATTTTAAGTAAAATTGACTTGAGGAGAGGCCAAGCAATTAAGAGGTATCGTGAGGAGAGACCACAATAAAGAGTACGACTTAGGTTACCTGCGTTTTAAAGAACGGAACAGAAGGAATCGCACCAAGACCCCTATTTACAGGTGACGTAGGAGACAAACTCGTTTAGAGACAGTTTGAAGAGGTCGGTTCACATCCCATCGGGATATTTTTAGAGGGTAGGGCAGTCTTAGAGAGAAGACTGAGATACATGTGGCTGATCGAGTATGTCCTTTTGTCTGTTCGTTTCTTGTGCATTATATATGGTGAAAAATCAATAGAGGCATTGATAGACATGAAAAAGAAAAACACAAGAATTGTGAATTCATTATTTATTTGTTGGTATTGAACTGATGGTGATTAGTGAAAACATATATTAAAGTAAAAACGTGATATAGAGGGTTTGGAGCCTGCGACGATTGGTGCGTGCTCATATTGTTTTATTTTTCTGAAATGTACTTTTGAATTTTGCAAAGTGTAAAGGTGCGTATTGACAGTCAATAGTGATGTGTCAGAATGGAGGATATTACTCCACTTCAACACCTCTGTAAGGAGTTATCCAAGCATGCACCCAAGCCTAGACAATACAGTGCAGAGTGGATAAAGGGTACCGCAGACAAAAATGTTAATTCCATGTCCGCAAGGGGGATCTCTATCGAAGGCAGTCTGTAGCATATGATGACATATTTGCATGCTGCATATATGGGAACAAAGTTAGAGAAAAGATTAGCGAGCTTAGAGCTCTGAAAAATGTACCAGGAGGAGACAGAAGAGCCGCGTCCTGTAGATTGGATACGTAATGTATGCACAGAGGGGGGTGAGGAGCCTTCTGCTCCACCCGCCATGCCTGAAACAGACGGCGATAGTAAGAAAGATGACGGGTCGTACTCATTAAGGGAGCTTACATGGCATATGAGTCACCTGCGCAAAGCAGCGAGGAGGGTCCAGAGAAAAATACTGAGAGAGATGTAATCTCTAAGGTCCCAAGGGACAAGGAAAGATGAGATAAAGAGAGAAGTGAATGAACAAATACATCCTTAGATATAGGACAGGAAATAAAGAGATGGAAAGGAGAGAAAGAGAAAACTGATTAGTCAGCGCTCATACAGAACGAATGGATGGGTGGTCAGATTTTGCTTGAACTTGATGGTAAGAGCATCGAGGACGTAAGCCAAAGGGCATATCGAGATTAGCATGATAAATAGGATAAAGAAAGAGAAGAAAGAGAAGAAAGACGATAGGACGAAAAGGAAGGATAGACAGAGATGGGAACAGTTGTATCAAGAGGAACAACTGAGAAAGCAGGAACAAACAGAGGAGCAGAGAAAATATGACAACAGCTGAAGGGTAATCAAAGAACGAGAAAGAGTAGAGAGGAAAAGAATGGAGGAAGAAGAGCAAAAATTAAGGGATAAAAGAATGCAAAGACATAGAATTGAGGAAACATGAAGGGCAAATGAAAGAAGGGATATGAAGAGAAAAGAAGAAGAAAGGGTAAGAGAGGAAGCAAGAAAGTGAATAGAATTTGATGATGAGTTAGAACAAAAGAGAAGACAGAGAGCATGCAATATTGATTGTATGGAAAAAGGAGCTAAAGGATCCTTATCCAGTAGTGGCATGGGAATACATGGAAGAGTTCTTCCCAGCACATGAGCCAATAGCAGGTCTGTCTAAAGCAAATCTGGAGGATGAGTATGACTCAAGAAGCATTGGGGATGCTATTGATAAAGTCTATCATGATATGAGGTCTAATAAAGTTTAACAAGGGAAGGGCAAAAATGATTGACTTGAGAGTATGCAGTTGTACTATACAGAGGGAGCCTCATGTAGTTTTGAGCCAAAGGAGCCGTCTTTAGATAGACTGACTCTGAATAGAGACAAAGAGGAGAGAAGTCACACAAGTTGGGGATAGGATATGTCAGACGAGGACAGAACAGCCTCGCATGGGGAAGAGGAAGGTGACGCATGTGGCCCTCAAGGGTGTTTCTCAATGGATAAGGAGGTAAGATGGTCAGATTTAGACCTACCCCAATCTCGGGTGACCGAACCTTTGACGTGGCTAAATCGACCTAAAGAGCGATCCCATGTTCAGAGGGAGGACTAGCCACCGTATGTGAGCAGGTTAAGGTTGTTGCCAGGTAGAAGGCGGAGTGGAACCATTGTCTCTGTTATGGATAGACAGATGATGGGTGACGAATGAGAGTTTGGGGTTTCACAGTTTCCTTTCTTAGAGAAAGGAGGAGCAAGGCCACAGTATATACCTTGGCCGCAGATGGACAAGTATAATTTAAGGTATAAACTCCAGAGTTTAACTTCTGGTGCTAGGAAATTGATACATGAGTTAGAGAAAATGACAGGAGGAAACACGCTAGCTATAGGGTACATTAAAGGTCTCCTGATTGCTATCCTTGGAGAGAGGGCTGATGACGTTTGGTCAAGAGCAGGGTATTCTGGTGTTACCACGATAAATACTGCTCACGGTGGAGCACCGTTTAAAAACTGTACGGTGGCGATCTGGAATGCGCTTAGAGTACTGTATCCGAACACATCAGACATGGGAGCTATAATGGTGAAAAAGATACAGGCAGGGGAAAATCCTCTTGTTTACATTCAGAGCAGTGGGCCTTGGAGACACAGGAATCTTGGGGAAAATCTATACCTGTAATTTATCATATATTGTGCCAAGGCTGCTAGAGTCAGTACAGAAGCAGCTCAAGAAATTGGTGGGCATAGAAGGGAAGCCATGGTCAGAAATACAGCTGACCATTGCACATTATTGCATGCTTTTGCAAGAGAAGAATCGAAAGAAAGATGATGCTAGGAAAGGTGAAGAGGCAAAACTAGTGCAGAAGAAACTTTAAAAGTATGCCATTGAAGTGGCGATGTTGACTAGTGGAGATGGGACGGGTTCACAACAAGCCGCAAACATGCCGCAGGTGAACAACCAAAGGCAGTTTGACCAAAATAATAATGAATGTTCACCACAGGGAAAGGGAGGCTTTCAAGGTAGGGGCTTCCAGAATAATCAGGGAGGCTTTCGGAACAATCAAAGTGGGTTTCAGAACATGCATAACGATAATCAAGGCATGCAGGAGGGAGAAATTAGAAGACCTCCGCCTATATACTGTACATGTGGTATGACAGGGCATTTTTCTCGCACATGATGAAGTCAAGGATTTGTGCAGAATGGGCAATTCTCAAGAGGGGGGGACTATAAACCTGCCTGTATATTCGCAGCAGAATGGAGATGGGTTTGCTCAGAATCAAATAGTGCAGCAGACACAAGCACCGAGAATGCAACATGACTTTCAAATACAGCAGGCACTAATGAATCTGCCACAAGGGCGTTCACAGCATTCAACTATGCAGATACAACAGAGTACAAACACGAAACAATTAATGACTCCTAGAATAGGGGGGTGTCACTCTTGATGGAGGGAATCCTTTTGCAGGTACGGGATGAGTATGTACCTACAATAGGACAGCTCACTGGGAGACTTGATGTGTTCAATACTATCTGTAATGCCTAATCCTCAAGAGGAACCGAGGGTTGACGTTCCTTTTACTGATGCATTGCCAGTCTCTATAGCAGAGTGTGACCTGTCTGTGCCGCTGTTATATTCAAGACAGACAACTGTCAATATATTAGGTCGAGATTTAATTACTAAGTTGAATATAACGATTTCATTCACTGATGAAGGCATAGTGTGTTCAACACCAGGAATGCATTATTTAACGTGAGTGAATTTATTATGGCATTTGCAGAACATATGGTCATACGAGGAGGTGCTTTAGAACCAGAGGTTTTTCATTAAAGGGTACGCATTTTGTTAACATGGCTGTCAAGACTATGAGAATACCTGATGAATTTTTGGATGAAAAGGAAGGGCAAATCTTTCCTTTAGAATTACAAGCAGCCAAAGTGAGAGGAGAAATGGCTTTGCTTGATGGGAATGATTATGATGGCAGACAATGGTGCACACTGGTTGCCACTGGGGAAGGTTATAGATTAGCTGATGTCACTGATGAGGATGTTTGGAGATCATCAAGCAGATGATGAAGTAATATTTGAGATGAGTATCACATATTGGGTGAGAGTGATTAAACGCAAGGTTCCTCAGAAAATGATGTTAGCACGCAATCGTCCTGAATATTTTGATGATGACATGGCAAAAGTGCCAGTCTTGTTGTTGACCAAAAGGCCCCTATGACATAGGCCTATTGAAGGGGGCTGGAGACGTGATGATCAAATTGAAACCAGGAGCAATTTTACCTCAATCACAACAGCATCCTATGTCTAGAGAGGCAGATGAAGGTATATTTAAGATGATATCTGCTATGATGGAACAAGGCATCTTAGTGACATCAGAGTCACTGTGTAATACCGCAATTAATCTGATTAAAAAAGGGAAAGGGCGGTTGTGGCATTTAATTCAAGACCTTAGCCTGATTAACCAGACTGTAGAGGCTGAGTTCCCTCTAGTTCCTAATCCATAGACAATCTAATGTAATATACCTGTTAAGGCACAATATTGTACTGTGATTGAATTAAAAAATGCATTTTTCTCAATCCCATTGCATAAAGACTTGCAAGACCTGACGTAATTTACGTTCATACAAACTCGCCTGCAAAGCATGCGTTTACCCAAGGGGTATTGTGAGTACTCCCCTCGAATTTCAATAGGGTCCTATAGATGGACTTAAGCAACATTGATTTAGAAAGTGTTTTGTTGCAGTACGTGGATGACATATTAGTCTGTAGCACCTCAGAGGAAGAGTGCAGACGCAACTCAATCCAGCTAATGATTATTCTTGCAGAAAAGGGATATAAAGTAGACACGGAGAAATTGCAGTACTGTCAAGAGGAAGTGCTGTGCATAGGCCAGTTAATTTCATGCGAAGGAAAGAATGTTACTTCTGAGAGGGCTGAGGCTATTTTGAAAACAGCAAAGCCACTCACGATAAAGCACATGCTAAGATTTTTGGGACTATGTAACTATGTGAGAACATGGTTATTTGATTACAGTTCTTAGTTAAGGCCCTTGTTGCAAGCTCTAAAGAAAGCATTGGTAAATCAGGAAAAAATTGTTTGTACTGAAGAAATGGATGAAGGGTTTGACAAGTTAAAAAAGGCAATTTGCACCGCTCCAGTTTTAGGGATTCCCAATTATGCTCAGGAATTCTCATTGTTTTTGCATACAAATGGCACTGTTATGACAGCTGTACTCGCACAGAGAAACACATTGGGGTACAAGCCCCTTGCAAATTACAGTGAGATTCTGAACCCAGAAATAAGAGCTCATTTTCCATGGTAACAGTCTTTGGCTGCCGCTACATCCACCATTGAGAAAGCTGCTAGCATAGTGATGGGATTTTCTATGACATTATTTGTTGAACATGCATTATTTGCGATTTTGGAAAAGCCTAAAGGCACGTTGACTTCTCAAAGGACTTCTGCCTATGAGGTAGTCATATTGAATCTGGTGATTAAAATAGTTCAATGCAGAATAGTGAATCCTGCCATGTTTGTAGCAGAACCACTGGCAGAGGACAAGCACGCACACGATTGCTCGAACTATGAGGAATTCTAAGAGATCCCGAGAGTGAAGGAAAATACGTTGGCAGCTGGGGAGATTCTTTTTATTGATGGTTCTTCAAGAATCGATCAGAATGATGGTCAGAGATATATACAGGTGCTGCTTTGGTGAAGCACATGGCCAATGGAGAGTTTGAAGTATTGATAAGTGCACGACTACCGTCTCACTTTTCGGCACAGGCTGCAGAATTAATGGCATTGATTATCGCACTTGAGAGACACGCAGACCAGGAAATAACCATGTACAGTGTCTCCACCTATGTGACGTCAATGGTGCACGCTGGGCCAGCACGTTAGAAAAGGAGTGGCTACCTCCAAGAGGACGGCACTCCAGTGCAACATGCAGCCTTATTGGACATACTTATTAGAGTACTACAACTCCCAGTAGCCATTGCAGTCATTTAGTGCGTAGCTCACACTAAAAGGGCAGACTTTATTTCATGTGGAAATCAAAAAGCATATGAGGAAGCTAAACAAATTGCATGTTCAGAAATTATCATGTCATTTGATACACCTGATGTAAATGAAAGCATGGTGATGTGGTGATGATGAGTGCTTCTAAATGCTATACTAATTTGTCTAAAACTCAGCTAACAGAGATACAAGGGAAGCGCCGCAAGACGAAAAAGATGTGTGGACATGGATAGGGTGTTCTTTAAACCCCTCTGAAGCATTGTGGCAACAAGACAGCACTGGTAAACCGGTGATGCCGGTAGCCTTATTAAGGGTGGTGCTGGACCAGCTACACTACCCTGCGCACGTCACTAGAGAGAGCCTCGCAGCAACAATTGCAGAGGATTTGTTTGTTCCCTATATAGTAGAACATGTTGCATTTTATGTAGTAAATTGTATCATATGTAAAATGTTTACTGCTGGGCACACATTGCGCACAATTAGAGGAGTTATTCCGAGACCTAATGGTCCCTTTTAGCATTTGCATATCGACTATGTCAACATGCTGCAAGTATGTAATGGATATAGATATATGACAGTGGTAGTATGTCGCTTTTCAAGGTGGATTGAAGCTGGACCGTGTACACATCGAGACGCCACCTGTGCAGCCACATTTTTAGTATGAGAAGTATTTCCTAAATGGGGAATATGTGAAGGAATAAGATCAAACAATGGCCCTCATTTTGTAAATGAAGTCTTTGAACAAATAGGCTTGTTGCTTAGTATAAAGCACAAGTTTTGATCAGCGTATCACCCGCAAGTGAACAGTGTCTGTGAGGGACTCAATGACTTGCTTAACGAGAGACTAGCCAAATTGAAATTGACCCTGAAGAAAGGATGGTTGCATTGTCTACCACTGGCATTGTATGCGTTGAGAAATCAGCCAGGTTCAGACCACCATCTTATCTCATATGAAATAGTGACAGGGAGTCGAATGAGGACACCTCTCACACCTCCGTCTAGAACTAGAAGTGATGTCCAGATGACAGCACAATTGTTTGGAAAGGAGTTATGTGAGTATCTTACATGCATGACCTCAAGTATCTCTGTCATTTCAGATCGGCTCAAGCAGAAGGGGTGTGGGCCAACTCAGAACACAGAAGGAGATGCTACAGCAAACAGAGTTAAAGAGCAATGTCTTCCCAAACATTTTCCCGGAGATGCAGTCCTAATTCACAACTTCACTAGAAGATGGCACAAGCCACGTTTTAATGGCCCCTTCATTGTGGATGATGTTACACTGACTGCAATCAAGGTACAAGGCAGACGCGCCTGGATATTTCTTGAAGATGTGAAGATCTATGCTGGAGAACCCACTTCTCCCCCACCCCATTAGAGATAAGCATCGGGGAAGAACCACAGCACATGCAGACTAGGTCTATGATGAGGAGGAAGGACGCAGAATCTGTTGAATAAAGATAACGAGTTAATTGAACTGTGGCTTGTTTCAGGACACTCTTTTCAGTCACTAAAAAAGGAGTTAAGGGAAGGTATTTGTTCTTGAGCCACAGGAATTTGTCGGCATTGGACTGAGGCATGCTTAAGCCTTGATTGAAGAAAAAAAAAAGTATGCCAGATTTGGAGTTCCTTTATGACGACTGGAAGAGGGAGCAGTTCCCTGATTCCTTTCACACTGAACTTCTGTTTGGAGGGGCCTATGATGGTGCCCAATTACAACGTTTCATGGGTCATTATTGCAGTTTGCTTTTTGCGTGCATACCCTGCGCTTGTGGGGAGAACTATTAGTGTAAGACATGAGAGGTAGTTCGTTTTTTTATCAACTCATAGTCAACAACCATAATTAAGGTGCCATGAACAGTGTGAGACAGCAACAGCTCCCCACATTGATCACTGAACCACATTTCCGTCAACAAGACGAAAACCACTAATTTCAGTGGCAAAGTCCAAGTGTCACAACAAAGTTGTCTATCTTTTTAAACAATATACGATTGTTTTACGTAAAGTGAATGGGACTAACCCACTGCTTTTTTTAAGCTACTATGTGTTTTTACATCGAAATGAATATTAAAAAGTGATTGAATTATTTGTTTTAAGGTGTTAATTTAATGAAATTTGACTGTAAGCTGTTGATAAAGAAACTAACTACCTCTCATGTCTTACAATATAGCATTCCCGATAAAAGATAGAGTTACTACTAAGGTGGTGAAAATTGGGTTTCCCCCTCTATAGTTTATTGGAGAACTATTAGTGTTCGTCTCTTCTTGCAAGATCCTAAGAATGGTCCAATCGTGAGGAGATTGCTTGCAGCTATCATTGAGCAAATTCCTCAGCTTCCTGAGTTCAGTGGCGAAAACGCAAATGCCCCTTACACCGGACAAGGCACATAGACTGGTCAGTTTGGTGTTCTACTATTTGATTAAGGAATGTCTGCATCTTGTTGGGAGAAAAACTAATTTCAGAACCTTCTTGAGAGATCCGAGAAACAATGCAGCACTCAATGAGATACTGAGAGACATCATAATAAATTAAACGGGTACTTTGAGAGAAAACTGAATGAGATTTTCGATGGAGAAGATCTAAAAGTGTACTAGTTGAGGAACTTTGGTTCATGCCGAAGGAGAATCTTCATAGCGTTTGGTCAAAGACCAATTTGTGGTCTCCACTGGGAATTTGTGTTCATCATCGTATAGCCAGCTGCAGCTAATCGAGAGGAACGTGTGGATCCATTTCAGCAGCTTCCAGAAGTAGTGCATGATGTTTTCTGATAAAAAAGATGGTTTCCTTCCTTAAAAAATAAAATGGGCGGCATCAATAGCAACTTTGTCATGGCAGATCACGAGAGACGTCCAAGATGTGCAAAATGTTATTGCTGCAAATGGTCTTCTCTATGTATAATTTACACGTGTATCCTGTTCATAGTAATATTACTAATGCTTACAGTATGCACTGCTTATTATATAGACGCAAGTGGAGCAAAGATTCCTGTGTATCCTCCTGTACAAGAGAAGGGTACAGATGTGGCAACTACAAGGCAGTCTAGACCCTATGGAGTTATCCCTATTTCAGTAGATGATGTAAAATTGCCTGGGTCAATGACGAATGTTACTGCACATATTTTGTTAGAGAAAAGTGTTGTGGACATTTTTCTTGAGTGTCGGAAACAGGTTCGAAAGAAGACACAAAGGAAGAGATTGTCTAGGAGTGAATCTACACAGATAGCACATGTAAAGACACCCAGTTCACTGATTAATGTTCCTATGATTGGTCCAGTAAGGAGGAACTATGTAGACATACTTCATAAAATGATTATAGAGGCTCATAAGAGAAGAACTAGATCTAAGAGAAGAGCTAGAGAGGATGATCATGAGCTGAATGATTACCTGGATAGCACTGCACAGTAGGGGAATAACACATGGTATCAGCTTATGCAAGAAGTGGGAAGAATGACCTCAAAGGAGGAATGCTTTGTATGTGCACTCCTGCTTTATAACATGGGGAAGTCTAAGATCTTCATAGCTATTGAAGTAGATGTCCAGACAGCACATTGCCTTTCACACATAGTATTCTGTCGTACAAGGGACCAGGGACCAGTTCATGGGCCACTAAATGGACAGATCCAGATGAAGATCATTATGTCCAGGATACAAAGACAAGGCTAAGGGCTCATACTAAGAATCATGTGATCAGATATGAAAAGCCTGGAGTGAAAGGAGCTGGAATCGAATGAGAAGTAAATACGAAACTTGGGAGTCTAAGAAAATCTGCAGACAACATTCAAATTTGGAAGAACAGAGGCCAGATGCAGATTTGGGGAACATTATTATCACCAGATGGCTGGGAAGAAGGAGTTGTTATCTGCAGAGCCTGGATGATAACTAGTCGTCCTATATCAACTGTTTGGAATGCACAAGTGGCGTGCAAGCCATTATGGCCGAAACTTGCTAAACTACTGACCTTGGTCGAAGATAGAGGAGGACCCTTGTAGATAGTGCCTTTGAAGAGTGCAAAGCTGTGCTTCAGAAACAATGGCACAAGTAAAATTTGAGAGAATATGAACTGTGATTGTATCTTTGAAGCATCAGCAAAGAAAAATGGGACAGCAGTGATTATGGATCACTATTGGGCATGCAGATCAAGAGCTTATATTAGGCTACCCAAGGATTGGGGAGGAACATGCACACTGGTTCCAGCATTGGTCATTCCTACAAGTGAATTGAACCATGACAGTTTCCCGAAAGCAGATGCTCACCTGAGGAAGAAGAGATCTATGGAGCTGATTAGTAGAATGAAGAGGGAGAACTATTTCTCTGCCAAGTCAATAGAAGCCTTTGACTCCATCCCGTATGAGCACAGACTGTTCAGCCAGACTTCGTCAGTATTTACATTAATCTTCATGCCGAGAATCCATCCAGGTTGGAGCAAATACCAAATGGCTGCAGATTACCTGATAGAAATGGCTGCAGACGATCAATACAACCATAAAGGGATTCAATGCTATCAGATAGGAGATGAGAGCCATAAGACTAATGACTCTTCAGAATAGATACGTCTTGGACATTATCACAGATATGTATGGAGGTGTTTGTGAAAAAATTGGAGAATCATGTTGCAATTCATACCTTCTCACGATAATGAGAATGGGACCTTGACAGAGGCCATAGAGATGCTAATGAAGCTACACAACCAGATGACAGACAAAGTGGAAGACATTGCTGGTGACAGCTGGTTTGGATCACTCTTTTCTTGGGTTGCACAATGGATGGCAGACATGCTCAAGTTCCTTGGAGCCCTGATCGTTTTGGTGTTGCTGGGATTCTGTGTGATCAAGATAATTATCACATAATGCTAGAAGACAGCAAAGAAAGCCATAGGGATGAAGATTGTGATTGATGTTGAATCAGGATGGAAGGCTAGGGACTTGACAGATGAAGAAATAAGAGACTTTTTGAAGACCAGTATCCATGCACCTGCGGGTACACAATTCCTGTATCCAAAGAACCATAAGAAGTATGTGGGAAGATGGATTTATTGTGGTCCAAGTGGACAGTGCATGCTCATGACTTGGAACAAGGATGAGCATGTGAAATCAGATGGATGCTTGAAGGGAGTCATAACGATATGGATCCCAAAGAAGCAGTTCTTCAAACAAGGATGTCTAGATGTGAAGGATAATGGGAGAGTGGTCGATGAATCACCCAGAGGGAGGAGTTTAGAGAAGGAGCTAAGTACCCCCACCTCAATCCCCTTGCCCATCTTGCCTATATGTTGGGAACCAGAGAGTGAGACACATGAGGTATCAGTGAAAATACTGATACCAAGGAGAATCCTGGATGCAAGGTTCCCATTGAGAAAACCATACCTGCAGACGAGACAGTACGAAGGCCATTTCAATGAAATCCCGGAAGAAACCGGACCAATAAATGGCAAAAGCAAATGGTGACGTAATACAGAGTCAAGCTGATGCACATGGAAGAGATGCAGAGACTAAAGAGTGCAGATATTCTATAAGGCATCAAGAAAGTATCGAAGATAAGCTGCATCTTGGGATCAAGATGAAGAACCTTATGCTACAAAACTGATGAAGATGTCAAGTCAGTTTATGCATGTACAGATGCAAAGAAACGCAAGCCGACAAAGTATTCCTGAAGATAGCTAAGTAGTGAATAGATTGTGGCATGCGCCAATATATACATATTTATATTTTCAATGAAAAAACTTTGTTAAGGGGACGTTATGGTTAAGTTGCTCTGATAAAAACCTGTGAAATTCAATGAAAATCCTTTGCTAAAGGAACGTTATGGTTATAAGTAAAAATTGAAAAACCCCTGAAATTTGCCAATTATGGTAAGCTAAGCAACCATAACTCACGCCACCACAGTGCACTGCTAAGACTAACACCCAGGACATCAAAGATGATATCACAAATGAGATGTTGCCCTTTAAGACAATCAGAGGCCTGTCCGCGGAGTGAACAGGGAAGTGTGTCCGCGGAGCAGACATAGATATCACTAGATTTCTAGTCATTTAAAAAAAAACTACTGGATGGATTCTCACCAAATTTACCAAAGCTTAACATTTTTTCTCCATTCAGTCTATGGGGATAAAAGACATTTTGGGACGCCCCTATAACTTTCTCCCCCCCAGACCAAACCTCACCAAACTTTGCACAACAATTCAGAGTGGGCCATATACTTTCTTTGCAAAGTTTGGCGAGGATTCGTTTAGGGGGAGCAAAGTTATAAGCTTCTCAAAAAGTGCTCTTCCTATGGGTTTAGCAACTTAACCATAACTACATGGCCGCTACCACAGGCCATGTATAATATAGAAGCAAATAAAGAATGGATGTTTCCACTCCATGTTATAGCAGAGCTGTGCTAAAGAAGGAGGGCCTTGTGTTGCAGTTAGAAAACAAGTGAATTACAAAGTGAATCTCAGAAAGGCGAGACTGGATGAGCCAAGAAGCCATGGTCTTATCAGGCTGTAGTGAGCAGATATTGGATACATATCTTGTGAAAGAATAGAGCTCCAGTTCAGGAGGCATGAACAAAACAAGGAAGACGTCAGAGGTCTATTAGAAAATAGTATTTTTAATACACGAGAGGCTCAATTTTGTGGTCTTCAGTCATGTGGAGGGATGAAGTTGAATGAACATGATGGTCACACCTACGCATGAGGGCAGAGCGTGCCTTCATTCCCTGAATTCTCCAGAGCAAAGAACACTCCCAAGGACACATTCAAAGCCCTAATTGACAGCAGACCACTGAGGTGATGAGGAAATAATATGCTAATTGGTGGGAAGCTATGGTTGGAGACTAGCTCACCAGCACCTGGAAGCCCAGTCTGCGTGCTGCTAGACGTGGGTGGAAAAGTACTGATGAAGGTTAGAGTGTCAACCAATGCTAGGGGACTGCATGATTAAGGGTAAATGAGACTTTGCGTATTTAGTGATTTTTATGATGACCTGTTTTGGGAAGGGCTTTTTTGCCCCACCTGATGTTAAGAAACCTATCACATTTCTTCACTCCCTTAGACGAGTATGGATCGTATACTTAGATATTCCCTTAGACACAATCACACTTGCCATTAGGTTTTTGTAGTTTGCCACATAGCATGGCATTAATAATACATAGTTTGACGTCCCCTATGATGATTTTTTGCTATAAAAGAATGCTTTTTTCAAAGATTCATTGAGCGTTCTTTCGCTGAGACGTCCGTTGATGTCCTTTGTACCCCGTTTTAAATAATTGATATTAAAACAGTTATCCCTTTGCCAAATGCCTGAGTCATTTTGATTGTTGATGTTTGAGTAATTTCTGCATCCCCATCCATCTCAAGAGTATTGCTACCTCATCTTAAAGGGCTGGAAGAGCCCAGTTCAGAGCATAGGTAGCTGAGGGGAGCTTGAAAAAGAGATGGGTGTCATGTGAATAACACTGAAAGTTAGCACAGAATGTAGCGATGCAGTGGGCCAGAGGTGCCAGGTTGTGGTTAAATAGCTAGGCAGAAAGGTTAGACCCCTGGGTAACACCACAGGTAGAGAGAAAGATAGAAGAGAGGAAAGACCCCAGTTGGACCAGGGAGGGTCGGTCAGTGTGAAAGGAGTTCAACCAGGACAGAGCTTGACCAGTGACACCCAGGTTGTCACGAAGGTGATTGAGCAGGATTTCATGGTTGACCGTATCAAAAGTAGAGGATAGATCAAGGAGAATGAGGACGGAAAGAAGATTAGAGTCAAGATTAGAGAGCAAGTCTTCACATGTGTTCAGGAGAGAGGTTCCATGCTTCTGGCAGCTCTGAATCTAGACTGGTGGTCGTGGAGACAACCAACAGATTCAGTATGCAGATTAAACTGGGAGATGGCCAGCTTTTGCAGGAGTTTGGCCAGGAAAGGAGTGATGGAGATTGGGAGATAGTTATCTGGAGATGAAGGATCGGCAGAGGGTTTCTTAAGAAGGGGGTGCACAGGGGAGTGCTTAAAGGGGGAGGGCAATGTTCCACTGGCAACTGAGTGATTATAGAAATTGGCCAAAATACAGGAAGCAAAATGTGTTATATTTTAATCCTCCCAAAAGACCCCAACTAAACGTGACCTGTTATTAAGAAACTCCTTCTTCGTTTTCTATGCCTTTTTAATGCAAGTTCCCCCAGAAGAACCCAAAGGCAGCAAGGCAATAAGCAAGTCAGCCCATGTTTTTCCCATATTGTTCTAGGCCTATGTTTATGGGCTTTAGAAAGCAACTCCTAATCATGTTTGTATCTACTGTGACCATTGCATAACCTTGGATACATACAGTGGGGTGGAAATGGGGCTGGGTGATTTCCCAAGGTAGTGGCTGGTGGGCTATGGAGCGCTATCAGTAATATCCCCTGGTTGTCATAATTTAATCAATGCATTTGGCAGGAGAACCTCACTTGTGTTGTCAGGCCCTATTTCCCAACCAGGCTCTGTTAATTAGATCCAAACCTACCTTCCCCAGGATTCTTCCCATGGCATACAAAAT
The DNA here is from genome assembly GCF_040938575.1 of Ambystoma mexicanum. Classification (NCBI taxonomy): domain Eukaryota; kingdom Metazoa; phylum Chordata; class Amphibia; order Caudata; family Ambystomatidae; genus Ambystoma; species Ambystoma mexicanum. The sequence goes on from NC_090921.1 coordinate 720,375,802, forward strand.
TAAGATAAGGCATCATATTAAGCATTACACCATGATAAAGGAGAATTCCTGTACTTAGCAAATCAGAACACCAAGGATCCATTGGCTGCTTTACCAAGTCCCAAAGAAAGGTATCTCCTTCAGCCCTAATGCAGAGAAACCTCTAAACACTATTTCTTTAAGACTCAATTTCCCTTGAAATTAAAAATAAACACTGGATTAGACACAGTGGAGATCCGGTTAAATCCTATGGCATTTGCCATCCACCAACTCATGCATTCACGTCCATAGGTGGAGTCAGTAAAATTCCACCCCCATATCAGGGAAAGGAGGGCTATATGAACTCAATTAGTCAGTCGGACAGTGTGTGTTTTGGTGTAGTAGCTGGAGGCAGGAGTTTGGAGGAGATTGCAGAGCAAGGTAGAAATTTGGAGGTAACCATAGTTTTGAGGAACTTGTTGGGGGACTTCAAAGGAGGTCGAGAGTGAAGAAGGAGTTGGAAGGAGTTAAGAGGAATAAGTAGTGTGGTGGGAGATGGAGGCGAGATGCGCAGATAGGTTATTAGGAGGATTTTGCTGGAAATAATCATGTTGTGTTTGGTTTGGTTAGTAGAGGCCATCAAGGGGATCAAGGAGACACACGGGAAGGGAAAGGAGGAGACTATTAGGGGATGAAAAGATGAGACTGCCAGGAGGTGAAAGGAGAAACCCATATCATTTAGAGGGTAACAGAAAGTAAAGGGTAGAGGAAGGATATGGTCTTCACAAGGTGCTTGAAGAGGGACACCAGGAGGAGGGCATAGTAAGGCACCCTAAGGGCAAGAAAAGGAACACACACACACAGCAAGGAAGACTTGGATAGTAGGAGAGGACATCTTAGCCCCATAGTGATAGCCCTTTTGCTGGTGTAGTAAAGCTGAAGATGGAGGAAGAAGGGTGCAAGAACACCATGAACCTGGCACTTAGAGCCAAGGCATCAAGACACCTGGGAGCTTTTTAGAATGGCTCTGGAACACCTTAAACCTAGCACTGAGAGGCTACGGGTCAATAGACTCCGGAGCACAGAAATATGGGTGTGATAACCTCTTTAATCTGGGACTGAGAGCCAAGAAGACAAGGTCCAATCAAGAAGGATATAGGAACCCCTTAAGCCTGAAATGGAGAGTCCTAGGAAGAGAATTTTCGGAGACCACTGAGAAGTAGGGTGCATGAGCACTTAAGCCCAACTTTTGAATAACAGTGAGACTACCCAAGAGGGAAGAGAAGTTAGGCTGCACAAAGCCCTTTAAACCTAGACTTTATTCCTATTCACAGGAGAACTTATTTAGTTTTCAGTTCGGTTTACAGTACCCCATTTGTTCTTTTGGCCAACCCTGTGTTATCGGCCTACAATAAAGAAACATCGTTTTACTGTTTATCATATCTTGGCCTGGTTATTGTTCCCTGTCACCCTGGTGCAAGTAGGGGATTTATGAAGTACAAATCTATCTCTGAAGCAATGCATTATGTACGCTGTGTGTGTTCCCCACAAATATATGTTTCTTACTAGGAATCCACAGACAGACCCCGAAGACCAGAATTAGCCTCAACAACATAAATACCCGTTTTGAAGATTTAAAACACAAATTGATCTACAGCCAGGACAATAGACCTCACCAGCAACCAAATTAAAAAAGTGACATTAAAGCTCACTTGAAAACAGACAACTGATTTTCACACTCCTTTCAGATCTTTCCCTGCAGTAAATACATTTCAGGATTATGGACAACACTATCAATTTGCTCCAAAACATGCTTCAAGACACATGCAAGGGCACGTGGGAGTCTTTCTGTGAGTTATTTCTATTTACAGAATACAGGTGCCGATATCACATCAAGTCACAGACATAGCCGAATGTTGCAAGCAACACAAGCTTGGCAAACATTGCATATCGTTTCAGACATTACAAGAAATTGACATACTGCATGTCAAACCTGACATCTCATCAAATTTCACTAGATGTTTTATATAACTGCGGGCACAGAGTCATATTTTATAAATGCATTAGTGATTGGACAGAAATGTATCATACGACTGCTTTCCACTTGCATCTCTGGTGAGAATTTCATTATTTTCAAGATCTTTACCTTCATTACGAGTGTGCTGGTATTTTGTTGCTGATTCCCTGGCGGCAGTGGCACCATTTCCGGCAACACCCCCTGCACTTCATCCCCTCCCATCCATGCTCCCTTAGTCTTCCCTCCACTGCGCCATATTGTTCCCTGCACTTGCACAGTAATAATGTCACAAGGCATGGTACACCCAGTGATCCTAATTTTGTCACCTATGCCCCCCCCCATTCGTCTTGTGGCACCTGGAAATACTTGTGCATAGGCGCCATACAAATGTACAATGTATGAACTGGAAACTCCATGCACAGGTATCATGTCACTGTATGAACTGCATATTTCAAGGCCATAGGAAGTCACAGAAGTGAATAACAGCATGTCCATCTCACGCCCACAGGCACCTTGTCTGACAGCGATCAAGGTGGACCAAGCACCTCAAGGCCACCCACACAGAGAAGGAGAGTCACACTCTGCAAAACCACTACCAAGACCACACCAGCACCGGCCACGTAAACCACAGGCCCAGTGAGCACTTTGTCTGCCCCTGGAGTAACACCACAGGCAGCAGCCCCTGCAGCAACACCACAGGCAGTTGCCCGTGCAGCAACACCAGCTCCACCCATGGAGGCACAGCCAACAGTCCTGGACACACAGCAGTGTGAGCCAGCAAGGCTGCCATTCCCCCCACCCCACCACCCTCCCGTGTATGTCGCCATTTCAATGGACAAGGATTCTGGGCAGGAGGGCAGGGACACCACTGAGGGGTCACCAGAACACACTCCCTACCAATGTCCATCATTCAGCCCCTCTGAACTCCAAAGCCCAACTCCACCACTGATACCCAACATCAGAGATATTGATGCACGCACATGGCATATGAGGAGATGGCTGGACTCAAGCGTCAGCAGCTGGAGGAGACCCGGATTATGCAGGAGAGTGTGCATGCTACTGGCCAGTGCTGTGCACTTGCCCTGTGCTGCTCCTGGTATGCAATGGTCCTGCTTGCACAGATGGTCCGGGAGGGGAACAAGGGAATCTCATCACTGGCTGAGTCCCTCACCCTTTCCATGCAGGTGGCTCTAGAGTGCAGGGACATGGCAGGTTCCAACCCCCCCTCACCCATCACCATGCCTGCCAGCTCCCAACAGAGCAGCTTACAGTGCCAATTCCAGCACCTGTCAGGATTACCACAAAAGTGCAGGTCCGGTGTGAAGAGGACAGTGAGCCAGTTCCAGACTTCCTGCAACACTTATGCAACCTAGGGCATGTTTCTGGGAGGTTGTGTTTGGGAGGGTTAGTTGGGGAGGGTTTGTTTGGGAGGGTTAGTTGGGGAGGGGGTGGTGGTAAGCTTAGTTGGGTATGGGGTGGCGGCACACACGTTTATTGATGTTTGTTAAATCCACAATACATGTTGTTCTGCAAATTATTTCATGTATGGACAGTCAATTTGTGCAGTGGTGTGATTTATTTATGCGCTGGATCACAGGCAATGTGTGCCATGGGTCGTGTGCAGGTGCTGTGTGCTCAAAAGTAGTTGTCAATGAGTTCCTGGCGGGCTGCATACTCATCCCTGACATCCCTCTGATGATGTTGTTGCATGTCTGCTGCTGCATCAACATCACCATCATTATTATCGTCATCCGCCGGAGGCAGGTCCGTGTCCGGGGGCAGGAGAATGTTCTGCCTGATGCACATATTGTGCAAAATGGCACAGGCCAGGACTATCTTCCCCACTTTCACTGGTCTGCACATCAGTGCCCCACCTGGAGCGGTGAAGGCACTGAAAACGTGCCTTCAACCTTCCGAAGGTATGCTAAATTGTCTTCCTTCTTCTGATGTGGCACAATTGTATGCTCTTTCCTGGTGAGTCTGTGGATGTCTCACAGGGGTCATGAGCCATGGTAGTAAGAGATAACTGGAATCAACTGCATGGAATGGGACACAAGTAAGAACATTTTATTGAGGTGACTGGGCAGTTCATGCATATTGGGATGTGGTTGTTTGAAACATGCATCTGGGTCTGTGCTCTTGTGGTCCCTCATTCACCTTGCTGCACCCTTTGACAGACAATGCTGGTCAGGCCAGGCCATGTGTAGGGCCTGACTCCCAAGTATTTGGTGGTGGTGGGTGGGCAGAGTCCAAATGTGTGTTTTGTGACATGGCAATGATGCATTCTGGAACTTGAAGTGCGTTGCATGTGCATGTCCGTCCGTGCCCAGATTGTGACGTGGAGTCTCTCCATTGACACACGCCAGTCATAGAAACCCCATTTTTCATGCCAAATGTGTCCCTGCATTGGCATGGTGGCTGTTGACCATGCACTGGTGAGAGTGAACTTCCCACCCATGCCGCTGGTGCACAAGCAATGTGCTGTGTCTGTTGATGCTTATACTCACCCAATAGCCAGGTCTGCTGTCCACCATGACATGCCATGTATGCAGGCAGCATGCTATTCCGCAGGAGGACCATGGAGTCATGGGTTGATCCCGGGAAGCGGGCACAGCAGTTTGTGATTGTCAGGTCTGCATTGCAGATGACCTGTACATTCAAAGAGTGGTACAACTGTATTGCTTCGATACACCACCACTGTGGCATGGGCAGCCACTAGCTCTATGTGTGTGCAGTCCACTGCTGCCACTACATTAGGCATGTCCGAAGGAAGCAGACCTTGGTGGTGTTGGCCTGTGTCGTTGGTAGGGTAATGTGCTGAGACATATGAAGCTGAATGCTGGCTGAGAGATGCCATGCAGCTCCCCGATTGTGCTAGGATTGTGCCTTTGGCAAGAAAGTGCAGCACATACATTGCACAACTTGCTGCCCTTTGTTCTTACGCATTCTCCTTCTCATCCTCATCCTCCTCCTCCTCCTCCTCTGCCTGTCAGCCTGTTGCCACTGATGTAGCTCCTGCTCATAAAGCTGCACTCCTGCATACTGCACTTCCGGGTCCATGACTACTGCTACGAGAGGCAGCATGGTTGTGTTGGAAGATGTGTGTGGTGTGGGTGTAGTCCTTTTCAGCAGTCCCTGTGCTCATTGTGGGGTGGAGCCCATCCCCGGGCTGGATTCGAGTGGAGCAAATTGCCTCCCCTTGGAGGTCTTTCTCCAGACTCGCTGAGGTCTGCTGCCCTGGAGTGATAAGCGGTTCCTGTTGCCGGAGATGACCTCCTCGCTTTGTGGAGAGTGCCCAGCAGTGGAACACCCATCCCCCTGCCTTGTGCCTGTAGGTCGAGCACCGCAGTGGTCCTTGCTAACCAGCAACTGGAAATTCGGTGAGGATATGCTGGTGGGTCTGCCAACAAAAGACAGGGTCCAGAATTCAATGTGACAAACGCTTTTAAGATATATTCAGCCTCTGGATATGTGTGAAGTTATGTAGTGGCACAGGGCATGATAAGGTGAAGCGCTGCAGCTGTGAGGGTGATTAGACCCTCCTGGTTAGGAAGTGAATCTGGTGGTGGGGATCACCAACGAGAGCTCTACTTGTCTGGTTGACCCCCTTGGGACATAGGCCCACACTGCTGATAAGAAGGGGAGCATGAAACATTTTTATTCCTTTCTTTTTTCTTCTTTTTGGGGTCCATTTAGTCCCAGAGACCACTTGGAGGTGGGTGCGAGGTTGGAAACTTCCTTAATACCTCTGCCCTTAAGATACACCAGGTGGTTGAAGAGATCACCCATATGTCAGGGATCAAGGAGGGGGCAGGAAGAGGCTACTCGTCTTATCTTCCCATTACCTGGAGAGGATATCTCCAGAAGTTTTGATTTTCTGCACCCCTCCTCTGCCCGACCGAGGGGTATCTGCCGCCCCGACCCCAGAGATGGCCGATAATGAGATGTCTACAAAGAAGGACATTTCTGCCTTCATGGAAGAAACCAGGGGCATTAGATTCGACATTGGCCGTAGAATCGATGTCCTGGACAAAAAAGTGGAAGGCATAAATGATAGGCTCCAAGGGCTGGAAGCCAACCAGTCCTCTGTTGGCATTCTTGAAATGAAACAGGAAATGCGATTGCCAGAACTGGACAGGAGAGAAGAGGAAATCACCTTTAAATTGGACGATTTCGAGAATCAAGAACACAGGAACAATTTAAGATATTTGGGATTTCCTGAATGGGAGGGGGAAACGGAGAGAGAGATTGTCAGTGCAATCCACAAAGTCATTAAGAAGATTTTCAATGACGACAATACCACAGAGCTCACCATAGATAGGTCCCACTGAGCGGGAGGAGGAGCCCGAGTTTCATGCTCTGTAATGGCCAGGTTCCACTATTACTCTGAAAAAGCAAAAGTCTTAGAAATGGCAAGAAGAGTGGGCCCAGTGGATCATGGCCCTGCAAAGATTGCAGTTTTCCAGGAGCTGTCTTCATTTCTGCTGTTTAGATGGCAAATGTGTGGCCCTCTGACCAAATGGCTTGTTACTAAGGGGGTACGATACAGATGGGGCTTCCCCTTTTCATTGATGTTTGCATATGAAGCAAGCAAGTACAAACTAGTCACAGAGGAAGACCTAAGCTGGGTATCTGGGGAGCTTCTTGGAGGTGATGGACAGCAACGCCTACCAAGCCCCTAAGAGGTGGGGCCCCCAGGGACTCAAAAATCAAGGGGGAAAAGATAGACAAAGAGTCCCAGGCTCACGCAAATTTAATAAATTGAACACCCCCGTCAATCATATCCTGGTGGGACATACCGCTTTGTAAAATAACATGTTATTCTTAGAATGGCTCGTCTTGTAGAAACCGTGCAAATTGGCTGGATAGCTGATGGGGGAAGGCCCCAGCAGGGTTTTAGGATTAGGGGATTTTGAGGTCCTGAATCCTGTATAGCTCCCTGGATTCACAGTAGGGGGGCAGCTTTGGTTGGAATGGGAAAGTTGTGGGTGTTTAAATAGGGGTGAGAGGATGAGTGATGTTTGATAGAACAGGGGTGGGAAGGTCTCAAACTGGGAACTCTTGTAGTGTATTAACCCGGTGGCTTGATGGTACATGGCAGGCCGGTCCTTACTTGGTGTGTGCATCACTACAGGCCTGGCCGCTGTCTGTTGGGGGGAGGTGGGATGTTTCTAGTGGGTTTACGAGGGTTGGGAGTTGTTGTTTAATTTTACTGCACAGCATGGTCGCACAGCAAAGGGGAGACAAGACAAAGGAGCCCAAATGCCTGGCCGCAAGGACCAGGGGAACACTCATGGTGTGATATTGAGATTTTGGAAATGCGCAAAGGGCTGAATTGGCTCCAATACTTAGGGTGGGCTCCCTGAATGTGCAGGCCTCAATTCCCCATGTAAAAGGTCTCTGACAATTCAAGAGTTTGATAGATTGAGATTTGGCCTGTTTTTTCTGCAGGAGACACATTGGCAAAAAGGGAGTGAGCCTTCGGTAAAAGCAAGATCAGTAGAAATGGTTTATCAAGCTTCGGCTTCAAATAAGAAAGAGGGATTAGCAACAGTGGTTGCCAGTAAACTTGGCCTGGTAGTTGACAACGTACTTAAAGACCCGGAGGGACACTTTATTTTTCTCAGAGGAACTGTAAAGGGAAACAAACTAACAGTAGGTTCTTTTTATTGTCCAAAGGTGGGACAGTCTCTGTTCTGGGAGAGGGTCAAGGGGAAGCTACAGTTATTCACTGAGGGCCTGCTTTTGTGGGGGGAGGCTTTAGCCTGGTACTTGACCTGGTAAAGGATAGAAAAAATTACATGCTCCTGCAGCTTCCCAGACAAAGGTAACACAATCCCGATGTTTTCAGCAGGTCAACGAGGAGCTAGGTGCAATAGATTGTCTGGTACAGGTGGGAGGGGGTGATCCGCCATTCATGTTTCTATCCAAAATGCATGACTCCAATTCTAGAATAGACTATGGGCCTCATTATGAGTTTGGAGGCAGCCATGCCCTTAATAAGGGCATGGCTGCCTCCAAACTCGGGTCCGGGTCTGTGGTCCCTGAATGGGGAAATACCGGGCCATTCCGACTTTGGAGGGCCTGGTATTTTCCCATTCAGGGAACCCGGACTTGGACCATCCCCATTCCCATTGAGCCCCATAGGGCTCAATGGGAATGGGGCGCATGCTAACAATGGGCCCGTTAATGATGGGCCCGTTGTTAGCATGCCGGTCCCCTCGCGGGACCCGCAAGGAACGTCTTATCTGACCAGACATCCAGAGCGGGTCCCGCGAGTGAACATTGTAATGAGACGGTACGGGGTTAACGTAATGTAATGAGGCAGTATATCCTCATAGATGCTAGACTAAAGAGCTATATCATAGAATAGTCCACACCTCCAATACCCTGGTTGGTCCATGATCTGGAGAGAATTGATATTGGCGATTGGGTAGTGGGGGATCGTAGGGGAGATGGATGTGCAATGACCTTCTCTTGAAGGATGGGGAGATGGCACAGGGGCTTTTGACTAGTATAAAAAAATATTTCCAATTTAATGATAATGGAGAGCTGGGTATCCCAGGACTATGGGAGGGTTTTAAGGCCACGATTAGAGGGGAGCTCATAAGGCCTTTGACTGGGTGGAATGGATGTATATGGGAAAGGTCTTGAAGAAGATGGGGTTTGAGTATAACTTTTGTCAATGCTTGTCGTCCCTATCAGGAGCCCCTACAGCCAGTTGTTGGTGAACAAGGTTCTATCTTCCTCTTTTACACTTGCTAGAGGGACAAGACAGAGGTATCCTCTCTTCTCTTTGCTGTACACATTGATCAAGGGGCCCCTTGCTATTTCTATAAGGAAACCCCATAAATTAAAGGGATTCAATATGGGAAGGTACATTTTAAGTTGTCCCTTCTCGTAGGTGATATTCTGGGCTACCTTGACGAGAGTCCACCGCTCTCTGCCGGCTCCTCTGGCACAAATAGATCATTTTGGTTCTTTCTCTGGGTGAAAGATTAATGTAGCAAAATCTAGTGTCATGCCATTGCGACTCATGGATTCGAGTTTAAGTAAACATGAGTCATACCGGGGTATGGGAGTGGAAATTAGTGTAATTAGGTGTCTGAGATTTCTCGTCCAGAGGCAGTTGCAGAGTCTCCAGGATATTAATGTTGGACCCCAATTGGAAGTGATTAAGTCAGACCTGAGTTGGAGGGCACCCTCACCTTGTCTTGCTATGGTAGAATGGCATCTGTGAAGATGAATATTCTCACGCGTGGGCTGTACCTGCTTTAGTCCATGCCATCAAAACTTCCAGAATCCTTCTTTAAAAATGTGAACGCTGCTGTTCCCACATTCGTCTGGCAGGGTAAGAGATTGAGGATAAAAAGAGACACTCTTACTTTGCCTCGGGACTACGGGGGGTTCGGATTCCCTGACTTTTTGGTGGTGCTATTAGGTGACCCAATTAAGTGTTTTTATAGAGCACCTTCGAGATGACATGGGCACATATGGGGCATATATAGAAGACAGTTACACCCACCCAAAAAAGGCTTAGGGACATGATATGGTTCCCGATCAAGGCCATCCCGGAGAAGGTGCAGACCCATCCATGTCTGGGTGCGTTGGGGTCACTATGGAAGAAGGGTGGGATTAACGATTGACTCTCCTCCTGGACATCAACTTTGAGTTCTTTGTGGGGGCTCCCCTTTACATGGGAAAATGCAGCTTTCGGCACAGTCAGACCTGGTCGGATGGAAGGCTGGAGAGAGCAGGATAACTATTCACGGAGGGGGCATTTAAGGGTTATGAGGAGGTAGCAGAGATGCTTGGTCGAGGAGTGATTTAAACAGAATCCTGCAGGACCTGATATGGAGTAAGGAGATTGCCCGACCCCTTAAGGCCTTTGAAAAAGTTATCGATAGTGCTGCATCCAGAATGGGGATTCTTTCCAGGCTACATAAAGTATTGGTGACAGCAGACATTGAGGGAGGCAAAAATATAAAGAATAAAGGGCAACACAGATAGGAAGGGAAATCTCTGAGGAAACGTTGGAAATGATATATAGGGTCACGTTCCTTGGCAATCTCTTCACCGCGACCATGGAGCATAATTTCAAAATGTTGCACAGTTGGCATTTGGATCCCCTCAATCTATCCAAAATGTATAGGCAGTTTCACCGCTCTGCTCCCAAGCCTGTGGACAAATGGGAAGCCCATGTAGTATCTGGTGGGAATGCCCAAGAATCCAAATATTTTGACGGAGATTTTAAATTGTATAAAGGTCATGGTGGGGATACAGCATACATTAGATCTACTACAATTCCTGTTAGGGATTCCAGCGAAGGGTAGGGAGGAACCCCAGCTCCTCGGAATGGTGGAGGGTATGCTTCAAGCTGGAAGACTTGCGGTGGTCCAGAAGTGGAAAAATCTGCTTACCCCGACCAAGGCAGATTGGATGAACAAGCTCTGGGATATATTAATCCTCGGAAAAACTAACGGCCATGGTTAATGATTGTATGCACAAAAAACAAGGGGGATCCCAGTTATGAGACCCTTACCAAGATTCGTTAGCTCACTATCTGCCAAAGAGCAGAAATATCCAAAACATATCAGTCCTTGTCCTGCTGTGGGGCAGTCCAGCACTGAAATGCTAGGCAATTCTCCTCTGATATCAACAAAAAAAACCAAACCCGTGTTTCGGTCTGGTTGGACCTCATCAGTAGGTGGCGCTTAGGCTCTGTAAGAATAGTGAGCAAGGGATCCACGTCTGGATTCCCCTAATAACTTAGGGTGTGACCCAAAGTTACTTAAATTATACAAAAAACAATGGGGGTCCTGGGAGTCCCTCTGCCAGACATTAATCCTGGGTAGGAGAGCCTTACCCAGATTCTTTAACTCACTACCTTTCACAGAGGAAAAATATCCAAAACATATCTGTCTTTGACCTGCCTTGGGTAGTCCATCACTAAAATGCTAGGCAATTCTCTTCTGAACAAGAGTACCAACATCAACCCCAGACCTACAAGTGTGTGAAGACACTGGGTGTTCATCTGGATGCTGAATTCAATGTGTCCCACCACATCAATGCGCTAGCATCTACCACTGCCTATACTGCCAATATCATGTCCTTGAGCATTTCTCTGCAAAACTACTTAACTCTCGCGCTAGCCATTATTTTCAGTAAGCTCGACTGCTGCAATGTGCTTTTCTAAGGGACCTCTTCCAAAAACCTTGCAAAAACCTTGTAGAAATGCAACTCTTACAAATCAAGGCCCTAAGATCAGCCCTGAGCCTAAAACATTCGGCCCACATTTCAGCAACAAGAAGAGAGGTGCACTGGCTTCCTATAAAAGCACCAATTGAATTTAAAATGCTGGCAATCACTCACCAATGTCTGCACCAGAATGCCCCCTCTTACCTCATCCCACGCATTTCTGCAACAGCAGTGACACCTTCCTTCCACTCTTCGTCCAACTGTGCTCTTCATATGCCCAGATTTAATCTCAGGCAAGCTCAGGGCTCCAGTTTGCTTGTTACCGCTCCCACCCTGTGGAACACCCTCCGGCCTTAAGGGCAGCAGCTCCCTGGGCGAATTGGCGCCCCCCCCTCGCCCACCGTGCCCCCTGGTTAACAGGGGGTGGGGCGGAAGGGGGCGGGGCCAAGAGGGGTCACTTTTTTGAATTTTTTAAAAAAAAAATGTTAACCTCTTCGCACCAGCGAGGAGGTTAAATAGGGCGCGTTAGCACCCCATTGCCATTGAATGAGCCCGCCGCCGCGGGTTCATTCAATGACAATGAGGCGCCTGCCACGCCTTCTGCCACCACGCCAGCTTGGGGGAGCCATTGAAAGACTCCCCGGAGCTGGCGTGGTGGGAGGTTAATGGCGCCTTTTCTTGTGAAAAGTGCCCACGACTGAGGGGCGCATTTAAATTCACCCACTCGCTGCGGGCACATTTTACAGTAAAAGGCCGCCTGCTGCACCTTGTCCCACAACGCCAGCTCGACGGAGCCCTTGAAAGACTTCCCCGAGCTGGCGTGGCGGGGGTAAAAGGCGCCCTCGGGGGTGTGGTGCCCCGGGCGGTCGCCCGGCCCGCCCCCCCTAGGGCCGGCTCTGCCCGGCACATCCAAAATAAACCATCTTTCCACGTCTTCAAAAAACTATAAAAACCTGCTATTCAACAAATATGTATAACATGTATTTTACTATGCAGCCTTGTTCGACTATTAATGACCTATTTTGAACAAGTGCCGTGATACCCCCGATTATGAGCACTATATTAAATGAAAAAATTAAATAAATGGATAAAATGAGGTGCCTGCGTCGTACAGGGGAGCTCTCGTTGTTTATACACTCCCGCCACTGATCAAGTGTGTGAGTGCAGAACATTTTTGGCTTGTATTTCTGGAAGTTCATAGCCAGATGGTAGCCAGCTGCTCTGCTACTGCCAAAGGTCTGGACACAATGAACCTGGAACTCACGCGGAGTATTGTGCGATCCAACTCTACGCCACGTACACACTCTATTTTGGAAATATCAGTGGAGCACAAACCTGCCAAGCCATCAACGTTCTTAATCAGTTTCATCACTTTTTCTATGCTCATGGTTTTCTCGCTGTGGGCTCTCCTTATGTGCACACACTGTCTGAATAAAAAAGGAAGCGGCCACTCTGAATTTGCGGTCTGTGGTTATCCTATTTCCATTGCTTACCATGAAGACTTCTTTGCACTTCTTTGAAGTTTTTCAAGTTTGTAAAGACCTTTTGTATAACGTGGAGACCCTACCCGGATACATTGTTCCAATCGTGATCTTAACCATACATTGTTAAAAGTAATGATGTGCTCCCAATCCTTACTCAATGCGTCTCGTGTTCTGTGCCGCTTCATTACGGACGCCACTGGTGAAAGCCTCCCGCGTCAGCAAGTTATTATTTGACACCCTCGGTCACCGGAGCAGCTGCCTCGCGTGGAGAAGGTGCATCTCATTTGTGAGGGAAGGCCGGCGGATGAGCGCGTGAGCGGCGGACCACAATGCACGCGGCGCCATTGCGAGAACAATGCAAACCTATGAGGGCTTGTGCAGACGCCATTAACTGAACGATCCATTTTAGGAAGGAAGTCTCTTTCTTGTCGCGAGGGGCGCCTGACACCAGGTTACTGATAACGTCCATGCATTATAAAGCAGCCTTCAATGAGGTTGTCTTGTGTCTGACAAAGAAAAGCTATGAATACACCTCGCTTTGTCTGAGTTCACAGCCTTTCCCGCCAGCTGTCACCATGTCCCCTGCTCGAGTCCATGGTTTCCAAAGGAGCACTGAATCAGGACTCCTTTATTTTCGTGCCAGGTTCACAATAAGCCCTCCCTGTGAAGGGCACTAAACAAGGACGTCTTACCTGTCAAACAACCACAGGCTGACATAGGCCTCTCTGCTGGCCGAGCCCTAAATCACAGCAAGCCTCGATTGGCTAGCTTGAGCAGCACAATGAAGCTCTCCAAAAGAAACTTAAATCAAAGAACCTCAAGAGACATGTTGCCGGGATTTGGTCAGTGTTTCGTATTTTCATGCAGTCTCTTTACAGAGACCAATTGGTTGTTTTGGTAGCAAGATAGCACTTAAACATATCCTAAATTAATAAATCCATGACAATGATGCGCTGGACAAAGTATGCTAGTCAGTGCTTTAAATGGAAAAAAGAAAGCATGTATTCACCAATCCAGGCTTTAAGTGGGCTGGGACTAGCTGGGGCTCAGCCCTATTAGGGTCCAAACATTACTCTCACAGCATGGTCTTGCAGGGGATCGACAACTCATTTCTATTTCTCCTATTCTGTGTATCCATCTCTATTTGTGTTTCAGTTTGATGAGGGTATAACGGTTTATTGAGAGGCCATCCTCAACACAGGGAGTTCCCTCCCTCCTTCCCTCCTCAGTCAAGGTGTCCCACAACAAACTGTTTAACAGATTCTTTCAATCAGCCCTATGTCAAATTACTCTAATACCACTTGAATTCCTCCCCCTAAGCTACCAATGAACTAAGAACCAGGCCGGTGCACAGGAAATATGTTTAGGTTTATTTGGAATAAATGTTATGAAACTCACACTGAAATGTCAAACACCATTTTATCTCTGGCACAACACCATAAACGTCTCTCAACATAAATAAATCACAAACATGAGTTGAAAATAACACAAATTACAATTCTTTACTTTCTACAAATTACACTTCAAGAAAAAATGAGTGCTGGTCAGTGAACAAATTGATAGGTGTAATGCTGTGTAATTTCGATTTCTCTGCATGCTTAAAAGCGAGTTTACTTTTACAAATGTGTGCAAATGCATATGGCAATTATTATTTCACCCACACTTTCACCTTAAAATAAATACAGGGTAATTTAGCGGTTTGTTTTTCAGACCCCCCCCCCCTACTATGGTCTTGGTTGGGGAAGTCTCACAGAAAAATTGGAATGATTAAGGAATTTTGGATTTTTGACCCCCCACCGCTGAAATGCTTGTGTTGGGGTAGCTGGATGGTAAAATTGGGATGATTTGAGAATTTAGGATTCACCCCCCCGCATAAAGGCCGGTGTTAGGGGGAAGTTGTATACAAAAAATTGGACTGATTAAAGAACAAAGACACCCTCTTCCTTAAAGAAGGTGGGGTCAACAGGACAAAAAGGATAGGCTATAGTTTTTCAGTGCACACTGGGAAGTGAGCTTTGTTCATTTCAAATTTTAACAAACATCACCCCGTAGTGTTCCACCAAAGGGGGAATTAATTAAATGGCTAAGGATCTACACAGTTCTGCACCCCACCGACTATAATGGGAAATGTTTTAATATATTCCCCCACCTTTTGGGTTCCCAGGACTCAGTTCTACTTACATAGAAAACCTCTGTTTAAAGTTTAGGAAAGCCAGCTGTGTTTTAGGCCACTCTGAACAGATAGGGCAGGGGTCTGGTCACTCTACTCTCAATGATGGTCTCCCGCTCTCCACCATTTGACCCAGTCAGCTTTTAAGCCTTCATGGAAATAGACAGTTTCAACCAGATGCACTCTCGGCATTCTCCTCTGGTGTTTCCTTGCAGTTGTCAGATGGTAAGTTTCAGCAGCCCTCCTCATGGTAAATTTCCACAGCTCTCTCTCTTCCTCCTAGTTCAGTCCCGCTTATATAGCAGCAATGACACCATCAAGTTTACAATCTTGGAGAAGTACCCTGCAAGACTTCTGGCAGCAAGGATGGGGCAGATAGCCTTCTCTTTACTCCCAAATCCAGCCTCCCACTCAGGATTGGTTTAGGGGTCTGGAGCAACATATGGAAATTCCCGTTTGCAATCCCCATTTGTTCCTATGTCAAATTTTGGCAAAAATCTAGTTATCTGGCAAAACTTCATAATTTTACTCGCAACTGCCATAATATATATATATATATATTCTGATTCAGCTAATCCTGGGAAATTTAATAAGATGACAGTCAGGTCCGCACCATTCTCCATGGCCATGTGTCACATTTTCACCAAATGCATAATCATTAGAAAAATGCAATTTATTTGCCATATTCCTAATTTTACCAAATTGTAAAAAAAAATTCTATCAGCCAGAAACCCATTTTAAATAGCCATTACAGTTCCCTGAGTGGCAGGTGGATGAATTTTATGTCGCCAAAATCACAGGGAAATAAATAAAGAAAATCTAACTTATGGTTGTTGAGAAAAAAGGCTTAAAGAATAACAGTCCTTATAAATGAATAGTAAATCTTCATGTGGAACACTTTGCAACTCTCCTGCTCCCATGCCATTTGTTCTCACTGGGCCCCGCTGAATCCCACGTTTTTTTTTTTTTTATCAATCTCTGTGTTGGAAGCTTGATCTTATAAGTTGTAGATTCAGCTTCTCTTAATTGTAGCCCTCCGTCATCACACCTTCTGTCTACATTCTGGTTATGCTCCACCTAAGGCCAGTTGTCTCTGCACATTGCCCAGCTTTCAGGGACAACACCTTTCAGGAAGGCCACATTTTATGGCAGTTCTAAACACTAGGATGCCAGCCTTCCAGTGGGGGAGTTCTTTGTGACATGTGCGCCCCAGCCAGCAAAAGGTTTTGCCTCTGGCCTACATATATGTTTCCATGGAAAACAACTTTGTCTTTTCTCTTCGAAATGTCTGCTGATGTGTTGCATGCAAAACATAATATAAATGACATTTCTGTCAACGCATACCATGCCTTTTTCCCTGACATTTTTCTGTTAGCAGTGGTACATTTTTCACATTTAAACTGCAAACACACATGCAAAGCCGTTTTTGTGTCAGTGTTTAAAAATCCTGTTTTTCATGTGAAAGGGACCATCAGTTTTTACTTGCAGCCACACATGCAAAGACATTTTTGTTTCAGTGTTGAAAAATCATGCTTTTCATGTGAAAAGGATCTTCAGTTTGGGGCCTTTGAATGCACCCTACAAACGTCGAGGCAATGTACTTGAATTTGCAGAGTCCTTTGTTGAGCCATGCTACAGCATGCAGACACTTTTCAGGGAAGGCAGGGTGGATGCTGGAAGGCCTTCCAAAAGGGCATTACCACCATCCAAGTGGGAGAGGACCAAGGCTTGGACAGCAGATTGGAAGTTGTTTTCTGAGATGAAGCGTTGGATTTTGTCAAAGGAGAGAAAGTTGGTACCAAGCCAATTGTGTCTTTCTTGGTATGTGCTGTTTGAAGGAGAAGGTGAGGTCTCTAGCAATGTCTAACCCAAGGGACTGGCACAGGTGGCGAGCTGGGGTGTGAAGCCCTCCAGGTGCACAGCAGAGATCCAGGTCTGGATGTCCGGGAGTTCAGTGTTGTTGGTCAGCAGTAGGAATTCAATCTTAAAGGGCTTGAGCTTCAGGTAAGCACTGGACATCCACAACTGAGCCTGTGGATGTCTTCGATGGATAATTTCTTGATATATAGTTGCATGTCATCTGCGTATTGGTGGATGTGGATGTTATATGGAGCAAGGAGGGTTCTAAGTGTTTCCATGTTAAGATTGAAGATCACAGTGGAGGGGATGGATCCTTGCAGGACTCCACAGAAGATGGGTAGAGTTAGTGGATCTATGTGATTTTTAGAGAAGGAAAAAATACCACGTATGTAAATACTGAATGTATTTCTTTTGTTTTTGCACATTTCAACACACCCATATGCGTGGGGGAGACCTTGCGGTCCTCACCATACTCCCCATACAATATGTATTAACCTGTCCCACCACTCCACATATAAATGCATTGAAATGCGCAGTTTGAAATTTGGAATTTTCGGCTGCAGTATTTTCGGCCACAAAATAATCGGGTGATGCCGAGTTATTAATCTGGAGTAATCCGTTTGTACAAATTGGTCGCAATTAGCAAGGTACAATTTGAACCAGCTGAGGATGATCACGCTGATCGGCATGTTGCAGTGTAAAGTCAGTGAGTGTCTGCTGGTCTACTATGTCAAATGCAGCTGAGAGGTTGAGGAGAATCAGGAGGCAAGGATTTCAAGGGCATTATAGATCACCGTGATGGTAGCTCTTTCTGTGTTGCATCTGGGTCTAAAGCGAGATTGGTAGGACTAAAGGAGGTTTTTGGCTTCGATGTTTTGGAGGAATTGCGTGGCTACTGCTTTCTCAAGAATCTTGCCTAAGAAGGGAAGATGGGTAATGGGACGGTAGTTGAGGAGGTTGTCAGGATTGAGTATTGGTTTCTTGAGAAGCTGGTGGATGTATCCAGTCTCAAGGGTCAAGGGGAAGGTGCCTTGAATTAGGGAGCTGTTGATGATTGTCTGGCAAGGGGGAGGGCTTCAATCAGAAGTGTCTTGTCTTGAGTACCGAGGCAGGTAAAATGTCATCCGCATATGATGTGGCCTTGAACGATGCTTGAATTGCATTAAGGTCTTCCATAGTGAGTGTCTTGAAAGTTTTCAGGTGGTTGTGGTTTTTCGAGATGGGTTGTGTAGTGTGCTGTCAGTTGTAGTGTTGGTGTCTCTGTGTTGGCAGATCATGCTTTCATTGTTAGCCTTGGCTATGGTGTGTTGCTAATAGCTGGCATTGGCAGTGGTGATCCTTTGTCTCCGTGTAGCATGGAGTTGCTTGACCAGGGCAAGGTTGGATGTGCTGTAGGATTTTCACCAAGTCCTTCTTGTTTTCTGATGGTTCATTTGTTGAGCCTGAGTTCTTGGATGTACCTGGGTGTGGAAGGTTTAAGCTTGGAGGTGCATTGTTTCACTGTGGCATGATAGTTGATTTTGGTTGTGAGGGTGGTGTTGAGTTCTTGGAGGAATGAGTCACAGTCCTGGTTAGTATGAGGTAAATCAGCCCATGTGAAGTGGAGTTTGGTGAGGTATTAAATGACAGAATCCACTGGGAAGTTCTTAAATGATCGGACGGCTTTGTCAGGTGTTGTCAGGACTTGATGGTCGTGTAGGCGATGATACCTCTGTCCCCAAGTTCCACTCGAGCAAACAGTCAATATACTGCCCGAGCAGCCCTTGAGGCCACAGGTGGCGAATGTCGTCAGCCGGAACCAGGAATGCCGGAAGATGTTTTCCCCTGACCACTGTAAGGCAAACACGCGGGTTAGATAACCATTACACCCTGTGCCCAATCCTAAATGTTTACCTATAAGGAGCTTACCCTGAGTGGTTGTCTGGAATGTGATGTAGGGTGTCTGTCTGAGGGGCCGGCAGGGTTGACGACAAGGTTGCAGCCTGGCAAAGCACTTGAAGGATGAAATCACCACCTGATACGGAACCTGGTACTGTGAGCCAAACTAGATGGCACGTGATGCAGAGAGCTGAGTTCAAACCAAAGGATAATCCAATTGCAGTCCAGGAGAAAAGCCAAGGTCGTGACCAGGGGGAGCGGTTCAAGACAAGGTACCAAACAAGGGAAATCCAAGAAGCAGTCCGTGGGAGTAGCCGAGGTCAAAACCAGGAAAAAGCAGGTCCAGGCGTGATACAAAAGAGGAAGCGGTTCGGACTCCAAAGGCAAAATCCAAGATCAAGGATAGCAGCGTCCGTAGTCCAACCAAGATCAGCTGTGAAGCGTGGATGGGAGTTCGCGCGTCACTTTTGAACGCTCGCTCCAGTGATCACGTGACTCACACACGTGATTGGCGTATACGCGATTGGACGCGTGGAGGAAGAACGTCCAAGCGTCGGCAGCGGAGACGCGGAATGCTCATAGCGCGTCTCCACGGCAACCGCCAATGCAGGAATGGAGAGCGGGGCATAAACCAGCATCGCAGAGTTCGGCCAGCCCCTTGCCGGCAAACCTGAAGGCGAGAATGTGCAATGGTGCGTGTGGTGTCTTGTTGTGTACTATGATTCTGCCGTATATTGATTGAATTACGGGATGCAATAGGAGGGCTTGTGGATGTGGATGGGGGCGTGACAGAGCCCCCCCTCAAAGGCCCACGACCCCGTGGGCTTGAAGGGTACTCCCTGTGGAACCGAGCCACCAACAACGGAGCATGGATGTCAGGAGACGGAACCCAGGACCGTTCCTCATGACCATAGCCCAACCAATCAACCAGGTACTGCAACTGCCCTCTAACAACCCGGGACCCCAAAACAGCGCTAACCTCATAATCCTCCTGGGAGGCCAGTGGAACAGGACCGGGAGTGGACGTCATGCGAGTGGTATCAGGGCAGGGTTTGAGAAGGGACGTGTGAAAAACAGGGTGCAGTCTCCACGAAGTGGGGACAGCAAGACGGTAAGCAACCGGATTCAGGACCTTGGAGACCCTATATGGGCCGACGAAACGGGGTAGTAGATTACGTGAACCTGGTATGCGCAGGTGACGCGTAGACAACCACACCCGATCGCCCGGTGAGTATGAAGGGGCCTCCTTTCTCCTTTTGTTAGCGGCTGTCCGCATCGACTCTTGTGCTTCCCGGAGATGGACAAGGGTTTGAGCATGTATGGAAGCGAGATCCCGGGCACAGTCATTTGCCGCCGGATTCCCGGTCCGTAGTGCGGGGGTATTGGAAAGGTCAGAATCAGAAAAAGGGAGAGTACGTGGATGCTGGCCATAGAGTGAGTAAAAAGGGGAGAACCCAGTGGATGAATGCATGGTGTTGTTGTAGGCAAATTCTGCGTAATGTAGAGAATCAAGCCAGGTGTATTGAAATTGCAAGGCTAAACAACGTAGGTACTGTTCCAGGGCCTGATTTACTCTTTCGGTCTGACCATCGCTTTCGGGATGGTAGGCCGACGAGAAGCGTGCGTCAATACCCAGTAGTCTGGTAAGGGCCACCCAGAAACGTGACGTGAACTGTGTTCCACGATCCGACACAATGACACATGGCAGACCGAACATACAGAAAACAGACCTGAAGAACATTTGAGCCAAGGAAGGAGCGGTGGGGATGCCTTTACATGGTATAAAGGGGGCAATGTTGGTGTATGAGTCCACTACTACCCAAACTATGTCATAACCCCGAATACGTGGTAATTCTGTTATCAAATCCATGGACACCGTATGCCAAGGTTTTGGGGGTATGGGCAGGGGCTGTAGTAATCCCAATGGACGGCCTCTCTGTGTTTTGCACTGTGCGCATATAGAGCAGGTGTTGACATAAGTCTCCACATCTCGTCGCATCGATGGCCACCAGCACCAGCATTTCAATAATTCCAGGGTTCGTCGTTGACCTGGGTGACCATTGATGAGAGCATTATGGGACCACTCCAAAGCCTGGTTACGTATATCATTGGTGGGTAGGAATAGTTTCCCTTGAACAAAAGGCAAGCCGTCTTGTATGTCAGGATCCCAGTCGGCTAGTATCTGGGGACGTTGTGCAACCCATTGTCGAATAGCAGTCAACATAGGTGGGGGTGGTGTGCAAGCACAAACTACATGGCCTTCGCCTAGAAGCATTTCAGGATACGAAGGAAGGGGTACCCCCCCTGGTGAACGAGACAGGGCGTCGGCTTTTCCATGGATCGTCCCAGGTCTATGCTTGACAATGAAATCATAGGCAGAAAAGAACAGATGCCAACGAACTTGTCTACTGTTAACACATTTCAATGACGCTAGGTCCTGTAGGTTTTTGTGGTCAGTGTAGACTGTGGTCTGGTGCTTTGCTCCCAGGAGATGATGTCTCCAGACCAGCAAAGCATCCCTGATAGCTAGGAGCTCTTTTTCGGTGACCGTATAGTGTGTCTCGGTCGGTGTGAATTTCCTGGAATGGTAGGCCACCGGGTGTAGTGCTCCGGTGGAGGGACATGGTTGAGACAGGATGGCCCCCAAAGCGAATGAAGAGGCATCTGCTTCCACAACATACGGGAGTTCTGGGTCCGGGTGTTGCAAGACAGGAGCCGTGGTGAACGAGGTTTTGAGGGTATCAAAGGCTACCTGATGTGTAGAGGTCCAGTCAAACAACACCGCGGGACTGGTCAATGCGGTTAGGGGTGCCACAATGGAAGAGAAATTTGCGATGAATCTCCGATAAAAGTTAGCGAACCCCAAGAAAGATTGCAGTTGTTTCACAGTGACAGGGATCGGCCAGTCTATGATAGCTTGGACCTTGGACTGGTTCATAGTCATCCCCCCAGGGAATATATAAAACCCCAGGAATTCGACTTCGGCTGTGTGAAATAGGCATTTCTCAGGTTTGGCATATAAGGAATGTTTTCTAAGTTGTGTGAGTACTTCCCTAACATGGAGGACATGCTCTGCCATAGTTTGGGAAAAGATTAGTATGTCATCTAGATATACTACGACATATATGTCCAGAATATCATTGAATATGTCGTTTACGAACCGTTGAAAAGTGGCAGGGGCATTGCAAAGGCCAAAAGGCATCACCATATACTCATACAACGCCTGACGGGAGCAGAATGCCGTTTTCCACTCGTCACCAGAGCGCATACGGACCAGATTGTATGCTCCCCGTAGATCCAACTTGGTATATACAGAAGCATTGGTCAACTTGTCTAGCAAGGTCGATATGAGGGGGAGAGGGTAGCGGTTTTTTATGGTGACCGCATTCAGGCGTCTGTAATCTACACATGGACGGAGGTCTCCCTCCTTCTTCGGAACGAAGAATATGGGACTAGCCACAGGGGATGAAGAAGGCCTGATGTGACCTAATTGAAGAGCATGACCTATGTATTCCTTCAGGGCCATTTCTTCCGATGGTGATAGCGAATATATGCGCCCCTTGGGAAGCGTTGCCCCATCGATCAGATCAATGGGACAATCATACGGTCTGTGGGGTGGTAGTACTTCGGCAGAGGCTTTGTCAAAAACCGAATGGAAATCGAGGTATTCCGGGGGTACTCCTGACATAGTGGCTCCCACTGTGTGTGCCCCTTCAGGAGGACTCTCAACCACTATGCGTAGCCCCCCGAGTGCCCTTGCGGGACTGATGAGAACATCGTCGTCCAGTAGGCAAAAATGTTGGCATACCTCAGATTCAAATGAAACCTGACCAGTACCCCAATCGATGAGAGGGTTATGTTTTTTCAACCAGGGAAGACCCAATATTATCCCGAACTGAGGTGTGGATATCAGATCAAAGAACAGTTGTTCCTTATGGTTGCCCTGGATGGTCACGTCCATTTGGGCTGTTTGTTGCTTGATCGGACCGGATACAAGGGAGGACCCGTCCACTGTCTGGACCAGTTCGGGATGTATCTTGGTCACTAGAGGAAGGTTCAGTGACTTGGCCAATGATATGTCGATGAAGCAACCAGTAGCTCCTGAATCAATGACGATGTGGACTTCATGTGAACACTCTTTGGCCGGTTGAAGAACCGCTTGAACGACTACTGGCCTTATTGGACCGAATGAAGGAACCCCGGGGTTATAAACCGAGCTCGCCTTGTCCCCCGTATTCAAGGGCGAGCTTTCTGAAAACCCGAAGCCTTGTTCTTTGGACGTCGAGGGGACTCCTTGACAAAATGTCCACTGAGACCACAATAGAAGCATGCATTGTCGGTTCTTCGACGCTCTCTTTCGGTCTGGGTAATAGGGCTTCGTAGACCTCCTATTTGCATGGGTTCCCCAGCACCATCTGGGGTAGAGGGCAAATATTTTACAGAAAGGCCTGACTCCATCCGGCATTCAGACTTCCGAGCGTCTACCTGTAGGGCTAGGTCTACCAGATCAGAATAGGTGTCAGGAAGGGAATGTACAACGGAAAGAGCGTCCTTCATAGCGTTACATAAACCTTTGTAGAACACCACGGCTTTCTTGTTTTCTGGCCATGAGGTTTCAGCTGACAACTGGTTGAAATGTGTGATGTATTCTATCAAAGACTGTCTGCCTTGGGATAGCTCTAGCAGCTCCAGGTCCCGGGACTGGGCTTTATACCTGGTGTCAAATATTTTTGCCAACTCACTCACCAGGAGGTCGAAATCATAAAGGGCCGGGTGATTGTTTTCAAGGAAAGGATTAGCCCAAGTAGCGGCAACCCCGGACAGATGGGAAAGCAGAAAAGCGGCTTTGTGGTGGAATCATGAAAGACTAAGGGCCGACAAAGGAAATGAAGCTTACATTGATTGATAAAGGTATGGTATTTTCTGGGGTCCCCCTGGAACTTCTCAGGGGATGCCAAAGGAAACTGAGAGGGCAATACCACAGGAGTAGGTGGTGTAAGTGGTGCAGAGGGCCCCGGGGTAGGCGGTGCCGGATCCCCAAATTCGGCATCTGGCGGTAAAGGGTTGCGGTTGCTCTGGATGGTGTCTAAGCGATGATGAATCGCGGTTGTGGCAGCCGCCACTTCCGTTCTAAGAGATGCAACCGCTTGCATTAGAGCGGCCACGGGATCCCCGGCAGCGGATTTCATCGCCTGAACGACCAGAAGTGGCTTCACAGTCTGTCAGGACTTGATGGTCGTGTAGGCGATGATACCTCTGTCCCCAAGTTCCACTCGAGCAAACAGTCAATATACTGCCCGAGCAGCCCTTGAGGCCACAGGTGGCGAATGTCGTCAGCCGGAACCAGGAATGCCGGAAGATGTTTTCCCCTGACCACTGTAAGGCAAACACGAGGGTTAGATAACCATTACACCCTGTGCCCAATCCTAAATGTTTACCTATAAGGAGCTTACCCTGAGTGGTTGTCTGGAATGTGATGTAGGGTGTCTGTCTGAGGGGCCGGCAGGGTTGACGACAAGGTTGCAGCCTGGCAAAGCACTTGAAGGATGAAATCACCACCTGATACGGAACCTGGTACTGTGAGCCAAACTAGATGGCACGTGATGCAGAGAGCTGAGTTCAAACCAAAGGATAATCCAATTGCAGTCCAGGAGAAAAGCCAAGGTCGTGTCCAGGGGGAGTGGTTCAAGACAAGGTACCAAACAAGGGAAATCCAAGAAGCAGTCCGTGGGAGTAGCCGAGGTCAAAACCAGGAAGAAGCAGGTCCAGGTGAGATACAAAAGAGGAAGCGGTTCGGACTCCAAAGGCAAAATCCAAGATCAAGGATAGCAGCGTCCGTAGTCCAACCAAGATCAGCTGTGAAGCGTGGATGGGAGTTCGCGCGTCACTTTTGAACGCTCGCTCCAGTGATCACGTGACTCACACACGTGATTGGCGTACACGCGATTGGACACGTGGAGGAAGAACGTCCAAGCGTCGGCAGCGGAGACGCGGAATGCTCATAGCGCGTCTCCACGGCAACCGCCAATGCAGGAATGGAGAGCGGGGCATAAACCAGCGTCGCAGAGTTCGGCCAGCCCCTTGTCGGCAAACCTGAAGCCGAGAATGTGCAATGGTGCGTGTGGTGTCTTGTTGTGTACTATGATTCTGCCGTATATTGATTGAATTACGGGATGCAATAGGAGGGCTTGTGGATGTGGATGGGGGCGTGACAGGTGTCTTGACCCAAGTTTGAACTATTATGCTACAACATTTGGTGCTGTGGGCTTAGAAAATCCAAGATGGCTGAAAAGCCCACATTTGCGCCAGAATCCAGGAAAACCGCGCAGTGTTGCACACACCAAAATGGTCGCCTGACCTGCCACCCACCAGTGCGAGAGTGATGGGCCAGAGGCGCCATGAGCGAAATCAGTGCAAAGGAATATGGTGCTGTTAAAAATCTGTTTTTATTAATGTCAAAAATTGCTAAGATCATGGGCACGAAACCACCAAACAAAAATCCAACTCTGGTTGAGTGTTCTACTTTACTTTACTGCAGATCCACATCAATGCCATGTTAAGCGAGGATCATATACTATCAAGTAAAATCCCCTTTTTGAAATGGATTAATTCAAGACAGCTCCCAATAAGGGATGCAGTACCGGCACTCGACACTAACCGGCGCTAGCGGTCTAAACTCTGACAGGAGGCCTGTCTTTCAGGAGCTGACAAGGAACCTGAGTTAGCTGGAAACTTCAAAGCCTTGCTGGTTAATGAGAATTCTTAACACCTAATGTTCACAGGCCTGGCTGCATTCTGCTGCCCCCACCAAAGGGAGATCACACCTCTCTGATTGAATCAGGGGTCGTAAATGGCTTCCTCTTGGAAGGAAATGGGAGGGGCGCTGCCTCTGTGAGCCACCTGAGCTCGAGGCGGGGACAGACAGAAATTCCCCCACGTGCTTTGGAACCTAAACCACACCCATCTGGGCCAGAGCATAATTTTAAAAAGATGGATAATTCATAGTAAGGAAGTGTCAAAATTATAAAAATAATATCATCATTCCTGTGATTTTTCTGTGCACATTTTAAGAGGTGTTAGGACTCTGTGGTATGTTCTGGGGGGTAGTAGCAGAAAATAAGGTATTACTCCAAATGCATGTATGTTAAAAATCTGACACTTCATCATCTGACACCCATATTCCTTGCGCACATTTGTGTAAATTCTGGAAAAGTTTAGAGGTTGTGTTATAGATGAAAAGGGCAGAATTCTGTCAGAAGTGAACACAGCATCTTACAAAGACAGGGATCGGATGGTTTGGTGCTACAGAAAATATGTTAACTGGACATATAATATTAGAACAATTGTACATAGATAAATATGCATTTGGATCAAAAATAGATTTGTGTGCAAAGTGACAAGGGAAGGATCCTCTGACCAATAAACGTCCTCATCACAAAGACACTCCATTTCCTTCCCCAAATCAATGTAGAGAGGAGAACTGGGCCAATGATAAGTTGTGAGAGGCAGGCTTAGTTATGCCCACGCACACACCCATTTTCAAAAGACATAAAAAGAGCCACTGAGACCCAGGAAGGGACATTCACTTTCCAATTCAAACTGATTTCTTGCGAAGCATTTTGCCGGACCAGACAATATCCAGAAGGACCATATCCAGAACTTAGAATCCAGACTTCAGAACTTGTAGCACAGAGGCCTAGTCCACAAGCTGAATCCTTCAGAGGCCTCAGAATCCAGCAACCTAACCAAACTATTCAACAGCCGGGCGAGCTGTTTGATTCTGGCCTAGAACCCCGTGCCAGAAAAACCCAGAAAGCAGAGACCAGACCAGACCGCTGTGAAGTGCCGATAGCAGACCCAGACCGGATCGCTGTGAGCACAACCAGTACCAGAAACCGTTAGTGGCGAGTGAAGCCCAAACCTGACCAGACCTTGACGGCCTATTTCAAATTTATAGCGTGAGTACCCAGCCAGAACTGTGCATAGTCATCTATTAGTTTAAAATAAGCTTATCCCATGCAATTCAACCTGCCTAGAACTGCATTAGAAATCGCGTGTTCATTCTGTGACTTTAAAGCTGTGAAAGTGTCATTTGCCATTCTGAATCATTATCTCATTTTTGAAAATCTACCTCCACATAATCGTCCGTATCTTTGGAACCACATGTGCTAGGAACGAGATTTAACTTTCATTTTAGAGCTAGGATCCTGAGCTTTCCAAAGAAACCGGAACCGACTTTCTTTTAGTTTTTCCGTAATCTTGCTTGAGGCACTCGGAAAAAGTGCCGCGAATTGCAACTAGCTCATTTCACCACTTGTAAAAAAATAGCTGCTTTTGCTTTGCTGAAATCTGTTTTCAACCTGATAATCCCTCATGAATCAGTGATAGTGTTGACCTGAACCAATCTTAAGTAGCTATCACCTACCCTGAATCTCCTATAGGGAATTCAAATCATTTTTAGCATATTTTCACTTCTTTGCAAATCACATTTAAAGTATTTTTGCCTGTGTTTTAAAATCATCCCAGTGCTCTAAGTTTGCTAGGGGGGAACTGAATTGGTATTGCATTTGATGGTATTCCTGAAAATTGTGTGCTCCCCTTCCATCTCTTTATACTGCATAGGGGGGGAGTGAATCGCCACAAGGGGAAAAGTGATTATATTCTCTCTTGTTGAAACCATATCAGTTTATTTCTGTGCTGCATTCTTTTCCATCATTGCATTCCCTTGAAACCATACAAGTATTCTCAGATACCTTATCCTCTCTATACCAACTCCTAAGTAATCAAATAAGTGTGCTAGTGTAATATTATCCATTGTTGATCAACATTATCTTCATAAGTGTGCTATCAAATATTAATTTATTTATAAAAGTGTGATTTATATCTTGTTTAAATTTTCAATACATCTTTTAATTTGCAAAACAAACCTACTTCCTGGCTCAGTGAGGTCAGGGGGATTCAAAGAGAGGGGTGTTATACAAGGGTTTATCATCCAGATTTATGAACTTGTCATAAAAATATATAATTAAGGGCTTCCCTTGGGCATCCCAGACTCGGCATTGACTTAGTTGGAGTGCTGAATTGAAGTCGTTTAACAGCTTGTTGAAGGGTTTCCGATGAGTTTGCTTGACTGGTGTGGTGTGACTAATGTCAAAGGGGATTGCCAGATGGTCTGACCAGTTGAGCTGGATTGGAAAACTGTAATGGAGAGTGGGCAGGACAGTGATGATGAGGTTGAGGATGTTACCCATCCTGTGAGTTGGGCCTTCTGTGTGATTCAACATGTTGAGTAGGTAGTAGACATCTTCTTTCATTGACATGTTTGCTGGGTTGCCAGGGATGTTAACGTCACTGGGGAAAATGTTGTAGGCATGTGTGAGAGACACGGTGGGGAAGTCTGTGACGTCTTCAATGAAGGAGGTGTTGGGCTTGGGTGGTCTATAGATGAGGTGAAAAGTGTTACTGTCCCTTGGGGAGAGCCAGAAGTGGCAGGAAATACTTTATAAAGAGCCAATGGTGGTGACATCCTATTGGATGCTTGGTCATGATGCCTTGTGAAGGATGGCGAGGCTTCCACTGACTTTGTTGATACAGTCTTGTAGAATTCTGTAGCCATTGGGGATGAAGACATCTAGGCTGTGGGTGGAGGTGGGGGTCATACAGATCTCAGTAATGAAGATGGCCCCTAGGTCATGTGCACTGATGATGTCAGCAATGTCTGCTGCATGGTTGATTGCTTACCAAACATTAGTGATCATCAGTT
Source organism: Ambystoma mexicanum (assembly GCF_040938575.1). NCBI lineage: Eukaryota > Metazoa > Chordata > Amphibia > Caudata > Ambystomatidae > Ambystoma > Ambystoma mexicanum. The sequence goes on from NC_090921.1 coordinate 720,404,130, forward strand.
TTCTTGTAGTTGTGGATGAAGGAGTGCTGATGCACCTATGATGATGTGAGTGAAATTGCTGCAGTGCAGTGTTCCTGATGTTGCTGGTGATCGGCGAGGTTGGCGGGGAGTGGTGATGGTAGGGATGGGCTGCCGGGAGAGAAGGGTGAAACACATATTTGAGGGAGCTTACTTGATGTTAGAAGAATGGGTCTAAACAGGACTTACCCTTTTCTTTGTCTGCCCTTCAGTTCGGACTCCCAGAAGAGAGAGGCCCTTGATCTAATAGTTAATAAAGGAAAGGAAGGACAGGTCAAAGTGGTTGGGTGGGGCTTAGGTTATGTGAGCAGCAGACTTCTCAATGCTGTCTGACTGGAACTTGCCTGGAGTCCTTAAGTAGCTGGTTGGAAGGCACAAAAACAGGTGGTGGGCGGAGCAACTGAGTGGCAGAGACTGGCCACATGACCCATCAGTCTCCTCAATGCTGTTATTGTGATTTATACCTCACACTACTGCCATGTTCATGGTCACCAGGTACTCTGCCGGATTTGAAAAGGAAGGAGGGATAGGATGTCTTAGTGGGATTGAGAGGGAAAAGCACACGAGAGCCTTGATGTGCTGTTGGTTGCTTGAATTCAGTATAAATTGTCACTGTGTGCTGGTTTGTTTTAAGGTGGAGGATACTATGTGGTGTTTATTGCATGAGTGTATATGGGGAGATTTATGTGTGGTCGGTTTAGTGATTTGTTCGGTGCTACCTGTGGTGGTTTAAGGTTTTGCAGCGGTAGAGGTATGGGTGTGTTTGTTCTGTATTTGAGGGAGAGTGTGCAGGATATTGGAGAATTATTAGCCGGGTGAGTTGACAGTTGCAGCACAAAAACAGCTAAGTGCAATACATTGGCTGCACTCAATGATTCAGCTAAATGCAATAAAGTGGCTACACTAAAACATGTATCTAAATGTAATATGGTGGCTATACTCAAAAGTAATGTAAATGCAATATGGTGGCTACACTCAACATCCTGCTAAATGAAATACCGTAGTTACGCTCAAAATTCAGCTAAACCCAATACATTGGCTACACTCAGAAATCCAGCTAAATGCAAAATGGTGGCTGCACTTAATAAACAGCAGAATGAAATATGGTGGCTACACAAAACAATTCAGTTACAATAAATGTGCAATATATCAGATAGTCCATTTGAGCCAAGTCACACATTCCACTACACCACCTAGTAGCCACGCTGGAAGTTTACATCCAGTTCCAAGCCACATCAGCAAGGCATTGTGGGTATGCAATTTAGTCCAAATGCAAGCAAACCTTTTTCTCCAGGAAATTGTCTTTGTATTAGAGTGCAGTTCTACTTTTTACATAGCTTAATCAACCCAAGACAGGTATGTTACAAGGCTGTCAGCAAAACGACATGCCTGGTTTCATCATTATGGATCATCAGTGTGATATAGTACTGACAGCCTCGTGGATGGAGCATTGGGCCATGTATACAATACACCAAGAAGTGTATACAATGCTCCAAGCACAGCCCTATGATCCTCTCTTTCAGATGCTTCTTGACAATTGGGCTGATACATGTTTTGGCGCAAGGGAGGAGAGGCCCACGTGCCTTTCCTCACTTGAGCTAAAAAAGGTTTTGAGAATCTGGCCATCAGTATTTACTTAAGTAATTTAATCATGTTGACATGTTGTACACTGAATGGGTTACAGGCTAAAACAGTCTTGGCATTGTGGCAGGGAACAGAACAAGGTATGTAAAATGATATGCAATTGTCAGACTGGACATCAAGTGCACTATTAAAAGAAATAACAAAAACAAGGTTTTCATAATGGGCCCAGAAACGTCAAAGAGGGGAAAATACCAGTATAGACTTTCAGCATGGGCACAGTATGTCAAACACAATTCATAATGTGCAGAGACAATGGGGGTCATTACGAGTATGCTAGAAAAACGGCAGTAATACTGGTCCAGCAGTGTTACCATAACTGGTGGGGTGACTGGTAGAACTACTGCCATATTACAGCCTTGTGCGGCCATGCGTACCACCCCACCGGTAACACTAATACCGCCGGACCAGTGTTACGGGCAACAATATGCATTTGCCCGAAATACTGGCAAAAATGGCAGTATCACAGATACTAGTGGCATATCTGCCAGTATTACTGCTGCTCGTATCATTGGCGCCGGTATTATCATAGGCGGTAATACCGGCAGCAGAAATAACATTGCTACTGCAACGGGAAGAGCAGCGGTGGCCCTCTTTAAAAAACTCGATCTGCCCCAAATCACCCATTTCGTGCTGGCATCCAGTCCCCATAGTCGTGGCAACATCATGACTGAAAGGCCATCTACCAGAATCTGGCTCCGGAAGCCAAAATTCACAGAGGCAGAGCTAACTGCAATGGCAGATGAAGTGGTGGAGCATGCCGAAGAGCTACTCGGCAGCAGACAGAGGAACACATAGTCCCAGAGGAAGAAAGCCATATGGCAAGGGTGACAGCAGCGGGAACCATACCACATAGTGCCAGGGACTGCCAAAGCACTGGGATGACCTAAAGGCGAGGGTCTACAGCCTCGTATTCAGACCCCGCAGGGAGCGCGCGGGAACAGGAGGAGGCACAGTGCAACCCCTCCACCTCATGCCCTAGGAGGAGACAGCCAGCTCCATCTTCCACATGGAAGGCATCAAGAGCAAACAGAGAGCGCAGTCCAGGGCAGGGACCCACAGTGATAGTGTTAAGCACATCTGACACCATGTGCATGTGAATGTACTGTCCAAAGGTATGCGCCCCACAGCAGAGATGCACAAAATGGGCACATGGAAGTCACACAGCACTTGGAAGTCACAGCAAATGGCCGGTGAGCACACACATATGTCAGGGGAAGCCAGTAAACACAGCAATGCACATGCACTGCAGTCAAAACGGGCATGCCAAAAGATGGACAAATGGGAAGAGCCCATGTGCTCCACGATAGTCCATGTCGGAAAGTGAAGCCCCAATGCACCCATAACAACAAGCGGCCTTGGCAGCCCAACAGGCAAAGTTTTTTATTTATGTTTATTTGTATTTAGTTGTGAAAAAACTTTTACAAAAGAAAATAATGACTCCGAAAACTCAATACACAAGAATATAACAATTTGTTTCATAGTTAATTTCACCAAACGATAATACAAATCCAATCAAATCATATATATCATGGATAAATCCATCGATTAACCATTAAAAAAATTCCATCTATTTAAAACCATAATTTACTCAAGAAATAAAATATGAAAACATTAATAATAAATCATTATTCATCATGAAATATTTAAACTATTAAAACGAAGGTGAATATGTCAGAACAGTTTTCCAGACATCGAATTTAAAACAAATCAATCTGGAACTACATCGTGAAAGCTCTCATTAACTTTTCCTCTGTCAATTATCAGCGGGCAAGGCTTTTGCAAAGATACGCCAAAGCCGATACAAAGCTATGTGCACATTTTCTGACTCAGTATTAAGACAATGGTCGCAGAATGCGTCATGTATTATCGTATCAAGATTGTGCACATAGCTACCTATGATAGTCATATATGACGGACCGAATAATTTGCATTCAGTGAATAGGTGTTTTCCCATTTCAAGGTTACGAGGGACATTGCATATACGACAAACCCTATTTATTCAGGGGATCTTAAGTCGTGCACCACAAAAAATTAAGAGTGGAAGTTGGTTTATGCGTAATCTCAGCATACAGTTCTGGACTGCAGGACTTGGGCACTATCTCAAGTGTCTTTGTGTTTGCAGAAATCTGTGTGTAATATTTGAGACATATTTGTAAGTGCGTAGGGTCGAGAGATGTCCATAATTTATTTGGCCAAGTCCCATTGAGCCAAATATTTTTTAAATAGATGTTTTAATACATCAAACCTTGTGCCTTGTGTAAAATCGGGGTGCCAACCCATATACCCATGCGTTTAATCGGTTAAATTCCTCCTCAACATAATTGTAACTAGGTCTGTTACCAGACCCCAACACTGCAAGTAGTTGACATTTTGAATAGGAGTTGGTTTTTAAGTGTAGCAGTCCCTGCCTTGTCAGCATTTGACCCCTTAGAGATATTAACCCCAGCTCCAGTCTAAGATACTGAATAGTAGTGGAGAGGCATAATTTTAATATCATTTTCCAAAATTCTCCCTCAATTTTATCCAGCCAATTTAGCTCACCCATAACCAAGGCATCTAAACCATATAAGACCATGGGTCAAAAACACTGTCTACAGAGGGTGATTATCCCCTCCAGTGAATATCCTGCCATTTTTCAAATTCCGCAATCATATGGGTCATTCGTTGTGCCTTTGTCTTCTTTGCCTCTCTTATGTGGGTGTATGATCTACTGGCACTCATTTCCAGTCTAAAGTATGGGTATTTAACCACGTATTCCAATGTCCGCACGCTGCTTGTAAAACATGGTCCTTTTACCTTCTGGTCACGACTAGCATTACCTTTGTTTTACCCATGTTAATGTTTAAGTCATTTTCTATAGCGTATTTTACCAATGTAGCGAACATTTCCCTCACGCCACTTTAAGTATGGTTAAACATCACCAGGTCGTCGACATGCAGCAAACATGGGATTGGCCGATCTAGTATTCTTGGGCAAAGACCAACGCCTGGTATAAAGCACAAGGGAAGGTCAGACATATATATATATATTATAGAGTAGGGGCGCCAGAGTGCAACCCTGCTTTACCCCCTATAAATCTTAACAGGGGTAGTTGTGGCACCCAAGTCGTCTAGTCTCACTCGCGACTGTGTATTATAGTGCAGACCCTTAAGGACACTCATCCACCATTTAAGGCAGCACCAACTTTCCATTTTATATCATAACTTATCATGGTTAACCCCATTGAAAGCTGCGTGCAAATCAACAAACATAGGTGCTGTGGCCCCTCTAAACAATGTGTCCATAATCCTCAGAGTATACCTTGTGGAGCTCTGCGGGAGAAACCCAGTCTGCATAAATTGCAGTAATAGCATATAATTTACCCTCTTCTGTAGTGCTCCAAGGATGAACATTGAAAAGATTTTACCCGTATTATCTAGTAATGACAACAGTTTATAATTTTCCAGCAAGGACCTATCTCCTTTTTTTATAAACTGTTATAACTGTGAAGTGTTGCCATGAGGTTGGTATTTCTTGCATAGTACACACCCTATCATACATGATTTTAAGTATTCTAGCCCACTTGGAGGGATTCTGCTTGAGGACTACATTGGCGAGCCCAATCAGGTCAGGGGCCCTGGAGTTCTTAAGGTTTACAATTACTGTTTCAATATCGTCCTCCCCAAACACCAAGGGCCAGCTCCCAATTATAAATTCCGGGGACGAGTCCCCTGTAATGGTGCCTCCTTTCCTCCTTATGGCTAATCCATTCTTTTTCCTGAATAGGGTTTAGGATGTTTTTCCTACTCTCACCTTTGGCCCTAGTTAAAGTCGCCCACATATTTCTAATGTTACCACTTCTGAGTACAGTAATCATGCTTTGAAAATGTGTGTTTCTTATTGAATACTTCCAGCGCTTAAGCCAGTACTTGTAATCGTTCTTAATATTCTTTACATGTCTGATCGCCTCGTGTTCAAGGCCATCTTAGGTCACATTCAGTTCTCAACTTCCTGTCTCATCTCTCTTTTGGCGTCTGGATTGGCGCTTTTGAATTTCTTAATATGTTTATCAGCAGTCCAGAGGTATCATTCTGTACTGGAGCTGGGTATTGTGGCAAAATATTTAAGTCATTCTTCAACTTAGTTACAGTTAAGGCAGCCCAATGCCTCTATTTCGGCACCAAGAGCACAGAAAATGGTACCCCCGCGTTGTGAACATGTCTGACAGTCCAGTGTATATGATTACAAGCATGGTTAGGTTGCATGCCACAACAGCTGTAGGGGTTATAGTCCCTCTGTTGGGTGTTAATAGTGAGGGCCAAGATATCATGGCCACTGTAATCGTTAGGTATCACCATTAGGTCCACAGTGGCCATGACGCAAACATTATTCCCAAACAAATAGTCTTGACCTTTATTCCCGGCCCATGTGTATTGCCCTGGGGAGTCTCCGCTAGCTCTACCATTCAGCATAGTAAGATCCCAATGTCTCAGGTAATTAATCCATTGTGTTCCCTTGATGTTACTTTTTCTTCTGCAGCATCTCACACTTCCTAGCAACGTTACGATATTGAGTGAAATGCTGATCATCTAGGCACCTGGCATTAAAATCCCCACCGAGGAGTACGAGGTGGTTAGTATAACTCCCCTCACATGTTGAAAGTATCTCTTCCAAATGTGATTGTGTTTCGTCCATACATTTCATTAGAGGGGTGATATCAACATTTATGACCAACATCTTCACAACGTCTGCCTTAGCATCAAACCACAGTTCGACCACCTGGACATTACTTCCAACGGGGGGCCACACCACTTGGTGTGAGGTAACTTTTTTACTTACTCCAACAATAAGTCCCCCGAAGGTTCTGCCCTTGGGGCCCTTGTTAGCTATGATTTGGTTTAGGTGGTATCCATCAACGTGAAGTGGGCAGTCTAGCCAAGTTTCCTGTAATATGAATACATCATAATTGGCAAGTGCGTGTATTGACCCCTCAGCCTGCTATGCCCCCTGGTGTTCCAACTTGCTACCCTGAGCCTTCAATCCATCCTAGTATATTGGTCACTGGAGCGTGGCAAAGTCCTGTGCACCACTTTGTACCCAGACTGAGCGCATCCGTTCGCAACCCGGGCTATTTTTGGGGTGTTTGGGTTTTCAGCTGGACATTGCATAGCTTGACGAGAGGACTCCACGATGGGTGGCCCGGCACTGTATGCATCGCTAGTCCAAACTCCTGGTTGCGATTCACGGCAGACAGATAATTTAAGGCCCAAGTTAAACAAGACATCACGTTTGCACATAGTAATGATACCACTATAGCTGATGCAAACTGTATCAAGACCTAGTTTATACAACTGTCCCATTTGGGAAGCTCCAATTGCAACATATCGGCGGAGGTAATTGTGGACAGCCAAGGTATTGAAGCCAACATCTGCAGGAGATTTGTTCAGTTTAAGAATGGTCCAGTGGTATGTATCTCTTCTAGCTTCGCTAGTGAACCCGGCCTTATGGGGCCGTTTACCGTGTTACCGGATCGGGAACTGCAGGGCCACTGACCCCACGCACTATCGAGGATAGAGGAAGAGGAGGCTTTTGGGGTCCTCAGTCAAGGGGTCTGCTGCTTGGCGGTCGTGTGGTAAGTCTTCCATAATAGCTTTGAACTTGGTAGCCTTCAGTCAGATCGTAGTCGCATAATGTTGTTGGGCTAGTTGGCAGGGTGCATCCTTGGCTTGGTGTCTGGGCTCCGGGTCAGTCATCTTCTCTGTTCCCTGCTGCAATTATTACTGAATCACGAGGCATCAGTGATACCTCTGACTCATCTGAGGAAACAAGACTCCTCACTCCAGCTCTACCTGACACCCTGGTATCACCCCCTTAACCAGTATAGCAGGTAGGACTTCCAGAGCCCCTGCCAAGTGTAGTTCCGGGGTCATCTCCACATTCCCCAGTAGGTAAGGTTTAGACACTGCAAGTTTGTTGGTGATGATATTAGCTATTTTAGTTGTTGCCAGTTTCAGTTTCCGTTGGCCCGTTGCCTTGACTGTACAAAGGGCAAACAAAGATTCGATTTTGGATAGTAAACTCTTTCAGCAGGGGGGTTAGTGGATACAACTCAGGACAATGTTCATTGCCATGCGACATACACGTTGCCTTGTAGTCATAGTTTGCTTCAGCGGAGGCCTCAAGGTCAGCGGCCAGTGCTTCCAGGTTAGGGCTGTTTGACAAGTTCCTCCTGTGTTATTATCACTACCAGGAATGGTAGGCCCAAAGGAGTTACGCTTAAGGGTCCTGCATACATATAACAGTGAGCCGTTGTTGTCCAAAGACTGCAGCAAACAGGATGTTTGCTTGTCAGGTTCAACAATCATATCTGCATGGTGTTAATTTCCAGTAGGTGAAAGAGACTTCGGCTTGCACTGATTGTTTTGTTCATCAGGATGAGCAAGAATGGTTGAGGCACTTTTGCGTGATAATTGCATGGTAGGTTGGCCCACAGGCGGAAAGAATCCCGTAATACTAGGCTGTGCATTAAACAGGGCACTGCCGATAGCACCATGATATTTCTTACCCTTCTTAATTTTGGGTGCAGCATGTACACCCTCAGCAGGTACTACCACCACCTAATAGTAGAAACACACATTGGAGCAATACCACCCAAGCCAACCACATGAAATGTGCATCTCTGGGACACACACAATGTTGCATGAGTGTCATGCAAGCCCGCAGACATGTCGGCCAGATGACTAAAAGCATGTAATTCTGTTACAAAAAGTAACACAGACCACAGACAGTGACAATGTCGGACCCTTCAGTGCAGGTACATCATCTGCTCCCAGACCCCTTGTCAGCGGGAACAAACAGCCTGGCAGGGATGCCAGGCAACCACCTCTACCACCTTTCACTGCTGTCGACACACTGGCAAGCCCTGAGGATGACGCAATCACCATTGCAGTGTTCAGCTGCCCCTCCACCGACCAGGCAGGTGACATGTCTGGTACTACAGCCACCACCAATATGCCACAGCCAGTACCTGTCATGGGACACAGTGCTACCGTCCCTACTGTGTCCAGAAGATGCTGGTGTACTCCGAGACCCACGGCCGGCCCATAGAGCCGAGGTTTGCTCAGAAGTATTTTAAGAAGAGATAGCTGCACCCTGGAGATGGATGGGGGTGCAGATTCATTACTCCAACGCCAATCAATAAGGATAACTCAATGGTTTGTCAAAGGGAGTCTGTTTAGTGACAAGTACAGAAAACGGGGAGTCATGGATATCAGCAGTGATGCGATCGTCCTTCTCGCTTCAAACTCCAACGAACTTCATAAAAGTTGTAACATTTATACTCAAAACTCGTCATAATTGACGTGTAACACTCAAAAGTTAACATGCAATTCTATTGGTTAGGAAAAGGTAACTTTACTATAGGTGTATATGGTAACAGAGTGAGGGGATTGGGTAAACACTAAGGGCGTCTAAGCCCTTCCTTCAAAATAACTACTGTAGACGTCACTAAAGGCACGACGTCCCATTGGTTCTACTAACTATAGGACCGTAGATTATATGGTCCATTGTGATTGGGTTGGCACCAACCCCATGCATACTTTTCCACTTCGCTTAGCAGCACGCAGAGTGGTCAGCCAGGTGCGGGGTGCCCCTTATTTACCCGGCCTTCCTCCGATTATGGTTACAATCAATCATCACTTTAGTAACCATGTGTCAATTAGTTCACTGTGGTTGGCCTCGAAACTACATCTTCTGTCTGGAAAGGTTCTGATATCTACATCTGGCCTGGGGCCATGCATAGGTGTGAACTCTAGTCTGTTCTCTCTCAGCTGGTCACGTGATTCAGACACTGTGAATTTGTCTCGTTTTCTCTCAATTTGTCTATTTGATTCTTATTTAGCCCACCACCTGCCTCCGTCTTCTTATCTCGACCTTTCAGAGGCAGGATATTCTGTTCTTAGTTTCAATTAAATGTAGCTACTGTTCGCCTTGTCTATTGGTATGACCTTGGCTTCCCTGGCACGAGTTGCTTCTGCCGAGTTTCGATTCAGAGGTCTCTTCTTGTTGTGCTAAATATGAATCTCTGCTCATTTGGCCTTTAGTAACCTGGGTTGATTCTGCTTTGTTTGCAAAGTGGAAATATATTTACAATAAAGTACTTTGTTTGAGGTAGATTTATGTATAATGGTGCTTGCCGCACTACTCTTCTACTTAACATAGCAAGCCGCACTGTTTCCTTAGCTTTCTTGCAATTCCAAGCATATTTACAGGTGTAAACTGGTCAATTATCTTCATTTTGCTTACAGCTTTAAACTTCTTTGCATTTCGATATTGGGGGTCATTACGACCCAGGCGCTAATTGCGCCAACCTTACCACCATGGTGTAAACTACGTTTACACCATGGTGGATGGCGGATTTACCGCCCCATTCCAAAGTGAGTGGGGCGGTAAATCCCCATTTCCCATTTTCCCTTCCCCATTCCCATTTTTGCCCTATAGGGCATAATGGGAGTGGGGAAGGCGCTAATTACGCCACCGTAAATTACGGTGGCGTAATTAGCATCATGGCAGGTTAGCGCCATGGATTTTAACGGCTGCTAAAAGCAGCCGTTAAAATCAGAATCAGGCGTTAAGGGTTAACGACGGCGTTAACCCTTAACGCCTGAGTTGTAATGAGGCCCATTGTCCTTTCACTTTAGGTTCACAATATCCCTATTCATGGCGTTTTGTCTCTTTGTGTCATTCTTGGGTCATCATTTCTTCTATCTGTGAGTCTGTCTGGGTCCTCGTGAAGTCACCATTCATCTTCCATTAAGACCTTTTTGGTTTCTTCCGGGACTGTACTCAGACAATCTTCATTTTGTTCATTTGTTGGTAGGGATTCCTTAATGGATACCTTACTGTCCATGGTTTTCTTGGTATTGGTACTTCAGTTGGTGCTGCCCTTCTGATAGGCACTGGGCAAAGCACCACTGCGGCTCTCTGCTGGTCTATTTGCTCGTCATATGTCACATATGTTGGTGTGAATGTTCCTGGTACTTCAAAATGGGCGACTGGAGTGCAGGTTTTATTTGGGACCTCCTCTACACTCCCCCCTCTGGGCGATTCATCGACCACTTTCACTTCTGTCTTTGACCTCATCTTACTTGGTTCTTCTATATTCATTTTCACGCCATCTCCTGGGTTCATTCCTTCTTCATCTTCTGGATCTATACATGATGGTTTGAAGAAGTGTCTGTTTGAGTCCATATTCGTATTACTCCTTTCAGGCTTCCTGCCGCCTTTACGTGTTTGTCTTTATTCCATGTCATCAATCGAAATTGTCCATTTGGGCTGCAGTAAACCCATCTTCCCACATCATTTCTGTGCTTCCTGGGGTAGAGAAACTTTGTTCCTTCTGGTGCATGAATGCTTGCCTTCACAAAGTCTCTTATTTGTTCAACTGTCAGGTCTCTGGGCTTCCATTCTGGCTTGACATCAATCATGATCTTCATCCCTATGGCCCTTTTTCACAGTTTTCTGGCATTGAGAGATTTTTATCTTGATAACACAAAATCCTAGTAATATCCTCACTGGCAGGGCTCCCAGGAACTTGAATGCATCTTCCATCCATTGTGGGACCCATGAGAATAGTGATCCAAAACAGCTGTCATCATCCACTTTGTCAGTTTCATCAATCATCTGGTTCTATAGCTTTGTCAGCATACCTATGGCTTCTGTTAAAGTTCCATTTTCTTCATCGTGAGAAACTATAAATGTGCAACATGATCCTCTGATTTTTGCACAAACTCCTCCATCTATAGCTGTGATCATGTCAAGGACATATCTGTTCTGGAGAGTCATCAGTCGGGTGGCTCTTAACTCTTCCTTGATTGCATTGAATCCTTTTATTGCCATGTTGATGGTCTGCAGTAGCTCCCATCTGGTTATCTGTAACCATTTAGTATTTGCTCCAACTTGGAATCTTGACATGAGGAGTGTCGCGAACAGTGATGAGGTGAGGCTGAACAGCCTATGTTCATATGGGATTTCATGAAAGGCTTCTTTTGATTTAGCAGAGAAGTAATTCTCTCTCTTCATTCGAGTTCGCAGTTCCACAGATCTCTTCTTCCTAAGGTGAACATCTGCTTTCGGGAAACTGTCAATATTCAGGTCACTGTTGAGGATCACTAATGCTGGAACGTGGACATTCACTATTGTGCATATACCTCCTCAGTCCCTGGGCAGTCTGATGTATGCTTTGGATCCACATGCCCAATAATGATCTATAATTACGGTAGTCCAATGAACCATTCCTGGAGCGTCAAAAACATGTCCACAGTTCTGATTCTCTCCGATTTTTCTTGTGCCATTATTCCTGAAGCAGAATTTGGGGCTTTCCAGTGGCACTATCTGCAAGGGTCCTCCTCTGTCTTTGACCCGTGTCAGCAGTTTTGCAAGATTTGGCCACAATGGCTTGCATCCATTTCGCACTATGTTGATGTTAGGCTTGTAGTGACAGAAGACCACCCATGCTCTGCATATTACTACTCCTTTCTCCTATCCGTCTGGTGAAAGCACGGTTCCCCAAATCTGAATGTGGCCTCTGTGCTTCCATCTCTGAGCTTCTTCCTGAGTTTTCCATTGGACATTTAGCTTCTGGTTTGCTTCTCTTCTGATTTCTGCTCCTTTAACTCCAGGCTTCTCGTATCTGATCACAATGTGTTTTGTCTTTCCATTGTTTCTTGTCTTTATGTTCTGGACATAATCATCTTCATTTGGATTGCTTGCTTCAGTTGCCCATTTCATTGAGGTATCACTACCCATGAACTGGCCTCTGGTTTTGCACATTGCCATGTGTGAAAGACAGTGTGCTGTCTGGACATCAATTTCTACAGCTACAAAGATCTTGGACTTCCCCATGTTGTATGGTAGGAGTGCACAAACAAGGCATTCCCCTTCTGAACTTCGTCTTCCAACTTCTTTCATGTGCTGGTACCAAATGTTGTTTCCCAAATATGCTGTGCTTTCCAGGTAGTCGTTTCGTTCATTGTCATCTGCATACATGCTTCTCTTGGTTCTTAATGTTTTCCTGTAGTTCGCTATAACTACATACCTGAATGAATCTGTATGGCTCCTTCTTACTGGAGGGTTCTCAGGTATCCTGGTCCATGGTGCAGGCTTCTTCATCTGATCCATTTGAGTAGACCACATTCTTTCCTGATCCTCATACAGCTTTTTCTTTCTGGCTAGGAATGTTCATATCCATTTTGACATTGGTCCGGTGTATGGTCGTACTGTGGTACTTGTACTTGTCCCTTTCATTGGAACATATATGTTTGTTACTGCTGTCTCTGGGTGTTTACTCTTCAGCTCCTCTAGTTTTTTCCTTTCTCTGGCTAATGATGGCCATACTGCATCTACTATTGGTTGTGCTTGTGAGATCTTCTTTGAGTTTGTCTTTGTCTCCATCAGTGTTGTGTTAAGGGTTTCTAATGCAGCTGTCTCTGTTGGCTTTCTTTCCAATTCCTCTTGTCTCTTCAGGAGTTCAGCTGTTTCCGATTGTCTTTTCACCTCACTTGTAGTGGAACTTTTCATAGTAGGTAGTCTCATCTTCTCCCATGCTTCGGATTGTGGTTCTGCAGTCATTGACAATAGGCCTGTTGCGCGTGCATTCAGTGTTTGCATGCGTGTGGTTGTCTAAAATCTTGTCACATTCATGCTTTGCCGACCCTGTCTCCGGCTTTTCAATTCATCTGTTACCACAAGTGTGTGTGTTGTCATTTCTAATCACATCCATTTCAAGTTCATTCCACCATCAGATCTTCTAGGGACCGGAATGACTATGTAAGGTCTGGGTTCCTTGGTGGGTTTCATGCGTGCATCATTAGGTGGGTGCACTGGAATTGGAATGCTTTGTGTACCAATAAAATATGCAGTTCTGATTGTTAATGACAGTAAAACAATGATGAATATGATACACAAATACATTATGCCCCTGTAGGTCAGGCGGCAGCATATACTTCCAGAGAAAGGTGGACTTCTTTCCTCCTGCGGGAGGACAAGACTGCTACTCTAGATCCCCATCTCGATCATTCACCAAATGTCTACCTTTTACTATACTTCTTTAAAACAATATTGTCTTTTGGATTCTGTGTTTAAGAGGTTCAGGTGTCTCACAAGTGTCCCCCCTCTTGCGGGCTTTGAATTGTCTCTTATCTCAGGATATAGTTCTTTTGCTATACTATGTGAAAAATCAAATCAAATAACATTTCGGCAAGTCTTTTTACTGTGCATGTTCAAAGTAGGTCAGCTCCCAGTCCACGCCTCGGATTTGCTTAAGTCTCGAAGACATGTTGTATCCTGGTCAGTATGAAGAATAGAGACAAAATAACAGCAATGGAATAATGTGAACCCCTTGACACTGCTTCCTCGAGCTGACCCTCGGCAGAAAGCTTTTACATCTCCTCAGATATTTGTGTTGATGTGTTAAACAGTTATACTTGTAGTATGATTCCATGCAAGAGCATGCCCATCTGTGCAACATTAGCTGGATCTCTGATGAATGTGAGGACGTCAACATCGATCGGTCTCCCCACTAGCTCTGGAAAATCAGTGACTAAATGAAAGAGGATATTGTGGGCCAACCTGCTGTCTTCTGGTGACAGGGACAGGATTGTATGCTTTCTTTTTAATGTAAACAATGTCTGCACTGTCCGTTCGCGTGGAGTGCACCTAAGATCAATATTTTATTTAGGAGTTTGCTTAGATGTTCTGTATTTGCTGGGTCTTGAAGAAACATGAGTGTGTCTGTCGTTCTTCCGACAAGATTTAGACAGTCTTCGATTATGTGAAAGAATGATGCATTGACAAGCTCATTTATTTCCTCCTCTGCTTGAGACATTTGGTTTCTCCTCACTGTACTCAGGAAGTAGGATAAATTGTTTGGCAATTACAGTAAGCAATCTTATTATTGTCTTTTTGTTTTCAGGATCTTGAAGAAAGTCAGTGACACTGGTGAGTCTCCCCACCAATGATGGGTACAATCTTAGCGCTAGATTAAAGTATGCCACCACGTCTTCGGTGATGCTGCTACTTTAGGACACTATAAGTGATTCTGAATATGGTCTTGGTGTGGAATGAGTCTGGATACTGTACTTTCTTCCAATGTATGTGTCCTCAATCAAAATTTGGCATGTTATTTCCTCGTCACAGTTTTAATGTCTTGATCCAAAGTTCAAAGTCAATAGACTATGTTGTGGCTTATATGTTCAATTTTCTTCTTCACCCTGTAACTAGGATGTACAGAGTGTCCGTTTTTATGTCCTTATCCCCGTTTTTGCTTAGAGGAAGTGTCCAATGTAAGCCACAATTTACAAAAAGTTCTTTATCTTTATCTGGTTGGTCATGTGTTTTCTTCCTCGTCATGGATCTCGTTTGCACATGCTCTGGTTCTTCGCTGTCGCTCGTAGGCTCCTCTCATTGGGGTGCAAGCAGGGTGCCTTCTCCAATGTAGGGTTTGATATCGGCCAGAAAAATCCAAGCTCTCCTGCTTTGTAGTTTTACTGTGGATGGAGTGTAGTCCTCCACTGTGAAGGGACTGTTAAATCTTGGCTCATCCCACTTTTTCCCCGTATGGTTCTTACAAGGATGGTGTCTCCAGAGAAAATGGATGGTACACAAAGTCCTTGAGTTGTGTCGGTAGTAGTATCTCCTTCTGTGTTCCGCCCTGCCCTGCACCCCTTTCATTGTTGCTGTAGATGGTCTGAAATTACAGTAAGGCAAGATGTCATGCAATTCAGGTAATTTTGCATTTCAGAACCTAAACTTTCTCCTGTTGACTAGGCATCACATCTAGCTCTATCTCTAGGTGTCAGAGGAGTACGCATTCTTCTTCCTGTGGTTATCTCGTGTGGCGTAAGATGATGGTCGGAACCGGGTTGGTTCCGAAGTGCATACAATGCTAAAGGTAGGCAGTGCAACCATCCCTTTTTTAGTCTAAGCTTCAACTTGGCTATCCTCTCATTTAATAAGCCGTTGAGCTTCACACAGAATCTGTTACCTTGCAGATGATACGCCGACGTGAACTTGTGCTTTATACCAGGCAGCAAGCTAATCTGTTTGAATGTCTGGTTTACAAAGTGAGCTCCGTTATCTGATCTCATGACCTTGCACACCCCCCACCTGGGGAACATTTCCATCACTAAAAATGTGGCCGAACAGGTAGAGTCTGGGTGTGTACAGGGACCTGCCTCAAACCATCTAGAGAATGGACACACCACAACAATCAAGTATCTGTACCTGCTACATACTTGAATCATGTCGATGTAATCGACATGCAAGTGCTGAAAAGGCCCATTTGGCCTGGGGATGACTCCTCTCATTACTTTTAATGTGCGCCCATCTGTGAATTGTTGGCGGATTATGGCCCTCATTACGATACTGGCGCTAAACCATGGCACTATTAGCACCATGGTTGGTGCTGGTATCGTAACGAGTCCGCGGGCGGGGCGGTAATTCCCCATTGAACATTGGCCCTTCCCCATTCCCATTTTTGCCCCATAGGGCTCAATGGGACTGGGGAAGGCGCTAAGTACGGTACCGCAAATTGCGGTAACGTACTTAGCACCAAAGTCCCTTTGTGGGTTCCTACTTTAACGGCTGGTCTAGACCAGCCGTTCAGGTCGGGTCCCGCAAAGGGACCTCGTAGTAAGGCGCTAAGTGTTTAACGGTGCCGCAGCCTTTTACGGTGCCGTTAAACACTTAGCGCCAGGGTCCTAATGAGGCCCTATACATTTTACTATAAAAAATGCAACCTGATCGGTTAAATTCGGTATGAACCAGTCTTCTGCAAGTGTTGCTGCTAAATTTTCTTTTATCATTATTATTTTTAATAGGGCTACAGGCATCACTGGTTTACCAGTGCTGTCTTGTTGCCACAAACCGTCAGAGGCGTTTAAAGAACACCCTTGCCGTTTCCATAGATTTTTCTCTTCCTGTGGAGCCTCCCCTTGGAGTTCCATCAACTGTGTTTGCCCAAGATTGTTATAGCCTTCAGGTGTCGTTCGTGCAACTATCATTCTCTCATTGGTATGGGTGACTTCCACTTCCATGATCGTCTCACTTTTGGATGCCATACGTTTGGCTTCCGTGTCTGCTGCTTGATTTCCGTGTGAGATAAAATCTGTCCCTTTCGTGTGGGCGGCGCATTTCACGACCGCTATGCCCACTGGGAGCTGCAGTGCCTTAATCAGCCTGTCCAATAAGGCTGCGTGCTGCACTGGTGTGCTCTCTGCATGGAGGTAGCCCCTCCTTTTCTAGCGCGCTAAGCCTGCGGGCACAGTCAATGTCACATAGGCAGAGTCACTGTACACTGTTACTTCCTGGTCTGCGTGGTTCTCAGTAGCGAGTATCAGCGGAAATAATTCTGCAGCCTGTGCTGAATAATGAGATGGTATACACGCACTAATAAGTACTCAATATTCTCCATTTGCTGTGTGCTTCATCACAGCAATGCCTGTATATCTTTGCCCATCATTTTGATTGATTCTCAAAGACCATAAATAAAGACACTTTCTCCTTCTGCCAAGGCATTTTCTTTCATCTTGGAAATTTCGTCATAGAATTCTTCATTGTTTGCACAGTCATGTATTGGCTCTCCTTCAGTGACTGGCTCTGCTATAAACGTAGCTGGGTTCACTATCTTACATCGGACTACTTTAATAGATGGATTTGATATGATCACTTCATAAGCAGAAGCTCTCTGAGATGTCAATGTACCCTTTGGTTTCTCTAGAATGGCAAAAAGCGAGTGTTCAATTTACGACGTACAACGTCATTGAGCGTCCCATTACAATGGTTGTAGCCTTCTCTGTGGCGAACGTTGTGGCAGCTAAACTCTGTTCACAAGGGAAATGACCTCTCATTACTGGGTCTAAATTTCCACTATACTATGCCAGGGGCTTGTACCCCAATGTGGTTCTCTGTGTGAACACTGCCATCATAACGTGCCATTCGTGTGTGAAAACAGGTAAAATTCCTCTGCATAATTGGGAATCCCTAGAACTGGTGCTGTGCAAATAGCTGTTTTGAGTTCAGCAAATCCTTCCTCCATGGTCTCAGACCATTCAATCTTTTCTTTCGTCATTTGGGCCTTCTTTAGGGCCTGAAGTAAAGGCTTAGTGTAAGAGCTATAGTTGAAGACCCATGCTCTGACATAGTTGCATAGGCCTAAAAAGCTCTCCATCTATTTTATTGTGTGTGGCTTTGCCGTGTTCAGTATGGCTTCAGCCCTTTCTGGGTCACTCTTTTTCCCTCATGTGAGATCAGCTGGCCTATCTACAGCACTTCTTGTTGACAATATTGTAGCTTTTCCTTGTCAACCTTATATCCCTTCTCAGCCAGTATATTCAATAACTGAACAGAATCGTGCCTGCATTGTTCTTCTGTCGTGCTGCAAATTAAGATGTCATCCAAATATTGCAGGACAACATTTTTTAATGCAATATTGCTTAAGTCCATGTGCTGGACTCTGTTAAAAATAGATGGGGACTCACAATACCCCTGCGGTAGCCTCATGCTTTTCAGAAGCATCTGTTTGAATGTGAATGACGTCAGATCTTGTGAGTCACGGTGCAAAAGGATTGAGAAAAATGCATTTTCAAGTCAATTACCGTGAAGTATTTCACCTCAACAGGTATATTACATAGGATTGTAGCCTAGTTAGGAACTAAAGGGAACTCGGCCTCAACAATATCATTTATTGGGCGTAAATCCTGAATTAGCCTCCAAGACACTCCCTTTGAATTTTTGATCGGATAAACCGCGGTATTGCATGACGACTCTGACGTCACTAGGATGCCTTGCTCCATCATAGCCAAAATTGTCTTACGAATCCCCTCACCTGCTTCTCTGGACATGGGATATTGTCGGGCTTTTGGTAGAATTGCTTCTGGTTTCAGTTTAATATTCACTTCTCCGACCCCTTTCAAGAGGCCTACATCATAGGGTCCTGTAGTCCATAATGAGACAGGTACCTGGGCCATGTCGTCATCAAAATACTCTGGACGGTTTCGTGCCAACATCCTTCTCTGAGGCACTTCTCTTTTGGTCATTCTCACCCAAAAAGTGAGACTCACTTCCACCATTGTCTAGCCCATATCTGCTTGCTCTTCAAACAGATCGTCATCAGTGATGTCAGTCAATCGACATGGTCGGCCTTCATCGTCATAACCATCAATTAAGGCCATCCTCCCTCGTACTGCAGATGTGTGTATCATCAAGGGAAATATCTGTCCCTTCTCCTCGTGCATCGGTATTCTTGGATAGAAACTCATCTGGGGTTCTCATGCTTCTGTCTGCAAAGGCCTGGCAGCCCTGCCATTAGTATGCGCTTGCCATATGCGAATATTTATGGCTCTAATGTTATAACCCTCATGGCTGTGTGTCCTGCGTATGCTCTAATCATTTTGCATACGTTTCAATAGTGCATTCCTGGAGTTGAACATACTATGCCCTCCTCCGTGAATGAGATCATCATATTTAACTTCGTCATTAAATCCCGACCCAAAATGTTTACTGGGGTCTGTCGTGAATATAATAAAGGCACATTCATTTCACATTCTCCTATAGACACTGGAAGTGCGTTTGTGAAGGGAACACGACTTGCAGCTCCTGTGAAACTCTGAGTATCAATGGCCTCGCCGGACAAGGAAAACTTGCCTTCACCCCCGTATGATTTCAGTCCTTCTAGCGCCCTCTCCTCAACTTGTGGTAGAATTTGACGTGCTCTCCGTCCTGCCTTCTTTGCAGGGGTGCGTTGTCTTTCATGGGTGAGTGCGGTCCAGTTACTTCACTGACGCTGGCCCGTTTGATATTGTTCAGGTAGGTCTTATTGCTGTTCTTTATTTTTGTTGCTATCCTGTATGCCTTTCTTTGTTTAAAATGTCTCTTTTTTCTCCCTTAGGTATGCAGAGCTTCAGCGCGGAAAACTGGCTTGGTTGAGCCCCGCTGGTAAATGATGGCGCATTAAGAGAGCTATGATGCGGTAAGTAAGCGCTATGCGCAGCGCTGCGAAGTCTTGCCTTTGCTAACCTGTGTTTTCCTTCCTTGTAGGTCGCTGTGTTCTTCAGCGCGAGTCAAATGTCCACAGTGGTGCCAGCCAAGAGGCGACCAGCCAGGTAAGCCTTTTGAGCAGTTCGTAATTTGCAAATGTCTCTACTGCTTTCTTTAATGTTGCCTCCATCTTCCTCTTTCAGGTCGTTCTGTCCGGGAGGCGTGCAGATTCGAGGAAGCTGTTCTCAGTAGCTGCGAGTGTTTAAAGATGAAGACTGCAGGTAAGATGCTGCTGCTAATGATGTTCCTTTTGGTCGTTGCAGGTTCTGCTTCTCCGAGGTTCGAGGGACTAGCTGGACACGGTGAGCGTCACGTTGCAAGCTGCAAAGTAACGCGAAGCGTGTTGTCTTGCTCGGGTGTGGTTTAAATAGCCCCAACAAAATAGTCCAGGTAAAGTAGTCCCTAGGCTACCACACTCAAAACACTAGACCGCATAGCTTGGTTCTTAGGAACCAAGCTATGTGGATGCCTCCATGTTGGCTGACAATACAATAAAGTAGTTCCCAAGACCATTGGTTGTCATGGTGTATGAGCCCGGCGCCATAGGCACCAGCACTGGCCCAATGAGGGCTTTTGAAGAGGATGCCAGGCTCGAGAGGCCCGAGTCCTGACTCCACCTCACCAATGGGTTTGCCAGAGGGGGTTTTGGGTGAGGGTCATGACACCCATGTCAACTAAGAAGGAATATTCTTTACCCCCTATAACTATATCGACCCTTGGTTCCCGGTGAGGGTCTGGTGTCACTGAAAGGATAGAACACATCAGGGTTCCCAGTGAGCTGTCCTAGTCCATATACAATTTTGGGCCACCATGTACTGGTGGATTTTCCCCATTCCCATTGTTACCTCCCTTTGCAGGGTTCATGGTCTGCCCTGAGCTCATCGTTTGTGACAATTGCACCGGTGACTGTTGGGACTGCGCTTGTGGAAAACTCACTATATTCTGAGGTTGCAAGCCTTATTGCGCTCCTGGCGCTTGTTGTTGCACCATGTGATTTTGTGCAACTCCCTGCTGTAAAAATGCAGGTGGATTCACCGTTCCTGCTCCTGTCCCTTGGCCGTTCTGCACCATGGCTTGGTTTCTGCATGTGCGCGCTAAATGTCCTGTCATCCCACGCAACCAACATACTGGCAGTGGTCGGATCATTTGCCCATTTGACATAACTTGATTGCCATTTTGCATGTTTTGGAAACCTCCTTGATTATTTTGGAAACCTCCCTGATTGCTCTGGCATCCTCTTCCTCTAAATCCTCTTCCCCTTGGGTAAAACCCTCTACTGCCCTGATTATTCTGCTGCAGATTATTGACCTGCTGCATGCTCGATTCAACTGTGCTAGTTATCATGGCTCCCTCAAGAGCATATTTTGTCAATTTCTTCTGCACCAATTTGGCTTCCTCACCCTTTCGTGTAGCTTCCTTTTTACGATTCTTCTCTTGTAATAGTCTGCAATAGTGTGCGATGGTCAGTTGTATTTCTGCCCAAGGTTTAGCTTCGATTACTACCAATTTCTTGAGCTGGTTCCGCACCAGCACTGACAGCACTTGGCACAATATATGGTAGAACACAGGTGTAGATTTCGTCCAAGATTCATGAGTCTCGAGCACCCATGCATCTTGAAAATTCTGTATGTAAATCAACGGATCCTCAGACTCCTTCATTTTATGTGTCATTATAGCTCCCATATCAGAAGTGTCTGGGTAAAGCACTCGTAGTGCTTTCCATACCGCTGCTCTGCAATTGTTAAATGGAGCTCCATCATGTGCACTGTTAATTGTGGTCACACCTGGGTAGCATGCCCATGTCCACACATCCGCTCTCTCACCAGGTATGGCAATTAGGAGACCCTTATAGCTAACATGTTCCCTCCTGTCAATTTTTCTAACTCGTGTATCCATTTTCCAGCTCCCAATGTCAGTATTGGAAGCTTGTTTTTCAGGTTTTATCGATCCATGTGTAGCCATGGAATATATTGTGGTCTCGCCCCCCTGTTTCTCGAGTAACGGAAATTGGGATGAATAGTTCTCTCTCTCTTCTCTCATTGTTCTCCTGTCTATTGCAGGCGTAATATTCCCACATCGCCGCCTGCCTGGCAATGTCCTTAGCCTGTACACATAGGGCGGTGATGACACCCCCCTTGACCGTGAGATACTTCTTCATGTCGGTCTGACTGTGTGGCTGGCTCTGATGCCCTCAGTGCAGACTCACTAGTGTCTGACCACCTTATCTCTTTCTCCCTTGGGAGTCGTCTTTCGCACCTTCTCTCTTCCTCTTTTTCCTCGCGCTCTTCCCTTTCTGAGTCGGACGTTGTCTGTGCCCAACTTGTGCCACTTCTTGTGTCGTCTTTGTTCCTGCTTATTTCAAGTCTATCCAGGGAAATGTCTCTATTCCCACTACTTTGGGAAACATCCTCAATGTCGTAAAGTTGAGTGCTCTGCAGGCGCTCATCTTCCCCCTCCCCTTGGGGTGTTTGTTCTAACCCCATTTCATCATATATTCTATCGATCATTTCTCTGATGCTTCTGGTGTCAAAGTCATCCTCAATATTCGCCCTAGACCTTCCTAGTACTGAATCGCACGTAGGGAAGAATTCTTCGATGTCTTCCCAATCTACCAAAGAAGCAGGTTTTTTAACCTCGCTCTCCAGATATTCAAGATCACACGCTCTCTGTCTTCACTTGCGTTCCACATCATCATCGAATTCTCTGCGCTTCCTCGCCTCTTCTCTGACCCTATCTTCTTGCTTTTTCTTTTCATTTCTACGTTCATCTGCCCTTCGAATTTCCTCATCCCTTTGTCTCTTTATTCTTTTTTCTCGTATTCTTTGCTCTTCCTCTGACCTTTGCTGCTTCTGTCTGTCTTGATCATTGGCTGCTCTCTGTTTGCGATTGAACTGTCTTTCTTGCTCTTCGCGATATAGCTGTTCTCACCTTTGTCTATCTTTCTTTCTTATTCTTCGTCTCTTAATTCTTTCTCTTTCTCCTTTCTTTGTACATCATCTAGCCTTTCCTTTTGTTTTGCATCATCTATGCCTTTGCCATCGAGTTTCAAACGAATTTGCCCTCCCATCCATTCATTTTTTGCGAATGCTATCTCGTCAGTTCTATCTTCATTTCCTTTCCATATTTTGCCTTCTCTCTCCTTGTCGTGAGAGGCACTTGTCTGTGTCTGGTCCCTTCTTTCAACATCACGTCTCTCCCTGTCCCTTCAGACTGTGGAGGTGATATCATTGTCTTTTTCTTTACCTTGAATTTCATCACTACTTTGCGTAGGTGACTCATATGCCGGGTTGCTATACCCTGTAGCTGCTTTAAGTTCTCTCAGCGGGTAAAACCCCTCATCTTTATTTTCTTCAATCTTTGTTTTGGCTGGGGCGGGTAGCACGGTAGGCATCTCACCCCCTTCTGTGCATACATTAAGTATCCAATCTATTGGTGGCTCCTCTTCCTTTCCCTGTTCATACATCTTCCAAAGTTCTAGAACAGCTAGGCATTTGTCTAACTTCTTACCCATGTATGTGGCGTGCAAATATGTCGTCATGTGTTGCATGACAGCTTTAGATAAGGGCCCACGCTGTGGCCATGGCATAAACATTTTGTGGGCGGCTCCTTTAACCCATTCTTTACTATATTTCTTCAGTTTGGGTGCATGTTTCGGCAACTGTGTGCATAGGTGTGTTAATGGAGTTATGTCCTCCATGCTTAAATCTGTTCCTTTTTCCTTTATATAACACTTGTCAAAGCTTCACGTGACTTAAATAGTTCCAACAATATGAGCGAGCACCAATCACTGCACCAAATTTTATATATTCTATTTTACTCAAAAACATCAAGTCGTATGCGATATTATCTCGGCTATTCAATCACATAAAATTGAAATCAGTTTTCTCAAGGAAAATGTTTCGACTTGTGACGTCACAACAAACAACATGTAAGACGAACACCAGTTGGTCACATGTATCTCTGCCTCTAATCGTTACCCCTTTCTGGAGGTTCAACATATCCCTTTCATGGCGTCTTTAATCGCCGTGGTAGTCTATTTGTTCCCCTTTAGTTGGGACCATGGATACACGTTTCTTCTAGCTGCTTGTATTAAAAGCGTAGGAATAAGGAGAATCTTCTTACTTCTCGGATATCCTCCCCGGTAACCTCTCTCTTCTCGGGTGTCCTCCCCAGTATCTTCTCTTTATTTGTTTAATTATTCTCGAGTCATTATACCCTACCTCTTCAATATATACATTCTTCTCTACTTCTAACTATATTTTGTTTTTCCACCTCCCTCCGTTACCTTTTCCCTTTACTTGTTCTAAAGCATGAACTTTTGCCAAAACACTTAGGAGCTGGTTCATGGAATTATTTGTGCCGAAAAATGGGGATTTGTGCGCCATTCTGCCCGCAAATCCCTGTTTAACATATGGGGATTTGCGGGCAGAATGGCGCACAAATGCCCGTTTTTCGGTGCAAATAATTCCATGACTCAGCCCCTTAGTCCTTTTCACTCACCATTTGCATTTTTCCTCTCTGGAGCCTCGGATCACTGCCTTTGTTACCACCTTCTTTTGCTTTTCTCCCGCTCAGCTGCCTGTAGGAATGGGAAGGGGTTGTGTGGGGAAACACAGGTCCCTTCAGACCTCGTCCTGCAGGTTTTGTTTTCTTACACTACCACTGTCTACGGGGAGCTTCACGGTCTACTCGGCCGAATGGCAAAGGACTGATGATATTACCGAAGAACTAGAGTTACTTTATGCTGACGGTCTTATTCTAATCAATAATCGATAATCGATAACCATCCTCTGCTACCAAGTGTACTCCAAGACCCCCGGCCGGCCCATAGAGCCGAGGTTTGCTCAGAAGTACTTTAAGACGAGATAGCTGCACCCTTGAGATGGATGGGGGTGCAGATTCATTACTCCAACACCAATCAATAAGGACAACTCTATGGTTTGGCAAAGCGAGTCTGTTTAATGGCAAGTACAGAAAACGGGGAGTCATGGATATCAGCAGTGATGCGATCGTCCTTCTCGCTTCAAACTCCAACGAACTTCATAAAAGTTGTAACATTTATACTCAAAACTTGTCATAATTGAAATGCAACACTCAAAAGTTAACATGCATTTTAATTGGTTAGGAAAAGGTAACTTTACTATAGGTAATATATATGTATATGGTAACAGAGTGGGGGGATTGGGTAAACACTGTCAGGTGGGCGTCTAAGCCCTTCCTTCAAAATGACTACTGTAGACATCACTAAAAGTCCCATTGGTTCTACTAACTATAGGACCGTAGATTATTAACCCCATGCATACTTTTCCAATTCACTTAGAAGCACGCAGAATGGTCGGCCAGCTGCGGGGTGCCCCTTAGTTACCCGGCCTTCCTCTGATTATGGTTACAATCAAACATCACTTTAGTAACCATGAGTCAATTAGTTCACTGTGGTTGGCCTCGAAACTGCATCTTCTGTCTGGAAAGGTTCTGATATCTCCATCTGGCCTGGTGCGAGGTGTAAGTGTGAACTCTAGTCTCTTCTCTCTCGGCTGGTCACGCGATTCAGGCACTGTGGGCCTCATTACGACCCAGGCGGTAAGTTACCGCCTGGGCTGTGACTTTACCACCATGGCGTAAACTATGTTTACGCCATGGTGGTAGGCGGACTTACCGCCCCATTCCAACCTTGGCGGGGCGGTAAATCCCCATTTTCCCATTTTCCCTTCCCCATTCCCATTTTGCCCCATAGGGCATAATGGGAGTGGGGAAGGCGTTAATTACGCCACCGTAAATTACGGTGGCGTAATTAACTCCATGGTCCCTTAGCGCCATGGATTTTAACACCTGCTAAAAGCAGGTGTTAAATCCGCCATGGCGCTAAGGGACCTCGTACTCAGGCGGTAAGGGTCGGCGCTGTTTACGCCGCCGTAAAACCCTTACCGCCTGAGTCGTAATGAGGCCCTGTGAATTTGTCTTGTTTTCTCTCAATTTGTGTATTTGATTCTTATTTAGACCGCCACCTGCCTAAGTCTTCTTATCTCGACCTTTCAGAGGGAGGATTTTCGGTTCTTAGTTTCAATTAAATGTAGCAATTGTTCGCTCGTCTATTGGTATGACCTTGGCTTCCCTGGCACAAGTTTCTTCTGCCGAGTTTCGATTCAGCCGTCTCTTCTCGTTTTGCCAAATATGAATCTGTGCTCATTTGGCCTTTAGTAACCTGGGTTGATTCTGCTTCGTTTGCAAAGTGGAAATATACTCATAATAAAATACTTTGTTTGAAGTAGATTTATGTATAATGGCGCTTGTCGCACTACTCTTCTATTTAGCATAGCAAGCTGCACTGTTCCTTAGCTTTAGTGTGGTTCCAAGCATATTTACAGGTATAAACTCGTCGACTATCTTCATTTTGCTAACTACTTTAAACTACTTTGCATTTCGACATCGTTCTTTCACTTTAGGTTCACAATATCCTTATTCATGGTGTTTCATCTCTTTGTGTCATTCTCGGGTCGTCATTTCTTCTATCTGTGAGTCTGTCCGGGTCCTCGTGACGTCACTATTCGTCTTCTATTAAGACCTTTTTTGGTTTCTTCCGGGACTGTACTCAGGCAATCCTCATTTTGTTTCATTTGTTGGTACTGTTTCCTTAATGGATACCTTAATGTCCATGGTTTTCTTGGTATTGGTACTTCATTAGGTGCTGCCCTTCTGATAGGCACTGGGCAGAGCCCCACTGCGGCTCTCTGCTGGTTTATTTGCTCATCATACATCACATATTTTGGTATGAATGCACCTGGTACTTCAAAATGGGCGACTGGAGTGCAGGTTTTCTTTGGGACCTCCTCTACACTGGGGTTGCAGCATACCCTTCTCGCCATCACAGGAAGTGGCAGGGCCCGTGTGCACACTGCAGATGTGGATGAGGAGGAACACGAGATGGGAGGTGCATCCCCATGCTTCAGCCCTGGCCCTCCATACATACCACCCTTTGTGCCCCGTGCCCAGTGTGTCATCCATATTTGTGTGCCTGTATGCCATTGAAGAGTGACACGCTTTCATTGAGCCTCTGGTCAGCAGCTGCAGGAGATGGCCGGGTCAGTCGGCCATGTCACCGCCACCATGGTCGCAATGGGACAGAAGGTGTGGGAGCACACAGAGGCTACCTCTGCCTCTACCGAGACCCTGCACCAATGTATGCAGTTTACCCTAAAGTTCATGTGAGCCCACGGGTCAGAGCCCTCCACCTCTATGGCCCCCACAGAAGGCTCCCTACTTGGTACCCCAAGGCACCGCTCTCAGCACCTCCTCACTGGTAACGAGCTGGTGAAGAGCTCCATGGCAAAGAGGCACAGCAAGTGACAGTTGGACAATGCCAGGGTGTGTTGAGGGTGGGTTTTTTTTGGGGAGGGTTTGTTGAGGGTGGATGTTTGGGGAGGTTGTATTGAGGGCGGGTTTTTGGGGAGCAGGATGCTGTTCAGATGAAGGTCGTTACTCCTTTCACGTTCGGACATGTAAATATTTTCACTTGAAGCAATACTAGGACATTCCTTATTGTCTTCAATTATTTATGTGAAATTTGACAATTGACAAAGATGCAAGTGAAGTGCTATGAGATGCAAATAATAAAATGTCTATAAGTTCCTGGCGAGCCAGACATCCCTCCGTGACTTCTACCTGCTCAGTGTATGCATGCACAGCACTTGCAGCCACTGTGCCGACCTCCTCAGGGGTTGGCATGTCCCCAGCCGGGGCAGTGGAATGTTCCACTGCTTGCAGATATTGTGCAGCATTGCACATGAGAGGACAATCTGTTTCTCCATATTGGGCCTATACATAAGGGCCCCTCCAGAGTGGTGTACAGAGGTGCTCTTGACACACAACCTAGTCCATACATGTGCCCGGTTGTGTGCAACATTTTGTAGCTTCTGGGGATTCCTCAGTGGAGTTATTAGCCACAGAAGTGGGGGGTATGCATATTCACCTGCAAGGGCAAATGACATAGGTGTCAATCATGATGATCTGTGAATGCATTGCCTGTAACAGCATCTTGATAGTCTGTGAATGCATGTCACATGTTTTGTTGTACAGCACAATTTCACATTCCAGTCCTTGCATGCGGAGTCAACTAATCAGGGGGTGTGTGTAGTTTGTCATGGCATTGGCACTTACTGCACATTGCTCATAGCCAACACTCATTGCTTTTATGGTCTGTGATTGTCAGGGCAGCATGCCATGGTGGGTGATTTGCTCCAATGCATGATTCCTGATAGGAGTATGGGGGGCATGTGCAGGTGGTCTGTGTGGATACCATTATGGATTCATGTGCATGGTGACCTGAGTACATGTAATGTCAACTGCCAGTGTCATGTCCCTTAGTTGCACCGTAGTAGAATATCATTCCATGTATAACATTGGTCTTCACAACTTTACATGACTGACACCCCATTTGCTTGATTGGTGTTTGTGAACCATGCACCTAGTTGTTCACCACCACCCTTAGGTCGCACAAAGGGTTTTTGGGAGCAGCAAGGCTATTCAGAACTGCACAGAGTCCTTTGGGCAGCTACTCTCCTTGTGTAACATTGTGCTGTGTGGTGTTACTTTGGTTGTAAGGTAATATTGGTCATTGGTGATTTTGACAACTGTCCTTTTTGCCCTTTTTCCATGACTCATGGGGCACCCCCTGGACATAATTTGGGCACCTCTAGGTGGGAAGCCCCCCAGTTACTAGCCCATAGAGGTTGTGGGATGTGTGATGTTGCATTGTGGTAAATGCAGTCCAGGGTGTGTAAATAGGCCTGTTGGCATAACATCCCCTGGCCATTTACTGCTGCACCATGAGTCATGTCCTACACCTGTGGGTTGCGGTCTAATCATGTGCGGGTCCAGCTGGTTGGTCCTGCATATACAGGGCTTTGTCAGGGCATGTAGTGTCCATGTGTGTAACCCCCTCTCACATTGCCTGTCACTTGTACTGCAAGGTTAGTGTGATCGTACATGTACTCATCCAATATCCAGGTCTGTTGGCCTCTGTGCTTCTCCATGTATGCCGGCAGCATGCTTGCCACACACACATCAGTGGCACCATGGTGGTTTTGGGATGTGTGAATGGGGGAGGTGTGGCCCTTTTTTACCCTTTATGAGTGCATTGGGTGCACCTGGGTTCATTGAGTTCATTGGGTGCACCTGTGGCTTCCTTTGCATCACCTAGATGCATTTACCTCCTGCTTTCAGGTAGAGGTATCTACGCCTTGCTTTTGTCTGTATTGTCGGCAAAATAAATGGCAGTATCACCACCATTTTCCATTACGTAATACGCCCAGTAATACCGTTGTGAAGGCAATACCGGTGCTGGTTACACTGTCATCGGATACACCATTGCAGAACTTTCCAGTGCCCTTTTACTGCATTCTGACATACTCGTAATGACCCCCAATGTGTTGACAATAGTTGGAAATCCATGATTTGTTTTTTAAATGGACTGCGTATGTTGGGTGTAATTTATAATTGTCAGCAGGTTCCCGTTGTCACAGTTTAAGGTGATGTCGATTGAGGGTGAGGAGGAAGCCATGCTGCAAGAAGTAGAATTATGATTGGCTTATGAAATATCTTGTAGTCGGGCATTTTGGTGGAAAATTCTCTAGGTGAATTAGGGGTGCGGCAGGACATGTGAGAGTCAGATAGCAGGCTGAAATTGTTGTCTTCTTGAAGAGTGGCAAATGCGGCAGATGGCAACATTCAGGGAGACAACGAAGGCTGAAAGCTAGGAGGGCAAGATTTTTAGGGGAAATACCCTCCTCTCTGGTTCAGAGTCCAAAGCCTGGTTTGTGAGTGTGGTTGCTATGCTTTGAACTGCCTGACCATGGTGACCAATAGTGATGGGGGCACATGGGACGTGCCCCACTCTAAGTTAGTGGAAGTTGAGGAGCCAGAGAAGGTACAATGGAGTTTTGGGGGAACGTTCCTCGACCACCCTTACTGGGTCACTGCACTTAAGCAGGGGGCAGTCACCAAAGCACTGGCACATCCCCCCAGACACATCTATGTAGAGGGGAAGCACAACCCCTTTTTGGACAACTTTAACTATAGGTGAGAGCGTCAGAGCTGGCCTGGAGTACATAAGTAGCTGTTTCCACAGGGAACAAATTAAACATTGTACCATAAACAGTTCCTTGTCAATTAATGACTGTAAAGTGTCACAGCAAGCAATTTGAAAAGGTTGTCACGAAGGTGCGGCAGTAAAAGCTGACATTTTGTTCTGTGTTAGCAAAGCAGCAGGCTTTGTGCAGTCACTACAGAAGCGTAATAACTGCTTACAGGTCAGTTGTGATGTAACAACCAGCCTTTAATAAGAATATTATTTCCAGGCGTTTATACAGATATTGCGGGCTGCCATGCATTATATTTACTGAGAGCACTGTAATTATTTATCTATAAGTGGGCGATCTTTCAATTATGCAAGAGCACGCTGTAGCCTTTACATTCTACTGTCAATATCATTGTTCAGATAGTTTCTGTTAAAGCCTGTGGAAGATTGACTAAAATAGAACGGGGGGGGGGGGTGACCAATGTATATTGTACCTGATATAATTGCGCCATGTTTGCGCCATGTTTGAATGTGTCTATAAAGAGTTCAAATTAAAATTAAAAGTTCCATTGTAGATTTGTGATGATAAAAACTGCTCTGAAAAAGTAGACATTATCAAGGGATAATTTTGAATAGCACCTAAAACCAGATTTAAGTTTGCGAATCTGGGAAGATAGCTCCTCACGTTGCTTGAAACCTGGGCACACCATGGTGTTACTGGCTCATTTCCTGCATGAGAATGCTGGTAGAATCGGCATCATCCAATCACAGTAGAGTGTGATCGCCAGATACTTTGTGAGCTCGGAGGGTGGCAGGCAGGCATATTTATTTATTTGCATTTTTAAAGCGCTCACACAGCCCAGGGGCATCGAGGCACTTTTGCAGAATTGTTATTATTTTTTTTGTTTGTTGTCACAGGGGGTAATTCATAGAATTCAGAGCACAAGCCGCGTGCGCTAAAATCCATTTCCGCGCACAGCGTATTCATGGATTCCAGCCACCAAAACCAGCCGTGGCGCACAGTGGCGCAGCGACCCTGCAGCAGCGCCAGTTACGCCCCCAAGAACGCCTCTCGCGCAGAGAAAAGCCATCAATATACCCAATCCAGCGCAAAGGGCTGCGCTAACCCTGTACCAGCACAGCAAGTGGGCTACGTGTATCACTGGGGTGCGCGGGAAGTACCTCACGCGATTGGCCCCGTGCAAGCAGGGTACGCGTATTTCAGGGGTGCGCTGGAAGTTCCACACGCAATTTCATCATGGTACGTGTATTTCAGGGGTGCGCGAGAATTTCCACACGCGATTGGGCCCGTGCGAGCAGGGTACGCGTATCTCAGAGGTGCGCGGGAAGTTCCACACGCGATTCCATCAGGGTACGTGTATTTCGGGGTGCGCGTGAAGTTCCACACGCAATATCAGCAGGGTACGTGTATTTCAGGGTGCAGGGGAAGTTACACACGCGATTTCCGCAGGGTACGTGTATTTCAGGGGTGCGCAGGAATTTCCACATGCGATTGGGCCCGTGCGAGCAGGGTACGCGTATCTCAGGGGTGCGCGGGAAGTTCCACACGCGATTCCATCAGGGTACGTGTATTTTGGGGTGCGGGGGAAGTTTCACACGCAAAATCAACAGGGTACGTGTATTCCAGGGGTGCGTGGGAAGTTCCACACGCGATTCCATCAGGGTACGTGTATTACAGGGGTGCGCAGGAATTTCCACACGCGATTGGGCCCGTGCGAGCAGGGTACGCGTATCTCAGGGGTGCGCGGGAAGTTCCACACGCGATTCCATCAGGGTACGTGTATTTCGGGTGCGCGTGAAGTTCCACACGCGATATCAGCAGGGTACGTGTATTTCAGGGTGCAGGGGAAGTTACACACACGATTTCCGCAGGGTACGTGTATTTCAGGGGTGCGCGTGAAGTTCCACACGCGATATCAGCAGGGTACGTGTATTTCAGGGTGCAGGGGAAGCTACACACGCGATTCCAGCAGGGTACGTGTATTTCAGGGGTGCGCGGGAATTTCCACACGCGATTGGGCCCGTGCGAGCAGGGTACGCATATCTCAGTGGTGCGTGGGAAGTTCCACACGCGATACCATCAGGGTACGTGTATTTCGGGGTGCGCGTGAAGTTCCACGCGCGATATCAGCAGGGTACTTGTATTTCAGTGCAGGGGAAGTTACACACGTGACTTCCGCAGGGTACGTGTATTTCAGGGGTGCAGAGGAAGTTACACACGCGATTTCAGCAGGGTACGTGTATTTCAGGGGTGCGCAGGAATTTCCACACGCGATTGGGCCCGTGCGAGCAGGGTACGCGTATCTCAGGGGTGCGCGGGAAGTTCCACACGCGATTCCATCAGGGTATGTGTATTACAGGGGTGCGCGGGGAGCACCACACGTGAATTGCCTCTACACCCTCCACGGCCCCTGCAGGTGGCTCACACCACAGGGGCCTACCCTGCACATGTCCTGCAGGCATCCCATCCACCATGGCCATGCCCCCCAGCCAACCCACATATCAACTTGCACTACTGCCCACCAACGCATGTCCCTCTGCACCCCCAGCCACCAGGGGCACCCTCCACAGGCCCCCATCCATGTCTCCCACCACCCCTCAGCAGTGCAGGGGCACCCTCCACCAGGCCCCCACCCATGTCTCCCACCACCCCCACCCCCCAGCCACCAGGGGCAGCCTCCACCAGGCCCCCACCCATGTCTCCCAGCACCCCCACCCCCCAGCAGTGCAGGGGCAGCCTCCACCAGGCCCCCACCCATGTCTCCCACCACCTCCATCCCCCAGCCACCAGGGGCACCCACCACCAGGCCCCCAGCCATGTCTCCCACCACCCCCAGCCACCAGGGGCACCCACCACCAGGCCCCCACCCATGTCTCCCAGCACCCCCACCCCCCAGCAGTGCAGGGGCAACCACCACCAGGCCCCCACCAATGTCTCCCACCACCCCCACCCCCCAGCCACCAGGGGCACCCACTACCAGGCCCCCACCCATGTCTCCCAGCACCCCCACCCCCCAGCAGTGCAGGAGCAGCCTCCACCAGGCCCCCACCCATGTCTCCCACCACCCCCACCCCCCAGCCACCAGGGGCACCCACCACCAAGCCCCCACCCATGTCTCCCACCACCCCCACCCCCCAGCCACCAGGGGCACCCATTACCAGGCCCCCACCCATGTCTCCCAGCACCCCCACCCCCCAGCAGTGCAGGGGCAGCCTCCACCAGGCCCCCACCCATGTCCAACTCATGTCTCCCACCACCCCCACCCCCCAGCACTGTGGGGCACCTGCCAGCAGGCCCCCACCCATGTCCAACTCATGTTCCCCACCACCCCCACCCCCAGCACTGTGGGGCACCTGCCAGCAGGCCCCCACCCTTGTCTCCCACCACCCCCACCCCCCAGCAGTGCAGGGGCACCCACCACCAGGCCCCCACCCATGTCCAACTCATGTTCCCCACCACCCCCACCCCCCAGCACTGTGGGGCACCTGCCAGCAGGCCCCCACCCATGTGCAACTCATGTTCCCCAGCCAACATGTCATCACAATCTAGATCCCTGGTCCCTATGGTCAGCCTCCAAATGCAAAACACCCACCCGAGTATTGCATCCACCCACTCATAATTTGCAATTACATCACAGAACACCAATTGCAAGTTCCGAAACAAACACATTTCCCTCACATACACCCAATGGGTGTCAGTGAATCTCAAAACACATATCATGAAATGCATGAAACCAATGAGATACCACACATTGAAGTTCAACAAAAATAATATGTATTAAAGGAAACATAAATAGAATAAAAAATGAAGAAACAGAAATGTGAATGTACAAAAATGAAAAGAAGCATGTCCGTTAAAAAAAGCAAAACCAAAAATAAAATTCCAAAGTAATGTTGTCCAAAGTCAATGTCCACAAAACAACATCCAATGGCAAATAAAAAAGAAAGCCATTGCTCCATGGTTAAAAAGTGAAAAAAAAATACAATCCAACTGTGAACTATGTACATGGGAACAAGCCAGGGTCCATTATCCCAACAAAATAAAGGAAACCTATCTAACTACACTAACTAATAAAATAAACTATATACAAAAATGTGGCCAATGTCCAAAAGGTCCAAATAAAATAAAAACAAAAATGAAACCTAACACTACCTACATAACTTTGTACAAGGGCAGCGGGCTAGTTTCACGGCTCACTTGTGGATGTCCCGGGCCAGGGCATCATCGAACTCCTCCTCAATGTCCCGGAGGCGGTCCTCCTCCATGGCCCCGAGGGTCCGCAGGGCCGTCGACGTCTCCACCTCCAAACCCCTGCGGATTGCCTCGAGGCACTCGGCCCGCCTCAGGGCCCTCCGCATGGAGTTCTCCACCTGGACCATTGTGAGCCGTGCCTCTTCCGCCCGCTGCCGCTCCGCATCTATGGCGTGGCCCAACCGATGCCACACGGAAGACACTCTCTGTCCTGGGTCCTCCTGCCCTCCGGTCGATGCCTGCCCCTCCGATGTTGAAGGCCCCGAGCCTTCATGGCTCCCACCACGTTGCTGCTGCTGCTGTGCATCTGCCCGTGCACTGCCTCCTGCTGCCTGCACATCCTCTGCCGGCTGGGGTGCAGTCGTAGATGTGGCCACCCTTGCTGGACGTCCGACTCCCGACTGTGGCAGGGATGCCTCCTCCACCAGCCTGGCCGCACCGTCAGAGGCAGCTCCACAGGGCACCCAGGTGACTGATGGGTGGGAAGATGGCACAGAGGACGACAGGCGCGTAGGGGGTCCAGTTGAGGAGGGGGTCGGAGCAAGCCCCATCAGACGGAGGAATCCGGCCTGGGTGACCTGTCCCAGCAGGCTGACGTGGTCAACGAGCCATTCGAGATGACGTGCAGTCTCTTCATGAAAAGACTGCAGGTCACCTCGCATGGCCCGTTCACGCAACGCCACACCAGCCAGGACAGGCTCAACCCGGACCTGGATAGCCACGTCCGCAGGCAGAGGAAGGCCAGTTGACGTGAGCTCATCCCCTGCCTGAAAACGGGTCTGGACGTAGGCATCCCTGCTGGTGCAAGATGATGCAGGTACAGGATCAGGGACAGGATTGCACACAGGCACCTCCGCGGCGGCCTGTGCTGCCTCCTGTCCCTGGTCCTGCACTGCACCACTAGCACCAGTGGGATCCCCACCTCCAGACCCCGTCTCTGGTGCTTGCACGGCCTCCTCCTCCACCAAACCCCCCACCAACCTGGATGACTCTGTGCCATCTTCCCCTGTTGGGCCCTGTGGGGTCCCAGCTGCCCCTTCTGCTGCCGAGGAGTCCAACTCCAACCTCCGCCTCTTGGACCTCCCCCCGGCAGCTGCGGCCTGGGACGCGGCACCGACTCCTCACTCCCCGACGAGATCACAACATGGGAAGGGAGCCGGGCCTTGCGTCTCCGGCTGGCGGTGGGATCCCCGCCGCTGTGCTCCACAGCACCTTCTCCGCCCTCTTCATCAGTTGACGCTGCAGACAGGGAGAAACAAAACACAGGCATCAGGTCACTGTACAATGGACACATACACACATGACAGTTGTACATGAGTGGCATTGGAAAACCTCAGACATGTCATCACAATCCCCAACACACATGTCATTACAACTCGCACACATGAGCCATACCACAGCCATATCGCAACTGCTACCAACATCCATACACATACAACAGCATGAGCAGCCAAAGGTGAGCCAGACATCACATGCAACACAGGAAGTGCACCACACATGTACACACATCACCACACTTGCATGCATGTGTACACCTCTGCCAAGTGTCGCAGTGTTCAGACGGGCATCCATGTCACATCTGCCAATCAGGCTTCCACATACCGCTGTCACATGCATCCATGTTGCATCACTGTTGCACTCTTGTCAAATACACACACATGCACATGTACACAGTGCTGATACATGCAGCCAAAAACAACATACATGCGTGACATCACGGACATGTCTACTTACATACACATTCATCCAAACATGTGTGCACACACAACTGCATTTGGCATGCAAGCCTACACACACAAGCACCATCCATGTCTCACACATTACAGCCCTCGCATGTGTCAGCCCCACGGCCCTGTACACCCCCACCCATACTCGACCACATACAAACAGATGTGCAACCTGCACACTACTGAATAATCACCACACGCACTGCTCACAATCAGGATGCATGTACACTCACCGCTCGACTCCAGACGGGTCTGCTTATCAAGGACCTGGACGTGGAGCGCTGGGGATATGTGTTCCAGGACCCTCATCTGTTATTCCGACAAGTGGCTCCGGTGCCCCTTGGCATCCGCTGCCTTCAAGAGGCGCCGGGCCTTGTTCAGGGTCCTGGACCTGAAGTCCTCCCAGCGCTTCTTGACATGTTTTAAGTCGCGGACTGCCACCCCCTCCGCGTTGATGGCAGTCACGATGTCAGTCCAGATCCGAGTCCGTCCTTCCTTGTCGGCGCGGGAACTTCCGAAGAGGGCATCATACTGCCCCAGGACTTGCTCCACCAGGACACCAACTTCGGTGGCACTGAAGCTGGTGCCCCTCTGCCCCTCTGGCCGGGGGTTGTCAGTGGTCCCAGATGGTGTTTGCCCCGACATGACAACCCCAGAGGCAGGAGTGGGTGGGCAACTGGGTCCTGGGGCTGGGCTGTGGAGCGATGGAATCCCAGTCGGGAGTCTTCGGTTCCAGCAGGGGTGGTCACAGCAACAGCACCCCTGGCTGATGTGCAGGCAGCAAATGGCAGGGCACGTGGGCAGCAGGCAGTCAGGCAGCAGCAGATGGCAGGTGGGAGCGTGCTCAGGGCTCTGGGGGGGCAGTAGTTCGGCCTTCTGGGCAGGAGCGTGGTCTTCCGTGTGCTTACGCGTGGCCAGCTTGATACGGAGTGATTTGGCACGTGAAAAATCTGCACTTCAGCGTGTAATTCGAGGAAAGGCCCTTAGCGCGTAAGCGCGTCTGCACGCATACGCATTTTCATTGGACAGAAGGCCCCTCAAGCGCAAGCGCCCCTGTGACGTAACGCGTACAGATGTGCAGGGGCATTTCAGCGCGTGTGAAAAACTGCACGTCTGCGTGTAATACGAGGAAAGGGCCCATGCGCGTAAGCGCGCGTGGAAAACTGCACGTCCGCGTGTAATACGAGGAAACGGCCCATGCGCGTAAGTGACGTGGCGCGCGCGTGTGTTTCCCTCAGCACGGGTTAAAGGTGAGCGGGCCCAGCAGTTCGCTGTACGTGCCTTTCGTGGAGACCGACGTGTGTTGCTGCTTCCTGTTGTTTCGCGCGCCATCACAACTTCACAGCTATCAAGGACGTATCTCTTCTTTTGGCGGGGGTATTGGCTACGCGTGTTTTTGTGCATCGCGCTAGTCAGACGGTGAGTCACACACGCTCTTTTTCCCACTGCGGGTGCCCCTGTTTATCGCACCCATTTTCGATGTCATAGTAGCCTGCGTGTCCCACGCGTACGCGTTATTCGTGTTACTGGGTGCCACCGCGTACTGCGGGAGGTTGAATCCACGCATGTAGGCTGCAGGGTTGCGTGCACGGTTTTACTGCAGTTTTGGGGTGCCTGAACATTGCGTGACCCATCACCACATCACCGGGGTCACATACAGCCTTGCAGGTGCAGGGGGGCTGTTAACATCTTGCTTCCCACCCCCTTGACCCCAATTGCCCAGGTCAATTGTGGTGTACACCTCCC
The DNA here is from genome assembly GCF_040938575.1 of Ambystoma mexicanum. Lineage (NCBI taxonomy): Eukaryota > Metazoa > Chordata > Amphibia > Caudata > Ambystomatidae > Ambystoma > Ambystoma mexicanum. The sequence goes on from NC_090921.1 coordinate 720,441,682, forward strand.
ATTGGCACCACTCCATCTGTGCCAGCACTACTACATCTGTGCCATGGTTGGGAGGCCACCAAAGGTGAGAGGCGCCTCAGCTGGGCGTACTCCTCATGGCGGGCGTGGTCGAGGACGTGGCCATGGTGACCAAGGAGTAGGGGGACTCCAGGGTGTCCAGGGCAGCCACAGAGGGGGAAGAGGCAGGGGTGCGCCACTTGAGCACAATGTTGTGCCATGTGTCGGTGCAGCCATGCCACCACCCCCTGTGGTTCCGGGGGATGCAGCTCCTGCATCGGGCACTGGCACCCATATGACCCGGCAGTCCGTTCCATCGACTGCCACGGGCCCAAGGGTAGTGGTAGCTGCAGGTGCAGCTGTGGACACCGCCACCCAGGCTCAGGGTCTGCCAGCGCAGGCTGCGTTGGCACTTGAAGAGCCCTTGGTAGATCTCCAACAGGCCAGGGGGGAAACCATAGGGGCAGGCCGGGCTGCTCAGGCCAAGACACGTGTCCCTGGGGCAGTCATGTCATCTGCTGCCCCGAACAGCCGGGTGTTGGCAAGTGCAGGGGCAGATGCACCCAACAGCACCCCGGTTGTGAGTCTGCCAACCAGGACCGTTGCAGTCAATGACCCTGCCACAGCTGATGTTGCTGCGCAGGGTCCATTAGTGGGCACCCAGCAGCCACTGACACAAGTCAGGCCTTTGGTCATCCCTCCACCTGCCACTCCCTTGACTCAATCCACCGAACCCACTGGCCATACTGGTCAGGGCGGCTTTAGCCAGCCAGGGTCTGCGCCACAGTCCAAGAGGAGGAAGGTTGCACCTGCAGCACAGGCTGGGACCCCACACACAGCCACGACCTCCTGCACGTCGAGGAAGAAGCCTTTCTGTAAGCAGGAACTGGACTTCCTCGTGGACTGCGTGCGGGGCCACAGCCGTGACATGCTAGTGGGTGCCAATAGTCAGACTACGGCTGCCCAACGTGACACCCACTGGAAGCATGTTGCAGAACATGTCCGTTCATTCGGCCATGAGAAGCGCACGGCGCAGGAGTGCAAAAAGCGTTGGAATGACATCAAGCGCAGCACTAAGGCCAAGCATGCCTCAAATTACAACTTGACTCTGGTGACTGGCGGTGGGCCTGCACCAGAGGAGGAAGAACTCACTCCGCATGAGGCTCTCATTGCGGAGTTCATACCACCTGAATTGGTCGAAGGAGTGGGAGAGATGCTGGACTTTGATGCCCAGTCCAGTGAGTGTTGATGCGTGTTTGTTGAGGACGTGTGTGGTTCACTTGTGGGATGTGTTGTGCATGATTGCTGCTACATGTGACGTGTACATGGTTCTGATGTGTAAGTAATGCAATGCTACCGTCATGCTTGTCTCCTCTGCCTGCATGCGGGACTCCATGTAGGCATGCTCCCTTGCCCCTCCTCCGCCACTCTGCACCCCAGTTCCACCTTTGCACTGATCTGCTTCAATCTTGCCAATGTGTACTTTGTTGTTCATGTGTCCTGTGTAGATGCTAACGTCCAGCGTAGAATCTGCCAGACATATGCCGTGTGGTACAGCCTTAGTACTCGATGCAGGGTATCTCACTTGTACTGTGCATGGGTCAGATATCCCGCAGGGACATGAGTGCCCATTCATGCTCCATGTGCATTGCACGCATGCCCCTATGTGTCCTTGACTGGATGATCACTGTAATATAAGTCCTTGGTTACATACATTGCCTGCCATCTCATCAGCCTTCCCATGTCAACTGTGGCTCAGTCCTGCGTTGCACACATGTTTAGGCTCTGACAATCTGTGTGGCTCACAGGCCTCAGCCTGTTCAATGGCCAATGACTCTGTCCAACTCTTGTTGTGTCTTCTTCACACGTGGGCGGCCTCCGGAGTTTCCATCATGTGTCCTGCCCACTGTCCCAGCATCATTTGCAGTGTTGTAATTTGAATCACATTAAGCTGTTGATGCCAGTCAACACTTCCTGTCAATACACAGGTGTATGGTCAGCCTTTTGATACCATGCTAGGCATCCCTGCTTTGGTACTGGGGTGGAGGGGTGCTTGGCTTCTAGACATGGTACACATTGAATGCACAATGCACGTGATGTCTGAATTTGACATTGCACTGCCTTCACATTTCCTGGCACACACCATGTAGTGCTTGTACATGTAGGTAGTGAGTGGCGTACACATTTTCTGCACTGCATAGACCCACTTCCATGGAAACTGCCACCTTTCAACAGGTCTGATAACAGAAGCTATTCAAAGTAGACCCAGCATGCATGCCAGGTCATATGTTGTGTGTCACATGTCTGCCGGATGCCTTTGCTGTCGGTGTGTGTGTGTGTCGTGTGCTTCTGACATGTGTATTGACCTTTTTCTCTCTATTTTTCAGGTGATGACGCAATGGAGGCGGAGGATGGTGTTGTCATGCCAGACACAGGGTTGGTAACACCACATCAACCCGGCACTAGTGGGGGTCGTGGGGTGGTAGGCCACCAAAACCCCCAAGTGCTGCAGTCCATCTTGTCTCTGGCTGCCTATGAGTCCAGCCTTGATGACGACTCTGACGTCCATGTTGAGTTGGATGAGCATCAAGTCCATGTGTCAGGTGTGAGTGATTCTGATGTGGACACTCCTCTGTCTGCGACACCTGCACTGAGGGATCAGACAGTCTTGGTTCCTCCGCCCGTGGTGGATCGGGACGCAGGGTCACCCTCCACACCAGTCACTGATGTGCCTGGGACATCACGTCGACGGGGGCATATAGTCGTGCAGGCGGTGCCAACACAGCGAGGACCCTCGGTCCTTGGGTCCCGCAGGGGTCAAGCCCGGCAACGCGGTCACCGCGCGCCACCGCTATATACTGAGTGGGAGCAAGACATGACTGCCAATCCGAACGGCAGGGGGCAGCAATGGAGAACATCGCTGAGAGCATGGAGCGTGTGGCCCGATCTGTGCTCCCCACTGCTAGGCAGGTGCTTCTCCAGCAGCAGGCGGCACGGTCCACGGCCCGCTTGCTCAGGCTGGGCATGGCGGACTGAGACAGGGCACGCCAGGCTGAAATGTCTCTGCGTCAAGCAATTGCTGCTCACGCAGAGGCGCACATGGATGCCCTGAGGGAGGAGTATGCTTCCCTCAGATCCACTCTGGGTGTCCTTATGATGTCCCAGAGGCAGCAGGCAGAGGAGAGGTTTGCACAGCTTGAGCGTACCATCTCGGCTGAGCTACAGGCTTGGCGGGAGGTGCAGCGGTTGTCCAGCCAGGCCTTGCAGGAGGAACTCCGTGTTACACGTGCTACCTTGCAAGAGGAAGCACGTGTATCACGTGAGGTTCTGCATGCAGACCTACGTCACAACGCCACACAGAACCAGGCTCACCCGTCCGGCAGACTTGCTGCCGACGAGGGGCAAGCTGCGGCTAGGCGTGGCCAGGCTACTGTGCCACGTCCTCCTTTCCAGGATGAGCCAGACTCGGGCGACCATCTATCTCCCACATAGGTCGTGCTGTGCAGGCGTTGAGCCCATGGAGGATTTTTTTTTTGGCTCAGCATCATCGCATGTGGATGTTGAGTAGCACCCTGTACCTCCCCCCTCCTGGGTGCCTCCCCTCCCCCCCGGGTCGTATGTGGCCATTTTTGATTTTTCTTTTAGTTTAGTTAGTTAAGTTTCTGTTTGATAGTTAGTTTAAATAGGTAATGTAGGTTTTCCATAGTTAGTGTAATTAGTTAATAGTTGAGTTAGTTTAAAATTGCTAGTCTATTGTGCTTTCATGTGACGGTGCGGTGCTTTGTGGCTTTTGAAGGCATCCACTGTCTGTTCCAGCTGGGCCCTTCATGGTTGTCTTGTGTATGTGTTTGCTGCTTGGGGTCCTTGACTCACATATGCCACTCCTGCCTCCCTTATCCATGGGCTTGCAAGGATGGTTCGGTGTTACAGCATTTTACACAAGGGCTTTGGACTGTCATATCTGTGGCATGTCTGGTGCTGTGTGACTTGTGTTGACACCCCTAGTGGGGATGATTTAGGTGTCATTGTCCACTGTTCAGCTTTTGCTAGATGGGGTGTGTCATGATTAATGTGGACATTGATTGCTATGCATTGTGTAGTATGTTTCATATATTTCCTGTACATGTGCTTGTTGCAATTCATGCTGTAGATAGTGTTCCACACTTTGGAGGTGAAAGACGGACTGATGGTGTGATTTGTGATGTGACTCTCTGACATGGTCAAGTAATGAGATGCCTGATGAGACACACACAGATGACTTTGAAGCATTAATCATGTGTTTCATGCCCTTTCTGCAGGGGGATGAGCCTCCAGAGCACCTTTGCCAGCAGACATGGCCCATTGGACGACGGAATTCTGGACCCGTTTGTTGGTGCCCACATGCACATGTGTGCACAAGCAGAGGCACAGTGATTGCAGACCCACATCCTAGAACTGCTGACATGTTCCAAGGAACTCCAGGCAAGGTGAGCATCACAGGGGGGCCACGACACAGCAAAGCTTGCACCAGGCGAGTTGCACATGCAGGCTTAGTCACAGCACTGAGGGTGAGCTTAGACGAATATTGGTGTTGAAGCACACAATGCAGCTCAGATGTGTTTGTGGACTGATGGCTGTTGATAGTAGGGTTGTCTGGGACACATGCAGGGGCAGTGGCACATACCCTCCGGTACACCAATGTCCATTGAGGCACTTGTATCAACCATGTAGCCTTCCGAGACATGGAAAGGGGCAGCTCACAGGGACATACAGCAAGGGACATACTCGGGTGCAGTGCATGTCTTTTCCACGTACTTCATGATAAATGCACTGCCAACTTTGTTTCGGTCATGGTGGTACGCAACTTGCTCTGTAGTCATGGCTTGCTATATGGGTCTGTCTGCTTACCCAGGGAACATTGCATGTTGTGTGAATTGTGACACATTGGTGTTCCATTTGCCACGCACCCACCAGCGGCTGACTTACTGCATTGACTGTGTATGACCCGTCACAGGGGTGATGTTATATATGGGTACGAAGCATCAACCACAGATTGTCTGTTTGTAGAGTAGTTTGTTGCTATGGGGCATGTTTGGTGTTGTGTTTTTGTGTAATTGGCACATACAGGTTGTTGACTGTGGCTCTCTTTGCAGCATTGCAGTGCTCCTGTAACTGGACCTGAGAGTGCGCAGGCAGGAGGCCAGCACTCAAAACCAGAGCTACGTGTCTTGTTGTTTTTCTTACGAACTGCTCTGCATAGGCTTGCTGGGGAGTGTACTGATGCATGGATGTATGTGTGGTTCAATTTGGTATGTTTTTTTCTCCCTAATCACCCGTTATCCTATGCAATTTTGAAACCTGTACCCTCTACCCGGTGTTCCTGCTTCCCGTGCCTATCCAAGCAACGTTCCCTGACCCTCTTTCCCCACTGGGGTTGCGGATGCCTGTTTAAGCCCCGAACTTGCAGGCGCCAAAACCCTAGAGGGGGTGGGTGGTTCGTACCACTCCTGAGCCTGGACTACAGAAGACCATGACAATGATGTCCAAGTTTGTTTGGATTGTGTATGTGTTCATGCAGGTTGTACATTTTCGTGCATTCCCTAGTTTCATGTGTCATTCCTCCTCCCCTCTCCTGCCACTCATTCCAGTCATCCAGTGTGTCAACACCTGTCCCGACTGCATATCCCTGAACCTCATTCCCCAACAGGGTCTCAGGGGCCTGTGTGAGTTTGACCTTGCAGGCACCCGGGACATGGTGGGGGTGGTGTTTCGTAACACTGCCGCGCCTGTACAGGGGACCTGTGACAGTACACATCCATTCATGGTGCATCATCCTATGTCATGTACCACACATGTCTCACATCCTGTCGTGACATTGTTTTGCTGTGCTACCTTGGTTGTTGCATCATTGTGGTAGTACTTGGCCTTTGTGAGCTACTGCTACGTCAAGTCATCTACTGGAGGGTGCTCGGGTTCGTTTTTATGCCTTGGATTTTGTGATTTTGGAAATGAGTGTGGATTCTGAGTGTTCAGGCATCTTTTTACACACAAGGTGGGAGATGGTGACGAAGGGTAAAGGTGATCCTGTGGCCAGGTGGAATTGAGGTTTGGAGGCTCCATGACCCAGGTGCAGTTTTTCAGTGGGTCATGGTCATTTGTGAGGGAGGGGGGGTTGTTGTTGATAGTTGCCTTGCCCTGCAGTGTGATGGGAACTCTGACATAGTAATGGTGGTATCCTATGTACATGTTGTGTTCTGCTGATCAATGCCTATTCATGTGTTGTGTTTTCCTTTCAGGTGCGAGGGGATAGTTGTGGTTTGACATGCTGGGGTGTACACATGGTGGATGTTCACATGTGATGTGTAGGGAACACTGATGGTCACTTGAGTGCACATGCATATGTGGAGTGCATGTCCTTGCAGAACCACACACTTGCACTCTGATGCACTACATGTACTCCCACCCTTGCATATCCACGTGTACACTGTTTGCCTTCTGGTGCCCACTGTGTCCCGGCAGCACATGTTCTGTGACCGATCATGGATCCAGTACATGCCTAATTTGAAGTTTGACGTGGTCTGTCACTTAGATGTGATGCTCAGGGTGTGCATCACACACAATGGCTGTTCACTGTGCTGTGCGCTGAGCAGTGTGATGCAGGAGTGGGACACTGCACACATGAGCTGCAGTGTTGATTTTGCAATGCATAATGTGCATGTAGACAGGCATTCATTGTGATGTTACGTCTACGACTGTTGTAATGCATTTGGAAATGACTTATTTTGGGTGGGAGATTTTGTTGGTCTGTCATTTCATCTGATTCCGGGTCAGGCAGCAGTGTCCGATGCCACTGTACATTTAGGACATGGCAATGTGTACCTTATCGTTACTGCATTGGTGTATGGGTATTGCTTGCCATGTCATGTTGATTTTTGGGAGGGTTTGAGTGACATGACAGTGATGGCCATGGCCTGTTTTGCAGGTGTGTGTGATGCACACCTTGCATGTCCGGGTCATCCGCTTCTCAGAGCAACTAGCTGGGGGTAGATTTCTCTCCGCAGCAGGGCCCTCCCCCTAGAACAGACTTCCGGCCTGACTTGAACTTGAGGGGAACCATCTCCAGTTCTGGAAGCACCTCAAGACCTTCCTCTTTGCTTCTGCTTACTGTCTGGCTCTCCCTTGCAGAATTCTCCACTGGAACTGCACAGGAGCTGCAACTGGGCCACTCTCACCGACCTCGGTCCCTGGCCAAGCCACTCTCCACTTGCACTGCCTCCCTGGCAACCCCTGCACTGCAGTATTGTCTCTCTATCCCTACAGCCCTCCCTTCCCAGCACTTGTCTGCACTTACCTTTGTAGTTGCCACCAGGCGACCTATGTATTATTCTTTTGGGCTACTTCCCCTGTACTGGACTCCCCCCCACCCTTCCCCTTGCACTTTTCCCATTCCCCCTACCCCTGCACTTGCACAATCTCAATGACACCTTGCCTAGTAGTACCGTTCTCTGTGTTCCCTTGTTCCCCCCTCCCTGCCTCATTGCGCCTTGGAATACTTGTGTATGGCCCATATCATGTCATATGTCATATGTGTACCTTTTGGTCACACAGGATAGCTTGTGTTTAAGTAGCTAGGGATGCAGACGATGTGGCACTTCCATGGCAACTATCTCAGGGTGGTAGGGTTGTGACAGTTGACTGTCTCTTTGTCATCATCGATTGTCACCTGGTATGTGCCAGGCCTGTGTGCACTCCGCAGGGGTGGGAGTTTAGGTGAAAAATGTGGCCACAAGCTGGGTCCGGGCTTCCTCGCCACGTGCCCTGTCCCCTCCCATGGGCAGCGCCTGTGCCTGTGGTTGGGGATGTGGGGGCACCACCATGTCCACCGGGACGCCCTGCCGTGTTGCAACATTGTGCAGAACACATGCTGCCACAATGATCCTGCACACTACTGGTGGTGCATAGAGTAGTTGCCCACCAGAGCGGTCAAGGGAGCGGAAACGTGACTTGAGCACTCCGAATGTGCGCTCCACTAGGCCCCTGGTTGCAATATGGGCGGCGTTGTATCTTACCTGGGGTGGTGTGGTGGGGTTCCGGATTGGCGTCATCATGTGGTTGCTCAGAGGGTAGGCACTGTCCCCTGGGGAGGTGATAATAGTTGAGATTATTAGGGTTTGGATATTTGTCTGTGTGTGACTTGCATGCATGTGCAAGGGCATTTGTACTGACCTAGGAGCCATGTGTCGCCATGCTGCCCAGCTTCCAGGGCCCGGCTCAGGGCGGATATTCTGTATATGAAACTGTCATGAGTGGAGCCAGGGTAGTTTGCATAGACAGAGGTGATGATTCCCTTTGCATCGCATACCACCTGTACATTGATGGAATGCCAGTGCTTGCGGTTTCGGTAGATGTGCTCAATGGCCCTAGGTGGACGTAGGGCCACATGGGTGCAATCTATGGCACCAAGCACTTTGGGGAAGTGTGCCACCCTGAAAAAATCCAGGACAACGGCCTGCCTTTCTGCGGGTGTTCTGGGCATGTATATGTGCCTGCGGACTGAGGGGCGCGCTGTCATGATTGCCAGTACCTGGTGTAGGCAGCGTGACTGCGTGGCCTGTGAGACCCCCCCCACTATGGCAGTGGTCCGCTGAAATGACCCAGTGGCCAAAAAATGCAGGACATTGAGCAGCTTCTCCAAGGGGCTCAATGCTTGGGAGCAAAGGGTGGGGGATGTGAGGTCATCTTCCCACACCCTGACCAGGTCTAGGATGATATGGGGTGGAAACCTATACCTGCCATAGACCTGGTCGTCAGGCATCCCAAAAAGGCTTGTCGGTGGTGCGAAAATGCGTGCCCTGGCTAGTCTCCTCCTCCTGCGGTGTCCCACGATCAGTGCAGCGACAAATGGGGCATTCATCGTAGCTGTATATACGCGTTTGTTGTTTGCGCGCACTTTTATGCTGTGCGCGGGGACGGCCCCGCCTGCCTTCGTGTGGGCGGACGCGTTGACGCCTGTGCACGTCTTTTGCCGTGCGCGGGTTTCCCGTATTCGGATACGGTCCAAGTGTCATCGCGTGTGATCGGAGGGGAGTGAGCGTACACGCAACTGGCCTGGGTACGTGTGTTTCGGGGTGCGCGGGAAGTCCCACACGCGATTAGCCTGGGTACGTGTGTTCCGGGGTGCCGGGAACTTTCACACGCGATTGGTGGAAATCCACGTGTGTTCTGTCATCACGTGCAATGAGGGAAACACCTGCGCGCGTGATGCGCTCACGCGCTAAAGGCCTTTGGTCCAATGAAATCGCATATGCGTGCTGCCGTGCATACGCGCTAAGGGCCTTTCCTCGTATTACACGCGGACGTGCAGTTTTTCACGCGCGCTGAAATGCCCATGCACGTCTTACGCATCACGTCACAGGGGCGCTTGCGCTTGAGGGGCCTTCTGTCCAATGAAAATGTGTATGCGTGCAGACGCGCTTACGCGCTAAGGGCCTTTCCTCGAATTACACGCTGACGTGCAGATTTTTCACGTGCCAAATCACTCCGTATCAAGCTGGCCACGGTAAGCACACGGAAGACCACGCTCCTGCCCAGAAGGCCAAACTACTGCCCCCCCAGAGCCCCGAGCACGCTCCCACCTGCCATCTGCTGCTGCCTGACTGCCTGCTGCCCACGTGCCCTGCCATTTGCTGCCTGCACATCAGCCAGGGGTGCTGTTGCTGTGACCACCCCTGCTGGAACCGAAGACTCCCGACTGGGATTCCATCGCTCCACAGCCCAGCCTCAGGACCCAGTTGCCCACCCACTCCTGCCTCTGGGGTTGTCATGTCGGGGCAAACACCATCTGGGACCACTGACAACCCCCGGCCAGAGAGGCAGAGGGGCACCAGCTTCAGTGCCACCGAAGTTGGGGTCCTGGTGGAGCAAGTCCTGGGGCAGTATGATGCCCTCTTCGGAAGTTCCCGTGCCGACAAGGAAGGACGGACTCGGATCTGGACTGACATCGTGACTGCCATCAATGCGGAGGGGGTGGCAGTCCGCGACTTACAACATGTCAAGAAGCGCTGGGAGGACTTCAGGTCCAGGACCCTGAACAAGGCCCGGCACCTCTTGAAGGCAGCGGATGCCAAGGGGCGCCGGGGCCACTTGTCGGAAGAACAGATGAGGGTCCTGGAACGCATATCCCCAGCGCTCCACGTCCAGGTCCTTGAGAAGCAGACCCGTCTGGAGTCGAGCGGTGAGTGTACATGCATCCTGATTGTGAGCAGTGCGTGTGGTGATTATTCAGTAGTGTGCAGGTTGCACATCTGTTTGTATGTGGTCGAGTATGGGTGGGGGTGTACAGGGCCGTGGGGCTGACACATGCGAGGGCTGTAATGTGTGAGACATGGATGGTGCTTGTGTGTGTAGGCTTGCATGCCAAATCCAGTTGTGTGGGCACACATGTTTGGATGAATGTGTATATAAGTAGACATGTCCGTGATGTCACGCATGTATGTTGTTTTTGGCTGCATGTATCAGCACTGTGTACATGTGCATGTGTGTGTATTTGACAAGAGTGCAACAGTGATGCAACATGGATGCATGTGACAGCGGTATGTGGAAGCCTGATTGGCAGATGTGACATGGATGCCCGTCTGAACACTGCGACACTTGGCAGAGGTGTACACATGCATGCAAGTGTGGTGGTGTGTGTGCATGTGTGGTACACTTCCTGTGTTGCATGTGATGTCTGGCTCACCTTTGGCTGCTCATGCTGTTGTATGTGTATGGATGGTGGTGGCAGTTGCGATATGGCTGTGGTATGGCTCATGTGTGCGAGTTGTAATGACATGTGTGTTGGGGATTGTGATGACATGTCTGAGGTTTGCCAATGCCACTCATGTACAACTGTCATGTGTGTATGTGTCCATTGTACAGTGCCCTGATGCCTGTGTTTTGTTTCTCCCTGTCTGCAGCGTCAACTGATGAAGAGGGCGGAGAAGGTGCTGTGGAGCACAGCGGCGGGGATCCCACCGCCAGCCGGAGATGCAAGGCCCGGCTCCCCTCCCATGTTGTGATCTCGTCGGGGAGTGAGGAGTCCGGTGCCGCTTCCCAGGCCGCAGCTGCCGGGGGGAGGTCCAAGAGGCGGAGGTTGGAGTTGGACTCCTCGGCAGCAGAAGGGGCAGCTGGGACCCCACAGGGCCCAACAGGGGAAGATGGCACGGAGTCATCCAGGTTGGTGGGGGGTTTGGTGGAGGAGGAGGCCGTGCAAGCACCAGAGACGGGGTCTGGAGGTGGGGATCCCACTGGTGCTAGTGGTGCAGTGCAGGACCAGGGACAGGAGGCAGCACAGGCCGCCGCGGAGGTGCCTGTGTGCAATCCTGTCCCTGATCCTGTCCCTGCATCATCTTGCACCAGCAGGGATGCCTACGTCCAGACCCGTTTTCAGGCAGGGGATGAGCAAACGACAACTGGCCTTCCTCTGCCTGCGGACGTGGCTATCCAGGTCCGGGTTGAGCCTGTCCTGGCTGGTGTGGCGTTGCGTCAACGGGCCATGCGAGGTGACCTGCAGTCTTTTCATGAAGAGACTGCACATCATCTCGAATGGCTCGTTGACCACGTCAGCCTGCTGGGACAGGTCACCCGGGCCGGATTCCTCCGTCTGATGGGGCTTGCTCCGACCCCCTCCTCAACTGGACCCCCTACGCGCCAGTCGTCCTCTGTGCCATCTTCCCACCCATCAGTCACCTGGGTGCCCTGTGGAGCTGCCTCTGACGGTGCGGCCAGGCTGGTGGAGGAGGCATCCCTGCCACAGTCGGGAGTTGGACGTCCAGCAGGGGTGGCCACATCTACGACTGCACCCCAGCCGGCAGAGGATGTGCAGGCAGCAGGAGGCAGTGCACGGGCAGAGGCACAGCAGCAGCAGCAACGTGGCGGGAGCCATGAAGGCTCGGGGCCTTCAACATCGGAGGGGCAGGCATCGGCCGGAGGGCAGGAGGATCCAGGACAGAGAGTGTCTTCCGTGTGGCAGCGGTTGGGCCACGCCATAGATGCGGAGCGGGCGGAAGAGGCACGGCTCACAATGGTCAGGGCGGAGAACTCCATGCGGAGGGCCCTGAGGCGGGCCGAGTGCCTCGAGGCAATCCGCAGGGGTTTGGAGGTGGAGACGTCGACGGCCCTGCGGACCCTCGGGGCCATGGAGGAAGACCGCCTCCGGGACATTGAGGAGGAGTTCGATGATGCCCTGGCCCGGGACATCCACAAGTGAGCCGTGAAACTAGCCCGCTGCCCTTGTACATAGTTATGTAGGTAGTGTTAGGTTTAATTTTTGTTTTTATTTTATTTGGACCTTTCGGACATTGGCCACATTTTTGTATATAGTTTATTTTATTAATTAGTGTAGTTAGATAGGTTTCCTTTATATTGTTGGGATAATGGACCCTGGCTTGTTCCTATGTACATAGTTCACAGTTGGATTGTATTTTTTTTTCACTTTTTAACCATGGAGCAATGGCTTTCTTTTTTATTTGCCATTGGATTTTGTTTTGTGGACATTGACTTTGGACAACATTACTATTTTTGGTTTTGCTTTTTTTAACGGACATGCTTCTTTTCATTTTTGTACATTCACATTTCTGTTTCTTCATTTTTTATTCTATTTATGTTTCCTTTAATACATATTATTTTTGTTGCACTTCAATGTGTGGTATCTCATTGGTTTCATGCATTTCATGATATGTGTTTTGAGATTCACTGACACCCATTGGGTGTATGTGAGGGAAATGTGATTGTTTCGGAACTTGCAATTGGTGTTCTGTGATGTAATTGCAAATTATGAGTGGGTGGATGCAATACTCGGGTGGGTGTTTTGCATTTGGCGGCTGACCATAGGGACCAGGGATCTAGATTGTGATGACATGTTGGCTGGGGAACATGAGTTGCACATGGGTGGGGGCCTGCTGGCAGGTGCCCCACAGTGCTGGGGGGTGGGGGTGGTGGGGAACATGAGTTGGACATGGGTGGGGGCCTGCTGGCAGATGCCCCACAGTGCTGGGGGGTGGGGGTGGTGGGGAACATGAGTTGGACATGGGTGGGGGCCTGCTGGCAGGTGCCCCACAGTGCTAGGGGGTGGGGGTGGTGTGAGACATGGGTGGGGGCCTGGTGGAGGCTGCCCCTGCACTGCTGGGGGGTGGGGGTGGTGGGAGACATGGGTGGGGGCCTGGTGGAGGCTGCCCCTGGTGGCTGGGGGGTGGGGGTGGTGGGAGACATGGGTGGGGGCCTGGTGGTGGGTGCCCCTGCACTGCTGGGGGGTGGGGTGGTGGGAGACATGGGTGCGGGCCTGGTGGAGGGTGCCCCACAGTGCTGGGGGGTGGGGGTGCTGGGAGACATGGGTGGGGGCCTGGTGGAGGCTGCCCCTGCACTGCTGGCGGGTGGGGGTGGTGGGAGACATGGGTGGGGGCCTGGTGGAGGCGGCCCCTGGTGGCTGGGGGGTGGGGGTGCTGGGAGACATGTGTGGGGGCCTGGTGGAGGCTGCCCTGGTGACAGGGGGGGTGGGGGTGGTGGGAGACATGGGTGGGGGCCTGGTGGTGGGTGCCCCTGGTGGCTGGGGGGTGGGGGTGGTGGGAGACATGGGTGGGGGCCTGGTGGAGGCTGCCCGTGGTGGCTGGGGAGTGGGGGTGGTGGGGAACATGAGTTGGACATGGGTGGGGGCCTGCTGGCGGGTGCCCCACAGTGCTGGGGGTGGGGGTGGTGGGAGACATGGGTGGGAGCCTGGTGGAGGCTGCCCCTGGTGGCTGGGGGGTGGGGGTGGTGGGGAACATGAGTTGGACATGGGTGGGGGCCTGCTGGCAGGTGCCCCACAGTGCTGGGGGGTGGGGGTGGTGGGAGACATGGGTGGGGGCCTGGTGGAGGCTGCCCCTGCACTGCTGGGGGGTGGGGGTGGTGGGAGACATGGGTGGGGGCCTGGTGGAGGCTGCCCCTGGTGACTGGGGGGGTGGAGGTGCTGGGAGACATGGGTGGGGGCCTGGTGGTGGGTGTTCCTGGTGGCTGGGGGGTGGGGGTGGTGGGAGACATGGGTGGGGGCCTGATGGTGGGTGCCCCTGAACTGCTGGGGGGTGGGGGTGCTGGGGAACATGAGTTGGACATGGGTGGGGGCCTGCTGGCAGGTGCCCCACAGTGCTGGGGGGTGGGGGTGGTGTGAGACATGGGTGGGGCCCGGTGGAGGCTGCCCCTGCACTGCTGGGGGTTGGGGGTGGTGGGAGACATGGGTGGGGGCCTGGTGGAGGCTGCCCCTGGTGGCTGGGGGGTGGGGGTGGTGGGGAACATGAGTTGGACATGGGTGGGGGCCTGCTGGCAGGTGCCCCACAGTGCTGCGGGGTGGGGGTGGTGGGGAACATGAGTTGGACATGGGTGGGGGCCTGCTGGCAGGTGGCCCACAGTGCTGGGGGGTGGGGGTGTTGGGAGACATGGGTGGGGGCCTGGTGGAGGCTGCCCCTGGTGGCTGGGGGGTGGGGGTGGTGGGGGACATGAGTTGGACATGGGTGGGGGCCTGCTGGCAGGTGCCCCACAGTGCTGGGGGGTGGGGCGGTGGGAGACATGGGTGGGGGCCTGGTGGAGGCTACCCCTGGTGGCTGGGGGTGGGGGTGGTGGGAGACATGGGTGGGGGCCTGGTGGAGGCTGCCCCTGGGGGGTGGGGGTGGTGGGGAACATGAGTTGGACATGGGTGGGGGCCTGCTGGCAGGTGCACCACAGTGCTGGGGGGTGGGGGTGGTGGGAGACATGGGTGGGGGCCTGGTGGAGGCTGCCCCTGCTGGCTGGGGGGTGGGGGTGTTGGGGAACATGAGTTGGACATGGGTGGGGGCCTGCTGGCAGGTACCCCACAGTGCTGGGGTGTGGGGGTGGTGGGAGACATGGGTGGGGGCCTGGTGGAGGCTGCCCCTGGTGGCTGGGGGGTTGGGGTGGTGGGGGACATGAGTTGGACATGGGTGGGGGCCTGCTGGCAGGTGGCCCACAGTGCTGGGGGGTGGGGGTGGTGGGAGACATGGGTGGGGGCCTGGTGGAGGGTGCCCCTGGTGGCTGGGGGTGCAGGGGGCATGCGTTGGTGGGCAGTAGTGCAAGTTGACATGTGGGTTGGCTGGTGGGCATGGCCATGGTGGATGGGGTGCCTGCAGGACATGTGCTGGGTAGGCCCCTGTGGTGTGAGCCACCTGCAGGGGCCGTGGAGGGTGTAGAGGGAACACCTGGGAGGATCCACACGTGCAATTCACGTGTGCTGTTCCCCGCGCACCCCTGTAATACACGTACCCTGATGAGATCGCGTGTGGAACTTCCCGTGCACCCCTGGAATACACGTACCCTGCTGATGTTGCGTGGGATACTTCCCCCGCACCCTGAAATACACGTACCCTGATGAGATTGCGTATGTGACTTCCCGCGCACCCCCGAAATACACGTACCCCGCTCAATCGCGTGTGTAACTTCCCGCGCACCCCCGAAACACACGTACCTCGCTCAATCGCGTGTGTAACTTCCCGCGCACCCCCGAAATACACGTACCCCGCTCAATCGCGTATCTAACTTCCCGCACACCCCCGAAATACACGTACCCCGCTCAATCGCGTGTGTAACTTCCCGCGCACCCCCGAAATACACGTACCTCGCTCAATCGCGTGTGTAACTTCCCGCGCATGCCCGAAATACACGTACCCTGCTCAATCGCGTATTTAACTTCCTGCGCACCCCCGAAATACACGTACCTCGCTCAATCGCGTGTGTAACTTCCCGTGCACCCCCGAAATACACGTACCCCGCTCAATCGCGTATCTAACTTCCCGCGCACCCCCGAAATACAAGTACCCCGCTCAATCGCGTGTGTAACTTCCCGCGCACCCCCGAAATACACGTACCTCGCTCAATCGCGTGTGTAACTTACTGCGCACCCCCGAAATACACGTACCCCGCTCAATCGCGTATTTAACTTCCCGCGCACCCCCGAAATACACGTACCTCGCTCAATCGCGTGTGTAACTTCCCACGCACCCCCGAAATACACGTACCCCGCTAAATCGCGTATCTAACTTCCCGCGCACCCCCGAAATACACGTACCCCGCTCAATCGCGTGTGTAACTTCCCGCGCACCCCCGAAATACACGTACCTCGCTCAATCGCGTGTGTAACTTCCCGCGCACCCCTGAAATACACGTACCCCGCTCAATCGCGTGTGTAACTTCCCGCGCACCCCCGAAATACACGTACCCCGCTCAATCACGTATTTAACTTCCCGCGCACCCCCGAAATACACGTACCCCGCTCAATCGCGTGTGTAACTTCCCACGCGCCCCCGAAATACACGTACCCCGCTCGATCGCGTGTGTTGCTTCCCGCGCACCCCCGCAATACATGTGCCCCGCTCGCACAGGCCCAATTGCTGTATGTTGCCACTTTTGTGATGCGCTGGGACTCTACCGCCTGCCTTCGTGTGGCGGACGTGTTTCAGCTTGTGCGTGTCTTTGGCTGTGCGTGGCTTTGCCCTATTCAATTCCATGAATACGTGTGGTTCGAGCGCGTGTCGGCGTTCCGTCTGCTTCCCTGCAGTACATCCCCAGTTACGCCCTTATTTTCGCGCGTTGTTCCCCATTCCGCGCGTTACGCCCCGTGTCCCGCCCACTTTCTGGTGTATGCGCCGAGGTTGTGCGCTTTCACTGTGCGCGTTGTGCACGCCTTTCGGGATGTTGCAGTGACTTGTGCGCCATGCACGGGTTTGGCGCACATCCCGAGGTGAACACGCGCAGGGACTTCCATGAATCGCACGCGTGCGCGTGCGCCTGTTTTTTCCCGCTTGCGCCTGCTTGCGCCTGCTTGCGCGAAGATTTTCGGCGCACGTTTGTTCCATGAATCGGCCCTACAGTTGCATATTTGTAACGTGCTTAAATACCCAGCGGTTTCTAAGGGCGGACCCGGGGATCTGAACCTGTGTTGCTTCATGTTGTCTTGTTTCCAAGGCGAGCACGCTTCCGCTGGGCTATCCTCCCAGAAGAATAGCTCAGGTCTGATCACCTTTCAGACTTAAAATGGAAACACTTGGTGGAAGACACTAGTGACCAGAACAGGTACGAGGACCTTAGCTCTGTCACCAGCCAGCTAGTCTTCTCATGCCATGCAAAGTGGTTAAGCTCACACTTCCCTGTTCCTGCCTCTTTCTTCTACAAAAGGCATGATGAAAAAGGAATAAGGAGGGAATTTGACTTGGGGAATTTACAACACAATTTTTAGGAAGTAGCCCTTCCTTTTTTCAACGTTTAGCGGGTATTGTATGTAGCAGATAGTCGCCACAGAAGGCGTGGCAAGAGTAGCGAACACAAGCAAGGTTAGCGCTGCGGGTTCGGCTCTGCTTTTATTCTGCAAGATGGCACGGGAGGGAGGCATGATGGCCACAGTGGGTGGGGGAAGAGAAGAGAAAGGAGTGGAACAGCTTTCCATGACTGAGGCTACTGGCGCTTAGTCCTGCATAGCTGGTACAGATGAGTGAAATATTTTCATGTTCTCCTCAACACATACTTGGGTATCGGTACTGTCCTCAAGGCTTTAAGACGTGCAGTTACCCAATATTGGAAGTCGTGGTGCTCAGAGACTTGCTCGTGGGTAGTCTCTGATTAGCAAAACCCGACCAGAGGGGTTTAACGCCGAGGAGTGGCATGTGTAGCCCTACTGACTAAGCACAGTGTGTTACAACCAGCGTGGGTCCCAGCATGCTCCCAGCCAGGCTTCTCCCGGCTTTGTCCCTCCCTGTGATTTCTCCTCTTTGCTTAACTCTTAATTCCAGTAATCCGTGTGTCGTTTGCAAAGCTCCGGAACAGAGCCTCGCGCATCCTTGCCAATGACGGAGCTAATGGAATTACGGAGGAAGACAGGCGAGGAGGATTACCTTCATCTTTCAGGTCAAATAGCACAGCCAGCTAAGCAATCGCCCCTGATATCTGGGTCAACCCAGCCTTTCATCCTTCCAAGGTCGATAAAATGAGTACCACTCTGTGGGATAATAATGTCTTGTGTTATTTGAGCACTCTGAGACCCATGGGTGAGTAGCGTTATATAAGAAATCAATCATTATTATCATATCTTTCAGTAGAGATGTGTGCTCTGGTGGCGAGGGACTCTAATGGAACTGCTGGTATGCAGTGGCAGTGAGTGAGGTCTAGCGACAGGAGGGCCGCTCTGGAGGACAAGAGGGGAGCTCTGGTGTTGTCAGGAGGGTACATTTGGTGTTGGGAGTGTGGCAGAGGACTAGAGATCTAAGTGCAGGAGGCCTGTATTATGGCAGGAGATATGCCACCTTGGCAGGAGGCATGCTCTGATGGCTGGGCGTGTGGTCTAAGGACAGCCAGGGTGGTGCATGGCACAAGGACAAGAAGCATGGAAGGGGCAAGGTAACTGGTGGTGAGGGAACGATGCGTGGTTTGTGTGAAGGAGGGATAGGAGTGTCTGTGGAGCATGCCTTGGTTGCAGAAGGCTTGATTTGTGGCAAGTGCTTTAGTCTGCTAGACAAGGTAAGGCATGGCCTAGGAGCAGGATCTACTGTCTAGTGAATGTTGCTTTATTTAGGATCACGTGATGGGAATCTGTGCATGCAGGCCAAAACATCTTGGCGTTGACAGGTTAGCTACCCCTGCTCTACTGGGTCTGTGGCAAGTTATGTGTTTTAGTGACAGGCATTGCTGGAAATGAAAAAAAATGTGGTGGGGGATCCCACAACACAATGGCAGGGATGGGGGGAGTAGTGTTGCCCGAAGAGGCGTGATCTAGAGGGGGCGGGGATCGTAGTGGACATCCAGCAATGCTGGAATACTTACAAAAAATAATAATAACGCCTGGGACGGCAGCATTGCCTTTTACCGGGGCTTTGGCACTGATGTGTAATGCACAATGCTTGCTACATGTACAACTGAAAGGAATCAGTTGTACATGTAGAGAGCATTGTGCATTACACACCAGTGCCAAGCCGCGATAAAAGGCAATGCTGGCGTTGCAGGTGCTTTTTTTTTTTTAAGTATTCCAGCGCGGTTCATGGTCTTGGGCGGCTGACTCTAGCCGGAACCCGAGATCCGGCTCCATATCTGGTGCCGGATCTCGAATCCGCCCAGAGCCGGACCAATGACCAGCACTGGTGACAGGCGATGTGGTATAAGGTTATGTTGATTCATACCGTGCACCACCACCACCCAAGGGCAGTCTGCAGGCGCTCATGGCAAACGCTCTAGTTTAGGATAGTAGGTGCGGCCTCTGGCATGTGGTGGGCTGAATGGCATGAGGCCTTTGTTATCTGGGGAAAGGAGATGAGGAGTCGTGGCTAAAGAACAGGATATGGACAGGGATGTCATTTAGGGGTTGCCAGAGGTCTCAACTGCGACCTCTGAGGTCTCCCTTGCGACCTCTAAAAAAAAAAGAAATGAAAAAACATTTTTTTTTTGTAATGCAAGCTCCTGGGCTGTGGCCAGCACCATGTGGCTCTTTACTTCTGGAGTGGCTGGCTTTCTTGTTCAGGCCCCTTAAAAAAAATGAAAAATAAGAACAGGAGTGCCACAAGTCTAACACTTTCAGCACTGACCCTAAATAAGAAAGAATAGGAATACCAAATAATGTGTGTTTCTGGAATTCTAAACAATAATTGCTAGACTCATTAAAGGTTTATTTCAGGCACACTTCAGGGGGTGAGTCACTGATTTAGTCTGTTCTTAAACGCCTCAACTCAGCCTTTCATCCTTCTGAGGTTGATAAATGAGTACCAACACAGGGTGGGTGACATTGGGTGTATATGTTTTCTATATAAAGTGCTTAAGCGTAAGTGCTATATAACACATCATTATCATTTAGCCATGGACGTCTGCTTGCATTCACAGTAATTTGGTAATATGGGCCTATACACGCTGATCTTAATGATACATATGAGACCCATTCTTGTATGAAATGTACATCACATTATAGTGATGTTGTAACCATATTTTTCATAGTATACTGGGATGTCACTTCCTGTTTTGTCAACGGGTGAAAGGTTGTGTTCCATCGCTTCCCGCAATATCACTTTAGGGTGGGATCAAATGACATCACTTCCTGTGATGTCATCAGGGGGTCAATGGTCGTGTGATGTCACTTCCGCTACCCCTGGCATTTTGGTGAAATGACGTCCCTGGATATGGAGTGAGAAAGAAACAGGTCCAAGTCCAGCACAGCCACTCTGTGTTATCTTAGGCTTCACTCCACAGATGCTGAACCATAGAAAGCCTCGTTACAAGTGACCCAGAATAGTGCGTACACAGATGTGTAGATCATTCTGGGTCTTTCGGCTTGCGGCTGGAATGAAAGCTCCAAATACGCCATTGCAGTATTTTACTGATCAGGCTGCTTCACTCTGTCTAACATCCGCTAACCACGTAAACCAAAGAATAGGGCAGCTGGGCGATGCCCTGCCCGCCGTTGGCGGTGGGAGTGGATGGCAAGGTGAACACTGGCAGGCGGCAGCTCAGAAAGCTCATTTGAGATTGAAGTCACATAAGGAAGGGGGCATCTTTTAATGTAAGGGGGTGGGGCACTGGGTTGGGGGAAGGACCGTCTCTATGCACACGCGCATCTTAAATTCTACTCCTAGTATGTTTTTTCCCATACCTTGACTTTCCAACCACAAAAACGCACTGCGGCTATACAAACGGGAAAATGGCGATATGGTTTACAGTGACATTTTCGAACGTCACATTTTCGAATGCCATTTTGTCGAATGGAAAATGCCGGAAAAAAAAATGTTTTTGTTAATTTTATTTTTTTAATGGGGGGGGGGGAGTCCGCCCCAAACCCCCGTTTTTTTTAATTGACCCTTTTTTTTTTATTAACTAAACCGAAAATAAACCCAAATATATATATATATATATATATATATATTCGGAATTTTTTTTCGGAATTTTTTTTGTTGACAAAATGTCATTCGAAAATGTGCATTCGAAAATGTAACTGGATACCTGTCGATATATAAATGACGGCTACAATACCATACGACTACAATACAGTTTGATGTATACATCAAAGTCTTGTCTAATAACACAATTCCCCACCGCCACCACCACCCCCAGCCCATCCCATTTATGCCAACAGCACTGTCTCCTTTCCTGCCAGCAGCCAGAGCACAATCAAAGCAATTTTACCGCAGGATGCACTTCTGATTTTACAAGCAGTGTAAACACGGGAAGCTTCCATGGCTGATGCTATGGCAGGGGAAAAAGGGTTCGTAAAGTGTGCTAAAAATCCTTTCATTAAACAAAAGAAATCAAGCGAGAGCCCCAATCAATCAGACCATTTAAATCGGAGAGATTAAGCCCATGTACCGCATCGATTTTGATCTCTTTCAGAATCCCAGAAGATCAGAAACCTGAGCGGCGAGTTCAGCATGCGGTGCAGAGAGCACTGCCAGGCACTCTCCACTCAAAGAGGCGCGGGGCCTTCGCATGAGCAACTTCAGCCACAAACTGGCAGAGCACGCCCCAGCCCCTTAACACAAAGTCCCAAAGTGATAGCAGACTTGTTGTGAGGCAACAGAAAACCAGAGACAATGGCATGCAATGTATGTGCAGAACACCAAATCAGAGAGTGACACATGATTTCTGCAGCAGAAAACACACTGAATGAAAAATCATGTTCACACATATGGGTGGCATAGGGTTTTTTTCATGAGGCGCCACAACAGCCCAGCTGGTGATTTTTGTTGGACAGAATCATCAAAAATCACAAATAGTAACATATACATTTCGCAAGCAAGAACGCAAGTGTGACAAGTGGCGTTTGCAGCTGGCAACAACAACATCACACTGTAACACCAGATTTTCTGTGCGGCAACATACAATTACAGAGAGTGACACACGTTTAGCTGCAGGCAAGTCAAAATCACACAGCACAAACACACATGTAAAGACATGTGTTTTTTTGGTGAAAGTGGCATACAATCGCAGTGACAGAAGATCTTTGTGGGAGAGAAAACACACCCACAGAGAGTGCAATTTGATTTTTGCAGGTTAGGGCACACAATCACAAAGAGTGTCAAACAACATTCGGAGGGGCACAAACTCTTACAGGGTATAATTTGGTTTTTGTCAGAGGCACCACAACCTCAGAGTGCAGTGATTTTCGGATGTGGCTACCCAAAGCCAATGAGTGTGATAGCAGATTTTCTCTGAGGCATCTTTTTAAAGAGAGTAACATGATTTTGCTGGATAGAAAACAAAATCACAAACAATGAGACATGATTTTTGTGGCAGGCAGCTACAAACCTTAGACAGTGCCCATTATTTTTGCAGGAGGCAGCATAAAATCACAGAGAGAAACCAAATCCTAACCCAGTCTGGATAATACTTGGGCAATGAGGAGTTCAGCTTCAAGAAATCATTTTGTTAAGCAGTCTGAAAATGGTGCAATTTGCAGATGAAACTTTGGGTGAAATTATAACTGCCACACTGCCCCAGTTATGTCATATGTGACTTATTTGCCCCAGGATTGCCCTCAGACGCTCCTCATTCCCCCAAGCGGTGCTGATTGTAACTTGTTTGTTCACATAACTGTCCCATTGCCCAATACCTCTCACTACCCTATCTGTGCCCCCATCTCACTCTCATTTGCCTTTATAATTACCCCCAGGGGTGACCCATGAAACTAATTTGCCCAGATCTGCTCTGTTGGCCCTAGTTTGCCCCATGTCACCTACTGCCCCCACCTAGGTTATGCCCCATGTCACAATAATTTGTCCCTTAAATGCCCCTTGACCCCAGTTGGCCACCATGTCACTCATTTGCCCCATAAATTACCCATTTGCTGCACAGTGTTCACATTTCTTATTGCCGCAGCTGATCACCTTTTCACTCTCATTTTCCTCCCAGAACAGCTCCACGTTTCCCAGTTGTACGCATGTCACTGATATGTCCACAAAACCGGCCCTTTGGTACCCGTTTAGTCAATTGTCACTCATTGCCCCAAGCTATCTCTCTTGCTTGCTCCCTAAACTGCCCAAATGCCCTAGGACTGCCCATTGACCACTCTTCTCCCCCTTGACACCCATTGCCATCATCTGTGTTCCACGTTATTCTTGTCCCCCCCCCGAATATTCGACATGTTAATGAGCATTGACTCTGGGATTGCTTTACCCTTGAAATGCCCTATTGTTCCCAACTGTGCCACATTTCACTTATTAACCATAGAAATGCCCTGTCCCCCTACCAATCCTCTACTTGGACCCCCAAATATCTCTCCCTCTTACACACACACACACACACACCCCTTCCTTTCTTTTCTCGGCGGCTAGTCCGATCCCTATGGAACTCCTGTGGAACTGTCCTCTGGTGGTAGCACTGCGGTTTCTAAATCATCATAAAAGAACATAACACACTGAAACACCCACTTCCTGTTTCTGACTATGCGCAATAGGCCTCTTTGAGAGCATCAGAGCCATGGCGCGTGTGCTCTTTTGGGCATGTTGGCGCTCAGAATGTCGGGCTCCCTGAAGGCCAGTGTCTCTACATGCTCCCTCGTGTGTCTGTTGATAGTAGCACCCGAAGACACTTGCATTTGCTGATGTAGCTGTAACAGCAGACTGACCTGTGCTGCTTGCAGAGCACTTCCCGGATCAGTGAATCCGTAGGCCCTTTAAGCGAGGTAACAATTTATTGGATGGATGGGGATGCAGAATTTACTCTTACACCAATAATAAGACCGACTGGCAAAACATAGCTGTTTTTATATCAATTGTCTAAAACAGGGAGTACAACGGATATCAACGGACGTTTGCTCAAGTCTCTCAACGTTTTACACATTTATAGCAAAAATTCGTCATCATTGACATCACCATCCTCTTGCGTTCATCGCTTCACACTTCTTCAAGGACCTCCTTTAAGAGACTGTCATCTCTCTGCGGGTACATCATGTAGGGCTTTCTTAGTGGAAACCTTGTCTCGAGGATTCTTCGCGGGATAGGTAGCAGTACTGGCGTTGTGCATGTTATAATTTCCGGTTCCAACATATAGGCAAAATAGGGGTGCGGTTTCTTTTAGAGGCATTTGGCTCCTCATCCACATCCGCTTCAGAGCAGGTCATTACTGAGGAATATTTGGGGAAGCACTCTGCTTTTCCCTCATGTGTGACCTCTATAATGGGTAGTGGAACCCACACCATAGACCAAAAGGAATTCTCAACCCTGAATATTTTCTCCAGCAATCATCATCACACCCACTCCACACCACCTTTCAATGTATTATAATGTATTGTTTTGCAGGGCATCACTTATATTTCAAAGTGCTTACCACTGCAACCTTCCCATGTTCACCACGGCCATATTGTAATAACCTTATCTCCATTAACACCCTGGGAGGTGCCGTCCACCAATGAGAATGTGTGCAACTCGGGCTGTACTCACTAAGGAAACCCTGCGCTCTGAGCAGTTTCATTGGTGTCAGGCACTTCTCTTCCCTTCCCCTCTCCCCCTTCACATAAGCACCCGTGTAGCTCCCTACAAAAGTGCACAGTGCTGTCAGCCAGGCAGTCCCTCTTCAATGTTGATGAATCTCGTTAAGGTCAAGCACACCATCCTGCTTGTGACGTATGCGGCTGCCAGAGCAAACATTATCTCAGCATACTTTTGCAAGCACATGTCACCAGGCAAATGCACGAGGCCCTTTCTCTAGTAAAGCATATCATTTATGACTTTCCCCATTATTTCACCTAAAGGGATCTTTCAACAATATCATTTCTAGAACAATTAAAGCAGTGCAGAAGGTAATGCAATTGAAGGGTTGATATTAGCATGTCATTGTGGAAATACAAGAATGATATCCAAAAGCTGTTTCACATCTCAATAAAGTAACATTACATCATTTGTTTCCCATGATTTAGATTTGGAAAAACTGCCCTGCTCCGAAAGGTGAATTCCAACGAAATAATATATTTGGCATATTTGTGGGAAATGTCTCAGCACTGGTTATGTTGCTGAAAGGCATGCCACATGGCTCATGGTGGTATGTTTCTCTCATCACGATGACTAGATTTAACCTTGCATTTCACAGCTGTTGTATTGGTGCCATGCTCTTAACCTGTACGAACTACAATTCATTTATTTTGTGATAGACTGTTTGAGTACTACCCAAGGGGGAGGTTTTTGATAAAATATGATGCAAATTGTGCATTTTAAAGAATATTTATTCAGTAACGCGGGTCAAAACTACTAGCCACATGGCGAAGTAACTTATCAACCTGGCCCACATGGGACATAAAAGTGGCCCACTTTGACTGAAAAAACTGGCCCACACTAGCATTTTATGCTTTTGGTTCGGGAATTGCCCTGTTGCCCTATAAAACAGTCCAAGCCTGGCTGTGATTATGGCACGTTTGCGATAAGTACCCCTAGTTTGGTTACCTAGGGGTACTCCGACCCCAAAGACAAAGCAGCCACTGCTCTTGCTAGAGACCTTAAAGGCCTTGGCTTCACACAAAGAATCACTCACCCCACTCACTCTAAAGGCTGCACCCTTGACTGGGTTGCAGACGACAACTGTTCCTCCACGATAACCTCCAACCTTGCATACCCATGGACGGACCACAACTGCATCCAATTCTCCATCCCCACCAAGCCCACTACCAAACCCCTATCACACGCCTCTCCAACTATGGCCAGAAGCTCCAAAAAACTCACTGCAGACAACCTCTGCCCACTCCTAGATATTAAAGAACTAACCCCCCCCCTTCAACACTGACCCTAACTCCTAGTCCTCCGCTAAATCAAAGCATGGCCCTAACTAACTGGTAGTCCATCCCCTGTGACTCTACCAATGAAGAATTTAAAAGAATCTCAAAGCAATACAAAAAAGCTGTCTTCCAGGCTAAATCCAATGACATCAAGTTCTGTATTTCTAAAGCCAACTCCAAGTCTAAAGAGCTGGTTTCCATCGTCAAAGATCTCACCACCCCACCCACCAGCCCAGATGAAATCATCAAAGATCAAGCTTGGTGCATTGGTATCAAGGCAGAACTTCTAAATAAGATCTCCATTCTCCATTACAAAATACAAGGCCAACGCAACGCACTACCGAAGTCTGTTCTCCCACCACACCTTCTGCTCCTGCACAGAAGCCCCCTCCTCTCTTTTTCGTCAGAGACGTCTCTGTTACCGTAGTCACTGCCCTCCTCCAGCACCTCAAACCATCCACATGCAAAGGTGACATCTGTGCACCTAACATCATTAAGGACTGCGCTGATGCCGTTGCCCCAATCATCACTGCATTCATTAATGCATCAATCACATCAGGCTTCATCCCGTCCAGCCTTAAAGAAGCGTGGGTCCGCCCCCTTCTCAGGAAATCTTCCCTTGACCCTTCCTCCCCTAACAACTACCGCCCCATTACTGCTGTCCCATTTCTGCTCAAGATCCTAGATAAAGCTGTCCACAACCAGATCCAGCACTACCCTGAATCCAACTCCATCCTAAGCAAAACACAATCATGATTCAGCAAAGGCCATGGCACTGAAACTGCCCTCCCAGAATAAAAAAAAATAATAACCACCATAATGGACAAAAGCAAACCAGCCCTCTTACTGCTACTGGACTTATCGCCCGAGCCACTATTGGTTCCAAGTTAGACTACTGCAATGTGCTCCTTGCAGGCACCTCAGCAAATAATCTAAACCGGATCCAAATAGTCCAGAATAAAGCACTCAGAGCAGCTCTCAGCATCCCCAAAAGAAACCACATCACACAAGACAGACGGGATGCCCACTGGTTCCCAGTTAAGGAAAGAATCACATTCAAGACTCTTACCTTAACCCATAAATGCCTTAACCTTTCTGCCCCCTCCTACCTATCCGAAACAATCAACAGAAACACCTCTGCACGCCCCAAAAGAGTGCAGCACACTAATCAACTGGCATTCCACCCATCAAAAGAGCCAAAGCAAGGGGTATAGGCTTCCCCCATCTAGCCCCTAAACTGTGGAACGCCTTACCCAACGCCCTTCAAGCCAAAACCTCCCCCTCTACCTTCTGCAAATGTCTCAAAAACACACTCTTCAACTGATACTCCCTCCCCCTCCTCCTAAACTCTTCCCGGTGTTGACTGTAACTAAGTATGCATAACCAAATTAAGTTTGCCTATTGCATGCATCTGTTTGACTGTTATGATCACTGTAATCAGATATGTTTATTGTAACAGTGCCACAATGCCTCTGGGCTGCTATGCACTATATAAA
Organism: Ambystoma mexicanum; assembly: GCF_040938575.1. Taxonomy (NCBI): domain Eukaryota; kingdom Metazoa; phylum Chordata; class Amphibia; order Caudata; family Ambystomatidae; genus Ambystoma; species Ambystoma mexicanum. The sequence goes on from NC_090921.1 coordinate 720,468,898, forward strand.
TGCTAATAAATAAATACATGAAATAAATAAGAATATTAAATTAGCATTGAGCCCATGTACTAGTGTAACCTGTCTTGGCTCCTCCCCTTAACAAATGTAACCCATTCCATTTTTTTTTATTTATACCTGCACTGTAAATTCCACTATGTGAATCTGCAAACAAACTGTTTTTTGTTTCTCTTTTTGCATGCTGCTATGGGAAACCCAGACTAAAATGTCCAACATACAATACCAAAAATCACAACTGGCTCAGGTATTTTGAACAGGAAATGTGCAGCTGCCAATTTTTTATCTAACCTCAAAGACTATTTTATAAAGGCCCTGAATCAAAGGTAGAGATTCTCAGCACAAAATGTTCTACTTACACTGAGTTTGTAGATTGGTTTCAATCAGGGGTCATGTCCTAAAATAAAAAGTGGGGGACTCATTAACATATCAATGAAATGCGGCGACACCAGAAATAAGCATATCAAGGGGCCCTCTGAAAAATGTGGGGGACTCCATCCACCCGCGTGTACCCTCGGCTTGAGCCCTGATTCCAATGTAGTCCGTGCGAGCTAGTGCACATGGTCTCTCTCTCTCTCATGATTTTCAGTAATGAATGCAAGTAAAATCATTTCACCTTATTATATCCTCGTGAGAAAAAAAAGTTCCCTTTCACACACTTCTAATTGATAGATTGCTTGTATTGTCAGAGGCTCTGTTAAGTATTTCAATCAGGCGATACACGCTGGTCTCAGCCTAGTATGCAGCGCACAGCTGAAATGCTTATTTTGTTATATATATATGGATTCAATATTTGAGAGATACACCACTCATATCACACCCCTTTTTAAAGTACCCCGGGTCACGACGGACCAGGAACCAGGCTGGTTGGTAAAGGCAATATTTATTTATTTATTTAAAATTCAAAGAAATCATATACTTTTTAATATGGGGCAGCAATCACCAATGTGATGATAATACAATAGGAATGTAGGCAATCCATTTAAATTAACCCTTTACCAACACAGATAGAAAACACCAGAGAATAGAGACACTTAATTTTGGGAAAGATAGCACTCAAGTTAGGATTTCCCCTTGCAATATTCCTCAACCCACAAATAAGATATTCTAAATAGATATAAGGAAGCAGCAGGTAATCAGGAATGAGGAATAAGAAACCAAATTAAAATCCAACCTTCCCTCCCCAAACAAGAGAGAAAAATGAATCTGAAACCCTTGTAATGTTAAAATGAAACTCAGAAATGGCTGAAGAAAACAATGAATGTGTGCAAAAATCCCTAAATCAGTACAAATCTTTACTGGAGCAACATTGGAAAGATACTAGCTATCATAAGCAACAGGTTGAGCAAAAGCATACAATTCAAAATCGAATGGAAGGTCTAAAACAATTGATAGTAAAGATAACACATGTAAAACTTTGCATGCTCATTGGGGTGTAGCTATAGATCTTAGGTACAAGCAGAAAGTTAAATGAAGTCTCTAGCTATTAAACTGAGGGAGATATGCAATGTAGTATAAGAGGAATTTTTAGAGTAATCGGGTAGTGAAAACAGAAAAGAAAATCAATTTGGACAAGAATAGTTTTACTCTATACTAGAGCATTCAGGCTAGAATACCAAAGAGGGACACAGTAATCTCCAGGGTTGATTCATGAGTTCAACCCTAACTCCCAAGCGCCCGCCCTGGTGGGACCAGTCTGATCACTTGAAATAGGATTGATAGCTTAGGATTTACAAGACATGATAAAAATGACTTAAGAAATGGCATTTAGCAAGATAAATCAATGACAGGGTTGCAATAAGTATTCTGACAATGAAGTTATTAAGGTAAGGATAGGATGGTTTAGAGACTGGGATAGGACAAGGCAAGGCAAGTTATGCTATGGTTCTATGATTCCTATTGATACAGTCCTCTTTTAATTTGGATTTTGGACAGTCAGCGCTCTGGATCACCACACGGATCTGGTCTAACACAGGACAGCCGGACAAAATCAGCAGGACAGATCAGCGGGGCAATTCTGGTCACCAGATGGTACTGGACTGGCACTTCTGGTTACTGGATACTACAGATTAGGGGGGTGGCAGATTTGCAGCAGGCATGCATGTAGTGGCATCAGACCAAGCTAGTTTTTTTTAAATTCTTTATTTTTGTTGCACACAGTTAATACAAACACTCAGCTGTAATATTAATATGTTCATACATTGTTCAATTTCAATTACTGTTCAGAGTCAGAGTGTTCTTGCTCAGTCTTTTCAGATAGGTACAGTTTGTATCTTTCCCATATATTCTTTGGCCGGGAAACAGGCAGTACCGAGTCTATGTACAGTTCCTCCATGTCGTTTGCCCATACCATGTCCCTGTCCCAATCCTCCTTGGTTGGGGGCTTTACACTCTTCCATTTGAGCAAGATCGCCCTCTTGGCTAGGAGCAGACTTAAGTTCAACAGTTTCCGCCATATCGGGTTCATTTTCTTGACTACCTGCAACAGGACACATCCGTGGGGTCCATTCCACTGGTTGATCTGCCATCCCATCCAATGCCAGACACACCTCCTCCCAGTACCCCCTCAGTTTTACACACGCCCATAACATATGGTAAATGTTTGCATTTTCAGCATGGCATCTCAGGCAGTTCCCAGTCATGGCCGGATATATGCGTTTGAGCTTCATAGGAGTGTAGTGTGTTCTTTGTATTATCTTATAGTGAATAAGCCTGTATCTAGAGTTACATGAAATCTGTTTGATGAGTGCACAGTGTCGGGACCATTCATAGTCTTCAATCTGCTCACCCAAGTCTTGCTTCCACTTGGCCTTAGTTGTGCATTGCTCTATCGGGCGTGTCTGGAGTATAATCTTATACAGTGCTGACGCCGTTATCTTTTGGGATCCCCCCGTGAACATATATCCCAATCCCATGTTAAGTGGTGGTTCATTAGGAAAGGTCGAGCATGTACTTTGTATGGCTGCACATATACGGAAATATTGTTGTCTGGTCCCGTGCGTATTCCCCACTACATCCTTGATATCATCCCACTGGGTAAAGTGCCCATCCGTGAATAGTTGACCCCATTCTGATATGCCCCTGGAGGACCAATGGCGGGCTACTTCCCCCTCTATTCTGAAGGGTGTCTGGGGGTCACCCCAGAGCGGCATACTCGGGTGGTATATCTTATCCGTGCGAAATATCTCAACTATTTTGGCCCACGCCGTAGTCATCACCTTTGATGGTTTCAGGGAGTTATAATGCGTGGGAGTGGGCCTCGTAATTTGGTGGAGCGCCAGTACGGCCTCTTTCTCGGGCTGGCTCGGAACAGGGCCCGCTGGTCTAAGAAATGTTGTGGCCCACTGGGCCGCATGCTGGGCCTGTGCAGACAAATAGTATAGTTCGAGGTCTGGTGCCAACAAACCGCCCCTTGGGTAGTCATCAGTAAGTACCCTCCAGCTCACCCTAGGGTGACCACCCCAAACAAATGAAACACATGCGCTAGACATCTTGGAGAATAAGGCCCGCCCAGGCCAGACCGGTACCGTACTAAATAAATAAAACAGCTTTGGGAGAATTATCATTTTCACTAAGGCGATCCTACCCATCATGGAAATGGGGAGAGCACTCCAACGCTTTAACTTCATACATAGAGCTTCTGCCAGCAGGTTATAGTTTAGTGCCCGAGACAACTGAGCTGTCCTTGCTAAACATGCTCCCAGATACAGAATATGTGTCGGGCACCACTGTAGGCCATGCAGGTCATGGGGTTTACTCGTGTTTTCAGTAAGGGGAACACTTCTGATTTGTTGGGGTTAAGTCGTAGGCCCGAGAGTCTACCAAATTGTTCTACTACTGCCAGGACCCTCCCCAATGTTCTGTCTGGGTTTTTTAGGTACAGCAGAATATCGTCTGCATATAGATTTATAATGTGTGGGTTATTCCCTATCATTAGCCCGTATGCGCTGTAGCGAGCCCTCAATATGTCCGCCAGTGGTTCTATTATTAGGGCGAACAGTAATGGCGACAATGGGCAACCTTGTCTAGTGCCCTCTCACAGTTCGAGCTTTTCTGTTAGGGTGCCTTTAACCCTAACCCTGGCCTTGGGGCCTGTGTATAGCAATTGTATCCATTTCAGGAAGTTTGGACCGAACCCATAATTTCGTAAGACCCCGAATAGGAAGGGCCAGGATACCGTATCAAATGCTTTGCGCATGTCTAGTGACACGGCTATGGCTTGCTGATCTGAGGGTGTTGTAGTCAGGATCTCATGGCATCTTCTGATGTTAGTGGCCGTAGACGTGCTAGGAATGAGCCCTGTCTGATCCTCGTGGTCCATATATGGCATCAAAGGTGTTAACCTAGTGGCAAGTATCTTTGTCAAGACCTTTGCATCTGTATTAATTAATGATAGAGGCCTATAAGACCTGCAGTTGTCCGGGGGGTTTCCCAGATTTAAGCAGTAGCGTTATTACTGCTTCCCTTGTAGTCTCGCGGAGCTCTCCCCTGTCTAGTGCTTCGGTCCACATCGCCAGTAGTCTGGGCACCAAAAGATGTTTAAACTCCTTATAGAACTCTGTGCTAAGGCCATCGGTGCCAGGGGCCTTCCCGTTGGGGAGTGCCTCAATTGCATCCACAACTTCCGCCTCAGATATCGGAGTCTCCAACAACTCCCTGGTATCCTCCGCCAGTAATGTCGTTGGGATTTGGGAGAGGTAATGTTCAATCTCCACATCCATAGCGTCGGATTGAGGAGAGTAAAGTTCTTCATAGAATGCGTGAAATGTGTCACGTATCTTACCCTGATCTGTGGTGACCGAGCCGTCCGCTGTTTGTATACACGGGATATCTGTTGATCCCCTTTCTCCCCTCACTGCTCTGGCTAACAACCTCCCCGGCGTTCGCTTTCACCGTAGCGGCGTGCAGCCGCTGGTCTGTCATAGTAGCGATCTCTTGGTCCGCTGTGTCTGTATATTCGTAAAGCTTGTTTTTTATATCTAAAGTGAGTTGTGGTGTCGGAGTGAGCACAAATTGGCTTGTATTGATGCTATTTGCTCTTCTAGTCATTGCAATCTATTCCTAATGTCTTTGAGGATGCCCCTTTCCTTTGATATGGATGTGCCCCTTATATACACCTTAAATGCTTGCCACAATATCGCGAGAGAGGACACTGAGTTCTCATTGAGTTCAAAGTATTCTTGTATGTGCTGGTCCATTGCGTTTCTGTAGACCAGATCCCGTAGCGCAGCCGGTTTGAATCTCCATGGGGGCCTGCCCACCACAGCGCCGGGTATTCGCAATGCCATCAATATGGAGGAATGATCTGAGGATGTCCTGGGGAGTATCTGAGTGTCAGTGACCCATGATAATACTGTGCTATCCAGCAACCAAATATCTATCCTGGAATGCATGTCATGTACTGTTGAGTAATATGTGTATCCTCTCGCAGAGGGGTGTAGTGTCCTCCATGCATCCTTCAGTCTCAAATCTGCCATGTGAGTGATAATTGCCTGTGCTGCTTTGGATAGTGCTCTCACTTGTGTCGGGGTACGGTCGATGTTCACATCAAGAATGGTGTTAAGGTCCCCCCACCGCATATCAGATGGGCTGTGGGATAGTTTGTCAGTTTCCCAAAGATTGTGGAGTAGAATTCCGGGTCATCTATGTTCGGTCTTTATATGTTAAGGAAGATTATCTCTTTATCTCATAGAGTACCATGTACTAACACATATCTCCCCCCAGAGTCACATTCCACTTCTTTGCACGTGAACCGCAAGGTCTTGTGCACCAAGATTGCTGTACCTCTAGCTCTTTTCGAGTAAGTTGTGTAATATTGGTGTGTTCCCCAATTCGGAACCAGCTGTCCCCCCTGTTGTGGCCCAATGTGTGTCTCTTGTAGGAAAAGAATCTTGGGAATCTGTCTGTTAATGTATGCTATAATTTTCCGTTTCTTAACCCTGGAGCCTAGACCTCGAACATTCCAGCTCATTACTTTAATATCTTCAATGCCTGTTTCAGCCATTCCACACAAAGTGATCATGAATGTGTGTTTGCGAATATTGCTTTACGATGCTTTCAGATTTGCCAGTGTACATTAACTGTGTGTTTTTTACTTTCTTCCCCAACATAACATAACCCCCGCCCTGTGTGTCAAACTCTCCGCCTCCCCCCACCCTCACAGTTCCCCTAACTTCAACTGTGCTTTTAGGATCCCAACCCTCCCCCCTTCCAACTGCATATGCACCTGCTACAGGGGGGCCTGCGGCGATTCCCAGGGCCTATGCCTTTCCAAACCTTGAATAAGGAGAACCGGTTCCATATGTTGCTCTCACACTTGTTATTGTCAGCAGGGGACAATGCAATGCAGCTTATCACACTTATTGAGACATTCCTGCCCCCACTTAAAGCTGCCGCCAACAGGGGGAGCTGATGCTACAGGACTTATGCATCATTGGTCGAACATTCTGTTAATGAGCACTCATGAAGATTATTCTTGTTAGTTAACTTCAGTGCTCCTCGACGGAGTGGGGATATGTGTCTCTATGAAGCTGGCGGCTTCCTCAGGGAAGGTGAAAAAGTGGATCTTGTTTTGATATTGAATTTTAAGTCTTGCCGGATAGAGCATGGCGTACTGAACCTGCCGTTCCCGGAGCAGTTTCTTAACCCCATTGAATTGTTTCCTTTCTTGTTGCACCGCTAGTGTTAAGTCTGGAAAGATCCGTATAACGTTGGCTTCCCATCTCAGCTCCTGCTTTTCCCTTGCCACCCTCAGTATCAGGTCCCTGTCCCTGTAGTTCATCACACGTGCTATTATTGGTTTGGAATATGCTCCCGGCTTCGGTTTCGGGGCCAGAGATCTGTGAACTCGCTCAATAATGAACATTTGTGACCACCCGGGGTCCCCCAGCAGTGTGTGCAGGAGGGCCTCAACTCCTTTTTCCATGGAGCCCTTCGTCGCTTCCTCCGGCACCCCCACTATACGAATATTGTTGCGTCTTGACCTCGCTTATAAGTCCTCGCATTTAGTCTTCACCGTTCCTAGTTCGATCGCCATCGTGGATACCGTACTTTTCAGGGCTTCAAGGGCATCTTCAGTGCCCGATATTCTTGTCTCCGCCTCCGTTATACATGTTGTTGTTTTGTCCAATTTTGTATTAATGGACGCCACGTTTGCGGTGATCCCGTCAAGTTTGTCGTTCAGTGCTGCAAACCCCTGTTGCATTGCGAGGAAGACCGCTTGCGGGTCCATCCGCGTGGTTGGCGGAGCCTGCTGGTCGAGCGGGATCGTTACCTCATCCATCTCGGATGTTGAATCTTTCTGGATAGTCGTGGTGTATTTGTCGATAGCCCCTTGTTCTTCTTAGGACCAAAATTCTTGGGCATTATCCCCTTTTTTTATGACCAATTGTTCAACAGGATTAATGTGCTCTGCCTTCTCTGATCGGTGTATGGCGGCGATTGCAATGTGTGGTCGTGGCCCCCGGTGTGCACAGCCCACAGCAGGCCTGGTCGGGCGAACACAGCACTCGTTTCGCGGAAAGTCTTATCAGTGGTGGGCGTCGGTGTTAATATGCTTGTTGCAGGTAGTGCGTAGTCGGTGTCGCAGCACCAGTGCCGTGGTAGGAGCTCGATACGGCCTGTCGCAAAGCTTCCTGGTCGCTAGCTATGATACAGTTCTGAGGGTGTCCCTGAGAGGCCTCGGTTCCCGCCTTCGTATACACTGTCTGCAACGCACAAACCAAATTTCTTTCTAATCGTTTCTGTCTGCCGTGTATGTTTGTAATTCGCCCCAAATATATTCTGGGGACCGGGGGAGTTTGTGTCTTGTGCAATGCAGCCACCTCCCTCTCGCCACCCCACTTATCTGCGTTGTTCTCGCCGAGAAGCTACCGCTCCAGCAGTTCATCGGTGGATTCTTGTCATCAGGTAGGGGCCGAGCGACGGCCGTTCAGTGGTGCTTGAAGGAGGGGGTGGCGGGAGCCAGCAGGGGGACCCGGCAGGCGATCTATGAGGAGTGGAGCACCCGCAGCAGGCCCCAATAACGATGGGCCCCCAGTGTCTTGGGCGCAAAGCGCGCCTATTTCCGCCGAGCTCCTCCCCTCGAGTTCCGGCTCGACCTCAGGCTCCGATCCCTGCAGTCCTTGAAGTTCGTATAATGCAATATCTCGGAGAGTCGTACACCGTTGGCTTCCAGATTTCACAGCCTTGTTCAGTAGCGATTTCCATTCAATCCATGTTTCATAGAAGTAGAACCGGACCCGTTGAGCAGTTATATTTGCATTACGGCCCTGGTTCACTCCGGAACTCACACAGGAGCGTCCATTTTCTTCCGTGGGCAACAGCGCCCGAGACCATGCTAGTTTAAGAAGCTTCCCACAATTTGGGTAATGGGATTCTTCGAATGGAGGTTTCAGATTGAGGCCTTGCTGGGAATGGGGTCAGCAATGCATAGGCCTTGGCTTTGCAAAGAAAATCTGGAATCAGGATCAACACAGGATGAAGGGAACAGGAACTGGACCCAACACAGAAATTCAGGAAGAGAGTCAGGAATCAGTGTGTTCAGTGCTAGTCAGGGGCCCTTCTTTATAATGCCAGATGACATCACTACAGTATATGACAGGGGCAGGATTCACTACCCACGCCTCTAATAACAGTATTGGGCAAGGGTAGAAGTCTCCGCCTAGCTCTTCGCTGATTGGATTTCAGGAAAAGGATGTCATGTTTATGAGGTGATTTTATACTGTATCTAGAAACTCCCACATTTACTTTACTGAAAATTAGATTTTTGGCAAAAATAGATTTTTATGCAGTTGCCACCTATTAGGAAATCAAATACACAAGTTACATATTTTGTGCAGCACAGATTAGTCTTGTTTCGCCTTTCTGACACATTTTGGTAATTTTACACAGTAAAGATTTGGCCCACAATTCCCCACTTTTATACACAGATGCAAATTGTCCCCAGGGATGTATGTACAAAATTTGACATTTGCAACATGGATGCTTTTCTGGTAATACACCATATATCGCCATTTCTGTCCAGAGTGTGTCACAACATTCTACCAAGTTTTCAAACACAGCCCACAATTCCACTTTTATATGCTGTGAAATTTCCACATTTTTATCAATTTTGACAACTGAGATATAAGTCTTTTTTAAAGATCTTTATAAAATAGTCTTAAGACAAATGGGAGTCATTATCTCTCATTTATTTCTTCCCAGCTAACACCAACTGGCAGTTTCTTCCAAGCAGGATGGGGGCCTCTCTCTTAATTGAAGGTTTTAGTGCCCCTCACACTTGACAGGTGAGAGTCCCAAGACTGCTATTGTCCCAGCCTGGAGCACAGACGAATGTCTGATGAGCTTGTGAACTCCCATTGTCCTGTCCCATACAAAGTATTTCAAGCTGGCAATTAGCACTTTTGGTGTCCTGGAAGTTTATGGTATGCCTCACTTCCTAAAGGAATTTACAGGGCTGGAATTTGAACAACTGGAATACAGGGTTTTTTAGAGCTTGTCAACTCAACGCAGTTGATTTAAAAGTCTTTATTTCCTGATTTCTGAGTATTAATTTAACAAACCGATGGAATAAAAATAGCTTATGCACGTATTATCACCAGCCACATAATCCCTTTATATTGCTAAGTAAGCAGGCCTTCGCTCAACAATTTACTTTGAAATAGGCCATTTTTCTTCAGTCAGCAAAGCCCATTTTACCACATTTGTTTAAAAACTGCTAACATTTCTTTCTTCTAAATTCGATTTTCATCCCCAGCAAATTCACACACTGCCATGCAGCTATGGTTATTCTCTTGAATGCTGGAGTTGTTCTGCAGCATGGATGCATTTAAACAAGCATGGCTCAGCTATTTCGAGTCTTTCTCTGAACAGCTGATTTTTAGATACTTTTGCAAAGCAAATAGACGTGTTTCCCATGTAAACTGAAAACAAAGCCCCTGGTTGATTTCTTTCCAAGCTAAGATGACTGGGCCTGTCATTCAAGAACTAGACATGGGGCCTCATTATAACCCTGGCGGTAGAGGGTTAACAGTGCCGGCCCCATTAACCCTCTACCACCTCATTACGAGGTCTGCGCACGGGACCCAATAAGGACGCATGGTAAAACCAGGCGTCCTTAGCGGCACCTGCGAGCAGACCAGGATGCTAACAATGGGCCCGTCATTTACGGGCCCATTGTTAGCATCCTCCTCATTCCCATTGAGCCCTATGGGGGCTCAAATGGGAATGGGGATGTACCGGGTCCGGGGATCCCTAAATGGGGGAATACCGGCCCCTCCAAGGTCAGAATGGCCCGGTATTTCCCCATTTAAGGGACCCGGTACCCGGTATGGGGGTAGCCATGCCACTAAAAGCGGCATGGCTACCTCCATACTTGTAATGAGGCCCAGATCAGTAGCTGTGAGCTGTGGAATACTTACCGGGGCAGAGCACTGGGAATTGGCAGCCTCACATAATACAAATGTCTCAAGCTTGGAGGCAGGCGAGGGGTGGCAAGCGAGGAGAAAGGTGCACACACGATTGAACAGTTGGCATATAAAGATTAGAAGCTACTAGGAGGCGGCACATGTAGGGTCTTAGACTGTGATTACATAAGGACCAGGCGTTTTCAAGTGTTATTATTTTTAGTGAGTGCATTATTGGTCCAATTTGTGGTGTGTCATATTCCAGAGGCCACTGTTATTATGTTTTATTCCAACAAAACAAACAGTTATAGTAGCAGTGCGTTTTTTGAAGAATACACTATGAACTAAAGCACTCCAATAGGGCTGACAAATTGGATATAGCCAGGGGTTGTAAAATTAGAAAGGATAATTAAGCAGTATAGGTCAAAGCACTTTAAGTGGTGAAGCTGGAATTTGAGCCTAGTGTACCACCCGGAAGGCCTATCAACCTTTGTTTGGTAACCTATTGTGTGGTAGCCAAACCTCATCAAAGCTAACACTATTGAGTTCACTTTCACCAGAGAGAGGATGGAACCTGCGACCAAAGCCTATAAAAGGCAGGGCCTCTGCTAGAAATCTCTGCAAGAACAGAGGAGATTATTCAGAGGAGGCTGAAACAGTAGACAGGAGTCTCAGATGAATCAGAGGAGGCTGGGGCGGAGAGCAGGCTAAGGTGCTGGAGAATGGGCTGACAGGGGAGCTTGACGAGGAGCTAAAACAGTAGACAGGAGTCTCAGATAAATCAGAGGAGGCTGGGGCAGAGGGAACCCCAAGGTGCTGGAGAATTAGCTGACAGGGGAGCTAAACGAGGAGCTAAAATAGTAGGCAGGAGTCTCAGATGAATCAGAGAAGGCTGGAGCAAAGAACAGCGTAAGGTGCTGGAGAATGAGATGACAGGGGAGCTAGACGAGGAGCTAAAACAGTAGACAGGAGTTTCAGATTAATCAGAGGAGGCTGGGGTAGCAAAGGGGGCTGAAGGCCAATACGGGGACCAAATGGCCTGGGCTAAGGATGAGGTAGAAGCCCGGAAGAGATGCCCAGTGGACTGGGCAGAGTTAGAGCTTGAGCGCTGCAAAAATGTGGACCTAGGGAAACGCAGAGCCAGAAGGTTGGAAAAAGAGACACGTTATTACATTATTGCAGAGAAGTCCCAGTATGTTGGAAAGTGAAACCACCATTTGGCTGGGGAAAGAGAATCCCAGACAATAGGGGCATATATTGCAGGCACAGGCATCCTTAAAATCTCTTTTACAGTGATGGTGCTGGAATATGGGGTGGACACAGGAGTAATGACAATATGTTACAGAGTCAATGTCGGGCTACATTGTGGGCACAGACCTTGAGGAAATGTGTTTGTAATATTCTCCTGTGTGCTATTACTGATATGACATCTATTGTTTATTTTCATGTGTTCCAGTACAGTATTGATAGCACAATGTGTGACTTTTTATACACTATTTACGAAATGTGTGCTGTAAAATGAATCATTTCAAACTATAATTTCCAACATATGCTTGAAGATGTCCCTCCCCCTCGAACATCTCCATCATTTTTCATCATCACTTCCCGAGTTATGGCCAATTAGGAGAAGATGTCTACAACATGCCACTTTCACTAGCTGGCAATGTGTGAGGCTAAAAGCGACATAAAATGAGAGTCCTTGACCATACAGGGGTTTGGTGGCATGTTACAGCAGTGACCAGCGTGTGTTGGTTCTGATTTGTGCACTGGCATTGTATGAGGAACCCAAACACTGGCAAATCAAGGCAGCACCCTATTTAAAGTAATACAAGTAAAGTAATTCAAGCAAGGCAGGTAACTAAAATAGCCTTTTGCAGCTTTAGAAACAATTAGTTAGTTATTTATCCTTAAACTTATTTAATTGTGTCTTTATTTTTGCAATGTCATTTCTTGTGATATAACCAGGGTCAAAGTTCACATGGTGTCACTCCCTATGCTGTTATCAGGTGTGTGAGGTCACTTCCATGACCACTGACATTTTGGTGAATTGATATCTCTGTGACTCCAAAAAAGGAATACATTGTGCGCTATAAAATATATACAGCAGTCATTCATGGGCCTGCTGCCCCCAATTTGTCCGTTTTATGGCTGCAGTTTATGAAAAATCCCCTACACCCATTCTGCAGCTACATATGTTAGAACTCCAGTCTGCAGTTCTTATTGAGTTAAACTACTTTATTGTCTGGGGCCACGTGCATGTGAGTATCTGTAAACATTATATTAACTGAAGTCATTTTTAGAAGGGCAAGCAAGTCAGAGATCAGTAGATGCTCCAGGTTAGGGGTGAGCATCTAATCCAGCACTGTTTTTGCATCTCGCGTGCATACCTATAGGTCTGCTGCTGTTATTATAAATCCTGTCTTGCAACTACCAGAATACATAAAAATAACAGGCCTGGTACGTAGCTGCCACCTGACCTGCGAGAAGTGTAATGCTCTGCAGAAGCATACACTTAAGGTGAAGTATGGTATGATATGTTATGATGTGGCATTTGTAACGTGCCTGTACATAAGTGTTTCTAGGAGACAAGACAAGGAGGGAGAAACAAGGGAGGACAAAATAATGATCTTACTAGGCCTTGTGTCATTCCTATTGCGCAAGTGTGGGGAAGAGGGATGGGAGGAAGTGCCAGGGGGAGGGGAAGGGGGAAGTGCAGTTAACTCACAAGTGCAGCAAGAGGGTGGCTCATAAGTGCAGAAAGAAGGGACTCTAGGGATGCAGATACAGACCCTTAAGTGCTGGGGAGCCCGGAGGCAGTGCAAGGGCAACTGGGCATGGAGGAGCCTGGGCATGAGTTCAGAGGATGACCAGGTGACCAGTGCGGAGCAGTCAGGTGCATCAGCAGGCAAGGGGAAGAGGGGAAGAGAGCACGCGGAAGCGAAAAGGAAGGTCTTGAGTTTCTTCTGGAACCGGAGGTGGTTCTGCTCAAGTGTGAGAGAGGCAAGGAGGTTGTTCCAGAGGGAGGCCCAGCCATAATTTAATTAAATCTACTTAAAACATGTGAGAACTGGGTTCTGATGCGCATTGACTGACAAATAGCACCCCTTTTAAAACATGTGTGGCTGCTCAGCCCGCTGCTCAGCCAATCAGGTGCAAGCAGTTCAGGTTCTAATCTCTGTTAGTATGCCCAGAGTATCTCGTTTGCAAGGGCTGGGGGATCCCAAAGGCTCTTGGTGCGTGCAAGACCACCCACGTCCCCTCTGACGCCCCTTCAGTTATCTTGCCTGTCTCCCTGTGATCTTCGCTGCCCTGTATTTTCGGTTTTATGGGGTACACTTACTTATGCACACCGGGCCTACTACTCCCCTCTCCATGACGCGTATGTCAACTTAAGACTCCGACAGACATTTTTTGAGGTTGGGCGCTGTGCTGCCATGGTAACCTGCCACACCAAGGACGGAGTTTCCTCCTCTTCTTGGATTTTAGGGGCCCGTCATGCCGCCTGGCGCGGGTTCTAAAATCCCTCGAGCCCCCAGCGACAGGCAACAGCAACAACCAATGGCTTGAAGCCTCGTTAAGGGCCCACGCTTCACTATGGAGCATTACGTTGGGCGTCTGAGCACCTAGATGCCAGTGCCCACCATTTCCCACTGCTAGAGGCTCAGTTGCTTAACTGCTACAAGCTGTGAGGACTGAGTTCTGCTGCTTACTGACTGACAATTAAAGGCACCCCTTTGGTGTTAAGGGCATCACCGAATGACCAGTTACAGATCATCAACATCACCTTGTGTTCGTCTGGCGGATTCAGCCAGCATCACTTTACATGATGGAAATGATCATGTCTCTTATAGATAAGACAGGCCTATAGGTTACACCATATGACGTGTCATTGACACGAGTGCAGGACCGTATAAAAGCGATCCTGATGCCATGGGTCCAGTTGGCAACTCTGCCAGCAGAGTCGTGTGGTATCTGCTCTGTAACATACCGATGACTGGCTAGGGAAGTTGCTAAGTTGTAATTATGGCGAGCCATTGCTTTCTCATGCAAACTCACCGCCTCATGCTTTCATTCACAGGATGCCTTTATTTTACGAACATCAATCGGAGAGATTACCATGATGGTTTTCTGTGCTTTTTTATTCAGCGGTGTCTACTTCTGCTGCAATTACTTGTTCGTTCTTAAAAACTGTTAAAAGTATAAATGAGAAATGTATGTTGTTTCCCTATATGCCAGGAGGTCTCGTGCACAGCCTGTCTCCCAGAGGGTCTCACCGGAGCCTTTGTTCCAGGGCGTGCAAAGCTAGAACCCCCTCGGTGGTCTGAGTTTCCGCATCATTTTTTTTTGCAGCCTTCGTCACCCATCACATCCGATCTCCCAAGGGCATTTTGACTGTGAGGCAGACCCTCACAGTCAAAATGGCATAGCTGCTATCAGTGCCAGACCATCACTTGGCAGCCAGGCAGCCCCAGCCTAATATCTGGGACACGCATGCATGCACATTCAAGTCTAGCGTGTAGCCAGCCGACAGGTGGTTACATCATGAAACGCAACCGACTCTCTCCCAGCCCACCCGCCTCTCAGATGGCCTCACAGATCTGTGACAGACTCTGTTCCAGCCAGCCCTAACACAACGTCTCTATCTGTGACTAATAGCATCTGGCCTTGCTCTGGGGACTGGAAATAACCGCATCTGGCCCTGCTGTGTTAAAGTGCAATGATGGGATCCGACCTTGCTGTTTTAAAGGGGAATAACATATTCTATCCCTTCTGTGCTCGCTGGGATTAGCACATGGAATCCATTTGCAGCACGGGGAGTGGTGCTAGCCAATCAGGAGGCTAGGCATACAGACGTGAAATGTCAGTATAAGCCTCTGTTCCATTCTTGCATCCTTCCTCACTCCGCCGAGCTGGCGGTTTTTATTCTTCGCTGGCACCCTGGGCTTCCATTCCCCCCTTGCGCTGCAAAACTTCACCCCTTGGAGATTCTATTCCACAATCCCCCCAGAATACCTCTCCCCGTCCCCTAAGCAACGCCCACCCTGACCTTATTCCCCCATTTGCATGGTTTGTGCCCCCGCAGCTGGTCAGAACGTAAGTCTGACGTTCCTATACATGACCATAAATCACCAGATTACAATCACTACAAGGAAAAGGACTATACAGTGTCCCAAATGCAATGTACAATACTCAAATGCGTTAAAACACCTAAACCGGGGCTAACATTAACACATTGTCACAAAAAGAGATGTATTGGATATATACGTTGTCTGCATTATCTCCGAAGGGTCTCAACGTGGATTGGCACTTGGGTTGTTTTTTGCAAACAAACCTCTAATAATTATTCCATTACTTGTGAATGGTTTATGTTATCAAAATATCAAGACATTCATATGATCTCGAATCTATGCTGAAGGTTTTTGAATTGCTGAAATACATACATTAGTCGATTTGTGTTTTGTGATTTACCAATGTCAACACAATATGAATGGTTTTACGTGTATCTATACATTTCATGTTAAATGTCCTTAAAGTTGGAGCTTTTTGATCTACCTATTGAAATACAACCCTTTCCCCTCCTCCTTCCCCCTTTCTATTTCACTCTGCATTGGAATTTATGTGAATTTGATATTCAGATTGATTTGTCGTTGCTAGAGCGATGCTCATCGGATTGCACCCAAAATTACATTATAGATAACTCGATCAATTTTCTGACTACCCATGATAGGCTACATAACATTTGACACACATTGTGCGTGTTTCCATAAATATATGAATAACGACCGGAGACTTCTTACAATGACGTCCGGAGACAACTATTAGAAGTTACAAGTCACTTTCTTTTACAGCAAACAGGGTGATGATACCATGTTAATTAGTTATTACTTAGTGTGTTGTTCGTAGGAACATTTTGCGAGAACCATCACGCACCTTCCTAGAGGGCATCCGCTTTTAACTAAATATGAAGCATGGCTACTGGTTTAGACGGCTTTTGTCGCAATTTTTTGATTGCACAGACCTAGCAGAGTTGGGTAAGGATTACAATCCCGCCCCTGGCCCAGTGAATGAACTCTGTATTAATGTGTTCAATTATAGTTTTAAATATTCTTAGCTTGTTTTCTATATGTTTACAATAGCCCCCTTTTTGTAATTACGCAATTATTTTCTAGAAACACCAATCTACTTTTGGGGAGACTTCAACATGGAATGCCATCATCTAGTGGATTCCCATCCTCTAAGCAGTAAGTACTAAGGTTAGTGTGCATTAAGTATTCTGTATATCCCCTTGTTTCCATTGTCTGCAAGAAATAAATACAACTATTTAATTTTTCACTTTATAGAATAATTAAAGGGGAGGATTATATCTTACTCCTGAAGAGGAGAAATTGTGAAACACCTTGAGCTTTAAAAATATCTCGCAACAACCATGAGACATCTGACAATTGTGTAATAAGTCAACCTGCTGAGATATTTGTGGATATTGGCGTTCACTACCAGGTCAGCGGTATGCAGTAAAAGTGGCAGTAATGGAACTATTGCCATGTTTACCACACCACTGGATTAGGGGTACCTAGAAATGGAGCTATTTCTACAGCCCAAATTAGAGTATGGGAAATCAGCGCTTGCAGATGCCATGAAATGCCAGAAATACTGCCGAAATACTGCTTAAAATGGGCCGCAATTCTGACAAAAAACACAATGCAGTTAACGCCACCTAAATGCAAACAGGGGATAAAAATTAAGTCACAAGTGAACCTAATCTAAATCAGAAAGAGTAACTAAGGCCCACACCCGGCCCAAACACACTTTGCAACACCATGTTGCCAATAGCAGTTGCAAACTGGGATATGCAGCAGCTTCTGCACTACACTGAGGTGCAGAGGCAGTGTTGGATGTCTTGACCCCCTTTTGCTCTGCAATGCGGCATCACTGTGTTCGGATGGTGCCAGAAACATTAAAAATGCTGCAAAACCCTTTTGCGCACCAAAACCACTGAAAGTCGCACTATGCAAAACACAAAAAGATGGCAGCCCAATCTGCCATGCATGTTGTCAGTGGTGGAACACAGATCTCACTCCTGAAACATGTCATTGGGCTTCACAACAAGTAAAAATGGAGCCCAGAGGGAAAAGCAGTGCTTTGCTGAAAGAAATCTAAAATCTTGCTTTTAAATGCTTTTTTCTTGGTTGCTGAAACTGCAGAATGCCGGTGTTGCTGGGGGAAATTGTGATTGATATTTTGTTTGAATGCTGCCATTCCTGAATACCTGCTCTCTCTCCTCTCATCTCTTTACATTGTCTGTTGGGAGGTTGAGGGGTGTGCAGGGGGAACCTTTAACCACAGTACTATTTGATCTACACACACATACACAAAAGTATTACTTCTGTGCTGAATTGTTTTGCTCATTATTACTCCTTGTGCATTAAAGAGATTATTCTGTGTTACATCACCCCATTGCTGATCATTGTGTACCCATTAAAACATAGTCTGATTAATTTGTAAATACATAAATAAATATTTTAACTTTGAATGCTGGTGCATTAAAAAATCAGAGGGACGACCTGGCTGCACAGAGGGGCAAACCAGCCTGATTCCTGGTTCAGTGTGACCAGGGGGGGGGGTCCTGGAGAGGGGCGTGATAGGAGTGGTACATCGTTCAAAATAAAATAACTTTTAGACAACAATAAATAAGGATTTCAGTTGTGCATTACACGCTAGGCATTGACTTAGGTGTGTGCGGGATTGAAATCACTTACAGATTGGGGGCTCGTCATGAGATCCTGAATTAGACATACCACTTGTGACAGTCTAACACAGCGTGCTAACTGACGGGGTACATACACCTTGTTGGGCTACCACACTGTGCTACACTGTAAATACACCCTTCAAGAGAAATACTCAAAGGAGTTGGGCCAGTTTTGCAAAGCTAAAAGTAACCCTGAGATAAGTCAGAAGGAAATTAATATTTCCGGAATGGCGACCCAGTGGAAATTAATATGGCAAAAGGACACCTACTGCACAAATTGTTTGCCAGGGGTGAATGGGATGAGCAGGAGGAGAATGTCTGGCTGCAGGAAATCAAACAACAAATCACTGCCATAGAACTAGATTAATGGGAGGACCAGGGTCCATTACACCAGGCACTTAGTGAACTGTATATGGCCCAAGGGTAAAAGAAGAGCAATGCAAAATTGCCAAAATAGCGGCATACCTGTACCTCCACATTGGAGTAATACAGGAAAAATATGCCAAAAACCTAGACCTGGCAAAAAGGCAAGTACAATCCCGAGAGAAGACCCAAAGTGATCTGGACTCTGCGGAGCAAAGGCTACAAAAGAGCCAGGAATCAGAGAGTGAAACCAGACAGTACCTGACCAAAGTAAAAGAAGATCTGGATCTCCTGCAGCAAGAGAGGGTAGAGCAAGACACCAAATTACTGACACTGCAAAGAGAGTGCCAAGAAAGGTTGGCCTCTCTACTACAGAGCCAACAAAAGCTAGAGCAACAGTTAAGCTATAATAGAGTCTGCGCAGGGCAGATAGTTGCACTAGAAAATCAGATTGATGAAATAAAGGAGGAAAATAACAAACTAATAGTGAAGGAGGTCTACACTCAAACAGAATTTGATGAAGAGCACCAGAAAGCTGGTGCATTCAAAAAACAGAGGGACGACCAGGCTGTACAGAGGGGTACTCTAATTCAGAAAAGGGACGCCTTAGGCCAGGAAGTCAGCCATTTAATAACCAAGGTGGAAGAAAATCACCTGGTGCTTCAGGGACTCGGTGAACTCAAAATGGACTATGAAAAGCTGTTAGAGCACACCAGGAGGGTGGAAGATGCTCTCGCAAAGAATGACCAGGCCAGTAAGGACAGAACTCAGGAGGTGAGACTCCTGCAGCAAAAATTGGCCCAATACTCTCAAATCAGACAGGAAGCACAGAGAGACAATGAGGCTCTCTGTGGAAAAAAATGACGGGCTCCATAGACAAATAGACATGCAGGATAAGGCCTTAATAGAAGAACAACAGGGTCAGAATCTTGCATGCCATCAGGGAGTAGGGGCTGAGAGAGATGAGGTCAGATGGGAGAGGGAAAGCCCTGAGCATAACCTCAGGAACCCTGGCACCAGAGACTTTAATCTATTCCATTGCATGGACTCTGCCACCCCCATGTCCACTGGCTTACATGAGCCAAGGGCCACAGGGATGGTAGACTTCAACCCAACTGGAAATATGGGGCTAATAGGTCAGCACCTCCCAGAAATGGATGGGCGGTATCTATGTAGAGGTTCCCAAGTGCTAGGGCCATCTTCTCTGATCAGGGAGACTCCAGTGAGGGGAGACTCAGAGAAATGGATCCGCAGAAATATAACTCACCAAGAGATCAGGCAGTGAAATTTGGTGGGGAATTCCATGTGACTAGGCCCACTAAGGTCATACTAAAAGCCTCTTCCCAGCTAGGACAGTGGGGGGGAGGGGCACTCAACCGATCCGGGGAGCAAGGAAGAGTCAGAAGACTCTTCTGAGCGCCACAGGACACAAGGAACTAGGCCCCCATATTCTGCCAGCCATTCCCAAGCTCGCAGAATCCGGGAGAGTCTAGAAGACCAGACAGCCACCCCTGGTAGCAGTGCCTCTGCGTCAGAGGATGAGTCGACTAGGGTGACCTGAACTAAAAAGGCCAACAAAGTCAAGAGGGCTTTATTCAAGGATCCCCTGAAACTAATAAAAGCTATTAGGAGCATCATCACGCCGTACCACAAAAATGCTAAATATTCGGTTTGGGAACACCTTGAATTATTTGAGCAGATGATGGAGACTTTCCATCTGAAGGAAAGACAAAACTGTATTCAGTATGTAAAGTGGACATTTTTTCCTGAGTACTCCAGCTTCTTTGTGGGGCTGGAGGATCAGAACCATTGCAGATGGTCCACCTATAGGGCGGCCATCCTGAAACCTTTTTCCATTCATAGGAACCCTCAAGAAGCTCGCAAGGCAGCCTACAACTTACAATGTGGGGAAGACCAGGTCCCACAAGAATTTGTTCAGGAATTGAAACGCACCTTTGCACAGACCACTAGAAGGATGCGCACTGACAGTAAAGAATTTGTGAACACCTTCTTTCATGCTCTCCCTAAGTATATTATGACCCAGCTAGTGAGGGACCTTTCTGAGAAAAGATCACTACACAGGGTCATTGAACAAGCAACGTGCATCTATGAAGTACAGAAGCCGTCAGAAAATAAAAATAGTAGCAAAAACCCCAAAACAACCAACACCCCTGCTGCTTCTAAGGTGGCAGAGGTGAAGGTTGCCCCCATTTTAGATCTGGAGATGGGGGGGGGGCTAAGAACCTTCCCGCACAGATTCCAACCAACCCCAAACCCAGAAGGCCCTCGGGCCAATCCCAAACAGGGAGCCAGGGAGGTAACCCCAAAAATGGGACCCTTAACTCCCCTGACTACATCAGCCCATGCTACAAGGGAAATAGACCCATCCTGGGCTATGTGTGGACACCTCCAGCCAAAGGGGAGGGATCCAACCAGACAGCAGGAAACCCAGGGTACTTCCCTCCTTACTTTCCCCAGGAGGGCAGTAATCCCCAAATGCCGGACAAAACGTCTTTCCCTGGTACCCGCCAAACTTTAACCCCAAAACAACCTATCCTTCTTACCCCACTTTCCTGAGCCCAGGCAGCCCAATCCCTGAGAGGGGAGGCCAAGGGTGGAGGGGTACCCACACCTTCCTAACCCGGGGGATTTTGGGAGAAGGGATCGTTACCCTTCCCGGGATCAACCCAGGGTAGATCTGAGGACCCCGTACCAGCCAGAGCGGGTGTCCCAACTAGAGCGCATGGTCCAGAACATGGCACAGGATTTGGGTCACATCCTGAGGGCTTAACAGAACCCTCAGATGAGCATGGCGGCTCAGTACTCCTCGAATCCAGGGTCCAGAACAATGACGGGGGGAGAACCCCAACAATCCACCGGTTCCCATGGAGGAGGCTCAAGGGGAAGGGAGTTGTAAAACTTTGGAGGAAGCTTCCTTCCCCACTTGTGAAAAGCTTCTGGAAACCCAGAAACCGAGAACCGGAACCAAAATCTCCTGCCCCCATAAGTCTGCCACCCAAGGAGCAGAGGGCGGGTAGGAGAAATAAAGAACCTAAGAAGACCCATTTTGAGGAGCAGGTACAAATCTTCCAGTTTGAAGGAGAGGGATCCTCAGAGGATCCTGGAAAAGGATCTTGTCCTTCAGGAATTGTGGAACTCATCCCAAAGAAAATGGGTCCCAAATGATCCAAATCCAGACAGGGGAGATGTGGGGACCTAGAACTGCCCATCATAAAACCCCAGAATGAGCAGCACCAGAATCCCCTGGTGCAAACCCACTCTGGTGACTGCCACCAAAAGGGGGGGGCAGCCCAGAATCAGAACCAGGGGAACCCAAAACTTCCCCCATTTCTAGCTGTCACCTTTTTCTTACAGGTTCCCAAGATCCCAAACAGAATTCTACCCAAATCACAAATCACCTCTCTATCAGTATCCAAAGCAAAGAAACTAACCCACCAGTTGGCCAAAAATGTGCATTATCTTTGCCCCCTTGAGGAAAAGGAGGGAAGATGTTATGCCCTGGTCCAAATACAGGGGCAATTTACAATTTTGGCACTGGTGGACATTGGATCCCAAGCTACCCTTCTGTCAAAAAGGGCCTTTGATCAACTGAATTCGGGAAGGGGGAGAAGTACCAAATTCCTCTCACCCCTCTTCCTTGACAACTTCAGAACTTCGACGGGAAGGAAACTCCCATCGAGGGGACTGCGGATTTGGACATTAAAATTGGGCGACACAAGGTGAAGCACCCCGTCATAGTTGTGACTCCAGAGGGCACAACTTGATTACTAGAGAATGACATCCTGCGTAGGTTGTCTCCCCTCATAGATTGTGTAAACAAGGTCCTCAGGACCCAGACTAGCCGACCAATAAAATTGAAACAGAGTGTCAACCATGTTAGTTTAAATGGCGCATGCCACATGGTTGAACAAAAACCTGACTAAGTTGAATTTCACTTCCAGAATAATCAAATCCCAGACGTGACAGTAATTGCAGTAGGACAACAAACTGGTGATGGCGAGTCCTCTCTATTTCTGAAAATCAACCTTTCTTCCAGTTTAAGGTGGCAACTCCACACTGGAAGGAAACACTCTGAAATTCTATACAAATTCACAATTTAAAAATCACATTCCTATAGTCCAAAAAGATGTGAAACCAGCTCAAAGCATGGCTGATATTCAGAAAATTGGAGAGCAGTTGTTCATCCCTATTCAGTTAAATGAAGGGAAGGACTCTGTTCTCGCCCGAGTGTGTGTGAGCAACGGTAAGAGCTTCATCAGCGAGGCCATGTTCCGCAAACTCCCAAAAGATTCAGCCATTCCCACATTTAAACTGTTAGATAAATGGGAAATGGACCAGGAAAACACCCAATTCCAAACAGCTCCTGCCTAGCAGGTGTTTGCTCAAAATTTCCATAGGCAACAAGAGCATAGTCCAGAATTGTTGGGTCATGCGAGATGTCCCTGCCGCATTTTACTTAGGCAGTGACATTCTCAATCGCTTTGCCATTTGTTTGGACCTAATAAACTTCAAAGCTTGGTCTCAATTAGCGGGTAATCCCATGGACTTTGATGACACAGAGAAAGCATTTCGGTCAGCTCAATTGCTGCCATATGCAGTTGAAATTCAGATTAGAGAAGAAGTCACCATCCCAGACGGACCCGACAATTCTCACTGGAATTAAAAATTAAAAGAGGACAGAAACTGAAAAACCATGATGCCTATGTCCATATTAATGCTCATTTCCAACAGCAGGGGTTGGGGGTAAACCCAACTCCACTAGTCAACATAGAACACAACACCATTCCAATAGAGGTGGATAACAGCGACCTAAAGCGTATCACTCTGACCACAGGCACTATTATTGGAATGGCGGTTGATGACCAACATTTTTCCATAGATTTAGGTAATGAACTGTTAGGACCAATCCCCAAGGACTGTTTTGATAGTGATAGCGATGATGACACAACACCAGACAGGATCTTCACCCGGGATGGGGGGAATTTCCTGGTGTACTCTTCCTGCCCTTATTGTAAGGAAGATGTGACCTGTGACTTCAGGAGGGATGAGGTGATGTTTCAAGTCCATGAGGACTGCCTTCCCCACCTGAAGCCATCAGTCCAAATCAGAACTTTGACCCTGGACTTCTCCACCCAGCTGGAGGAGGCCGTTGAGATAACCAAACCGGAAGTCTTTCCAGGCTTCAGGCAGATGGTTGAGGAGTGAGTCAACCTAGCTGATGCCTGTGACACTCTGGAGCAAAAGCAAAATTTGAAACAAGTTTTCTTAGATTTTCGAGATCTCTTTGCGGTGGATTCATATGACTGTGGTTGCACCGACATCTACACAACAACAAATCCCACGGCCCCTGGCATGACTCCAGTGTTTGTGAAGCAATATCGCTTACCTCTCGCATCAATGGAGTCCCTTTTTGAAATCATTAAGAACCTTGAGTCGCGTGGGATAATTCCTCCAGTCCACAGCACCTTCGATAATCCGGTGCTGGGGATTTTGAAACCAAATGGCCAGTGGTGACTCTGTGCTGACTTAAGGTAGCTCAACAAATGGGTCTATACTTCCCGATGGCCTCTTCCCTACAGTGACCAAGGCCTGGCCCAGATCCAGGTGTCAAAGGTATTCACTGCCATTGACCTGACCAATGGGCACTGGACTGTACCTGTCAGTAGGGAGGACGAATACAAGCTGGCCTTTACCTTCGGAGGGCAGCAGCACACTTGGACCCAGACTCCCTTCGGATACATCAACTCCGGCAATGAATTTAACATTTTTCTACACAAGGGCATGCCCGACCTGGGTGAAAGGCGTAACCTGGCCTATGTAGACGATGTTCTAGTCAAAAGCTCAACTGTGGAGTAACACATAGCGGAGATCCGTTATGTGCTGACACAGTTGAGGGCTGTCAGAGCAAAACTCTCCTTTAAAAAGGCACAGTGGTGCAGAACCCGTGTCAATTTCTTGGGGCATGAGATAACTCCTCAGGGTCTCTGTCCTCAGGAAAAGAAAGTGGAAGCACTCCAGAAATTAAAAGACCCAACAACTCTGCGGGAACTAAGGAGCCTCCTTGGACTAACTAATTACAGCAGAAAGTTAATTGAGGACTACGCAGAGATCACAAGACCCCATCTTTTGAAGGGGGGGGTCAAGTGGGAGTGGGGTCCCGAACAAGTTATTCTTGGAGACACGGTTCTCAAATACATGCTTGACTGCAGTGTTATATCAAAAGCATGACAAGGTCAATAAAGTAATCTCCTATGCGAGTAAAACTTTATCCTCTGTGTAGGAAAAATTCAACGATTGTGCGAAGGCACTCCTGGCAACGGTGTGGGCATTGAAGAATTACTGCCTGTTCATCCAGGGGGAACACATCATAGTGGAGACTCCACACCAACCTTTGCAGTATCTTCAGAGTGACAGAATCCGGACGGAAATGTGAGTAGTTCCCAAATTGCTTCCTGGATTCTTTCAATGCAAGGCTTTCCTGCGGAGGTCAGATATGGCCAAAACAAGAAGAGTCCCCTCTTGCAAGGTCTGGCTGACTTGAGTGATTGTGCCGATGAAAACTGTCTCGCGGACGAAATTCTTAACATCAAGGACAACATGGAGGCATTCCTTAATTCCCCACACAAAGTCTATGAAGAAGACCAGTGTGAGGGAATGCCCACTGTCTATGTGGATGGGTGCTCTTACCATGTTGACAACAACGGGGGAAAAGAACTTGTGGCCGGCGTAGGGAATGCATGGGTGAATGATGCCCCAGAACCCTCCGCTGGGTACAAAATCGGTCCCCGAAGTAGTCAAGTGGCAGAGTTCATGGCTGTGCATCAAGCCATCCTCACTGCTATCCAACACCAAACTAGATGAACTGGTCATAATAACAGATTCTGATTATGTACGGAACGGGTTCGTGGAGCACCTGGTTAACTGGAAAACCAGAGGCATGCTATGTGCTAATAATTAAACATTGGAACATGGAAAATGAATCCAAAATATTGATGATCTGGTCACCTCGAATGGGATGACCATCTACTGGAAAAAGATCAAGGGTCATTCTAAAGTAGAGGCACCAGACAAAACTGGGAATTACCTAGCTGATCATCTGGCCAAAACCGGAGCCATCCAAGGGGATATAATTGAGATCGAGTCCCTGTTGGGGGAAATCCAGGTCACTGCTATCACTAGGTCCCAGACAAATGCTCACAATGAACTCTCAACTGCACAATGGAGTAAGGAGACTGATTTGATTACGGCTCAAAAAGGGGATCCAATAATTGGTAAGTTTTATCAACACATTGAAGACCATGAGAACTTTACTCCTGACAGATACCTATTAAATTGGGAAAGAGGACCTCAGAGTGTTGATGAATTGTCCAAAAATATTCTGAATCCAAGACGGTTTGTTGGCAAGGAGATCCATAGATGGCCATGACCAGTGGGTGGTCCCCACCTCATTCCGAAGACTGATGCTAAGTCACACCCATGATGCGGCCACAGCCGGACATCAGGGGTTTCATACCACACTAGCAATCTTGAGAGAGGTTGCATACTGGCCACAAATGGGGCAGGACCTCGACCAATAGTTTAAGGGGTGTCTTGTGTATGCACAATTTCAGCCAACATCACTCACACACTGTGCTCCCCTTCAAAGGAGGGGGATGGCACTGCCTTGGTCAGATTTACTAATGTCGATTTTATCAGGCCTGTGATTTGCTCCTCTAGGGGGGACAAGTACATGTTGACCGTGACATGCTTGTTCACTAAATTGGTGGAATGTCTCCCGGCCCTAAATTGCATGGCAGAAACAGCAGCTGCCCTGATGATCAATCACATCCTCTCGCATTTTGTACTACCCCAACGGACCGAGTCAGACCGAGGTAGCCACTTTACTAGCGAAGTGATGACAAAGATGTGGGAGATACTTGGGGTCAAAAAGAAACTACACATTGCCTACCGGCAAGCCTCTAGTGGTGGAGTTCAGAGATACAACAAGACTATTGTGAGCATGTTAAAAAAAGTTTGTGGCAGATTCTGGGCTAAGTTGGGACATTCGATTACCTCTTGTCCTGATGGCCATCAGATCCGCCACTTCTTCTGCAACAAAAATGTCTCAGTTTGAGCTGATGACTGGATGAAGGATGTTGCTTCCCAAGCATCTGCTCTACAGAACCCAAGAGCAGACCTTGATAAACGCCTCCACAACTCATGAGTATGTTGAGAATCTGAGAAAACTCCTTCAACATGTTTTAGCCTATGCTCAGCGGAATCTAGAAAGATCTGCAGATGGTATGAAGACCCACTATGACCTGAACACAACTAAGAAAGAATACCAAGTAGGAGACCTGGTCTACTTGTACAATTTCCAAAGGAACCAAGCCAAACAGCGCAAATTCCTCCCTACTTGGCGGGGTCCTTTTGAAATTGTAGACCGAATCTCACCAGTCACCTACAAAATCCACATCCCCAAAGGCAGTTTGGCAGAGGGGGTAGACAAGTAGGTCCACATCAACCAGCTGAAGTGTTGCCATTTTAGGCATACTCTGCGGCAAATAGAGGAGCCATCCGGAAATCCAGGGGGACATTCCGTCCCCCTAGATAATTCCAACTGTTAAAACCATTACACCTGTTAAAATCATTAGGAATTACAGGCGGGAAATATTGTCAATTGTATGTCAAATGTATGCATCTGCCCCACTACATGAATAGTGGTGGGGAAATGTCCATAACCATGCTCTGTTCTATCTCATAGTATTGAAACCATGGATTTTAAGCACCAAGGAGGACCACTCAGGGACCGGGAGGAAAGACCCAAGGGGCCCGGAGTACCGCTCCATTCTCCCATCCGGAACTGGCGAGGAAAACCTGTCAATCCAGCACAGATGGGAGAAGCAGACGACTTTCTCCATCTGGACCAAAAAGAAAGAAAGAACATCCCAATCTCCCGACTTCCCCTTGATGGGCGGTCAACCTCAAGTCGTGAGGGGGGGGCTCTGTGGGATGTCTTGATCCACGTTTGCTCTGCCATGCAGCATCACTGTGTTCTGATGGTGCCAGAAATATCAAAAATGGCTGCAAAACCCTTGTGCGTACCAAAACCACTGAAAGTCGTGCTGTGCAAAACACAAAAAGATGGAGCCCAGAGGGAAAAGCAGTGCTTTGCTGAAAGAAATCCAAAATCTTGCTTTTAAATCCTTTTTTCTTGCTTGCTGAAACTGCAAAATGCCGGCACAAAACACCCCCAAACATCCAGAATTCTTGCTGGGTGCTACAATTCACTTAGTATAAGAAATCATGGTGAACATGCAATGTTCTGAAAAGCTGAAAGTATCAAAGAAATATCCAGAGCAATATTTGGCTGACTGTGGAATCTGTCAAAATCTGGGAGCAGTACCCTCAGCCGCCTGAATGACAGCTGTCAGAAGCCTTTTTATTTATAAACAAAGGGGTGCCTAAACCTTAGTCTTTCAAGCCAACAACAACAATAAACACAGGAATGGACCAGTGGGATAGGGAATGGTATATCACTGACATTTATCTTTTCATAAATAACAATAAATGTACTTTTTTGGATTCAAATATTTTAATTTAATCGCATTTAAACATATAAAATGTCAATAAAAAAACATCTCACTACTAAGACATAATTCAACTCACACATCATCATTCACTCCTACCACTCATTCACTACTATTTACAACATATATTACTCATACTTGGTGTGTTGACTATCTAGGTCAACATACAATTTTATTAACAATGCAAAAGTCCTCCATATGAATAGCCGATGGAACTATCTGTGTTTATTCACTTCCACAGATTAATAAAGTCTACATATGTTCGGTTGTCTAATTGGACTTCCGTAGTTCGTCCTCTTAAAAAAGCAATCTTCTTCAGGACCAAATATGGGATGTTAGTCCTTCCCATAGAAACCAAGTAGGATGAGTTACACCACCTAAAAAGCAAAGACACTATATTAAAAATATATACATCTTGTTTACCATTCCCCATTTACTTAATCAATACTATTAATGTAGAAATGTTTCTAATAAGTAATCATTAAAAATGTGATATTACACAAAATGTATTTTTGAGAGAATAATGAAACGTCATACGCTTATGCCCATGTTTAACACGCACATTTGTACACATTTTCTGATAAACTGGACATTGTGTTCCTGATAAAAAAAGGGTGAAATTCGGTGGAAAGCAGACACAAGATCCTACAGCGACAGGGGTTTGAGGAGTATCTGCTACTCAAAATATGTGATCTATATATGTGGTTGTTATAGAGGTTGCATATGTCGAAATATGTATTGTACCAAAAGTAGATTGTGTGTTTAAGAGGCTAGGGGTGGACTCTAGGCCTCATAAACCCACATCATCAAGATGACACACTGTTTTTCTCCTCCTATCAAGGCAGAGAGGAGACCCTGACCAACCCCTGGTAAAGGGGCACGCTTAGGATAAACCAGCACACACACCCCTTTATCATAAGGATAAATAGAGACAGCTCATCACTGAAAAAAGGACACACAATTCCTGATCACGACTTGGCCGTTACCGCCGGCGGTATTACCACCGGCGGTAATAGCCCTACCGCCGAACTCCCCGGCGCTAATAGCGCCGGATCACGAGTTCGGTGATAAAGTAATTTCCTATTCCCCATTGAGCCCATTCAGGAATGCCCCATTCCCCATTGGGCTCAATGGGGAATTTTCGCACTCTTACCGCCGGCGGATTTCCCGCCGGCGGTAATAGCGTGAATTTTCTGCGGATTTCCCCCCAGCTCAGAGCTTGGGTGAAATCCGCTGAAGTCTTGATTTGGCGGACCCTTAAATCCGACGGTAATAGCGCTACCGCTGGATTTAAGGGTTACCGCCAAAGTCGGGATGAGGCCCACAGATTCACCCACAAACCGATTGCTGGCGGAGACCCTGCAGCAGAAGTATCCATCTTACTTACTCCAGAAACTTGGCAAAGCAGAAAAAGGCCCATTTAATAGCTGAACCATTCTCAGCTAGGCCTTAAATTCCAGAACCAGAATCCCACCACCTAAGGGGAAGCTTCAAAATATATACAGCCGGGCTGTGCTGTACTGCTTGCCCGTTGAAACAATTATCACTGAAAAGGACAGATCCAGTCAATCTTGTGCCTTCCTGTGACCAGAGTGCATTGCAGATCCAGTCCAGTCCTGCCTTGCGGTGACCAGAGCACCTTGCTGATTGCAGACCCAGTCCAGTCCGGTGTACCCAGCACTCTGTCCTGACCAGAATCCCTGACCAGAATCCTGACGGTTCCGTTTGAAACACATCTAGTGAGTATGTATAGATAGAACTGTGTCACTAGCATATGTACCTTGCTTAGTTAATCCCTATTTTAAACCCATCCTCTCTCTCTTTCCGAGCGCGTATTGTTAGAACTATCTTTGCGTGGACTCTTCTCTCATATGTGTTCCTAAATCCTAACTTCCTATTGATTGATTAAAAAAGTAATTCCCAAACCAAACAGAAAGTAGAGTATCACACCTGAACTGTTATGATCGGCCGTGAATGACCTTCCTGTGTGGCATTATACGTTTTGGTAGTCTTTAACATAGTGTAAGAAATCCTTTTTGTCATTTTAAAAGTGCATTCCTGTTTTCCATTCTTGCGCCTGACTCAGAAAAAGGACCTCCACTAAAATGTACATAACGTCTTCAGTTTTTATGCTAGAAACAAAATTTCTACTTCTGCTTGAAGCTAACATCCTCAGCTTTCCATAGAACTAAAACCGCATCCCAAATCCATACGGTTCTCCCGTATTCGCGAGCGCACTGAAAAGTTTGCCATGAATTTCTGTTTTGGTACATTTATTACACGTGTAAAACAGCTTTTGGTTGCTCCCAACCTCAGTTTTAAGATTTCACATTGCTTCTTAGTATTAAATCATTGCTAGTGTTTGTGTGCAACTATCCAAAGTGGCTCCCATAAAAATGTAAACAATTTCAGAAATTTAAACCATATTTAGTGTTTTTACCCAATCCATTCTCAAGATAACTTTAAAACCATTCTGACCGCTTGCCAATCAATGTTTTTCTCTGGTGTTGCTCGGGGAAATTGGGATTGATATTTTGTTTGAATTCTGCCATTTCTGAATAGCTGCTCTCTCTCCTCTCATCTCTTTACATTGCCTGTTGGGAGGTTGAGGGGTGTGCAGGGGGAACCTTTAATCACAGTACTATTTGATCTACACACACACAAACGTATTATTTCTGTGTTGAATTGTTTTGCTCATTATTACTCCTTGTGCATTAAAGAGATTATTCTGTGTTACATCACCCCATTGGTGATCAGTCTGTACCCATTAAAACATAGTGTGATTAATTTGTAAATACATAAATAAATATTTTAACTTTGCAAACCAGCCTGATTCCTGGTTCAGTGTGACCGGGCGGGGGGTTCCAGGAGAGGGACGTGATATGAGTGGTACATCGTTCAGAGTAAAATAACTTTTAGACAACAATAAATAAGGATTTCAGTTGTGCATTACACGCTAGGCGTTGACTTAGATGTGTGCCGGATTGAAATCACTTACAGCAGTACCACCACCACAGAGCACATGGAGCACCGAGGAGGCTGACTCGCCATGCAAAGCGAGCACCCACTCATCCCTGGCATTAACTCATGTCCAGCTGATAACCATGTACTGGCTGAACAGGGAGAGCATTGCAGAGCTACTATCCCTGATCCACGACAACACCCAGAGCCGTATCAACATCAGAACTTTTTTACCCCTGCTGCTTAAGCTTGTGCCGGTGCTTCATTTCCTACGAATTGGCACCTACCAGCACACCGTGGGCATGCTGCATGTCATGTATCAGCCCACATTTTCAATTGTGATTGGGCAGGTGCTGGAAGCACTTCAGCACCATGCACCACAGCAGATCTCCCTGCCCACCACTCCAGCACAGATAAATGCGACTAACGCATGTTTTTACTCTGCAACCCATCTGCACAATGTAATTTCCGCTCTGATCTGCACCCATGTGTCGTTGGTTGCTCCCCCACACTCAGACAGCAGAAGAGGTTAACCACAACAGCAAGCAGTATCATTCCATGAATATACAGATGACCTGCGATTCTGACGTCACAATCTTCCACTTCTGCGCCCATTTTCCTGGTCCCACCCATGACGCCATGGTCTTGCGGAACAGCCCACTGCCTACGTACATGGAGAGCCACAGAGGACAACATACATGGATAATGGGCAAGTACACGTGCCATCACACATAATAATCTTACATCAAAGGTGAAATGCTACGTGAAGGGGTGGACATTACAACTACTATTCAATGCATGCCCTATCAAGGCCCTGTACATGCAGGCCCTGCCTTCTCACGCCACACATGACATCAACCAATCCACAGCACTGCAGTCTGCAGAACAATGTAGTAGCATTCAAGAACCTTTAGCATGACACGTCAGTAACACATATTCCTCCAACAAGTAAATAATCCTCAATTAGAAGACTACAGGAACCACAACACATATGGAACATGTACTTACACAGCTAACAACACAGTTCAACACTGCACAATGATAATGCAACACTAGCAAACAGTGATGGCATGTAAGCTGCAAACCATGTAAGTTAATGCATTACAGCCGAAACGCAGAAACCCCAAATATGCACAACAATAACCAAACACCCATCAGGGCACAGGCATGACAGCACTGCACAGACAGCATGGATATTGCCAATCTGAACACACGCTATTTGTGTAACAACTGGTGGGTTTGAGCTGTGCACAAATGATTTCCAAAAGTGACAAAATTTCTGGGATGGAAAAGCATGTTATACAACAATGCACCACAACGGCATCCAGAGAGTGCCATCAACATGCCATGAAAAATGCCACATATCCTTAATGCACTGTAACTGACAACTGTGATGTTTGCCCTTGCAGGTGACTCTGGAAAACCCCAGCTCCGATGGCTGATAACACCTGTACACAATAAACATATACCACAGGAGGTGACCTACAATGAGGCACACGTCAGAGCCAGGCTCTGCATCAAGCAGACTTTTGGCCTACTGAAGGGACATATTCGTCATCCCCATCACACCAGACAGGCTTTGATATACAGGCCAGAGAATATTCGGCACATCTTTGTTGGCTGTGCCCTGCTACACAATATATGCCTTAGGCGACATGACATTCCTCTCCCAGAAGACAACAGCAGACTTTCTGCAGGTGAAGTGCTGCCACACAGTGAGCGTGAGGAAGGCAGGGATGCTGTCTGGTGCAGCAAGAACTAAAAAACACATTTTCTATACACATTTCTTTTCACCTGCTGCACACTTCAATGTCCCCTCGTTGGGGGTGACTGAATTAGATGGGTCAGACTCCTGGGCCTGGATGTGCTGCAGTTGTCAGGTGAATGCTACTGCTCATTGATTTAGCGAACGCTGAAATGTCCTCTTTGAGCTCCCTCGCCCTATGGCCCACAACATTTTTGGCAGTACTTACCATTGACAATTGCCAGCACTGCCCATCCAAGGACCTGTCAATCTTACGTGACAAGCGCTGCATTCAGTCACTAATGGCCTGCAGATGCTGCATCTGCAATGTTCTCGATACATATTTGCCCACTGCTCCATGGTGTTTAGCCTCCTCCAGATCGCATTGAGGGAATGCTGAAGCACGCACTGTGGGCTATGGAGAGGGATGGGGCTGATCCAGGGGTACCTGAACCCCCCTGTCACATGCATCAAGTAGCCCACTGTCATCATTGTCACTCCTTGTATCCATGTCACGCTGCAGATTTCATTGGATGTCTGTCTCAGGTGATGAGGAGGTCAGGGGCAAATGGGTGGGTGTGGGTTTTGAGCCATGGGTGCCAGTGGTGCATGTGGCTCTTCAGCAACCACCACAGGGGCTGGCTGTGGAGTGGCAGTTGCAGCTGCGAGTTGTGCAATACATCCCACTGCATGTGGTATGCTAAGTGCTGTGCCAGCTGTTGCATGTGCTATACGGAGCCCTTCTTCCATTTCCATAGTGGCCGCTGGGGACACGTAGTGGCAGCTACAGCGACTGTGCCTTCGCCTAAGGAATCAATTAAGTGTGGTGGGTGGGTGGAAAGGGACCAGAGAGCCGAGGGGGAAGAAAGGGGGCGTGGGGCGCAGATGGCGGGGATGCAGCCATCAAGTTGCTTGGAATGCAGGCTCAGATCATGGGATTCAGCCGGCAATCCAAGCAACCTGATCTCCCTATGGGCTGATAACAAACAATGTTGCATTCCAATGGCCATCAGAGTAAATTAATATGATAAATGGTCTTTCACGAGTGCAAAGGTGGCATGAGGAAGTAGACAGTATTGCCATTAGCACCCAGAGGGAAGCCCCTGAGAGGCTAAGTGCAAGTTCAAACTGAAAATAATCATTTCTACAGCAAGCGTGAAGACCTTGGTATGGAAGGCTCTGAGTGGAGCCCCTTATCAATTAAGCAAAACAAAGAGGACTGTTTCAGGGGTATCGAACTGTGTGTTGCCCAAACTCGTAGTCACACTAAAGAAACACAGTTCTTTTGACTGGGACGGATTTCAAAGAGCCAGTTGCTCTCACTGCGCTTGCAAATCGTCTCTGGTGCACTGTGTAGTGCTAATAAACACGTGCTAAACCACCTTGGTCAGTGCATGTGTTAGCTGCCGTGCAGATGAAGGGTATATCTAATTTTAATTGGTCTTCTCTGTATTGGCAGGTGCAGGTTTAAAAACAAGAAAGAGCTTTCTTCAATGGGTTTCTCTCTGGAGGTTGTTCACCTAAAAGATGAAAGGGACCCCTAGGTATGCCTAGGTATGTGGTCTGGGGGTCCTTTATCGGAACGAATTGGACCTGTGCAGATGGTGCTATGCACTAGGTCTAGTCGTTCTGTAGCCGACCGGTTTCTGTGGAGCACTGCAGGTGTGCCACATTCATCAGGGCTAGGTGGGGGCAGCTAGATTTGTGCCCACTGTAATTCGTCTATAGCAGCGTAGTCTGCAATACTTGTAGATCTCTCCCTGTAGGGATGACAGGAGGGAGGGGAGAGAGATAAAGCATGGATAAATATCCAATTCTACACCTCAACTGTAGCTAGTTACCAGAACACTGCATAGTAAAAGTAATAAACAATGAACCAGAGGCTTACCCTCTCCGTGTGGTGTAAATGCTCTCCACGGGGGGGAGGGAGGGATTTGAGGCAGCCCGGGACCTGGGGGCCAAATAACAGTAATTACTGTCATGTATCGATGCCAGCGTGCATCTTGAAAGCGACAATGCTCTTAATGCAATTATAACTATTAATAACCAAATTGTGTTAATAACACTGTCAAGGTGCACGCATAACGCGTTGCAGCTTGGTTCTA
The DNA here is from genome assembly GCF_040938575.1 of Ambystoma mexicanum. Lineage (NCBI taxonomy): Eukaryota > Metazoa > Chordata > Amphibia > Caudata > Ambystomatidae > Ambystoma > Ambystoma mexicanum. The sequence continues at coordinate 720,503,820 of NC_090921.1, forward strand.
GAAAATACATTTAAAACATGGAAATATCCCCTCAGAGGTGCGGGGTCCACATGCCTGCCTCTTCACCCCACGTGTGGGGGAGTGGCTAGCCGCGGGAGCGCCCGGTGGGGCCGCTTACCTGGAGCAAGTGTCTCGGGTGGTCCTGCGGGCCATGCGTGTAGTGTTGCTTCGCCGCGGCTCACGCCATCCTACTGTTATTGTAACCATGGCACCCTGGGTAGCGCGGTCACGTGCGCCTGACTCCAAGATGGCTGCCCCCATACGGGAGGAGGCGGCCATCACGGGGACAGGCACCGCGCGCCGCGAGCCAGGCGCCATGGTGTGTGGGCCCCCCATATGTATATGAGTGGAAGTTCACAACGTTGAGTGATGTGTCAAAGTCAAACATGCCGGTTGGTGCGCTTGGTGCAAAACAAGTGCGCCCTGAGGGCTGAGTCCACCAGTGTGCCCCCCAACACCCTGTGTGCACAGGGTGTAGCAGCAATTGTCAACAAGTGTACCCAGTGTACCAGTTGGAACAAAGGTACTGATAGTCAGGTATGGGGAGCAAAGGAATTCAAACATTCTCCCCATAGTTCCACATACAATTGGTAGATTCATAGTTCTGTGGGACAACACATGGGCTCAATGTGACTGGAGTTACAGCATGGCCAGCGTTTGCCAGCTGGTGGCTTCATTAAGTCCAGACTTATCAGTTTGGAGGTGAAAAATCCAAAGTTTTTCTCGTCTGAAGAGCAGGTTGTGTATATTCCCTCCTCTTGTTGGGGTGGCCATTTTCTCGATTATTGTCCATGTGAAATCTAAAGGGGTGTGTTTTAATGCCACAAAATGTTCCACCATGGGTGCTGTGATCTTCTTGGTTCGTATGCAGGATCTGTGCTCTGCAAGACGTGTTTTTATCGGGCGTGTAGTCATGCCTACATATCGCTTGTTGCATGGGCATGTGATAATATATATCACATTGCAACTGTTGCAATTCGTTAGTGTCTTTTGGATCCACAGAAAATGCCACCCTATGTCGATGGAGGTGGATCTCTTGGTGCTGGAGCATGCGCTGCATGTGCCACAGGGAGTGTGGCCAGTGGCTTGATTGCGTCCCCACAGTGTGTTTTGTTTAGAATCATTCTCTTTGTAGTAGTGTACGAGGGAGTCTCGTAGGTTCTTCCTTCTTTTCAAGGCAAACCTAGGAGACTCCAAACTATGAGAGCCAACGTTCAAGATGGGCCAAACTTTGAGGACCTCTTTCTTAATCTTATTGGTCAAGGGCGAGAAGGTAAGGACTTCTTTGATGCTGGCTTGGGATTCACTCTGTCTGGCATGATGTTCCAGGGTGGTTTCTCGTGGGATGTTCATCACGCGTTTGCGTGCCTGTTTGACTATCCGTTTGGGGTAGCCCGTGTTGGTCAATTTTCTGGCCAGGCATGTTGACTGTTGGTTGTAATCCGGCAGTGTGGTACAGTTTCTTCGGTATCGTAAGAATTGTCCCAATGGTAAATTCCGTCTCAAACTTGCAGGGTGGAAACTCTCATAGATGAGTAGTGAGTTTCTATCTGTTGGTTTGTTGTAGACTGTACTAACAACTGTTTCGTTCCGTATCTCGAGGGTGAGGTCAAGCTAATGGACGGACTCGATACTATGAGTTTCTGAGAACTTCAGAAAAGGATTCTGACAATTGAGCCACTCCATAAACAGTACAAGGTCTGCTTCATCGCCTCTAAAGATAAGTAACACATCGTCAATATATCTTGACCACAATTCCAGTTTCGGTAGCCATGGATTGTCAGCTCTATAGATCTTTTCTTCTTCAAAATGAGCGACGTACAAATTGGCAAGACTGGGGGCGAACGTCGCTCCCATTGCTGTCCCAGACACTTGCTCGTAAAAAGTGTTGTCATAAAGGAAAAAGTTCTTTGTCAAGGCAATTTCGGCCAGTTGCATCACCAGGGTGACTGGGGTTTGCATGGGTGGATCTGTTTCTAGTAGTATCTTCTCGATGACTCTGAGTGTTGCCATTTGGGGGATCTTTGTATATAGTGATTCGATATTGAGTGTTACCAGGATGTTCTGAGAGGAGTTGAAAGGTCGGTCCTTGATGAGTTCCAGGACTGCTGTAGTGTCTTTAAGATAGGAACACATCTTAACGACTTCTGGTTTCAAGAAGAAATCTACAAACTGTGACAGTGGTTCCAGGATTGAGCCTATTCCTGACACTATGGGTCTGCCAGGAGGGGGATTGCTCCATTTGTGGACTTTGGGGAGTGCGTAGAAGGCCGGTTTCTTAGGGTTCTCAGGATTGAGAAACTCGTATTCCTTGTTGCTGATTAACTCATCCGCACTGGCTTCTTCTAAAATAGGCACTATCAACTGTCTGATGGATTCAGTGGGAACTGTGCCCAGTTGTTTGTAGCTGGAATGGTCTTTTAGGAGCTCCATAACCATCTTGTGGTATGCCGGGGTATCCATTATTACTGTCGCTCTTACATTGATGCCCCGGTAGCTAGGCAGGAAAGAGCTGAGGGAATTCCAATAGAAAGGGAATTTATGCTGTTCCAGAACGTGGACGTGGTCCTGAAGCTGGACAGCGGTCCGATTCCTACGCGGGTCCCTCAGCTCTTTCCTGCCTAGCTACCGGGGCATCAATGTAATGAAACAAGCAGCCTGACGCTGCACATAAGAATTTGTGAACAACTATGGATCACCGCCTCCTCTCTTGTAACTGACGGCACCGCTCCTCATAGGATCCATTTTGATACTACCCCCAAGGGAGACCTATCCCAGGCCCTTGATGAAGGCACCTTGCCGAAACGTCTGTGGACCATCACCTTAGTGTGCTCTATCTGGCCCTTTCAACCATCTGACCAATACCCAGACATCGACCGTGTTTTAGGTCACCCTTTAGCGTGGCTAAAAAACAACCAAATATGACTTTGTTTCTTTGAACTGGTTGTATTATACATCTCTAGCTATCACTTGTCACTTTAGGAGGTGGTTTTACACTAAAAGCACAAATGTGTATAAATGTAATTGTGTTTCCTCATTCAGTTGCCACTAAAGGCTTTGCATTTGTATAAAAACAAACCACGCTTGGTCAACTGAACATTTTATGTATATGAAAAATGTGTGTTCATAAAAAACCTTTTAATGCATGATTATAAAATGCAGGAACAGCTAAATAAATGAAAGCTGTATCTAGTTTCAAATTTTGTCTGTATTACCTACTGATAGGTTGAGTACTACCACATACTAAAGAAATCTAAATGTATGTCATATGAGAGAATAAACTTTGGGTTTACAGTAATTAGCAAGTAGACCACGAAAATACAGTGATCAGGACAACCCCCTTGTGTATCATGCATTACCTGTGTGCCACAGGTGGACCCTTCAAAGTGGACTGGCTTTACTTGCTCAGGTGGTACCCAGGGGGACGAGGGGCAAGGGTTGGGTAGCGACGGGTGTTGGGCATCGCCTCCATGGATGAGTCCTTGGGGCCAGTTCTTGACTCGAACACCCCCTGGAATTCACCTTCAGCAATGTAGTATGGGGCTGTGCCAAAGAACTGGTATAGTGGGCAAGCAGGGACGTTTACCGGTGTCCTGGGCAGTGTATCTTATCTGGTGCCGGGGCCGGTAATATGGTTTCTGTGGGATGTTTTAAACCACTAGTCCAGGCCCTGCAACATTCCTGTGCGCTGCTTGCATCAGGAACATCAGAATGGCCGCCGGAAAGCATTATGCACGCTAAAATCACCCAGAAGTGCGCAGGAAAAACCTGAAAAATAGGCCGCCAATACACTTTTGCCTATGTCAGTGGTAACACAGGAGACCACTGCCAAAACCCACCATTGGGCTACCCACAGAGTAGCCTGAAACTACTTGAAAAAGCAATGCTGATTGCAAAAGAAACACAGAGCTGTATGGAAATTCATTTTTCTTGGTTGTCAAATTTGCAAAAATCATGGTTCACAAACCACACAAAAGATCCAACTTCCTTGTTGGGTGTTAAACATCATTCTACTTCAAGAATCCACATAAATATAATGTCAGTAGAAGTACATTTATCAGAAGAAAATCCACATTTAAAGATGCTTGCTTGGGAAAATATATTGAAAATAGGCGCAATACCGCCACTCGCCTCTGACAGAAGCTGGCGATCTCTAAACCTGTCATGTTAAACTTGTGTCTCAAAATCTAAGTGTGGGGAAAGAAGAGACTTCCATCAATGCAATATAGGTTGCCACTACTCATTTTCATGTTGAAAAAGACTGGAATTGAAGATATGTTTGCTTATTTTAAAAATTGTAACTGTCAAATGTCACAATTTACTGTAAGGTAACCTGATTCAATTAAAACTTCAAAGAGGTTTTCCCCCACTGAGAATACACCACCCTTTTCCTTCCCACCAAAAGGAGATGATATCTCATTTGGATGCTAATGGGAAGGGAGGAGACTTGCTCTGCTGCTCTGGTAACGAGACAATGGGCTTCTTGAACTGAAAGAAAATACCAATTCGGGTGTGAACAGAAACCAACTGCCCAGGAAGACAAGCCCATGTGACTCTCTGGCCCAGCCAAGACCTTGGAGGCGGAGACAAACCATTTTGTGTATTCAGAAAGCACAGTACATATCTTTTTGAAAAAGACATATAGAAAAGTGTACTGAACTGATAAAAATATGGAATTCATAGGTTATTAAAATGAAAAGTGTGCTCACAGTTTAAAGCTAATCTGGAATCTGTGTGATATTCAGAGACTGAACCACGAAAATGTTCATATCCTAGCTATTGTGATTATGTTAGGAATATGAAAATGTACAGGGATATGGCCAGATGGTATGTGCAGGTATGTGAAAAAATTGGTACAGAACTGACACTGATTAACTGCCCAAAAGTGCGAAAAACTGTCATTTGTGAAACAAAACTCCTAGGAAGATGAGGCTTTAACAGAAACATACCTAAAGGTAATCTGTAATGTAAATATGTATTATTAACAAGTTGGGGATATTGGAAATATGTTTTTTTGTTAAAATAGATTTTCTGGGTAGAAGAAAGGGGAGGGGTTTTTCTCTGGACCATAAACACAGTGTCACTCTGACACATCATGACACACTGTTCCCTTCTCAAATCAGGGGAGAGGAAATTCTCTGACCTATCAGATTCTTAGAGGGTTGGGCATAGTATAATAAGCCTCCCACCCCTTTGGAAAATACATAAATAGGGACTGCTGAGGATGGACAGACACACATTCCCCCATCACTGATCTACTGGCGAAGCGCTTTGCAGGAAGAACCCATATCCAGACTCAAGAACCCATATCCAGACTCCAGAACCCATGCACAGACTCCAGAACCCTGAAGCAAAAGGCCCAACTCAAAAAGCTGAACCCTTCTCAGCGGGCCTTTAAAATCTAGCAACCTGATTTAACCCCTAATCTTCCACGGGGCCTAACCAATTCACCAGCCTGCCTGTGCTGTTTTGGCTGATTCTGGCTAAGAACCCTTGCTAGAACCCTGAGATCCAGATCAGTAGAGCATAGCTGTACCCAGAACCAATCCGTCAGATCCAGTCCAAGAGGCCGTGCAGACCAGAGTGCCTTGCTGAGAGCAGAACCAAGCTCCTGAGACCTGTCCGGTGGCGAGCGAATTTCAGCCAACCCTTTCACCAAATCTCTGACGGGCCCATTCCAAACCATAGTTGTGAGTATCTAGCGTAGAACTGTCCATAACCAACCTCTTAGTTTTAAGTAATCCAATCCAACCCATTCCAACATATCCAAAACTGCATTATAGAATCTCTTTTGTCCATCCTGAAATCCTTCTCCCATCCATATAATCCTGTGATAATTGTAGTGATAATCATCTGTGCGCGGATATTTTTCTGAAGAAAGTCAAGTGTCCTGGCAGACAAAAGTCAGAGAGGAGGTGCCGCTGCTCTGGTGGTTGGCTGTTGGGTATCTTGCATCTTCATAGCCCCTTAGTATAAGCCCATCCTTGTTGGTAAATCTTCAAAAGCGCAATCTCATTTGTAAAATCTTGACCCTTTTTTAGAAAAATCGACCTTTACTAAAACCTGTGTAACTTCTGAACCGTACATGCTAAGAACGAAATCTAAATGCCATTTTGAAGCTAACATCCTCAGCTTTCAAAGAAAGTAACACACTCCTTATAAATTGTCTGTAATCACGTTTATCATGCATTGAAAGGTTTGCCGCGATTTTGCGTTTGGCTCAATTTCACCACATGTAAAATTGCTATTTCTTGCATTCAACCTCTGAATTTAATGTTCCTATCTGCCAATCATTCACACATCATTGCTAGTGTTTACCTGAACCTATCCAAAGCGGCACTCACTAGTTCTGAATCAATTTAGCGAATTAAATTCCATTTTTAGCATTTTCCCATTCATTTCAAACCACATGTAAAAGCATTTGACCTGTTGTAAAATCATTCCTGTTCTCTCTAAGCTTGCTGGGGGAATCGGGATTGAAACTGCAATTGTTGATTGTTATTCCTGAAACCTGTGTGCCCTCATTCCAACTCTTCATATTGCATATTGGGGGGAGTGAGTAGTATCACGGGGAAAGAGTGATTACATTGTCTTTGATTGAATTCATATCAAGTTTATTCTGGGTTGCATTCATTTCATATCATTGCATTTCATTGAACCCACCCAAAGTTTTGTTCTCTGATACATTATTCTTCGTATCCATACTCCTAATTGATTAAAGAGATTGTTGATTATTGTAATATTACCCATTGCTGATCATTGTATAAATATTCATAACTGTGATATTCAGATATTGTTCATATTCATAAAAGTGTGATATATATATATTGTTCAATTCATCAAATAAACCTTTTAACTTTGCAAAACAAACCTATTTCTTGGTTCAGTGAGACTGGGAGGGATTCAAAGAGAGGGGCATTATATAAGGGTACATCATCCAGAAATAAACGAACTTTTGACATAAAAATATGTAAATAAGGGTTTCAATTGGGCATCCCATGCTAGGAATTGACTTAGGTGGAGTGCTGGGTTGAAACCACTTACAGATCAGTACTTGAGGGTACTGGGTCTACTGGTGGTGGGGGTGGGGCTGTAGTGCCTGGGAGGAAGCAGTGGGTGGCATAGTGAACTCAGGTGCCAGCGAAGTCCCAATCAAATCCCCCTTAGGGCACCTGGTGGTGGTGGTCTTGGTTGACCCAAAGTTTGGATCCGCTTCTCTAACCGTCAGTGCAGGTATGTTGACATGGAGCATAGCTCCAGAGGTAAAGGAAAACATTTGGAAGGAGAAATATATTGACTTGTTTTCATTGTTGGAGAATTCAGTGACAGGTGAAAGTAAAGAAGATGAAGGGGAATGCTAGGACAAGAAATCCAACACTCAAAGGTTTATTTTAAATTGGATCTTGGGTTTTTCTGTAGTTTCTGCTGTCATGGATGAGAAATTTCCCGAATTGCTTTCAGAGCTGTTTGCTTACCTACATTTTATTGTGCCTACTTATTGGGATTGCCTGCACGAGGGTGGCTAATCTATTATGAAAAATTTAGAGGGGCAAATGCAGAGAGAATGGACCTGGATTGGGGCAAGAGGGATATTGAACTTTGGGTGGACTACACAGCAGTCAAGCAGGCCCCCGGACGGGGCTCAGGTCAGGGGAATTTCAGGGCTAGGCAGTCCTTTTGGACCAGCTCTCAATCGCTGCATAAGAGAGGGACTTGCTGGGCTTTTGACAAGGGCTTTTGACAAAAAGGCATGTGACTGATTAGCTTGTAAGTGTAAACACCTGTGTTCATTCTGTGGCCCCAGTAGTCACCCAAATGTCCATTGCAACAAGTGAGCAAAAGATCAGAAGTGAATTTGACTAGGGAGCAGCAGGGACCACAAGGGGGAACTTGTCCGGGGCAGACAACCAGGTGTCTGGCCATGCCGCTTCGAGTTTCCCTCTCATGGGTACGGGGCAATGGCTACACTAAGGTGGAAGATGCTCGGTTGTTGGTTGCAGGATTTTCTGAAAGATTCCATTTCCCGGTTAGGGGGATATCTCTCCCGGTTACTCCACAGAACTAAATGTCATCTCTTTAAAGGCCAGATGTGGGTTGGGCTAAGGTGAAGGAGGTATCACTAGGGAGGGTGGCAGGTCCGTTTCAAGGACCATCCCAGGGTGAGCGTGTCTTCTCTCCATTGGGAGTAGTGCCCAAGAAGGAGGAAGGCACATTTTGGCTCATACATATTTATCTTTTCCAAAGGTGGCTTCTGTTACTGATGCCATTGATGAACGTTTGTGTTCAGTATGGTATGCTTCATTTGATGAAGGCCTCCTCCAGCTCAGCAGTTATGAAAGAGGGCTTTTTTGGTGAAAACAGACAATGAGGGTGATTACAGGTTTGGCGTGAAGAGAAGAAGTTGAATTACTCCCACCGCCCTGACAGACAGCCCAACCGGAAGAAGAACCAGAGACAATATGGCTGTCGATCGCGCAAACCCACACCAACCCCGACTGCCCCCACTATGGACTAGTATCATGAGAAGTATCCCCACAGCCGTCCTTATAACCCTAGAGCTGCACAGACATTACCCAGAGTGGATGAAGAGTTACAAGATGGACCTGGAGACAGCTGCATGGACATAGTCGACTACAAAGATGAGAAGCCATGTTGAGCCGTTAGAGGCTGCATGACCTAGTTGTGTCAGATATGAAGAACACGTGCCATCCGCACATATGGGACATAGACACCCTAAAACATGAAGAACACATGCGTGCAGTACTATGAGGTAGAGGACGGTGACATTTACACACAGTCTGCACATTTATTATCTTGCCACTAGCTTATTGCAGAAAGGCAAAAATGCCAGAAGCAAGACAATCATGTTACAGCTTGCAAAGGCTTACATGCAACTAAGCCCATGGAATGGCAGGAGCACTCATGGGACCTGACTGAACCGTGATGCACTAACCTATGGAAGCTATATGGAAGACACACACAGGAAAAACCAGGCCACGGCTCGGGAAATCATAGTAGGCCATAATATTCTCAGGAAACCTGAAGCCTGCGGAGTGCTGTGCAAGCAGAAGCACCACAGTGGGGAGCGAGGCCACTGCCAAGCTTGTACTGTTGCAAAGTGGCATTCCTTATCCTGAACTGAAGTAACATCAGCAGTAGACAAGCATAACTCTCCTCAAATTCAGAATAATTCAGAGCTCCAAGACCCATGAACAAGGTCTCTAGGCATGTGACCCAGCTGACCTCCGAGCAAGCCGAGAATTGGTGGCTGAGAAACCCAGCCGTCTCACGAACTGAGACGATATTTGCAACAAGGATGTTACATGCAAGCTACAGTTATGCATTGGGAAAGGAGCACTCGCGCGGTAACATTGGTCTATACTCAGATACTTTACAGACACATAGTTGTGCATAGCACTATGAACAGTGCAGTCCGAGCTGGGAATTGATTTCGTCCCAGGCCTGGGGGCTCAGCCAATCACAGTTCATGGCCCTAGCGCTGGGTAGCTGTAGTCACCGACCAATCAAGGGGTCCACATAGTGCAACAATTAGTGAGTAGCAATTTTCAGGGCAGGTCCAAGCCTGACACCCGACATGGTTCGGGCCCATTAACTAATCTCTATAGCGTTTGCTATATGGCAACTACCACTCAGCAGCCTAACCAAAATGGTGATAGGTTTTTGGACAAGGTCCCGGGGAACCGGGGAATGATACTTGTGTGACGTCACTTGCTATGAAAACTGGCAAGCGAGCCTGAGATGGGGAAGCTGTGCTTGGAATCCCCTCTGTGCACTTGATCCCTGTGGTTTGTTGGTTGTAATAACCCCAGTTGAACTTGCCACTTATCTGGACTTGCGTTCGTTTTGGGTTTGGGAAGGAGTTAGGCCTTCCCTGAGTTTGATGTCTATGAACTCCTAGCAACCCGCCTTGCTTGCCTGAGAGTTATCCCTAACAGGCGGTGAGGGAAAGGTGGCAGTAATGCATTATCAACACTTTTCCCACACTGCCAAACTACAGGTTTGGCCAAGAGCTGGAGGAAAATCAGGCACCGACCTGCAAAACACTGGATATTACAGGCACCAGTATTAGCGGTGCCAGTAATAACGGAAACCCTCTCTATGGCATCCTAAGGGACTCCATGGAATGGAGATTGACAGCCACTTCCTGCCACCTGTAATAGTCCATTACTTCCTGGATATCAGGCGGTGAGAATGGTAATACCGTTTGCTGGTATTCTGGCAGATTTACTGCCTTAATACAGGCAAACACCTAATGACCCAATCTAAATTAGTTTTTCGGCTTTTACCGGTTCACCCAGACGATTATCACTTGCTTGCCTTTCAGGTGGATGGGCAGTTTTACTATGATAAGTGCATATTAATGGGGTGTTCATTGCCATGCAGCTACTTTCAAAGGTGCCTTATTTAATTGAATGGGCCACTGTACATTCTCTCCAGGGATATCGGGTTCTCCATTATCTGGAGGATTTCTTGTGCCTGGGATGTCCAGGGACACGTCAGTGTGCGATTACACTCAGTGCCTTCCAGGAAGTAGCAAGGAATTTGGGAGTGATATTAGTGGCATCGAAGACAGAGGGCCTTGTGACCAGGTTGACATTTCTTCGGATAGAAAACGACTCCCTCTAGGAAGTTTCTTGGGCATTGGAGAAAGTCTTGGGATTTTTATGGAGCTGTGCATTTGCTGTTGGATGGTGTCTCTGGGCAATTGAACTTTGCCCTGTGGAAAATATGTATAGGTAGACCCTTTTCCAGGCCAATAACAAGGGAAATTAAGGGTCTTAGGGAGAAGAATCACCACACAAGATTATCACAGGAGGTCAAAGAGGTTTTAATAGTACAAGGCTATGGCCTAATAAGGAAGAGACAAATAGCAAGTTAGGGCTATACACGGATGCAGCTGAAAGCTTGGGGTTTGGGGCAATAATTGGTTGTATGTGGTGCAGGGTTGGTGGCCTCGGGCTGAGTCTAGTCTGGCCTGGTGCAGAATGCGACTTTATTGGAACTATTTTCCATCATTGTGGCGCTGACAGTCTGGCAGTGGATGTTGCATGACAGGAACATGGTCTTTTTGTCGGACAGCATGACAGTTGTCCAGGTTATCCACAAAGGTTGTTATGCCCTGTGGTGCTCAGGTTGCTTAGGTAACTGATCCTGTAATGCTTGATGTCCAATATACTTGTTTTGTGCAAGACATGTCCCTGGTATTCACAAGAATGCAGCTGATGCTTTGTCTCTTTTTAAGATGCACGATTTCTGGAAGTGTCACCTGGGGGCACAGACAAGATAACTCAATTTCCAGCGGTTCTTTGTAAGTTGTGGTCCAGCACTCTCCCCACAGATCACTGGGTCACTTGCAATGAAGACTGAGGTGGCCTATGAGGGGGCCTACAACGTGTTTTGAGCATCCTGTCATTACCATGGTTATGAGTCTATATTTCGCAGGCTCCTTTTTACATATGAATAGATAATCTGCCACTCAAGAATTGCGCCACACTTGTTAGTTCAGTATTTTCAAAAGAACATTTCTTTTTATTCCTTATTTGCCCTTTGAATTCTTGTTAACACGTGTTTCGGCTACTCAAGAGCCTTTCTCAAAACAAAACAGGGCTTGATTAGGTACATATCTTATTCTATTAGCACAATTATTATATAATGTTCAAAACATTTTTGTATTCAAAAAGGTTTAGGTAAGGAAAAAAAGGTAACGAAGAAAAGAAAGAGATAGGAAGAAGGGGGGTTATGCAATATTAAATCACATGTATTTTGAAAAATAAATAAAAATAATAGATAATTCACAAATGCAATACATCGCAATACAAATAATTACATCAAAATGTGCATCCAATTCATAATAAATACAAAACAATATAAGTGATAAAAGAACAATAAAAGATAAAAAATAATGATAGTGGATAATAAGTAAAATAACAAACAGAGAAACAAACAGAGAAACAGAAAAAATATATTGTTTAAAATAATTCCTCATACATAAATCCACATTTTATATTTAAGGTTTCAATATTAAACACAAATTCTCATTTGTTTTATTTCTATAATGATTCTATCATGTATTACAGTCTATATTTAAGGTTTCAATATTAAACACAAATTCTCATTTGTTTTATTTCTATAATGATTCTATCATGTATTACAGTCTACAGTATCATTCCCTCTAATGGGTTGCAGTAAATCTACATTCGACACACAATAATAAATTCATGTTTGAGCGTAATACATAGAACAATAGAAGTCTCTTACCCGTTAATTCCATAAGTCCCGGGTAAATCCCTATAGTGAAAATAATGCAGAAAGAAATATTTCCAATCCAATTGTTGTTCACACACAGGAATTGAATCTATTAATTCTCCAAAGGTTTTAGTTAAACTCAACCTTTCGTATGGCCATAAATTCTAACCTTTGGATTGGAAATATTTCTTTCTGCATTATTTTCACTATAGGGATTTACCCGGGACTTATGGACTTATGGAATTAACGGGTAAGAGACTTCTATTGTTCTATGTATTACGCTCAAACATGAATTTATTATTGTGTGTCGAATGTAGATTTACTGCAACCCATTAGAGGGAATGATACTGTAGACTGTAATACATGATAGAATCATTATAGAAATAAAACAAATGAGAATTTGTGTTTAATATTGAAACCTTAAATATAAAATGTGGATTTATGTATGAGGAATTATTTTAAACAATATATTTTTTCTGTTTCTCTGTTTGTTATTTTACTTATTATCCACTATCATTATTTTTTATCTTTTATTGTTCTTTTATCACTTATATTGTTTTGTATTTATTATGAATTGGATGCACATTTTGATGTAATTATTTGTATTGCGATGTATTGCATTTGTGAATTATCTATTATTTTTATTTATTTTTCAAAATACATGTGATTTAATATTGCATAACCCCCCTTCTTCCTATCTCTTTCTTTTCTTCGTTACCTTCTTTTCCTTACCTAAACCTTTTTGAATACAAAAATGTTTTGAACATTATATAATAATTGTGCTAATAGAATAAGATATGTACCTAATAAAGCCCTGTTTTGTTTTGAGAAAGGCTCTTGAGTAGCCGAAACACGTGTTAACAAGAATTCAAAGGGCAAATAAGGAATAAAAAGAAATGTTCTTTTGAAAATACTGAACTAACAAGTGTGGCGCAATTCTTGAGTGGCAGATTATCTATTCATATTAGTAACCAAGGAGGTAGGGGATTGGTTCCTCCAACGAATGCCACATAGGATGCGACACGGCTGAGAGGCCAAATCAAACCCATCTTGGTCGCCAACAGAAGAAGTTGTACCGACACATATCCCAAAACACTAATCTCCTTTTTATATACTTTTTAAAATGTTATTTGTGGTTTATTACAAACCTTTCATAATTCCATTAAAACAAAAAAAATCACATATCATGTTTCATCTTTACATCTCCAATACATTTCAACCATTGTTATCGACTTCGTTTTTTTAAATTTCGCCCATAAATTTCATGGCTGCAAAAATCAAACTCTGATTCTCCCCAATTACGAGACTTTCCCACCATTCCTAAGCTGATAGATTCTCTACTTCTTTAACATAATACTCCAAGCAGACTTATCATAGCCTCAGCTTCAGGCACTCTTCTCCCAGTTTCCAGTAAAATCTCCCCTTTTGTTCTTGCCTCCCCTTTTGGGCAGCTATTAGTATCATGATATTTGACTTTTTGGTGTTCACTCTGAGATAGTTTTCCCTTGTACAAACCATAAACTGATTTAGTCTACACTGCAAACATATTGGACTTTGGTTCTTAATGACCAGGTTGTCTGCATATAAACTCCAAGGAATAGGGCATTGCTGGAGTTTCGTGCGAAGGCATTGATATCCTTCTGTGATTCAGAGAGGTCAGCTATATATAAATTAAACAAGGTAGGGGTCAATGGACATTGTTGTTTTAGTTCCTTGTGCATGTAAATTGTTTTTGTTAACAGCCCCTGCCTTGTCATTTTGACCTCAATAGATGTTCCGGAATACAGAGCCCTGGTTGCATCCACTAAAACCCTTGGGCATCCCCAGCTATAAAGCTTCTGCACAACCCCTTTCTGTCTACACTGTCAAAAGCCTACTCTAAATCAATTGAAGCCAGATAGTAACAAGACTTGGTCTTAATCACCTTCAGCTGCAAAAGGTTTAGGAGGAAGACTTTCAAACTAGTGCCCATCCCGTTGACAAATCCTGATTGTCTCGGGTCTAGACAGCCAGAACTAGTAGCCCATTATTCAAATCCCGAAGTAGAATGGAGGCAAACATTTTACCCACAATGTCAAGAAGAGGGATGGGCAGGTAGTTTCTAGGATCTTCCCTATTGTCCTTCTTAAAAATGGGGACTATAATCACGCATTTACAGGGGCGAGGCACAGCTCTAGTAGCCATCACCTGATTCAAGATCAAGGTGATGAACTTAGCCCAGGGAGTGACGGCTTACTTTTTCATGGTATTAGTCAGCCTGTCAGGTCCCCGGGCTTGTGAAGAGTTTAATGTCTTAATCATATCTTCGATGTCCTCAAGATCAAATTCAAAGTACCATCTTTTTGGGGGTCATAGAGTCCTCTATGGTTTCCCTATGTGAGGCTAATGTAAAAAGAGCTGTAACACGGACTACCCATACTTCTTCAGGAACCTGGTTAGATTGCGCTGCTGAATGAAATCTAACCTCATCATTTATCAGCTCCCAGAGGTTTTTGGTGTTACTTTTGCATATAGTTTTAACCATATGCTCTGCATCATTCTGTGCTCCCCGACCTCTACCTGAAATCAACCAGTTTCTGTATTTATGCTTATGCTTTTTTATCAAAAGCTCCAATCCAAACTTGCCCCTTGTTTAAGTTCTCTTACATCCAAGTGCAGGAGTTTCTTTGCCTCCCCCAGCTCTAAATTATAAATATGCATGGGCTAAAATTCAGGACCTTGTGGAGAACTACTTAACTCAATGAAGTCCTTTATAACCATGCATATTCTATCACTGGTTTAGGACCTGACAAATGTTTACCCAGTTGTGCTGTTATAACTGGAACCTCCACTGGCTTTATCCTTAATCTGTGCCCCCTCACCCCCCTGGGAGACCAAGGTCAAAGGATGTAAGTTCGTTTATGGTAGACTAACAAACCCTTCACACCTCACTTCCAACATATTATGATTGCTCGTTACCATTGGAACCACCATAAATGAGTCAACATAACACAAAATATTAGTCAAGACGAAGCAGTAGTCCAAACAGACTTTCTGGTTGTCTCTACCCCAAGTACATTGTCCAGGGATGTCTCCCTTGGTTTGGCCATTCAACATGTGGAGCCCCATTCCCCCGGATTCATCTAACCAGCATGCAGATCTGTTGTCCAATGAATTCTTATTAAGCAGTTTCCGCTGTCTATCCAAGAATGTTGCATTCAAATCACATCACATTATTATACACAGGTTTTTGTGAGTGGCGTAAACCTCATCTAACTTCCCCATCACAGAATCAATAAAGACATCTTCGTCACACATGGCCACATTAAAATATATGTTAAATATCACAAATGCTGTTACCGCTTCACAACCGTTCTGCATTTTCTCCAGAATCAATATTTGGACAAATAGATTAGGGTTATGCATTTCCCTCACCGTAAACCCCTTTGCTATTTTTATGAGGGTTAGTAAACCGGAATATGGGCTACACCTTTTTTAGTTTGATTCAAGTAACATTCAAAACCCTCGCAACTAGGGTTAGCCCTTAACCAGGTTTCCTGTAGACATAAAATATCATTATTGTTCAATAAGTGCACAAAACCTCTGCTGTTCCAAGATCCTATTTGGAGTCCGGGGATCCTGTCCAGTTCGTGGCATTAATGGTCTTTCGATACAGCCCATGCTCCTGCTAGCCATGACCAGTCTTGTACATCCGAGCATCTGTATCATGAACCTCTCAAACTTGTCGGCAGGAGATTTTTGCACTGTCAACCCTAACTTTTAGGGAAAGGTATTGGATTTTCACTCTATCCTTATCAAATTCAGATCATACAGGGTTGCCAATTTTATATCTGGGGCAAAGTTACACATTTAGAGATCCCTTTTTATGTACAAGCAAGCTGACATCATGCCGTTCTTCAATTGCTGCTTTATATTCGGTAAGGTCAAACCCAAGCAGCATTAAGTCACTGTCTCCTTTGCTTAAGATAGATTTTATCAAAGAGGAGGTTAGGTGCAAAGTTACTGAGTCTGTCCTTTTTTTCATTTACAAACTGGACCACCAGAATATCCTCAGAGTTGATATTCCTTAGCTTTTGGATGTGGTGTAAAGGTTTTAGAAAGTTGTTCCAATTTAAAACCAGATTATAGTTGTTCCAGCATGATCAGGTTCCCCTGGCCCAGATCTAGGTTTGAGTGACTTAAACTCTCGGCCAGTCCTGTTTAGTAAGGAGCCCTGATGTTTGATCTCTCTTGAAGACTGGAATTAGCTTTCATAGCCAAGGCCAACCTTTTTTGTTCGAGTGACAAAAAAACGGTTGACTTGGACCTCCGTAATACCCAACATCATCGGCTTAGCTGCAGATGTCTGGGGATGCGACCTGTTGATGACCACCGGACTGCTGATACCCCTGACTGAGGCCAGGGATTACCAACATCCTGAGCCTTCCCACACCTCTGCGTCTTCATAAGTACTGATGTTTTCCAACAGATCCTTAAGACTAGACTCCTCTGGCACCAGAAGGTCTTGCTAGTCACCTTGTGTTTCCAAGTAAGAAGGAACAGGCACAACATTAATCCCCTTAGAGTCAGATCAGTTTGTACTTCTGTTTTCCTATGATCGATTGAGAGCTTCACTGGCGGTGTTCTTGAGTTTCAAACAAATGCCCTTGACATATTTGACTTAGGTGTATTTGTCACCTGCTAGTTTTTAGATTTTCTCTGTTGTTGATGTGATGAAATAGTCTTCACCATAACTAGATCTGATCGCACCTGCTCTCGAAATATCGCAAATGGTATGGTGAAACCGTCTCCTTGGTTTGTATTAGAGAGGAAACCTTATGCTGGTTCAATGTCTGTTGGAGTGCTGCCACTACTGCAATATCTCTCTGAAGCCTGTCATCTGGCATCCCTCCAGGTGCTTTGTAGGGGTCTTCTGATTTTTCAATGATTTCATCTCATTCGGCGGTTCCAAACTATTGTTACCATTGGTGTAAGCAAAGATGGAATAGTGCCCATTGCAGGCTCTGCAATTCACAGATGAAACAGATGGGTTTGTAGCTTTTGATGTGAGGTCTCCAGCGGCTGCTTAGTAGGTGTGGTTGAGTGCTTCAATTGGGATCTCATCCAATTTCAATCCTCCAAGAGGGCAGCCATCAAAGTATTTTCATCGAGGTGCTCATGCATTGCTAGATCACATAATCTGTTTTGCCATACGGACAATGCTTCTGCCTCTTTGTCAACCTACTGTGTATGGTATTAACAAATCTTTCCAGGAATATCAACTTAGAGTGCATCATCGCCAGAAAGGTTGTGTGGTCCTTTAGTGTGTCATTAAGTGACTCGAAAAAACTTTGCAAATGGAGCCATATAGATGGTTAAGGTTGCCGTTACATTATTTTGCAGTTGTGACATTGCTGCTAGGGACAAATGGGCTTCCTGTTTCTGCTATAATTTCCCAGTCCAATGCCTAAGGTTATTTGCAAACTTGTCAATCGGAGAGCCAAAAGAATTGAGCTATGCCATAGCAGTGTTCCCATCCCCAATTGGAGGAGTTTCAAGATGGAATAAATTAGACAACTGTCTCCCTGAACTTTGGGTGTTCCCGACAAAGTTTCCAGAACAGGAGAGTCAGGCTGAATGTTGTGGCGTCGTGCATCTCCATTTTTTTGTGGCTTGTAGTTTGCATTTCTAGGTCCGCAATATCACGTGGTAAACGCGCCATCAGGGATGAACATTGCCCTTCACAAACTAATGGGACCGTCTGAAGATCACCCTGTACACAGTCCTGATGAGTCCACTACCAATGTCAGATCTGTTAATTAGCTCAATATGGCAGATATACAATCCAGAGAACTACAGTCAGCAAGTAAATCCCAGGATATACTTCATCATGTTCCAACTCTATGCTGACGTGTATTACTTTGGCTACTTTGCGACAAATACAAACTTCAGAGACATTTGGGGATGATTTATCCCCACCTGCCTGCATAGTCATTGATGCGTTAGGCTGCAACGTGATGATGAACGGCAATGATGCAGGGTTATCGCAAAAAGTCACAGTTGCAAGTCCATCAATGTTAAAAGGTCCTGCATCCTTAACCCGCTCCACCTGCAATGCAATAGTGTCACCGTCCCTACCCTCCAATGTCTTGGATTCACAAGCCGGAACCAGCACATCTCCCGCTGACCTGGTAAAGATTTCAATATGGTCAGCAGCATCATTGTTCAACGATTTAGTTGGCAATTTAATAATCGAATCTCCATTAGGTGGAGAGGCACTCACTTAGGGAGGCTGGGTGGGTTAAATGGAGCATCATCGTGAGGTTGAAATTGCTGGCGGGTACATGGCCCACCTGGTGACATCGAGGACTTTCAGTCGAGGATCAGTGTCTCGTCTGCAATCTATCCCAGACTCCTGCTCCAACTCCACTGCCGACACGCAGACATGAGACACACTGCTCACACACCAAGCGCGTTCCCTGCTCTTGGTGTGGTTTTAAGAATTTGGCCCTCATCCAGTCGGCCACAGAGATAGAAAAAAGACTCCTCAGCCGGAATCTTGCCAAATTCAGCAGCAACTCAAAAGAACAACCGGCAGGTAAGCAGACATGAGACACACTGCTCACACACCGTTACATTATCTATAGCAGGCTTGTCCAACCTTTTCTTTTTGAACGTGGTGCTGAAGCATTTACTTTTTGTCACCCGGTGGGCCGCGAGCCAAAAGTCAACACCCTCACCAAAGCAGTATATTTGAAAGCGATGGTGTGTGACCTTTGACACAATAGCATCACAGGCAGTGATAGCCATCCAGTCCCAAAGATAGTTTTTGGTGTCAGGGGCAGTGATCAAAGGTTAGTTTCTTGTGATTTGTTCCAGTGTGTATGTGTTGATATTTTTCTGAAATAGTGGGGGCAACCGAGCGTAGCGAGCTGGCTATAACGATGTAGGGAGGGTGGGGGCGTGGCTACGAGAGCCATGTAGGAGGACGCGTTCTGGAGGAGCTCCCGAGATCCTGCAACGATCCGGGCAAATATGTGCGGTACGACGGATCGCTGACCACCGACGATACACATGATGGTGTGTGAAGGTATTGGCCACGCATTGTGAACTTCTGGAGAGAATAGGATCAACGGCGACGGAGATCAGTGGCTACGAGTTAAAAGACCCCGCGAACAAAGGCTGACTCAAAATGGCCGACCAGGGCCCGGGACTCGAATAGGAGCGAGTTAAACGATGGGCCTGGCTGTGAAGGTGCACTGTACACAAACCTGCTACTTTAGCAACCGATCGATTTCCTGAGTCATGTCGAGCAGGCCGGTGCGGCCGAAGGTGAAACAGCCTACCTTAGACGATTTCACTAAAACTCCCCCGAGCCAGGACACTACCAAAAGTAAGGACGCGCTGGCTGGGAGTGGCACGACGTCCTCGTGCACCAACCAAGAAATCCTGGCGGCGATTGTGGAACTGAGGGCGGCCTGGGAATCAAAGCTGGAACTGGCCGTTACTGAACTAAAGACTGCACTGGACTGCAAGGTTGGGGAGGTCCAGGAGGACGTTAATCTGCTACGACAAGATGTCAGGGCCCTGGCGGAGCGCACAGAGTCCCTTGAAAAAGAAGTTGGCCCGAATACAGCAGATTGCGCCACTCATAAGGCCGATTTGCATGCCCTGACACAAAGGATTGGCAACCTGGAGAGCAGAGCGGAGGAGGCTGAGGGACGAGCCCGTCGCAACAACATCCGCATCGTGGGCCTACCGGAGGGGATAGAGGGCCGTGACCCTACGGATTTCATCGAATCCATGTTCTTACAGGAGATACCTGGAGGGGCCCTATCTCAAGGATTTGCAGTAGAAAGAGCACATAGAGCCCTAACTAGGAGGCCACCTCCGGGGAACCCGCCTAGGCCTGTGATCGCCAAAATCCTTAACTACCGCGACCGGGAGAGGATACTGGAATACTTCCGTAAAGGAGGGACGATCACGAGAGGAGCGGCAAACATCACGGCTTATCCAGATTATACTCTGACTGTACAACGTAGTCGCATGAACTTCGGGTCTGTAAAGCGAAGGCTGAGAGAAGCGGGCCACAAATATATGTTACTCTATCCAGCAAAATTGAAGGTCTTCCATGCACATAAAACTTTGTTTTTTTGAAACTCCGGAGGATGCTATGGGATGGCTCGATGCGCAAGGATGCCCCCAGGAATCAGAAGTTCGGCCCAGAAAGGGCTCTGAAGAGATACGGGAATCGTAAAATGGCGTCGCAAGATGGCGTGGCTCGAGGGACTTGAATATAGTCGGTGTGACACCTTTGGTAAAGAAGGTCAGATGATTGCACTATTTTGTCAAGACACTGTGAATGTTTATCTGATCGGGAGCCCTACGGGGCGATACTCTCTACCCCACAATAGTTTTAGTTGGGTGGCCGTTAGGGTGACCTCACCCTACTGGGCTCCGTTCACCGACCGGTGCTTGCGGAGCTAGATGTGGGGGTGCCTGAGCTCTGATGCTGGAGCTGGGCAGCAGTTGGGGTGTGTGATGTTGGGGAAGGCACGGGTGGGGGGAGGGGAGGGAAGTTGGGGTTTAGTTGTGTATATAGTTGAAGGGAGTTTGAGCTTATATGAGGAGTTACTGGACCGAAACGCTATCTGTGTCATGTGGGCGGTTGGGGGTCGCTACATGGGAGGCAGGGAGGAACGTACTTGCCATGGGAGACCTTAAGATTGTCACCTGGAATGTCAGGGGACTTAATAGTTATATAAAAAGGAATAAAGTTATGTTGTACCTCAAAAGGCAGAGGATTGACATTGCACTATTGCAAGAAACACACCTGAACCGGCACAAGTTAGAACTGGTTGAGAAAAAGTGGAGTGGCATGGTGGTGGGCTCCCCGTACTCTGCCTATGCCAGGGGAGTGCTAATCTGGGTAGCACCTCACGTTCCGTTCAGAGTCACGTGGCAGGAGGTGGACACGGAGGTCAGGCTGGTTATGCTCAGAGCCCTGGTTGAGGATAGAGAGGTTTGCATTATTAACACATACGCCCCCAATCAAAATGCTGCTGCATACTTCAGGACCCTATGCACCCGTCTGGGCACATGCGTGGGGGGAGCGATCATTTGGGGAGGGGACTTTAACTGTGTTCTCGACCCAAGGGCAGATAGGTCCGATGATAGGATTGATCGGCCCACCCCGGCGGCCAGAGTATTACAGACGTTGCTGGGCGACTTTGGGCTGGCGGATGTTTGGCGACTGAAATACCCTGATACCTCGCAGTATTCTCACTACTCTGCTCCACAGCGCCTACACACGAGATTGGATTACTTCTTTGCCACGTCAGAAGTGGTGATGGCGACCACTCAAATTGAATATAAAGCGAGGGTCCTGTCAGACCACCCGCCCTTAGTGTTGACCTGGCAGTATGGCCGCCCTCGTGCACGGATACCTACATGGCGCCTCCGTGCGGAGGCGCTTAGGGACACGGTTTTTAGGGAGGATATCAGGGAGGCGATCCAGCGGTACTTTGAGGTTAACACGGGCAGTGTAGATTCGGCTGGTACACTTTGGGAGGCATTCAAGGTTGTGTTACGAGGGGACGCTATTTCCAAGTCGAAGGGCCTGCAGGGTGGGGTTCTGATGGAGCTAGAGAAGGCGGAGAGACAATTTGAGCGCGAATGTAGCGAGGCAGGAGGGGACGCAGACCTAGTATTTGCGCTGCAGCAGCGGTGTTCGGAGCTTTGGGAAAGGCTCTGTAACCTTAACTATAGGAAATATGTTGAGAGGCAGCATGCGGGTGGAGACAAAACTGGCCGCCTACTGGCATGGCTATATAAGAGAGAAACCCCTAGGCCCCCGATTAGAATGATAGTTAGAGAGGACGGAGAGGAGGTAGACACCCAGGAAGGAGTTAATGCAGCCTTCCTTGATTATTATAGAGCACTGTATGAGGACAAAGGGGGAGAATATCAGGCAGAGATCAGAACTACATTGGAAGACATAGAGCTGCCCAAGATTAGTGATGAAGAAAGAGAGGAGCTGGACGCACCTATCACACTAGAGGAACTGGAGGAGGTAGTGAAGGGATTGCCCACTTGTAAGACTCCGGGCACGGACGGACTCCCGAGTGAGTTTTATAAAGTGTATGGGGCAGAGATACTCCCCCCGATGCTAGAAATGTTCAATGAATCTTTCGAGAGGGGTCGGTTACCGGAAACGCTCAGAGAAGCGCTGATAGTGCCGCTCCCCAAGCCTAATAAACCCCGACAAAGCTGTGGATTGTATAGGCCGCTGTCGATGTTGAACCAGGACAGCAAGATCCTGACGGCGGTCCTGGCCAACAGGCTACGAAGGGTCATCAGTAAACTGATACACCCGGATCAGACGGGCTATGTCCCCAACAGAAACATAACTCACAATCACAGGCGACTTCACCGGGTGATTGAAGAGGGGAACAGAAGTGATGAAGAGATGGTGGTGGTGTCCCTAGATGCAGTTAAGGCATTTGATTCAGTGAGGTGGCCGTGGTTGCTGGCGGCCTTGGAGGGGTACGGGTTTGGGCCTGGCTACGTGAGGTGGGCGAAACTACTGTACAGCGAGCCACTGGCCAGGGTGCGCACGGGATCTGTGATATCCAAAAGGTGGCGACTTAGCAGAGGCACCAGACAGGGATGCCCCTGGTCCCCGATGCTGTACATATTGGCCCTGGAGCCCCTGGCGGTGTACCTCAGACAACAATATGACTTGGTTGGCATCGAGGTGGGAGGAGAGAACCATTTGATATCCCTATATGCTGACGACCTGTTGTTGTACCTGAAGTATCCGGAGGAAAACCTCCAGTACATTTTAGAGGTCATGGAAAAGTATGCGGAGCTGTCCGGCATAGCGGTTAATCCCAGTAAATCGAGCATGTTCCCGCTGGGGAGCTTCATTGGGGTCCCTCTGGAACGGTTGCCGGTGTTGCCCGTGCCCTGGGCAACTGAGTCTTTCCGTTACCTCGGAATTGATGTATATCATGCTGTGAAGGAAGAACACTTGCACAATACCGAGGCGGCGGTAAAGAAAATCCACGATAGTATGCGGTTTTGGGAGAAGCTGCCACTGGCAATGGTGGGCCGGGGGGCGATGCTCAAAATGGTGGTCCTGCCCAGGCTTTTGCACTTTTTCAGCAATATACCATACTTGATACCCAGGAAGTTCTTTGTCAAACTTGATAGTGTATGTAGGGACTTCCTCTGGCACGGCATCCGTAACAGGGTGGCCTTGTGGAAACTGCAAAATTTCCACGATAGGGGAGGCATCAAGCTGCCGAACTTTGAGGCCTATTATGTGGCCAGCCAGCTGCAATACGTGACCAAATGGCTCTCTGATGAGGCAACTCCTGAGTCTAGGCTGGTTGGGAGGGACTGCGCCCCGTTTTATCTAAAGGAGGTCGTCTGGGTCCCTAGGTCGGACTTGCAAGGACGCCCATGTATGTTGCTGTTGGGGTGGAGAATTTGGCGCAGAATGTGTCAGTTGATTGAGAACCCGTGCCCGTGTTCCCCGCATGTGCCACTAGCCGCCCTAACTATGGGGGACAGCCAGCTCAGGAAAAGTATCAGGACATATTGGGAAACGGTTGGGCTGGCCACATTGGGAGACATATGGCAGGATGGGGCCATTAGAGAATTTGTAGACCTGGGTGAAGAAACAGGACTGCACGGGGGCCAATATGTTACATATCTAAGGCTGGTACAGATCATCCGCAACACTTGGCCGGAGACGGTGCTAGCGGAAGATCCGGACGCACTGATCGGAACGATATATGATATATCAGAGGGCGGGCATGAGATCTCCAGATTATATGAGGTGGTGATGACCCGGGTGGGGAAGGACTTGATGGATTTGAGGCTCGATTGGGAAGCGGAAGTGGGGGCACAGATGACTGATGGGATGTGGGAACGGGCCATGGGATACCATAAGAAAGTGTCTAGGAATGCTAGATTGCAGCAAATACAGCTGTACATCACGCACAGAGCATATATGACCCCGAAGAAAATAGCCAAGTTTGCGAGCGCAGGTAGACAAGCATGCCCGAAATGCGATGAAGAAGACGCAGGTATGACACATATGTTCTGGTCCTGCCCAGTGATTGAAGGCTTTTGGGGGGGAGTGGCACAGAAATTAGCAAATAAGGGTGTTCTGCTACGCATTGACACGGCCTGGGCCTGCCTCCTGGGAGGGTTCCCTAGACCACGGAACACCAAACATCTCGGGAAACTGAGAGACCTGGCGTATGTACTTGCTAAGAGAAGGATAGCTATGAGTTGGAAGCAACGCCATGGGCCAAGAATAGAGATATGGTGGCGGGACCTGCAGAAGTGGGCGGAGGCTGAAACGGTGGTATGGCAGGAAGCGTGTGGTAATTGTGGGGAGGAAGAAGTGGGCAACCTGGCGGCTTGGAGAATGTTAATTACGGGACTGTTTGGCACGGAGATGGACCCTGCTGCTTCCGAGAGGGGCGACGCCAGGCCCCACCAAGTGTACACAGAACTGTAAAGTTGATAAGCTCTTGGGGGGAGGGGGAGGGTTTGAAGTGCAGTAACATGGCATTAATTGATGTTTACAGTGTGTAATGTATAATGCTGCAAGTTTGGTTTGTAATGTTTTATTTTGAAAATAAAAAATATTTATAAAAAAAAAAAACGATGTAGGGAGGGTTTGGGGGCCCCCCACCCAAGCTTTTTTTTCCCAAATATGAGGCTGAAATGGTGCATTTTACAGAAGGAAAAGTGACCAAAAAGCCATAAATTTACAATCAGTTCTAAAGGGGAACATGTGCATTCCATGTCACAACAGCAGACAAGAACATTGTAGAACACAACACATTTTAATGATCAATGTGTCCACAGTGTAGGGTAGTACTGTCACTGATGTAACACATTGGCATGCTGGTTGTGCCCAAAATATGCCTCTGTAGCAACATGTCTATGCTGGCTGTTCCCAATTTAGACCAGCATTGTCCTGTACAAAGCATGATTGATGCTGCCTGAGCATGTGCACTGTGCCCAATACATATGGCAGTTCATCTTTGTAATAGACATTCATTACTTCTGTGGTAATGCAAGAAGCATAATCCAATTCAGAAGATAAAATGTGGAAACCAACATTGCAGAAATAAATACATTGATTGGTTGGTTCTCCCCACAGGGACCCGGGCTGAACAGAATTGCTGAAGCCTGCCCTTCGTGGCACACTGGGCCTGTAGTGCTAGTGACAGGGCAAAAAGGTCTGAAGGTAAAACCTGGCAGAGGCAACTGTGGATCCTCCACATTTCCCAACTCTAGAAGATGTCTTGACTGGACAGAATGGGAAGAAAAAACTAACTGTCCTTCTTGCCAATCCACTGTCAGATTGTGTAAGGACAGCCACGTCAGGTCTAGAATGATCCATAACTGTAAGGCATTAGTTAAAACAAATCCTTTCTTGATCAAGGCTCAAATTGATTACTGGAAAGTATCTTGTTGCTACTCTTCTTTTGAGTGTTGGAAACTAGAATTTGCTAGTACCAGTAACCCATGTATTTGAGAGTTGGAAAATACAATTGCCTGCTTCCTGTAACCTTAGTATTTCCAGCATTGCTGTGCATGTTGCTTGTGTTGTTTCTGAAGTCTGCACAATTTGCAGACCTTGATTTTGCGAGGCGCTTTCCTATCTCTACTGTATTGCCCTCATTGGTTCCTCTTCACCAGTAGCCCTGTGCTCTTAAAAGCTAGTTGTGCCCACCACTTTGCTACTACCACACATTCTATGCCTATAGATTGGAGATATGACCAAAAAAGCTGTTAAAGCCCTACCCGTTGACCAAATATTAATATGTAGCAAATGAAGCTGCAAGCCCGCAGGAGATGGTTAATTACCTCCACAAAAGAATTTGTCTCCAGGATTTTTAAGACGATGATCATGCCTGTGAGGTCACCCTATCAATTGTCTATTTCCTGTAGTAAAGGAAACACATTCCCATGTCTACTTTGAGAGCACATACTCTCTTTCAGGCCTAATGCAAAGCAATCCTGTGCAGATTCTACAGTCAGCAGAATGACAAAGCATGAAGTCCATCCGATGACTCCAATGCTTCTAAGCAGGTTTTGCCTGATGGGAGTGAAGACATTATGCATTGAGTACATTATCAAGTGCAAAGATTGCTCCCAATAAGGGAGACCAATGGCAGCAGCAGGGAATTCATTCTTATTTCTTGTACTTTCTGGTTTGGAGCAGCATCAGGGTAGTTCCTGGAAGCCTGGCAATGACGGCAAGTCGAACAGGTAACTGGGTGTCCATAGACATAGCCGGGGCTTGACCATAGGGATGGGGGAGAGAGACAGGAGGTCCCTCTCAGCTAGTCTCCTCTCCGCCCTTTGTGCTCTTTCATGCTTCTTCGATGGCCATGACACTATACAGATGGGAGCGCCCTCAACCTCTAATATGTTTTTAATCTGTTGGGCTATGTCAATCAATGAGTTGCTGCTTGATTCCATAGACTCAGTGACCAAGGGACCTACATGTGTGCATGCTCCTGCCAAAACATGTAATCTCAGTGGACCTGACATTGGGTTCTTTGTCCACAGACA
Organism: Ambystoma mexicanum; assembly: GCF_040938575.1. Lineage (NCBI taxonomy): Eukaryota > Metazoa > Chordata > Amphibia > Caudata > Ambystomatidae > Ambystoma > Ambystoma mexicanum. Next base: position 720,530,673 of record NC_090921.1, read on the forward strand.
GCATGAACACATCTTCCCACTGTGATATTATGGGCAATGTCAACATGAACAGACATGGGAAAACTGGCATATTTTGCCCAAACCAGCCTGGACTACATTTCTTGCCCAAACCGGGTCTTGGCCTGTAACTGCCTCTGGTGCCCCCCTTCTACGGGGAACCAGAGGCAGTAACAGTCCTGCGCCATGGCCCGGTTTATTTATTTATTTGGTCAATATTTGTTGGGTCTGTGGACCTGATTAATTTATTTATTTCTGCAATGTTGGTCGGATCCAATATTGCAGAAATAAATAAATTAATTGGGTCCATGGACCCGACAAACATTGCCCAAATAAATATATAAACCATACCGTGACAGAGGCCTGTAACTGGCTCTGGTGCAGCCAAGGCCCGGTTTATTTATTTATATGGTCAATTTTTATCGGGTCCACGTACCCGACAAACAATGACCAGATAAATAAATAAACCGTGCCGTGGCCTGTAACTGGCTCTGGACAAGACAAATGGAAAAAACTTACCAGGTGTAGGGGTGCAGGCCTCGGTCACCGTGATTCTGGGCTGGGCTGGGCTGCTGGATCACACGCGGCGCTGTATGCCTTCACTACACCCATACACATTACGTGTTGTGATTTCCATGGAAATAATGTGACCATACACGTTTTTTTTTTCTTTTCACTATGACGTGCCTTGCATGGCAACAGTATTTTTAAATCACAACCCATGCCGGCTTGTTGATGTAGGATTCCTTTGTTTGTCTGTTCAGCCTCACGGGTGACATGAAATGGCTTGGAGGGCCACATTGAGGCCCGTGGGCCGTATGTTGGACAACCTTGATCTAGAGCATCTGCACGGCCAGGGGCCATCCAGCGCTTATATATGGAGGCATATGTCAACAATACGTTTTTTTGCAGGCTTGCGGGGGCAGGCTAATCAAGCAACAGATGTTTCAGTGCATAAGGCTTTAATGGGATGGGAAAGGCTTCAACAGAATAGGAAGGGTTATAGGAGGCCAATGGATCCAGGAAAATGACTGTTTGTAGTAAGGAAATTGGGAGGGATCTGAGTGACAAATATGAGTACTTGATTTTCCTGATGGTTTTGTGACAGCATTTTATGGGGCCTTTTGCATTGGGGAGTTGGGTTCAACAACCACAGCTGACAAGCTTGGGGGGTCCCCCGCAGTGACATGGAGCTTCTCGGATCTGCAGTGGCACATCTGTGTGTTACAAGGTCTAAGACTATTTAGGAGGGAAAGGGGGCAAGGTTTTCTCTGGGAACTTCTAGTGAGGGATTGGTTTGTATGGTCCAGGCCATGGACACATTTTTACAGCACGTGAGGACATGTCTGTAGGCAGTAGGCAGCTGCTCCCCCTTGCGTATGTGCAATGGGGACTCAGGCTGGTACTGGGATAGTGGTTCTGGTGGACTGTGGTCGGGTCGGGGGAGGCCCGGGGTGGAGAGCGCACGATGGTTATTCAGCTTATGGAAGGGAAGAGGTTGCCATTGTTGGGCAAGTCCATGTGGACACGGGGGTGAAAAAGGAGGGATAAAGGACATTTGCGATGCTGAGGAGGAATGCTGCCAGAGGAGGAGACAGAATACGAAGACTGAGACAGGAAGAAGCAAGACTGATCTGCCGCTTCAAATGTGCCAAAAATGGCCTAAATAGTGATCACGATTTCAATGTGTTTTTGTAAACTTGTTCTGTCTCGACACACCGACCACCATGCTCCCTGAGACTCAGCAATTGGCCCCGCCACCCTCCTGGACTACCACGGACATCCCACGGTTCCTTACGAATCAATTGACAACTAATTATAACCAGAACAAGCAGTAGGGGCAAGTCCCCCTACGCTTGACATATCCGGCCTGCCGGAACACAGTCCACAGCCTCCCGACTACACCTATGGGGACACTTAAGCCCCAACCAGGACCCCCGAGCCCACAAGACAAATGGACTACAGCATCCCTCTAACCCCACCCACTGGGGGTAATTTTCCTCAGACAGCAGGACTCTTGGGCCCACCACTCCTCCAGGAGGGACCATGGAACACACACACCACGCAATGGTTGAGCTACCAAATGCAGCTCACTGAAGAGTTTCCACCACCTGTGGACACACTTAAACTAGCAGGTCTCCCTGGCCTGCTGGATCATCTGGCCACCAGCCACTGCCCAACCCCACCATCCTGTCAGGAGCAGGCAAATTCCCACCGGCTAGGACCCCATCCTGACAGCATTCCCCCTCAGCATCGCAACTGTCCTTTATCCCCCCTTTTTCACCCCTGTGTCCACATGGACATGCCCAACAATGGCAACCTCTTCCCTTGCATAAGCTGAATACCCATCGCGCGCACCCCCGACCCGACCACAGTCCACCAGAACCACTATCCCAGTACCAGCCTGATTGCCCGTTAAACAGGCGCAAGGGGGAACCGCTGCCTACTGCCTACAGACATGCGCACCAACATGCGCACGAACACTGTTCTCCTGCACATGCACCATGAGCACCACAAGTGACTCGGCATCGTTGCGCAGAGCCATAAGAGGAGGTCCACCTCCCAGGCACCTTGACCAGGAGCCACTACGGCCAGCCAACGGATCAGCACACAGGTAAGGTGCAGCCCCCAGCCCACAGCACCTCAACTTAATTTCGTGGTGGCGCCCGGACTCGGCCGACATGTGTCAACCACACACGGCCGGGCCGACGCACAGCTCTCCGCCCACTAGGAACAAACCTTTCCAGCTTAGCCCAGCCCACAGCTCCCTCAAATTATGACCCCCATGCCAGGAGCCAGCAGCACGGCAAACCCCAATCTGCACCACCCTAGCACCCTCATGAGGGCAGTCGGGTCACCCCCCCGGCGCAACACGCCGCCTGCCCTACTTATCCCGGGCAACATCCACAACATGGGCGCCTCTCCCACCAGGGATCCTTATCCCCCCAGCCCAGTCCACAGATACACAGGGCCCACGCTCACAGTACAGAGTGTGAGGCCTGGTCCCATGCCCACAGGATACGTGGGCAACCACCCACGACACGATTCCCACGCACACCACTGCGGCCCCCCCAATTTCGCCAGGCAAACACCCCCATGTAATTACCATCAGCCCCAGTATTGGCCCCAGCACTATGGCCCATAGCCACCACATTAACAGGGCATACCGCCCCAAGCACTCGGACGCTTCCCTCCCACCACAGCATGCCATAACATGCCAGTACACCACCATGAAGTACAGACCTCAACAGGAGCCCCCACGGGGGACTCTCATTACTATTGCCCACGGCATCTGATGCCACGCCTCACCTAAACTTACCTCACTTGCCTTGCAGGGCCCAACAGGAGCCTCTGTCCCTACAGGACAGCCACCCATTACAAACCAGGACCCCACAGGGGGCTAGAGACCGCATCCAATAAGTAAGAGGTATCCACCCCACTAACTCTACCTAGTCTGATTTAACCAAGACTTTTTGCTAACCTTTCTTCTGCATTTTTCCCTCTCTCCTTCTGCTTCAAATGACCTTCATTGCATCTAATGTATGTGCCCAAATCACTTTGCTTTATTTACCAACACTCCACCTCACCCAACAGCACTCACTGTGCACCAAAATAATAATGTATGTCACAATCATGTCACAAACTGTACACTTCACATGATTTTGAATTCTTATCAGCCTTGATAAAGACCCACGGGTCGAAACACGTGTCGGCTGCCAATCAGGGGACACAATTGCCCCAAATGTACTAGATGCATACCAACTGTATGTAGAACAACCCATCACTAGCATAAATAAAAGCGAAAACTGTATAGCAATAACCATTGTGTTAGAACCTTTCTTGGAACTACTTAAGCAAGATAGCCAGGAGAACACTCTCCCTTCCTGCTTACTCATACCTGCCACTGGCAAACAGGGGCCCCCACACCCATGCGGTGAGGGGGGGCCCCCGCAACCAAATGTTCTGGAAGGGGCCCCCACTTGTAGTGAAAAAAAAAAATATTTTTTTTTTTTGCAAATTTCTTTTTTTTTACATTTTCTTTTTGAATTCACTCTGCATTTCTAAAGAAATTATTTATGTAACAGAAACAATTCCTTCATGAAGGCAGAGTGAATACAAAAAGTCTGGTGGCTACCCCCACCCCATGACATGAAGACCCTAGGCTGGAGGCCTCCATGTCATGGGGTGGGGGAACCCTATGACATCAAAAATAAAAAAAGTCACTCTGCCTTCATAAAGACATTATTTCCGTTATGGTTCAGTCCTTAACGGAAATAATTTCTTTAGGAAGTCAGAGTGACTTCAAAAAGAAACAATGGGCTTCATTACGAGCATGGCAGTAGCCGTGCCAGTATGACAGGCACGGCTACCGCCATGCTTGCTACCGGCACCGCCTCCCGCGATTGGGCAATACCGGGCCCATTACGAGATGAATGGGCCGATAATTGCCCATTCCTGGGGGGCGGTATTGCCAGGCTCCCGATCCTCATTCAGCCCAATAGGGCAGAATGGGGGTGGGGAGCATGGTTGCGCCGGCTCTGTTGATAACGGTGCCGGCGCAATTATGAGTTATGCTTGCGGGTGCCGCACCGCCTGCCAGGTAAGACCTGGCGGGCTGTCGGGAACCCGCGAACAGAACTCGTAATGCGGCGGGATGGTATGAACGGTGCCGGTGTCTTACCAGCACCATTCATACCGTAACCGCCAGGGTCCTAATGAGGCCCAATGTATTTTTGAAGTATTATGGCTCCCCTCAACCCATGGCATGTCCGTGTAAGTGTATGGTGAAAGAGTGCACACAAATGTATGGGTGACTGGGTATGCATGTGTGCGTGTACAGTGAAAGGATGCACAATTAAATGTATGGGTGGCTGCTTGGGTGTGCCTGTATGGTGGAAGTGTCCACACTTAAATGTATAGGTGACTGTCTGTGTGAGGGTATGGTGAAAGTGTGCACAGAAATGTATGGGTGGCTGGGTGTGCGTGTACGGTGAAAGGATGCACACTTAAATGTATGGGTGGCTGCCTGGGTGTGCCTGTATGTTGAAAGAGTGCACTCTTAAATATATGGATGGCTGGGTGTGCGTGTGTAAATATGGTGAATGGTGTGTGTGCTTGTGTTCAGGGGCGCAACAAAACCTACATTTCAGGCGGGCTAACTTTTCAAATGTTGGGATAGGTGCTAACGTCATGTGTGGTGGGGAGGAGCAAACTTATTTGTTTGGGGGCATCTAACTTCTTTACGCATTTTAATGAGACTATTCTAGTGCAGCTTCAATGTTACAAGCATTTGACGCTCTCCTTTATGTCTGAAAGCACCCACTTATGGGCTGCTGTGAGAACGACTGGTCTCCTGCTTCCGCTCTACCCTTCCAATCACTCCCATGCCATGCAAGTACTAAACCCACATCACAATTTCAGTTCCTTAAAAAATTGGGCTTTTGAATGCAGGTACAAACAGTGAAATGCTGTACATTAGTAATTGCTGGGCCGGGCCCTTGTTAACGGCAAAACCCAGGTGCAGTTTAACTTAACATCTGTGTCCTTTTCTGTCCGGCAACTGCTCTGTAGGTCAGCCAGGTCAAGTCAACATAGCCCACAATTTCAGTGGGGGGGGAGTGCTGCAGCCCAGTCAGCTCAATAGTGTTGCACCACTACTTGTGTTTAATGTCTTGATTAATTATTGGTAATCTTCTTTACACCTAGCCCTATTCTTCCTCATCCCAGTACTTGTGTAGGAGGCAGTACTTGTGTATGAGGCACTATGCCTCATACACAAGTACTGGGATAAGGTAGAGGTACATGAAGGTGATGCCTGATTTAGCTACCTGTAATCTTCATTACTCCTAGTCCCACTCTTCCTCCAGTACTTACCAGTGAGGCAAGGAGCCTCATACGTAAGCACTGGGACAAGGAAGAGGGACTGAGGTAATTCTGGGCCTATTAGCTGATTGTGGAGGTTGGGGTAGGGGATGGGAGGGAGAAGGGATGTGTGGGGGGGGTTGGGGTTGTGCAATAAATCATAATGGCCGTCCATGTCCATGCTAAGAAGGCATGATATGTGGTATTAGTGGCTAGAGAGGAATTTTGGTGCAGCCAGTCTAGTCATTCCTCAGTTTGGTATGACTTTTTTTAACTGGGCATTTCTGATAAAGCAGTCCTGCTAAGTGTAATTAGTTGGCTAGAATGGCATTTGGGTTCTGCCAGTCTAGCCGTTTCTTACTGCGGCACTGTATATTTTTCTGGGCATCTGTGATAAAATGATATGTTATGATATGATAAGTCATATATAACGCACCTGTACACAAGTGTTTTTAGGCACGACAAGACAAGAGAAGGAAAACTGAGGGAGGACAAGACAAATTATCTTACTAAGCATTGTGTCATTCAGATCGTGCAAGTTCGAGAACGAGAAGTGCAAGGGGAAAGGGAGGGGGGAAGTGCAAGGGAGAGGGGAGGGGAAAACAGGGCAGCAATGCTCTGAGTAAGTGCCGCCAGGGCAGCGCCGCTCTGGGTAGTGCAAGGATAACAAGGGACTGTAGGGTTACAGTTACAGCCCCTAACTGCGTGATAGGCCTGGAGGCAGTGCAAGGGCGACTGATCAAGAAAGAGCCTGGACTCAGTGAGACAGAGGGTAGCCAAGCAACCAGTACTTCAGGTGGTCCGGCTCAAGTTTGGGAGGGTCAGTTAGGCCATTTCAGAGGGAGGCACCTGCATGGCAGAAGGATCTACCCCCCCCCCCACTCCCTGCCTGGAGAAGCATACAACCCTTAGGGCTCTAGAAGGAAGGTATTTTGGAAGATAGCATTGGATGTAGTGCGGATCCCAGCCCCAGCAAACCTTGTGGACAATGAAAAGGGTCTTGAACTTGATCCTTGCAGCCACCGAGAGCCAGTGGAGAGATTTCATGGCTGGAGAGATACAGTCCCTGGGCTTTAGGCCAAGGATAAGTCTTGCAGTCCTGTTCTGGATTAGTAGCAGAGGGTGGAGAGTAGAGGAAGGCAGATTGAGAAAGTGGCTGTTGCAGTAGTCCAGCCTAGAGAGAGAACCAGAGCTTTGGAGACAGTGAGCTTCTGGGGGGAAGTGAGAAATGGAAGAGTCCCTTTGAGGAGGTGCAGCTAGTAGTGGGACTTATTGACGACGTCCGAGATGTGAGGAGAGAAAGAGAGAGTGGAGTAGAAGATGACACCAGGAATAAGCGAGAGAGGAGAGTAGGTTGAGGGGAGCCTGAAGGAAAGCTGAGTGTCATCCGCATAACACTGTAAGTTAGAGGAGAAGGTAGAGATCAGGTGGGTCAAAGGGGCCAAGTAGAGGTTGAAAAACCAGGGTGAGAGGATAGAGCCCTGGTGAAAGCCACAGAGAGGTGGCGGAGTGTAAGGGACAAAGTTGGACCTGGGAGGGGCTGTCCAAGAGGAAGGATATCAGCCACTCCAGGGCCTCATCCATGATGCCCAGGTTCTCACAAAGTCAATTGATCAGGATGGTGTGGTTGACCGTGTGGAAAGCAGAGAAAAGTTCCAGGATGATGTGGACAGAAGGAATACTGGAATCAAGGTTAGAGTTAAGAGCTTCACAGGTGTTCAGGAGAGCAGTTTCCATGCCTCTGGCAGCTCTTAAACCAGACTGATGGTCATGGAGACAACCAACAAATTCAGTGTGGAGAGTAAGCTGGCAGTTGACCAGCTTTTCCAAGAATTTGGGAGAGAGGAAAGTTCCTGTGGCCAAAGAATGATTACAGAAATCGGCCAGGGCTGGATCAAGGGTGTCAATGTGGTCCTGAATGGTTCTGGAGCAGCAGGCGAGCACCTGTTTCGATGACACTTCCATGGATGGGACTTGTCTAGAAACCTTGCCAGGTGTTATAGAGAAAGAGGAGAAAGGAGGAGGAGAGGGAGAGATGGCCAAAGGGGGCCGAGAGAGGAAGAGGGAGAAGAAGAGGAGATAGTGGACAGGATGTCCTGAGTTTTAGCGGAGAAGCGAGAGGCCAAAGCCCTACAGAGGGCCTGTTGAGGGAACAGGAGAGGTAGAAACCGTAACAGGATTGGCCAGTTCCTTGCAGATTTTAAAGAGTTTGGCTGTGTTGGTAGAGGACGCAGAGACTCAGGCTTGAATGTGTGCTCTCTTCTTGATGAGTCTTATTGCTTCAACTGAAATTTTGGTGCAACCAGTCTAGGTATATCTTAATGTGGCCTGGCATGCTTTACTGTAATGTTATTATATGCCTACACTGGTCTACATTGTGCAGCCAGTTGGACATGTTTTCATTGTGCCATGGCATTTGTAATAGCAAAGCATTAATGTTCATGTGCACTGTTGGTGACTTACATGTTTTGGATTGCTGTTACCCTAAACAACAATAGCAAACACTGTGGCATTTTAGCAAAATGTTCTCAGAAAGTGTGCTGTATATTGCATTAAAACACATATTTATATCTTTCTCCTAGTACAGTGTGTGGCATACCCCTTAAGCAACACGTTTTTGTGTATTGCGCATGCGTGGTGATCTAGGGCGGCCCAGAGTGTGGTGCGACTCGTGATTTGTTGCAGAGTTGCGGGGGGGCCCTCAGCATGGCTTTCAGGGGGGCCCCCAGAGCTTGTGTTACGCCACTGATACCTGCCCAACCCATGGAAGTAAGCCCTGTGAATTAGAGCAGCGACCAGGTAAGGATGACACAGGCAACTCCACACCATGGGAGGTGGCCATGACCCCATCTGCCCTTCCAGCGCACATCAGTGATGCAGCACATCATTTCCAGAGATGGACTGGTGCACCGAGGTGACCAGGGAGGACAGCATTGCCTTCTCCTCAGCGATCCTGGCACCGTGCCTCACCTCCTGGACCCACAAGATGTTTGTTGGGCCTCTCCCACCGTACATTCTGGAGAGGTATGGAGGGAAAGTTGGCAGGTGGTGGTGGTCTGATGGGTCAGTGACCGCCTCTCGCCACAGGACTTCGGGTTGGTACGGGTCATGGGGGGGGGATCAGGAGGCAGTTGGTGTAGGATGAACGTCTCGGGCCTCTTAGTATCGCTCTTGAAGGGCATGGTGGGGAGGAGTAGGGGGTGTTTCCCCAGCATGCACCGCAGTCGGGCGGAGTTGGCCACCTGTCGAGAATGGAAATTATGTGATACTGATGGCATTCACTGTTGTGGACTCATGCTACCTTTTTTCTATATTGAATGTTTCTTCTCATGGTTTGTTACAATGTTTTCAAGTTGCATTTTGCGTGTGTAATAAATGCAACCACGTTTTCTTCCAAGAGCGGGTATGTGTTTGTTTCTTGCCTGTGTTTACTGACCCCTGATCAGCCCACATGGTTTAGTCCTTGCCATCAATGGCAAATGATGTTTTAAAGAGTGTGGTTTTCAGTTGCAGCACATGCCACACACAGCTTGTTGTTTTAGTAGGTAAGTGAACTGTTTGCTACAAGTCCATACCATCTCCTTGAAAGTGCTTTAATTTGACTATTTGACTAATGCTAAAATGCTCCATAAAGAGCAGTTTAATAGTAAACACAACATGTGTTTGATTGTCACATTTTTATGCATTAGGGCTTCCTCAGGAATCCTGTGCTGTTTCAAGATAGGGGTCGCAAAAGGTATTGCCAAAGAGTCCAGCTGCAAGGTTAAAGAGTCGTTTGGGATTACCAAGTTGCCTGGTCTCACAAGAAAGTAGTATTGTGCCCATTTTTTTTTTTTTATCACAGGGTACTGAATTCACTGTTCTCAATCAGTTCCATGATTGGTCCGTTTCAGGAGGCATGCACATTGCAAGTTACCCTGAGTTGTTTTCCCCAATAAGAAAACTCCATTGTTGCAACAAGTTACCTGAATAGAATTGGCAATTAGAACAAAGCATGCCGCTATAGATAGGTCATTGACCAATGGGGTATTAAAATATAGCTGATGTTTATATTTCTGTATAGGGGCTAGCCAAAAGGAAATGTTGGTTTGACTTGTATTTGATAAATGTTGCATATGTAACTTTTGTGGTTATCGCTATAAAAATAGTAACTGAAATGTGCCTGTTGAGCGAGCTTTCAGTTTTAAATTCTATGGAGTTGATTTACAATCCGGGCCGTATTTTCATGTAATAAAACTTGTTCTTGGAAATCGAACTCTTTATTGACCCCTTGGATTTTTTTTATCGATCGTTTTTTGGGCCTACTGTACACCAGCATAATGCTGCACTCCAGGGGCCTTCATGCCGCCGCCTTCCAGGGGCCAGCATAATGCTGTGCCCCAGAGGCCTGCATAATGCTGCCCCCAAGGACTACATAATGGTGCGCTCCAGAGGCTGCATAATACGACACTCCAGTGGCTTGCGCAATGCTGCACTTCCAGGGCCAGCAAAAGGCTTGCTCCAGGATCCTGCATAATGATGTCATCCATGGGCCAGCATAATGTTACCCTCCATGGGCCAGCATAGTGCTGCGCTCAAGGCACATGCATAATGCTGCACTCCGGGAGCCTGCATAAAGATGCACTCCAAGGGTCTGCATAATGCTGCTTTACAGGGACCTGCATAATGCTGCACTTCAGGGGTTTGCATAAAGCTGTCTTCCATGGGCCAGCACAATGCTGCAGCCTAGGGGTGAGTATAATGCTGCGCTACAGGGGCCTGCATAATGCTGCGCTCCAGGAACTGCATTATGCTGCCGTCCTTGGGCCAGCACAATGCTGCACTCCAGTGACCTGCATAATGCTGCACTCAAAGAGCCAGCATAATGCTGTGCTCCAGTATCTTGTATACTGCTGCAGTCCAGGAGCCATTATAATCCTGCACTACAGAAGCCTGCATAATGCAGTGCAACAGGAGACTGCTTAGCGTAGTGGTTTGAAACATTATGCCACTGAGGTTTCAGTGAAACGACTAATTCGTTTGTGAGGTGTAAAACAGTTTTTAACAAGTTTCCCGTGATCTGGCCCATAAAAGCCACGAGAAGCACAACCTGCAACGTAATACCTGCTCTTTCAAATCAGTGGAGTCATAGATGATTAAGGCAAAGAAGTGGGGCAGGGAGTGAGACTGGAGGAGAGGGTTAAGCGAGGGAGAGGTTAAAGAAAAAGAAGACAAGAAAAAGAAAGGGCAATAATAAGAGATAGGTAGGTTTATAAAAACGGAGAAAACTCGCCAAATAAGAATAAGGTGATTGCAACTACAAAATCCCGGCAGCAAATAGTAAGTAAAGGGAGATGGAGAAAAAAGGAAAGAGAGCGGTTTCAAGGAGAGGGAATATAGAGAGAGGAATGGACGGCGCAGAGTGAGAAGGCAGTTGTCATGTGTTCCACAGTTGGTTTGCTCCCACCCCTAAGGTCACAGGTCAGAGGAGCGCAAATAGGTGGGCCCGCGCTCCCGCGGTCTTCTGATGAAGTGTGCTTATCGAGGTCACTGAAGCGCGCCGCGTGGGTCTAATAGGTTCTAATCGGCTCAAAGCGCACAGGCTCCACAGGGAAGGCGCGAGAAATTAATTTGGTGCGGTAAGAGGGGGCACATCCTTCAGGCACAGACCCCGCTCGCGCAGGTATTTCCCCCGGGGCCGGTGTCCAGTCCAGCAGCCGGAACGATCCCCTGTGATGGCTTGGCTGAGCTTAAATGTATTGTTCTGCCCACTTCTGCCCCACCCCAGATGGTGCCTGGCGTCAAGGACGGACTAACCCAGTGCGCAGGCTGGCCATGCTGAGATTACAACCTATAAATCACGCACACAAAACGAATGGACACACTAAATAATTGACACATACACAAGAAAGAAGGCATGTCCTGGCTTGGCCATGACAATGGCATCAATCAGTCTTGTACTAAAACTGAAGGTGTCATGATAAGCCCCAAGAAGCCTAACGTGCTCCTCTCACTTGGTGATGTCGTCATCTGTACATCCACGGGCTTGCATTCCATCCAGTGCTGTCATGGGGCCACTGCCAGCAGTGGTGTGGCCAGGAATCACATTTAGGAGGGGCACAGAGGGGGCCACAGACACAAGTATGGGATGGGGCGCCTATAAAAGAGCAATGTGTGACTTCAGAAGCACTACTGCAGATAATCTTTTTTTGCACACCAACCACCACACCCATACCTGCCTACATTTGAAAATCAAAATTCCTGAGATTTAAGCCCCGCCCACATCCACACAAGACTCCGCCCACACGCCCCGCCCACCTTTCAAAAAGGTAAACCCGATTGTTGTAGCCTTCATTTTGCTTACTATAGCATTGAAAATAATTCATTCAATGTTATAGTAAGCAAAGCCGTCGAAATAATGGTGCTTTCAATCCATGTCATTGGATTGAAAGCGCTATTATTGCGGCAGCGGAGCCTTCAGTTTGCTTACTATAGCATTGAATGAATTATTTTCAATGCTATAGTAAGCAAAATGAAGGCTACAATAATAGTGCTTTCAATCCATGTCATTGGATGGAAAGCACTATTATTATGGCGGCGTTGCCACGTTCATTTTGCTTACCACAGCACTGAAAATCATTCATTCATTCAATGGTATAGTAAGCAAAATGAATCCGGCGCCGCAGCAGAAGTAATGCTGCTTTCTATCGAATGACATGGATTGAAAGCAGCATTATTTTCGGCTGCGGCGCCGCCTTCATTTTGCTGAATATAGCACTGAATGAATGATTTTCAGTGCTATGGTAAGTAAAATGAACGTGGCACCGCCACCGTAATAATACTGCTTACAATCCAATGACATAGATTGGAAGCACTATTATTATAGAGTTGCAGTGTCATAAATCACCAAAGTATCAACTGAAAAGGATACAGTAACCAAAAAGGATACAATTTGGTAGGGCTTTTCCGGATCCTATCTTCACACGACTTGATTGTAGGCAGGTCAAATTAGACCTTCCAAATGATACAACTCTCTGACTGAATAAAACAGGCAGAGAGATGGATCACTGGAAAGGGCGTGGGAATTGTACAGGAAGTATGCCTAGAATAGATAAGTATCATAAGACACTGTCCTAAGTTAAATACTAAGAAACACAGAATTGGGATTAATTCAGACACTGACCTTAAGGCTAAACTGAAGAATTCCAGGACAGTTTCTTGAAGAGTCCCAAGAGTTGAACAAACGACAAAGGAAGGGAAGATTAGTAAGGGAAACTTATCCCGAACAGCACGAGGCTCTCGCTAGATACCGGGTTGGTGCACCACAGGATAGCGTCCAATGTACTGTGCACATTCACCTTCCAATAGTTCATGAAATACTTCCTTTCCCACAAAGAACAAAATAAGAATCTCACCTGTTGACTGTCACAGGTACCAAAAGTTCGAAGTAGTTCAGAAAAACACGTGCAGGATTGCACGCGACAGCATACACGCAGCCAAGCCAGCTGCGCTTGAAGACAGCGTCCGCGTGGAGATTTGGCACGCAAGCTGGATTCAAGCAGCTCAAGACAGCCGCGCTTGCAGACAGCGTCCGCGTGGAGATTTGGCACGCGAACTGGATTCACGCAGCTCAGGACAGCCGCGCTAGCAGACAGCGTCCGCGTGGAGATTTGGCACGCGAACTGGATTCACGCAGCTCAGGACAGCCGCGCTTGCAGACAGCGTCCGCGTGGAGATTTGCTTGCAGACAGCGTCCGCGTGGAGATTTGGCATGCAAACTGGATTCACGCAGCTCAGGACAGCCGCGCTTGCAGACAGCGTCCGCGTGGAGATTTGGCACGCGAACAGGATTCACGCAGCTCAGGACAGCCGCGCTTGCAGACAGCGTCCACGTGGAGATTTGGCACGCAAACTGGATTCACGCAGCTCAAGACAGCCGCGCTTGCAGACAGCGTCCGCGTGGAGATTTGGCACGTGAACTGGATTCACGCAGCTCAGGACAGCCGCGCTAGCAGACAGCGTCCGCATGGAGATTTGGCATGTGAACTGGATTCACGCAGCTTTCCGGGCAATGTATCGAACAACCTCCATTTTGAGTAAAAAGGTCTACTGGTTCTATGGGCGTAACTCATCTTGTATGGAGAAGTTGTTCCTGGTCCAGAGGTATGTCCGGCAGGCATGACATGCAGGCAGTGGGCACGAACATTTTGCGCCGTTTCCGGGTTCGTCATATTCTGCACCTGATTGGCTAGCGGCGGCAGCCAATCAGGTGGAGAATATGACGGGACCCGGAAAGAATCTCAAAATTCCTGAGATTCAAGGGATTTTTCCGGAGACCCGGAGAAATGCTTAAAATTCCGGAGTCTCCGGAAAAATTCCGGAGGTTAGGCAGATATGACCACACCCCTTTTGTGCACTTCCTCTCCCATCAGAATGTAGGCACTAAACCATTAAGTCACTAATGACCCACCATTAGAGGTTTTGTGGGCTACATTCTGATTGGAGGGGCTGCTCTTGGCTGCAGAGTGACTTAACAGCTCTTCATGGTTGTGTGCAGCATTGATTGCTGACCTGTGTGTGTGCTGTGCTGCAGACACAGCACTGCAGACCGTGCAGACAAAGTAGCCCAGCTGAGGTGGGGGGCACAAAGATGGGGCCCTCCCACCCATCCCCAGCGACGCCTCTGACTGCCAGGCACCTCTTGCACTGCATTGGGGAGACCCATGATCATTAACTTTTGGGCTTTCACTTCCGCTGGTCTCTCGATTTCCGATTAACTTCATGCAACCAAGTGACTCCCCAGGTACCGCCATACTATCCCCCACCTGGTTATAACAAGATAGTACTTGAAAGCCACCGCTCAAACTAAGGGTGGAGATAGGGAAAGGCTGCCCCGCCTGAAAATATCTAAAATGGCGTCCACGGGTCCAGATATGGCTGCGGGCAGTGCAGAGTTCTGATAGATTTGTGCAGCCTGGAGTGCATGCCCCCGTCATCATAATCAATCAAACAAAATCACTTTATTTCGTCAATCTTGCCATAAAAGAATAAAAACAAATATACACATATTAGCAATGCTACACATCTCAACAACATTTATACAAAAATCTATAAATACTTCATTATAAACTCTGTGCATACCATAACACCAGAGTCACCAATACATCTGATGCTAATACAGAGATAAATAAGAAACAACTACCCAAATATGCTAAGATTTTTACATCTCCAACCCGCTTTCTTAATTTTTCCACAAGCCTGTGCGTCTACCCTCTTTTTCGTTATGGGCTAGACAAGTGTCGAACACCCGTTAAGTAGAAATAGAAGAGCACAAAAATGCCCTTCAGGGTAATGCTTGTCTCAAAAGACAGTAGCGAGCAGCTCACAAACGGATTCTCTGCCCACAGAAGATAGAACAAAGCAGGTTGACATTGTGCAAATGATCTGTCTCTGAAGACTTGGACCAGCGGTCTTGCTCTAATGTCTTTAAAGACTGGGCAAAAGAGCATAAAGTGCAAGGTATCCTCCACTGCCTTGCAACCAAAGGGACACACTTTGCCCTCCCTGCCCCCTGACCATTGGGACAGCGTGGATCTTATGGGAAGGCAATTGAATCAAGCCTGAGTTTAAAGATTTCTCTCAGCAGAATTATTTGCCTGTAATAAGTAATGCTGTATTGAGTCTGTTAAGATAATTGCCAGATTTCTGTTAGTGCCCTTTTGTATTTCTATGTGTTCTCTCTCAGCCAGAGAGATAGGTAGCACTTGTTGCTTAAGTTGGGTCACAAAGACTTTAGTAATTAACATGGTATTGGTCAGATGATGTTCAGCATTCAGTTTTACCAACCACTTCCTTACCTGTAATCGCCATGGCACTTTCTTAAATCCACCTCTGGCTATTTTATTCTTTATCAAAGAGTGTTCTATCCCAGCTTTCGGGATCGCCCATAATCTGACCCAGTGCAGGATTGGCTCCAACTCCATTTCATCGCAGAGAAACAGCATCCCTAGCTCAGTATCTACCATAATTTGGGGCCGATTGAGGGAATGACTTTAAACAATGAGTTCTCAGAGACTTAGATGCTTTGTGTATTACCATAGCCCCAAAGCAATGCTCCGTCTTTTGCTACTGCCTTTGCTTTGCTTGTATACACTGTCTTTATCAGGTCCAATGGCTTGAACATAAATCTCCTAACCCACCCTAAGAGATTGGTTGAACCTAGCACCTTGCTTCTCAATTTGAGCCGCAGGTTTTAATTTAGGAGTGAGGCATATCCTCAGATAATCAAAAAACAACTCTCAGGATTATGACACCATTCATACAGATTGGTGCCATTTTTGGGCTCTTCCTACTCAGATGACATGACATGCTATTAGGGCTGTACTGAACTTCGGCTTCAAGTAAGTATTCGGCCAAATTTTGGCTGAAAATCAGCTATTCGTCTTCGGCCCAAGGTTCCTGGAAAACTTGCTCGAAGCCGAAGTTAAAAAAAAAAAAAATACTGATAGCTTACTGGCTGGAAAAATACCCTGCACCGAGGCCGAGACTGGAAGAAGACAACCAGAAGATACTGCACGAGGAAAGACAGACATTGAGGCAGCATCACGTAAGTCTTTTGTTCGTATATTTATATAAATGTATAAGTGTGTTGTGAGTCCAGCTCTACTGATAAAGCATACTCTCTGTGTCTGTGCCATTCTATGTGCTGTGGCACCCTGCAGGAGGGGGCTATGAGGGGGGGGTGGAAGTGCTGACCAGGACACATGGGCTTAGACATGCTCCACCTTGCAGAACATGAAGCGAACCTCGACCTTGAGGTTTCCTACGCCCAGCAGAGGTCCTTTTTGCACGACCAGCCTCGTGTATGGACCGCAGCGGGTGCTGCAGGAATGAGAGGGGATCTTAACTTCACATGAAATCTTCTGAACACCTTTTGGACCAGACATCGTCTTCTATGATGTCTGGCTATACAAAACCCCAGAATCCATTAATTACCCTCTTTGGGTGTTCCCCTAGGATCTACAGTGGCCCAGAGGCAGCAGACATTGCGGTTATCACGAGCTTCTTATGCCCAAGAAAGAGGTCTTCTATATATTGAACATGTGGTACTTAGTCCTCTTGGGTGGGCTGGACCCAGGACCTTGTTACTCTGGGTGCTAGTATGAAGGGTGCGTGTGCCAGGCAACATCATCTGCATGTGTTTGATTTCATCTTCAGGGGCTGTCAATGAACTGTACCCTTAGTGTGCTGGTCATTATATCTGGCCACGGTGTGATGTGATCCCGCTTATAGAAGCTGCTTCTGTGACTTGAGTTTAGCATGGCGCAGAGCAGTGTGTTTCAAAGGATGTCTGTTTATTTCTCTATTGGCTGCCCAGCCTCAAATCCTCTCCTTGCACCACTCACGAGGAGCCCGTGAAAATTCAAGGACATGGAAATACCTGTTTCACATTTCCAAAGAGGGACCACTCTGACACATGCCCCAAAAATGACCAAATTGACTCCTTTCATTGAGACTAAAACACCAAATAACACAGATTATAAGACTATTTCAGTGCACTGTGGGATTCCCAGACCATGTGTGGTGACTCGGCACAAGGTAAAGTGTCTTACAAAGTCACAGAACTCCATGGTGACTTCACATTTCCTATTTTAGTTAGACATATGACCCCCAGTAACTTCCTCCGTAACACGGGAGGCTTAAGCCTCAGTACAGTAAAATGTTAATGTCATTCAAAGTCAGAGAGTTGTAGCCTAGTGTGAAGGTCGCCCACAGCATAGGAAAAGGTTTAGGCTTGCTGAAAATGTGTAATATGGGGCCAATTTTTAAATTATTTCCAGGGCCTCTTTTGGTTGTGCAAATGCTGAATGGCGGATGTGGGGTGGGAGCGAGTTCCATAGCGTGGGGGCCAAGGCTGAGAATGATGATCCGCCTAACCTGGCTGAGTATGTCTTTGGTATGACTAGGAGGCCGGCTGAGCTTGATCTTACGGTGCGCGGGGGGTGATAGGGTTTTAGCTTGTCTTGAAGATATTGAGGTCCGGTTTTATGCAGTGCTCGATGGGAGATGCATAAGGTTTTGAAAGTCACCCTTCGGGCTACTGGAAGCCAGTGCAGCGTCTTAAGGGCTGGGGAGATGTGGTCTCTTGGGCCGAGCGCAGGTAGCAATTTAGCTGCCGCGTTTTGTGCCCTTTGGAGTTTATTCAGTTGGTACATGTGGACTGCGAGGTATAGGGGGTTTGCATAGTCTAGTCTTGATATAACAATTGATTGGACCGCAGAGAGTCTGTTGGGAAAGGAGAGGTATGGAAAGATGCGCCTAAGGGTTTTAAGGTGGTAGTGGCATGACTTTGAGACGTTGTTGACTTGGCGCGAGAGAGTTAGGTCAGAGTCAAGGGTGCATCCAAGATTTTTCACTGATTTGGAGGGGGTCGGTGAGTTGCCCATTGCAGATGGCCATGGTAGTGGGTGCGGAAGAAGTTCGGAGTTGCCACATACCATGATTTCTGTATTGGAGGGGTTTAACAGGAGGTGGCTTTGGGTCATCCAGAGTTCAATGTCAAGGAGGCAGGAGGCCAGGTCAGGTCGGGAGTTGGGTTTTGAGTTCAGGAGTTTTAGAATTAGTTGAGTGTCGTCATCGTAGTTGTAGCAAAGGATGTTGTGTGAACGAATTATCGGTGGGAGGGTGATCAAGTAGAGATTGAACAGGAGGGCGGATAGGCATGCTCCTTGTGGGACTCCTGTGTCTACTGGTCGGGCTTGGGATGTATAGGTGGAGAGTATCGTTATTTGGTACCTATCTTTGAGGAATGAAGCTATCCATTTAAGAGTGGTTCCACGAATTCCTAGGGATTGGAGGCGGTCTAGGAGGATTGAGTGATTGATTGTGTCAAAGGCGGCGGATAGGTCAAGAAGGATTAGTGCGGCGCATCCCGCGGAGTCTGCCATCATTTTAAGGTCATCCCAGATTGAGGTTAGGGTGGTTTCAGTTCCGTAACGGGCTCTGAAACCTGATTGGGCGGGGTCTAGGAGATTGTTGGCTTCGACACAGGCATTTAGTTGGGAGTAGGCGGTTCGGTCAATGAGTATGGCAAGGAACCTGGTGTTTGAGATGGGGCGGTAGTTTTTGGGATGGAGAGGGTCGAGTGGAGGTTTTTTAATTAGAGGTTTGACATCAACCGTTTTGAATGCAGCGGGAAAGATACCAGAGGAAAGGGAGGTATTTATGATGGATCATGCATGTTCACCTGCGCAGGTGGAAGTGAACATTTCTTTGAGGTTTGTGGTTGGGCAAGGGTCCAGCGGCGAGCCAGATGGTTTGCCGGCAGATAGAAGTTTGAGAAATTGCTCTGGTGATATTGGACTAAAGGATTCAAACGTTGGTTGCATAGTGGTCGCAGCTGGTGGGCTGGCCGGTACGTGCGGAGAATTGCCTGGTGGATGTAAGAGAGCCAGTTTGGTGGCTAGAGTATTTGTTCTTTCGAGAGCCGTGGTGTAAAAGTGGAGCGATTGTGAGTCACACAGTGATTGTGAGAGGGTCGGGACAGTTGTTGTGCAAGCCGGATTGGTGAATTTGGAGATGATTTTGTGGAGTACTTTGATTGGGTTTTTGCAGTTTAGGATTCGGGAGTTGTAGTGGGCTTTTTTTGCTTTCCGGATTTCAGCCTTGTACTGATAAAGGTGTCGGGCCAAGGTGGCCCTGCTCTCCTGTGTTTTGTCTTTCTGCTATTTGCGTTCTAGGTATTTATGTAGTTGTTTAGTGATCTTCAACTCAGGAGTGAACCATCTGGGGAAGAGGCCACGGCGGGTTGATGGTTTGCAAGGGGGTGTGAGCCGCATCAGATATGCATTGAGCCATGATTCAAAGGCGTCAAGGGTTAGTTGTTTGTTGAGATGGCAAGTAGGTGGTGGAGACTGGAGGAGTGCGTTGGCTAGGTCCGGGGCAATTGTTAGTTTTTTCCAGCATTTGTGTAGATTCAGAGGTTCAGATTCAAGTACGGGAAGGGGGTCGGGTGAGCGAATGGCGAATGAGAGAATGAAATGATCGGACCAGATGATAGGGTTGGGGGGCTTTAGATGAATCAGGGTGTTGGAGCTAAAGATGGCATCAAGAGTGTGTCCTTTATAGTGAGTCAGGCCATTTATGTGGGGTTGGAGGTTAATTGCATCTAAATCGTCAACCAGAGAGTGTGTCATAGGGTTGGTGGGGATGTCGAGCCATATGTTGAAGTCTCCAAGAAGGGCAAGGTTGGGATGGTTTAGTTAAAGGGTGGCAATAGAGTCGCAGAGGTTGTTTGCGAATTGTCTTTCGTAGCCAGGGGACCTGTAGATTATTAGGAAGCTGTGTGAGAGCGACGGGGAGAGGGATAGTTTAACGAGGAGTGATTCGCAGGAAGGAATGGAAGGTTGGTTGTCGATGATTGAGGCGTGGAAGAGAGACTTGAAGACGAATGCTACTCCGCCTCCTCTGGACGGACGGTTCAGTGGGATGAGGGAGTAGTCAGGGGGGAAGGCTTCATTAGCGATTGGGGCAAAGTCGTCAGAGAACCAAGTTTCGGTGATGAAAACCAGGTCTGGTTTGTCAGAGGCGAGGAGGTCAAAGATGCAGTGTCTGTTTTTTGCTATGGATCGGGCGTTAAATAGATTGCAGTTCACATTGGTAGGCGAGGTTGGTCTCAGAGCTGGAGCGGAAGGGGGTGGTGGAAGAGAGAGTGGAGACTGGGGAGGGAGAGGGGTAGGTTGGGTGATGCTCGATGAGAATAGTGGGCGAGCAGAAAAATTGGTGGCCTTCGGGCGGGATTGGGTTGCTGCGTGTGTTAGGATGATCAGGTTTTGTTCGGGGGATTTGAAGGTGGGGTGTGGGCGGTTGGGAGTTTCAGTTGCAGTTGATGAGAAATCGAGGGAGAGGGGTTTCAGGAAGAGTGAAGCTACGGGGGATGAAGGTGATTGTGGGAATGAGGTGGTGGGTCAAGACAAGGGAGGCGACGAGTGCTGAGAGATTGAGGGGGACCAGGTACGTTTCATCTTTAGTTTCTTTGTTGCGATTGGAGTGTGAGAGAGGGTGGGGGGGTCAGAGGGGGAGAGGGATGCAGCTTCGGTTCTTGCTAGGGCTAGGTGTGCAGTTTTTAGGGAGGTGAAAAGCTGCGGTCGGTGGGGGAAGGTGGTGGTGGCGGGGGTTTGTGGGCAAGGGAGGGGGTGGATGATTGCTGGGCGGGATGTGCCTGTTATGATAGTGAGGGGAGCGGGCATGGTTAACATTGGCTGGTCAGTGGTGGGGTTCGAGGGAGGAGTGGTCTTAGGGTGGTTGGCTCGCTATCGTGCCCCTCTGGCTTGGTGTTTGCAGAGGGGAATGGTAGGGAGTGCGAAGGGGGGTGGGATGATTTGGGCAGGGGGGGACGGTCCACGGTGGTTGTTTCCGACAAACTCAGGTGGAGTGGGTATACTCATGCTTGGTACGAGCTTTTAGGTGGAATTTAGGAGGGCTTTCTAATTGTAGTTCTACATTCAGTGGGGACATGCTTTAGGCACACTTCCAAGTTCAATTTGCACAGAGATGATATTAGACTATAAGGTGCACTTCTAGGTTCGACTGTACATAGAGGGGATATTAGGCTATTAGGTACTATTAGGTGCACTTCTAGATTCAACTGTACCCAGAGATGATATTAGGATATTAGGTACCATTAGGTACACTTCTAAATTCAACTGCACACAGAGATGGTATTAGGTCTATCTCTAGATTCAATTTTCTATAGATATGTTATTAGGTCTATCTCTAGGTTCAATTTTTTGTGTAGAGGGGGTATTAGACTATTAGGCACACTTCTCTCAATTCAACTTTATACATGGAGGGTATTAGACTATTAGGCACACTTCTCTCAATTTGACTTTATACAGGGAGGGTATTAGGCATGATTCTAAAGTCAACTTTGTACAGAGAAGTTATTAGGGAGATTAGTCGATTCAACCAGGCATGGTATTAGACTAATAGGATATTGGGCACACTTCTAAATTCAACTTTCGCAGAGGGGCTGTTGGTCACTCTTCTACATTTAGCTTTCCCTCAGAAGCTATTGGACATTTAACTTTCCCTCAGAAGCTATTGGACACACTTCAACTTTCACAGAGAGTCTATTGGGCACACTTCTAAATTCAACATTCACATAAAAGCTGTTGGGCACACTTTTCAATTCAACTTCTAAATGCACTTCTAAATTCGACTTTCACATAGAGTCTATTGAGCATACTTCTAAATTCAACTTCTAAATGTACTTCTAGATTCAACTTTCACAGAGGGGATATTGGGCACATATCTAAATTCAACTTTCCATGAGCGGCTATTGGGTACACTTCTAAGTCCAACTGTCACAGAGGGGCAATTGGGACACTTCTAGATTTCACAAAGAGGTTATTGGGCACACTTCGAAATTCAACTTCTAATGCACTTCGAAATTCAGCTTTCACAGAAGTCTATCGGGCGCACTTTTAATTCATCTTTCACAGAGAGGCTATTGGGCGCACTTCTAAATTAGACTTCTAAATGCACTTCTGAATTCAACTTTCTCATAGAGTCTATTGAGCACACTTCTAAATTCAACTTTCCACAGGGAGGCTACTGGTTACACTTCTAAATTCAGCTTTCACAGAGAGGCTATTGGGCACACTTCTAGATTCAACTTTCACAGGGATGCTATTGGGCACACTTCTAAATTCAACTTCTAAATGTACTTCTAGATTCAACTTTTCACAGAGAGGCTATTGGGTACACTTCTAAATACAACTTTCACAGAGAGGCTATTGGGTACACTTCTAAGTTCAACTTTCACAGAGGGGCAATTGGGTACACTTCTAAGTTCAACTTTCACAGAGGGGCCATTGGGACACTTCTAGATTCACAGAGAGGTTATTGGGCACACTTATAAATTCAACTTCTAAATGCACTTCTGAATTCAACTTTCACATAGAGTCTATAGGTCACACTTATAAATTCAACTTTGCACAGAGGTGTTACAGGGCTCACTTCTAAATTTGCAGAGGGGCTATTGGGCACACTTCTAAATTTTATTTTCACAAGGAGGCTATTGGGCACACTTCTGAGTACAACTTTCTATGAGCGGCTATTGGGCACACTTCTAAATACAACTTTTCATGAGAGGTTATTGGGCACTCTTCTAAATTTGATTTTCACAAGCAGGCTATTGGGCACACCTCTGAGTACAACTTTCAATGAGTGGCTATTGCGCACACTTCTAAATACAACTTTCAAAGAGATGCTATTTGGCACACTTCTAAGTTCAACTTTCACAGTGGGGCAATTGGGACACTTCTAAATTCATAGAGAGGTTATTGGGCACACTTTTAAATTCAACTTCTAACTGCCCTTCTAAATCCAACTTTCATCTAGAAGCTATTGGTACACTTCTAAATTCAACTTTTAATGCACTTCTAAATTCAAGTTTCACAGAGAGTCTATTGGGCACACTTTTTAAATTCAACTTCTAATGCACTTCTAAGTTCAACTTTCACAGAGTCTATTGGGCACATTTTTAAATTCACTTTCACGGAGACGCTATTGAGCACACTTCTAGATTCAGCTTTCACAGAGATGTAATTGGCTACACTTCTAAATTCAACTTCTAAATGCACTTCTAAATTCAACTTTCACATAGAGTCTATTGAGCACACTTCTAAATTCAACTTTGCACAGGGGTGTTATAGGGCACACTTCTAAATTCACAGAGGGGCTATTGGCACACTTCTAGTACAACTTTCAATGAGCGGCTATTGGGTACACTTCTAAATACAACTTTCACGGAGGGGCAAATTGGACACTTATAAATTCACAGAGGTTATTGGGCACAGTTCTAAATTCAACTTCTAAATGTACTTCTGAATCCAACTTTCACGGAGAGCCTATTGGGCACACTTCTAAATTCAACTTCTAAATGTACTTCTAGATTCAACTTTTCACAGAGGGGATATTGGGCACACTTCTAAATACAACTTTCCATGAGCGGCTATTGGGTACACTTCTAAATTCAACTTTCACAGAGGGGCAATTGGGACACTTCTAGATTCACAGAGAGGTTATTGGGCACACTTCTAAATTCAACTTCTAAATGCACTTCTGAATTCAACTTTCATATAGAGTCTATTGGTCACACTTCTAAATTCAACTTTTCACAGAGGTGTTAAAGGGCTCACTTTTAAATTCGTAGAGGGGCTATTGGGCACACTTCTAAATACAACTTTTCATGAGAGGTTATTGGGCACGCTTCTAAATTCGATTTTCACAAGCAGGCTATTGGGCACACTTCTGAGTATAACTTTCAATGAGTGGCTATTGGGCACACTTCTAAATACAACTTTCACAGAGAGGCTATTTGGCACACTTCTAAGTTCAACTTTCACAGAGGGGCAATTGGGACATATCTAAATTCAACTTTGCACAGGGGTGTTACAGGGCTCACTTCTAAATTTGCAGAGGGGCTATTGGGCACACTTCTAAATTTTATTTTCACAAGGAGGCTATTGGGCACACTTCTGAGTACAACTTTCTATGAGCGGCTATTGGGCACACTTCTAAATACAACTTTTCATGAGAGGTTATTGGGCACTCTTCTAAATTTGATTTTCACAAGCAGGCTATTGGGCACACCTCTGAGTACAACTTTCAATGAGTGGCTATTGCGCACACTTCTAAATACAACTTTCAAAGAGAGGCTATTTGGCACACTTCTAAGTTAAACTTTCACAGTGGGGCAATTGGGACACTTCTAAATTCATAGAGAGGTTATTGGGCACACTTTTAAATTCAACTTCTAACTGCCCTTCTAAATCCAACTTTCATCTAGAAGCTATTGGTACACTTCTAAATTCAACTTTTAATGCACTTCTAAATTCAAGTTTCACAGAGAGTCTATTGGGCACACTTTTTAAATTCAACTTCTAATGCACTTCTAAGTTCAACTTTCACAGAGTCTATTGGGCACATTTTTAAATTCACTTTCACGGAGACGCTATTGAGCACACTTCTAGATTCAGCTTTCACAGAGATGTAATTGGCTACACTTCTAAATTCAACTTCTAAATGCACTTCTAAATTCAACTTTCACATAGAGTCTATTGAGCACACTTCTAAATTCAACTTTGCACAGGGGTGTTATAGGGCACACTTCTAAATTCACAGAGGGGCTATTGGCACACTTCTAGTACAACTTTCAATGAGCGGCTATTGGGTACACTTCTAAATACAACTTTCACGGAGGGGCAAATTGGACACTTATAAATTCACAGAGGTTATTGGGCACAGTTCTAAATTCAACTTCTAAATGTACTTCTGAATCCAACTTTCACGGAGAGCCTATTGGGCACACTTCTAAATTCAACTTCTAAATGTACTTCTAGATTCAACTTTTCACAGAGGGGATATTGGGCACACTTCTAAATACAACTTTCCATGAGCGGCTATTGGGTACACTTCTAAGTTCAACTTTCACAGAGGGGCAATTGGGACACTTCTAGATTCACAGAGAGGTTATTGGGCACACTTCTAAATTCAACTTCTAAATGCACTTCTGAATTCAACTTTCATATAGAGTCTATTGGTCACACTTCTAAATTCAACTTTTCACAGAGGTGTTAAAGGGCTCACTTTTAAATTCGTAGAGGGGCTATTGGGCACACTTCTAAATACAACTTTTCATGAGAGGTTATTGGGCACGCTTCTAAATTCGATTTTCACAAGCAGGCTATTGGGCACACTTCTGAGTATAACTTTCAATGAGTGGCTATTGGGCACACTTCTAAATACAACTTTCACAGAGAGGCTATTTGGCACACTTCTAAGTTCAACTTTCACAGAGGGGCAATTGGGACATATCTAAATTCAACTTTGCACAGGGGTGTTACAGGGCTCACTTCTAAATTTGCAGAGGGGCTATTGGGCACACTTCTAAATTTTATTTTCACAAGGAGGCTATTGGGCACACTTCTGAGTACAACTTTCTATGAGCGGCTATTGGGCACACTTCTAAATACAACTTTTCATGAGAGGTTATTGGGCACTCTTCTAAATTTGATTTTCACAAGCAGGCTATTGGGCACACCTCTGAGTACAACTTTCAATGAGTGGCTATTGCGCACACTTCTAAATACAACTTTCAAAGAGAGGCTATTTGGCACACTTCTAAGTTAAACTTTCACAGTGGGGCAATTGGGACACTTCTAAATTCATAGAGAGGTTATTGGGCACACTTTTAAATTCAACTTCTAACTGCCCTTCTAAATCCAACTTTCATCTAGAAGCTATTGGTACACTTCTAAATTCAACTTTTAATGCACTTCTAAATTCAAGTTTCACAGAGAGTCTATTGGGCACACTTTTTAAATTCAACTTCTAATGCACTTCTAAGTTCAACTTTCACAGAGTCTATTGGGCACATTTTTGAATTCACTTTCACGGAGACGCTATTGAGCACACTTCTAGATTCAGCTTTCACAGAGATGTAATTGGCTACACTTCTAAATTCAACTTCTAAATGCACTTCTAAATTCAACTTTCACATAGAGTCTATTGAGCACACTTCTAAATTCAACTTTGCACAGGGGTGTTATAGGGCACACTTCTAAATTCACAGAGGGGCTATTGGCACACTTCTAGTACAACTTTCAATGAGCGGCTATTGGGTACACTTCTAAATACAACTTTCACGGAGGGGCAAATTGGACACTTATAAATTCACAGAGGTTATTGGGCACAGTTCTAAATTCAACTTCTAAATGTACTTCTGAATCCAACTTTCACGGAGAGTCTATTGGGCGCACTTCTAAATTCAACTTCTAAATGTACTTCTAGATTCAACTTTTCACAGAGGGGATATTGGGCACACTTCTAAATACAACTTTCCATGAGCGGCTATTGGGTACACTTCTAAGTTCAACTTTCACAGAGGGGCAATTGGGACACTTCTAGATTCACAGAGAGGTTATTGGGCACACTTCTAAATTCAACTTCTAAATGCACTTCTGAATTCAACTTTCATATAGAGTCTATTGGTCACACTTCTAAATTCAACTTTTCACAGAGGTGTTAAAGGGCTCACTTTTAAATTCGTAGAGGGGCTATTGGGCACACTTCTAAATACAACTTTTCATGAGAGGTTATTGGGCACGCTTCTAAATTCGATTTTCACAAGCAGGCTATTGGGTACACTTCTGAGTATAACTTTCAATGAGTGGCTATTGGGCACACTTCTAAATACAACTTTCACAGAGAGGCTATTTGGCACACTTCTAAGTTCAACTTTCACAGAGGGGCAATTGGGACATATCTAAATTCAACTTTGCACAGGGGTGTTATAGGGCACACTTCTAAATTCACAGAGGGGCTATTGGCTCACTTCTAGTACCACTTTAAATGAGTGGATATTGCGTACACTTCTAAATACAACTTTCACGGAGGGGCAAATTGGACACTTCTACATTCACAGAGAGGTTATTGGGCACAGTTCTAAATTCAACTTCTAAATCTACTTCTAAATCCAACTTTCACAGAGAGTCTATTGGGCACACTTCTAAATTCAACTACTAGTGCACTTCTAATACAACTTTCAATGAGCGGTTATTGGGTACACTTCTAAATACAACTTTCACAGAGAGGCTATTGGGACACTTCAACTTTCATAGAGTCTATTGGGTACACTTCTAAATACAACTTTCACAGAGGGGCAACTTGGACACTTCTAGATTCACAGAGAGTCTATTGGGCACACTTCTAAATTCAACTACTAGTGCACTTCTAATACAACTTTCAATGAGCGGTTATTGGGTACACTTCTAAATACAACTTTCACAGAGAGGCTATTGGGACACTTCAACTTTCATAGAGAGTCTATTGGGTACACCTCTAAATACAACTTTCACAGAGGGGCAACTTGGACACTTCTAGATTCACATAGAGTCTATTGGGCACACTTCTAAATTCAACTACTAATGCACTTTAAATTCAACTTTCATAGAGAGTCTATTGGGTACACTTCTATATACAACTTTGCACACATCCAAAAGTTGAAGGTTGAGTGGTAGGGTAGTATGGCGAGAAGAAATTGCTTCTGTCCCCGCCCTTGCCACACTTACTTGTTGGTAGCTTCTTGCTTCTCCTGTGGATACCTGCAGATATGACCAGGAGCCGTCTCTGTAGGAGCCGTCCTTTGCCTCAGGTCCTTAGCCGATGGGCTGCCGGGCAGAGGGCTGCCCTGGGAGGACTGGCAATGAGTGCAGATCTTCTTGTCAGGACCAATCATATGTATATATACAACGTTGAACTACAAGTATGCATTAGAGAGTCTGTTTATATGCTGTAAGACGTATAGCACTTTCTCCATGATTGTGCTTATACTCAGCTTTTCAGACAGTTCGCCTCCCAGAATTAGACTGGGATCATGAAAGTCTGTGGGCACACAATTCTGGGAAGCAGAGTGACTAGGCATACCAGGTGAGCATGACACCTCCTCCTCTACTATGCCCCTATTTGGACAGCCAATTATCTCAACTACATACTCCATACGAGATGAGTGGGCAAAAGATTTCCCCGACATTGGGCGTCTCTGCCTTCTGCGTGTGCCCATGCAGGTTGATTGCAGGAGATATCCATAATTATCGTGCAAATAGGAAGAAGCTCTCTGGGGTGGCTTCTCATCCAGCTACTGCTCCCCATCTTGTCCCCCCATCACCTGTTCGGCCATCCAGAGAATTAGCCAGCATTAAAATGGCTCCATAGTTAGACTAGCCCCCAAATCAGCCATGCCAATGTCAATCTCAGTCTTGGACACATTCATGCCTGCTCTTTGGGTTTGGCACTCCACCCTATCCAAAGTGTCCCCAATTGCCTTGTGCAGACAATTCTTTGCATAAGAACGATCGATTGGACACTCCAGTGCTGGCAAAGCTCACTTGTCTGAGTAGCCACCTGCAGCTACCACCACTGCTCCAAAATCCCGAACCCAGGTGGGCACCACATTGTCTTGCTGGCCCATTTCAGCAGGACCACATATACACCCTTGATATTGTGTCAGGTCAGGTGCCATGTTTGGTTGTGTGCCGGGAATTAACATCACTCCTAGTAATTCCTTATTTGTTACTTCCCTTTTTGGGGGTGGGAGTGGGGTGGAAGTGATGGTGGGGGAGGGGATGAGCCCTGCTCACCCTCATCACCAACTCATCCATGCCAGGCCCCTCTCTTGGGGCTAGGCTGCCACTTTCACGGGTCTGTACCACAGAGTTGGACATTGATTCAGTGGCATGCATGGCATCACTAATATCACTGGCATCGACCCCCCTCTTAGTCAGTTCAAACACCCCAACCACAACCTCTTTATTGTGTTGGCAGGGGGCAAAGCTCACAGGGTTGCCTCTATCCTTGTTACTTCTGGCCACTCAATCAATCATGGCTTGCCACCATAATGCTGCACTTCTGTTCGGTGGCTGCTGTCTGCCTGCCAACTGACACCCTGTGGCAGCTTTCACACAGAGTACACAATGCACAAAATGTGCACTAGGCAGAACCCCCAACCACCTCCAGCAAGTAGAAGTTTGAAAAAGAAGAGATGGGGAAAAAAAGAAAAAGGGACAGGGTGAGGACAGCAGCTTTTTTTGTTTTTTGATTGTAGACAGTTTTTTTGCTTTTAGACAGCCACCACTAACAAGAGTGTTGGGGTGGGGGATGAATAACTTCCCGTTTGCTCAGGGTGCAGCACTGAGAGTCACCGGGGAAAGCCCATAATGTTCGGAGGCTCAGAGCACATCATGCAAGCATAGAGAATGCACTAGGTACCAGTAGCAGTTAACCTTTAGTGCCGCGTGCAGGGAGTGGGTTGTTCTTCAGGGGGCACTGAGTCTTTAAATTATCCATGGCTGTTCACGGCAGGTGAACACTTGCAGTGGAGGGGCATACATATATTTCTAAAGTAGTGGGAGTGATCGTGTGTGGTGGGGGAGCCCAAAGAAATGAAAGGAAGATCAAGGCACAGTGTC
This sequence comes from Ambystoma mexicanum, assembly GCF_040938575.1. Lineage (NCBI taxonomy): Eukaryota > Metazoa > Chordata > Amphibia > Caudata > Ambystomatidae > Ambystoma > Ambystoma mexicanum. Next base: position 720,560,543 of record NC_090921.1, read on the forward strand.
TCCAAGAAAATGTGTTGAAATAGTGCACTTTACAGCATTATTTTGTTTTTGTGGTAAAATACATACAATTTACAGTTAGTTATCTAGAGTAAAACATGAAAAAATCTAGTGAATGCCAAGTCTCCAACAGTACATATGAGCATTTTGTTTGTTTATGTAACTGAGGCCACAGTCTATCAATGCCAATACTGGTCATTGTAAATCACTTGCATGAAGCTGCACCCAAACTCTATCTTCACCCACAATCTCTAGCGGTCATGAAAGTGATTTACAGTGACCATTACTGACTGGCATAGGTTGATTGCTATAAATCACTTGCATGATGCTGTGGACACAATCTATGCCAGGAATGGGCACTGTAAATCAGTTGCCTGAGGCTACAGCCAAAATAAATATATGCCAGTAATGGCCATTATAAATCACTTGCATGAGGCTATGGTTACAATGTATCTATGTTAGTAATGGTCATTGTAGGTCACTTGCATAGGTCTGCAACAACAATATGTGCCAATAGTGTTCATAGTAAATTGCTTGCACAAGTTTGTGATCTGATTAGCAGAGTTTGCTAATTAAAATGTTCTTGATTAGCAAACAACCCCATTTGATTAGCAATGTTCTATGAACATTTTTAATGTCACCAGAATTGATTTGTAGCCTAGACATAAAAGGAACATCAATACAACATTGTTGTGTTGAAGTAAGACAGTGAGTTGAGTCAGGCCTTTCAATTTCTTTACATTTTGCTAGATCTGTAGGCCAATTTACTTAGTTTACCTCCTCCACCTAAGAGAAATGCACACAACCCTTGGCAGTGGATGACAAAAAATGTAAATGTGCTTTCTGTAAAATGGTGCATGCCACCACAAACCCACTTTGTTTAAGACACTGCTGCCACCCAGAGGCCAGCCATGCACAGTGAAACTTGTATTTGACATTTACTGTAAAAAAAAAGAAAATGGTACATACATTTTTCAAAAATCCCCAGCACATGGCACTCGCCCTTTATAAAATTTACTTGACGGTGCAAGAGGGTGAGAAGATTTTGCAAGCCCTGGATGAGTGTCTGTAAGATGAGAAAGGTTAGCTGCATGAATGGACACAAATAAATACATATGATAAAAATGCTCTGGAAAACGTGTGGACAGCTCTCTCCCACAGGTGTTTATATAATGCAATTATGACTATAGAGCAAAGAGAGCCCTGGAGGCTTACTGCAGTGTATGGTATTGCAGTAGAACTATAGACATACAGACTGGATGGATCTATTGATTACTTTTTTCGTTAACATCTAGTTGGCTTTGTGTATTCATTGAGTAAGCAGAAAGAAAGAGACTGAACAGAGTGTATGGCGTAGCAGGCAGAGAACTGGTCAAACTAGGTGAAGTAATGTGGTGATGCATCTTCCCCAACAAAATGAAATATAGCTGCCACTATAAGATTTAGATACAGCTACCTAAACTTTACTGTAAAGCATAGAGACAATGCAGTGTTTTACCATAGCAATACTTTAATTATGCATTATGTAACAACTTAAAAGTTTAGGAATGGTATTGCATGACTGTCTTTAAAAAATAAATGTTTACGCATACTGGTGTTTGCCGGACAGGATATAGTTAGCTTAATAAAAGTATCATCCTGATCACCACTGGCGTTCAATTATTTGACAACGAAAACAGAAGCTTGGCTAGAGCTCCCACATAGGCCTTTGGCACTTAAGCGTGGAGTAGATGATTACTCCTGCACTCTCTCTCCATTAGCCCCTTTAAACCAGTCAACAGAGAAAAGAGGATGGAGAGAGCAATTAGGATGAGAGGATTGCAGAGTGAGCTGTGCTTTCATTGAACAGGGTAACTTAAATAGCTAGCTTTGCTACACAGGTGCCAATTTAATTAGCAAACCTAAAGAATTGCATAGCAAATTGCTATGCAACACTGCTTATTGTATGCCTTGGTCTTTCTTTCTATGGTCTTTCTATGCCAGTATGGGCCACTGCAAATTTTAAGAAGCTGAGCAATAATGAGCACTGTAAATCACATCATTCATGAAGCTAACCAAAAATATATCAACAATACTTAACTGTCCGCCATACAGGCTCATGTACATATTGTTGATTACACATACATGTGCATGCATGCTCACTCTGACACTAGCATAAACATTCATCCCTACATGAACCATAGATTCACTCAATACTCTTACACACACACACACCCACCCAAAAACACACACACACACACAAACACACACACACTCTGCTTGCATTACATGAAACTGAATGTATACATCCAATACAAAACCACAAGTCAAGCAATTTTTTTAAAAACTCCTTGACTTATCTTTTTCTGCCTGATTCTGCAGTGCTGACAGATACATTGGGTGCCAGGTGTGGACAAATTCAGACAGCGCTGATGCCAGGATGTGCCAGAAGGAAGGAAGCACATGGGACAACCCAAGCTCTCAACTTGCAGGTCACTGTGTAACCTTCAGACAAGAGTGAGTGTGCTGTGCCACATGCCCTGATTAGCACACTTTTTAAAACTTAAATTTGAGGAAGCAGTGGCACAGTACCAGCCCTAAGGGAGTTGGGTGGATGGACTGGGCGCTGCAGAGGTTCTCAGAGGGGCAGCCAGCTCCCTGGCTCTGACACTGCTAAGACTAAAGTGAAGTCTAGAGTTCAGGGAAGTAGTCCATACAATGTTAGCATCCAATCTATTCACTTTATTAAAGGTGGTTCTTCAGAACTTTCTTGTATTAACATAAAATAGCTTCAGGGTGCGCAAAGAGTTCCTGATGGTTCCTGATTGTTCATCCTCCAGAATGCAGGGATTTGCTCCAAAGATGATGCATTTTGGGTGATTTTCAGGATCAAATAGGTTTGGTTGTTAATATTAATATTATTAGATGTCCGGAACATAAAATATAATTTTTAGAGGGGCGTAGCTTGAGAATTAATTATGGTAAGAAAATATGGATTAACCAAATATTAGTAGTAGTTAAAAAACAAGTCCTAAAGCTGTGGAGGATCAGAACAAAGTCTCAGGTTGATGACTGAAAAATGATTTGCTTCTACTATCAAATTCGAGAAAGTTATGTATAAAAGAAGAGAGCAAATTGACTAATATAAAGATATGTGCTTATCCTTAAATTACTTATATGGATAGGTCTAAATTGGGAGATGAATATGATTACATATGGGCATTTAATATGTGGTTGTGTATAGTTAAATTCAGCATTTATTTTTGTCTTTTTTTGTGTTTAATGTTTCTCCATGGTATATCTTTGGCAATCATTTTGTACATCTATTTTGCCTATCGGTTTTGAATAAACCTCCCGTAAAGCCATATAATTTACATGGACGTTGGACAAAGACAATTTGGAAACAATGTCGGAATATGATTTATTTGGTCTTTCCAGTACTTGATAGGCCCAATAAAACCTACCTCATAGAATTCTTGAGGCACATAATGCAGTGGCATTATCAGGCCAACTGCAAAAAGTGAATTTTAAATATGGGCAATTCTCAGTACGTTCTCTCTTGAAATTCTATGAGGGAAAGATGGAAGCAAAAATGGTATATGGCATGGAAATGCTTCATCCTTTGGTCCATGATCAACCAGCTCTATTTGAGGCACTCATTTGGAGGAAGGCTTTGTGCTTACCTAATTGTGTTCCAAACACTGCTATTAGGTATGAACTTGGTCTGATATCAGTGGTTGTGTGTGCTGAATGGCACATTTTGTCATTGTATCGTAATATAGTAGATCCACCAAAATAATCGCTTTATTGCGATTTTTCCAAACTTTTGAGATCCAAGAAGGAAAAATGTGTTAACAACTTGGCTGATTTCTGTACTGATTTATTACCCCATCTGGGTTTGAGAGAGTGTGATCTTCTGAGGAATCCTTGTCAGATAAAACAGTTGTTGTATCAATGAGATTGGGTTAATCCGATCGATGATTTACACAATTATCCATCTCTCAACCACTTAAAAAACTAGCACAAAAAATGGGGGCAGTTACTTCTTATCTAAATTCATATACAAGCATTCATATTACAAATGACTTTTTCAGATTTAGAATGAATATTCACCTTTCCAGGCAAGTTAAATCTGGTAGAGGATTATTCACTTAAAATCAGGCATTTTGCAGATTTTGTGGTGAAAGAAACGTAGTGGAAAGTTTAAAACACTTATTTCTATATTACACAGCACTTATTTCCCTGCAAATTTTATATTTTAAGAAACTGGTCTATACATTAGAATTGATTGATTCAGAGAACCTTTGGCAGAATTTATTGGATGGTTATCCCACCTCTTTGGCTATCGCCGTTGTTGGTTTTTTAAAGTATTTAAAACTGGAAATGCCGACGGCCGACTTGTAATTTGAGAACCTGTTTCTAAATTTGGATAAAATGAAATTCCTTTTTTTTTCTTTTGTGTTTTTATGTGCTTTTTAGACAATCATTTATGAGTATGTTTTGATAAAAAATATTATGTGATTATTATGTATTTATATTGTGATTGTGCTTTTTTTTGTTTTTTTTTCCTTTTATTTCGAGTGTGCAAAAGGTTGAAAGTAATTTTAATCAAATGCAAAATTTAAAAAAACAATTAACAAATAATATATGTTTCTCTTTGTTCATTGTATATTAGCTTAGGTGTAATAGTAATATTGATTGAAATACTAGTGTGCTAACCTATATTTTGGCTTGTGATATACCTCTACTACGATGAGAACAGCATTATAGTTAACTGTATTTTCTTTTAATATGTTTATGGAAAAAATATAAAGTTGAAAAAAAAATGCATAAAATGATATCCTTCCAAAAATGAAGAATTCTAGGATTTTCCCTGAAATTGCTTTATTCTCTCTGGGCAAAGTGAGAGCATGATTTGGGAGGTCGGCCTTAAGCTTGTTGGTTGCTGGGTGGCCTGGATGCATCATTTATGGCAATGAATGGTTTATGTATGTGGCAGAGGGGTTTTGAAGCTCTGCCTAATTCCAGACAGTGCTATGATATCAATCCAGGACTGATGTAGTCATGCTTGTGTTTGCCAATAATAGGGTTAACCGCCCAGTTCGGAGCTCAATGAAGTTTGCCCATCATTTTGGCTGCTATACTTCCAAAGGCACTGTTACAGTTATCCATGTTCGAAGATGAGGGTGATCTGATCAGGAAACTTCCGTGTTAGAACAATCTTACCGCAGAAGAGGAAGAATTCATTTTCATTGGCTTTATAGAAGAGACCATACTGATATGTAAATGGTTGTTTCTCATCTGTGAAGTGTCAGTAAACTCAAATGTGGTTGTAGACCCTCCAGACTGGAAGAAATTCCAAAGAACAGGTTATTCTAAACATGTTCGTTCTCAGCAGAGGGGCTCCCACACTCTTTTTAAAGCTGGATAAAGGAGAGGTTTGGGTCAATGATAAGGTTGCTGACTTTTCTGGTGAGGCTGTGTGGTATTGGGGAGCATTCAGGGTGATCGAGACAAGTGGCAGCAGGTGCATTTTTTATTGGATGGGTGTAAAGTTTTACCACAAACATGTGGGAGTGATCAAGTGTAGAGAGGGAGCCAAAACCAACCAACAGGAGTTCAGAGGGCCGCGGGGGGGGGGGGGGGTTCTACCCCAGAGACATTTGATAAAATAATGGGTTGAACCGTGCATTTTACTGTACACCTTTTGAGAAAAAGCTACACAGTTTGCAATCGATTTTGTAGGTTAACTCGTGACAAAATCCAATTCCAATACAGACAAGTGTCCAACAGTGCACAGGAGCATTTTTCAACTCATAGGCATGATTCCTTTTTCCACAACATATCATAGTGTACAAACAATGTTCACGTTTGCTGTGCCCATACATTTCCATGCTGGCTGCACTAGAATATATGTCAGTATTCACATATGAGAACATACTTGTGTTGGCTCTGCCCATAATGCCAGTTATGATACTATAAGAAAATATGTCCATGCTGGCTGTGCCAATATGTGCCAACATATCCACGTAAGAACATACCTTTGTTGGTTTTACCAGAAATAATGCCATGCCGTAATAAGAAAACGTGTTCAGACTGGATGCACCAATGTAGGCTACTATGGCCACATAATTCAGACTTTACCCTTGATGCCCAGGAAAAAAATGACATGCCACAGTAACAATAAATGACTAGACTGGCTGTGTCAAAGTAAGCCAAGTCAAGCCACATAAGAACACTTATCATGTTTGTTCTATCATTATGCCCAGTAAACACGCCATGCCACAGTAATAGTACATGGCCAGACTGATGGCACCAAAGAAGGCCGCTCTAATGACAAAATAACAATTATCATGTTTTCTGTATCATTAAGATGAGTCATTATATCTTGCATGACCTTGCAGAAAAGGCTGCATCTCTATGGCACCAGTAAAGAGGCAGTACCAAGAGAGCATACTATTTAAACAAATGCATTTTTTATTTCTTCCTGAACGCAGTCAGACTACAGCTTGTTAGGAAATTGAGAGAGAATTCCAGAGAAGAGGGCAAATAACGTCAAAACATCAGTCCTGGCAGGGTTCGTTGTAGCTTGTTAGTAATCATCCAACTTTTAACTTCCTCCAGACAACAGTCTATGTTTTGAGATGAATCTGTAGATAGATTTGTATATCATCTACATTTGAATGATATTGGAAATCAATTATGGAGAAAATGGTTATGAATAGTTAAATATACATTTTTAAAAGCCCTGGTGAAAAACAAGAGCCCAGGAGAACCCCACAGGATATGAAATTGATTCAGACAATTTTCATCTTAACCAATTGAGGGGGGTTTATCGGAAAAGAGAAAAACCAGCACAATGCATCTTTTGAGACACCTACAATTTTTAACACCCTTCCAAGGAGGATATCATGATCCATCATGTAAAAGGTTGTCAATAGACCAAGCATAATCAGCATGGTATAAACACCATTGTCAGCATATTTCAATATATCGTCCCACTCAGAAACTAAGCATGAATCTGTTTCATTGGAGGGCCCAAAACCTTATTGTAAAGGGCCCAGGATTTTTGCTGGCAAATGCAAAATCCTGTTAGTGGTCAATAATTGTGTAGCACATCTGTATCTATGGATGATTTCTTAAAAAGAGGGGTAACCATATAGGACTTCAAACCCTCTGGAACAACCCCTTGTTCAAAAGTAAGATTGACACATGTTGTTATAATATCTGCCAAGTAGTAAGCTTGTTTCTGTGCAACACAAGCCGGCATGAAGTCATAATTTAAATTGCTACCTTTTAAAGCTCAAAGATAACCTAAAATGTATTCCAAGGAGCTTGGTGAGAAAAAAGAAAATGCTTTGGCCTCATGAACAATATCTAAGGGTGGTAGAATCAAAGACTGACTAACCTTTTCAATTTCATACCGATTGTATTAGTTTTATCTTCAAATAATTCATTTGGTAATTTGGTCGTAGGCAGGGCTCTAGGAGTTACATTGTAAGGATTAAATAAATTGCTGATAATGGTAAAGAGTAACCTAGGTCTATTGATGGAATTGTTAATTTTGTTTTGTTAAACACTTGATTTTGCCATACAAATTGCCTTTTTATATATATTTTAAGGCTAGTTTAGAAGAGTCTATGGATAAAGTATTCCTGTGTTTTCTCCACTTCTTTGTTTTCTTATGATGATCTTATTTTAGCATTCTCATTGATGCTCAGTAATACAATGCTGTGCCACACCAATAGTGTATGGCCAGCCTGGCTGCAACAAAATTGTCCAGTCTTGCCATGTACTAACACTTTTCATTCATCTTTGTTTTATCATTACATCCAGTAACAAACACCATGTCACAGTAATAGTACATGGCCGCGCTGGCTGCACCAAAGTAGGCCACTCTAGCCACAAAATAACACTTATTATGTTTTCTTTTTATTGATGTATTTTGGTGCCCAGTAAAAACATGCCATGCCATAGTAATAGAATATGACCAGACTGACTGGGCCAAAGTGGGACAGTCTAGCCATATAATAACACTTATCATGCTTGCATTATCGTTATGCCCAGTAACAAACATTAGCAGAATATGGCCAGACTGGCTGCACTGAAGTATGCTACTCTAACCTCAAATAACCCTTCATATGTTTGTTTTATTATTGATGCTCAGTAGAAGATGCAATTCCACAGTATTAGTATTTGGCCAGACTGTATTGTGCCAAAGTAGGTCCGTTTAGACACGTGATAACACATGTCATTTTTGCTACGTCATTGCACCCAGCAAGAATACCACCCCCACCCTAAATCAGCAGACCCCAGACTCGGCACATGCACACACATACACACATACATTAATTAATTTATGATTTGCTTACCTTCATCCCAGATTCGGAAGCTGTCTATCATGTTTTCTCACACTGGGGCTCTCTAGCTCCCACGCAGCACAAACAGCAACTAGGAAGCAGGAAATGCTTCCTGGTTCCTGCACATGCATAGAGGAGCCAGAGTGCTCTGTGCACAATGCCCCAGGCTATCTGAATGTGCGAAGACGTACAGGAGCACCTCCTACACACAGTCAGACCAGCAGCTGGGGAAGATAAAAGCCCTTGCCTTGCATAGCTTATTGGGCATGCATGCTGGGAAACCTGAACTGTCAAAGAGAAACCATGTTTCCCATTGAAAACAGTTAAAGCTAGCCTAGACGCACAACCTCAGCTGCAGCAAGCAGCTGAGGGTGTACTCAGTGTATACACTTCTGGCTTGACTTTTCCGAATGGGTCAGCGCCAGCTTTCCCATTATGAATGAGCCTCTACTGATGATGAAAGTACATAACTTTTCCACTTCGCCAATGTTCTCTGTACATTCTGATGTGTAGATCTGCATACTATTAACAAAGAGGTAGATAGACCTATCAGCAGTTAAGTCATTAGACGATGCCAAATATCAGTTCACAATTTTATTAAGATACAATTTTATAAAACACATAAATGTGGAAAAACACACACTACATTCATAAAAAGACTAGTATATGTCTGCGTGACAAAAAACCTTCACAAAGGCTTAATCAATTTTTTATGGAGAATATCTTCCATGCAGTAATATTCTAATGTTCAAATATAAAGTTTAATGCTTATTGAAAGACAGTGTGCGATCGCTATACTATCAGACTCAACATGTTTCAGTCCTCATTTTATGTTCCGGGAGTTTCTTCAGAAGTAGTTTCACGTTATTTTTTAAAAACGTTTCATTCGAAAAGGTTAAGACAATCTCCATTAATGAAGTCGTTATCTTGTTGGGATCGCCATAACTGCTGATAGAAAAGAATTAAAAATTAGGACCGAGTACTTAATACTAAAATTAGGGCTTGCTCAGAACAGGTAACCAATTACCTTTTAAAGCTAGTGGGATGGGTCCTTTTATAGATGCAAAATCCTCGATAAGTCAGGAACTGGCCTGTTTTCATCTGCGTGTGTCATAACCCTTTTAAGAAATATATCAGTATATCAATTAGACTCCAGGACTCCATGTGCTAACTCACACCAAAGACACCGACAGCTTTAGTACATTGCACCTCACCATTATTACCTGGAATTCTCTTCCACGTTTCTCGTACGGTCTCTTCAAGAGCCAACAGCCCGATTCCGGATAGGTCAATTTCCCAAAAACTATCTGTACAGAAAAGCACAGCTGTGTGGAGCTATTTCTCAGCCCAGTTAAAGGGTAAGGGGAGACACATTTGGATTTAGGGGTCTAACTGAGAATTCCATTTGGGAATAACTGCCGCTTAAAATTGTAGGTAGCAGCAATAATAATTTTTTAAAAAATAATAAATTGTGGCTTTTTTGAACAGTTTTTGGGAAATTGACTAATCCGGAATCGGGGTTGTTGGCTCTTGACGAGACCATACCAGAAACGTGGAAGAGAATTCCAGGTGCAATGTACTAAAGCTGTCGGTGTCTTTGGTGTGAGTTAGCATATGGAGTCCTGGAGTGTAATTGATATATTGATATATTTATTGACAGGGTTACGACATACGCAGAAGAAAACAGGCCAGTTCCTGACTTATCGAGGATTTTGGCATCTATAAAAGGATCCATCCCAATAGCTTGAAAAGGTAATTGGTTACCTTTTCTGAGCAAGCCCTAATAGTAAGGCATAGGAATTTTAGTATTAAGTACTTGGTCCTAATTTTTAATTCTTTTCTATCAGCAGTTACGCCGATCCCAACAAGATAACAACTTCATTAATGGAGATTTTCTTAACCTTTTTGAATGAAACGTTTTTATTTTTTTTATTTTTTAAATAACGTGTCACTACTCCTGAAGGAAGTCCCGGAATATAAATTGAGGACTGAAACATGTTGAGTCTGATAGTATAGCCATCGCAGACTGTATTTCGATAAGCATTACACTTTATATTTGAACATTAGAATATTACTGCATGGAAGATGCTCTCCATACAAAATTAATTAAGTGTTGAATTGAGCCTTTGTGAAGGTTTTTTTGTCACGCAGGCTTATACTAGTCTTTTTATGAATGTGCTGTGTGTTTTTCCACATTTGTGTTTTTTTTTATAAAATTGTATCTTAATAAAACTGTGAACTGATATTTGGCATTATCTAATGGCTTAACTGCTGATAGGTCTATCTATCTCTTTGTTAATAGTATTCTCACTTCCCACCAGAAGGTCGAGAGATCACTTGATATTGATCAGTGTGGGTTCCCCTAGTTTATTTAGTGTAGATCTGCATGCCATTGGCATACATCCTCTTTCTAGCAAACCCTTGTTTCTCTTTGATTTTAAGGCTCTAGTTCTTCTTCTTCTGCCTGGCCCTCGTTCATTTTGACTCTCAGACTCTGATTACTCGTGGTCACGTCCTGGGTCCTATCTCATTGTGTTGTCATGGGTCGTTCCTCTGCCAGATGTGATTCCTCTCACAAGGTCACACCCTTATTCCTCTTTCACTGTCAGGCTACGGTTCATCTTCCACCATCAGCTGCAAGTCCTCCTTTCACAATCAGGCCCTGGTTCATCTCTTACGGTCAGGTCCTGGCTCCTGTCTTATTGCCTGGCCTTGGTCTATGACTCCAGTTCCTCTCTCACTGTCCTGTCCTGGTCCATTTCCTACTGGCATGGCCTGGTTCCTCTCTCACTGTCTAGCCTTGGCTCCTCCCTCACTCTAAGGCACTTATTTCCTGGCCTAGTTTTTCTCTCAATGTCATGCGTTGTTCCTCTCTCACTATCAGGCGATGACTTCTCACTCACTGTAGCCGTTTTCCTCTCTGGTGTGTTCAAGATATAGGAACCCCCAACAAGTGTCTTTTTCTACACCTGCGAAAGCCCTCCTCGAGCTGGTGCTCAGGGCAACATTCACACACTGTGCGGGCTGTGTTTTACCTTTTTTTGGCAACCAGGGGCTCCTTCATGCTCTTAAGTTGGAGCCACTCACCCCGCTTGCAGTGTTACGCACACAGCACTCACCGTCGCTCTGGACCGCTACACATCCTTTTCCTGCTGCAGCTGCTCCGGTGGAATGAGCCAGGCTGGGAGGCTTGTCATAGCACTCGTCGCCACAATGTTGTAATTTCAGAAAGGAATCACACGAGCTTTCACATACAGCAAGAGGTGTCTATTAAGCTTTTTCCACAGACACCACAGAACAGGCGCTGCAGCCATAGCTGAACTGCCACCAACAGTCGTTGAACCAGGGGTGTTGCTAGGTCTGGAAAAGACCCGGGGCTACGCTGTTGTCGGAACTGTTGGGACTGGGGGCTAGCTAGTCTTTTGGCTGTAGCTCCTGAGATTCTATCCGGGGCTACAACCAAAAGACCAGGGGCTATAGCCCCCTTAGCCCCCCTCTAGCAACGCCTCTGCGTTGAACCCTACAATATATAGCGCGGAATGACATGCAGCAGTACTACGAAACACTATGAATTACATCCCACAACCACAATAGAAACCATGTCAGTACAATAAACGGCATAGGTGTGGCCTAAGCACATACAAGTCGTTCATTGACCGGCTCAGGTTCATCTCTCACTGTCAGGCCCTTACACGTCTCTCCCACCATCCCACTCTGGTTCATATCTTACCATCAGGCCCTGGTTTGTCACGCATTGTCTGTCAATGGCTTATTCCTCCCTGCGATAGCCTAGTTGGTCTCTCTCTGTCTGGCCCTGGCTCATGTTTCAGTGCCTAGTTAATCCCTCACTACTATGTCCTTGTTCCTGGCTCCTCCCTCACATTCTGGCTGTGATTCTTCTCTATGAGGCTCTGGTGCCTCTTTCACTGTCTGCCCGTGGCTCATCTATGGCTGTCTGGTTCACTTCTCTCTGTCAGGCACTCGTTCCTCTCTTACAATTAGGCCATTTTTTCCCTCTCACTGTCAGGCCCTGGTTCCTATCGCACTGTATGGCTCTGATTAATCTTTCATTGTCAGGCGCTGGGTTTTCTCTCTCTTAGACCCTGAACCATCCTCACTGTCAGGACCTGATTCCCCTCTCACTGCCTGGCCTTGATGATTCTCTCACTGTCAGGATCCAATTTCACTCTCACTGTCACACCCTGGTTCCATTCTCAATACTAGGCTTTTGTTACTCTCTTACTTTCAGGCCACGGCCGCTCGCCTACTGACAGGTGCTGGTTCCTTTCTCTGTCAGGCACTGATCTTCCCTCAGTGTCAGGCCATTTTCATCTCTCATGATGTTGCCCTATTTCCTTTCTCACTGTCAGGTACTGGTTGCTTTCTCAATATCTGGCCCTGTTGCTTGTCTCACAGACATGCAACTCTTCTCTCACCACCAGGCCCTTGTTCCCATCTCACTGCCTAGCCTTGGTTATCCTCTCACAGTCAGCCTCGAGTTCCTCTCTCACTGTCATCCCTGGTTTTTCCCTCACGTTCAGCTCCTAGTTTTTCTCTCACTGTCAAACTCTTAATCTTTTCTCACTGTCAGGCTTTGGTTCTTGTTCAAGTATCTGGCACTATTTCCTCTCTCCCTGCCAGGCCCTTGGTCCACTCTCACTATCAAATCCTGTTTCATTTATTACCCTCAGGCACTGTTCCCTCTCTTATTGCCTGACCTGGTTCATCACTAACCTATCTGGTTCCTGTTTTCCTGTCTAGTTTCCGTCTCTCCGTCAGGCACTGGTTTATCTCTTGCAGTTAGGCCATTTGTTCCCTTTCTCTGCCAGGGCCTGGTTCCTCTCTCACTGTTGAGCTCTGGCGCTTCTCTCTCTACATACCCTGGTTCTTCTTTCACTGTCAGTCCCTGCATCCACTCTCACTTTTTCTGTCATTGGTTATTCTCTCACTGTCAGGCTCTGCTTCCTCTCGCACTGCCAGCTGCTGGTTCCATTCTCACTTTCTGTCCTTGGTTATTCTCGCTCTGTCAGACTCTGGTTTTACTCACACTTTCGTGCCCTGGTTCCTCTCTTACTGTAGACTCTGTTTTTTGGCTCGCTGCCATGTCCTGGTTCATCTCTCACTGTCAGTCCCTGCCTCCACTCTCACTTTTTCTGTCCTTGGTTATTCTCTTACTGTCAGGCTCCACTTCCTCTCGCACTGTCAGGCCCTGCTTCTTCTCTCACTGTAGACTCCTGTTTTCTCTCTAACTGTAATGTCCTGGTTCATCTCTCACTGTCAGTCCCTGCCTCCACTCTCCCTTTTTCTGTCCTGGTTATTCTCTCACTGCCAAGCTCCACTTCCTCTCGCACTGCCAGGCCCTGGTTCTTCTCTCACTGTCTGCCCCTGTATTTTCTCTCATTCTCAGGCCCTGGTACCTCTCTCTGTAAGGTCCAGGATCATCTCTCACTTTCTAACAGTGGCTGATCTCTCAGGATCAGGCACTTGATCCTCTTTTGTTATTAGGCCATTCCTTCCCTGCATTCCTCACAATTTGCTCTCAGGGTCCTGTACCGAGGGCCTCACCTATAGTCATCTGTTATGCATGCAACAAGCAAACAACATACCATGTCAGATGCAGAAGCTATGTGAATCAAGCTGAGAGGTAAAAGCATGCCAAGTACTGATGGTCTGGAAATGATGAAGCCACCAGTGGAAGGCATTATACCATAGCATGCACAGTATGAACACTCGAACACATGAAGGCACAGCAATGTCATGCTTTGCACCTTGAGGGTTACTCAAAAACCTTACTCTTGAGCTCTCTCTGTTGGATGCTGCATTTTCAGACTTCATCTTACCAGGTACTTCGACTGCCTTTCGATTTTCATCAACAAAACATTAATGCTCCCATTCAAAATGAGCAAAGCTTTAACATTGGCACATCCTTGCCTCACGGTTACCAAAAAAAGATGCCCCCTAGGACCGATCCGTGAAAAAATCTACCTTTTCTTGTGTCTGATCTACAGAAGGCCAAAGTGGCAGGACAAAAACATGTTTTTTACAGGGTTTCGTAAGACTTTGTAAAGGTTGGGAAGGAGCACAAGACATATTGGTCATTGGTGTGTGTGTGTGTGTGTGTTATGTTGGTTGTCTGTGCCAGAAGGCATGTCCTATGTATGTGTGCCATATGGCAAAACGAGGCTAGGGCAGGGCCGCTTCCATTATCGGCAGCACCTGACTGATTTGCATATGACTGGACCCCTTTTGCAATGGCACAGGCGGGCTATAAAACGGTGGTGTGGAAGGTTGCCCAGAGCAATGCCAGTGGTTCAGATTAATTCAAAACCTTCCACCCATCACTTTTGTGGTTTCATATGGCAAAACGAGAACATCTTTTTAGTGAGTGTATACTCAACCTACGGGTACACAAAGGTTTAAGGAGCGCTAGATCTGATCTTCAATCTAGAAGCAACGCCGGCATCTGAACTCTTGCCTTTGGACAAGTTATCCACCAGAGCACGCACTGACAACCTTCTAAAGAAATAATGATCTTCTGTTGGATTGGCAGTCATGCTTCAGGTCTAGACAGAGAGACTGAGGCTACCGTCCCCCCAAAAAGCAAACCCCTGGTCCACGGACCAGTCGTCCCTATTGATCTGCAATTGAATATCAGAGTCAGCAGTGTCACATTCAGTCATCCTCTGGTGTGCCTAATTTATGTCTACCAGAAAGTCTCATATTGTATCACATCATTAGCACCCGGGTCGGGGAAGCCAGCCATGTAGGTTGCTCAGACGGCGGGCTGAACCCTACGCCTTGCCACCTTCCAACCAACGATCTTGTTCCCTCTAGTCTCTTCCCCTTCCACCCCCTTACCCATATTACCTGAATCCTTTGGTGGTGGTGCCCCTGACACTCCGCATCCATGCTGGCCGCCATGGAAATGGAAGAGGGGCTCTGCATTCATTCAAACAAAATGACATTGGTGTCAGCACCCCGGTTTTCGGGTTGAAAACTGGTGCTAATGGCAATAAAACCCGATCTAGCCTGCCGTATCAGGTTTTATTGCCATATTCACACGATGTCTTCTAAAGTTTATCAGCGGGTTGGACCTCTTGCCTCTCCTAGTCAAGATTTATTTATCAGTGATTTCTCAGGTGCCTCATGCCAGAGTGCCAAGAGGGCGAGGGTGTGGAATGGGCAGTGGTAGGATATATTTAACAGCAGCAAATCCTAGACTTTTGCCGAGAACTTTGCATTACACTGGCTTCGGCTTCCACTGCGGTCACAATGCCTATCTCTAGCTTTCAAGCTCTAACAAGCGTGTCACTAAAAACAGAGAACAGCTGCAGGTAGATTACTACTGGAAAGGAAATGGATGAGCTTGACCTACTGGAAAACTGAACTGTAATTGGGAGGCTTGAGGCAGCATTAAAAACCCTGCTATTTACAATCTTACCGATCTGGTGAGCAGTGGTGGGTCTGCGCAGGACAATTCATGTCAGAGCTCCTAAATATCCAGGAAGCATCCTCTCAAAGTACCAACCACCAGGGTCCCAGCCCCCAAAAATCCCATGAGACGGGGCTGCGCTTGTTCCAGAGCTAGAGGCAAATGCTTCTCGTTTCTGAGTTTTAAGAAGTGGAGTTAGCTTCAGAGAAGCTTTGCTAGGAAGTCAATCTGATGCAGTCCAAGGAAGAACTCCAAGCATCTCCAATGAAGCCCACTGCCCTCTGCCGGTGCATTAACGATGCCCATCTATGGTTAATCCGGTCAACTGCCCTTCAGGCCTCGGATCCCTGTGGATTTAGAGTGCGAGGAAAACTACTTTAACATAAGCATAAGACCAGGGTAGCTGCATATCAACTCAATCGGAGACCTCTTCTGTTTTAATCAAGAAGAGGTTAAAGACCTGCCTTTCTTCCTGTGCTATGTCGCAAATCTCACAGGCTAAAATTCTGGCTTTGTTCTGAGATTCATTCACTTTTCTGATAAGAAAGCTCTTTATCTGTCCAGAACAGTTTTTATCTTGGTAAGTATTGATTTTTTTCTCTGTACTTTGATTAGATTTAGTCGCAAGCATTTACCCCTCTGGTGAGGGTTATGTTCAAGTACATCTTTCCCAACAAGTAAATCAAATGGAGCGCCATGTTCCTTTTTTTAATGGTGTCATATTTCTTCTGATGGGACCATCTATCATTGCAAGTGTCGCATTTTCAATTTTAGGGAAATTCCTGTTTTGGAAGGTGATGCCTCACCAGAATGAAGGTTGGAGGAGAGGCCTCTGAACTTTGGTGGAGACAATTGGCCAGATCATCAAACCTTTCATGACCCATGAAAATAGGAGCAGGCCCATTTTCAAAGGGCATCTAAAAAAAAAAAATGAGCAGGCCCATTCTCTAAGGGCATCTAAAAAATAGAAGCAGGCCCATTCTCAAGGGGCATCTAAAAAAATAGGAGCAGGCCCATTTTCAAAGGGCAGCTGAAAAAAATAGAAACAAGCCCATTCTTCTAAAAGGGCATTTGAAAGAAATAGGAGCAGGCCCATTCTCAATAGGAGCAGGCCCTTTCTCAAAGGGCATCTACAAAAATAGGAGCAGATCCATTCTCAAAGGGCATCTGAAAAATAATAGGAGCAGGCCCATTCTCAGAGGGCATCTGAAAGAAATAGGAGCAGGCCCATTCTCAAAGGACATCTAAAAAAATAGGAGCAGTCCCATTCTCAAAGGACATCTCAAAAAATAGGAGCAGGCCCATTCTCAAAGGACATCTCAAAAAATAGGAGCAGACCCATTCTCAAAGGACATCTGAAAAAATAGAAGCACGCCCATTCTCAAAGGACATCTGAAAAAATAGAAGCAGGCCCATTCTCAAAAGGAATCTAAAAACATAGGGGCAGGCCCATTTTCAAAGGGCATCTGAAAAAAATAGAAGCAGGCCCATTCTTCTCAAAGGGCATTTGAAAGAAATAGGAGCAGGCCCATTCTCAAAGAGCATCTAAAGAATAGGAGCAGGCCCATTCTCAAAGGGCATCTAAAAAAATGGATCAGGCCCATTCTCTAAGGGCATCTAAAAAATAGGAGCAGGCCCATTCTCTAAGGGCATCTAAAAAAATAGAAACAGGCCCATTCTCAAAGGGCATCTAAATAAAATAGGAGCAGGCCCATTTTCAAAGAGCATCTGAAAAAAATAGAAGCAAGCCCATTCTTCTCAAAGGGCATTTGAAAGAAATAGGAGCAGGCCCATTCTCAATAGGAGCAGGCCCTTCCTCAAAGGGCATCTACAAAAATAGGAGCAGGCCCATTCTCAAAGGGCATCTGAATAAAAATAGGAGCAGGCCATTCTCAAAGGGCATCTGAAAGAAATAGGAGCAGGCCCATTCTCAAAGGCCATCTGAAAAAAATAGGAGCAGCCCCATTCTCAAAGGACATCTAAAAAAATAGGAGCGTGCCCATTCTCTAAGGGCATCTAAAAAATAGGAGCAGTCCCATTTTCAAAGGGCAGCTGAAAAAAATAGAAGCAAGCCCATTCTTTTAAAAGGGCATTTGAAAGAAATAGGAGCAGGCCCATTCTCAATAGGAGCAGGCCCTTCCTCAAAGTGCATCTACAAAAATAGGAGCAGATCCATTCTCAAAGGGCATCTGAATAATAATAGTAGCAGGCCCATTCTCAGAGGGCATCTGAAAGAAATAGGAGCAGGCCCATTCTCAAAGGCCATCTGTAAAAGATAGGAGCAGCCCCATTCTCAAAGGACATCTAAAAAAATAGGAGCAGTCCCATTATCAAAGGACATCTAAAGAAATAGGAGCAGGCCCATTCTCAAAGAGCATCTAAAAAATAGGAGCAGGCCCATTTCCAAAGGGCATCTGAAAAAAATAGAAGCAGGCCCATTCTCAAAGGGCATCTGAAAAAAATAGAAGTAAGCCCATTCTTCTCAAAAGACATCTGAAAGAAATAGGAGCAGGCCCATTCCCAAAGAGCATCTAAAAAATAGGAGCAGGCCCATTCTCAAAGGGCATCTAAAAAACATGGAGCAGGCCCATTCTCTAAGGGCATCTAAAAAATAGGAGCAGGCCCATTCTCTAAGGGCATCTAAATAAATATAAACAGGCCCATTCTCAAATGGCATCTAAAAAAAATAGGAGCAGGCCCATTTTCAAAGGGCATCTGAAAAAAATAGGAGCAAGCCCATTCTTCTCAAAGGGCATTTGAAAGAAATAGGAGCAGGTCCATTCTCAATAGGAGCAGGCCCTTCCTCAAAGGGCATCTACAAAAATAGGAGCAGGCCCATTCTCAAAGGGCATCTGAATAAAAATAGGAGCAGGCCCATTTTCAAAGAGCATCTCAAAAAATAGGAGCAGACCCATTCTCAAAGGCCATCTGAAAAAAATAGGAGCAGCCCCATTCCCAATGGACATCTAAAAAATAGGAGCAGTCCCATTCTCAAAGGACATCTAAAAAAATAGGAGCAGGCCCATTCTCAAAGAGCATTTAAAAAATAGGAGCAGGCCCATTCTCAAAGGGCATCTGAAAAAATAAAATGAGATGGCCCATTCTCTAAGGGCATCTAAAAAAAATAGAAGCAGGCCTATTCTCAAGGGGCATCTAAAAAAAATGGAGCGTGCCCATTCTCTAAGGGCATCTAAAAAATAGGAGCAGTCCCATTTTCAAAGGGCAGCTGAAAAAAATAGAAGCAAGCCCATTCTTCTAAAAGGGCATTTGAAAGAAATAGGAGCAGGCCCATTCTCAATAGGAGCAGGCCCTTCCTCAAAGTGCATCTACAAAAATAGGAGCAGATCCATTCTCAAAGGGCATCTGAATAATAATAGGAGCAGGCCCATTCTCAGAGGGCATCTGAAAGAAATAGGAGCAGGCCCATTCTCAAAGGCCATCTGTTAAAGATAGGAGCAGCCCCATTCTCAAAGGACATCTAAAAAAATAGGAGCAGGCCCATTCTCAAAGGACATCTGAAAAAATAGAAGCAGGCCCATTCTCAAAGGGCATCTAAAAAAATAGGAGCAGGCCCATTTCCAAAGGGCATCTGAAAAAAATAGAAGCAAGCCCATTCTTCTCAAAAGACATTTGAAAGAAATAGGAGCAGGCCCATTCCCAAAGAGCATCTAAAAAATAGGAGCAGGCCCATTCTCAAAGGGCATCTAAAAAACATGGAGCAGGCCCATTCTCAAGGGGCATCTAAAAAAATAGGAGCAGGCCCATTTTCAAAGGGCAGCTGAAAAAAATAGAAACAAGCCCATTCTTCTAAAAGGGCATTTGAAAGAAATAGGAGCAGGCCCATTCTCAATAGGAGCAGGCCCTTTCTCAAAGGGCATCTACAAAAATAGGAGCAGATCCATTCTCAAAGGGCATCTGAAAAATAATAGGAGCAGGCCCATTCTCAGAGGGCATCTGAAAGAAATAGGAGCAGGCCCATTCTCAAAGGACATCTAAAAAAATAGGAGCAGTCCCATTCTCAAAGGACATCTCAGAAAATTGGAGCAGGCCCATTCTCAAAGGACATCTCAAAAAAGAGGAGCAGACCCATTCTCAAAGGACATCTGAAAAAATAGAAGCACGCCCATTCTCAAAGGACATCTGAAAAAATAGAAGCAGGCCCATTCTCAAAGGGCATCTAAAAACATAGGGGCAGGCCCATTTTCAAAGGGCATCTGAAAAAAATAGAAGCAGGCCCATTCTTCTCAAAGGGCATTTGAAAGAAATAGGAGCAGGCCCATTCTCAAAGAGCATCTAAAGAATAGGAGCAGGCCCATTCTCAAAGGGCATCTAAAAAAATGGAGCAGGCCCATTCTCTAAGGGCATCTAAAAAATAGGAGCAGGCCCATTCTCTAAGGGCATCTAAAAAAATAGAAACAGGCCCATTCTCAAAGGGCATCTAAATAAAATAGGAGCAGGCCCATTTTCAAAGGGCATCTGAAAAAAATAGAAGCAAGCCCATTCTTCTCAAAGGGCATTTGAAAGAAATAGGAGCAGGCCCATTCTCAATAGGAGCAGGCCCTTCCTCAAAGGGCATCTACAAAAATAGGAGCAGGCCCATTCTCAAAGGGCATCTGAATAAAAATAGGAGCAGGCCATTCTCAAAGGGCATCTGAAAGAAATAGGAGCAGGCCCATTCTCAAAGGCCATCTGAAAAAAATAGGAGCAGCCCCATTCTCAAAGGACATCTAAAAAAATAGGAGCAGTCCCATTCTCAAAGGACATCTAAAAAAAAGGAGCAGGCCCATTCTCAAAGAGAATTTAAAAAATAGGAGCAGGCCCATTCTCAAAGGGCATCTGAGAAAATAAAATGAGAAGGCCCATTCTCTAAGGGCATCTAAAAAAAATAGAAGCAGGCCCATTCTCAAGGGGCATCTAAAACAAATTGAGCGTGCCCATTCTCTAAGGGCATCTAAAAAATAGGAGCAGTCCCATTTTCAAAGGGCAGCTGAAAAAAATAGAAGCAAGCCCATTCTTTTAAAAGGGCATTTGAAAGAAATAGGAGCAGGCCCATTCTCAATAGGAGCAGGCCCTTCCTCAAAGTGCATCTACAAAAATAGGAGCAGATCCATTCTCAAAGGGCATCTGAATAATAATAGGAGCAGGCCCATTCTCAGAGGGCATCTGAAAGAAATAGGAGCAGGCCCATTCTCAAAGGCCATCTGTAAAAGATAGGAGCAGCCCCATTCTCAAAGGACATCTAAAAAAATAGGAGCAGTCCCATTATCAAAGGACATCTAAAAAAATAGGAGCAGGCCCATTCTCAAAGAGCATCTAAAAAATAGGAGCAGGCCCATTTCCAAAGGGCATCTGAAAAAAATAGAAGCAGGCCCATTCTCAAAGGGCATCTAATAAAATAGGAGCAGGCCCATTTCCAAAGGGCCTCTGAAAAAAATAGAAGCAAGCCCATTCTTCTCAAAAGACATTTGAAAGAAATAGGAGCAGGCCCATTCCCAAAGCGCATCTATAAAATAGGAGCAGGCCCATTCTCAAAGGGCATCTAAAAAACATGGAGCAGGCCCATTCTCTAAGGGCATCTAAAAAATAGGAGCAGGCCCATTCTCTAAGTGCATCTAAAAAAAATAGGAGCAGGCCCATTTTCAAATGGCATCTAAAAAAAATAGGAGCAGGCCCATTCTCAAAGAGCATCTAAAAAAAAGGAGCAGGCCCATTTCCAAAGGGCATCTGAAAAAAATAGAAGCAGGCCCATTCTCAAAGGGCATCTAATAAAATAGGAGCAGGCCCATTTCCAAAGGGCCTCTGAAAAAAATAGAAGCAAGCCCATTCTTCTCAAAAGACATTTGAAAGAAATAGGAGCAGGCCCATTCCCAAAGCGCATCTATAAAATAGGAGCAGGCCCATTCTCAAAGGGCATCTAAAAAACATGGAGCAGGCCCATTCTCTAAGGGCATCTAAAAAATAGGAGCAGGCCCATTCTCAAATGGCATCTAAAAAAAATAGGAGCAGGCCCATTTTCAAATGGCATCTAAAAAAAATAGGAGCAGGCCCATTTTCAAAGGGCATCTGAAAAAAATAGGAGGAGGCCCATTCTTCTCAAAGGGCATTTTAAAGAAATAGGAGCAGCCCCATTCCCAAAGGACATCTAAAAAAATAGGAGCAGTCCCATTGTCAAAGGGCATCTGAATAAAAATAGGAGCAGGCCCATTTTCAAAGGGCATCTGAAAGAAATAGGACCAGGCCCATTCTCAAAGGCCATCTGAAAAAAATAGGAGCAGCCCCATTCCCAAAGGACATCTAAAAAAATAGGAGCAGTCCCATTGTCAAAGGACATCTAAAAAATAGGAGCAGGCCCATTCTCAAAGAGCATTTAAAAAATAGGAGCAGGCCCATTCTCAAAGGGCATCTGAAAAAATAGAAGCAGGCCCATTCTCAAAGGGCATCTAAAAAAATAGGAGCAGGCCCATTTTCAAAGGGCATCTGAAAAAAATAGAAGCAAGCCCATTCTTCTCAAATGGCATTTGAAAGACATAAGAGCAGGCCCATTCTCAATAGGAGCAGGACCTTCCTCAAAGGGCATCTACAAAAATAGGAGCTGGCCCATTCTCAAAGGCCAGCTGAAAAAATTAGGAGCCAGCCCATTCTCAAAGAGCATCTAAAAAATAGGAGCAGGCCCATTCTCAAAGGGCATCTGAAAAAAAATAGGAGCAGGCCCATTCTCAAAGGACATGTCAAAAAATAGGAGCCGGCCCATTCTCAAAGAGCATCTAAAAAATAGAAGCAGGCCCATTCTCAAAGGGCATCTGAAAAAAATAGGAGCAGGCCCATTATCAAAGGGCATCTAAAAAAGAGGAGAAAGCCCAACCTCAAAGGGCATCTAAATAAATAGAATCAGGCCCATTCTCAAAGGGAAGGTGAAAAAGATAGGAGCCGGCCCAATCTCAAATGGGCATCTGAAAAAAATAGGAGCAGCCCCTTTCTCAGAGGGCACCTGAATGAAATAGGAGCAGGCCCATTCTCAAATGGCATCTTAAAGAAATAGAAGCAGGCCCATTCTCAAAGGGTGTCTGAAAAAATGGGAGCACGCCCATTCTGAAAGGGCATCTGAAAGAAATAGGACCAGGCCCATTCTCAAAGGCCATCTGAAAAAAATAGGAGCAGCCCCATTCCCAAAGGACATCTAAAAAAATAGGAGCAGGCCCATTCTCAAAGGGCATCTGAAAAAATAGAAGCAGGCCCATTCTCAAAGGGCATCTAAAAAAATAGGAGCAGGCCCATTTTCAAAGGGCATCTGAAAAAAATAGAAGCAAGCCCATTCTTCTCAAATGGCATTTGAAAGACATAAGAGCAGGCCCATTCTCAATAGGAGCAGGACCTTCCTCAAAGGGCATCTACAAAAATAGGAGCTGGCCCATTCTCAAAGGCCAGCTGAAAAAATTAGGAGCCGGCCCATTCTCAAAGAGCATCTAAAAAATAGGAGCAGGCCCATTCTCAAAGGGCATCTGAAAAAAAATAGGAGCAGGCCCATTCTCAAAGGACATGTCAAAAAATAGGAGCCGGCCCATTCTCAAAGAGCATCTAAAAAATAGAAGCAGGCCCATTCTCAAAGGGCATCTGAAAAAAATAGGAGCAGGCCCATTATCAAAGGGCATCTAAAAAAGAGGAGAAAGCCCAACCTCAAAGGGCATCTAAATAAATAGAATCAGGCCCATTCTCAAAGGGAAGGTGAAAAAGATAGGAGCCGGCCCAATCTCAAATGGGCATCTGAAAAAAATAGGAGCAGCCCCTTTCTCAGAGGGCACCTGAATGAAATAGGAGCAGGCCCATTCTCAAATGGCATCTTAAAGAAATAGAAGCAGGCCCATTCTCAAAGGGTGTCTGAAAAAATGGGAGCACGCCCATTCTGAAAGGGCACCTGAAAGAAATAGGAGCAGGCCCATTCTCAAAGGGCACCTGAAAGAAATAGGAGCAGGCCCATTCTCAAATGGCATCTTAAAGAAATTGGAGCAGGCCCATTCTCAAAGGGCACCATTCAGATGCCCTTTTTCTCCCCCCTTATGTGCATGACGGGACATGGGGATTCTGCACATTTAAAAGTGCATCCCAAATTCACAAATGGGATGTGCTTTTACATGTGCAGAAATTAGTTTCATCCCCTGTGCCTATTGCAGCCACACTTGTTTTTCCTTCCCTCAAACGTGGATGGAAGTGCTTTTTTTCTGATCATATCACAGAGATGGGGAGGGCCGATCTCTGTGAAACGCGCTCCCAGCAACCATGGTGCTGCTGGGAGCCTGTGCTACATTAGTGCTGGGAGCACTGCCCACGCTCATATATGCAAGGGGGCTGGTCAGCACATCTTTGCGCCACAGTCCAGCTCCTCCGGGAATGTGCACATCACCTTTTTAGAATGAGGTGATCTGGAGCTTCAGCAATTAGCGCGAATGGAAAAAGCGCCATTGAAAAGAGCGCATCCTCTGCGCTTGTTTCAGTTGTGCTCATTTTTGGGAATCTGGCCCAATGTGTGCATGAAGAGCAGACTGTGACGTTGGATGAGGCGGTGATGGGAATGGCGGGGTAAGTGACCTGTTTTGAGGCTGAATTTCCAACCCGTAAACTAGGGCATTTTTTCTATGTTATACATAGGCAGGGAACATCGAAGGCAGAACTGAGAATGGCTAAGCCCACCAGATCCTGGGTATGTCGGAGGTTTCTTCTTTTCAGGGATATTTTATGTAACTGATTTCTTTCGGCATCATTGTAGGGTTACTGAAACTATTACAGGAGCAATGTGCATGGTTAAACCTTTTCAGGGACTTCCGGGGTCTTTTTCTGCAGAGTACTGGTGTGCAGTAATTATGATGGGAGCACTTGCAGGATACTCCTATTGCTTCCTCTTCTTGAAACCATCGCTCATTGTATTACCTGTTTCCTTTGCTTATCACCTCTGTCTTGCAGCTGCTGTTTGTTTTTTGACTTCTGTCTTTTTGGCAGCTATACAAACTGCTGTTGTAACTCTGCCACTCCCTCACAGGAGGCTTTCCCTCCACCTGGAACCTAACCAGTTATCTGCAGTGGTCGAAGTGCAAAACAAAGTTCCCTCTACCCCGCCCACTTTTCCACACCCACCCTTTTCTACTCCCTCTTCTCCCCCATACTCACCATAACCCCACAATTCCTACTCCCTAGCTGCGTCCTTCCTTTCCCCCTCCCACCCTACAAAGCTGTGTTTCTTGCAAGACTGAAGAAAACACAGATGAAAGAATAAGTGTCATTGTCCCCCTCAGAATGCAGCTGTATGCGGCCTCCCCTTCCAATCACCCACCATGCACACCTCTTATGGGACATGCCCGGGACTATAGCCACTGACACGCCCCCACCCCGCCCCATCCCCTCATTACCTGCAAACACAGCTGCACCAGCAGAAATGTGCAGTTCGCTGCCGAGCTGGGCTTTTTTGACTGCTTGGGAATGGGTTTTATGTCCCAAGCAGTCTACTGAAATAAAGACAGCCAATCCAGCAACAGCGAATTACCGCAATGAGATGGGACACCGGATTGTTACGGGCAGGGCCTCCCCAGCAGGGTAATAGTTAAAAGCAAAGGGGACCTTTAATGCCGTCCTGACGCGGCACTCCAAGTCGCATGAAGTAAGGGAACTATGACAGATTTCCCTGAGGCGTAAGGGAACGCAGTACCCCTCCCAGTTTGACCTCTGGTTATCCTTGAAGTGTGAACTTCAGAGTGTTTCCTTATAACCGGGACACTGGGCTGTTTTCCAGAGGCTTGATGGGACAGGGAGACATGTGTGGAAAAGCCGGAGGGACCCCCTAGAACAGGACTCCTCATCACCCTGCTCCCTTCCTGAGTGGTAGACGTTATCTTACTCTGAGTGTATACTGTACAAAATTACTACCTAGTAGTTTCAGAGCGCTACAGAAGACGAAAAATAAGCCTAGGCTATAAGACACAAATAAATATGTTTTCAGGCTCACCCTCTTCCACGACCCTGGCAGTGACCATTCATTCGGGTCACTAACAGTGACCTCTAGGGGCTAATTCCTGCAACAACACCCCACGGGGATTTCGAGCAGACCAGGCGCCAAATGCAAAAACAGCGCAAGTCTGACTGAATCTATATGCTCCCCTAATGGAGTCTCATTTCTTCCTAAACGCACTTTATTAGCCACTTAGATAAACGAAAGGTGTTAAAAGGCCTCGGCATTCAGTGTATATTAAATCAAATAAAGCAGGGAATGAATTAATAATCGTTCTGGGTAGCCGGAGTAGAGGGAAGCAGCGGTTCTCAGATTTTTATCACGGTGGCCTCGCCGGCAGGTCAGGTTAATTCTAGCCCCCAGCTCCCTGTGGGCTCCTCTATAGAGAATCCATACCTTTAATTGCTGCACAGAGATCAAACGCATTGAAACCACTTTGTAAAGCGACTCCAGCGCAAGGACCTTCTGACTCGCTAGCGATGGTCTGGCTGGGACTGCGGGAAGGAGCCCCTGGGCTGCAGGCTCTGCCCTTTTATCCCTGCACCAAGTATCTGCATCTTCCTTCAAAGATCATTTTTACAGGCGTGCCCTCAAAAATCAAAGAAAGCCTCGTCACGGTCAAGGACAAGAGCCTCCCTCCCCAAATCGCAGGCCGCCTCTGGCCAGATCACCAGGCCCTGGAGTGGCTTACATTGGCGGAGACTGAAGTGCGTGCAGGTTTCTGTATATCTTTGCAACCAGTGCTGAAAATGTCAAAAAATGTACGCTGAACAGTTCCTTAAGTGGGAGTCAAATCGAGTGGAGACTCTGGTTAGGGGGTGTGGTCTAAGTACGGGTAGGCGAGGTGCTACTGTAAGGAGAATATCCCTCATGCGGGATGGAAGGACGACAAGACACGTCTACTTGATTCAACATTTATTCATTAACTTTTTTTCCTTCCGGGCCGTGCTCCTCCCCTTTCTGCTCTCACTTCCCATTCCTTAACCCTTTGTACTCCTTTCTTCCTCTCCCATAATACCTCCCCCTCACATATTTCCTTATGTCCATTATACACTTCTTCAATGAGTCTGCATGGTTTCTTGATGAGTCGGCAAAGGCGGCCGTATGCAGGGTCTCCCTCCCCTACTCCCTCTGGGATCGGGGATTTTCTCCTGCCTCTTTGACTTCTCCACCCCACCCCCCGGACGTATTCGCTTCTTGATCGGTGTCATCCTCTGGTATGAAATGTTTGAAGAATGAAACATTCCTTGTGATGGCTCTCTGGGTGTTGGCGGATGTTATCATGGTCCCTTTTATTTCTGTCACTCAGAGCGGGTTGTTGTCGGAACGTGCGCCTGTTTTCCTCTTCATGCGTTGTTTCATTAGCACTCCTTCTCCTACTTCGAAGTTCTTCCCCTTTGCTCCCTGGGTCTTGTCTGTCCTTTCTTTGGCTGCTTCCTTTGCCGCTATATCCTGTTCTCTGACTTCGTCTTCCAGTGCACCTCGGTCTTCCAGCCCTTTGCGGATCCTGGTGGCCACTTGGGGTAGGTGCATCTTGGCCTAGTACGCCCTAATTAGATCCCCAGGTGGCACTCCAGATATTGAGTGTGATATGTTTCGGTAGTGGTGGAGCATGCAGCATAGAGTCTGCTGGATTGGCATCTCCTCGGTGGCTGCCTTTTAGATGGTTCTTTTGATTGATGACATGAAACGCTCCACCATCCCGTTGGCCTGTGGCCATAGTGGGGTTATCTGCTGATGGTTAAATCCTAAATGTCTTGCAAACCTCCTTTGAAAGGCAGGCCATTATCTGTCTTTACCGTGGAGGGGATGCCCCATTCACTGAATACTTCATCCAGGATGCAGATGACTTGGGCGAAGGCTGTGGAATGAGTGTGCTTGATGATGGGGAATCTTAAGAACTCATCGATGATCACTGGGAGATGGCCCCCGGTTTCAAGTGGCTCATAGAAGTCGATCATGACCCCCTTCCACACCTCCTAGGGAATGCCTGTCGGCTGTAGGGGTAATGGCGGGTTGCTCCTTGTGGCGCATTGACATGGAAGGCAGATTCTCACCATCTCTTCTACCATGGCGTCCATCCACGGGAATCATGCATATTGTCTTAGTAGGTTTTTGGTCACCTCTATTCCCCTGTGTCCTTCGTCCGCCAGCTGTATTAGTCCTTTGCAGAGCGATGATGGGATGACTAGTCGGCATCCTCTCAGCAGTATTCCTTGTTCTGATACTGCTAGTTCTGTGCTGATTTTCGACATGCGTTCTTGTTTGTTCACACCAACGCATTGGCATGACAGCCTTCTGTAGTCTCTCCATTTGTTTGTGATCGTGAGTTCCCTGGCCCAGCTGGTTGACGAATCTTGCTGTGTTGGAATGGCTATGTCCTCCATGGTAAGTGCGGGTGCTTGGGTCTGTTCCATGAAGTAGCAGAGGTATTCTGCATCGCCCCCGCGTGGCAACCCACTGGACCTTGTCGGGTGCCTTGAGATGTAATCGGCCTGGTTGTTGTCCCCTCCTGGTCGGTGTATGATGGAATAGTCATATTCTCAGAGGTGAATCCCCCAACTCTCAATTCTGGGAGGCATTTTTGTCCTTGGTTTGCCAAATAGCGATAGGAGGGCCTAGTGGTCTGTCACGAGCGTGAACCTTTTTGCCTATAACAAAATTGTGGAAGTACTTGCATGCCCACACAGCTGCTAGGCTTTCTTTCACCGCCTATGAGTAGGCGTTCTCTGTGGGGGATAGGGATCTTCTCACATATGCCACGACGCAGCTCGTTGGGGAGTCTGGTTTCTCCGGTTTCACCAGGATGGCTCCTCGGCCCACTGGGCTGGCATCTATGACTAGCTCAGTGTGCCAGTTCAGATTGAAATATGGCAGTTGCGTTGAGCTCACTAGCTCCCTTTTGATTGCCTGAAATGCCTTCTGGCACTATCCCGACCAACTGAATGGTTTGTCCTCTCTCAGAAGGCATCATAGCGGCTCAGTGGTAATGGCGTATCTCTGCAGATATCGGACACAGTAGCCCGCTATTCCTAGGAAGGATCTTCCCTCTTCCACATTTGGCAGGTTCTTTGAGTCAATTGATTGCACATACTTTGTCGGGGTTGGGTTGCAACCCATTCCGAGAGAAGATGTGTGTATAGGACCTTAGTTTATCTCTGCTGATGTTACATTTGTCATAGGTCAATGTGAGCCCTGTTGTCCTCAGGATTTTGCATACCTCTAGGAGCACTTTGTCGTGTTCCTCTTCCGTGGAGCCATTAAGCAGGATGTCGTCCGAGTAGTTGAATGCCCTTCGGATAGTCTCTTGAAAACTCTCTGCGGCAAAGGAGATACCAAAATGTAGTCGTTTGTATCGAAAGAGGCCATTGTGTGATGCAAATGTTGTGATCCCTCTGGAGTTGGGGTGTAGCTCGAGCTCGTGGTACCCCTGATTGAGGGCAAGTTTCGAGAATATTGTAGTGCAGTTCAGGCTGACAAACATGTCCTCTATTCTGGGCCCTGGTTATCTCTCTCGCTTTCTATGGCAGTGTTGGCCACTCTCATTTCGACACAGAGGCATAGTCTGTTGCCTTCCTTTGGCACCACTACCAGTGGTGAGATCCATGGGGTGAGGCCTGTAGCTCGCTTAATAATTTAATTGTTCAGGAGCTGTTGTAGCTCCAGTAATAAGGCGTCCTGTAGGTGAAACTCTGTGGGTGTTGTGGAACGGCTTGACATGGCCATTGATGTGGAGGCTAATTACCATCCCTTTTCTTTTGCTCAACCCTTGAAAAAGTTCTGGAAACATTCCTTTGATAGATTCCTTGGTGAGCGGGGATCCTGCTAGGTGGCAAATTGATCCATGGCGGGGTTGGCTGCCGGTACACATCACCATGTCTCCTTCATTGAAATGGATTTCAATCAGGCCAAGCGCTTCTGCGGTGCAGTAATTGAGGATGCATTTTCCTTGGACAGGCTGCATAGAATATGAATGACGGCGTTGATCCTTCTTCCTTTGAAAGAGAATGATTCCTCAAATTGCCCTCATGACTGTACTGGTGGACAGGCTCACCACTGAAAGATTCTTCATTTTGACGGTAGCAGTTCTTGTGTGTTTCCGGTAAGTCTGAATTCTTGTTCCCCCATGATGTTGATGGTTGCCCCGGTTTATATGAGGAATATGTATGTGACTGTGCCCATCATCACTCGCACTTTGGGTGCCTCACTGCCTTCGTGTGTCCCCTAAATGAGGTTCACAAACTCATTCGGGAATTCCGGGTCTAGTCCATATGGGAACTCGTCCCAGTTGGCGAGTTGGTCCTCATGGTAACCATGTGTGTCTTCATAAAAGTCATGTTGAAATAGTGCCTCGTTCCCAGGGGCTTCACAGTATTCCCTGCCTTGTTCCATTGACCCTATTATTCTCCTCGCTGGTTGTGAGTAAGCCTGGCCCTGTCTCCACTGTGGGAACAGTTGAGTTGGCCTGTACAGAATCTTCAAGGTGGGTTGTGTTGTCTGCAGCTGGCTCGTCGGCGGGAACGGTCTCCCTTCCGCGCACATTGTCTGGAAGTCCCCTTCTCTCCTGAATCTGGAGAACCTCTGCATCATTGCCGAGCATGGTCCTGCATGTGGGAATGGGTGGCCGCAGTGGTAGCACCACCTCTGGAGTCGGGGTCCTGGCCTCGACTGGGCGTATCCCTCTCCTAGCAGTGTTCTAGGTGGGGTCTGGTGCCTTGAAGTGTTTCTCTCCCTTTCTCTGCCACTGGTGAATGCCTCTACTGTCTCCTCTCTGCCTGTTTTCTTTTTCGGTGTCTCAATGATAGGGGCCTGTATCTCCATCCTCTCGTGTACTCTCACCATTTCTATCACTTCGTCAATCGGTAGGGGTTTCTTCAGGAGTTGTTTTCGGAGTACTGATGACAGACATCCTTCTATCACATGGAGTCAGATTGTCTCTTTGTCTGAGAAGGCAGAGAATTGGCAGTTGACGAGTTTTTGATGGAGTCACGTAATGAACTCCTTCACGATCTCGTGGGAAGCCTGGTGGCATTGGCTGAAGACATACCGTTCAAAGTCCTGGTTTGGTTGTATTATGAGCTTTCTGTCCAATGCAGCAACAAGTGCTTTGGATGTGGTTCTGTCTTTTTGTGCGATGGTCTTGATGATGCTGTTTATTTCAGTCCCAGACAGATTTGTGAAGATGTCTTTTAGTACCAGAGACTTTTCTTCCCCCCACTGCTTTGATGAAACTGGCGAAGTCCCCGACCCATAGCGTTCATCTGGGCCCTTTGTCTGCACGTGGTTGGAGGCTGAATTGGGTAGGTTTCCTAAGGAATGCTATGCTGCTTGCGGTTCGCAGGGGTGAGTCCTGTCCATCTGCCTGGTCCACCATACTTCCTGGAGTCTGGTGTGTAGGTTGGGCACCGTCCGGCTGTGCATTCCTGTCATTCAATACCTCTTTGGGGGAGTTTGGCCCTTGGCTTGGTGTTCACCATTGGGGGCCCAGGCTTGGTTGTGTGGGTGCCCAGCAGTGGGTGGTTGGGTTGTCACTGGGTCAGTCAGGTGCTGCCCCTCATCACGTGTTGTTCGAGCTGGCTACTCTATCTTGATTAGCTTGTCTCTTATATTCTTTCCTGTGTGCGTTTAATGCTGGTGAGGTGTTGTCCCTCAGTCATGGTTCTGGGGCTTGCAGTGCTGGATTAATGGTGAGTTCCCCCTTTTCCGTGTATCTCTTTCCTTGTCTGGGGGTAGCGTGTAGCTAACTGTCAAGGGTTTTGACCCATGTTGAATCAATAGACTGGGTAGATGTGGGGATGAGCTGTCGCCGCCCATTATTCTATCCCAGAACAAAATAAATCAATAGACTGGGTGGATGTGGGGATGAGCTATCGCAGCCCACATTCACACCAGAATAGGAGAACTGCGCAGTTAGCACGAGACCACTCCAAAAATACAACCTTCTTGTGGGGGGGTTCCACATCACCACTCTACTGTAAGGATGCCATTAAAACAATGTTAAGCAAGGGTCCTATACTATCAAGCAAAAGACCCCTCTATTGAAATGCAGTAATTCAAGACAACTCAAAAATGGATGCAGTACCAACAAATTCCCCAAGGTGGCGCTAGCGGTTTAAACTCTGACAGGGAAACTGTATTTAGGAGTTGCAAGAGGGGCAGGGACTTCAAAGCTTGTTGGTTAATTGGAAATCTTAGCCACCTGCTGTTCCCAGAGGCCAAGAGACTGGGAAACCTTAACACCTCAGAGATTCCACACCAGGAGGCAGGATATCACATGACCCTGTTGAATGATTTAGGAGAGACTTCCAGGCAGCCTGCTGGAGCCCACACAAAAGGCTCTTTCTGTTGAATGGGGTATGCTAATTTTGAGTGTTTCCTGTCAACAGCCCTCTGCCAGCAAGGAGAGACATGTGATCACTGACCCACCCAGACTACTGGAGGCGGACCCAAACACTTTGGGGAGTTGAATTGCAACAAATATATATTTTATAGAAACAGTGATAATTTATTGTAACCAAATGACAGGAATGTACAACTTTGAGATTCTTAGTTTGAAAAATGCCCTCACGATTTGAGTTCAAACTCCTATTTGTACCATGTTCTGGGGCATAACCCCACTAATTATGAATATTGTAGACAATGTGTTTAAGCTAGAGACATGGAAAGTTACTGGATATATGTGGAAGGGAAATGTACCTTTGTATAATTTTTGATGAAAATCCCATATTGCAAAACCCACTAAAATCGAAAATAAGTTGCCATTTTTTAATGCAAGCTCCTAGAAATGCCAGAGTCGGGACAGGGACTATCTGTAGTAATATATGATATGTGTATGTGATGTCAAACAACTGTGTACCTGGGAAATATGTATTTGAATCAAATATAGATTTGTGGGAAAATTGACCAGGGGAGGATCCTCTGACCCATAAACAGACCTCATCACTCTGACTCACATCCCAATTCCCCCAATCATGGGAGAGGGGAGAATTGGGCCAATGACAAATATCTCTTGAACCGTTTGGGCTAGGAACAAAATTTAACTTTCATTTTAAAGCTGTGATCTAGGCTTTCCAACGAACCTAGAACCGACTTCCTACTCCTTATACTTTTACCGCAATCGTGATTCACACACTCACAAAATTTACCGCAATTTACGATTTTGCGATTTGGCTCAATTTCTCCACTTGTCAAAATAGCAGCTCCATTCTTTCCTTTGTTAAAATCCGTTTGCAACCTGGTAATAACTCATAGAGCATTGCTAAAGTGAGACTGAACTAATACCAACAAGCATCTCTCACTCACCCTGAACCTCTAGAGGGAATTAAAAGCAATTTTAGCACCTTTTCACTTCCTTGCAAACCACATTAAAGTAATTCGCCTCTGTTTAAAACTCATCCCTGTTTTCTCTAAGCTTGCTGGGGGAACTGGAACTGTGTATTGCATTATAAAGTGTGATTTGTTGGGATTCTTGAAGACTGTGTGCTCTCCTTCCATTTCTTGTATTGCATAAGGGGGGGGGAGTGAATTGTCAAAAGAAAAAGTGATCATATTACCTTTTGCTAAAATCATAACAAGTTATTTCTGTACTGTATTTTATTCCACCTTGCATTTCCTTGAAACCATCAAGCATTTTCAGCTACCTCATCCTCTACACTACTCCTAAGTAACCAAATCAGTGTACCCCTGTAACATTATCCATTGTTAATCACGGTCATATTCTGAAGTGTGATATCAGTTATCAATTTATTTATAAAGTGTGATAGATATATATTGTTGAATTGTCCAAATAAACCTTTTAAATTTGCAAAACAAACCTACTTCTTGGCTCAGTGGGGTAAGGGGGATTCTAAGAGGGGGGTGTGATACAAGGGTTGTCATCCAGAGTACTGAACTGGACATAAAAATACATCAATAAGGGTTTTCCTCAGCATCCCAGACTAGGCATTGACTTAGCTGTAGTGTTGATTGAATATCGCTTACAAAAGTGGGGGCTCGTCCGGGATATTCTGGGTTAGATTTACCACTTGTGCAGATTAATACAGTGTGCCAACTGACCAGATACACATATCCGGTTAGATCACCACGCTGTTTTACACTGTGAAAGCATCCCTCAAAGGAACGCTCTAAGGAAACGGTCTGTTTTGCAAAATAAAATACAAACTTCTGTAAGTCAGGAAGGAACTCAAATTCCAGAATGACGACCTTGGTAGATATGAAAATAGCCAGAGAGCACTTCTTACATAAGCTATTTGTGAGAGGTGAGTGGACTCATCAGGAGCAAACGGTCTGGTTGCAGGCAATCACACAACAGGTCACTGAAACAGGGTCAGATACATGGAGAGATCAGGGTCAATTACATGTGGCCCTGAGTGAATTATACATGGCTCCTAAAGTTAAAGATGAACACGACAAGATGGTTAGGATAGCGGCATATTTGTATCTATATATAGGAGCCATGCAGGACAAATGTGCTGAAGGCCAAGATCTGGCAAATAGGCAACAGATGGCGTTAGAAAAGGCCCAATCTGACCTGGTCTCTTCTGAGCAGAGGCTGCAGAGGAGCAAGGAGTCAGAAAATGATAGTAGGCAGTATATCATTAAAATAAAACAGGACATGGATATACTGTAACAGGAAAAGACAGACCAGGATACCAGAATTCTGGCTTTGCAGAAGGAGCACCAAGACAGTTTGGACTCCTTACTGCAGAGCCAGAAAAAGCTGGAGTAACAGATCAATTTCAATAGGGCATGCACAGAGCAGGTAGCCACCCTGCAAATCCAACTAGACAGAGAGAAAGAGGAAAGCAATAAATTGATTTTGAAAGACCTGAATACCCAGGCAGAGTTTGATGAAGAACACTAGAAAGCTGGTGCCTTCCAAAAGCAAAGGGACGACCTGGCAGCACAGATGCAGGCTCTTAGTCAGGAAAGGGATACCTTAGGCCAGGAAGTCTGCCACTTAAAAAGGAAAAATGAAGAAAATCACCTGGCCCTCCAGGGACTGGGTGACCTCCAAAAAAAAACACCAGAACTTGTTAGAGCACACAAGGAGGGTGGAGGATGCTCTGGCAAGAAAGGAGCAGGCCAATAGGGACACAGCTCAGGAGGTAACCCTCCTGCAGCAAAGACTGGCCCAGTACTCCAGGACGAATCAGGAGGCACAGAGAGAGAATGAGGCTCTCTGCCAGCACAATGATAGGCTCCAGCAACAGGTAGCGATGCAGGAGAGACTGATAGAGTCTAGTAAGGCCTTAACTGAGGAACTGAAAGCGCAGGCTCTTGCTTTGCAACAGGAAGCAGAGGCGGATAGAGATGAGGTCCGCTGGGAAAGAAAAACTCCTGAGCATAACCTCAGGAGCCCTAGTACCAGAGGCCTTCATCTCTCCCTGTCCCTGGACTCTGCCACCCCCATGTCCCCTCGCGCACATGAGCCCAGGGCCACGGGGATGGCAGATTACTATCCAGCTAGAAGTATGGGGCTCATAGGCCAGTACCTCCCAGGAATGGATGGGCGGGCTTCCGGGTATGGGCACCCAAGCACAGTGCAATTTAGTGGGGAACCCCAGGAGAGTAGGCCCATTAAGGGCATCCTGAAAAACTTTGCACAGTTAGGTCAGTGGGGGGGTACCCATCAAATCCTGGCAGCAAGGGGGGATCTGAAGACTCCTCTGAGCATTACAGGACACAGGAGACCAGGTCCCCACATTCTGCCAGCCATTCCCTGGCTCGCAGAATCCGGGAAAACCTGGAAGATCAGACGGGCACCTCTGAGAGAAGTGCTTCTGAGTAGGAGGATGAATAGACCAGGGTTACCCGAACCAAAAAGGCCAATAAGGCAAAAAGGGCCTTGCTTAAGGACCCATTGAAACAAATAAAGGCAATAAGGAGTGTCATCACGCCTTATCATAAGAACGCCAAGTATTCTGTTTGGGAACACTTGGAGCTCTATGAGCAAATGATGGAGACTTTCCATTTGAAGGACAGCAGTAGCTGCATCCAGTACGTCAAATGGACCTTCTCACCAGAATACTCCAGTTTCTTTGCAGGGCTGGAGGATCAAAACCATTCAAGGTGGTCCACATACAGGGCGGCCATCTTGAAACATTTTTCTGTGCACAGAAATATTCAAGAGGCTCGCAAGGCAGCCTACAATTTGGAATGTGGGGAGGATTAGGCCCCACAAGAGTTTTTGCAAGAATTAAAGCGTGCTTTTGCGCAGACCACCAGAAGGGTGCGCACAGATAGCAGAGAATTTATCAATACGTTTTTCCATGCCTTACCCAAATACATAATGACCCAGCTCGTGAGAGATTTTCATGAGAAAAGATCTTTAGACTGGGTCATTGAACAGGCTATCCGGATCTATGAGGTGCAGAAGCCCATCGAAAATAAAAATAATGCGCCGAAAAACCCCAAAACCAACAGCACCCCTGCTGCTGCCAAGGTGGCAGAGGTAAAGGTTGCCACTGTTTTAGATTTGGAGATGGGGGGCCTAAAAACCTGCCTGCACCAAATAATTCACAGCCCAGAAGGCCCTCGGGCCAGTCACAGACAGGGAGTCGAGGAGGTAGTCCTACAAATGGGGTCCCCCGCTCCCCTGACTATGTAAATCCCCGCTACAAGGGAAACCGACCAATCCTGGGTTATGTGTGGACTCCTCCAGCCCAAGGGGGGGGATCCAGCCAAGCACCTGACCCGGGGAACTTCCCTCCTAACTTCCCCCAGGAGGGCAGAAATTCACCAAATCCTGGGCAGAACTTTTTCCCCAAGTATCCACCCAATTTCCAGCCCCAAAATCATCCATCCTTCTTTCCCCAATTTCCTGAGCCCAGACAACCTAATCCGGGAGAGGGGAGGCCAAGGGTGGAGGGGTACCCAAATCTTCCCAATCCGGGGTATTACCAGAGAAGGGATAGCTACCCTTCCCGGGATCAGCCCAGGGGAGAAAATAGAGCCCCGTATCAGCCTGAGCGGGTTTCACAACTTGAGCGCCAGGTCCAAAATATGGCACGAGATCTGGGTCATATACTGAGGGCTCAACAGAACCCTCAGATGAGCATGCCACCGCAGAATGCCCCAAACTCTGGACCTGGTGCTCCAGAACAATGACAGGGCAGCACCCCGATAACCCACCGGTTCCCAGGGAGGAGGCACAAGGGGAAGGGGGGTGTAAAGCCTTGGAGGAAGCTTCCTTCCCAACTTGTAAACAGCCCCTGGAAAACAAGGAACCGGAAACAAAATCTCCTGCCCCTGAAAGTCTGCCTCCAAAGGAGCAGAGTGGGGGTAGGAGAAACAAAGGACCCAAACAGACCCACTTCGTGGAGGAGGTACAGGTCTTCCAATTTGATGGAGAGGGATCCTCAGAAGATCCTGGGAAAAGGATCTTCTCCTTCAGAGATGGGGGAACTCCTCCCAAGGAAAAATGGGTCCCAAGGGATGCCAATTCAGACTGGGGAGATGTGGAGACTGAGCTACCGCCGCCCATCATCTCATCCCAGAACCGATAATACCAAAATCCCCTGGTTCAAACCCATCCTGGTGACTGCCTCCATAAAGGGGGGGTGGCCCAGAACTGGAGCCAGGGGAACCCACAATGGCTCTGATCTCCAGTTGCCAACTTTTTCTTTTAGATTCCCGAGACTCTCCACAGAATTCTGCCCAAATCTCTTCTCTCGCCATGTCCAAAACCAGAAAGTTAGCCTACCAGTTGTCCAAAAATGTGCATTATCTGTGCCCCCTTGAGGAGAAGGAGGGAAGATATTATGCCCCAAAGTGACAGAATCCGGGCCAGAAATGTGAGTAATTCCTGAATTACTTCCTGGATTCTGTCAATGCAAGGCTTTCCTGTGGCGGTCAGATATGGCCAAAACAAGAAGAGCCCCCTCGCGCAAGGTCTGGTTGACTTGCATGATTGTGCCAGAGAAAACTGTCTCGAGGACAAAAGTCTAAAAATCAAGGACAACATGAAGGCATACCTCAATTCCCCACACAAAGTCTTTGAAGAAGACAGGAACTAGGGAATGCCCACTGTCTATGTGGATGGATGCTCTTACCATGTTGACAACAACGGGGAGAAAGAACTGGTGGCCGGCGTAGGGAATGCATGGGTGAAGGAGTTTCCAGAACCCTCCACTGGATACAAAATTGGTCCCCGAAGTAGTCAGGTGGCAGAATTGATGGCTGTGCATCAGGCCATCCTCACTCCTGTCCAACATCAACTCCACGAACTGGTCATAATCACAGATTCGGATTATATACGGAACGGGTTCGTGGAGCACCTGGTTAATTGGAAAACCAGAGGCATGTTATGTGCTTATAACAAAACCCTGAAACATGGGAAGTTAATCCAAAACATAGATGATCTGGTCACATCGAATGGGATGACCATCTACTGGAAAAAAATCAAGGGTCATTCCAAAGTAGAGGGACCAGACAAAACTGGAAATGACTTAGCTGATCAGCTGGCCAAAACCGGGGCCATCCAAGGGGATCTAAAAGAAATAGAGTCCCTGTTGGGGGAAATTCAGGTCACTGCCATCACTAGGTCCCAGACCAATGCTCACAATGATCTTTCAACTGCACAATGGAGTAATGAGACCCCTGATGCTGATTTGATTACAGCTCAGAAGGGGGATCCCATAATTGGTAAGTTTTACAAACACCTTGAGGACCCTGAGAACTTTCCCCTGATGGATACCGATTACATTGGGAAAGAGGACCTAAGAGTGTTGATGAAATGTCCAAAAATGTTCCAAATCCAAGACGGTTTGTTGGTAAGGAAATCCCAAGCTGCCCATGATCAGTGGGTAGTTCCTACTTCATTCCGAAGCCTGATGTTAAGTCACGCCCATGATGCGGCCACCGCCGGTCATAGGGGGTTTCACACAACACTGGAAATCTTAAGAGAGGTTGCATACTGGCCACACATGGGGCAGGACCTCGAACAATACTTGAAGGGGTGTCTTGTGTGTGCACAATTTCAGCCATTATCCCTCTCACACCGTGCGCCTCTCCAAAAGAGGGGGATGACACTACCATGGTCAGATTTGCAAATCGACTTTGTAGGCCCTGTAATTCGCTCGTCTAGAGAAAACAAGTACATGTTGACCGTTACATGCTTGTTTACCAAGTGGGTGGAATGTCTCCCAGCCCCAAACTGCAAGGCAGAAACAGCAGCTGCCCTGATGATTAACCACATCTTTTCCCGTTTTGGTTTACCTCAAAGGATTGAGTCAGACAGAGGTAGCCACTTCACCAATGAAATAATGACAAATATGTGGGAGATACTGGGGGTTAAAAGGAAGCTACACATTGCTTACAGGCCAGCTTCATCTGGAGCAGTGGAGAGATACAACCGAACCATTGTGAGCATATTAAAAAAGTTTGTGGCAGATTCTGGGCCAAGTTGGGATATCCGATTACCTCTGGTCCTAATGGCCATCAGATCTACCCCTTCATCTGCAACTAAAATGTCACCATTTGAGTGGATGACCGGACGCAAGATGGTGCTTCCCCAGCATTTGCTCTACAGAACCCAAGAGCAAACGTTGATAAATGCCTCCACAACTCATGAGTATTTGGAGAATTTAAGGAAACACCTTCAGCATGCTTTTGCCTATGCTCAGCGGAATCTATAAAGATCAGCCGAGAGCATGAAGACCCACTATGATTTAAAAACTACCCGAAAGGAATATAAGGTGGGTGATCGGGTCTATCTATACAATTTCCAAAGGAACCAGGCCAAACAGCGAAAATTCTTGCCTACATGGAAGGGACCGTTTGAAATTATAGACAAGATCTCCCCTGTTGCCTATAAGATCTGCATACCCAAAGGCAGTTTGGCAGAGGAGGAAGATAAGTGGGTCCATATAAATCAGCTAAAGTGTTGCCATCCCAGGCACACTCTGCAACAACTGGAGGAGTCCTCTGCAATACCAGAGGGGATCGCTCCAGAGTAATTCAATTCCAACCCTAAAATATCCCACATATAGTCTCTAAAATATTATGATTTGAAAAAAAAATGTCTTATAATTGTATCTTGTTTTTTGTTAAAATAAGAACGCAAATGTTTTGACTATAAAATGTATATGCCACCCCACTATATCAATGGTGGGGAAGAAATGACTACGAATAGGTATTGCCGCTTTCCTTTGTCGTCCTAAGAGAAAGAAAACCTGGAGACTGGCCAAGGAGGACAATCCGGGGACCGGGAGCAGAGACCCGAGGGGCCCGGGGTACCGCCCAATATTCCCATCAGGACCGGCGAGGAGGACCAATCGATCCAACCTGATGGAGGAAAAGATGCTGAACTGTGCCATTTTTGGAATTGGAAGAAGATAATGGGGACATACCAGCGCAAGGGCTCAAAACCTCCTTTGCACCCGACTTCCCCTCGACTTGAATCAAAGCGTAGTTGTGCGGGGGGGTTTTGTCAAGGGTTTTGACCCATGTTGAATCAATAGACTGGGTAGATGTGGGGATGAGCTGTCGCCACCCATTATTCTATCCCAGAACAAAATAAATCAATAGACTGGGTGGATGTGGGGATGAGCTATCGCCGCCCACATTCACACCAGAATAAGAGAACTGCGCAGTTGGCACGAGGCCACTCCAAAGATACAACCTTCTTGTTGGGGGTTCCACATCACCACTCTACTGTAAGGATGCCATTAAAACAATGTTAAGCAAGGGTCCTATACTATCAAGCAAAAGGATGCAGTACTGACAAATTCCCCAAGGTGGCGCTAGCGGTCTAAACTCTGACAGGGAAACTGTATTTAGGAGTTGCAAGAGAGGCAGGGACTTCAAAGCTTGTTGGTTAATTGGAAATCTGGTGTTCCCAGAGGCCACGAGGCTGGGAAACCTTAACACCTCAGAGATTCCATACCAGGAGGCAGGATATCACATGACCCTGTTGATTGATTGAGGAGAGACTTCCAGGCAGCCTGCTGGAGCCCACACAAAAGGCTCTTTCTGTTGAATGGGGTATGTTAATTTTGAGTGTTTCCTGTCAACAGCCCTCTGCCAGCAAGGAGAGACATGTGATCACTGACCCACCCAGACTCCTGGAGGCGGACCCAAACACTTTGGGGAGTTGAATTGCAACAAATATATATTTTATAGAAACAGTGATAATTTATTGTAACCAAATGACAGGAATGTACAACTTTGAGAGTCTTAGTTTGAAAAATGCCCTCACGATTCGAGTCCAAACTCCAATTTGTACCATGTTCTGGGGCCAAACCCCACTAATTATGAATATTGCAGACAATGTGTTTAAGCTAGAGACA
Organism: Ambystoma mexicanum; assembly: GCF_040938575.1. Classification (NCBI taxonomy): domain Eukaryota; kingdom Metazoa; phylum Chordata; class Amphibia; order Caudata; family Ambystomatidae; genus Ambystoma; species Ambystoma mexicanum. The sequence goes on from NC_090921.1 coordinate 720,601,595, forward strand.
TGGAAAGTTACTGGGATATTTGTGGAAGGGAAATGTACCTTTGTATAATTTTTGATGAAAATCCCATATTGCAAAACCCACTAAAATTGAAAATAAGTTGCCATTTTTTAATGCAAGCTCCTAGATATGCCAGAGTCAGGACAGGGACTATCTTTAGTAATATATGATGTGTGTATGTGATGTCAAACAACTGTGTACCTGGGAAATATGTATTTGAATCAAATATAGTTTTGTGGGAAAATTGACCAGGGGAGGATCCTCTGACCCATAAACAGACCTCATCACTCTGACTCACAACCCAATTCCACCAATCATGGGAGAGGGGAGAATTGGGCCAATGACAAGTAGAGAGGGGCAGGCTTAGCTAGGCCTAGGCACACACCCATTTTCAAAACACATAAAAAGAGACTGCTGGGACAGGTAGAGACATTCAATTCCATTTGCTACGGAGCATGCTGACCGACGACTTCACATCCAGAGATCCAACACTTAGACTTTCAAGCTAAACATAGACTACAGAACTTTGAATCTAGAAGGCCCACTGCAAGCAAAAGTATTCTCAGCAGGCCTTTAGAATCCAGCAAACCTAACCAAACTATTCAACAGCCGGGCAAGCTGTTTGAATCCTTTGCCAAGAACTTGTGCCGGAACCGCAGACCAGACCCGGACCGCTGTGAGCAGAACCAGAGATCCAGATCTCTGTGAAGTTCCGAGACCAGCACCGGAGTCCAGTCCAAAACCTGACCATTTTGAGATATTGTGAGTACCGCCAGAACTGTTCAGAACCCAATCTCTTAGTTAAAATAATCTAATCCAAACTATTTTAACCTAAGTAGAACTGCCTCCTAGAAATCGTGACATCTGTCATTTGTAAAGCTGCACAACTGTCACCTGTCAATTCTGCAGCTGCAAGCTGTCACCTGTCATTTTGAGTTTTTCTTTAAATCCGATAATCTACCTTTATTAAATCGTCCGTATCTCTTGAACCGTTTGGGCTAGGAATGAAATTTTCATTTCAAAGCTGTGATTCTAGGCTTTCCAACGAACTTAGAACCGGCTTCCTACTCCTTATACTTGTACCGCAATCGCGATTCACGCACTCGCGAAATTTACTGCGATTTGCGATTTGGCTCAATTTTTCCACTTGTCAAAATAGCAGCTCCATTCTTTCCTTTGTTAAAATCCGTTTGCAACCTGGTAATAACTCATAGAGCATAGAGCATTGCTAAAGTGAGCCTGAACTAATACCAACAAGCATCTCTCACTCACCCTGAACCTCTAGAGGGAATTAAAAGCAATTTTAGCACCTTTTCACTTCCTTGCAAACCACATTAAATTAATTTGCCTGTGTTTAAAACTCATCCCTGTTTTCTCTAAGCTTGCTGGGGGAACTGGAACTGTGTATTGCATTATAAAGTGTGATTTGTTGAGATTCTTGAAGACTGTTTTCTCTCCTTCCATTTCTTGTATTGCATAGGGGGGGAGTGAATTGTCAAAAGAAAAAGTGATCATATTACCTTTTGCTAAAATCATAACAAGTTATTTCTGTACTGTATTTTATTCCACCTTGCATTTCCTTGAAACCATCAAGCATTTTCAGCTACCTCATCCTCTACACTACTCCTAAGTAACCAAATCAGTGTACCCCTGTAACATTATCCATTGTTGATCACGGTCATATTCTGAAGTGTGATATCAGTTATCAATTTATTTATAAAGTGTAATAGATATATATTGTTGAATTGTCCAAATAAACCTTTTAAATTTGCAAAACAAACCTACTTCTTGGCTCAGTGGGGTAAGGGGGATTCTAAGAGGGGGGTGTGATACAAGGGTTGTCATCCAGAGTACTGAACTGGACATAAAAATACATCAATAAGGGTTTTCCTCAGCATCCCAGACTAGGCATTGACTTAGCTGTAGTGTTGATTGAATATCGCTTACATAACGGTGCCAGTGCAGTGGTTCCCAAATGTTAACGGTGCCGGCCTTCCTGCTGTGTTACACAGTCCACTGCTTGTGGGCTTTGTATTCACTGCGGGCTCTGTGGAGCTGCGCTGATGCTTCTTTTGATTTCCTTTTTTCTCAGCGCTGTAGCTGAGGCTGGCCGGGTAATTGCAAGGACGGCCCTACGGGTCAAAGGACGCCAGATGGCAGCGGTGTGCATGCGACTCATGCAGAAAGGGGGCACCGGGTGGAACGCAAAGCGTTTCCCCCCGGGGTTATTTTGACGCTGCACAGGCCAGTGAGGTGGCCGTGTGCAGAGCGTCAGCAGGGGTATTTAAGGGTCAGGGAAGGTTTGGGAAGCAGGCGACGGTTGGGGACTTTGGTTTGACCCGCCTGCCCGCCCCCTTTGTTCTTGGGTTATGGTATCAGGTTCTAGTTTTCTGGGAGGGGTGTTCCATCGCTTAATGTTGGGGTCTTTGGGACCAATTTTCTGTAATAAGTTCCTGGGGGGCTTTTTGGTACCATTTTCAGTTGGTATTGTTTTGGTAGTTTTATGTGACAGGTTGGGGCATTAGATTTGTGTGATGTATATTATTTGTTGCTGATGTGGCAGGTCAGACTGGCGGCAGGTCATAGGAAAGAGGAGTTTGGTGTAGAGGGGAGTCTGGATGGGTATGGGAAATTGTGGTGGCGGGGGCATGGCCCCTTTTGATGTGGGGGGAGGGAAGCACAATGGGGGAATGGCGCGGGAAAGGATGGGGTGGTGCTGTTTGCACAAGCGGGCTACCCCGGGGAGCAGGTATTGAACCTGAAGGGGCATGGCCCCAGGGGAAAAATGGGACGCCTTGAGAAGTGGTTAGGAGACTGTTGGGACCAAGGGATGTTTAGGGAGGAAGTTGATTTCTTTATTTAATTATTTAATTGTTGGGAAAATGAAAATTGTAATTGTTGTTTGGTTGTTTAAATAGTTTGTTAGTTTGTAAGGCCAGGGAGCCAGGTAAGCGTTTTATTTGTAAGCTTTGACCTGTCACATTAAAGCAACCTTTTCCACTCTAACGAGTCTGGGTTTTTGTGCAGTAAGTCAAAAAGGACAGCATTGTGCTGAATCGAAGGCAGAAAGGTTTTCTTAGTTTCATCCTCGTCTCCGTTTGTTGTAGGGAGAATATCCCTCATGCGGGATGGAAGTACGACAGCACATGTCTACTTGATTCTGCATTTATTCATTTACTGCTTTTCCTTAAGTGGCCGTGCTCCTCCCCTTCCTGATCCCGCCTCCCATTCCTTAACCCTTCATACTCCTTTCTTCCTCCCTCATAACAGGTACCAGGCCTCCACACACCATGCCTACGGGGTGTAAGGTGTAAGGGCATGGCAAATGCTTGGCTTCCAGGAAGGGCAAGAAGAAAGAAAAAGCAACTGTTTTTAGCCATACAGTGTTGCTTTTTCAGCAGCCGTTTACGCTTTACTGTACTTTTATAAGCTCAAATACAAACAAATCAAACAAACAAAAGAAGGCAGGCAAGAGCAGAGCTCTTTTGAGGTCGGAATGTCTCTGAGACTACAGTACATTCAAGTGGCTCAGCAAGGGCATGCACTGTTAGTTTACTGGCTATTATAATCTATCTAATTGGTAATGCTGTTTTCGACCTCTGAAGAATGAAAGGTTGACCCTCTGACTAGATGTAAAATAATGGGTAGCAAGGTTCGCAGTTGCCAAGTTGACCCATAGGCCATTGTCCGAATGGCTGTCTGACAGAATATTACGAGCACGTTTTTTCAGACAATATGACCACAGTGCAGTGCGCTGATTGGAGCTTTAACAAATGCTACTGGCTCTTGGTGTATGGAATTACATTTCCCACAATTCCACGAAAGAAAAATATGCACCTGGTAGATTTGTGAATGAGAGCACAATATTTTGGGAGCCTGGACTATTTTCTGTCCCAGGCTCACAATGGCAATTGCAGCCCCTATGCCTTCCTTTGCGCCCCTACTGCTCGCGAGTATCCCAGGCTTCATATTCCCTGAGATTCTTGCACAGAGGGGCGCGCAGACCTCTGTGTTCTCCCTTGCCACCCCTGCGGTCTCCCTTGCAACCCTGTATTTAAAAAAAAGTGTTTAAAAATAAAATAGAAGCTCCCCAGGAACTGTAGTAGGTGAGCCCGGCCCAGTCCTCACCCATCGTGGTGAAGGCTGGGCTTTGCAGCACGAGAAGGAAGTGCACAGTAGGGTGAGCTGACCATGACATGTGGCACGTGCCACATGCCACGTTCAGCCCCAACCCCTTCTCCTCAAGCTTCCTCGTGGCACATAAACAGGAAATCGGGAAGTTTTACCAGCTTACTGGTTGCTGTTTGTGAGCAGCACAGAGGAGCAGAGGGTGGATTGGAGTGACGGACCGAAGCAGGAAAAATAGGTAAGAAGGATTTAAAAAAATAAATGTGATGTGTATTTTGCATGTGTGAAGTGGTGTCAGATGTATGCTGTGCTATGGGTCAGTGAGTGGCGGGTGAATGAGAAGAAATGTGATATTGTGTGTGTTTGAATGTTCTGAGTGAACACACGGTTTTAGACGCATGTGAAGGTGGTGTGCCATCACTTCCTGTGATGTCCCTTAGGGCGGGGCCAATGACATCACTTCCTGTGATGTCACCAGGGGCCATGAGATGTCACTTCCGAAGCCCATGGCATTTTGGTGAAATAACATCCCTGCACTTCCTCCAACAGGAGCATATACATGGATTGGGTGGCGAGGCCTTCTGTGGTGCAGTAGCTGCTGGCAGGATCACGGTGCTTGAACCTATATGACATTTACTGCTCTAGTCTCCCGCACATCCCTCTGCAAGATTTGAAGGTATCTGTTTAACCATTCTGGCAGGTACTATTATGCACATTTATTCTGACATTTCACTTGGGTAAAATGCTGGCCCACTACCGCTTCCCGCCTGGACTCTGTCTCTCCCTTAAAGGCGCAGAGACCTTCATCACCCCCGGACAAATGTTCTGATGGCGGGATCAACACTCTTCCAACAGGTGTGCAAATCTTCTGGTCACATGCTGGGGCTATGTACTCCTCTCACAGAGTCTTGAGGGCTCTGGAGGCTCAAGCAAATCTTGCATTAGATGTCGATCCCCTTACGGCGGAGACCACATGTCATCTTGCGGATCTCGGAGTTCAGGATCTGGTTCCCGGCGGGAATAACTCGGGTTCCTCTGTTTTGATAAGGTGTTTCAACTGTGAACTGATCCTTGGGATTTCACGTTCAGCGTTCTGGGCTGTCACCATGGTCCCTTTGATGGCGACCACATTCAACGGTTTCTCGGAGTATCTCGCATCGGTTTTCCTTGTCATGGCTTGCCGGATGAGGACTTTGTCTCCGACTTAGAAGTCTTTAGGTACTGCCCTCCTTCACATGTTTGTGTCTGCATTTGCATGTTCTTTTCTCTCAGTGTCTCTCCTTATGATCTCAATGTATTCCTCCTCTTGCTTACTGGTGTTTCTCACAATGCGGGTGTGGATTTGATAGCACATCATTAGCTCGGCAGGTGTCTTATTGGTGGCTTCATGGGGCGTGTTGCTGTAGTTGCGTAGTAGCCTAAAGAGAACTTGATGCGGGCTGGTGGCTTCTATGCGAGCTCTTTGGACTGTCTTTTTGATTGACGCCATGAATCGCTCGGCCATTCCATTTGCTTGAGGCCATCTGGGGGTGATCTTTTGAGGCGTGAAACCCATGTGCTTTGCAAAGGCCGTGAACTCGTGGCTACTGAATGGCCGCCCGTTTGTCAGATTTGATGTATCGTGGGATACCTCATTTGCTGACTACCTCGTCGAATGTTGCTGCAACTTGGGGGTATGCTGTCGTCGTCATCCTCTCAACAATGGGAAATCTCAAATACTCATCTGGTATGTGTGTCAGCTGTAATGGGACGGGAGCTCCCGCTCGCACTGTGCATTGACATGGCAGGCAGTTCTTGACCCAGCTGTCCACAAGTGAGTACAAGAATGGGAACCATACGTGGCACTTCAGCAGCCTTTTCATATTATCGGCTCCCCGGTGTCCTTCATGTGCCATTTTGATTACCTCGGCCCTGAGCATCGTGGGAATGATTAGTCTGCACCCTCTCAGCAGAATGGAGTGCTAACTCTGTGTGCACTCTCGCTAGTCTCTCAATTTCTTCTTTGCACACCCCTGGGTGGTTTTGGACTGCACAACGGTAGTCTTTCCATTTATTGTTGAATGTCAGGCTGATAGCTTATGCCATGGATCGGTCAGAGGCAGATGCAGTTGCAATGGTTTCTAGGGAAATTGCGGGTGGTCGGGCGTTGACAGGCACATAGTTAATATATTCTGCGGCACCTTTCCGGGTGGTCGGTGCCCCAGCTGGGTGATGGGAGAGATAGTCTGCCAGATTTTGATCTCCCACCAGCCTGTGGATGATGGTGTAATCGTATTCCTGCAACCTGATAACCAATCTTTCTTTTCTGGGTGGCATTTTTGTGTGTGGGTTGCCAAAGAGTGAAAGCAGTGCCTGGTGGTACGTAATCAGTGTGAATTTCTTTCCAATGATGAAATTGTGGAAATGTCTGCAGGCCCATCTTGCAGGTATGCCGACTCCGTGGCTGACAGAGCTCAGCTCGCATTTGCGATGATGTGTCTGGGGTGCGTATTAGCTCCGCTCGTCTGCACCAGGATGGCGCCAAGTCCCACTGGGCTGGCGTCAACAGTTATTTGCACATGGGATCAAAGTATTCCAGGCGGTGAGCCTCAGCTAGGGCCGCCTAGATGGAGTCAAATGCTACCTGGCAGTCCTTTCACCATTGGAATGTTGAGTCTTTTGCAGCAACCTTCTCATGATTCGGTAAGAGAGACATAGTAGAGAATGTATAATGCGCAGTGCCCGGCCATCCCAAGGAATGATCGCACATCTGCTGCCTGTGCTTGTTCCTGTAGGTTGGTGATTGTGCTGACTTTGTCTGGGTCTGGTGTCCTGCTCTCGTCAGAGAAGATATGCCCAGAAAATGTCAGTTTGCTTTTGCTGAACCTGCACTTTTTCAGGTTGAGTGTCAGGCCGGACTTGTGTAGTGCTGCACATGTTTCTAGCAGTGCCGTGTCATGCTCTTCCTGTGATGTGCCGAACACGAGAATGTCATCGCTGTAGTTTAGTGCACCCTTGATTGTTCTAATTATCTTTCTTATGGCCTCCTGGAAGATTTCTGTAGTGGATGAGATGCCGAAGTTTAGGCACCTGTGCGGAATAGACCCTTGTGGGAGACGAAGGTATGATACTCCTCGACTCTGGGTGAAGTTCGAGCTGGTGGTACTCTTAAATGAGATCAAGTTTTCAAGAATATTGTACATTTATTTAGTAGCACGATCATGTCCTCAATGCATGGGCCAGGGTGACGCTCCCTTTGTATGGTGGTGTGGGCCATCCTCATGTCTACACAAACGGCATAGACGTCCTCCTTTTTTGGGTACGATGACTAATGGGGATACCCATGGAGTGGGACCCGTCGCTGGCTCAATGATGCCATTGTTGAGTAGGTTGGCAAGTTCTTTCGAGATGGCTTCTTTCAGGTGGAAGCCTACTCTCCTGGGATGTTGGGGGATCAGTCTAATGGATTTGTAAATATGTAGTCTGACGCGTGCCTCTCTGAGTCTTCCTAGCCCTTTGCATATGTGCAAGAACCTAGCTAGAATTGTATCCTCTGTGATGTCCTTTTTGGGTAGCGCTGATTGCATATACCTGCTCCCCGTTGTTTCGTACGAATGCAGATGATTGAACCACTTCGCCCTCTTGGAAGTGGACATCAATGAGGCCCAGACAGCATACTGTGTGGTAGCTGAGGAGGCAGCAACCTTTTGTCGGGCTTCGGATGACATGAATGGTGGTGTCTAGTGTTCGCCCATTGTGTGTTAGCCATTTCTTAAATCGTTTGATTGAGTGTAGGGGTAGTGCTGCTCCCCATTGAAAAATCCTTGAGTTGGCTCTTTCGAGCTCTGGCCTCTGGGGCATCTGCAGGAATTCTTGTTCCCCCATAATATTCAGAATAGTTTGTTCCCTAGGTTGACCGCTATTCTGGGTGCCTCCTTCTCTTCATGATCGTCCTGGATAAGGTTGACATATTCAGCCAAACAGTTCTGGTTGTAGTCCTCTCCTCTACGATATGAGGTGTTCTGTTGGTATTCTCCATAGTCCAGGTGTGTATTCGGGAGTTCATGATATTCTTCTATGAACCGGGAGTACTGGTTGTATTGGTTATAACTCTGGTCATAGTCTTGTGAGTGGGCCTCCTCTACTGCCCTGACATACCGTCGTTGTCCCTGGTAGTAGGCCCTGTTCTGGAAGGCCGGGGGTTAGGGGTGCGAGCATCCATATGTCCTGTTTTGTGGCTGCGGGTTCATTCTTGGGGTGGGGAATGGTCTCCCTTCCTGACTGACTGGAAATGGCCTTCACTGCCGCAGTTGGCACATCTTTGTGACAGTGCTGTGCACGTCCCTGAGTGTGGGAAATTCATTCCACAACAGTAGCATTGTCTCTGTGTCCTGAGGCCCATTTGGTTGGATTCTCTGTTGGGCATGGTTCTTCTGTCCCTGGGCCGTTGAGGTGTTGGCTGGATGGCAGTGATAGTCTCTCCCTTCTCCTGCTTCGTGGTATGGCTTCCCGTTATGGAGGCTGCTTGTGCGTCTTCCCTCTCAAAAATTCTCACCATCTTGCTGGCTTCATCAATGGAGAGGGGTTTCTTCATCATTTGCTTCCTGAGGGCAGGCGATAGGCATCCTTCTATCACATGCAGTATCATTGCTTCATCAGTGGAGAATGCGTGGAACTGGCAATGGGTGCTCTTCACTCGGAGGCGGGGATGAATTTGTCGATGGTTTCCTCTGTTACCTGCATGCCCTGGTTGAATATATATCTTTCATAGTCTCGGTTGAGTTCAATGATGAATTTTCTGTTAAAGGAGCCGACCAGCGTGGTAAAATCCATTTAGTCCTCTGAGGGAATGGTCTTGACAATGATTTTTTATCTTGCTGCCCACCAGATTAATAAACATGTTGTGTAGGTTCTAAGATTTGTCCTCTCCCTCCGCCTTTACGAAGTGGTTGAAGTCTTCTACCCATTCAATCCACCTAGGGCCCTTGTCATCTTGGGGAGTCATGGTGAATGGGAGTGGGTTGCGCAACAGGGCTGCCTTGAACGTGGGGGTGGGAGGCAGTGTTCCTGGGTTACTCATGTTGACGGGGTATTGGGTTGTGGTATGGGCCACCCCCTTGGGCTAGCTGTGTAGTTTGGCTGGTGTGCCTGTGCTGTTGGAGGAGTTTAGCATTGTTTCCTGTGGTGGCGCCTGTGCCAATCACTATTCTTTGCACTTCCAGGGACCCAGAGATGTGGTAGTTGAGCCTTATGGGAGGTGTGCCTCCCTGTGGTTCTTGTATGGGGGGCCTTGGGCCCTTGTTGAGATGGAGGGATGAGCTGTTCCTCCTCCCGTGGTGTCCCTATTTCACTTTCCTCTTTCGTATATATATATATGTATAGTCTAGTGTGCTCACCATAAGGTGGTAGCAAAATGCTGGAGTGGGGAGTGTTGGCGGGATTGCCATCCACTTCTGGTCAGGAGGGGGGTGCGCTTGCACTAACTGTCTTGCTTTGTCATCCTGGATGCAGCGTCTTCTGCTACCATGTGTCTTCTGCTGCACGGGCCACTAGCAGACTGCGCGTGGCTAAGTGGCAGAATGACACATCTCTGTGTGCCTTAGCGGGATCGTCTGGCACCTTCCAATTACAGGATGCCCGGGATCGGACTTGCTGTAATTTAGGCGGGATCACCTTGGAGGGAGTGGCGTACAGCCACTGGGAGGCGGGCATGCAGCGGGAACGCCGGCATCCGAGACTCGGATGGCGGAGGCGGGATCACCTTGGAGGGATGGACGGGCACAGTGGGATCACTGGGCCACTGCGGAGGACTACGGTGTGCAAGCGATGATCCTTGTCGCCAGTTGTTGACAGTGCCACAGGCACCAAGTAAATGATGCAACACCTCAGGGATTCTCATACATCTTCTTTATTCTCCTAACACATTTCCAACTGCCATTCTCCCCTTAACTCCTCCCCTTCCTTGTCCTGCTCCCTATTCCTGCCTGGGCTCTGTCTCTCCCCTCCTACTTTGATGCAGAAGGCATCGCTCTGTTGTGTTTCCTAGGCTTGGGCTACCATGGCAAAGGTGTGCAATTGTGAGGGCCTGTCAAATTTCTCATCTGGGAGTGCAGAAACAGCAGTAGCAAATGCACCAAGGCAGAGAACAAAAGGCTGCTCAGGCAATATCAATATATTCCCCATGATGAAGCCAAAGAGGGCCCCGTGGGTTGGAAGTAACAATCCCGTCCACAGGGTCATGGTGGGAGGAAGTGGAAGGCAAAACGCAGTACACACAGCACCCGGCCGCACTGTTTGACTTGCAGGCCCAGAGTCGTGCAGAAGCAGAGGAAAGGAACGTCCTCTGTGGGAATAGATGGAGAGGCAGTAATGCAGCACAAGCTGCGGCTCCCTCCGAAGAGGAGATTGCGGCCGCCATCAAAATATTGAAAGCGGCAGGTCGAATGGGATGGGAGATGAAGGGGAGAAAGGAAGTATACAAAATGGGATCGGGTTGGGGGAGAGAGGGGAAGGCCACAGCGAAGGGTAGCTTCAGCTGGGGTGGCAGCAGCCTTTTGGGCCTGTAGTAGACCCAAGAGAAGGTGAAGTGGGTGTGGCGGCAAAGACAGTGGAGGACAAAATAAAGAAAGTGAAGGAGGGAAATAAAAAAACAATAGAAAATATAGATAGCATAACAGAAAAGAGTGCCAGGACCGAGTGGACACAAGATAGAATAAATAAGAAAGGGGCACAAGGTGAGTGGGTGGACGTCAATGAATAAAAGGACGAGAAACTGGTGGGAAGAGGTGATTTGGAAGGGAATATGAGCAAAGGGGAAGAGCCTAGAAGTAAAGTAGTTGGTGAATATGCGCGTGGGCACGAAATGGGCGAAAAAGTAAGATGGAAGGAGGAGAGGGCAGAATGTAGGACCACAGGAATATAGTGCAACGGCAAGGACAAGATGAAAAAAGTGGGGGAAAGCACATGGCAAATAGTGGAGGAAGGATCAGAAGATGAGGAGCAAGCTAGGACGAAGAAGATGATGAGTTGCGAAAAAAGGCTGGGCAATGGCAGAAGAAGGGGGCAGTGGTCACCTGCAGAGGCAGCAGAGAAAGGAGATGCTGGAAGAGCTTGGTGGGATATGCTGGGGAATTGGCCAAAGAACATGCAGGAATGGGCGGTCCTGAACGAGATCAGCACACAGTGGAGAAATGGAGAGCAAGAGACGTGATGGTCAAGAGTGAAAGAGAACAGAAGACAGGGCACAGTCATGGTGTAGTCCCAGATCGGCAGGTACTAGCAATATGAATAGAAAAAAGTGGCGAGCGAGGGAGAAGAGAGTGAGGGTGACAAGGAAGAATGGTCCTGGCATGGGAAAGGGTGGGGAAAAGGAGCAGGAACAAAGCAAGGCGTGAATGGAAGAATCAAGTGGGCTCAGCAAGGAGGCACTACCAGCCAGACCGGAGGAAAAAAAACACAAACATATTTGTTTTGGATTTATATGGCCACGTTTAATCCTTTAACATTACTAAACATAATAACTGTATTCCAATTTTAACATGACCCTAGCAATCACAAAAACAGCATGATCCTAATCAGCATATTTCAACATCAACCATAATTTCACAGGCACGCTTATTGAATATGCTCACTAGAGGCTTGTGATCTGTCCTGACCCTGAAATCTGGTCGCACAGATACACCCTGAAATGCTGATCGCCCACACACGTGCCACACACATGCGAGGGCTTCACATTCCACCACACAGTATGTCCTCTCAGCCTCCTTAAGCATCCTCGAGGCAAACGTGAAGGTATGCAATTCTCCATCTTCTTCCTGCATGAGTACACCCCCCAGCCCACAATCACTGCCATTCCTATATACCACCGTCTTCCACCCTTCCACAAAGTCAACCAACAGCGGTGCTCGGATGACAAGTCCTTGCGTGTTGGTGTGCTCATTGACCTTACCTTAAGACACGCCCTCCTTTTTGGATGCAGCTAGAGTACCACCAGTTTCTTTTTTCCACTTTTCCATCACTGCTTTTAAGGGTATGTTATTAAACTGGGCAAAGGAATGTAAAAGAAGAACTGGGATTGCTGTGTGTTTTTTCACCCATCGTGCCGAAAGTGCCGAAAGAAATTTGGATTTGTGGAAATTCTATTGTTAAATGGGCCGGGCGGCAGGTGGAGACAAGGATGTATGGAAAACATTTTGGAAGAGCTTATAGCGATGCAGAGCTGGTATGGTGGGGCTGGGAGCGGTGCAATGGGGGCAGTTGCTGTCAATGCTATCTGAACTAAGGGCTAAGCAACGGGCGGCAGACTTGTTGGCCATTCATGTGGGGTGGAAAACGACTTGATGCAATGAACTGGGCTAGAGTTGATTAAGATGATTATGAAGAATTGGGCATTATAAGATGATTATTGACAGCAACTAAGATAATTTGGAAACAGTTACTCGCAATGAGGGTTTGGAGGGGGGGCTAGAAAACCAGCAGCTATTGATAAAGTGGGGATGGACATAAACAGGGAAGCGTCAGACTTGTGCAAGGCTGTAGATATGGTGATATTGGGCATAAAGTAATAAGATTCCAGGATCCAGTGTACTTTAGGCAGGACAGAGTGCTACTGTCTTTTCTGAGAACAGAAATATACCTGATGAACTTGATGGATGTGGTGGATAGCTTTATGAAGGAAGCAGGTAGGAAGATTGGGGAGGGTGGCGAGACACCATGTGGGGAGAGTCTCGCTGAGTGCCGGAACAAAGAGGAGAAAAACTGTAAAGAAAGGTTAACAAAGTGGGAGTTTAAAAGCTGACAACGGAGAATAGATGGGTTTAGTAAAAGAAACAGAGAAGGACAACAGTATTTGGTCCTATTGAGGGCAGGTACGACCGAGAAAGAAAAGAGAAAGAGGGGAGCACAGAAGGAAAGCCAAAGAACAAAGAGAGACAAGGCTGTGGGGAAAACAAGCAGGGAAGAAGTGATAGAAAATGGTGGGGCTCAACAGGAAATGGAAAGGGGAAGAAAGTTATCACAAAATTGAAGGGGTTTACAAGATGAGGTTTATCATGTTAAGTTGTAAAGCAGACCTGCCTTGAATAAAGCCTTGAGTAAAGTAATCAACCCAGTGACTTGTATTTGAACCAATCTCCCACAATGCTGTGCTTAGCTTTTAGATTGCACACGATAAGCATTGCTTTGATAGTAAACTAAACTGTGAAACTAAATACCTACAGAATTGGGGTTACAATGAATCTAATGGCCTAACACAATGATTTAATAGTGATTCAACCTCCTGGGCTCAGAGGAAGGGGGTAGGGGCTGATAGGCCAACGGGCTAATGCCCCGACTCCTGACTAGCTTTCAAAACTGTCAGCCAATCCCCATGGGGGGAGACATCGCATGCAGTCGGAATTGTGAGGAGCCGATTGCAGGACACTACTCACAGTTTTCAGCAGAACAGTTTCTCGGCTGCTGGTGGTGGAGGCGAGCTTTAGTGGCAGAGGAGGCGTGGTAGGCCTTCTGGAACACAAACAGTAACATTTCACTCCTTTTCGTCCACATTAGGAGCTGAAAGGGCCATAGTGGAACCAAGCGCCTCCCCAAAACCAACCCTAGCACTGCCCCTTTCCCTGAGTGTTGTATCTTGCCAGAGCATATTAACTATCTTTACTTGCAGGAATCTGCAAAGTTGGTTCTACTAATGTTTTGTACTACACCTCCCATCAGCTCTAGCCAGCATAGTTAAGGGTGAGGCATCATGGGAGACATTGTCCAAAGCACCTGGGTAGCCACAGCTGTCCACATGTAGCACTCCAGCCTTTACAAAATGTTGCATTCGTTTCTGCACCTAGCAAGAGGAAAGGCATGGTACGACATAATCCCTTTATATAACCTTGTTGCATACATTCTATGCACTGGTAGACTGTGTACTATCACGCTTACCTAACTGCTGAAATGCAGGCAGATGTGATGGGGCATCTTGTATAGGTGCTGCTAGACAGTGCTGTATGCCATTTATGCCACTTCTGAGCAAGGGAGCAGTCATGGATCTAGGGCTGCCAGCGGTTTAGGCACCCTTTATACTCACTTCCCTTTGCGTGACATGACTCTGCTCAAGAGTGCATAATGTGTGCATTCCATATTATTCTAAACAGTATGACTATGGCGTGTTTTTTAAAAAAAATGTTATAACAATATTAAAAACAGCAATGTATTTCTGTAACACTTAATCTGCACAGTTATCCTGCCAAACATATATAGTAATTTGTATTCTTTTTATTTGTTTTCAGTTCTAAAATAACTTCAACAAAAACTTTACATATATTGACAATTAACAATTAATAATCATAGTTCATACTAGCACATATATAAAACACATATATAAAAGGGGGAGTCTCAAAAACGATGTATGAATGTTCTATAAAAAGAATCCGTAGTATTACCCAACAATTACATGAAATAATCTTGCGCCCATGGTTACATACATTTCTCGCTAAAAGGAAAAATCATCATATTTCATCATCATCATCACCATGGCTACTTCCTTAGAGGCAATGTCCAAACATATCCGAACACATCCTAACATATTTAAGAACGTATTTGACTATATTTAAAACGATTTAAGAGTTGCTGCACAACTGTCTAAGTGTTTAATGAAACATGCTTTCGTACCCCCAACTGTATACTCGTACTCCCATTCTTTCTACAACTGCTTCAATCTTTGTTCCACTCGGTGCCAAACCCAGTATAGTGCAATATTCATTTAATGATTGCGTTTTGTGTAGAATCACAAGACGCCCCGAGGCTGCTTGGCAGTGCAGAAGAGTCAAGCATGTTGGCTACAGAGATGCAGCACAGATTATGCGATAGGTGACGAGCAGGAAGCGGAGGCAAGGACAACGCCACAATTACAGATAAATCCTTCAGATAGCGTGTCTGCTTAGAGCTAAGGAGCAACATCGCTCTTAACTCTTTCCTGTACTTGATAGGTGAAGGTGAGAGCAAGGGAGAGAGAATACATTTGGGTCTTTGACGGCCATCTTGACTACGCATTGTTCAATGTCATCATGCAGCTGTACAAAGGGTGGTGGAATTACTTTTTTTTCTTCTCATGAGGATATCCCACCTGTACCAACATGCCACTCCTCACCCACCATCTGAGTCCCTGCCACTTGCCATGCTGTAGAGGGGCATATAAGGGCATGCCACTAGCAGGGCTTTTAGCAGTGACATTCACATGGCAACAGATTGACCTAATATGACTATCAACTGAACTGAGGCGGGGGGGGGGGGTATTTGTGGTGAGTCATGGCGATAATTTAGAAGCCCCGGCAGAGGGGGTTGGTACCTATACTCCCGCCCCACCTACCTGTGTAGGAAGCCGATGGGTGGTGGTGAAGAAGGATGTATTCCTGGCCTGGGGAGGTCATCTACTGGTTTTCCACAGCCCCCCCTCCTCTTACGACTGGGTACGGGCTTTGTTATAGTTGTACAGTGTCTCACTACCATTGCTATGATCCTAAGCGATGCACGTTGTCTGGGAACTCGGCATGCTGTACTCTGAACATTACATGATGGACTGTAGATTACATTATAAGAAAATAAATAACAACGACTTCGGCAGAGATGACTAATACTTTATTAATGTACGGGAACGTACTTCGGATTTCCATTTTATGTTTTTGTGTAATGAACTGATGGTGTCTTCATCTTTGAACATGTGTGTCAGAAGGGCGCTCTAACTCCGATATACTACACACAATATTATGATATAATGATTATAAGGTTTATGAGATTGGGGTTTTATGTGTGGTACATTTTTATGGTATCTGTCTTTATTTAATATGTCATGTTATACTATGTACTTTAAAGAGTTGCTATGGTGAATATGATTACAAGTTTTAACGAATGATTGCCTCATACTGGAACTTTACCTTTAACAGTACGAGGTGTTGGTAGAATGTGCTGTATGCGTTGCATAGAATGTGCTGTGTGTGTTGTGTGTGTTGGGTAGAATGTGCTGTCTGTGTTGGCTAGAATGTGCTGTCTGTGTTGGGTAGAATGTGCTGTCTGTGTTGGCTAGAATGTGCTGTCTGTGTTGGGTAGAATGTGCTATGTGTGTTGGGTAGAATAAGCTATGTGTGTTGGGTAGAATGTGCTGTCTGTGTTGGGTAGAATGTGCTATGTGTGTTGTGTGTGTTGGGTAGAATGTGCTGTCTGTGTTGGGTAGAATGTGCTATATGTGTTGGGTACAATGTGCCGTGTGTGTTGGGTAGAATGTGCTGTGTGTGTTGGGTAGAATGTGCCGTGTGTGTTGGGTAGAATGTGCTATGTGTGTTGGGTAGAATGTGCTGTGTGTGTTGGGTAGAATGTGCTGTGTTTTTGACCATGCCAGTAAATTGGTGTTTGCTGGCAGGGGAATCAAAGTTTGGGAAGGGGCTAGCTATTTTGGGGACGCTCACAAAAAAGTTCCAGCACGCAAAGGGCACTGGGAAGTGGTTAGCTATCCTAAAGAACATCTGTGCAGTTGTGGTCTCTGTGATTACAGGATACAATGTAGATTACATTGTAGGCAAATAACACGATGAAATGTATGTGACACTGCAGGGAAATAGCAATTGCTTTGCACAAATGAATGTTACTGCAACACTACAGCAATTGCTATGTGTTGGGTGGGGAGGGCTGCGCATGAGACGAGATTATCTAGTCTGAAGCAGCGGGTTTCTGTGTTGCAAAGCTGCAATTGGTGTGGCTTCATAGAATAATGAAGATCAAAACTGCTGTAGCGCCATACATAACATTATCGAAGAATGTAAATGCTACACTTTAGACGTTTCCCAGTAGCAACTTTATTACATTGGTATGAATTAAAATAACTTTTAAGAGTGATGACTAAGAGTGTTGACGCGTTTTAATGCCCAAAACAGGTGTTTTTGTAGTCAAATTAAACTATTGCAGTTCCAAGTCCATTTGAATGTGTGTGGTAGCCAGGAGGATTACAACTGTGTACATGGTTTTGTAAGAGTGCGCACATTTAAAATGATGCTTGCAAGATATTGAGCAAAAAGGGCTAAAGTTACTCATGGTAGCTTTACAAATATTTATGGTACAATTCAATGCTGATTTAGCAACAACATTACACTCTAAAAAGTGACTAATAATACTTCTGTGCTCATTCGGGCAATGCAAAGAACATAGACAAATACAATGTGTGATGCCTGCACATCCTTAACATCCAACGCTTTTTTTGATTTTGCAATCGTCGTAAACACAAACAAAGGACTAGTATTCTGGCTTTCATTGCATTCCATACAGTGTGATGAGCATAGACAAAACACAACATTGGATGGCTGCATTCCATGGAGTAGAATGAGCATAAATAAGGCGATCCATCTACATTAACTAAAGCAATCCCAATCTCTGCTAGACATGGAGAAGATTCCACATTTTTTGGCAATATTTACTAGACATTATTGCTACAAGTTATGGATTTTGTATCTCTAACATTGATGCTAAGATACTGGTTGTTATTAAAGCTTTTGTTTGACAAGAAATTCCAATTGTAAGGGATAAATATGCCTAAAAGGTGTCAGTAGCATTAGTACCTGCAGTCTGTGCTCAAAGGTTACTCATTTGTAACTACAGTTGCACAGCATTGATATCTTTCATAGAGTCACATGCTGTTGAATATCCCCCATCATCAGGTTGGGACTATGCAGTATATTAACAACACAGTTTTGTTTTACAAACATATTAGCAAAATACAGCATTTGTTTCAGTGATCTGTCCAGTTCATTTTGGTCCTTTTGCTTCCTAGCCAATGAGGTGGGTAGACTTTAAGCTCTGTCCCGGGAGGCCATCTTCAGATTCTAATAATACACAGAGAATATCTGAATGATGAGTCTCATATGGGGTTTGACAGTAAGGGGTGGCAGGGTGTTGCATGTGAATATAGCAGCAATATCAATGCTTGCAGATTGTAGTTACAGGTAAGTAACAGTTTCTTCTTCCACATTGGCTCTTTCATAGGTTAACATACAAAGCAGTTAACAAAAAAGAAACCATCCCACAAGGGTGATGGAGAAGAATGAGCGTCAAAAGTCTTAAGAAAACCAGCTGTGCAGAACTGCCATCCCTCAACACCTCTATGGCTTTCTTGTCTGTGAAGTAGCATTTGTGAAAGGTGTAGCCACTTTGCAGATACTGTGCAATGGAACACCCGCAAGCAAATCAGTCAAGGAAGACATGGCTCTGCTAGAACGGGCTCTTGTTCTTCCTGGCAGAGGCTTTGGGGACTTTCTGTGGCACAGTGCAATGCAAGCCGATATCCACCTGGCTATGCCTGCCTTGCAGATTTCTTTTGCAGTTCTATTAGGGCCGAACTTTGCGAGACCCAAAGTTTTCCCTTAGTTTTTTAAATATAGTATTTCAAAGCCCCTTTGATGTCCAAAGAGTGGAGGCATCTCTCGGCATGGTGTGCTTATCAAAGAACATTGGAAGTATGATTGGTTGGTTGAGTTGAAAGAACTTTGCAACCTTTGGTAAGAACGTGGCATTGGTGTGGAGAATGTCAATAATAATATGGGTAAAGACCCTATTTTTTTATATCGGGGGCCTGACTCATAAGGGACTAGTCAAATTGAAAACATACATGTAAGTACAGGCTACCACGCCCTTTTACACAATAGGGTATGGATAGTGGCCAACAGAAGGACTAAAGTGTGATCTCTATGTCATTTC
Source organism: Ambystoma mexicanum (assembly GCF_040938575.1). Lineage (NCBI taxonomy): Eukaryota > Metazoa > Chordata > Amphibia > Caudata > Ambystomatidae > Ambystoma > Ambystoma mexicanum. The sequence goes on from NC_090921.1 coordinate 720,620,423, forward strand.
TGATCAGATAACAATCGAAAACTGATAAACACGAATTATATTCAAGATTCAAAATACACCAATGTTAAAAAAACACATAAACATATATCTTGCAGCATTATTAATGTGCTACATTTCAATTCTTTCAAAAGTCTTTCAGCATTTTACAGACTCTAAGCAGCATAATTCTATCACCATGAAGAACAGCTACTCCCTACTTGTGATGTAAGTGTTTCTTGTTCAGGCTGGAGCCAACCTGATTTGTACTGAACTAGACCTTGTGGGGAGGGAGGGTTCTACAACCTTGTTCGAATATACCCAGGAGAGGCATGGAAGATTGACTTGCATGCCCATTTTGGGCATTATGGGTACCTTGTAATGCCTTTTGAGTTGGGCAATGCCCCAGCAGCATTGCAACACTTCTTAAATTACACAATATTTAATGTGTATGCCATATAGTGAGACAATATAATGGTTTGCCCTTATATCTAGAACAATCATGTGAAACATGTGAGAGAAGTATTATGACATCTTCATCCCGGCAGACTATACCTGAAGCCAATGAAATGTGCATTCCATCAAGAAAGGATTTCAGACGTGAGATACATTCTGACACCATATGGCATCGATATGGACTCTCAAATGCTAATTGCAGTCATCAGATGTCCTAGCTCATGGTATGTAAAAACTCCAAAGATTCATCAGCTTTGTAAATTCCTAGGTACTCTTGTGTTCATTTGCATCTAGACAATCTCTGCAAACAAGGGAACCCATTTCGCTGGAGCCATGGGATGCAAGAGGACTTCCAAGCCCTATTCAGCACAGCCCTGGTCTTAAATCTGCCAAACTACATAGTTGAAGCAGATGGTCGAATTATGCTTTAGGAGACTTGTACATTCAGAAAGATCCAGAAACCATTATACTCTGCTGATCACAACTACACTATTTGTGAGAAGGGCTTGCTTGCTATCAAAGAGACACATGTTAACTGGCAGCATCAAATTGAGCGAGAAAGACATCCTATGTCAGTCAGCACTGACCATTGAAATCTATGGTCCTTAAAGACTTCCAAAGTCATGATCTAGTGGAAAACCTGTGGAATTCATTTAGTTTCTTGCTTTAACTTCAACAGAAGGTGAAAGTTGATGTCCTATCTCATTGACACTGAATTGCCTATAGCGATACCTTTTAAATTTCCAAGATAAACCTATGAGACTTGTATAGGAGTGCCAACCCCTCTCCCCTCAACTGAGTATAGATAACATGATAGGCAGATCACATGGTTCTATTATTGCAGAAATCAGGATTATTGTGCCTTTAGTTAAGGTAAAAGGTGCATATGGCACTGCACATATTTGGGTTAGGATGACCCAGGAAACGAAGGGTGCTTTAAATATCACACACATACCATAAGTGTATAAAGATCTATTATGAATGAGGGCTGCAAAGTGAGAGATACATAAATAAATAAATAAATAGTACCTCTCTGAAGAATAATTACAGTGTCAGAGAAAGATACATTTCAAAATGGATAACTCAGTACAAAATGGTTTCCAGGTGTGAGAGACTATGGGTCATGCCATGAGTTATCAGACAAGCACAGAGGCTGATTTTTATCAGCATCTTGCAGTGAAGTAATTTGGTTTGTGAGGTTAAAATTGGAACTTGGCAGGAAAAGCAGACAAGAGTAATGATGAAGCCAGATAAAGCAAGTGAAACTTGGATACATTTATCTATGTTCTTAATGAGGAGGGCTCAATGTTCTTCATGCAGACCATTTTGAGAGACTGGCTGTATTATTTGGCACCATATAATAGAGTTTATCTATTTCACCAACAGCATAAGGCCCTAACTAACTTGGCAGGACCTCTAAAATCAGATAAAGAGCAAACATTGATGTGATGAAGGTTTTTTGGGCAGAAGATGAGAACTGTCATAAATGTGTCCAGCCAAGTCTAAAATAAGCTTTGAAACACATTGTGTATAGGCGCTTCATAAATAAAACATCATATCATATCATTATCAGTTTTGTGCATCAGAGAAAATTGTGGATGCCAACTATGACTAATGTGGGCATGGTGTACACCAGACTAAAAATGCAGGGAAAGGCAAAATGTCTTTCAGTGTGTCCAGAGCGTGTATTGTAACTACAGCTAATAAAGACTGCTGACGACCTCCCAGACATCTCATTATCTCTTCTCTCTCTCTCTCTCTCTCTCTCTCTCTCTCTCTCCCTCTCTCTCTCTCTCTCTCTCTCTCTCTCTTTCTGAGGAATGTTCATGGAGGCCTGGTGTTTGATGGTGGATGCTGACCAGGGCCCTCAGTTCAAGTGGCACAGCCAACATGGGGTCATAGTTTTTCATGGATTCAGGGAAAAGGCCCAGGCTTCATGGTGATGTGCTACTGGACAGGGAGAGATGCGTGACAAAGATGATAAGGTGAATGACAAACTGCAGTATGGTCTCATTTCTATCAGGGGCGTCTCCTCATGACTGTCAGCATAGCACACCTGGTATCTATGAATTATGGTATGTATTATAAGACAGAGGCAACAAAAAATGAATAAAACATGTTCATGTACATATTAAGGGGATTGTGATAACTTTTGAGTAACAGGAAATATTGTGAAGAGAAAAGGTAGTGCCTAGAAGTCTTGGCTCAAGGGAGTTTCAGAAGAAGACGTTTAAAATCCCAACATGGGTAGAGTAGAAACATATAATGTGTAAATAGGTTTACATAAGGTAACCTCTCAAAACCTGCATAGGGTATAAAATACAAGCAAGAGAGAAAAAGGTGATCATGATGTTTATTAATGTGTAATGTCGACTAGTTGATATGTTGTTTGTTTAGTAAAAATATCGAAGAGCGATAGAAGTTGTGAGGAAATTGAAAAAGTTGAGAAGCAACAGTGATTGAGTATAGCAAAGTGATTGCCGCCAATCAAGAGAATAGAAAGGCTATTGAAATTAGAGGCTTGAGCAGCGATTGATGGTGCTCGCTCATATTTGTTGTTTTAAAATGTTAAAAGTGAAGATTTAAGTTTAAAAAATTGAGGCTTTATTTAAGGATCTGGAAAAAATAGGCAGGCAATTGTGACTCTCCCCTATACTTTTTAAACAAGGGAGTGAAATCAAGTAAAAGGTTAAAGAGAAATTAAAATTACATATGCACAGAGATAAAGCTCTTAATCGATTGGAAAGCTTTAAACGATATACATCCGATTAGCGGAACACATGAACGAAGGAAGAGATAAGACAGGTGCAAGATTTTGTGATCGTTTTTTCTGACTAGCAAAGCATGCAATTGAAATCATTCCAGAAAGCCGGGTTGTGAGCGAAAACAATATTTATTTCATGTTTTGTTTGAACAAATGAAGACAGTTTGTACATGGCATGCTCTAAGAATGAAAAGAAGATAGAAATATATTCATTTTAAAAAGCACAATATGTGCATAGTTGATAGAAACCACAAATAGTATGCAGAGTTAGATTTATGTTTCAAAACATGGGGCGCCTTTGAAGTAAACCAAGGCACCTTTTCAAAGCTAAGATAAGTGCTGACAAGGAGCAGGAAGTGATTAATAGTTGTAGAAAAACAGAGCTGCTTGTATTCAAAAACATGAGATCGCCCTCCTAGTTAAAGCGGCTATGAATCAGTTTTGCATAAAGAAAGAGGAATGTGATGGTTTTCTTCAATAACAATACTTTTATAAAACACCAGCAAAATTATGGGACATTTATAGAAATGACAAATGTATGTATGTGTATTAATATTGAAACAGAAAAATAAATAAAAATTCATTAAAATATTATCCAAATGAGTGGGAATGAAGAATAGGGCCAGAGCTGATGCATGTATGTGCATGCATGGAATACATTGATAACAGAGACAGATTTAGAAAAAAAAGTGTGGTTTTTGGTTTTCTTGGATCAAGTAGTGATTTATTTGTGCATTGTTGAAATATTCATATTTTGTGTACAAAGAATGTAAGTGAGGCACGGCTGACTCACACCCGTATGGAAATATAGCCTTAAACCAGAACTCATTGAACTGACTTTTGTTTTTCAGGGATTTCTGTGATGCACACATGCAATGCTCGTGTTTTTTTGAGTAAGGAAGCTCAGCTGTAGGTCCATATGACAGACACCAGTTGAAGAAATTACCAATTCAGTAGGTTTTGAGAACAGCATTTTTGTATACTTTTTGTGCATGTTTATTGAAGCCAGGTGCTAGAGAAGCAGTTGATTGAGTTATATGACATTGTGGGATAGTTAAACCCATGGTTGTTTAGTTAAGCCACGGTATATATTTTGAAAGATTGCTGTTTTGCTAAGGAAACTATCTGTGATTAAACCATATTGAGTGTTTACAATTTTATACTAGTTTGTGAACTAAGGAGGTCCCATTAGATCACTTTTTTAAATCACACACGCCACTACCCATTTTAAGGGGTTTGTTAGTTATTTTGGAGTTAATGTTATATACTTTCTCCGATAGGCACACACTAGAGTACCCCTGATTTGTTCATGTCATTTTAAAGCAATATAGGGATTTTTTATTAGTGATAAATGGGACATTATGAAAGAGCATACATCATAAAGCATGCATGTGCCAATTGCAGAGATGAGGAAAAGGCAATGGAAAGAAACCATTCAACAAAAAGTAATCTAGACACATTAATGGAAAATAATTTGGAAAAAAAGGAAAGGTGCTTCACTAAAATGTTTCAGTGCGCTGCCAAAAGGAAGAGCAGATGCACACTGTTTATTTTCATAGAATTTGAAACAAAAGGTAAGGAAGTATGTCAGCAGAAGGAAAGTGTTTACAGAACGAGAGAGAAGGAGAATGAGAAAGGGACACAAAATGAGTAGGAGAGAAAAAGTAAGGCAGAGGTTGCAAATGAAAGCACAGGAGAGTGCTGTAAATACCCAGAACAATGAGAATATTGGTAATTAAGGTCAGAGAGAGGAGGCATGGGATATGCACCATAATACAATACAGAGTCATAGGGATATTACACATGCAGACTCAAGCATGTGCACCAACACCACAGCAAATTAGACACGCTTCAGAGGGGGGCAGCATCTCCACACTGCACAGCATAGAGGCATTACAAAAAAATATGCCTAAACAAGCAATTGATGGTGTTTGTTTAAATTGATGAGCGTACTATATTTGCTAAAGAATAAAATGTGATTAATGAAAGGCCAAGAAGGTATGGATGGCCAAGATTAATCTAACAGTAGGAGAGAACTTTTAGTAGAATTATACAAAAGAACATAGGAGAGTAAGTAACAAGAACATTGTTTGTGTTTATATGAAGATGTTGATTTATGTATTTTAGATGAAGTAATTGACATTTTTGGAGCACGGGAGGAATGTCTATATGCCCTTAGTGGAGTATGGCGATATAATGGAAAGAAACATTATGACAATAGTAATAACTAGTGGACAAGTAGAGAAATAAAAGGTAAGTACCAGAGGACACAGTAAGTGTGTGTATAAGCCTTACTGATCATTATTAGGAGTACGAAGACCCAGGCGAGTAAAGAAAAAAAGGTAGTAGGGGATACAGTCTTTTTTAAATGATTGCATTTTTCCCAAGACGGGTGATGACAGGTGTGAGCACAGAATAGTACAAATATGCGAGTATGGCCATATCTAATGAAGACAATGAAGAAGACCGTTGGATAAAAGGTGGAGTAACATTTTTGTAATCCCGATGATAAGGAATGTCAAATATGTACATTTGGCAAATGCAGGAAACTTTAAGGATAGTCAAAAGAGTGTATGCCTATAGTTGACTTTGCATGTACTTAATAGGGTCAGTGCTTGTTTTCAAATGCCACGGGTAGATAAGATTAGTGTATGAAGGGCAATACATTTTTTTAATTATGTCTCAACAGAATAAATACAGCAAAGAAAGAAGAGACCACAGTCCCACACCATCAGAAGGAGGACTTCAAAAGGACAGCAAACATTTTCAGCATAGCAGAAGAGATTAAACACAGGCCTGTCACTACACTCATGACAATTCAAAAGAGACTAAAAGTGCACCATCATTTGTTTTTGGGGAAAGTGATGCTGCATTTTAGTGGGCTGAGGATACAAAGAGATGACCTCAACAACATCATGTTAAAGGAAAAACAAAGGCCTATTTTAAGGAAATCATGACTTTGCCTCTGGTTTCTACACGGAGCAAGAAACCATATCAGCTACGGATACACCAAGAAGAAAGAAAGGGAGCGGCTAAAGAAGACTACATTGTTTTTTGAAAAAACAAAACATTTTGAATTTGTTATGTTGTTTGTTTTGTCTTTTATTATTTTTATTATCAAAAAGGAGACCATGGTACCCTACTGGTGTGAAGAATGACACAACCATAGAGAAAATGTTTCCTTTGTCACTTAGAAAATAAGCACACTTAAACAAATGGAATGTAAACCCATGATAAAATGGGGCATTTAAAGGAAAACAAAAATATGTATGTGCTTTATGGTCCCATGTCATAGACACACCCAAGTATAATGGCAGTATATATGAAGCATATGTGACGTTAAGATATGCAGGAAAGGGAGAAAGTAGCAGCCATTCTATTATATTAGAAAAAGAGAACATTCAGTATCAATTGTTTTTAGGATGTAGGAGTCATTAAAGGAGGAGGCGGGATAGTACAAATTAACAACAGTCTGAAGAAGAGACTGTGTTCTATACTGTGCCAAATGGTGACATCAGGGAAAGTGACCCTGAGAGTTCACAGCTGCAAAGGTGAAAGGAGGAATCCAGATGCTATGATTCTGCGAGGTAATCCCAATCTCATAGAGATGGGGAGCACTTAGGAGATAGCAACTGGAGCACTGAGTCTGAAGGTGAATGGATGCAGGTTCAAGGGTGAAAAAGACATTCTAAACAATGCAAGAGTTTTGTTAAAGAGCCAATCAGGCAGATTAAGGCCATAGAGATCGGGAGCACTTAGGAGATAGCAACTGGAGCACTGAGTCTGAAGGTGAATGGATGCAGGTTCAAGGGTGAAAAAGAAATTCTAAACAATGCAAGAGTTTTGTTAAAGAGCCAATCAGGCATATTAAGGCCATAAAGAGCTTCATGACCCCATACCACAAGAATGCCAAGTCTTCGGTGAGGGAACATTTGGAACTCTATGAACAAATGATGTCATCATTTGAAATAAAAAATGATGTCAACTGCATGGAGTTGGTGAAATGGACGTTTTTCCCAGAGTACGCCAGTCTCTTTGCGGGACTTGAAGCCTAGGATCATTGCAAATGGACCATCTATAAGGTGGCCATTTTGAAACACTTCTCCACTCACAGGAACCCACAAGAGGCATGCAAAGGTAGGAATAATTTACAATGGGGTGGAAGATCAGGCACCTAGGGAGTTTGCACAAGAATTAAAACATGCATTTGCACAGACTTCCAGGTGGGTGAATACGAATAGCAGGGAATTTCTGATCACATACTTCAAAACACCCTTCCCAAATATATAATCGCCCCACTAGTTTGCGATTTCCATGAGCACAGGACACTGGAATGGGTAATAGATCAAGCGACCAGGATATATGACGTTCAGAAATCCACTGACAGTAAAAACAATCCTAAAACAATAAAGCCATCTACCTCACCTGCCGGTGACAAGGTGGCAGAGGTGCAAACTATCCCTCATTTCGACCTGGAGACAGTGGGGCCTATAAATATCCCTTGAGCCGATAAGCAGAATGAGAGACAGAGGATACCCTCTGTCCAGTCCCAATTGAACGGTAGCCAGGCAGGTTATCAGCAAAATGACCCCACTGACCCTTCCACCTAGGTAAACCCTTGATTTAAGAGTACAAAACCAATCTTTAGGAATATGTACACTCCCCCAGAAAAAATGAGGGGGCAAACCAGGTACTTCATGGGATATTTATCTCCAAACCTTTGACAGGATAGTATTGCCACTCCACCTCCCAACCTGAATTTTTTCAACAGGTACTCTCAACATCCTAACGTCCAAAACAATACTTCTCCTTCTCCCCGGTTCCAGGACAATAGAACCCTGAACCAAGAAGAAGGGAGAATCAGAACTGAAAATTATGGGGCACTTTTCCAATACCCAAGCTACTTCGCTAGAAGTGACAGTTACTGTTTTAGGGAGCACCAGAGGTATGGGCAGAGACCTTCTTATAACGAAGAGAAAGTTACCCAACTGGACCGACATGTGCAGCAATTGACTGATGACCTGGAACATATGCTGAGGGCTTAATTGAACCCTCAACCCATCCATGCTTTCCAGATCCCATCAACACCCGGGTCTGATGCCCCGGGCGGGAAATTAATGAAGGAAAATCCCAACAATCAACAGGTTCCTGAGGATGGGGCCCTGGTTGAAGGGAGATCTGAGGAAGCGTCTATTTTTTGCCAGAACAGAAGCCTTGGAAATCGCTAAGCCTGAAAGTGATTCTTCTACCCCCAGGAAGTTAAAACCCAAAGAAAGGAGGATAAGTAGGAGTGGGCAAAGAAAAACCTACTTTGTGGAGAAGGAAAATAAAATGTTCCCATTTGAAAGAGACAAATCCCTGGAGGATTCAGGTAAGAAAGAGGTATCCTCCTCACAAACAGGTTAGGAGAACTGTCTTCAAATACTGAGGTACCGCCAAGAATCTGGGGAGAACGAGGATCTCCTTACTACACCCCCAATTTCAAACTGTTCTTTTATTCCTCCAGATTCCTGATGTGTGACACCGAAAAAACACCCAAGATTACTCCATGATGGAGTTCAATATCAAGAAAATGGCAGCTGAGCTAACAGATAACTCACACTTTCTTTGCACTCTTTGAGGAAAAAGAGGGCAGATGTTATGCCCTGGTCAAGGTACAGAGTCAGTGTGATTTATCGGCGAAGGGGGGAAGAGTCAATAGATTCCCCTCATACCTCTTCCCAGATAACTCCAAAATGTCGATGGGAATTCAATTTCAGTCAAAGGGACTTCGGATCTAGTGATAAGAAATTGGGCAAAATCATTTAAAACACCCTGTGATAGTCATGGTGCCAGAGGGCACTCCTTGTTTACTGAGGAAGGATTTCCTTTGGAGGTTATCACATCTGATTGATTGTGTGAACTAGGACCTCTGGACCCAGACTAACTGGCCCATCAAACTCCAGAAAAGCACAAATTATGTGAGTCTGAATGTCACATGCCATCTTATTGAATGGCATACCGATCAATTGGAATTTCACTTTCAGAACAATCAAGTCCCAGAAATCACAATAATTTCTGTAGGAGAACAAACTAGGAATGGGAACTCTTCTCAACTCTTGATAATCAACCTTCCTTTCAGTTGCAACTGGCATTCCACAATGGTAGGGAACACCTTGAAATTGTATACCAGTCACAAATTAGAAGAAACACTGAATCCCTTGAAAGAGGAAGATGAAAAACCAGCTCAAAGCCTGACCAACGTTCAGAAAAAGGGCAAACAGTTGTCTCTCCCCATTCAGATAAATGTGGGGGAGGAGCCAGTACTCACCAGAGTATGCCTGGATAATGGACCTCTGAACCTGTACATTATTTCATGAGGTTGACCTTCGACCTATGTACTTAATAATGACTCTAGAAGATTGTCCTGCAGTTGCTAATGGTGATATATAGTTAGATAGAGAGGCATGTGATAACAAGGGGATACCTTAAGTAATATGATCAATACAAGGCTGTGCCTTGTTGTGAAAACAAGGAAATAATATGAGGCAGGGTAACCAAAAAGGAAACACACCAAACACAGGTTACAAAGGAACATACAAAGTACTTTATCTTATACTGAATCCAGTTACAAAAAAGAACAGGACAAAATTCAGATAGCTATCGACCCTCAGTACAACACAGCGAACTCCGGCGTGGTTCAGTGTGCTCAGTGAGTGCAAATATTCATTGAAACAGTCAGGCTTTTATACATTTCTCCAGCCTGTTGTCCAGCCTTTCTTCAGGTGACCATTCCATAAATAAGTTACTGCTCTAGGGTCCCTTGCCAGGTCAAATCTAGTTCATTTTAGGTTTATACATTAACAAGAAGAAATGGTAATAATGTATGCTCTAGGCCTAACATTACAATGCGGGACTTAATTTATACAATATAGTTAAGCAGGTGTTCTCATTCAATTATAGATCAGTTTCGGTGATACAGATAATCCATTGCACACAGGTCAGCAGAAGGACAAAGTCTCAGCTCATGACCCTAACAAGTGGCCTGCAGGCAAGTTATACATTAGCTGTACAGAGGTCATGACAATCAAGTTCTGTTCTGAATAACATAGGCTACCATTTTAGCTCACATGGTGACTTTATAGAGCAAGAAAACCTAAAATGGCGGCTTGACCCAAAATGACAGTTTACATGGTTTCTAAGGTCAGGACCTTGCAATGCAAGATTATTCACATGTAGTTTATAAGCAGCTTGTTAGCAGCTTGGCGTAGGCCAATATACATATATTCATATCAATAGGAGGCACGATATAATTTCTAGTTTGACAAACCCTCTTTTTGGCCTATGCCAAGTGCTAAATTACTTCTGATCTCCCTGCAAATAACTCCATGTGTCATCGTCCATACACCCTGAATAGCTGTCAGAAATATCTATCGCCATTAGATCTTTTACTAAGATCTCTTTCAGTACATACTCCTTAGAGGTTTTATCCGGGGCATACACTTTATGTCCTATTGTACCTATCTCCTGAACGCAACATCCCCCTAGCATTGAACATATACTTGGTAGACATTGGATACAACAACAAAGAAATAGCAGAATTCCCCAAATAATCAGCAAGACTGAAAGCACTTTCCAACCCCAAGACCGCAAGAAGTCCCAGAACCAAGCGCTAAGATCCCAATTTCCCTTGGGAACATGCACTTCTGAACTAAGAATGTGCAGATTCTGTATTGCCTTAAAAATAGTTGGGGAGGAATCCGGAACGAAAACACAGCAAGCGGACCCCACTAGTTTACATACTCCACCACGTTCAGCCAGAATGACATCTAATGCCATCCGGTTCTGAAGCGCTACCAATCTGATCGGTTTCTGCTCTAAAGTCATATTATAGAGTATAACTGTGGTCCGGTTGATGGTTCTCTCCAGTACTCTCGCTAGTTTCCTGATATCCTCAGAATTCGCTATCTGCCCAAAGAATGGAAGGAATGATTTCACTACATCTCCTAAAACCTGTGCTGGAGTGTCGCCATTCTCGTCCCGCCGTGGACGAGCCTTCGAAACCTCTACAGTACTTGCTATAAACACCCCAGGTAACAGGATTCCTAGATAACAAGTTCCCTGCCAATCCCTGGGCAACCATGGAAATGCTACATTACCGCAAACAAAATAAACAGGCCCCCCTAAATACAGAGGCCTGTTTTCTCCAGTCAAATTTACAATGTTCATACAACCTTCAAAATCTCCCATTGGCCGAGTGCCATTTCTTTGTACACACAAGGGGACCGAATCAGGGCTATGATTTATAGAGTAAGAAGGAGGCATTGCGTCCTTATTGCCTATCGGAGCCATTTTAAAGGAAATCAAAGATTGGAAAGGACGAGACAGTCTATCAGAAGGCCTTATAGAAGCAATATTGAGCTTACTCCTATTTGCGAGCATCCCAGGGGAGTCAGAACACGTTTCTCAAAACTATTCAAATTAGTGCCATCAAAGTTCCCCGAGATGCTATCGTTCCATCGGCCAAAGAACAGTGCTCTAAGTGAAGCATAACAAGCAGTCGTTAAAGGTAAAGGGTGAATATACCTTCCTAGCCCCTTGTTCCCATGTTGCGGTAAATGAGTGCAAATCCAACAATTACTCTTATTAAAAATGGCATTCGTTGCATTCATTACTACCATTAGAGTGTTATTATGATACTTTTGTCTATGTTGGGAGTCTCTAGGGGACAGAGTGTGAAGGTGTACAGAGGGAGTCAAAGCAGTCAGTACAATCTCGGTCGGTAGCAGAGGTTTTAGAGGATAGATTTCTTCAAAGTACCAAAGTCCTACAACAGTAATTGCAAAAATAACAATTATCATTATCAAAACACAGCAATACGTTTTCGGGGCCCAGGCACATTGTTCATTGTCCAAGTTGGTCACCCCCTTATTCACAAGTCCAGTGCGGGGAGCAGCAGTGGACGTGGCAGGCATTGTAGTTCCTCAATCGACGACCCCAATGTTCGTTGCTGGCGACGCTACGGTCGCGCGATTTCTTAGTCCTTCGCAACCCTAGCCAGCAGAATCCCTTTTTCTTCCTGTTGTTCAACAGAAACTTTCTTATACAAAAGAAAACTTTCAATCACTTCTCTTTCCCAAATGCACGGAAAAACCCGTGCCGTAGTTCTATTTTCTTCGTCGAAGGTTGTACCTGGTGGTACCCAAGATTGTTTGATCCGAAAACAAGGCGTTGTCACTTCCTGAGGGAAGCGACGTATCGGAGGCGACGGAAGTCGCAGAACTTGAAACAGTGTTTTCCGGAAGTGATTTTTCAAAAGAGTGCGGAGACGAAATGGACTGTTCCCCAAGCTCCACGGGCTCAGAGAAATTCTCCGACGCACTCACAGCGCTGTTTGCTACTCCAAGATCAGGGACCGTAGCATCAGCGAGGGGATCTGCTTCTTCTGTAACGTGTGGCGTCGGGTGAGGAAGTTTCTTGACATGCGTCACGTGGATCCAGTGTTTCTTCCCAGCCACCCGCACTGCTGTCCGGGTGACCAACAGCACCTGGTAGGGTCCCTTCCAATGAGGAGCGAGACAGGAAGACCTTTCGTAGGCCTTCACTAGGACCCAACTTCCAGGCTGTATATCATGTCCTGGGCCCGTGAACCGTACAGGTAAAGTTGAATATACCTGGTGATAAATGAAATACAGGTTTTTAGTTAACTGGTTACAGTTGTCTACAAGCAATACATTTTCCACCTCTCTCAGGGCTTTAGGTTTTGAGAGACCCCAAATGTTAGCAGGTCTCCCCATCACTACCTCAAATGGAGAAAGCCCAGTCTTAGTTTGAGGTGTGGTACGCATAGCCAATAATACAATAGGTAAGGCATCTGGCCATTTCAGTTTGGTATCGGCACATGTTTTTGCAAGCTTATTCTTTAAGATACCATTATGTCTTTCCACTAATCCGGCGCTCTGAGCATGTCTGGCCGAATGGAATCGTTTGTCAATTTGGAATGCCGTACATATCTCTAGAATTACAGCAGCGATAAAATGTGGACCATTATCCGACCAGATAACTCTCGGCAAACCGAACCGTGGGAAGAATTCCTTTAACATGGTCTTTGCAGTGGTCATGGCTGTAGCGTCTTTAACAGGGAAAGCCTCGACCCACTTACTAAAGGTGCAAATGACCACAAGGACATATTTTAGATTGTTACATCGCTCCATTTCAATAAAGTCAAAGTGAATCACTTCAAACGGGACAGAAGGAGGCCCAAAGCTACCTCTTGGAGTTGCTGTCCCCTTTCTCACATTGTGTTGTAGGCAAATCATGCAATTTTGGACATAATGCTGGGCAATTTTTGAAATCTTATCATTTACCCAGACTTTCTCTAACATTCTTGTGATCTGTTGAGCGCACACATGTGTGGGACCGTGTGCCATGGTAACCATCATTACTATATAGGCATTAGGAAGCAACCATTTCCCTTCAACCATGTCCACCCAACACCCATCAACATCGAGTTTCCCCAAGCCCTCAGCCCACCTCTTGGATTATTCTAATGTGGCATCGGCTAGGATATCCCGTACAGACCCAACACCCTCATCCATTGCATAGGCATTTACAGTCTCCCTTGAAACATACATCTCCGTGAAGAGATCAGAGGCAGTTTGTCTAGCTATTTGATCAGCGAAAGCATTCCCTTTCCCTACATCATCTATAATCTTGCGATGTGCTGCGCACTTAATGATTGCTAACTGACTAGGGAGCGCAAGCGCTGAAAGCAATTGTACTATCAGGGAGCCATGTTGGATCTTGGTGCCATGTGAAGTTAAAAACCCTCTCTCTGACCAAAGTCTCCCAAAGTTGTGAGCCACCCCAAAGGCATACTGGCTATCAGTATATATGTTTACTGTTAGCCCTTCGGAAAGCTCACAAGCTCGAGTCAATGCTATAATCTCTGCGGCCTGCGCAGAGTTATGCGTAATTCTCTTGGTCTCCACAACCGTACTTAATGTAGTGACTGCATAAGAAGCTGTGGATGTACCATCCAGTAGTTTGAAGCAGGAGCCATCACAAAACAGCTCCCCTTGTGGGTTATCCAAAGGAGTGTCCCTCAAATCAACTCTGCCTTTTGTATCTTGTTCAGTAGTATACAGGCAGTCATGTGACTCTTCGTCACCGCAAACAGTATTTTGCGAGAAAGGTAGGAGTTCAGCCGGATTTAGAACGCAGCACCTCCTAATTTGAATGTGGGGAGCAAACAAGATTAATTCATATCTTGTCAGTCATGCCGAAGTGAGGTGTTGCGTTTGGGTTTTGTTCAATAGAATATCTACAGAGTGAGGCACCATCAGGGTTAAATCATGGCCTAGGACCATTCCCTCACTCTGTTTTACAGACGCAGCAGCAGCAGCGACAGCGCGCAAACATCTTGGCAAAGCGCATGCAACAGGATCAAGGGCGGAAGAGTAGTAACCGCATGGCCTATTCTTCCCTCCATGTTCCTGCGTTAATACAGCCAAAGCACATCCATCACATTCATGCACAAACAACACAAAGGCCTTCTCATAGTTCGGTGTGCCCAAAACTGGCGCAGAACATAATGCAGTCTTGGGCAACTCGAATGAATGTTGATGCTCTGTATTCCATGGCAATGGCAAAGAAATACCCTTCTTCGTCAAGGCCAACATCGGTTTTATCACTAGTGAGAAGTTTGGGATCCATAACCTACAGTAAGAAGCCATACCTATCAAGGCTCTAACTTCCTTTTGTGTATTTGGGACAGACATGCCAGAAATGTGTTTTATTCTTTCAGGTGTCAATCTTCTTCCCTCCTTTGACAGGAGATAGCCTAAATAGGCGACCTCCTGGCAACAATATTGAAACTTTTTAAGCAAAGCTTTGTGACCATGCTTAGCTAGATGGATGAGCAACAACACAGTGCCCTCTTTACAAGAGCTCTCATAGTCAGCAGCTAAAAGCAAATCATCAACATATTGAAGCAACATACAAGTAGGGGGCAATCCAAGGGTATCAAGCTGCTCTTTCAAAGCCCTACTATAAATACTAGGACTCTCAGTATAACCTTGAGGTGCACGAGTAAATGTGAATAAGCGTCCCCCTAAGGTGAACGCGAACAAGTATCTACTATCCTCATGTATAGGAATACTGAAGAAACCATTCTTTAGGTCCACAACACTGAAGTGAGTAGCCGTAGCTGGAATCATGGTTAATATTGTCGTCACATCAGGCACAATTGGAAATTGTGGAGCGACGACTTTATTAATGGCACGTAAATCAATTATAAAACGGAATGGAATTGCATTATCACCTTTTTTGTAGATGGGTAAAATCGGACTATTGCACAAACTTCCTGCAATCTCCTCAATCACCCGTCACATCAGGCACAATTGGAAATTGTGGAGCGACGACTTTATTAATGGCACGTAAATCAATTATAAAACGAAATGGAATTGCACTATCACCTTTTTTGTACATGGGTAAAATCGGACTATTGCACAAACTTCCTGCAATCTCCTCAATCACCCCACGATGCACAAAATCGGAAACAATGCTCTTCAAAGCTTGCTCGCCTTCAACTGAGATCTTATACTGTGGAATATGGGGCAGCTTAATTCCATGTTTCAAAACTATTTTAACAGGCTCAATCTGCAAAACACCGACATCATTGTCATCAACTGCCCACAAACACTCTGGTACATTACTGAATTCTGGCGGCAAGGGTCTAGTCAAGAATTGCGAAACAGAACATTGCTGTGGTGAAATCGTCAAACGCACTCCATCAGAAGAACAATGAATTACCGCATTTAATTCCTTCAACAGATTCAACCCCAGCAAATTCTCTCCACAATTCTAAGTTAAGAGAAATGGACAGTGGTCCGTAAAGGGACCCAAAGAAATAGGTACCGGTGAAGAAACCGGACAAACAACCGGTGTGCCAGAAAACCCTACAGAAACATTGGTTTGCCCTAACAGTGGAATGTTTGGAACCCGAGGATGATCAATGGAGCACTTCTGTGCTCCAGTGTCTATCAAAAATTGATGTTTCCTATTTCCCACTACCATTTCAACGTAGGGACCTTTCTGATTAACGGGAATAGGTGTAGGTTCCAAACCCTGCTTCGGGCAATCCTAATGAAACAAAATATCACCAAAAGGAAGCTCTTCAGATAGATATGCAGCAGAAGGATGATCAAATATGTTTCTAGTATCCACACTCGAAGTCTGATTATCCTGTGAAAAAGGTTGTTGGGGATCCTGTGAAAACTGGCCTCTACCAGGGCCCCCTACACCTGGGCGACCTCTGGATCGTCTACCCATATTTCCAAATGTGTTATCCGACCTCTGTCGAAGGACGGGGCATTGTGCACGCCAATGACCCTCCTGGCAACAATAGGCACACTGGTTAATATTCACAGGACCCAAGGGCACATTCCCTTGTGGAACATACTGACCTCTAATCTGCGAACTACCCCCTCTGGGGCCTCTAACAATTTGCTGTAACAATACTTTAGTCTTCAAATCACCTTTTCTCTTCTCGACTCTATCTTTTTCATTATTGACACGGTTCTCGTAGTACTGAGCCATGTGCAATACTTCTGATTGGGATTTCGCCTGCCAAGCGCTCTCAGAAGACATAATTTGTGACTGGATGTCAGGCAGCAATCCACGTACAAATTTGTCCACAAATAATCTTTTCCCAGACTCTGTGCCTAAGTCTTGTCCACTGAAATCCGAGAATACCTGTTCGAACCGATTAAAGAACTTGGTAGCACCCTCAGATTTTCCTTGGACACAGGCCGTAAGCTTGTCCCAAATAATTCTCTTTTCGGGGATTATAGTTTTCAGTTTTGCAATGATTCTGTCAGGCAAAGTTAGTATCACCTGAGGTGGTCTCTCACCAGCTGGCCTTTCCCCATCAAGCCTAACTATGTTAGCCCATGTATCTCCCAACCCTGGTACATCGTCTATAGTTCTAACTTGTTTCCATAAATCTACAGGCAGGAGTACAGGGAATAGCAAATCAATGTCGCCTAGGGTAAACACTGAGGACTGCAAAACGGACTCTATCTCTTTATAGAACCCTGTCGGATTTTTCCTAATGTCAGGAATAGTTTGTCTAATAGTATTCACTTCCTGTCGTGAAAACGGGACGTGAACAAACTGCGATACATAATGTGCAGGAATGTCCACAGCAGGTGTACCTGCTGCAGCATTAGCAGGAATCTTAACCTTTGGGACAAATGTCGGAGGAACCTCTCTCATAGGCAACTGAGAAGTAGGCAACTCCGGACGCTTACTAAGCAACAGAGCTAAGTCGAGCGCTAAAGCAGTTGAAGAAGTGTCAAGTGAAAAAGCTCTCTTATAAATGCTCAATAACTCTGTGGGACAACTAACCTTTCTTTTTAAACATTCACCCTGCAGGTACTCTACCATTACCTGTAATCACTTTCCTCTGCATTTCTAGCGTATATTGACTGTATGTGTCATATACCTCAACTGGAGTTATCGATATGTCTGAAATCCATCTAATCGCATCTTTTGTACAAATTCGCGCCTCCTCAGATGTCGATTTACGACACAGAAGAAATCGTTTCTGCACATACATACTTTCTTCTTCGTCATCCTCATTCCGTAACCTTTCCAACTCCTTTCTATACTCAAATATCCTCTCAACATGCTCATGTACCTTCTCCACAGTGTCTCTTGAAAACGCTAAAGTATTCAGGTCCCTCAACCCTTGCGGGAGGTCTGCATTATTTAATTTACCCAACATTACACATAAATGAATCTCTAAACCTTCAATGAAAACATTTTTCTCAGGAAAATTATCCATATTAGAAAGTGTGACAAGAACATTAGCTCGATCATCTCTCTCCATACAATGCTTAGCCCATGCAAACAAATCATGTTTCTTTTCTGTAGGAACAGTATTACGATTAACAATCCTCGACCCCGCACCCAAGTGGTACAGAGCTACTTGGGAGTGAGGGTGCAGGCAAATTCAATGGAGGTACTATTACTGGTGCAATGGGAAGAGGCAGAGGAGCAGGGGGAGGAACAACAACCGGAGGAATAGGAACAACAGGTTGAGCAGGAAGAGCAGGAATAACAGCAGGAAGAGGTACAGCAGGAGGAAGAGGAACATACGGAGGTGGTGCAGAGGCACCAGGCCTTCGTTCATTTAACAATTTGTCGATAAACTCATCAGAAACATGAAGTTCTTTAGAAGGATAGATTTTCTGAATACCGAGTAAGAAAGCCCTCTTCATATTCCTAACCGACTCAGACTGTTTGTCCTGATCATATAACAACGCCTTTTCAGCATTTGTTTTATGACGGCGCACATGTTTTTCCCTACTTTTAAGCTGCTGCAACGCTTCTCTTTTCCAATTTTGCAAAACATCAAATGCTGCAGGTCTGGCCTTCTTTTTTAACAAGACTGACTCTAAATATTCAATACGAGGGATCTCAAAACTACCATTGACTGGCCACTGAAGTTCAGAGGCATGTCTGGTTTGTCTGTGCCAAATTTTATTAAATACTACACTTCCAATGCCATGCTTACAGTACATAGTACATGCCGGTGACCCCTCCTGCGGTGCCGGACGGCTAAATTCCAAAGATTGTCCATCGCTGCGGAATAATGCCCTAAAGCAGCTAGACAATTTCCCAGGCATTTCTCAAATACTCGGTGTTACCTGGTCAATAATTGTGTCTGCAGATACAATGCGCCAAATTCAAATTGTCAGGGTTGAATTAAGAGTCGGGTAACGACTCACCTGACCAAACCTAAGGAGGACCGATCGGTTTACAAAGGACTTACCTAACAAATTTGACCTTGTGTATGGTGATTTCAGCAAATCTGCCCGCCTCAAAAAGTTGACCCTCGTCAAGATGCCGTCTCAGACCACACGGCTATCGTCCAGGGAACGGATTGTGCAGCGCTGTTGAGGTGTCGCGTCTCGTTCAGTCGGGCCCGTTATGTCACACCGTCCGATCCCGGTCCGATAGCGTGCGTCAACCTTCAATAATCCGGTATCAATCTTGAGGGTCCCTATTCCGGGCGCCAACTGTGAAAACAAGGAAATAATATGAGGCAGGGTAACCAAAAAGGAAACACACCAAACACAGGTTACAAAGGAACATACAAAGTACTTTATTTTATACTGAATCCAGTTACAAAAGAACAGAACAAAATTCAGATAGCTATCGACCCTCAGTACAACACAGCGAACTCCGGCGTGGTTCGGTGTGCTCAGTGAGTGCAAATATTCATTGAAACAGTCAGGCTTTTATACATTTCTCCAGCCTGTTGTCCAGCCTTTCTTCAGGTTAACCATTCCATAAATAAGTTACTGCTCTAGGGTCCCTTGCCAGGTCAAATCTAGTTCATCTTAGGTTTATACATTAACAAGAAGAAATGGTAATAATGTATGCTCTAGGCCTAACATTACAATGCAGGACTTAATGTATACAATATAGTTAAGCAGGTGTTCTCATTCAATTATAGATCAGTTTCGGTGATACAGGTAATCCATTGCACACAGGTCAGCAGAAGGACAAGGTCTCAGCTCATGACCCTAACAAGTGGCCTGCAGGCAAGTTATACATTAGCTGTACAGAGGTCATGACAATCAAGTTCTGTTCTGAATAACATAGGCTACCATTTTAGCTCACATGGTGACTTTATAGAGCAAGAAAACCTAAAATGGCGGCTTGATCCAAAATGACAGTTTACATGGTTTCTAAGGTCAGGGCCTTGCAATGCGAGTTTATTCACATGTAGTTTATAAGCAGCTTGTTAGCAGCTTGGCGTAGGCCAATATACATATATTCATAGCAATAGGAGGCACGATATAATTTCTAGTTTGACATTGTAGTAACCTGTGCTGTCTTCATTCCCCATTTAGGATATATATTATTTACATTGTATGTAGTGTTTATGTTATTACTATCTGTCTTTCATAATTTTTATTATTGTTCAAAGTTTCATGCAAAATAGAAGCAAAATAAATACCTGGTTAGATACAAGGAAGAAAATCATATGGATGTACATATGCGTGGTTCTTCTACGTTAGAAGACAGAATCCTGTAGTAGAAATAAGACTACTAGGACCAGTAAGAACTTGGAGCACCAACCAGAGAGGTTTTTGTAAATAAGAAGAAATAGTGTAGAAGAAATAGTGTATGTTTAAGTTTCTTTCCTGTCAGGAAACATTCTTGTTTGTAGTCATTATAGTTCCCCGGTCCTGGACAGAATAGGGGTTGACCTTTCAGTATAGTATGAATAATGGAAAAAGCTTAATCAGTGAAAGATTATTCATGAAACTCCAAAAAGATCCGAACTTTCCCATATTTAAAATTTAAATTGGTTGATAAATGGAAAGTGGGTCTAGAAATGGCAAATTATATGCATTTCCTGACTATCATGTGTATGCTACAAATTTCCATTGGCAACAAAATTCTAGAACACAATTGGTGGGTTGTTAGATATGTCCCTTCTGACTTTAATTTGGGAAGTGACATACTAAATCGATTTGCTATTAGTCTGGATTTAATCAACAACAAAGTATGGTCATAACTGGCGGGTAACCCCATGGGTTTTTACAACACAGAAAGGGCATTCCGGTCAGCTCAATTAATGCCTTATGTGGTTGAAGTACAATGGGGAGAAGAGGTTACCATCCCAGGACCGGTGTGACAATTCAGTATTACCCTCAAAATTAAGTGAGGACAGAACCTCAAATATAAGCACGCCTATATAAACTTAAACTCTTACCTCCAACAACATGGCTTATATCTACATCAAACCCCTTTAGGGGATCTAGAACACAACACAATTTGAATATTGGTGGAAAACAGGGACCACCAAAGTATCACATTGGGCACAGCTATATTAGAATGGCAGTTGATGCTCAACAGTATTCTGTTTATTTAGGTAATTAAATAAGTGTGACAATTCCTCACTACTGATTTGACGTCAGGTATGGTATTCCTCTATAAACATATTGTTACCCATCATGGGGGGAATTCCTTGGTACTCTATTCATGCCCAAATGGGGTGGAAGAGGTTCCTTGTGACATCAGTAAGCACAAGGTGGTATTTAGAGTTAACAACAAAATCAAATCCAAGGTACCTCATGTCCAGGTGAACACCAGAAAAAGAGATCTCTCCATCCACCTCGAGGATACCACTGAAATTGCAAAGCCCAAGGTATTTCCAGGTTTCAGGCAGATGGTCAAGGAACAGATCAATCTCTCTGATGCCTGTGAGACTGAGGAACAAAGACGAAAACTGAAACAGGTGTTCCTGGACTTTGACGATATCTTTTCAGTAGATTTAAATGATTTTGGACGTACATCTATCCATTAAACTGCCATACCCACGGACCCAGAGATGGCTCCAGTATTTGTTAAACAATACTGGGTACCTTTTGCTTCCATGGAGTCACTCACAGAGATTATTTTATGAATTTGGAATACCGTGGGATAATTCATCTGATCCACAGTACCTTTAACAACCCGGTACTGGGGATACTAAAACCAAATGGGCAATTGAGAGCATGTAGAAAAAAGAGGGGGTGAGGCGCGCACTCTAGTTCCCAGATTTATATACCTGCTACAGTTCATTTGCTCCTCTCCTCCAAGCGCTTTCATGTCTCTTACAATCTTCAGGGAGGCAGTCTTTTCAATTGAGACTATGTGCAGATCTCAGGGAGGTAAACACATGAGTCCACATGACTAGGTGGCTACTTCCTTAAATCGATCAAGGGTTGGCGCAGATCCAAGGGTAAATAGTGTACACATCCATTGTTTTGACCAATGGTTACTGGACAGTACCCGTGAGTAGGGAAAACCAATACAAGCTTGCCTTTACCTTTCGGGGGCAGCAATATGCAGTGACCCAAACACCCTTTGGATACATAGACTCTGGAAATGAGTTCAATATCTTCCTGCATTTGGCCATGCCCGACTTGGGCAAAGGGCAAACCTGGCCTATGAAGATGATGTATTTATCAAGAGCTGAACTGTAGAAGAACATATTGTAGAAATTCGCTATGTGCTGGCCCAGTTGAAGAAAGTTGGAGCAAAACTGGCCTTTCAGAAGGCACAGTAGTGTAAGACCTGAGTGAACGTCTTAGGGCATGACATCAACCCTGAGGGTCTCAACCCCCAGGCAAACAAAGTGTTAGCCTTATTGAAATTAAAAGACCATACTACTCTGCAAGATTCAAGAAGCCTTCTTGGACTCACCAATTATAGTCAAAAGTTCATTGAAAATGATGCAGTGTTCACTCGACCGTGGTCCATTTATGAAATGCTGCAGTCAG
This sequence comes from Ambystoma mexicanum, assembly GCF_040938575.1. Taxonomy (NCBI): domain Eukaryota; kingdom Metazoa; phylum Chordata; class Amphibia; order Caudata; family Ambystomatidae; genus Ambystoma; species Ambystoma mexicanum. The sequence goes on from NC_090921.1 coordinate 720,642,944, forward strand.
GTGGGAGTGGGGTCTGGAACAATCTGAAGCAGTTAACTGAAAAGAAGCCTTTCCCAAGCTCCTTGTCTGGCTTACCCCATCAAGAATAATCTTGGAAGAAGAGTTTTCAGATACCTGCCTAACAGTGGTATTGTACCAAATCAACAACAAAGTTTACAAAGTTATCGCAATAGCGAGCAAAACTTTGTCCTCTGTGGAAGAAAAAATCAATGACTTGAAAAAGGCACTCCTGGCAATGTTATGGCATTGAAAAACTACCGACCATTCATCCATGGGAGCACAACATCGTAGAGACTCCTCACCAACCTTTGAAGTACCTACAAATTGAAAGGAAAAGGGTGTGGAATGCAAGAAATTGCAGAATTACTTCTTGGATTCTGTCCATGCTAGGCTTTCTTGTGGAGGTCAGAAATGGCCAAAACAGGAAGAGCCCTCTGGTGCAAGGATAGGCTGAATTGCCTGTTTGTGCTCAAGAAAACTGTCTCAGGGACAAACATCTAAGGACCAAAAGCAATATGGAGGCGTACCTAACTTCCCCACACAACCTCTATGAAGAAGGCACTTGCCAGGGGATACCCACAGTTTGTGTGGAGGAGTGCTACTACCATGTTGGCAATAACGTGAAAAATAGAGCTAGTGGCTGGCATTGGCAGTGCCTGGCTGAATGAGACCCTAGAGCCCCCTGCTGGTTTTAAAATAGGACCCTGAAGTAGTCAGGTGGCAGAGTTGATGACAGTACATCAATTCATCCTCACTGCAGTACACCACCAACTCAAAGAACTGGTCATAATCACCAACTCTGGTTATGTCAAGAATGGGTTTGTGGAACACCAGATAAACTGGAAGAATCGAGGCATGATTTGTGGTAATAACAAACCATTCAAACATGGAAAATTGATTCAGTTTGTTGATGATCTGGTGTCCCCTAATGAGATTACCATCTATTAGAAGAAGATAAGAGGTCATTCTTAAATAGAGGTGCCGGATAAGATTGGGAATGACTGGGCTGACCAGCTAGATAAAACTGGAGCTCTGCAGGGGGATTTCATAGAGGCGGAATCCGTGCTGGGTGAAATCGAAGTCATAGCGGTGACCAGGTCTCAAACTCATGCCAACAGTGAACTTTCAACTCCTCAGTGGAGTAAAGATACCCCGGGTGCAGATTTAATCACTGCACAAAAAAGGACCCTACTATTGGAAAATGCTATGGGCACACTGAAGACCCCATGTGTTTTCCTCTAACAGAATTGGATTACACAGGTAGAGAAGATCTCCGGTTGTTGATGACATTTTCCAAATTGTTATGAATCCAAGATAGTTTGTTGTTACGGATATGCCTATCTGTATGTGAACAGTGGGGGGTGCCTAGCATATTCCTGAGCCTGATGTTGAATTATGCACATGACGCGGCCACTGCTGGTGATAGGGGTTTTCACATGACATTGGAAATCTTGCATGAGGTTGCATACTGGACACACATGGGCCAGGACCTCAACATATTTCTAAAGGGGTGTGTGCATAATTTCAGCCAAATTCCCTCCCACACAGAGCTCCCCTACAAAAAAGGGGAATGACACTGGCCTGGTCAGATTTGCATGTTGACCATAATATGCTTGTTTACAAAGTGGGTAGAATGTCTTCCTACCCCGAATTGTAAGGCTGATACAGCTGCCAAGCTAATGATCAACCACATCTTCTCTTGTTTTGGCCTCCTGTCAAGAATTCAGCCGACCTGAGGAAGTCATTTTACTAGTGATGTGATGACCAAGATGTGGAGATTCTAGGGGTAGAAAGAAAATTCCACATTGCCTAATGCTGGCATCGAGCGAAGGGGTGGAGAGATACAATAATACAATTGTAAGCATACTGAAGAGGTTTGTGGCTGACTCTGGACCCAGTTGGGACATTCAATTACCGCTTGTCCTAATACCTATTAGGTCTACACCATCTTCTGCAACTAAAATGTCTCCATTTGAGATTATGGTGTTACCTCAGCATCTGCTCTATAGAACTCAGGAGCAGACACTGATAAATGCATCCACCACTCATGATTAAATTGAGAACCTAAGGATGCACCTCCAGCACACGTTTGCTTATTTGCAGTGTAACTTAGAGAAGTGAATGAATTCATACTATGACCTGAAAACCACAATAAAAGAGTACAAGGTAGGTGACAAGGATTACCTGTACAATTGCCAGAGAAATCAGACCAAGGAACAGACATTTCTTCCACCCTGGTATGGTAGTTTTTAAATTGTGGACAAAATATCACCTAATGCCTAAAGGATCTGCATCCCAAAATGAGAACAGATGGAAGAGAAGTGAGTCCATATCAATCACTTAAAAGGCTATCATCACAGACAAGCTCTAATAGTGATTGAGGAACCCACTGAAGTTAGACCAGAGGAACCATCTGAGAAATGAAGGTGAGATCAAAACCCTGCATTGGAAACTAAAATATATAGCAGGTGAGTAATTATATTCAAATGATAATTTATGATTCATGATTGTTAATGAATATTGTCTGTGATTAAAAAACAAATAATGTCTTGTTCTGAAACGTCATCCGGGGAATGAAGGTTTGAACAAAAGTACTTAACAATTATTTTTACTCCTCTCTTTACAACATTAACACCTCTTCCATCCAGCCTGCGGACCAGAAGAAGTGGAGTTCTGGGAGAACCCCTGTCACCCGGGAAAGGAACAAAGGGGAAGAGGGAGGGGTTCCATTACCATACAGCTGGAACCCAAAATCAGGAGGTGGAGACCAGACCGACCTCTCCCGGAGGAGGAAAAGAGAGAGGGACACACTCCCTCAAAGAAGTTGAATTGTGAGAAAAAAAACACTCTTCCCGGTTCTTTCCTAGGAGTGACATCATAAAAAGGGCAGGAGGGATTTTTGTTGTTCAGATTCAGCCCCAAGACAAAAGTGAATTTTCCTGGCCACCCTGGGCCTAAAAATGCAGAGCATTGAACACATTTTGGACTGCCAGCAATTCATTTTCAAACATTTGCAAAACAGGAAAAAGCTGTTTCTTTGGATAAAACAGAGAGGCCCTGGAAATGTGTGAACCTCTGCGAAGTATTTTGATTGTACATGTTGTGGGGTTAGCGAGTTTGTGATCCATGTTATCCTGAAGCAACTAGTGTTTTCAATTTGTGTAAAAAAGTGAATTGGTAGGAAAGAAAAAGCATTTGGGCCATGGAATGAGGCGCCGTGATTTGTGATTTTGTCCAAATATTAATTTTTCTATTCATTAAAAAAAAAAATATTCTTCCTGTACACTGGGCTGGTTCTTGGCTTACTTATTGCTAAAGGGTGGGGGATCTACGTGGTTCTATATGAATCACAGACGGTCTAGATTGAACTGAAAATGAATATTGGTGTGGGGCTATGATTGGGGAGGGAAAGAATTCCCTGCATCAATGGCTGCTGCATAACTGTCTCCTACAAGATGAATATGGGATTAGTGACATTTTGGACTTTCTTGAATGCCAAAGATTTCTTCAGTACCTGGTACACTGGAAGGTGGAGGACCTGGGTCTGAGGAGAGGACCTGGGTGGGTGCCAATGAAATTAGCACCATTTCATTATTTGATGGGTTCGATATAATGTTCCCCAACGAGCCTGGACCAGCTTCCTCAGCTTTTGAGGTTGCATGGAGAAGGGGTAATTGATGGAAGGCATGCTCTTAGGATCTGGCAATGACTGGGGGGGGGGCGCTCCTCGCCTTTTTCCCTGGCTGTGGCAACCTCACTGGATCTCCCGATATGGCACCCCCATAAGGGTCATTGCAGTAGTAGGCTGATCAGACAAAGCGTCAGGTCATGAAAACCCCCTACAGTGCCCCAGAGGCTGCAGGTGCCGTCAGCACACACGATTCAGTGTGCTGTTATCATTACACCTAGAGGAGCCCCATAAGTGTTAACTAAATGCAGAGGAGGGCATTTTCTCAATTACACTTTCCACGTGTCGTGCTCACAGCCAGCAAAGTGAACTCTTCACAGGAAGCCTTGATGCAAGACATAAACCTGGGCTCATACAAAGAAAGGATACAAGAGAACATCAGATTTAAGACAGCCATATGATCAAGGCCTGGTGGGGAAATGCTGGAGCTCCTACAAACATTCATATGGATATCCTCACCCAGGTCAAAGGAACCGGGAGTTGCCATGGCCGGTAAAGACCTCCAGAAAGAGTACCCTGTGCCTGTGACACTAACAGGTGCCCTGTTTTCCTACAGCTGGGAAACGTGTTTTGAGCCCGCCGAAGGGAAAGGAAACCAAAGGTCCTGGAGTTGGTGGAAAGCGAAATGGAAAATAACAGCATTAAACAACTGGATGAGTGGAAAAATCTAAATATCAAATTACTGAAGGGAATTGATGTCAATACAGAACAGCTGGTTAGAAACCCGGATAGCGTATCGAAAAAACGTTTGGAACTGGACTGGATTGCCACAGGTGTAACGGCAAACGGTTATGAAATAACAAATTCCTTCCCGACAACGGAAAGGAGACTAAACGATATCAGAAGTTACTTGGAAACATTCCCGTATAAACTCCGTAGTAGGACCTTCCTACGATTTCGTTTGAAAAACAAATGAAGTTAAAAACAAATGAAGGTCTGTTCATAAGAAAACAAACCTCTATGAATAAATGCAGATTCTGTAAAAAGGAACAGGAAGTAGAATCAAGCAGGCATCTCCTGCTAGCTGCGAAGGAACCTACCAAGCCAGAAAGACGTCCTTGGGGCAAAAATGTCAGCCTTCACAACTTTAACAGAAACAGAATGGTGGAGAATCTTGACAAGTGGTGATGATACCCCATGCGCGATAGGGGTAACTTATTTTATTAAAAGTATTGATCTGGAGCAAAAAGGCAGATAGGGCGAGGGAACTCGCCCCAAGGTCAAAACTGAAAAACATGTTGGGAGAGGCGGGCCCTATAGCCGTTTTAAATAATGAAAGCAAAAGCTTAAAGTGAATAAAGAAAAAAACATTATGACTCATTATAACTCGAGAGGTGGAAATAGAGACTCAGCATCATCATCATCGAAGAGAAGTCAAATGGCTTGGGACTGGACCTACGTAAACAAGGGGTTCTGTTTACGTGTTTTACTAGGGAGGGAGGAGGACTTGGTTAGTTTGCCCCACCCTTCTTTTTAGGTATCAATATGGATATGGACGGATTTAAATGGATTTAGTCTTTTTTGTAAAAATTGTTAAATCAATTCAAACAAATAAAATAAAAAAATCAAAAATAAAAAGAGCATTATCAGGTATCTGAGGTTTTGGAAGGGGAGACCAAAACCAAGGGGCTGGAAGGTGGTATAAGGACCAGGCCCATAATGATTAAAAACATAAAATAAAATAAATGATTGTCACTTTCTCTTAACAGCTTCTATGTAATTTCTGCACTCGGAAGCACAGCTATACAATGCCCTTGTTGTTTTTGTGTGCAGAGCTCCTAGACTCCTCAGACTGGATTGTCGCCTTACACATGTCTATGTTTCCAGATTGGCAGGCTTCAGGAGCCATGCTCTCAGCTTCAGGGAGCTTGGGCCATGATGCAGGTTTTGACGCTGCTGTCTGTTAGCAGACTCAGCCTCGCGGAAGATGAGTGGGTCTTCCAAGGGCAGTTACATAAGATCCGAGAACCAGTATTGCATCGGCCAGGCCAGGGCCAAATTTGACAAGGCGTCTCCCAGTCATAATTCCAGAAACTCCTCAACACCAAGCTGGCTATTGAATCAATAAACATGAATTTGCTCGCTAGATTTTCTTTTCATGCATCACTTGTTAGTTTATATTTTTCTTTTATTTAATTAGCATTAATTAATTTCAAAACTTTTGCAAAATGACCAGCTCTTCCTGGTGACATGTCCATTAAAACAGGAAAACAAGAGAAAAAAGAGAAAGGAGAGGGAGGGTGGGCACTTTACCCTAAGGAGCACACTGATTAATAGCTTGATCCGGGGCCAGGAGATGGAGTTGCCCCACAGCTATTCCCAAACTCACTCCTTACATTTCCACCATGACAATGTCTCATTCATGAATGCTACTGCAGTTAGTAGCACTGACACCTTTTCCCCACTCAAAAGAAAGGCCCACTATCCATCCGAGGTCAAAGTTGACTCATCTTTTAGATGCTGATTAAAATGCTTTGTTCTTTATTTGGTCAGCCCCATGCAAAACAACAGCAGATGTTTTACTGCTTCTGCTTGACCCCTTTCCAAGCAGAAATCTTTCGGATATTTAGGTGGCATCCTTGACCCAATTATTTCATTTGTCAGCAGCAGGTTCAACCTGAGCAAGCGGTATCGGTCCCTGTGGTATATGGACGGAAATGTAACCCTAATATTTGGGTAGCTCGTCCAATGCCCATACCCTGTGAGCCAAGTGATAGTGCAATTTATAGGCAGAGGCCTCGTTTAGGGTCACAATCCAGTCCTGCTCCCCAAGTTTAGTTTTCAACTTAGATGGATTTGTTTTCATCTCTTCTTCAGTGGACCCAAGTTCCCTCAGTTTGGCCTGGTTTCCTTCCATCCATGCTTACAGTGCCCCATTTGTCCCTTTTGCAATTTCTTTGCGAAAAAGTTCCATAATTGGTGTGTTAAAGCCCAGGAGACACTTCCTAAATAAGGCCAGTCTGTTCCATTCCACTGTGGCTTTCAAGGATTGGAAAAAGAGTTCTCTACGCAGGATTTGAATAGGAAATGACGTATAAATGGTAAAAACTCTCTTTCAAAAGATGCCCTCCAAGATTGGCCCTATCCTGTTTGGCATCCTCAATGTTGCATCAGAGCCATAGGTGAGAGTCGGTACAATTTTCATTTGATAAGAATCCATGACAGGAACCATTGAAAATCGACCATGTTTCTTGTTTAATATGATTGCCTGATATACCAGAGATTTAGCTTTCAGCCACACGGAATCAGTGACGGGAGTTTCGATGTAGCTACTGTTCCTCAATATTCCCAGGTATTTAAACGTTCAATTCGTTTTTGGTCTAGTTTACACTCAAAATTTAATTTTTACTTTTTCGATTTTTCCAACACTAGGATCTTCGTCTTTGCTGTGTTTTTCCTCCACGTGTTTACTTAGTTTATCCAGTTGATGCTGCATTTGTTACCCATTTGAGCCTGATTTCAATTTAAGACATTCATTACATGTTTGCCGGTATTCTGGTGGTAATACCGCCATTACGAGCACCTGATCTACTGGTATTACCGGCAAATTACAGGTGCTGGCAACGGTAAGTATTTCCCCATTCCGCAGAGTCCATAGGACTCCATGGTGGAATGCCTGTATTACCGGCGCGGGTAATACCAGGGCCGGTAACACTGGAATTTTTGCCGGTGGGGTACCTGATATATCTCCAGCTTTTAGCTGGAGGTAAATAAGGACACCCCACCAACAAACTTGTAGTTTGCTTGTCCGGAATAGTGCCAAAACATTGGCCAGTTATCAATATGGCCTCATTTTCTTAGAAGCAAAGTAAAACTTCACCTAGACCTGGATATGGTGTATTTGGTTGTGCCAGTTGAAAGGAGGCAGTCTGTGGCGGCGGTACCACACCATATGATGCATCCCCTAGACATAGATGGCAGCACCTGTGCATGTGATGCAGCAGCTGTGCATATGGAGCTGAAAGTGGCCTTAAATTAAGCCATACTGAACAAAAGCTGGTTGGAGGCACTCGGTAGGTGAAGGAACTGCTTATTGATGCAAGCATTGAGCACACACCGCAGACCTCCGAGCCATTCACCAAATTAAATCCTGCAATCCTACATGCTGGCCACCACTGTGTGCTCGATATGCCACTGGGTGCATGGCAACTGGTGGGAACAGGCAATGGCAGACACTTACCACTGCACTGTGTGTTATCTCCTTGCCTGTCCGCACCTGTCAGCACACGTTGAGACATACCTGCCTACTAATGGCGTAGCCAAGGTAAGCCCAACCATTGCCGGCTACGCACTGCTGCATTGCTTTCACATACACCGTTCTATGTCTTCCTACCGAGCCCAAACTTCACAAGACTAGCTCACTATTATTGCCTGTTCATGCTTCTTTCTTGACCCACTACCTATAATAAAAACTTGACTCACCCGTGCCAACAACCACCTCCTCTTTTCTCATTCACTTCAACAGCTTGCCCACACAACCTCAACAGTAAACGTTTTCAACATTGACTCGTCACATGTTTCTCTGTTCCCACTCACCACTTGCAGCCCCAGCCTCTAATATGATATGATATGATATTTTATTTATTGCGTGACTCTACTCAAGTGTTTCAAGGCGCTACGAGGCAGGGGAGGGGAAAAGGGGGACAAGACAACGATCTTACTAGGCCCAGCGACATTGAGATTGTGCAAGTGCAAGGGAGAGCATAGGGGAGAAGTGCTGGGGGAAGGGGATGAGGAGCAATTGCAGGACATAGGATCAAAGCATCGGAAACAAAACAAAACAAGAAGTGCGGCCAGCAAGTGGTAGTGCAGGGGTAAAGTGCAGACAGCATTCTTAGGTAGTGTGGGTAGGGTTAATCTAGGGTTTCAGATACAGCCCCAAGTGCAGGGTTGCCAGAAGGCAGTGCAGGTGTGCAACTGGAAGGGCAGGGATCTCGGCCCGTGGTTCATAGGGTAGCCAGTGCAGTATCAGACAGGAGATCAGCAGGGGAGAGAAAGAGAGAAGGCAAAAGCAAAGAGGAAAGTCTTGAGCTGCTTCCAGAACCGGAGATGGTGCTGCTCAAGTTTCAGAGAGGCAGGGAGGCTGTTCCAGAGGTAGGTGCCAGCCGAAGAGAGAGATCTGCCCCCAGCTCGTTGCTTGGAAAAGCGACTGACCCTCAAGGAGTCGGAGGTGGAGGAGCGAAGAGCTCAAGTAGGAAAATACTTCAGAAGAGAAAGCTGGTGGTATTTTAGCCCCATGCCCCAGAAGGCCTTGTGGACAATGCAAAGGGTCTTGAACTTGATACTTGCAGCCACTGGGAGCCAATGGAGAGATTTCAGTGCTGGAGAGATACGATCCCTGGGCTTGAATCCAGGACAAGTCTTGCAGTCCTGTTCTGGATGAGTTGCAATGGCCGGAGAGTAGAGGCGGGCAGATTAAAAAAGAGGTTGTTACAGTAATCAAGCCTAGAGAGAACCAGAGCTCTAGAGACAGTGATCTGGGGGAAGGTGAGGAAAGGAAGAATACCTGTGAGGAGGTGCAGTTGGTAGTTTGTTTGACTTCTTAGAGACATCAGAAATGAGGAGAGAAGGAGAGTGTGGAGTCGAAGATAACCCTGCGGTTCTTAGCCTGACAGGTTGGAGCAGGAAGAAGGCCAATGGAGGCTGGCCAGAGAGTGAAGGGAAAGAGGGGTGCTGGTGTGCTGATGAGGAGGATCTCTGTCTTGCTGGCATTCAGTCAGAGATCATTGGCGGCGCACCACTCTTGGATTGCAGGCAGACAATCCGGGATGAGAGAAGGAGAAGAGGCGGCAGAGGGGAGCATGAAAGCAAGCTGGGTGTCATCTGCATAGCACTGGAAGTTGAAGCAGAGAGCAGCAATGCAGTGGGTGAGAGCGCCAGGTATTGGTTGAACAACCAGGGAGAAAGGTTAGACCCCTGAGCAGGGCCGTCACGAGGGGGTGCAGGGGGGGCAAACTGCCCCGGGCCTCGCACTCGCAGGGGGCCTCACGGGCCCTCTCCTAAGTGGAAGGGAGCACAGTCTCCCGTGTCCTTTATTCACACGGGGGAGTGTTCTGCCTGTGCAATGATTTTGCGCAACAGGAAAAGAATGGGAGACAGCAGGGCTCAGAAGTGAGCTCTGCTGACTCCCGTTATTCAGCTGACAACGTGGACATGCTGAACGAGAAGAGAGGACTCCTCTCCTGTCAGTCAGTGTGTTCACGTTGCTCAGCGTGACCACGCTGACTGATGGAAGAGGAGTTCTCTCTTGTCAGTCAGTGTGTTCATGTTGTCAGTGTGACAACGCTGACTGATGGGAGAGGAGTTCTCTCTTGTCAGTCAGTGTGTTCACGTTGCTCAGCATGACCACGCTGACTGATAGGAGAGGACTCCTCTCCTGTCAGTCAGTGTGTTCACGTTGCTCAGCGTGACCACGCTGACTGATGGGAGAGGAGTTCTCTCTTGTCAGTCAGTGTGTTTATGTTGTCAGTGTGACCACGCTGACTGATGGGAGAGGAGTTCTCTCTTGTCAGTCAGCGTGTTCACGTTGCTCAGCGTAACCACGCTGACTGATGGGAGAGGAGTTCTCTCTTGTCAGTCAGTGTGTTCATGTTGTCAGTGTGACCACGCTGACTGATAAGAGAGGAGTTCTCTCTTGTCAGTCAGTGTGTTCACGTTGCTCAGCATGACCACGCTGACTGATAGGAGAGGACTCCTCTCCTGTCAGTCAGTGTGTTCACATTGCTCAGCGTGACCACGCTGACTGATGGGAGAGGAGTTCTCCCTTGTCAGTCAGTGTGTTCATGTTCTCAGTGTGACCACGCTGACTTATGGGAGAGGAGTGCTCTCTTGTCAGTCAGTGTGTTCACGTGGCTCAGCGTGACCATGCTGACTGATGGGAGACAACTCCTCTCCTGTCAGTCAGTGTGTTCATGTTGTCAGTGTGATCATGCTAACTGATGGGAGAGGAGTTCTCTCTTGTCAGTCAGTGTGTTCACGTTGCTCAGCATGACCACGCTGATTGATGGGAGAGGACTCCTCTCCCGTCAGTCAGTGTGTTCACGTTGCTCAGCATGACCTCCTCTCCTGTCAGTCAGTGTGTTCACGTTGCTCAGCATGACCACGCTGACTGATGGGAGAGGAGTTCTCTCTTGTCAGTCAGTGTGTTCACGTTGCTCAGCGTGACCCCGCTGACTGATGGGAGAGGTGTTCTCTCTTGTCAGTCAGTGTGTTCATGTTGTCAGTGTGACCACGCTGACTGATGGGAGAGGAGTCCTCTCTTGTCAGTCAGTGTGTTCATGTGGCTCAGCCCGACCACACTGACTGATGGGAGAGGACTCCTCTCCTGTCAGTCAGTGTGTTCATGTTGTCAGTGTGATCATGCTAACTGATGGGAAAGGAGTTCTCTCTTGTCAGTCAGTGTGTTCACGTTGCTCAGCATGACCACGCTGACTGATGGGAGAGGACTCCTCTCCCATCAGTCAGTGTGTTCATTTTGTCAGCGTGATCACGCTGACTGATGGGAGAGGAGTTCTCTCCTGTCAGTCAGTGTGTTCACGTTGCTCAGCATGACCACGCTAACTGATGGGCGAGGAGTTCTCTCTTGTCAGTCAGTGTGTTCATGTTGTCAGCGTGATCACGCTGACTGACAGGAGAGGAGTTCTCTCTTGTCTATCAGTGTGTTCATGTTGTCAGCGTGATCACGCTGACTGATGGGAGAGGAGTTCTTTCTTGTCAGTCAGTGTTCACGTTGCTCAGAGTGACCACGCTGACTGATGGGAGAGGACTCCTCTCCTGTCAATCAGTGTGTTCATGCTGTCAGTGTGATCACATTAACTTATGGGAGAGGAGTTCTCACTTGTCAGTCAGTGTGTTCACATTGCTCAGTGTGACCTCGCTGACTGATGGAAGAGGAGTTCTCTCCTGTCAGTCAGTGTGTTCACGTTGCTCAGCATGACCACGCTGACTGACAGGAGAGGAGTTCTCTCTTGTCAGTCAGTGTGTTCATGTTGTCAGCGTGATCACGCTGACTGATGAGAGAGGGCTCCTCTCCTGTCAGGCAGTGTGTTCATGTTGTCAGCGTGATCATGCTGACTGACAGGAGAGGAGTTCTCTCTTGTCAATCAGTGTGTTCATGTTGTCAGTGTGATCAGGCTGACTGATTGGAGAGGAGTTCTCTCTTGTCAGTCAGTGTGTTCACGTTGCTCAGCATGACCATGCTGACTGATGGGAGAGGACTCCTCTCCTGTCAGTCAGTGTGTTCATGTTATCAGTGTGACCACGCTAACTTATGGGAGAGGAGTCCTCTCTTGTCAGTGCGTTCACGTTGCTCAGCGTGACCACACTGACTGATGGGAGAGGAGTTCTCTCTTGTCAGTCAGTGTGTTCACGTTGCTCAGCTTGACCACCCTGACTGACGGGAGAGGAGTTCTCTCTTGTCAGTCAGTGTGTTCACGTTGCTCAGCATGACCACGCTGACTGACAGGAGAGGGTTCCTCCCCTGTCAGTCAGTGTGTTCACGTTGCTCAGCGTGACCACTCTGACTGATGGGAGAGGAGTTCTCTCTTGTCAGTCAGTGTGTTCATGTTGTCAGCATGATCACGCTGACTGATGTGAGAGGAGTTCTCGCTTGTCAGTCAGTGTGTTCACATTGCTCAGCGTGACCATGCTGACTGATGGGAGAGGAGTTCTCTCTTGCCAGTCAGTGTGTTCACGTTGCTCAGGATGACCACGCTGACTGATAGGAGAGGACTCCTCTACTGTCAGCCAGTGTGTTCATGTTGTCAGCATGATCACGCTGACTGATGGGAGAGGAGTTCGCATGTCTACGTGTCGGCTGTGTGGATGCTTTTTAAGGGTGCATGGAGGTAACTGTTTTTATTTTAAATTAAAAGTGTATATGTGTATTTAAATTAAATTAGTATGTATATGTGTATGTATGAATGCATGCGTGCATGTTGGTATTTGTGTCAATGCTGTGTTTGGTTTTATGTATACATGCATGTATGGAGTTGCGTAACTGGTGGATGAATACATGGGTGAAAGTGTTTTTCGTGAGTGTGTGTTCAGCACCACGCCTTAATGTAGCCGCCTGTGGGCCACTTCATTAAGGAGTGGGTTCATGGCATCAGAGGTGCATCTAGGCTAAAATGTCAGGGGGAAAGGGGACTAACACTTCAAATCTTGGGAGAGGCGCTAACGTCAGAGGCTGTGAGGAAGGGGCAAACTTCCTTGTGTGGGGGCACCTAACATATTTCCACATTTTGAATGAGACTATTCTGGTGAAGCTTCAATGTTACAAGCAGCTACCTCTTGCCTTCATTTCTGAAACATCTCACTTAAGGACTGCTGTGAGAATAAGATGTCTCATGTCACCACTTCCCTTCTAATCACTCCCCTAGCATGCAAGTGCTAACCCCACATCACGATTTCAATTACCTAAAAATGTATGGATATGAATGCAGGTGCTAACAGTGAAATGACTTCTCATGGCCGTGCTAATCCCTATGGCAATTCTCACCGAGTTCCTGCACTCCCCACTCAAAACACCTCCTCACTGGAACTCTTTGAGCTAGCTTTAAACATGCCTTGCCATCAAACTTTGCCCTCAATGTGCCTGCAAGTGTTTCCTCAAAGGAGTCTTCTGAGAGTTCATGACTTCATTGGAGTTGTAAACATGCAACTGGTGTAATAAAAATGTCTTAATCAGGTCTTCCTTTGGCCACTCAATTTAAAAACACCCTGCATGTCTTTCGCGGAAGTTCTTTTAAAAATAAGCATTGGCAATAAGTATTAGGCATTTACCAGGCACTGCTATTAGATGCTCAGGTACTCAAACCATTTTGCACTGGCACTATCAATGGCCAGCTAATACCAATACAGAAGTGCCTTTCCCATGCCTACACGAATGCCCAAACTGTTAGCATTGCCAGTGCTCTTTTTGCTTTACCCTTGATGCACAGGACTATGCATCAAGGTTAAAGTAAACATACTACTTGGCTAAATTGGCCCACATTGAATGTAGCCCAATCTAGCCAATAATAACACTTATGGTACACAGTCAGCCTGGATATACTTTCTGTGGCATGGCATTTTTACTTGCTTGGAGTCTGTACATGGTAATAATGGCATATATTGATGCAGCCTACATAGACATAATTAGAACAACCAGCAAGTATATATTTTTATACTAGCATATCTCGCGTGGAAAGGCGGCATGAAATGTATTGGAAAATGTTCCTATGCACAATGTGTGATTTGCAACTATTGGGAATTTCCATCTACTTCCATACAAAACCAATTGCAAACTGTATGGATTTCTACCCAATTTTGCAATGAAAGTGCTCTAAAATGCATACTTTTAACCCAATGTTTCAAAATGTTCTTGGGAGTGAGAACCCCCCTCAAGCAACCCTTGTTTGGTTTGGGCTCCCTCACTGTGCTCTGTTGATCCTGCCTAATTGGCACAAACATTTAAGCCTCTTAAGTTCAGAAATGTACCAGCCTCCACTGTACATCATTGGTCACTGTGTATGATGTGTGTTTTAATGTGCACACAGGGACAGAGGGCTCCTTAATGATATGATATCTTATTTATAACGTGCCTGTAAACAAGTGTTTCTAGGCAGGACAAGGCAAGGAGGGAGAAAAAAAAGAGTAGGACAAAACATAAATCTTACTAGGCCTTGTGTCATTCAGATCATGCAAGAACAGGGAAGGGGGAAGGGAGAAGTGCAGAGGGTGGGGTAGGATGCAGAAGTGCAGTAACAAAGGAGAAACAAGAGTGCAGCCAACGGGTGGCAAGTGTGGATACTCATAAGTGAGGCCAACGGGTGGATAATAAGTGCAAGAGAGGGACTGTAGGGTTACAGATACAGACCACAAGTGCATGGGAGCCAAGAGGCAGTGCAGGATTGAAACAGGACAGACAGGGACCTGGGCCCAAATTCAGAGCTTGACCAGGTGACCAGTGCATGGATCAGGCAGGTGATCAGCAAGGGAGAGGAAGAGAGAAGGCAGACGCAGAGACAGGCTTGAGGTGCTTCCGGAACCAGAGATGGTTCTCCTCAAGTGTTAGCGAGGCCGGGAGGCTGTTTCCAGGAGGAGGCCCCAGCCGAAGAAAGAGATCTGCCCTCAACTCTTTGCTTGGAAAAGTGAATGACCATCAGAGAATTGGAGGTGGGCAGTGGAGAGCTCATGCCATTTTATATATATTTATTCATATGATAAAAAAGTTAGTCTGGCATGAACCTTTCTTCAGTGGAGAAATCTAACTTTGCTGTAGTTGATTTGGGGTTGTATTAATAAACCATATTTGGGATCCTGCACACAAACTCTAGGGTAGATTTCCAGAGTCTCCTGTTTGTGGATGTGCCGCCGCTGGCCGCGTGCAAAATATTGTATGGGGGCCTCACCAAATGTTTTGCTCCGGGCCTCACCACATCTTCTGACAGCCCTGCCCCTGAGGAACACCGCAGGTGTAGAGAGAGATAGAGGAGAGGAAGGACCCAAGTTGGACTTGAGAGGGTCAATCAGAGAGGAAAGAAGTCGGCCAGGAAAGAGCCTGATCAGTGATACCCAGGTCATCAGAGAGCTGATTGAGCAGGATGACATGGTTGACCGTGTCAAAGGCAGAGGAGAGATGAAGCAAGATGAGGACAGAGGGGAGATTAGAGTCAAGGTTAGAGAGCAGGTCTTAACAGATGTTCAGGAGAGCAGTTTCCGTGCTTCTGGCTGCACTCAAGCCAGACTGATGGCCATGGAAACAACCAACAAATTCAGTGTGAAGATTAAGCTGGGAGATGGCCAACTTTTCCAGGAGTTTGCTAAGGAAAGGAGTGATAGGGATCGGGCGATAGTTACCCGGAAGGGAGGGTCGGCTGAGTGTTTCTTGAGAAGAGGTTGCACAATCGAGTGCTAAAGGGGGAGGGGATGGTTCCAGGGGTGAAGAGTGGTTGCAGAAGTCAGCCAAGGCTGGAGAAGGGTATCAATGTGGTCTTTGATGGTTTTGGAAGAACAGGGAAGAACCTGTTTTGATGAAGTTTTCATAGATCGGCACTTGTTTCAAAACCTTGTCAGGGGAGAAGAGAGGAAAGGCAGAGACGGTAGGGGGAGGGCACAGGGGGGCCAAAGGAGGACGAGAGACTGGAGGAAGAAGCAGGAGAAGCTGAGAGGGTGGACAGGATGTCCTCGGTTTTAGAGATGAAGTGGGAAGCCATAGCTGTGCAGAGGGCTTGGGATGCAACAGGAGAGGTAGAGACTGCAGCAGGATTGGCCAGCTCCTTGCAGATTTTAAAGAGTTTGGCCGAGTTGTTAGATGCCGCAGAAACATAGACTTATATGTGAGCTCTCTTCTTAGTGAGGACAGGCGGTATTGCCTTTGGAGCAGCCGGCAGGCCAGATTGTCAGAGGATGTACAAGATGCCAGCCATTTCCTCTCAGCCACCCTACACTTGTGTTTGAGGGTGACGAGATCTGAGCTGTACCAGGGGTTGCACTTGGCTTTAGGCTTCATGCGGATCCTCATGACAGGGGCTACTGCATTGAGAGTATCAGAGATAGCGGAGCATGGAAAGGGCTCTGTCAGGGTGTGAGTCAGCAAGAGGTGCAGGAGGGGGAGAGAAAGTGGCAGCTAAAGCCTCAACTGACACACGCTTCTTGTGACGAATGACTGAGAAGGTGGGTGGCGGTGTGGGGGGTAGGCTTAGCCTGAACAGGAGAGAGAGCGAGGAGAGGAGAGGAGAGGACAGGAGAGGAGAGGAGAGGAGAAGAGAGGGGAGGAGAGGAGAGGAGAGGAGAGGAGAGGAGAGGAGAGGAAAGGAGAGGAGAGGAGAGGAGAGGAGAGGAGAGGAGAGGAGAGGAGAGGAGAAAGTGGTCACTCCATGAGAGAGGAGTGGTGAGAGGGTTAGAGAGGGGGAGGTCTGAGGAGATCAGAAAATCGAGAGTGTGCCCTACAGAGTGAGTTGGGCCAGAGTGAAGAATAAAAAGAGAGAGAGAGAGAGAGAGAGAGAGAGGGAGTCACAAAGGTTGTGAAAGAGTCCCGTGGCGGGACAGGAAGCATCCAGGTGAATGTTGAGGTCTCCAAGGAGGAAGAGTTGAGTGGTCGAGGCCAGGAAGGAGGAAGAGAGGTCCGCCCACTCAGAGAGGAAGGGGGAGATCAGATCAGCTGGCTGGTAGGTAGTAGCCACTGTGAGAGATTGGCCAGGAGAGAGTGCCTACAGACTAGGTATTCAGGAGTAGGCTTGCATAGGAATGATAGAGGCAGGAATCCACCCCGGGAAGATCAAGGATACAACCCCGCTGGATTGGTTGGATCTAGGTGCAGAGAGGATCTTGTAGACATCAGGAAGCAGAGTGTCAAAGCTCATGACAGAGCTGGCCGTGAACCACGTCTCAGTGAAACTGAGACATCGACGTCAAGTTCCTCCAGGAGGCGGCATATGTCCGAGGAGTGTTTGACAGCTGAGCGAGAGTTGAGAGTGGCAATATGGAGAAGGTTGCCGTCTTTAAAACACTTCCGGGGAGGGTTACAAATCAGAGGTACTTACTTTGGAGGTGTAGAAGGAGCTCCAGGGTGGGCAGAGGAGGTAGGAGGAAAGGGCAAGGTAGCTGAGGAGGAGGAAGGAGGAGGAAGAGGGTGCCAGAGTAGTGGCAGAGGGTGGAGGCAAGGAAGCTGAGGAAGGGAGAGAAGGTTGAGAAGTGATAGCAGGAGAGGAAAGGAAATTGATGAGGCACCGGAAGCATATGTGAAAGAGATGGAGGTTGGCCTGAGGGTCTTGGATGAAGAGGGTGCCATTCAGGTAAACATTGATGTTGAGCTTAGATGAGAGGAAGGAAGCCAGGAGGGACTCCCACCGGGTGCCACCATTAATGTGAGAGGAAGAGGAAGGAGAGAGCACCAAGACCATATGTGGAGTGCGTAGGTCAGGCAAAGGAACAACAAAGAGGGTGTTGGTGAGGGTTTGTCTGGAGGAAGCGCTGGTGTAGGAATTAGCTATAGGGAGCCCTGGGTTGGAGACCAGGATATCCTTTTTGAACATCTTCCTATCAGACATAGTGAGAAGGGTTGGATAGTAGATAGAGAGACAGTTGGAGAATATAGGGGAAACAGAGAGCACCATAAGTGATGTGGAATAGGGGGAAGAGGAGAGAGAGGAGGTGGGGTGGGTGGGGAATGAGGGAAGGGCAGAAGGGAGGTGGGGACACAAGCGGGAACACAGAAGGGTGCACGCAGAAGAGACAGAACAAGACAGGACCAGCAGGAAAGATGAAAAACACAATGCAGCCACTGGGCACAGCTAGATTTGAAACCAGCAGGACAGATGAAAAACACATTGTAGTCACTTGGCAGCAGCTAAGTCCAAATTCAGCTGGACAGATGAAAACACAATGCAGCCACTGGGCACAGCTAGAATCGAAACAAGCAGGACAGATGAAAAAGCACAATGCAGTCACTGGGCACAGCTAGAATTGAAACAAGCAGGACAGATGAAAAAGCACAATGCAGTCACTGGGCACCGCTAGAATCGAAACCAGCAGGGCAGATGAAAAAGCACAATGCAGTCACTGGGCACAGCTAGAATCGAAATCAGCAGGACAGATGAAAAATGCAATGCAGCCACTGGGCACAGCTAGAATCGAAACAAGCAGGACAGATGAAAAAGCACAATGCAGTCACTGGGCACAGCTAGAATCGAAACCAGCAGGACAGATGAAAAAGCACAATGCAGTCACTGGGCACAGCTAGAATCGAAATCAGCAGGACAGATGAAAAATGCAATGCAGCCACTGGGCACAGCTAGAATCGAAACCAGCAGGACAGATGAAAAAGCACAATGCAGTCACTGGGCACAGCTAGAATCGAAACCAGCAGGACAGATGAAAATGCAATGCAGTCACTGGGCACAGCTAAAATCGAAACCAGCAGGACAGATGAAAAATGCAATGCAGCCACTGGGCACAGCTAGAATGGAAACCAGCAGGACAGATGAAAAATGCAATGCAGCCACTGGGCACAGCTAGAGGTAGTGAGGGTGGAAGTCCAGGTGAGAATGAACGAGGGTGTGAAAGACAGAGTGGTGGGATGAAGTTTAGTATTGGAGACTAATCCACAATGAAATGAGAGTGCCACAGTGTTTTCAGTAGTCTCAGAGAGAGTGCAGGGTCACATCAGTCACCATGTGTTCATGGGCACTGTTGCATATCTCTCAACCTTTTTTGACACCAAGGCGGGTGAAAACACACGATTATTTTTGGGGTGGGGTGAGAGCCCATTGAAGTGAATCGGCATATAGGGGGCTTGGCAAGTGAGACAGCTGATTGTAAAGAGGGTGACGTTTTTGTTACAAATTAATCTTGTATTATATTTATAAACTAAAACATACTCTCTCACATGAGGCTAAATAAACACAACATAGAAAGTTGAAGGTAATCAGTGCTGACTCAGTAGACTTGAGTCTCTGGCTGTTCCCTACATTTCTGTTTGGCTTTCTTCTGTACCCACAGCCCACTGCGCAGGGTCATTTAGTAAGACTGCGCCTGTGTGAGGTATGCATCAGAGTCTGTGGCTACAAGGCGGGTGAAACACATGAGCTGGCGGATGGGAGGGTGTCTGGATGCTTTTTGCGGGTGACACCTGCCAAAAGCAGGTGAAGTGAGAGCTGTGCTGAGCACACAGGGGCCTTAGGAGTGGGCCTTGGGAGGAGGGCCAGCCAAACCTGCAGTCTTTGCAATAGGTCCAGGGGATGGTGGCTTCAACCAATCCAAGGCTACAGCTTGGGGCACCTGGCACGCTGGTGCTCTAAGTGCGGGCGGCCATCTTGGGCACGACTTTGCCAGCCTGCAACCTGCTGCATATTGTTTCACATAGTTTTTTATTTCATATGCCCTGTACATCTTTGCAACTGATATGTCACTACTTAAACTGCAACCTTCCTGAAACAAAATAATTAGCATCATGCACTTTCAAACTACCTGTTACCTTGTGTCTGACTACCTACCCTGTGTTTTACTTTCAGACTGTAACAGGTCTTCCAGACTGTGCTTCTGCACACATGTCTCTATGCCTATTTGTATGCCTTATGTAGCCCCCATCACCATGAGGTGAAGCTTTCAGGGCTGTGAAATCACACAAATGTCTCTACATTTGCCTATTTGTATGCCTGATGTAGCCCCCCTCATCATGCGGTGAGGCGTTTTATGGTCTCTGTATCCACACAAATGTAAAGTCTCTTTTTTTTCCTGTTTGTACGTCCAATGTAGCCCCCTGCTCCATGAGGTCAGGCTTTCCCGGTCTTTGCATCCACACCAATGTAATGTCTCTATTTGTGCCTATTTGCACACCCCACATAGCCCCCCCCCACACCATGAGGAGAGGCTTTTACCGGCGTTTGCATTTATTTATGCCTATTTGCAAACACGACGTAGCACCGCCGCACTCTGAGGTGGGGCTTTATCCACCTGATGTCGCAACCTTATTTTTGGTCTGGCTCACCTTGGACTGTGATACCGCACTTATACTGTAACTAGCGTCTAGATGTCTCAAGGCTTGGTGCGTTGCGATAAATGTAAACATAAATAAATAAATATTGTGCTGTAACTATCAAGTGCTGCTATTACTCAATACAATGGCACTACATGTGTTGACCTCCGGAGGAGGTCAACCTTTGACCCTGGGTGTGAACAGGCCCCTCAGCATCGAGTGCTAGCAGTGCGCCGAAACGTTCTGAGGTGGCTGAAGGGCGACGTGTTTGCACAATTGAAAATACCTCAATAAGTGGTCCCCCTCCCTCACACGCATTGTCCAGCACTGCTTTTGCCAGAAGTGGCTTCCCGCCTGTGAGCAGCAGAGAGAGCCTCTAAGGGTGTCTTTCAAAAATGGAATTACTTAACGGCAGATTTGCTTTAAAAAACAGAAGCAGCGGTTGTCAAGCTGAACGAAATGGAATAAATTCACCGGGGGAGTATTGATGGGTTTCCACTAACGTCAGGCTTCTCATTAACGTTTTGGTGGGGGATTTTTTTTCTTCCAATTCTGCTGCCTTTTCCTTCGCCCTCCGCCCCTTTCTCCAGGACTTTCGAGAACGAAATGAAAAGCCTCCCGGACACAGGGCTCTGCGGATTACTCTGGGGGGGGGGGGGATTGCTCATTTCATGGTCAGCTCTGGCCGCAGCTCGGGGCTGAGTCTGAGGGGAGTTTATCCATCATCTTCCGCCGCGCGGATGAAGTGTCACCAGCCGCCCCGGGGCCTTTGATTAATCAGCGTGACCCGAGACGCGCAGGTCAGGATTATACAGCAGCCCTGCAGAGGATCATGCACCCCAAAAGGGCAGCAATGTGCAGCTATAGCGCCTTACTCATACCCCACTGGGTGCTTTACCCATGTACAACACTCCGCTGCTTATGGTTCCTGCTATATAAATCCCATACATGCATGCAGACATGCATGCAACGCATTCCAATCCGGTGCTATAGTTAGTGTGATGAATCAGCTTCCGGGGCACAAGTGGTCCAGGGAGGAATATCGTTTTATAAACCATCGATGAGCCCCACACCGCTAGTACACCAGAAGGGATAAGAACAGATTGGAAACCCAAGCAAATTATAAAGGTCCTTGTCCAATTTTGTTAAAGGGTATGGAACGGCAGGCTTATCTCTGCGAGGTCGTGGATCGTTGTTTAGTTGCAGCACAGTGAAAAGACAATTATAACCCAATGATAAAAGGGACTGTCCAGTCAAGGTTGTATACACATATCTACTTTCAAGAAGGAAAAAGGATGCACTCTGGATACTGACAGGAGGGTAGTTGGTAAAGTGATTAATTACAATAGTACAAGGATACTTGGTTTCAACACAAAGGGAGCAATAGGTCGTAAAATGTCACCAGGGGCT
This sequence comes from Ambystoma mexicanum, assembly GCF_040938575.1. Classification (NCBI taxonomy): domain Eukaryota; kingdom Metazoa; phylum Chordata; class Amphibia; order Caudata; family Ambystomatidae; genus Ambystoma; species Ambystoma mexicanum. The sequence goes on from NC_090921.1 coordinate 720,664,501, forward strand.
TTCAAGAAGGATCAGGGGGACAGAACCACAATGTAGCGTGTGCTTGTAGAGGTTTTTGGTGCTTGACATGGTTGAGTCGGTTTCAGGGCGCTTTGCAGATCCTGCAACAGTGTTCAAAACGGGAGACAGCTGCGGCTATCGGCAGGCAATTCAGCGAGAAAAGTTGGATGGACTGCTGCAGACTCTGGCCTACATGGCGGCTCGGGGTCAGGAATCGTTGCCTCAGTGCTGGTGGGCGGGTCTGAAGCACTGGTCGAAGCATTGCTGACGACGTTAGCAACTGCGGCATGACAACAGTCAGCGGTGCAGTCAGTTGCAACTTGAAGGGCTCAACTGGCTCAAAAATTTCCTTTAAGCCGGACAATGGTTGATGCTTGCCGATGCACTCCTTCTTGCTTCTACACTGGGCTCGTGTCGTCCTTTAAGGCAGAGAGTGTTGCTGGCAACAACCTTGACCGTGTTTTGGTTCAGAGACTCTCTGGCACTTTCCACCTAAGAAGCTTTCTGCAGAACCTAGCAGGGCATGCTGTGTACTGGCAGGGTACCAGTTCGTGAGCTGTTGGAGGGTCCTCTAGATTCAGTATCTCCCTCTGTTCCCTGGGAGATGTTTAGGGGAGGCATTTTGCTTCCCTCTTTGGAAATCCTGACCTTCCTTCACTGGCGGAAGCTGTAAGGCAGACTGTACGTTCAGCCAGGGTCCAAATTAGTTCTTGTTACTCCTTGCCTAGTCTTCAGATGATCTGTCCAAAAGCTGAACCCCCTTTTACAGCCAAATGGGCCACAGTGATTGGTGTAGGCTTAGCCTACCTTAATGAACTAATCCTGGGTCCCCACCTACAATCTCCTGAATGCATGAGGTTATAACCAGAGTGCTTTGCAAAAGAAAGGTAAAGGGGTGAAAACATGTAATAATAAGTCCCACCCATCTTCCAGTCAGTAGTGTATCAAAGCATCCCTCTGGTTAATTGAATTCTCTTTGGTTCCTGATGAAAGCAGCAGGCCTCCCTTGAAGCTGTGGCGAGACCTGACTTATGGCCGCTGCAAAAACACACTCGCTCCTTTATTTATTTATTTATTTATTTATTTATTTATTTATTTCTACCGCACCAGAGTCCGCAGGCATACATGCTACGGGACAACGTAGAACGGAAAATTATTGCAGGGTCTAGAATTGATTTGGGGATTTATCTAAACAGGTGAGTTTTGGGTTTTTTGCGAAAAATACTGTAGGAGGGCTCTAATCTTATTGGTAACGGAAACTTGTTCCATAGGACCGCTGCCCTGGTATGGAATGCTTTGCCTAGTCCATTTGCTTTTCTAAATCTAGTGATTGCAAGTTGACCCTGAGCTACGGATCAGAGGGCACGACCTGGCACGTAGGCAGCCAGTTTCATCTTGCGAAAAGCCAAGGTTTTCCCCATGCACACACCTATAAGCTAAAGTCGGGGCCTTGAAATGGATTCTGTCTTCGATGGTTAGCCAATGTAAATCTCTCCTGTCTTCACTGATGTGTTCCGTTTTCCTTTTTCCTTTGATAATTCTCACCGCCCTGTTTTGGATTTTTTGGCATTTTGCAATATGCCCTGTTTGCTCCTAATAAAGAGCATTGCCATAATCCAACCGGGACAATATGGTTGCTCTTACGACTGTGGCAGAATTTTCCTCGCTTAAGTAGGGGCGTATTCTGTGTAAGAATCTCAAGTAGTAGGAGCAGCTTTTGTTCAGTTGCGTAACTTGAGCCTCTGCGCTTAAAGTTGCTTCCATATACATTCCCAAGGTTTTGACTTTCTGTACGAATTTTATTTGGGACTTTTTGATGTAGAAATAATAATACAGATGCTTCAATTTGGCCCTGGCTGTGTTGGATTCTGTCTTCTTCGCATTAAGACATAACCAATTGTTTGTCATCCAAAGCTCGATTGATTTGTAGAGTTTTAGCACGTTAGCGCTGTCCAGGGGGTTGTTGCCGCTTAGTTCAATGACCAACTGGTTATCATCAGCGTAATTGGTGAAAAATACGCCAATTTTCTCCAGGATTATGCAAAGGAACCTGATGTACAGATTGAATAGGAGTGGCGATAAGCTAGATCCCTGCAGTACCCCACAGCTGATATTTTCCTCGAAAGGGAAGCTGTCCCCAGTGAACCCTTGATTTCCAGTCCGAAAGAATTTAGGAGAGCCAGTTGGGAACAATTGGCACCCTTTTCTAGTGCAAATATAAGTTGGTTATGATCCAGCAGGTCGAATGCTGCACTCAAGTCTAGTAGCACCAATAGCCCAGCTTTCCCACTCTTTTATGTTGAACATGTGGGATTGAAGATCAAGCATTGCCGTTTCGGTACTGTGTGCAGCACGGAAACCCGATTGTTGGCTATGCAAGATGTCATTTTCATCGACAAATGCCTGTAGTTGGTATGTGGCAATCTTATCAAGTACCTTAAGTATGAAATTGCAGTTGGTGATGGGTCTTAAATTGCCCGGATCACTTTGATTTAATTCAGGTTTTTTTGGTAGGGGCTAATGGTGAACTGGTTTGATGTCAGTCGGAACATGGCCATCCCGAAAGGAAGCATTCACCATCTTGGTGAGTAGGGGGGCGAAGATGCTTGCGTTCCCTAGGATCAGTTTGGTGGAATTATATTTTCAGTGCACGTGATAGATTTAATGGATTTTAAGGTTTTTAACATGTCTTCGGTCCTTCTGAATGGGGTCCCTCTGCTGGGATGTCTACTGTAAATACATAGTCCCAGGCATGCCAGGTTGCTACTCTTGATACTGAGAGGCGGGAGTGCACACCCATCGTGCGGATGTTCGAATTCCTCACATGCATCCCCGGCCTCAACATGTCGACCGCATGTTGAGGCCGACCACCACATGTCAACCGCCACCATACTGAGGGTCTGGTTTGTAATCAAGGCAAAAGTACCAGCTGAGTCCATCTGCATTTCCATGCTGGGAGCCTGGGTTTTGCTGGATGTCCATATCTAATCCCTGTAGCAATACGTCCAACACAGAAGCTAAGGGTTCTCCATTTGCATGGACAATAACCATTGAAGAGGCCGGTGATCAGTCTGGATAGTAAAGTGTAACCCAAAGATGTAGGGTTTCAGCTTCTTTATAACCCACATGGAAAGTTACTTCATTGCAGGGTCCCATACCCATTGATGAACAACCAGTAGTACCCGGTGAGACCTAGAAAGGCTCTCAGCTGCATCTATGTCGTGGGGACGTCCCAATCCTTGACAGCTTCTTCCTTTGCTTTAGAGAGGTTTTTTCTTACCTCCACCAACCAGGTGGCCTAGATAAGTCACTGTGCCCTGTGCTATCTGGCACTTTGTGGCCTTGATAGTCAGATTTGCATTCTGCAGCAGATGAAGCACGTGTTTCAGGTGGGATCAGTGATCCTCCCAGGTGTGTCTGAAAACAGCAATGCCGTCTAAATAGTTGACACTGAAGTTTTCCAGCCCAGGCAAAACCTGGTTAATCACCCACTGAAAAGTGGCAGGGGCATTCTTCAATCCGAAGGGCATCACAGTGAACTGATAATGTCCTTCTGGAGTTGAGAATGCTGACCACTCTCTTGCTCCATCTGTCAAGCCGACCTGTCAGTACCCTGCTGTGAGGTCAAAGGTACTCATGTACTTGGCAGCACCAAACTTGTCAATGGTCTTATCTGCCCAAGGAATGGGCTGAGCATCTGTCTTCAGGACAGAGCTTATCCCCCTGTAGTCCACATAAATGCAAACTTTAGGGACCAGTACCACTGGGCTAACCCAGGTACTGTTGGATGGCTCTATCACTCCTAGGGACAACATCTTGGAAACTTCCTCCTTGATGGTGTCTCTGACCTTATCAGACATCCTGTTAAACAGGATATCATAGGTTGCCTCCTTTATTGTATATATTGGCCTAAGCCCAGTCGCTCTGTGAAGAAAACCGCGTTGCAAAGTTCCGATCTTAGATCGATTTAGCCGCCATTTTAGGACTGTCTGCCATTTTGATTTCTATTCTAAAGTAATTCTGTGTTCTAAAGTGGCGGACGGTGTTTCCTGTTTGTAACTGAGCCGTCTTGAACTTTGTACATGAGTTAATGTCTAAACTGTCCGTTGGCCGAATGTTTGGGTTGAGTAAAGAGACCTTGTCCCATGACTGACTTGTAGACAGAGGATTACCTGCGCCAACAAGTCTGATCCGCGGACATACATCAACCACAATGTTGTATTAATACTGAACGTGGAACTAGCTGTTCCATGTACTTTGCCATTCAAGACCGAAGGCCAAGTACATAGTTTACCACATCTCATGTAGGTGATGAAGGGTTACCCTCCAATCCCTCTTTCACTAGACTGAGGGGACCTCGTACATGGTTTCCAAACAAAAGCTCAAAGGGGTGAAATCCTACTGAGTTCTGTGGCACCTCCCTGTATATAAACAGAAGGCATGGCAGGAGAATATCCCATTTTCGCCTCAGGTGCTCTTCCAAGCCACCTATAATGCCTTTCAGGGTCTTGTTGAACCACCCAACAAGGCCATTTGTTTGTGGGTGGAAGGATGTAGAGAACCAATATGTGACTCCACACTCTTGCCACATAGCCTTCATATATGCTAATTTGATCCCCTGTCAGAAATGACTTCCTTGGGGAATCCAACATGGGAGAATGCCCGAATCAGAGTCTTCTCCACCACAGGGGCTTTGATGCTCCTCAGAGGGACAGATTCAGGGTACCTTGTGGCATGGTCTACCACCACCAAGATGTATCTATTCCCTGAGCTGGTTTGAGGATCCAAAGGACCCACAATATCCATGCCTATTCTATCAAAAGGCCACCCAACCATAGGTAGTGGAAGTAAGGGCACCTTTGTGGCACCACCTGACTTGCCAGAAGCCTGACAAGTTGGGCAGGAACTGACATTTCCTTAACCTTTACGCCAAACTGTGGCTCAGTCACTCCCAAGTGGCCGCCTAAATGAATTTGGTGAGCCAAATTCAAAAGGAACTTTCTGTGGCACTGGCGAATCACCAACCTTCTGGTGCCCTCGTCATCAAAGTCCTTTGGCTTACTGTACAGGAGTCCATCCTCCCAGTATACTTTGAACAGGCCATCAGCCTCGCCCTTACCCTTCTCCTCTGCCTGCTTCTGCAGGCCTGACATAGTGGGACACTCTTTCTGGGCTTTGATGAAGTCAGTCTGATCTGGGCCCCGAGCTGATTCAAACATATCCAGCTTGGGCAGGCCCTTCAGATCTGAGCTCACCTGCTCCTCTATCTCTGCTTCCTGCGCTGTGCCAGGCAACTCTGTAGTCACTGAGTCGTCCCCTGCTATCAAACCAGGGTCCTCAGTAGCTACTGGCCCCTCTCCCGCAGATGTAGGTGACTCAGCAGACTGTGAAACTGAACTAAGGGCTACCGGCCAGCCCGGTCTCTCCAACAAGCCCTCTGTAAGCACTTCAGGCCATAAGGCTCTGAGTGTGTTCAATCTGGCAAACTCTTTGGCCCTCGATCGGGTATTCGCTGCGACTTTCTCTGGATCAGGAAGATGATTAACCAACATACATGGGGCAGGGATGGAGCCTTTTACTGCTACACGGCGCTGGGTCATTTCACCTCACCAGCTGAACTCTACTATCGCCAATGGGCACTTACTCTTTCCGTCAAACCCACTGATGCTACAAACAGGCCCATCAATATACTGGCCTGGCTGTACCCACTGCCGGGTGACGGCAGTGATTCTAGCTGCGGTGTCTCAGACCGCAGGAGTTTTGTGTCCTTTGATATGCACATGTTCCAAAAAGAGTTGAGTATTATTGGGAACTGGAATCTCTTCTGGAGACCCAGTACCGTTTCCACTCAGTGTAACCAATCCACATTCGGCCACTCCTTGGCCTATGGGAAGTCGTCCTCTAGGAGGCCCTCACTAATGATGGCATCTTCCATGAGTCCAACATTCACTATGGCTTGCTTGGTTAAGCCCTTGCAAGCTGGACCCCCCTTTCCTATGACCCGGATCCTTACACACAAAACAACCATTGGGTGGTGAGAACACAGGTGTCACAGTATTAGGGGTGCCTGCACTCTTCTTTTCACTGTGTAAAGCTGAACTAAAGTTTTGGTATTTCCCTTCATTATTTTGGGGACCGACTTCGAAGAGGATAGGGTTGGACCTTTGTCCTTCCCATGCTTGTTTACATTTTCCTCTGAAGATTATTCTTCTGGTTTGGATGTGCTCGCCTGAGCCTTTTTCTGGACTTGAGTACTCATAAACCTGTCGTCAGCCTTTGCAAGCTCCCTAGGGTCTGTGATAGTCTACAAAACAAGATGATGGTGTAGGTCAACAGTACGATTCTTCAATGCATGCTCACAAACAGTCAAATTGTACATCCCTTTAGTGTGTCAACTTTATTAGCAGCCTCCCACCGGCACAAATATTTCAATGACAAGTGTGTTAATGCTTCAAAGGTCTGCCCACATTTCTTACAGAGCTCTCTGAACCTCTTGAGATCCTGTTCTGGGGTTTTACAGAACTTCCTGAAGAATTGCATTAGTCTCTGGTGTCAGTAAGCTACTAATCAGTGTTGCACCCCACAGTACCTCATGCACCTCCTGCAGCTGAAAAGCCAGCTCGGCAACTTCAAACCAGTCAAAAATATGCTTCCCCACTTGGTAAGGCTACACTTAGTCTTTTGGCATGTGCCATCTGGGATTATCCCAGGCACTCTGGTTTGAGCCACTACTGCTGCTTTCACTAGAGGTGGATCTGTTGGCCTAGTCCTTCTCTTCAAGTGCCAGCTTGTGTAGCTTTTTGGTGTCCCTGTCACACTTTATGGTGACCTTCTCCCACTTTTTCTGCTGTTTTTGGTCCTCTATCACTAGTCTCCTCTCCTCCAGTAGGAGCTTTCTAGCAGCTACCTCAATAGCAGCCGGAAACAATTAATGTGCCATTTACAGACTGTGCTGAGGCCTGGGACCAGGAGGATGCCGTACTAGCCCCTGCCCTCACTGACACTCTAGAGTGCTGAGAAACCACCCTTGCCCCCTGGCCAGATAGTTGGCGAGAAATACTGCTCTTGCTGTCTTCCTCGTCATTTTCCACTTCCCCCTCCTGAGGGTCTTTTCCGTTCTGGCACACAGGGCCTAGCCCGTCCTCTGGGGTCTTCTCCCCAACCGCCTTCACTTTTACCCAAGCTTGGAGGCTGATCAGTAACTCAGGTGTATTAGCCTTAGTGCTGTGGAGAAGTCCTCTCTCTTGGACTCTATGTCAAGAACCATGATTATTACAAATACGGAGCAGTGTTCTAAACATTGCCTGCAACAGTACTTTTATCATTGGGTGACTAAGCTGTGCGCAAGGCTACAACTAGATCCAACCAACTGCCACCAATGTGACAAATCAAATTCAGGGGCACCTATGGTCCAGGGATGAGTATCGGTTTCTAAACCATCAATCAACCCACACCTCTAGTACACCAGAAGAGATAAGGACATATTGGAAGCACAAGCAAATTATAAACCTCCTTGTCCAATTTTGGTAACATGGATGGAACGGCAGGCTTATCTCTGCAAGGTCGTGGATCATTGGTTAGTTGCAACACAGCGAAAATACAGTTATAACCCAATAATGAAAGGGACTGTCCAGTCAAGGTTGTATAAAAATATCTACTTAATTATTATCAGCACAGACAGTTCTAGCACACTACAAAATACAACCCGCCCTGTAAAGGAATGCAGAGTACAGACAGTTTCAAGAGGGAAAGAGATGCACTCTGGATACTGACAGGAGGATAGTTGGTAAAGTAATTAATTACAATAGTTCAAGGATACTTGGTTTATGCACAAAAGGAGCAATGGGTCGTGAAATGTCACTAGGGGTCTTCAAAGATGGACCAGGGGGACAGAACCACAATGTACATTGCACTGATAGAAGTTCTTGGTGCTCGACAGGGTGGAGTCGGTTACAGGGCACTTTGCAGCTCCTGAGACAGAGTACAAAATCGAAGACAACTACGCATATCGAGCAGCCGGCAGTACAGCAAGCAAGGCTGGATGGCTGCAGGCTGGCATGCATGGCGGCTCGGGGTCGGGAATCGCTGTCTCAGTGTTGCTTGGCAGGTCTGGAGCACTGGTCAAAGCATCTCGGACAATGTTAGCGATTGCAGTGTGACACCAGTCAGCGGTGCAATCGGTTGCAGTTCAAGGGGCTTGGCTGGCTTGAAAATGTATTTGAATGCAGGCGCTGGTTGATGCATGTCGATGCACTCCTCCTAGCTTCTTCACTGGGTTCATGTCGTTTTAGAGAAGGAGCCAAGTAGCCCCACCTCAACCATATTGCCTATATGTTGGGAGCCTGAATGCAAAAACCGTGCAGTACCAGTGGGAATACTAATACCTAGGAGAATCCTGGAGGCAAGGTTCCTATTGAGAAAACCGATCCTGCATACAAGAAAATAAGATGATCATTTGAAGGAAATCCCATAAGAAGCAGAGCAAATTAATGGCAAAGACTAATGGCGACATCATACAGAGCTGAGCTGGCGTGCATGGAAAAGATGCAGAGACTAGAGAATGCAGATATTCAATAAGGCATCAAGAAAGTATCAAGGAGAAGTGACATCTTGGGAGCAAGGTGAAGAAACCTATGCCACAAAATGGATCAAGATATCAAGTCAGTTTAGACGTGTACAGATGCAAAAGAAATGCAAGCAGACAAAGTAATCCTGAGGCTATCTTAATAGTGAATAAATTGCAGCAAGCGCCAACGTATATATATGCATATGAACAATAGATGTTCCCACTACGTATTGTAGCAGTGCTAGACTCTAGAAAGAAGGCCTCATTTCTAATGTGTTGCAGCTAACAAAAATTGAAATAACAAAGTGAATCTCGAAAAGGAGAGGTTGGATGAGCCATGAAGCCAAGTCCAGAAGCCAAGGTCTTATCAGGCTGAAGTTAACTAACATTGGATACAAATCGTGGGAAAGAACAAAACTCCTGTTCAAAAGACATGAACAAACGAGGAAGACGTCAGAGGTCTATTAAAAAATAGTATTTTAAAGACAGTGAAAGCTCAAAATCATGGTCTTCAGTCACGTGGAAGGATGAAGTTGGACGAGCAAGATGCTCACACCTACGCATGAGGGCAGAGCTTGCCTTCACTCCCCTGAATTCTCCACAGTACAGAACAAACTCAAGGCCGAACTTCAAAGCCCATTTGACTAAACAGATCACTGAGGTGAAGATGGATTGATATGCTAATTGGTGGGAAGCTATTGTTAAGACGAGCTCACCAGCACCTTAAAGGCCAGCCTGCGTGCTGCTAGACGTGGGTGGAAAAGTACTGACAAAGGTTAGAGTGCCAACCAATTGTAGGGGACCGCATAATTAAGGGTCTTATAGTTTGTGTAGTCCATGGGACGTTGAATGTTTAGTGACGTTCATAAGTGGTCATTTTTAGAGGGAGGTCTTAGTTGCCTCACCAGATGATAAGTAACCAATCACATATTCATACTTTTTAGGGAAGTATAGATCGTATACTTAGATGTTCACTAAAAGCCTATCACAGTTACTCATAGGTTTTTGTAGTTTTCCACGTAGGATGACGTTGGTAGTAACATAGGTCAACGTCAATGATGATGAGTATTTGATGTATAAGCTCAGTTTTTTATGAAACTAGTACTGAGCAAATTTGTTGATGTTCATTGTACTGTTTTAGATAATTGATAATAAAACAGTTATCCTTTTTGCCAACTACCCGAGTCGTTTTGATTATTGATATATGAATACAATCTAAATCCCCAAACATCTGCAGGGTAATTGCTACTCATCTTAAAGGGCTGAGGTTATTCAGTTCATCGTCCTTTAAGGCGGACGGCCCAAAGCAGAGGAGAGCTTTGCAGGCAACTGCCTTGTCCTTGATTTGGTACAGAGACTCTCTGGCACTTCCCTCCTAAGAAGCTTGCTCCAAAGCCTAGCAGGGTATGCTGTGTGTTGGCCGGGTACTGGTTCTGGAGCTGATGGAGGGTACTCTTGATTCAATATCTCCCTCTGTTCCCTGGGAGATGTTTAGGGGAGGGATTTTGCTTCCTTCTTTGGAAATCCTGGCCTTCCTTCACTGGTGGAAAAGCTATAAGGCAGATTGTACCTTCAGCCATGGTCCAAAGAGTTATTCTCATTACTCCTTGCAAAGTCCTCAGATCTGCCCAAAAAAGGGGCTCGACCTTCTTTTAAAGCCAAATGGGCCACAGTTATTGGTGTAGGCTAAGACTACCTTAATGACCAATCCTGGGTCTCCACCAACAACCTCCTGTATGCATGAGGTCATAACCAGAGTGCTTTGCAACAGAAAAGGTAAAGAGGTGAAAACATGTAATTCTAAATCCCACCAATCTTCCTGTCTTTTGTGGATCACAGGGTCTCTCTGGTTAATTGAGCTCTCTGTGGTTCCTGATTAAAGCGGCAGGTCTCCCTTGAAGCTGTTGCGAGACAAGAGTTTTGGTCACCGCCAAACCACATACTCATACCTTCTAAATGGGGTCACTCTGCTGGGATGACTACTCTAAAATGCTTAGTCCCAGACATGACAGGTCACTGCCCTTGATACTGAGTGGCGGTAGCTGGCTTCATGTTGACACAGTGCATATGAAAGGGGTTTTGGGGTTTCCTGTCTCCTTTGTTTTAGCCTCTGCAGCCAGGCCCCTGTGCGATGTTTTTACCCATGCATCCAAGCCCTACCATAAAACGGTGCAGTACTGGCATGGAAAACATCATGATGGCCAGAACTCCCCAGAGAGTGCACAGGAAAAACATGAAGAATAGGCTGCCACCCATTATTGCCTATGTTGTGAGCACAGGAGGGCACTGCCTAAAACCACCATTGCGCTACACACACAGTAGCCTGAAACCATTGGGAATGGCAATGCTGATTGCCACAAGCAACCCAGAACTGTGGGGAATTCATTTTCTTAATGTCAAAAATGGATGCAGTACCAGTGCTCACCACTATCAGAAAGCCGGCGTTTTAAAACCACCAGACTTGTGTGTAAAACTGAACAAATGAACCGAAACCAGGCCAAGGAAAGACTTGCTAAGAGGTGGATACAATGTCAAACTATATTCTGAAATGACTTGAAGGAAGTAATTATTTAATGTATATATAAAAAATAGCTGCATGTAAATTGGATTTGAATGTAGAAAACTGGGAACTAAAGTGACATTTAGTGGAATTCTGCCTGGCAACTACCCCCGACAGGAGTTGAACTGGTTCACCAACTCTTCCCAGGCCTGGCTGCATCCTGCTGGCCCCACCAAAAGGAGATCACATGGCCCTGTTGATTGAAAGGGGAGTGGCGACTGGGGACTGCAGGGAACTGAACAATGGGCCTTCTTTGGCTCAGGCAAATGTTATATTGGGGGGTCGTAAAATGGCTTACTCTTGGGAGAAACTGGGAGGGGCAGTGCCTGTGAGAGCCAGCTGAGCTTGGGGGAAGTGGATAAACCAGTTATTCCACCATGTGAGGTGGGAAGCCACACCCCTTTTTGACCAGGGCATAATTTTAAAAAGATAGATGACTCATAGTGCGGACTGGTCAAAATTATATAAATAATATAATTATTCTTGTGATTTTTCTATGCTCATTTTAAGAGGTGTTAGGACCCTGTGGTATGTTCCTGGGGATAGTAGCGGAAAAAAGGTTGTTACTCCAAATGTATGCATGTTAAAAATCTGACACTTTATCATCTGTAACCCATATCCCTGGTGCACATTTGTGTAAAATCTGGAAAGGTTTAGAGGTTGTTATCTGGATGAAGAGGGGAGAATTCTGTCATCAGTGGACACAACATCGTACAAAGACAGGGATTGTATGGTTTGGTGCTACAGAAAATATGTTAACTGGACCTATAATATTAGAAAAATGTTACATACATAATTATGTGTTTGGGTCAGAAATAGATTTGTGTGCAATCTGACAAGGGGAGGTTCCTCTGACCATAAAACCTATAGCATCACTCTGACTCACCTTTCCTTCCCCCAATCAAGTGAGAGAGGAGGAATTGGCCAATGATAAGTGAGAGGGCCAGGTTTAGATATGACCAACGCACACACCCACTTTCCAAAGCACATAAAAAGAGACTGCTGGGACAGGTAGAGACATTCAATTCCATTTGCTGCGGAGCATGCTGACCGACGACTTCACATCCAGAGATCCAACACTTAGACTCCCAAGCTAAACAGAGACTACAGAACTTTGAACCTAGAAGGCCCACTGCAAGCAAAAGTATTCTCAGCAGGCCTTCAGAATCCAGCAAACCTAACCAAACTATTCAACAGCCGGGCGAGCTGTTTGAATTCTTTGCCAAGAACTTTTGCCGGAACCGCAGACCAGACCCAGACCGCTGTGAGCAGAACCAGAGATCCGGATCGCTGTGAGCAGAACCGGTGCCAGATTGACCCGCCAAGCAGAGAGAACCGCCGCTGGACGTGTTGACCAGATCCGTGACGAGGCCCATTAATTTCAAAATTAGGAGTGAGTCTCCTCCAGAACTGTGCGGAACCCAATCTCTTAGTTAAAATAATCTAATCTAAACTATTTTAACCTAATTAGAACAGCCTCCTAGAAATCGTGTCATCTGTCATTTTTAAAGCTGCACAACTGTCACCTGTCGATTCTGCAGCTGCAAGCTGTCACCTGTCATTTTGAGTTTTACTTTAAATCCGAAAATCTACCTTTATTAAATCGTCCGTATCTCTGGAACCGTTTGTCCTAGGAACGAGATTTAACTTTCCTAGAATCTAAGCTTTCCAACAAGCCTAGAACCGACTTCCTACTCCTTATACTTTTACCGCAATCGCGATTTACGCACTCGCAAAATTTACCGCGATTTGCAATTTGGCTCAATTTCTCCACTTGTCAAAATAGCAGCTCCATTCCTTCCTTTGTTAAAATCCTTTTGCAACCTGGTAATAACTCATAGAGCATTGCTAAAGAGAGCCTGAACTAATACCAACAAGCATCTCTCGCTCACCCTGAATCTCTAGAGGGAATTAAAATCAGTTGGCACATTTTCCCAACCATTGCCATCACATTTAAAAGCATTTTGGGCCTGTGTTTCAAACTTCTACCTGTTTCCTCTAAGCTTGCTGGGGGGGGAACTGAATTCCTTATTGTATTTGATTGTATTCCTGAAGACTGTGTGTGTTACTTCCATCTCCTTGCATTGCATATAGGGGGGGGGGTGAATTGCCACCAGGGGAAAAGTGAACATATTATCTCTTGTGAAACCATATCAGTTTATTTTCTGTACTGCATTTATTCCACCTTGCATTTCCTTGAAACCATAAAGCATTTCAGCTACCTCATCCTCTATACTACTTCTAAGTAACCAAATCAGTTTACCAGTAGAACATTATCCATTGTTGATCACTGTCATACTTTAAGTGTGATATCCAATATTAATGTATTATAAAAGTGTGATAGATATATATTGTTATATTTCTCAAATAAACTTTTTAAATTTGCAAAACAGACCTACTTCTTGGCTCAGTGGGGTCAGGGGTATTCTAAGAGAGGGGTGTTATATAAGTGTTGTCATCCAGAGTACATGAACTGGACCTAAAAATATATCAATAAGGGTTTTCCTCAGCATCCCAGACTAAGCATTGACTTAGCTGTAGTGTTGAAGTGAAGCCGCTTAACACCCCATGTGGGCCGGTTTGTAGAATACTCTATTAGTATGTTAATTATGTTAACTGCTGCCACCATCTGCAGAGAGTAAACAAACAGACAGGGCAGATCCATGGAGCCTTGGCTAGTTAAATAGGGGCAGGAGGAATGTTTTGGCCCTCCCCTTTCTGAGATGCATTGTGTACTTCACCTGTCAGATCCCAAATAAATATGACAGGTGGACACGTTTATGTGTATGTCATGCGGTGAGCATAGGATAATGTGTACGGATGAACTTCCACACAATTTCCAGAGGTTGATCTACCATCATTCCAGCTAGTAAGAGCTGCAGGCTTTTCTGCAAAGCGAACACGCTGAAATAAAGACACAGACACCAAGGTGCAATATAAGGTTCCATTAAATGTGTTTGTTTGAGTTTGGGATAATCCAACTAGCCCACCAAGGGGATGAATGGAATGTTGAAGTGAAAAATGAAAAGAACAAAGCAACAGAATTACCCTGCCCAACAATGGATTAGACAGTGGAGAAAAGAATCTAACAGAGAGCTTGAAAATAAATTACATTTGAAAAGACAGTTCAAGAAAAGGAGACACAGTAAGAGAAGGAAGAAAGAAGGAGAGTGGAGAAAAAAAAGAAATGTACTCTTTGGGGGAAAGAGGTACGTGACCCGAGTGCCCCAGGACACAAAGGCATTAGGGTGTCACGCGCACCTGTGGGGAACCCCCAGAGAGTGAACCGTGTTGCCGAGCTGCTTGGCATGACCCTTCCCAAGCCGAAGATGGACTGCCCAGTCAGCCCATTGTGAGTCATGATGGGCTACCTCCTTGTGGCAGCCTGGATGAAGAGAAGCCCCAGGCTTTCACGGCAGCTTGGGTGAAGCTCTGGCTGTCCTCCCCCTGAGTCTCTGCGATGCAATGCTAGGGGGCGGGCCGAGAAGAAAGGAATCCCACAGGCCCGACGATGATCTATGGTGGCATCCCTTTTATCATGGGAACTCCGGCTGAACCTAAGATTGTGCCAGGGGTGTGGCGTTGAGTGTGACAGCATCCCCATGCCAGTGGGATTCCACTGAAGTGAATGGGTGACTCAGGTGGTCCCCACAGCAGCAGGGCCTCCCTGAAGACTGCAAATGGGCACATGGAGTGGCAGTGAGTGTGAGTGGGTCCCCAGCCTATGAGGCTTACCCTGAGGAGATCATTGGCACTGCAGGTTTGCAGCAGGGATGGGCAGACCTCCATGCACGCAGGAGGCTGCCCAAGAACATTAACTGAGTGAGGGCCACGTGGTGATCGTGGGAAGCACCATGTCATGCACAGGACGCCCAGAAGAAAGAGGAGAAGTGGGGTCATGGCCATATATCCTAAATGGCCTGGCCCCATTCATTTGACCACCAGAGACAGAGCTCTATGGTATTGTTAGGGGTGACTGGTACTTCTGCAGTTCACCCCTATTGTGACATAGTGTGTTTTATAGGTTTATATGCTGTATGTCATTGTGTGTTAGGTATATTTATGTATATAAATAGTTAAGTATACTGTAAATGTTATGTAGTGTAGTATATATTTATAAATCATAGTAAATGTTAAGCAGAGCGGAAGTAGAATGGGAAAATTGGTAGAGGGAATGTTAAGTAAGAATGTTAAGTCGGTGTAGGATTAAGTAAATATAAGGGAGTAAAAGCGAGATACCATGGCATGAGGTAGTTGGATTATGTGGCGGCCTGCCTGAGGCTGCCTACATAGGGGGTGGACAGTTACAGAGGGCATCGTCTGGCCTTGCACTCCATGTAGTTGGTACCTGGAGTTAAGGAAGGGGTCTGTTGCGTCAGATACAAATTATTGGTCCCCTAGAGCCCTCCAAGGAATGGAGGATTGACGTAGCCGATCCACATTTAGATGGCACTCACGTCAGGTGAATGTTAGGAAGGCGATTAGAAATGTTTCAGAAAGTTTAAGTGTTGTTACAAATAAAAAGGTGTCCCTGTTGGGAACCCTATAAAATTCACCTTGTCTGTGTCTATTAGTAAGGTAGAGGTGTAATCCATCTCCTATTAACAGCAATTCTATTTTCAGATGTAGTACCCCTCCCTACTGAGCTGGCCTGGTGTGTAGGGGTGGTGATTCTGCTGGGGACTGTCCCTGATCTGGGCAAGGAATGAGTGTTCCCTGGCCTAGGTTTGGGCTGAAAACAGGGGTTAAACACACACAAAGCTTCAGCCAAGAACAGGGGACATTGAGCTCACACAGGTCAGTCACCATGTTCCCTTAATGAAACTGGAAAAAGAATCTTGAATTTTAAAGGTGCACTTTCACTAATGTCCCTCCCCCCCCCCCAAACCATCTCATGTCTTCATTATGCATCACCGTTTATGCACCACCGTCCACAACTCATACAATCAACCCTTGCTCATAATGTCTATGAACATACCGCAGTGCACTTCTCTATCCCTGTCACACACCCACTATGCCACCGGCTCACCAGGAACTCCACCATGAACTTCAACCAATCGATCTTGGCTTTGCCACCTGGATGACTCATACACCTAAGCGTCTGCACCACAAGAGACTTAGAATAGCACTGGCACTCAGGGCATGGGGGCTTCTTTTTTTAATTACTTGACTTAATTGTCACTTGACAACTTTTACAAGGATTTCCATTCATCAATTCATCATGACATTTCTGTTAAAATGGAATAGGTAATTTTCCTGTGCGGACCTGGTCAAAATCAATTGAAAGTTCAGAGTTCAAGGAGAAGTCAGCTATTCTCCCCAGCTCGAATCAGAATTCCTGTCTCTTGCTCCAAGCCAATAATCAGAAGAAGTGATGCTGTTGCTATGACCAAAGCCGTTTTTTCGCCACTTATCATTCTGGTCCACCATTCCTCTTCCTTGTTAATGTTTGAAGCCTGAAAATGGTGCCCCAGGTAGATGGTTCTTTCTTTTCTTAGTACAGGGCATGTCAGTAAAAGATGTCTGATTGTTTCAACTTTGTTTGTTGTTCTACAATGTCGACAGCCATAAGATGCTGATAGTGCTCTGATAGCTAGAATCTAGTTGGTTTTGAGGACGTACAGGCGAGCTTTCAGGAATGTAGAGCACAGGATTTTGTCTGGGAATTGCATCAGATAATTCCTGACTTTGTTTATTTTTTTTGTGTTCGGTGGTAAGTGTGATGTTAACTTGTTCTTCAGTGTCACTTCAAGGGTTGCCAATTCTTCCCCTGAACTACCGATTTCATCCAATAGGTTTTTGTTCTGTTTTTCCCAATTGGTCAACATCCTGTTTCTACTGCCATTTCTTTTTGGATTATTTTGAAGACTTTTGGGCGTGGGGTTCGCTGTATTTTACCATATAGGAGAAGTGAGTTCCTGGTAATGATTCCCAGGAACAGACTTAATTTGCTTCTAATTGAGGCTATTGGTGTGGACACTGGGAGTTTCAGGACTTTGCACCAGTAATATCCTTCAAGTTTATTCCAAAGTTTGTCAGGCACTCCTGGCATAGCCTCTACCCCATAGAGAAAATCGTCCTAATTTTTTCTCTGTTGCCTTAGTTTGCGCAGTTAAGGTCTTAATCTATGCGAACAATGTCACCTGCATAGGGGTTTCAATAGGCCTCCTGTTCAATGTTATTCCAAGGTATTTGAAGCTTGTTACAATTTCTAGGTGTGTGCCCTCTATGTACCACTGTTGTTTTTCAGTACGTTTAGATGTTTTTCCAAGATAATTCCAAGATAATTATTTTTTTCAGTGTTGATTTCCAAGTCATTGTCTTTCGTGTACTGAAGTAAGGTGTTTAACTGGCGTTGCAGGCCAATTGCAGTTTGGTCCAATAGAATGATATCGTCCGCATATAGGAGACATGTGATCTTTTCTTCCTCTATGCTTAGCGGAAAAGATCTTGTGTTTTCTTCTAACTCAGTGAAGTCTCCCTTATAGGCATTATAGAGTGCTACGCCAGTGGGCACCCTTGTTTAACCCCTCTGGTGGTCTTAATTGATTCTGAGAGTTGTCCTGCTCCGTTTAGCCTTACTCTCAATGATGTTTTGAATGCAGGGTTTTTATGGGGTCCATGAGTCAATTTGGGCAATTCCATTTTCAGAGTTTTGACCATAGTTTCTCTCGATTGACCTGATCAAAGGCCTGTACTGGCTCTATGAAGGCAACAAAGACTCTTGGGTGGCCCTGCATTATTTTAGCCTTTGGTACACTAATCAACATTATGTTGGCTGTGGTGCCTAAGTTTTTTTGAATCCTGATTGATAAGAGTCTTGGCAACCTACATCTTTTACCCAAGCTAGAAATTTGTCCAGGAGTAATGAGCCAAATAGTTTACCCACCACGTCCAACAGGGCTATTGGGCGGTAATTCTTTGGGCAGGTTATATCGCCTTTTTTGAAGATCGGAACTATGTTTGCGGTTTTCCAACAACCTGGTATTGTTTTCATGGCAATGCATCTTTTGATGATATCAAAGGTAAAGTCGGCCCATTCCTTTGGGTTGGATTTCAGTTCCACTTTCGTAATCCCATCTGGCCCTGGAGCTCTTGATCTGTTGAGCTTTGCTATTTTCCTCAGAAACAGATCTTTGTCATAGTCAAAATCCCATGGTTCCGTCAATGGGTGTTGACTTAATTCCAGGGCCCCACAAGATTGGTCGAAGAGGTCAGTGAAGTGGCTTATCCATTTGTGCTCACTAACATTGTTTAACATGAGTGCGTCAGTGGTCTTTGGCATAGATTTTATTAATGTCCAGAAGTCCCTGGATTGTCTACTGCACACAGCGCGAAGCACTGTTTCCGTGTCCCTTTGATAAAGTACTTGCTGGTATCCTATTTGCCAAGTCTTATTGGGCTTTTTCGCTGTTGTGGCTAGTTTCTTGTTTTCCATGGTCGGTTGTTTTTTTGCTCTTCTCTTGGCTCATTGCATTATTTTTCTCTTTTCCCATAGGGTTGAATTGTAGGTGTGAAGATGTCGATCACAGGGATTACTCCAAGTTTTTCTTTGTTGTTGATAGAGGGTGAGTAGTGGTTGATAGTCCACCATAGAAAGGTTTAAGTGATGTGTTGTTAAATTATTCGCTTCTACATATTGCTTAGTAATAATGCTTATCGTTTCTTTGGTCAATCTTAGGTGTGTGCTCTGACCACAGAGTTCTATTGAAGCCTTGATGAAAAGCTGTCAGGTCCTGGGGCTCTTCACGAGGATATCACTATATTATGATCACTTTCATGGGTTTTTTGCACTTTAAGTGAAGTTATCAATGCAAATAAATCTTTTGAGACATAGATATGGTCGATTGTCCTTCCAAACTAATCCTTTTCCCACGTTGATATGCAGGATTTGCTTGGCTTGTTAGTTGAGTGGAAATTATAGAGGTCCCTGGTTTCCATTAAGTCTGACCATTCATGACCCCGGTTCTTGGTCCTCAATTGTTAAAGTTATTGCCTATATTAGACTTTCGAACTTGATTTTCTCATTCTCCAGTATCGGGGCAAATGGCGTTGAGATCCCCACATATTATTTTGTGCCTTATATCATACATCGTGTGAGCCTTGTCAATCACTGATTCTATTCTGCTAGGAAAACTTTATTTGGTTGTGTTTTCAGTTTCCAATAGACGTTTATGAATACAATTAGCCCGCCCTGTCTTTTCATTGAATGAGGTATTGAGCAGTTCCAGGAAATCAGCGCTGCCTATATGAATGGTGTAGACAGCAACCTTTTTTTCAGGCACAAGGTGCGTCCAGATCCCACTGCTATAAGTAGTCTTGAACTGGGGCACTTCTGTCTTTTACACACCAGTACCACAGGATTCATATCTGCCTTTTCCTCTATTCCAGTAGTATTCCTCAGTTGATCTCTTTTATTGCTAGACCACGTGCAGCGAGGACACCTAAATGGCAGTCATGCCCTATACTAGACCCTTTACCGTACATTAAAAATAATGATTAATCAATTAAATAACCTTTTGTTGCATGCTTAATGGCGGAGACCAGCAAGACCAGTGTGCTGCCCCTGAGCTATCCTCCTTCATATCCCCCAGATGATGCAACTGGCTGAGATCATGTGCAGCTGAGCACAGCTTGAATGCACCCCAGAACACAAATGATGCACCTAGCAGAGATAAAATGGAGCTGAGCACAGCTTGAATACACCCCAGCATACGAGTCCGCTGAGCACAGCTTGAATGCACCCAAGCACACTAATGATGTAGCTAGCAGAGATAATATGCAGCTGAGCACAGCTTGAATACAACTAAGCACAATAATGATGCACCGAGCTGAGCTAACATGCAGCTGAGCACAGCTTGAATACACCCCAGCACACACATGATGCACCTAGCGGAGATACCAGTCTGCTGAGCACAGCTTCAATGCACCCAAGCACACTAATGATGTACCTAGCAGAGATAATATGCAGCTGAGCACAGCTTGAATACACTCAAGCACACCAATGATGCACCTAGCAGATATAATATGCAGCTGAGCACAGCTTGAATGCACCCCAGAACACAAATGATGCACCTAGCAGAGATACCAGTCCGGTGAACATAGCTTGAATGCACCCAAGCACACTAATGATGTACCTAGCAGAGATAATATGCAGCTGAGCACAGCTTGAATACACCTAAGCACAATAATGATGCACCTAGCTGAGCTAACATGCAGCTGAGCACAGCTTGAATACACCCCAGCACACACATGATGCACCTAGCAGAGACACCAGTCCGCTGAGCACAGCTTCAATGCACCCAAACACACTAATGATGTACCTAGCAGAGATAATATGCAGCTGAGCACAGCTTGAATGCAACTCAGAACACAAATGATGCTCCTATGCGAGATAGCAGTCCACTGAGCAGTTTGAATGCACTCAGACACGCTAATGATATAGCAAGCAGAGATAATATGAAGATGAGCACAGCTTGAATACACTCAAGCACACCAATGATGCACCTAGCAGATATAATATGCAGCTGAGCACAGCTTGAATGCACCCCAGAACACAAATGCTGCACCTAGCAGAGATACCAGTCCGCTGAACATAGCGTGAATGCACCCAAGCACACCATTGATGTGCCTAGCAGTGATAATATGCAGATGAGCACGACTTGAATGCACCAAAGCACACTAATGATGCGCCTAGCAGAGATAATATGCAGATGAGCACGGCTTGAATACACCCAAGCATGATAATGAAGCACCTAGCAGGTGAGAGAGAGCAGTGAGTAGAGCGCTCCCTTTGGTATTGTGCAGAGCCTGCCGATGAAGGTTAGAAAACCCGTCAGGACCAAACTCAGCCTTTCATCCGTCCAATGTCGATAAATGAGCACAACACACTGTGGGTACTAATAAGAAGAACTCACATGCCTGAGGGTTTATAGCACTATATAAATGCTAATTATTATTATTAGTAGAAATAACATGCAGCTGAGCACAGCTAGCTTAAATGCACACCAGAGCACACATGATGCAGAGATTGAACTTGTCTCAACTCAGCAATGATGCACCTTGCAGAGATAACAGGCAGCTGAGCAGAGACTGATCTCTGCTGAACTCACCAATGATGCACATAGCAGAGATAGCAGTCCACTGAGCACAGCTTCAATGCACCCAAGCACACTAGTTATGGACCTAGCAGAGATAACATGCAGATGAGCATAGATTGAATACACCCAAGCACACAAATAATGCACTTAGAAGAGGCAGCTGAGCACTGCTTGAATGTACCCATGCACACTAATAATGCACCTAGCAGAGATACTATGCAGCTGAGCACAGCTTAAATACACACCGGCACACAAATGGTGCATGCACCTAGCAGAAATAGCAGTCAGCTGAGCACAGCTTGAATGCACCTAAGAACACTAATGATGCACCTAGCAGAGATAATATGCAGCTAAGCACAGCTTGAATAACCCCAGCACACCAATGATGCACTTAGCAGGGATAGCAGTCAGCTGAGCACAGCTTGAATGCACCTAAGCACACACATGTTGCACTTACCATAGATAGCAGTCAGCTGAGCCCAGCTTTAATTTGCCCAAGCACACTAATGGTGCACCTAGAAGAGATAATATGCAGCTGAGTACAGCTCGAATACATCCCACCACACAAATGATGCACTTAGCAGAGATAGCAGTCAGCGGAGCACAGCTTGAATGCACCCAAGCACACTAGTGATGAACCTAGCAGAGATAACATGCAGCTGAGCATAGATTGAATACACCCAAGCACACAAATAATGCACTTAGTAGAGATCACAGTCAGCAGAGCACTGCTTGAATGTACCCAAGTACACTAATAACGCACCTAACAGAGATAATATGCAGCTGAGCACAGCTTAAATACATGCCAGCACACAAATGGTGCATGCACCGAGCAGAAATAGCAGTCAGCTGAGCACAGCTTGAATGCACCTAAGAACACTAATGATGCACCTAGCAGAGATAATATGCAGCTAAGCACAGCTTGAATAACCCCAGCACACTAATGATGCACTTAGCAGGGATAGCAGTCAGCTGAGCACAGCTTGAATGCACCTAAGCACACACATGTTGCACTTAGCATAGATAGCAGTCATCTGAGCACAGCTTTAATGTGCCCAAGCACACTAATGGTGCACCTAGAAGAGATAATATGCAGCTGAGTACAGCTCGAATACATCCCACCACAAGAATGATGCACTTAGCAGAGATAGCAGTCAGCGGAGCACAGCTTGAATGCACCCAAGCACAATAGTGATGAACCTAGCAGAGATAACATGCAGCTGAGCATAGAACATGCAGCTGAGCATAGATTGAATACACCCAAGCACACAAATAATGCACTTAGCAGAGATCACAGTCAGCAGAGCACTGCTTGAATGTACCAAGTACACTAATAACGCACCTAACAGAGATAATATGCAGCTGAGCACAGCTTAAATACACGCCAGCACACAAATGGTGCATGCACCTAGCAGAAATAGCAGTCAGCTGAGCACAGCTTGAATGCACCTAAGAACACTAATGATGCACCTATCAGAGATAATATGCAGCTAAGCACAGCTTGAATACACCCCAGCACACTAATGATGCACTTAGCAGGGCTAGCAGTCAGCTGAGCACAGCTTGAATGCACCTAAGCACACACATGTTGCAATTAGCAGAGATAGCAGTCAGCTGGGCACAGCTTGAATGTGCCCAAGCACACTAATGGTGCTCCTAGAAGAGACAATATGCAGCTGAGTACAGCTCGAATACATCCCACCACACAAATGATGCACTTAGCAGAGATAGCAGTCAGCGGAGCACAACTTGAATGCACCCAAGCACACTAGTGATGAACCTAGCAGAGATAACATGCAGCTGAGCATAGATTGAATACACCCAAGCACACAAAGAATGCACTTAGCATAGATCACAGTCAGCAGAGCACTGCTTGAATGTACCCAAGTACACTAATAACGCACCTAACAGAGATAATATGCAGCTGAGCACAGCTTAAATACACGCTAACACACAAATGGTGCATGCACATAGCAGAAATAGCAGTCAGCTGAGCACAGCTTGAATGCACCTAAGAACACTAATGATGCACCTATCAGAGATAATATGCAGCTAAGCACAGCTTGAATACACCCCAGCACACTAATGATGCACTTAGCAGGGCTAGCAGTCAGCTGAGCACAGCTTGGAAGCACCTAAGCACACACATGTTGCAATTAGCAGAGATAGCAGTCAGCTGGGCACAGCTTGAATGTGCCCAAGCACACTAATGGTGCTCCTAGAAGAGATACTATGCAGCTGAGTACAGCTCGAATACACCCACCCACACAAATGATGCACTTAGCAGAGATAGCAGTCAGCAGAGCACAGCTTGAATGCAGCCAAGCACACTAGTGATGGACCTAGCAGAGATAACATGCAGCTGAGCATAGCTTGGATAGACCCAAGCACACAAAGAATGCACTTAGCATAGATCACAGTCAGCAGAGCACTGCTTGAATGTACCCAAGCACACTAATAGCACACCTATCAGAGATAATATGCAGCTGAGCACAGCTTAAATACACGCCAGCACACAAATGGTGCATGCACCTAGCAGAAATAGCAGTCAGCTGAGCACAGCTTGAATGCACCTAAGAACACTAATGATGCACCTATCAGAGATAATATGCAGCTAAGCACAGCTTGAATAACCCCAGCACACTAATGATGCACTTAGCAGGGATAGCAGTCAGCTGAGCACAGCTTGAATGCACCTAAGCACACACATGTTGCACTTAGCATAGATAGCAGTCATCTGAGCACAGCTTTAATGTGCCCAAGCACACTAATGGTGCACCTAGAAGAGATAATATGCAGCTGAGTACAGCTCGAATACATCCCACCACACAAATGATGCACTTAGCAGATATAGCAGTCAGCGGAGCACAGCTTGAATGCACCCAAGCACAATAGTGATGAACCTAGCAGAGATAACATGCAGCTGAGCATAGAACATGCAGCTGAGCATAGATTGAATACACCCAAGCACACAAATAATGCACTTAGCAGAGATCACAGTCAGCAGAGCACTGCTTGAATGTACCAAGTACACTAATAACGCACCTAACAGAGATAATATGCAGCTGAGCACAGCTTAAATACACGCCAGCACACAAATGGTGCATGCACCTAGCAGAAATAGCAGTCAGCTGAGCACAGCTTGAATGCACCTAAGAACACTAATGATGCACCTATCAGAGATAATATGCAGCTAAGCACAGCTTGAATACACCCCAGCACACTAATGATGCACTTAGCAGGGCTAGCAGTCAGCTGAGCACAGCTTGAATGCACCTAAGCACACACATGTTGCAATTAGCAGAGATAGCAGTCAGCTGGGCATAGCTTGAATGTGCCCAAGCACACTAATGGTGCTCCTAGAAGAGACAATATGCAGCTGAGTACAGCTCGAATACATCCCACCACACAAATGATGCACTTAGCAGAGATAGCAGTCAGCGGAGCACAACTTGAATGCACCCAAGCACACTAGTGATGAACCTAGCAGAGATAACATGCAGCTGAGCATAGATTGAATACACCCAAGCACACAAAGAATGCACTTAGCATAGATCACAGTCAGCAGAGCACTGCTTGAATGTACCCAAGTACACTAATAACGCACCTAACAGAGATAATATGCAGCTGAGCACAGCTTAAATACACGCTAACACACAAATGGTGCATGCACATAGCAGAAATAGCAGTCAGCTGAGCACAGCTTCAATGCACCTAAGAACACTAATGATGCACCTATCAGAGATAATATGCAGCTAAGCACAGCTTGAATACACCCCAGCACACTAATGATGCACTTAGCAGGGCTAGCAGTCAGCTGAGCACAGCTTGGAAGCACCTAAGCACACACATGTTGCAATTAGCAGAGATAGCAGTCAGCTGGGCACAGCTTGAATGTGCCCAAGCACACTAATGGTGCTCCTAGAAGAGATACTATGCAGCTGAGTACAGCTCGAATACACCCACCCACACAAATGATGCACTTAGCAGAGATAGCAGTCAGCAGAGCACAGCTTGAATGCAGCCAAGCACACTAGTGATGGACCTAGCAGAGATAACATGCAGCTGAGCATAGCTTGGATAGACCCAAGCACACAAAGAATGCACTTAGCATAGATCACAGCCAGCAGAGCACTGCTTGAATGTACCCAAGCACACTAATAGCACACCTATCAGAGATAATATGCAGCTGAGCACAGCTTAAATACACGCCAGCACACAAATGGTGCATGCACCTAGCAGAAATAGCAGTCAGCTGAGCACAGCTTGAATGCACCTAAGAACACTAATGATGCACCTATCAGAGATAATATGCAGCTAAGCACAGCTTGAATAAACCCCAGCACACTAATGATGCACTTAGTAGGGCTAGCAGTCAGCTGAGCACAGCTTGAATGCACGTAAGCACACACATGTTGCACTTAGCAGAGATAGCAGTCAGCTGGGCACAGCTTGAATGTGCCCAGGCACACTAATGGTGCTCCTAGAAGAGATAATATGCAGCTGGGTACAGCTCGAATACACCCACCCACACAAATGATGCACTTAGCAGAGATAGCAGTCAGCGGAGCACTGCTTGAATGCAGCCAAGCGCACTAGTGATGGACCTAGCAGAGATAACATGCAGCTGAGCATAGCTTCAATACACCCAAGCACACAAATAATGCACTTAGCAGAGATCACAGTCAGCTGAGCACTGCTTGAATGTACCCAAGCACACTAATAACACACCTATCAGAGATAATATGAAGCTGAGCACAGCTTGAATACACACCAGCACACAAATGTTGCATGCACCTAGCAGAAATAGCAGTCAGCTGAGCACAGCTTGAATGCACCCAGGCACTCGAATGATGTGCCTAGCAGAGATAATATGCAGCGGAGCACAGCTTGAATGTACCCAGGCACACTAATGATGAGCCTAGCGGAGATAATATGCAGCTGAGCACAGCTTGAATGCACCCCAGAACTGAAATGATGCACCTAGCAGAGATAGCAGTCAGCTGACCACTACTTGAATGTACCCAGGCACAGCAATAATGAACCTAGCACAGATAATATGCAGCTGAGCACAGCTTGAATACACACCAGCACACAAATGAAGAATGCACCTAGCAGAAATAGCAGTCAGCTGAGCACAGGTTGAATGCACCCAAGCACACTAAAGATGCACCCAGCAGAGATAATATGCAGCTAAGCACAGCTTGAATACACCTCAGCACACAAATGATTCACTCAGCAGGGATAGCAGGCAGCTGAGCAGAGACTGATCTCTGCTGAACTCACCAATGATGCACATAGCAGAGATAGCAGTCCACTGAGCACAGCTTCAATGCACCCAAGCACACTAGTTATGGACCTAGCAGAGATAATATGCAGATTAGCATAGATTGAATACACCCAAGCACACAAATAATGGACTTAGCAGAGGCAGCTGAGCACTGCTTGAATGTACCCAATCACACTAATAATGCACCTAGCCGGGATACTATGCAGCTGAGAACAGCTTAAATACACACCAGCACACAAATGGTGCATGCACCTAGCAGAAATAGCAGTCAGCTGAGCACAGCTTGAATGCACATAAGGACACTAATGATGCACCTAGCAGAGATAATATGCAGCTAAGCACAGCTTGAATAACCCCAACACACTAATGATGCACTTAGCATAGATAGCAGTCAGCTGAGCACAGCTTTAATGTGCCCAAGCACACTAATGGTGCACATAGAAGAGATAACATGCAGCTGAGTACAGCTCGAATACACCCCACCACACAAATGATGCACTTCGCAGAGATAGCAGTCAACGGAGCACAGCTTGAATGCACCCAAGCACACTAGTGATGAACCTAGCAGAGATAACATGCAGCTGAGCATAGATTGAATACACCCAAGCACACAGATAATGCACTTAGCAGAGATCACAGTCAGCAGAGCACTGCTTGAATGCACCCAAGCACACTAATAACGCACCTAACAGAGATAATATGCAGCTGAGCCCAGCTTAAATACACGCCAGCAGAAATAGCAGTCAGCTGAGCACAGCTTTAATGCACTTAAGAACACTAATGATGCACCTATCAGAGATAATATGCTTCTAAGCACAGCTTGAATACAACCCAGCACACTAATGATGCACTTAGCAGGGCTAGCAGTCAGCTGAGCACAGCTTGAATGCACCTAAGCACACACATGTTGCACTTAGCAGAGATTGCAGTCAGCTGGGCACAGCTCGAATGTGACCAAGCACACTAATGGTGCACCTAGAAGAGATAATATGCAGCTGCGTGCAGCTCGAATACACCCACCCACACAAATGATGCACTTAGCAGAGATAGCAGTCAGCGGAGCACAGCTTGAATGCACCTAAGAACACTAATGATGCACCTAGCAGAGATAATATGCAGCTAAGCACAGCTTGAATAACACCAGCACACTAATGATGCACTTAGCAGGCATAACAGTCAGCTGAGCACAGCTTGAATGCACCTAAGCACACACATGTTGCACTTAGCATAGGTAGCAGTCAGCTGAGCACAGCTTCGATGTGCCCAAGCACACAAATAATGCACTTAGCAGAGATCACAGTCAGCTGAGCACTGCTTGGATGTACCCAAGCACACTAATAACACACCTAGCAGAGATAATATGCAGCTGAGCACAGCTTGAATACACACCAGCACACAAATGTTGCATCCACCTAGCAGAGATAGCAGTCAGCTGAGCACAGCTTGAATGCACCCAGGCACTCTAATGATGTGCCTAGCAGAGATAATATGCAGCTGAGCACCGCTTGAATGCACCCCAGAACTGAAAAGATGCATCTAGCAGAGATAACAGTCAGCTGACCACTACTTGAATGTACCCAAGCACACCGATAATGCACCTAGTACAGATAATATGCAGCTGAGCACAGCTTGAATACACACCAGCACACAAATGAAGAATGCACCAAGCAGAAATAGCAGTCAGCGGAGCACAGCTTGAATGCACCTAAGAACACTAATGATGCACCTAGCAGAGATAATATGCAGCTAAGCACAGCTTGAATAACCCCAACACACTAATGATGCACTTAGCAGGGATAGCAGTCAGCTGAGCACAGCTTGAATGCACCTATGCACGCACATGTTGCACTTAGCATAGATAGCAGTCAGCTGAGCACAGCTTTAATGTGCCCAAGCACACTACACTAATGGTGCACATAGAAGAGATAATATGCAGCTGAGTACAGCTCGAATACACCCCACCACACAAATGATGCACTTAGCAGAGATAGCAGTCAACGGAGCACAGCTTGAATGCACCCAACCACACTGGTGATGAACCTAGCAGAGATAACATGCAGCTGAGCACAGCTTGAATGCACTTAAGCACACACATGTTGCACTTAGCAGAGATCACAGCCAGCTGAGCACTGCTTGAATGTACCCAAGCACACTAATAATTCACCTATCAGAGATAATATGCAGCTGAGCACAGCTTGAATACACGCCAGCACACAAATGTTCCATGCACCTAGCAGAGATAGCAGTCAGCTGACCACTACTTGAATGTACCCAAGCACACCACAAATGCACCTAGCACAGATAATATGTAGCTGAGCACAGCTTGAATACACACCCGCACACAAATGAAGAATGCACCTAGCAGAAATAGCAGTCATCTGAGCACATTTTGAATGCACCCAAGCACACTAATGATGCACCCAGCAGAGATAATATGCAGCTAAGCACAGCTTGAATACACCCCAGCACACAAATGATGCACTCAGCAGGGATAGCAGGCAGCTGAGCAGAGACTGATCTCTGCTGAACTCACCAATGATGCACTTAGCAGAGATAGCAGTCCACTGAGCACAGCTTCAATGCACCCAAGCACACTAGTTATGGACATAGCAGAGATAACATGCAGATGAGCATAGATTGAATACACCCAAGCACACAAATAATGCACTTAGCAGAGGCAGCTGAGCACTGCTTGAATGTACCCAAGCACACTAATAATGCACCTAGCAGAGATACTATGCAGCTGAGCACAGCTTAAATACACACCAGCAAACAAATGGTGCATGCACCTAGCAGAAATAGCAGTCAGCTGAGCACAGCTTGAATGCACCTAAGAACACTAATGATGCACCTAGCAGAGATAATATGCAGCTAAGCACAGCTTGAATAACCCCAGCACATTAATGATGCAATTAGCAGGGATAGCAGTCAGCTGAACACAGCTTGAATGCACCTAAGCACACACATGTTGCACTTAGCATAGATAGCAGTCAGCTGAGCACAGCTTTAATGTGCCCAAGCACACAAATAATGCACTTAGCAGAGATCACAGTCAGCTGAGCACTGCTTGAAAGTACCCAAGCACACTAATAACGCACCTAGCAGAGATAATATGCAGCTGAGCACAGCTTGAATGCACGCAGGCACTCTAATGATGTGCCTAGCAGATATAATATGCAGCTGAGCACAGCTTGAATGCACCCCAGAACTGAAAAGATGCATCTAGCAGAGATAACAGTCAGCTGACCACTACTTGAATGTACCCAAGCACACCAATAATGCACCTAGTACAGATAATATGCAGCTGAGCACAGCTTGAATACACACCAGCACACAAATGAAGAATGCACCTAGCAGAAATAGCAGTCAGCGGAGCACAGCTTGAATGCACCTAAGAACACTAATGATGCACCTAGCAGAGATAATATGCAGCTAAGCACAGCTTGAATAACCCCAGCACACTAATGATGCACTCAGCAGGGATAGCAGGCAGCTGAGCAGAGACTGATCTCTGCTGAACTCACCAATGATGCACATGCAGAGATGCACATGCAGAGATAGCAGTCCACTGAGCACAATTTCAATGCACCCAAGCACACTAGTTATGGACCCAGCATGGATAACATGCAGAGGAGCATAGATGGAATACACCCAAGCACACAAATGGTGCATGCACCTTGCAGAAATAGCAGTCAGCTGAGCACAGCTTGAATGCACCTAAGAACACTAATGATGCACCTAGCAGAGATAATATGCAGCTAAGCACAGCTTGAATAACCCCAGCACACTAATGATGCACTTAGCAGGGATAACAGTCAGCTGAGCACAGCTTGAATGCACCTAAGCGCACACATGTTGCACTTAGCATAGATAGCAGTCAGCTGAGCACAGCTTTAATGTGCCCAAGCACACAAATAATGCACTTAGCAGAGATCACAGTCAGCTGAGCACTGCTTGAATGTACACAAGCACACTAATAACACACCTAGCAGAGATAATATGCAGCTGAGCACAGCTTGAATACACACCAGCACACAAATGGTGCATGCACCTAGCAGAGATAGCAGTCAGCTGAGCACAGCTTGAATGCACCCAGGCACTCTAATGATGTGCCTAGCAGAGATAATATGCAGCTGAGCACAGCTTGAATGCACCCCAGAACTGAGAAGATGCATCTAGCAGAGATAACAGTCAGCTGACCACTACTTGAATGTACCCAAGCACACCAATAATGCACCTAGCACAGATAATATGCAGCTGAGCACAGCTTGAATACACACCAGCACGCAAATGAAGAATGCACCTAGCAGAAATAGCAGTCAGCGGAGCACAGCTTGAATGCACCTAAGAACACTAATGATGCACCTAGCAGAGATAATATGCAGCTAAGCACAGCTTGAATAACCCAAACACACTAATGATGCACTTAGCAGGGATAGAAGTCAGCTGAGCACAGCTTGAATGCACCTACGCACGCACATGTTTCACTTAGCATAGATAGCAGTCAGCTGAGCACAGCTTTAACGTGCCCAAGCACACTAATGGTGCACATAGAAGAGATAATATGCAGCTGAGTACAGCTCGAATACACCCCACCACACAAATGATGCACTTAGCAGAGATAGCAGTCAACGGAGCACAGCTTGAATGCACCCAACCACACTGCTGATGAACCTAGCAGAGATAACATGCAGCTGAGCATAGATTGAATACACCCAAGCACACAAACAATGCACTTAGCAGAGATCACAGTCAGCTGAGCCCTGCTTGAATGTACCCAAGCACACTAATAACACACCTATCAGAGACAATATGCAGCTGGGCACAGCTTGAATACACACCAGCACACAAATGTTGCATGCACCTAGCACAGATAGCAGTCAGCTGAGCACAGCTTGAATGCACCCAAGCACTCTAATGATGTGCCTAGCAGAGAAAATATGCAGCTGAACAATGGTTGAATGTACCCAGGCACACTAATGATGAGCCGAGCAGAGATAATATGCAGCTGAACACAGTTTGAATGCACCCCAGAACTGAAATGATGCACCTAGCAGAGATAGCAGTCAGCTGACCACTACTTGAATGTACCCAAGCACACCAGTAATGCACCTAGCACAGATAATATGCAGCTGAGCACAGCTTGAATACACACCCGCACACAATTGAAGAATGCACCTACCAGAAATAGCAGTCATCTGAGCACAGGTTGAATGCACCCAAGCACACTAATGATGCACCCAGCAGAGATAATATGCAGCTAATCACAGCTTGAATACATCCCAGCACACAAATGATGCACTCAGCAGGGATAGCAGGCAGCTGAGCAGAGACTGATCTCTGCTGAACTCACCAATGATGCACATGCAGAGATGCACATGCAGAGATAGCAGTCCACTGAGCACAATTTCAATGCACCCAAGCACACTAGTTATGGACCCAGCATGGATAACATGCAGAGGAGCATAGATGGAATACACCCAAGCACACAAATGGTGCATGCACCTTGCAGAAATAGCAGTCAGCTGAGCACAGCTTGAATGCACCTAAGAACACTAATGATGCACCTAGCAGAGATAATATGCAGCTAAGCACAGCTTGAATAACCCCAGCACACTAATGATGCACTTAGCAGGGATAACAGTCAGCTGAGCACAGCTTGAATGCACCTAAGCGCACACATGTTGCACTTAGCATAGATAGCAGTCAGCTGAGCACAGCTTTAATGTGCCCAAGCACACAAATAATGCACTTAGCAGAGATCACAGTCAGCTGAGCACTGCTTGAATGTACACAAGCACACTAATAACACACCTAGCAGAGATAATATGCAGCTGAGCACAGCTTGAATACACACCAGCACACAAATGGTGCATGCACCTAGCAGAGATAGCAGTCAGCTGAGCACAGCTTGAATGCACCCAGGCACTCTAATGATGTGCCTAGCAGAGATAATATGCAGCTGAGCACAGCTTGAATGCACCCCAGAACTGAGAAGATGCATCTAGCAGAGATAACAGTCAGCTGACCACTACTTGAATGTACCCAAGCACACCAATAATGCACCTAGCACAGATAATATGCAGCTGAGCACAGCTTGAATACACACCAGCACGCAAATGAAGAATGCACCTAGCAGAAATAGCAGTCAGCGGAGCACAGCTTGAATGCACCTAAGAACACTAATGATGCACCTAGCAGAGATAATATGCAGCTAAGCACAGCTTGAATAACCCCAACACACTAATGATGCACTTAGCAGGGATAGCAGTCAGCTGAGCACAGCTTGAATGCACCTACGCACGGACATGTTGCACTTAGCATAGATAGCAGTCAGCTGAGCACAGCTTTAATGTGCCCAAGCACACTAATGGTGCACATAGAAGAGATAATATGCAGCTGAGTACAGCTCGAATACACCCCACCACACAAATGATGCACTTAGCAGAGATAGCAGTCAACGGAGCACAGCTTGAATGCACCCAACCACACTAGTGATGAACCTAGCAGAGATAATATGCAGCTGAGCATAGATTGAATACACCCAAGCACACAAACAATGCACTTAGCAGAGATCACAGTCAGCAGAGCACTGCTTGAATGTACCCAAGCACACTAATAACGCACCTAACAGAGATAATATGCAGCTGAGCACAGCTTAAATACACGGCAGCACACAAATGGTGCATGCACCTAGCAGAAATAGCAGTCAGCTGAGCACAGCTTTAATGCACCTAAGAACACTAATGATGCACCTCTCAGAGATAATATGCAGCTAAGCACAGCTTGAAAACACCCCAGCACACTAATGATGCACTTAGCAGGGCTAGCAGTCAGCTGAGCACAGCCTGAATGCACCTAAGCACACACATGTTGCACTTAGCAGAGATAGCAGTCAGCTGGGCACAGCTCGAATGTGACCAAGCACACTAATGGTGCATCTAGAAGAGATAATATGCAGCTGAGTACAGCTCGAATACACCCACCCACACAAATGATGCGCTTAGCAGAGATAGCAGTCAGCGGAGCACAGCTTGAATGCAGCCAAGCACACTAGTGATGGACCTAGCAGAGATAACATGCAGCTGAGCATAGCTTGAATACACCCAAGCACACAAATAATGCACTTAGCAGAGATCACAGTCAGCTGAGCACTGCTTGAATGTACCAAAGCACACTAATAACACACCTATCAGAGATAATATGCAGCTGAGCACAGCTTGAATACACACCAGCACACAAATGTTGCATGCACGTAGCAGAGATAGCAGTCAGCTGAGCATCGCTTGAATGCACCCAAGCACTCTAATGATGTGCCTAGCAGAGATAATATGCAGCTGAACACAGCTTGAATGTACCCAGGCACACTAATGATGAGCCTAGCAGAGATAATATGCAGCTGAACACAGCTTGAATGCACCCCAGAACTGAAATGATGCACTTAGCAGAGATAGCAGTCAGCTGACCACTACTTGAATGTACCCAAGCACACCAAAAATGCACCTAGCACAGATAATATGCAGCTGAGCACAGCTTGAATACACACCCGCACACAAATGAAGAATGCACCTAGCAGAAATAGCAGTCATCTGAGCACAGGTTAAATGCACCCAAGCACACTAATGATGCACCCAGCAGAGAAAATATGCAGCTAAGAACAGCTTGAATACACCCCAGCACACAAATGATGCACTCAGCAGGGATAGCAGGCAGCTGAGCAGAGACTGATAACTGCTGAACTCACCAATGATGCACTTAGCAGAGATAGCAGCCCACTGAGCACAGCTTCAATGCACCCAAGCACACTAGTTATGGACCTAGCAGAGATAACATGCAGATGAGCATATATTGAATACACCCAAGCACACAAATAATGCAGAGGCAGCGGAGCACTGCTTGAATGTACCCAAGCACACTAATAATGCACCTAGCAGAGATACTATGCAGCTGAGCACAGCTTAAATACACACCAGCACACAAATGGTGCATGCACCTAGCAGAAATAGCAGTCAGCTGAGCACAGCTTGAATGCACCTAAGAACACTAATGATACACCTAGCAGAGATAATATGCTGCTAAGCACTACTTGAATAACCCCAGCACACTAATGATGCACTTAGCAGGGATAGCAGTCAGCTGAGCACAGCTTGAATGCTCCTAAGCACACACATGTTGCACTTAGCATAGACAGCAGTCAGCTGCGTACAGCTCTAATGTGCCCAAGCACACAAATAATGCACTTAGCAGAGATCACAGTCAGCTGAGCACTGCTTGAATGTACCCAAGCACACTAATAATGCACCCTGCAGAGATAATATGCAGCTGAGCACAGCTTGAATACACGCCAGCACACAAATGTTGCATGCACCTAGCAGAGATAGCAGTCAGCTGAGCACCACTTGAATGCACCCAGGCACTCTAATGATGTGCCTAGCAGAGATAATATGCAGCTGAACACAGCTTGAATTTACCCAGGTACACTAATGATGAGCCTAGCAGAGATAATATACAGCTGAACACAGCTTGAATGCACCACAGAACTGAAATGATGCACCTAGCAGAGATAGCAGTCAGCTGACCACTACTTGAATGTACCCAAGCACACCAAAAATGCACCTAGCACAGATAATAAGTAGCTGAGCACAGCTTGAATACACACCCGCACACACGTGAAGAATGCACCTAGCAGAAATAGCAGTCATCTGAGCACAGGTTGAATGCACCCAAGAACACTAATGATGCACCCAGCAGAGATAATATGCAGCTAAGCACAGCTTGAATACACCCCAGCACACAAATGATGCACTCAGCAGGGATAGCAGGCAGCTGAGCAGAGACTGATAACTGCTGAACTCACCAATGATGCACTTAGCAGAGATAGCAGCCCACTGAGCACAGCTTCAATGCACCCAAGCACACGAGTTATGGACCTAGCAGAGATAACATGCAGATGGGCATAGATTTAATACACCCAAGCACACAAATAATGCACTTAGCAGAGGCAGCTGAGCACTGCTTGAATGTACCCAAGCACACTAATAATGCACCTAGCAGAGATACTATGCAGCTGAGCACAGCTTAAATACACACCAGCAAACAAACGGTGCATGCACCTAGCAGAAATAGCAGTCAGCTGAGCACAGCTTGAATGCACCTAAGAACACTAATGATGCCCCTAGCAGAGATAATATGCAGCTAAGCACAGCTTGAATAACCCCAGCACACTAATGATGCAATTAGCAGGCATAGCAGTCAGCTGAACACAGCTTGAATGCACCTAAGCACACACATGTTGCACTTAGCATAGATAGCAGTCAGCTGAGCACAGCTTTAATGTGCCCAAGCACACAAATAATGCACTTAGCAGAGATCACAGTCAGCTGAGCACTGCTTGAATGTACCCAAGCACACTAATAACGCACCTAGCAGAGATAATATGCAGCTTAGCACAGCTTAAATACACACCAGCACACAAATGGTGCATGCACCTAGCAGAAATAGCAGTCAGCTGAGCACAGCTTGAATGCACCTAAGAACACTAATGATACACCTAGCAGAGATAATATGCTGCTAAGCACAACTTGAATAACCCCAGCACACTAATGATGCACTTAGCAGGGATAGCAGTCAGCTGAGCACAGCTTGAATGCACCTAAGCACACACATGTTGCACTTAGCATAGATAGCAGTCAGCTGCGTACAGCTTTAATGTGCCCAAGCACACAAATAATGCACTTAGCAGAGATCACAGTCAGCTGAGCACTGCTTGAATGTACCCAAGCACACTAATAACGCACCCTGCAGAGATAATATGCAGCTGAGCACAGCTTGAATACACGCCAGCACACAAATGTTGCATGCACCTAGCAGAGATAGCAGTCAGCTGAGCACCACTTGAATGCACCCAAGCACTCTAATGATGAGCCTAGCAGAGATAATATGCAGCTGAACACAGCTTGAATTTACCCAGCTACACTAATGATGAGCCTAGCAGAGATAATATACAACTGAACACAGCTTGAATGCACCACAGAACTGAAATGATGCACCTAGCAGAGATAGCAGTCAGCTGACCACTACTTGAATGTACCCAAGCACACCAAAAATGCACCTAGCACAGATAATATGTAGCTGAGCACAGCTTGAATACACACCCGCACACAAGTGAAGAATGCACCTAGCAGAAATAGCAGTCATCTGAGCACAGGTTGAATGCACCCAAGAACACTAATGATGCACCCAGCAGAGATAATATGCAGCTAAGCAGAGCTTGAATACACCCCAGCACACAAATGATGCACTCAGCAGGGATAGCAGGCAGCTCAGCAGAGACTGATCTCTGCTGAACTCACCAATGATGCACTTAGCAGAGATAGCAGTCCACTGAGCACAGCTTCAATGCACCCAAGCACATGAGTTATGGACATAGCAGAGATAACATGCAGATGAGCATAGACTGAATACACCCAAGCACACAAATAATGCACTTAGCAGAGGCAGCTGAGCACTGCTTGAATGTACCCAAGCACACTAATAATGCACCTAGCAGAGATACTATGCAGCTTAGCACAGCTTAAATACACACCAGCAAACAAATGGTGCATGCACCTAGCAGAAATAGCAGTCAGCTGAGCACAGCTTGAATGCACCTAAGAACACTAATGATGCACCTAGCAGAGATAATATGCAGCTAAGCACAGCTTGAATAGCCCCAGCACACTAATGATGCAATTTGAATGCACCCAGGCCCAACCGTTCAGGGGGTGGTGTTGCCCTTATCTTCCCTGAGTGGATTCCTGCCACTGTCACTCCTACGCAGACCTACTCCTCTTTTGAATGCCTTGTCTGCCGACTCTCTCTCTCTCCTAGCCATTCCCTTACCGTGGCTACTATCTATCGGCCACCTGGTCAAATTTCCTCCTTCCTCTCTGAATGGGCTGACCTCTCCTCCTCACTCCTGTCCTCAACCACCCAACTCCTCTTTCTCGGTGACTTCAACATCCACCTCGATGCCTCCTGCCCCCCCCACTGGTCTCTTTCGCGAACTCTGTAACTCTCTCTCACTCTCTATTCTCCCGTCTGGGCCTACTCACTCTGCAGGGCACACTCTTGATGCTCTGATCTCTTCTGACCTTCCCCTCTCCCTTCCTCTCTCCACTCCTCTCTCTTGGAGTGATCACTTTCTCCTATCCTCCCACCTCTCCCTCCCTACCCCACAGGCAAAGCCACCCTCTTCACTGCCACCCACCTTCTCGGTCATCCGACCCATGAAGCGCGTGTCAGTTGAGGCTTTTGCTGCTACCTTCTCGCCCCCTCCTCCCCCCTCGGCTGACTCCCACCCTGACACAGCCCTCTCCATGCTCTATTCCTCTATATCTGATACTCTCGATATCCTTGCCCCTGTCATGAGAATCCGCCTGAAGCCCAAAGCCAAATGTAACTCCTGGTATGACTCGGATCTCGTCACCCTAAAACGCAAGTGTAGGGTGGCAGAGAGGAAATGGCGTGCTTCATGTTCATCCTCTGACAAACTGGCCTGTCGCCTGCTCCAAAGGCAATACCGGCTCTCCGTTCTCACCAAGAAGAGAGCCCTTATCCAAGCCCGCATCTCTGAGGCATCAAACAACTCGGCCGAACTCTTTAAAATCTGCAAGGAGCTGGCCAACCCTGCTGCAGTCTCTACCTCTCCTGTCCCCTCCCAGGCCCTCTGCACTGCACTGGCCTCGCACTTCACCTCAAAAACTCAGGACATCCTGTCCTCGCTCTCCTCCTCTCTCCTCCCTCCCTCTCTTCCCAGCTCTTCCTCTTGCTCTCTTGCAGCCACCCCTCCACCCTCCTTCTCTGCTTTCCCACCTTTTTCTGCTGATGAGGTCTCCAGACAAGTCCGATCTATGAAAGCCTCGTCTAAACAGGTTCACCCCTGTTCCTCCAAAACCATCAAGGACCACATCGACTCCCTGGCTCCTGTCCTGGCTGACTTCTGCAACCACTCATTCGCCTCTGGAGTCTTCCCATCCCCCCTCAAGCACTCCCTTGTGCACCCCCTCCTCAAGAAACCCTCTGCCGACCCCTCCTGCCCGGCCAATTATCGCCCAATCTCCATTACTCCCTTCCTGGGTAAGCTCCTGGAGAAACTGGCCATCTCCCAGCTTAACCCCCATGCTGACTCTGTTGGTAATCTTCATGACCATCAATCTGGCTTCAGAGCTGCCAGAAGCACGGAAACTGCTCTCCTGAACATCCGTGAGGACCTGCTCCTGAACCTCGATACCAACACTCCCTGTGTTCTCATTCTGCTCGATCTCTCCTCTGCCTTTGACACTGTCAACCATGCCATCCTGCTCAACTGTCTCCGTGATAACCTGGGTATCACTGGTCAGGCTCTGGCCTGGCTGACTTCTTTCCTCTCCGATCGACCCTCCCAGGTCCAAATGGGCTCCTTCCTCTCTGACATCTTTTTCTCCACCTGTGGTGTCCCCCAGGGATCCAACCTCTCTCCCTGGCTTTTCAACCAGTATCTGGCACTCCTTGCCCACCGCATCGCCGCTCTCTGCCCCCACTTCCAGTGCTATGCAGACAATACCCAGCTCATTTTCAGGCTACCCTCAGCCTCCTCCTCTCCTTCCCTCATCTCCGACTGTCTGTCTGCTATCCATGAATGGTGCGCCGCCAATGACCTCTGCCTCAACGCCAGTAAGACTGAGATTCTACTCATCGGCACACCCACTCCCTCCTTCCCTGCAGCTCTCTGGCCGGCCTCCCTTGGCCCCCTTCCTGCCCCTACCTGCAAGGCTAAAAACCTCGGGGTCATCTTCGACTCCACACTCTCCTTCTCTCCTCATATATCTGACGTCTCTAAGAAGTCACACTACCAGCTGCACCTCCTCAGAGGTATTCTTCCCTTCCTCTCCTTCCCCCAGAAGCTCACTGTCTCTCGAGCCCTGGTTCTCTCAAGGCTGGACTACTGTAACAGCCTCTATCTTAATCTGCCTGCCTCCACTCTCCGCCCTCTGCAACTTATCCAGAACAGAACTGCGAGACTTGTCCTTGGCCTCAAGCCCAGGGACCGTATCTCTCCAGGACTGAAATCTCTTCACTGGCTCCCAGTGGCTGCGAGGATTAAGTTCAAAACCCTCTGCATTGTCCACAAGGCCTTCTGGGGCCTGGGACCTAAATACCTCCAACTCTCTCTTCCTAAATATCTTCCTTCACGAGCCCTTCGCTCATCCGTCTCCAACTCCCTCATGGTCAGCCGCTTCTCGAAGCAACGAGCTGGGGGTAGATCTCTCTCCGCAGCTGGGGCCTCCCTCTGGAACAGCCTTCCTGCCTCCCTGAAACTTGAGGAGAACCATCTCCGGTTCCGGAAGCACCTCAAAACCTTCCTCTTCGCTTCTGCCTTCTCTCTCCCTCTCCCCTGCTAATCCTGCTTAACTCCCCACTGAATTCAGCACTAAACCTGCATCTGGGCCACTCTCAGCAACCTCGGTCCAGGGCCCAGCCACTCTCCACTTGCACTGCCTCCCCGGCTCCCCCTGCACTGTGGGACTGTCACTGTATCCCTACAGCCCCTTTCCCAGCACTTGCTCTGCACTTACCTCGCACTTGCCACCAGCTGGCCCTTTCTATTTATTATTTATTATTATTTTCTACGCTACTTACCTTGTACTGCACTTCCCCCCCCACCTCCTCCCCCCTGCACTTCCTCCTTTTCCCCTTACCTCTGCACTTGCGCGATCTGAATGACACCTGGCCTAGTAGGATCGCTTGTCTGTTTTCCCCTTGTTTCCCTCCCTCCCTGCCTCGTCGCGCCTTGAAACACTTGTGTATAGGCGCGTTACAAATACCATATCATATCATATCATATCAATTAGCAGGGATAGCAGTCAGCTGAACACAGCTTGAATGCACCTAAGCACACACATGTTGCACTTAGCATAGATAGCAGTCAGCTGAGCACAGCTTTAATGTGCCCAAGCACACACATAATGCACTTAGCAGAGATCACAGTCAGCTGAGCACTGCTTGAATGTACCCAAGCACACTAATAACGCACCTAGCAGAGATAATATGCAGCTGAGCACAGCTTGAATACACACCAGCACACAAATGTTGCATGCACCTAGCAGAGATAGCAGTCAGCTGAGCACAGCTTGAATGCACCCAAGCACTCTAATGATGTGCCTAGCAGAGATAATATGCAGCAGAGCACAGCTTGAATGTACCCAGGCACACTACTGATGAGCCTAGTAGAGATAATATGCAGCTGAGCAGAGCTTGAATGCACCCCAGAACTGAAATGATGCACCTAGCAGAGATAGCAGTCAGCTGACCACTACTCGAATGTACCCAAGCACACCAATAATGCACCTAGCACAGATAATATGCAGCTGAGCACAGCTTGAATGCACACCAGCACACAAGTGAAACATGCACCTAGCAGAAATAGCAGTCAGCTGCGCACAGCTTGAATGCACCCAAGCACACTAATGATGCAGCCAGCAGAGATAACATGCAGCTAAGCACAGATTAATACACCCCGGCACACAAATGATGCACTCAGCAGGGATATTAGTCAGCTGAGCACAGCTTGAATGCACCCAAGCCCACTAATGGTGTGCCTAGTGGAGATACTATGCAGCTGAGCACAGCTTGAATACACCTCAGCGCACAGATGTTGCACTTAGCATAGATAGCAGTCAGCTGAGCACAGCTTTAATGTGCCCAAGCACACTAATGGTGCACATAGAAGAGATAATATGCAGCTGAGTACAGCTCGAATACACCCAAACACACAAATAATGCACTTAGCAGAGATAGCAGTCAGCTGAGCACTGGTTGAACGTACCCAAGCACACTAAGAATGCTCGTAGCAGAGATAATATGCAGCTGAGCACAACTTCAATACACACCAGCACACAAATGATGCACTTAGCAGGGATAACAGACAGCTGAGCATAGCATGAATACACCCAAGCACACACATAAGGCACTTAGCAGAGATGGCAGTCAGCTGAGCACAGCTTGAATGCACCCAAATTCACTAATGATGCACCGAGCAGAGATAATATGCAGCTGAGCACAGCTTGAATACACCCCAGCACACAAATTATGTGCTTAGCAGAGATAGCAGTCAGCTGAGCGCAGCTTGAATGCACCCAAGCACACTAATAATGCACCTAGCAGAGATAATATGCAGCTGAGCACAGCTTGAATACACACCAGATAATTAAGGCACAGACAGGAAACTGTGCACCTCAGCTGAGAAATACTGCACTCCACCAGATACACATGCTATCCTAGCAGATAAATAAGGCACCCGAAAAAGAAACATGCATCTCAGCAGGGAAATACTGCACCTAACCAGAGACACATGCCACCCTAGTATGTTATGTTATGTTATGTTACTTGGAATTTATATAGCGCCTTATGTGTCATTGGTATGACCTCAAAATGCTGGTAGGAGGAACGCCCTCGGGAACGGCAGTTCAAGTCAGTGGAGAGAGAGAGTGTTGTATGGTGCGCGGACACACCAGATATGTGTGCAGCTGGTGTGGTTGTTGCATGATAGCTGCTTCTTAGCGGTAGGTGTGGTGCTGAGGAAATCAGTTGGATGTGTTCAGTCTGGAGGGTGGACACCCAGATTGAGTTCTGGCTGTGTTAGGCCTGAGGGGACGCCTAAGCTAGCCAATATGTGCTCAGCTGTATTTTATTAGGATTATGAGGTGTTCGTGGGGTCATGTTAGTATGAGAACAGCTAGGCTGAATGTGTCATAGTGTAGCTGTGTTCTAGCTGAATGATGGTGTATAGGAGAGTGTAAACGTAGTAGTGTGATATGGTGGTTATCAGTAAAGCACTTGCGACCAAGCACGAAGAGCAGGACAGGAGGCCTACACAGCGGTATACATATATAAAGCGACAGGATGGACAGGGTCAACATGTGATACAAGAACATAGCATATACATAGCATAAATAGGAGATACAGAGATATATCCACTCCATCCACTATGTCCTTTCCATCCACTCTATTCACTCTATCCGTTCCATCCTCTCCATCCGTTCCATCCTCTTCATCTGTTCCATCCGCTCCATCCGCTCCATCCACTCCATCCTTTCCATCCGTTCCATCCATTCGGTCCATTCCATCCGATTCATCCGTTCCATCCTTTCTTTCCTTTCCATCCCTTTTCCATCTTTTCGATCCACTCCATCAGCTCGATCTACTAGAGATTACACTATTAGGCACACTTTCTATATTCAACTTTAGCACAGTGATGCTATTAGGCACACTTTCTAAATTCAACTCAACACTTTAGCACAGTGACACTATTATGCACACTTTGTAGGTTCAATTTGACGCTAATAGCACAGTGACACTATTAGGCAAACTTTGTAGGTTCAACTTTGACGCTATTAGCACAGTGACACTATTAGGCACACTTTCTAAATTCAACTTTAGCACAGTGACACTATTAGTCACACTTTGTAGGTTCAACTTTGACGCTATTAGGCACACTCAATGATGTTGGGGACACTTTCTAAATTCAGCTCAACAACTTTGACACAGTGACACTATTAGGCACACTTTCTAAATTCAACTTTGGCAGAGTGACGCTATTAGGGACACTTTCTAAATTCAACTTCAGCGCAGTGACTCTATTAGGCAGGTTTTCTAAATTCAACTTTAGCAGAGTGTCACTATTAAGCACACTTTCTAAATTCAACTCAACACTTTAACACAGTGACGTTATTAGGCACACTTTCTAAATTCAACATTAGCACAGTGATGCTATTAGGGACACTTTCTAAATTCAACTCAACACTTTAACACAGTGACGCTATTAGGCACACTTTGTATATTCAACTTTAGCACAGTGACACTATTAGGCACACTATGTAGGTTCAACCTTGACGCTATTAGGCACACTCAATGATGTTGGGGACACTTTCTAAATTGAACTCAACACTTTAACACAGTGACGCTATTAGGCACACTATCTAAATTCAACTCAACACTTTAACACAGAGACGCTATTAGGCACACTTTCTAAATTGAACATCAGCACAGTGTTGCTACTAGGGACACTCTCTAAATTCAACTTTAGCACAGTGCCTCTCTTAGGTAGATTTTCTAAATTCAACTTTGACACAGTGACGCTATTAGGCACACTTTCTAAATTTGACTTTACCACAGTGACACTATTAGGCACACTATGTAGGTTCAACTTTGATGCTATTAGGCACACTCAGTGATGTTGGGGACATTATCCAAATTCAACTAAACACTTTAACAAAGTGATGCTATTAGGCACACTTTCTAAATTCAACTCAACACTTTAACACAGTGACGCTTTAGGCACACTTTCTAAATTAAACATTAGCACAGTGATGCTATCATGGACACTTTCTAAATCCAACTTTAGCACAGTGACTCTATTAGGCAGATTTTCTAAATTCAACTTTGGCAGAGTGACATTATTAGGCACACTTTGTAGGTTCAACTTTGATGCTATTAGGCAAAATCGATGATGTTGGGAACACAGTCTACATGCAAGGTTCAATATAGTGATGTTGTTAGGCTATGAATAATCATTTAAACCTACTGTGTGGCTGTACAATGTAACCTTAAAAAGTTTAAGGTTTATTAAGTGAAGGTGGTAGGGCTTTCCGGCATGAAGTAATTGCGTCAGTCCCCATCCTTGCCACACTTACTATTTGGTTGGTGCTGGTTGATGGCAGGCTACGGGCTACCTTGCTTCTCCTGTGGATACCTGCAGATACGATCTGGAGCTGTCACTGAAGGAGCCGCCCTTTGCCTCGGGCCCTTAGCCGCAGGGCTGCACAGGCAGAGGGCTGCCCTGGGAAGGGTAGTAATGGCCTGGGTACAAAGCCAGAGGGCCAATCAGGGCACGGTGGGTAGGCTGCAAGGACCAGGAAGCGTGGAGGGAAGGAGGGCTGCGGGAGGGAGAACAGAGCTAAGTAGGAGGAATGGATCGGGGGATAAAGACT
The DNA here is from genome assembly GCF_040938575.1 of Ambystoma mexicanum. NCBI lineage: Eukaryota > Metazoa > Chordata > Amphibia > Caudata > Ambystomatidae > Ambystoma > Ambystoma mexicanum. The sequence continues at coordinate 720,709,025 of NC_090921.1, forward strand.
CAGGAGACATAGTTTGCTCACAAAATTACACAAAAATGGGCCTCTACTCACCCAATGGTATCGAGAGCTAAGTGGGACCTCGGAGGAATCACGGGTCGATAGACCCAAACACACAAGGCCAGAGGGCCAATCAGGGCATGGTGGGCGGGCTGCAAGGACCAGGAAGTGTGGAGGGAACGAGGGCTGCAGGAGGGAGAACGGGGCTAAGGAGGAGGAATGGATTGGGGGATAAGGACTCAGGAGACATAGTTTGCTCACAAAATTACACAAAAAAGGGCCTCTACTCACCGTATGTAATGGTATCGAGAGCCAAGTCAGAAAATGAGGTACCTGAACAAAACTGTGCACTTCAGCAGGGAAGTACTGCACCCCACCAGAGACACATGCCCCCCTATCAGATACATAAGGCACCGGAAAGAAACTGTGCACCGCAGTAGGGCAATACTGCACCCCAACAGTGACACATGCCATCCTAGTAGATAAATAAGACATCCAAATGAAGCTGTGCAACTCGGTAGGGCAATACTGCACCCCAACAGAGACACATGCCACCCTAGCAGATAAATAAGACATCGGAATGAAACCGTGCAACTCCGTAGGGCAATACTGCACCCCAACAGAGACACATGCCACCCTAGCAGATAATTAAGACATCCTTACGAAGAACGTGCAGCTCAGCAGGGAAAAACTGCACGCCACCAACTACACATACCACCCTAGCAGATAAATAAGGCACCTGTCCGAAACCGTGCACCTCAGCAGCAAAATCCTACACCCCACCAGAGAGACAGGCAACCCTAGTAGATATATAAGGCACCCAAACTTAACCATGCACCTCAGCAAGAAAATACTGCACCCCACCAGAGACACATGCCACCTTATCAGATAAATAAGCCACCTGTCCGAAGCTGTGCACATTAGTAGGGAAATACTGCACCCCACCAGAGACACATGCCACCCTAGCAGATAGATAAGGCACCCGATGAAACCATGCACCTCAGCAGGGAAATCCTGCACTCCACCAGAGACACATGCCACCCTAGCAGATAGATACGGCACCCGAAGAAACCATGCACCTCAGCAGGGAAATACTGCACCCCACCAGAGACACATGCCACCCTAGCAGATAGATAAGGCACCCGAAGAAACCATGCACCTCAGCAGGGAAATACTGCACCCCAGCAGAGACACATGCCACCCTAGCAGATAGATAAAGCACCTGAAGAAACCATGCACCTCAGCTGGGAAATACTGCACCCCAGCAGAGACACATGCCACCCTAGCAGATAGATAAAGCACTCGAAGAAACCATGCACCTCAGCAGGGAAATACTGCACCCCAGCAGAGATGCATGCCTGCCTATTAGATATATAAGACACCCGAAAGGAACCGTGCACCTCAGCAGGAAAATACTGCACCCCACCAGAGACACACGCCACCCTAGCACATAAATAAGCCACCTGACAGACACTGTGCACTTCAGTAGGGAAATACTGCACCCCGCCAGAGACACATGCCAACCTAGCAGATAGATAAAGCACCCGAAGAAACCATGCACCTCAGCAGGGAAATACTGCACCCCAGAAGAGATATATGCCTCCCTAGCTGATAAATAAGGCACCCGAAAGAAACTGTGCACCTCAGTAAGGAAATACTGCACCCCACTTTAGCAGAGAAATGATAGGCTTCTGCAGATACATATTACGAAACACTTGTGTATAGGTGACTTATAAATGCCATATCATATCATATCATATCATACACCACAGAAACGTAATGTACACATGTAGAGAAATAATGCATCGCAATGCAGAAATATTGCACCTCAGCAGAGAAGTAACGCACAAATCAGAGAAACCTTTCACACCAACACAGGAATCATGTCCATGAGAGTGTACATTAGGAGTGACCGCGGAGCACATTTGCTATTTATGCAAATGCTGACTAATGCCAAAAAGATATGAAACTCCCAAACTTAAATAATATAATTTATAAAAACACCAACAATCATGCTTTTTTTCATTTTTGCTTCCAGTGTTTATTGTATTCATTTTCTTTGCATGAGCAAAATGCATACAATAAAAGCATTGGGAGCAGAAAGTAAAGTAGCCAGTTTTTAACAAACATCAGTTTCAGGTCAGGTTTTAAAATGCTAATTTCGCTACTACAATGTTTTTTTATGCATCTCACAATTTCACAAAACTCAATGTTAGCTATTTAGGCTTCACTAGATAATTAGAAACAGAAAAAGCATTCACCGAACCGGCTGATATTCAAGCAAGATGAACGTCTGTACATTAATATTAAAAATGCACCTCAGCAGAGAAGAAATGCACCCCATGAAGAACAAATGTAACCCATCAGACAAACATTGCCTCTCACCAAATATGTAATGCAGCCCAGGAGAGAAATAAGGCATTATAGAAAAGAAAGACTGCACCGTATTAGAGTAATAAAGTACCCCAGCAGAGACAATGCATTGCAGAAGTGAAATAATGTATCATAGAAGAACAATAATGCACCACGCCAGAAAAATAATACACCACAGTAGAGAAATGATGCACTCAATCAGATAAATAATGCATCCCATAAAATAAATAATGCACCCCAATAGAGGAATAATGCACCCCCACAGTGGAATAATGCACCTCACCAGTGGAAGTATGCATCTCAGAAGAGAAATAATGCACCAAGTAGAGGAATAATGCACCTCGCCAGAGCAATCATGCACCACAGCAGATAATTGATGCACCCCAGCAAACATATAATGCAGTCCAGAAGAAAAATAATGCATTATAGAAGAGAACGAATGCAGCCCAGCAGAGAAATAATGCACCCTACCAGAGAATTAATGTCGCCCAGTAGATATATTTTGAAACCAGGCAGAGTATTGACACGGATGGGCAGAATCATAATGGACCCCAGAACATGAATAATCCAGGGCAGTGTTTGAACATTCTAATCTAACAGAGAATTCATGCAGCTCTGCAAAGATATCGTGCTGTCATAGTGAAATAATGCCCCCAATCCGAAAAATAAAACACTCTATCAGGAATTTGGTGCAGCCCAGCAGAGAAATAATGCACCCTGTCAGAGAAATAATGCATCCTAGAAGAGAAAAGAAATGCATTATAGAAGAAAAATAATGCACCCCTGCAGAGGAATATTGCACTATACCAGAGAACTAATGCACTACAGCAGACAAATGAAGCACTCCAGCAGAGATACAATGCAGCCGAGTAGAGAAATAATGCATCAAAAAAGGGAAAATTGCATCATTACAGAGAAAGATTGCACCCCAGCACAGAAATAATGCATCCTAGAAGAGAAAAAAATGCATTAGACAAGAAAACATTATTCACCCTTGCAGACGAATGCTGCACCCTACCAGAGAACTAATGCATCACAGCAGAGAAATGATGCACTCCAGCAGAGATACAATGCAGCCCAGTAGAGAAATAATGCATCAAAGAAGGGAAAGAATATATCATAACCGAGAAAGAATGCCCTCCAGCAGAGACATAATGCTTCCTATGAGAGAAAAAATGCATTATAGAAGAAAACATTATGCACCCCTGCAGACGAATGCTGCACCCTACCAGAGAAATAATGCATCACTGCCAGAAATGATGTATCACTGCAGAGAAATGAATTACCCGAGCAGAGATATAAAGAAAACAGGTACTGACACAGACGGGCAGACATATGAGGCAGTAGAGAAGAGAAATAATGCATCATAGAAGGAATAGAATGCAGGATAGCAGAGAAATAATGCATTCCAGCGGAAAAAGAATGCACCCCCCAAGAGAAATAATGCTGCCCAGTAGGAACATATTGCATCACAGCAGAGGAATGATGCAGTCCAACAGAAATATAACGAAACCAGGCAGAGTATTGACACTGCTGGGCAGAATCATAATGGACCCCAGAAAATGAATAATGCAGGCAGTGTTTGAACACTTTACCCTAGCAGAGAAACCATGAAAATCAACAGGGATATCACGATGTCACTCGAGAAATAATGCCACCAATCCCAAAAAGAATGCACCCCACCAGAAACATTGCATACACCAGCAGAGAAATATTTCCCCCAGAGACGTAGTGCGCCTCGAAGAGAAATAGTTCAGCCTGACAGAAATAGTGCACCAAAGCAGAGATAATGCACCCCACTAAAGAGAAAGAGGCACCCAACAGGCACTTAATGTACCACAAGAGGGATATGATCCAGTCCAACATGAAACGATGTACCCTAGCTGAGAAATGATGCAGCCAATCAGAAAAATAAGGCACCCTATCAGAGAAATTGTGTGCACCAGCAAATAATTCATTAGCTCAGAACATAGGGCACCCTGAAAGAAGTAGTGTTCCAAAGCAGAGATAATGCACCCCAGTAAAGTAAAGACAATGGGCCTCATTACGAGTATGGTGGAGCGGGAAAGAATTGGCGGGAAGGGAATTACCGCCAATGTTCACATTCCGGCATACTATGAGTATTGCCCTGGAGTGGAGGATTTACCTCAAGCATTGTGCTGGAAGTGAATCCTCCAACTCTAGCACTGCAGTAATTACACCAAAAAGCCCCATAGGGTCCTATGGACTCATACAAATGGGGATTTAAACTGGAATACCGCCCAGCTCACAATGAGGTCCAACAAGCCTCATCATGACCCGTCTGGTGTGGTAATAAAGTGCTGATATTAACATACACAAGCTCTTTATTGGGCCAGCAGAGTACAAGCATGCCACTGGGGGTAACCTAACTCACCTCCAGCCAAGTGCTGGCGGTAATTCAGGCCCCACTGGCATAAACCAGCTGACATTCTCGGCTCTGGTATTGCTGGTGCCAAGAATAGCGGCAAATCCCCCCATGGATTCATATGGATTAACCGGTTGTTCCGCCGCCTGCAATATCCCAGTATTGGCCAAGATATAAGGAGACGGAAATGGTAGGTGCATTAGCTGGTATCCTGGTGGATTTACCACCAGAATACCGGAAAATCTATAACGAGGCCACTCAGTGGGTAAATAATATACCCCAGAAGGGATATACTCCAGTCCAGGGTCGAATCAATGAGCCTCATTCCGACCCTGTCGGTATCCTGGCGGTACTCGGTCCAGTGCATTGCTGATGGATTACGAGTGCCGGAGTGACAGTGTTAATCCCCATTCGTGGAGCCCCATATGACTCCATGAGGGGATTTGCCATCATTACTGGCAATACCGGTGCCGGTAATGACGACTTTTTTTTCTGGTAGTGCACCTGCCTTACCTGCAGATTTTAGCTTTTAGCTGTAGGTAACTCAGGTGCCCCACCGGCAAACCGGCAGTTGGTTGGTCCGGTAGTATCCATGAATACCGGCACTTTGATACCGGACCAGCTGACTAGGAATGAGGCCCAATGTATTCTAGCTGAGAAATCATCCACCTCAGCAGGGAGATGATGCAGCCAGCACAGAAATAATGCACTCAGAGAAACAATGCACACAATCAGAGAAATATTGCAACCTAGCAGAGACAAAATACACACTATCAGAGAAATTATTCTCCCAGAGAAAAAAGGCACCCCAAAGAGAAATAGGTGCAACTGCAGGGAAATATTGCTCCAGGAGCGACGTAATGCACCTCAGTAAAGGCACACCTACAGCAGTAGAATATCTAGAAGCTAAATAATGCTAAACCCTAGAAGACGTATACTTTACCCAAATGAGTACTATATCACCCCAAAAGACAATGATAGAATTGAAACAGGAAAATGAACTCCAACGTACAAATAAAACCCTGACAGAGAAATATTTAAACCTATCAGATAAAACAATGCTCCACAACAAATCTATAATGCACCCTGGTAGTCTTTAAGCACCATGATGGCGACATACTGCAGTAGAGATATAATGTACCGCAGTGAAGCCCCACAGGGAAAAATTGAAGCACTCAGCAGAGACATAAGGCCCAGCAATATAAACATGATGCAAGCCAGCAGATAAATACCACAAGCAGATGAGAAGCAATGCACACCAGTGGAGGAGTGATCAGCACCAGGAGAGGAGTGATACACACCAGCGGAGGAGGGACACCATAAGCAGATGAGAAGCAATGCACACCAGCAGAGGAGTGATGCACACCAATGGAGGAGTGATACCACAAGCAGATGAGAAGCAATGCACACCAGCAGAGGAGTGATGCACACCAGCGGAGGAGTGATGCGCACCAGCAGAGTAGTGATGCGCAACAGCAGAGGAGTGATAACACAAGCAGATGAGAAGCAATGCACACCAGCGGATGAGTGATGCGCACCAGCGGAGGAGTGATGTGCACCTGCGGAGGGGTGATGCACGCCAGCAGAGGAGTGATACACACCAGCGGAGGAGTGATACCACAAGCAGATGAGAAGCAATGCACACCAGCGGAGGAGTGATGCCCACCAGCAGAAGAGTAATGCACACCAGCGGAGGAGTGATACCACAAGCAGATGAGAAGCAATGCACACCAGTGGAGCAGTGATGCGGACCAGCGGATGAGTGATACACACCAGCGGAGGAGGCACACCACAAGCAGATGAGAAGCAATGCACACCAGCGGAGGAGTGATGCACACCAGTGGAGGAGTGATACCACAAGCAGATGAGAAGCAATGCACACCAGCGGGGGAGTGAGGCACACCAGCGGAGGAGTGATGCACACCAGCGGAGGAGTGATGCACACCAGTGGAGGAGGGTCACCACAAGCAGATGAGAAGCAATGCACACCAGCAGAGGAGTGATGCACACCAGTGGAGGAGTGATGCCCACCAGCGGAGGAGTGATGCACACCAGCGGAGGATTGATACCACAAGCAGATGAGAAGCAATGCACATCAGCGGAGGAGTGATGCACACCAGCAGAGGAGTGATACAGAGCAGAGGAGGAGTGATACCACAAGCAGATGAGAAGCAATGCACACCAGCGGAGGAGTGATGCACACCAGTGGAGGAGTGATACCACAAGCAGATGAGAAGCAATGCCACCAGTGGAGGAGTGATGTGCACCAGCAGAGAAGTGACACACCAGCGGAGGAGGGACACACAAGCAGATGAGAAGCAATGCACACCAGCAGAGAAGTGATGCACACCAGCGGAGGAGTGATGCACGCCAGCGGAGGAGTGATGCACACCAGCAGAGGAGTGATAACACAAGCAAATGAGAAGCAATGCATACCAGCGGAGGAGTGATGCACACCAGTGGAAGAGTGATACCACAAGTAGATGAGAAGCAATGCACATCAGCAGAGGAGTGATGCACGCCATCAGAGGAGTGATGCACACCAGCGCAGTAGTAATACAATTAAGTAGAGTAATGCTCGTCGCAGGGCAATTGGGCACCCAGCAGAAAAATAATGAAGAACGTAGGGCAACCAATACATTGCAGTAAAGAAATATTTATTTTAAACATGGAAATAATGCACCGTAGAAAGACTGGGGTAATAACGCATTTGTCTAAGGAGCAACGCACCACGGCAGAGAAATAATGCGCCCAGGAGAGAAGTAATTCATCTCAGCCAAAAGTAATGCAACCCAGCAGTAAAGTAATGCATCCCATGAGTGAAATAAGGCAGCAGAGCCGAGCAATAATGCAACCCGGCAGAGCGGAAATGGGATGCAGAAGAGAACGTGCACTGACCTGCAGACGCAGGGTCTCCAAGCGAAATGACCACGCTGGCCTTATTGCTCCAATCGTTGACCTCGCTGAAAGGAGCATCACAGGGCTTCACAGTGGGAGAGTACAAACATGGAATATGCTTCAGAAAAGATGGAAGGGAAATGCAGTGGGAAGAAGGCGTGAGATCTGCAAAGGGGCTGGCATTCCTGGAGACCGGAGGCACTGACCAGCACGTCCGTTGTATTTATTGAAGAACAGACTGTCATTTTGAACACAAAAGGCAACAGGGGCGGTGGGATCCACAGGGCAGGATGCTTAGTTTTACAAGAGAGCATTGTTTGGTTGAGTGATGTCATCAGGGGATGAAAGGTTAACAGTCAGGCCCAGAGGCTGGAGCACATAAGCATATTCTTTAACATGTGCAGCGTGAGGCCATCTAGGGGGACCAGACGTCGTGGTTTTCCCGGGACAGTCCGGGGAAATACCCTCGGTCCTGGGTTCCGGTTGCTTTTTCATTTTAGAAACCCCATTCGGGGTTTGCATGGTTGGGTGGCTACGGTAATTAAAATTGCAAATATTTTTCACAACACTAGGAGAATTTTGAAGTTGAAGGATTGGCTCCAGCCCCCGAGCTTTCAGGCACAAGTCCCAAAACTTACTGACTGTGCCACAGAGATTGGCTTGGAAATGATTGTACAGCAAGCCATGTGATATCAATTATAGCAAATGCTCGTTTTGAATTAACATGCCAAGAGTCACAGACAAAACTGCACAAGGAGAAGTGCTGGAAATATACAGGGTAATTCAAGGAATACATGTGCGATGAAAAGGCGATGGCAAGTATGAAAATTGCAGCGTATGCATGCTAAAGTAGCGCATGCAGCCGTTCGTCGATTCATGGAACGCGCTGCGCATGTAAAACCTGGGATGTGTGCCAAATCCGTGGGTGGCGCATGCGGGCGCACATGTCACTAAACGCTCTGTGCGATGCGCACAGGGAAAGCACACATCGTGTATCGCGCACATGAAAAGTGGGCGGAACACAGGGCGTAACACGTGGAATGGGGAACAACGCGTGAAAATGTGGGTGTTACAGGGGAAGTACGGGAGGTAAATGCTCGCTACGCCCACACGCACGCTAACAACACGTATTCATGGAGTCGGACAGGGGAAACCTGTGCGCCAAAAAAGACGCGCACAGGTCTAAACATGTCCGCCACATGAAGGCAGGTGGTAGCATCCCTGTGCATAACAAAAGTGTGCGCAAACAACAAACACGTATATACAGCTACATGAATGTCCCATTCTGTGGCCCCCTAGGAGAAATGATGTGACATGCAACGCACAGGCATCCCATAAAAGCAAGAAAAAGAGGGAAGCGACCCCTGTAGCCCACGTGCGTGTGAAAAACATAAGCAGTACGCTGTGGCAGCCAGGAACCCCAAAAATACTTACGTGATCAACACGCAGGCTAGTATGGGCAGAAAAAAAGGGGTATGCGACAAACAGGGACACCCGCAGTGGGAAAATAGTGTGTGCGACTCACCGTCTGCCTTGCGTGTAGAAGAAGAACACGTAGCCAACACCCACCCGCTGTGAAGTAATCGCGTGTGAACCCCTAAGCCTTGAAAACACATGCACCGCTTTCCACGGAAAGCACGTACAGAGCGATGGAAACCCACGTGGGACCCTCAACCCGTTGCAGGGAAACGCCCACATGTGTTACGTCACATACGCGCTTATGCACTAAGGGCCTTTCCTTGAATTACACGCTGACGTACAGTTTTTTCACGTGCCAAATCACTCCGTATCAAGCTGGCCACATAACAAAACATGGAAGACCACGCTCCTGCCCAGAAAGGCGACTTACTGCCCCCAGAACCCCGAGCAGCCTCCCACAAGCCAACTGCTGCTGCCTGCCTACTGCCACCGTGCCCTGCCATTTGGTGCCTGCACATCTGCCATCTGCAGGGGTCCAGTTGCTGTGATCAACCCTGCTGGAACAGAAGACTCCCGACTGGTGTTCCATTACTCCACAGCCCAGCCCCAGGACCCAGTTGCCCACCCACACCTGCCTTGGAAGTCGCCATGTCGGGGCAAACACCATCAGAGACCACTGGCGACCCCCAGCCAGAGAGGCAGAGGGCTACCAGCTTCAGTGACAAGGAAGTTGGTATCCTGGTGGAGCAAGTTCTGGGGCATTATGATGCCCTCTTCACACCATTGCGTGCCGACAAGGAAGGACGGGAGAGGATCTGAGAGGATATAGTGGGTGCCATCAACGCAGAGGGGTGGCACCCCGTGACATCATACACGTCCGGAAGCGCTGGGAGGACTACAAATCCAGGACCCTCAAAAAGGCCCGGTGTCTCTTGGAGGCAGCGGATGCAGTGGGGAACCAGGCCCATTTTACCACCCAGCAGATGAGGGTCCTGGAGCGCATTTGCCCAGTGCTTCACCACCAGATCCTCAGGATGCAGGCCCATCTGGAGTCGAGCGGTAAGTGGCCATGAATTCACGTTTGAAACAGTGCATGTTGAAGCGTGGTGTTAGTTAGCTACTTGGCTGCATGTGTGACATTGGTCATGTATGGATGTGTGTGTGCAGGGAAATGATGGTGCTGCATGTGAGTCTAGTCAGGTGTGACCCACATCGATGGTGTATGTGTTACAATGCATCATGCTGAGCAGCATGCGGAATGCACACATGTATGCATGCCTGTGTCTGTACCTTGACATGTTTGTGGTGTGATAGATGTGTGCTGCTGCCATAGACATGCATGATGTACATGTCCATGTGTCAGAGTAGTGTGTGCAGCATGGATGCATGACACATGTCCATGTCAATGTGTTGAATCACTGATACAGCCTACTCATCCTGGTATCCACTGTGTCTGTGTGCATACGGGGCCAGATGCATGACCCTCCAGTGATGCATGTGCATGTGATCAGTATGTCCCATGATGCATGTGGTTTCAGCCCACCATTCAATGTATCTATGGTGCGGTGGACATGGATGCAAGTTTTTGTTGCATGTGCCATGCCGGTTCCTGCATGTGTGTTGCCTGCACTGACCCATGTGTTGTTGGGAGACATGATGGAAGTGATGTTTGACAGTGCCACTCATGTGCTATTGCCTCCTGTCTAGGGGGCTATTGTACAGTACCCTGATTCTTGTGTTCTATGTCTCCCTCTACACAGCGGCGAGTGAAGAAGAGGGCGGAGGCGGCGCTATGGAGCAAAGCGGCGGGGATGCCTCCACCGGCTGGCGACGCAAGGCCAGTCACCCTCCCAGGAATTACCATCATCCGGGAGTGAGGGGACTGATGCTGCGTCTGCCACTAAGGCTGCAGCAGAAGGTGCGGGTGAGCCCCCACAGGGGCTTGCGACGGCGGAAGACGGTGTGGAGCCATCCAGGTTGGTGGTGTGCACAGAGGAGGAAGAGGCCTCTACTGAGCCGCACCTCGGGCCTGGTGGGCTTGGTACCACTGGTGTAAGTGGTGCAGTCCAGGGGCTGGGGCAGGAGGCAGCACAGGTCACCGTTGAGGTGCCTGTGCATGTCACTGTCCCTGACACTGTGACTGCACCACCATGCACCAGAAGGGATGCCCCATCCCAGGCCCGTCCGCAGGTAGGGGAGAAGTCCACGTCATCTGGCACTCCTCTACCTGTGGACGAGGGGACCCGTGACTGTATGTAACGCTCACCTGGTATCCACGGGGATGTCACTCAGCCTGTTCTGACCTCTTACGACCTCAAACCCTTCCCTGGAGTCTACTCGACTGGAGCCTGGGCCTGAAACACAGGATTGGTAGAGTTTAACTCCCTATAGCCTCCGTGTGCTTGAACCCCTTCTTCCCCGGGATCCAACCTTTCCCTTTGATCCACAGCTCACCTTGTTTTCGTGGAAAGTGTGCTCTCCATCTGCTTTCTGCGCAGGGGCGCGTTGATTGAATCGGGCTCGTTGCTGCCTAGTTACTTCACTGGCAAGAGTCTGACAGGTGAGTATAATGAGTCTTTTGAACAGTTCTATAACTTTGTACCTTTCCTTCCTTAGATGAGGGCTGGCGTCTGGGGATGGCGATGTTCTGCTGAGATGAGTAGCGCTGAAGGTGAGTGAGAGCGCGATGCAACCCTTTCGTATTTGTATTGAACTGAGTTCTTTTTCTGTGTCTTTTAGGTGCCGCAACATTTTCAGCGTGGATGCCGGTTATGAAGAAGAAATGCGGTGAGTAAGCGTGGTATGGGGCTCCTCTAGATGTTTCCATGCTAACCTGGAGTCTCTTTTCCCCCTTGTAGATGGATGAGAAGTTCTGGAGACAGAGTTCCCCTAGAGCGGCTGGGATTCAGGTAAGCGTTTGAAGCTCGTACAGTCTCTAGAAATAAGCGAAGATTTGCTGAATGCTTACTAATGCCTTTTTTTCTGTTCTTTTCCCTTTTCCTTAGGAAGTGGCGTGCCGGGATGGGAATGACACCGCCGAAGATGCCCGCAGAACAGAAGAAGTGATGAATGATGGGCAGAAGCGCCGCAAGGTAAGGCTGTTCCTAACTGTGTTCTTGTTCTTGCAGGAGCTGAGCGCAGAAGAAAGATGCAGGCCTACTGCAGACCGATCCGAACACAGTGTGTGTCACGCTGCAGGTGCAGAAAACACAAAGCATGTGCCTCATCCTGGGTGAGGCTTAAATATTCTCTGGGTATCCCAGGTGTCTCTGGGCTGAACCACACCCAAAAGACTAGACTGCACATGCAGTTCTGGGAACCGAAATATGTAGGGGCATCCATCTTGTCTCCATCAATGCACTACAAGTCAAATCCTGAATGTTATCCTATGGGAGTGAGTGAGTCTGGTGCCACAAGTGCCAAGTCTGACTCCAAGTGGGTCTTTGGAGGGATGGAGAGGCCCTTGAGGGCCATGTAGGTGATCATGGCCTGGCTCCAGTCTGACATCTTGCAGGGCTGGGGACATGAGGGGCAGGAATCATGACAGCACTCCCCCCAAGGCCCCTCTCAAGGTGGCTCTTCTGTCTGGTCCTGGTTTGTTTGGATTGTTTTGATGAAATCGTCTAAGCAAACAAGGTGCATGGATGTACCCACAAGGCTCCCATGTCCTATCTTGTGGACCATACCCCTTCCATTCTACTAAGTAGTATAATTTGGATCTGACATACTTTGAATCCAGGATGTCCTTGACTTCGAATTCTGGCTCCCCGGCGACTACTACTGGCTGCGGTGATGTTGCAACCCGGGTCCCAGGTTGAACAGGTTTAAGGAGAGACACGTGGAACACAGGATGAATCTGCATGTTTGATGGCAAAGCTAGTCTGACCGCCACAGGATTTATCACGGAGGTGACGGTGAATGGACCCAGGTATCTTGAACGGAAAGTTTGGGTTCCTTTAATGGACACGTGTTTAGACGCCAGCCAGACTTTGTCTCCCAGTTGTTAGTTGGGGGCCTTTGCTCAGTGTTGATCAGCAAACTTCTTTTGGTGATTCTTAGCTTGAAGTAGGTGTTCAGCTGCCCTTTGAAAGGTTTGAGAAATGGTTGTGTGCAAGGTTTTGACTGCTGGCATTTCCAGGGTTGTAGGAACGTCCAACTCAGAAGTACGTGGGTGCCATACATGATATCAAAGGGTGTCTGCCCAGTGCTGGTGTGTAGGGAATTATTATAAGCATATTCAGCTATCCATAATAGGTCAAACCAGCTTCCTTCAGCTTGGTGTAACATGCAACGCAGATACTGCTCGAGCGTCTGATTTGTCCTCTCGGTTTGACCATCCGTTTGGGGATGGTGACTGGTGGATAGCCGGATATCGATCTGGGCATTTTCTCCAGAAGTTAGATATGAATTGAGTACCTCGGTCTGAGACTAAAACTGAAGGAAAGCCATGGAGCTGTATGATGCCTTCAAGAAATACCTTTGCCAGAGTGGAAGCATTTGGGAGCCCCTTAAGAGGAATGAAATGTGCCATTTTTGAAAATAGGGCCACGACCACAAGAATAGTGTTAAACCCTTGACTGGGTGGTAAGTCAGTAATAAAATCGAGTGACAACGTGTGACAGGGTGCTGGTGGGATTTCCAATGGTTCTAATGACCCAGCTGGTTTCTGCTTGGATGACTTGTTTTGAGCACACACTCCACAAGATAGGATGAATTGGATAATGTCTTTACGCCACGTGGGCCACCAATAATTTCGTTTTACCTTGGCTAGGGTTTTAGCAATTCCGGGGTGGCCCTCGATCAAGGAATCATGATAACCAGACATGACTTGTTCTCATAGTTCTTGGTTTGGTAAGAATAAACAATTCCTGAAGTAGGGCAACTGATCTTTTATCATGTAATGTTCTCCTTGTGCACTCCACGCTTGTAATTGCTCCGGACTCATCGGGTTTTGGATTTCTTCATGTAATTCTTACTGAGTTATAGTTGCTGTGATTCCTAGGAGCTTGTCACTCGGGATGATTGCTATTGGGTCAGGGTCTGATACCCTTGCTCTTCCACCCCCATACAGGAAAGGGCATCGGCCTTCCCGTTTTTCACCCCTGGTTGAAATGTAATCACATAGTCATATTCAGCAAAAAAAAGAGCCCAACGTAGTTGTCGTGAGGATTGGGCTATTTGCCATTTTTAGGTACTGGAGGTTCCGGTGGTCAGTTATTACGGTGATTGTGTGTCCGGCACCCAAGAGGTAGTGCCGCCATGCCTTAAAGGCTGACTTAATGGCCAGGAGTTCTTTGTCTGTGATAGCGTAATTGAGTTCAACGGGTGTGAATTTACGCGACCAGAAGGCAACAGGGTGTAACTGGTCCGTTCCCGGGTCCTTTTGTGAGAGTATGGCTCCCATAGCCATGCTTGAGGCGTCCGTTTACACCAGGTATGGAAGATCAGGGCGAGGGTGGCGTAAGATTGGGGCAGATGTGAATCTTGCTTTGAGTACCTGCAAAGCTTCCTCGGCTTCTGTTGTCCACTGGAACTTTTTGTTGCTTTTCCTTAGCAATGACGTGATGGGATGCACGATTTGCAAAAAACCTGGGATTAACCGGCGGTAGAAGTTTGCAAAACCCAGCATACTTTGAACCCCCTTGAATGAATTTGGGGATGGCCAGTTCAGTATAGCATCTACCTTGTGTACATCCATTCAGATTCAATTCGGGCTGAGAATAAAGCCCAGGAATTCCACCTCAGAGCCGTAGAATGAGCACTTTTCGAGCTTGGCGTAGAGCTGGTGTTGACAGAGTTTCTCCAATATGGATCGGACGTGTTTAACGTGGTCCCGCTTTGATGCAGAATATACTAGAATATCGTCGATGTACACTAGAGCACAGACATCAATCAATTCCCGTAGGACATCGTTCATGAAGTATTGAAATGCTGCATGCACGTTGCAAAGGCCAAAGGGCATTACTTGATATTCGTACAAGCCGTATTTGGTGCGAAAAGCGTTTTTCTATTCGTCCTCCTGTTTTACACGAACAAGGTGATATGACCCCCTCAGGTCTAGTTTTGTGTAGATTTGGGCATCTTTGACTTGATCATGCAATTCAGGGATCAGTGGCAGGGGGTAGCATTTTTTTACGGTAATCTGATTCAGTGCGCAATAGTCGATGCATGTTCTGAAGTCCCCCTACTTTTCGGTACGAAGAATAGAGGACTGGCTGCTGGAGACTTTGAGGGACGGATGAACCCGTTGACCAGGTATTGGTCAAGATAGGCCTTCAGGTGCTGGTTTTCTGGTTCTATGAGTGCGTAAATTCGCCCACAAGGGATTTGTGCGCCGGGAATCAGGTCGATTTGGCAATCGTATGGTCTATGCGGTGGCAGGGTATTAGCCTGTTCTTTCTGAAAGACATCTTGAAAGTCCTGGTATTCACTTGGTAGGGTGCGGATTGCCACAGTCGCAAGCGTGGAGGTTCTGGTGTCTATTGGTTGTTTCTCTTGGCGATAACATGTGTGAGCGCAAGTCTCGGGAAAGGCCAATTCTTTTGCTCGACAATCAATTCGAGGATTGTGGGCTACCAACCATGGCATTCCCAAAATGAACCGGAACTGTGGTGCCTTAATGAGGTCGAAAACGATAGATTCTTGGTGTCCATCCTGGTACAGAAGGGTTAAAGCTGCAGTGCATTGGGATACTGGACCAGAAGCTATTTCGGTGCCGTCGACATTGGTAACAGTGTCGGTGGTTGATTTAGGACGTAACGGAAGCGCCATCTTTGCCGCAAGATCCTGGTCGATGTAATTCCCAATGGCTCCACTGTCAATGTACGCTCAATTGATCAAGATCACAGATAGTGCAAAAGGGTAGGTCTGTAGTTTACTTTCTTCACTCGACAGGTGGACCCCTACAATTTCCGGGCTGGGCAGTTTTCTGATTCCTTGATGGTATCTTCCTTGTCCGTGGCCCCTACCGTCCTCCTCGGTGGCTTCACATGGCACTCTTTAAGGAAATTACCTGACTTCCACAGTACAGACTTAACTGCTGCTGTCTCCTTTTATCCCTTTGCGCTTAAGTCAAGGGGGATCTGTCCCCCCCCAATTTGCATTGGTTCTCCTGAACCTTCAGTTGGGCGGGCAATATTGTCCTTTGAACACACATACATAGGGCGAGGGTCCAGTCTGGTTCGATCTGCTCTTCGGTCCTGCAACCTATGATCCAGTTGAACAACAAGGTCAATGAATTCTGAGCAGTCTTTCGGGGGGTTCACTACTTGTGCAAGAACATCCTTGAGCTTCCCCCACAACCCCCGATGAAATAACATGGTTCTCTTCCCCACTGGCCATTCTGCTTCAACTGCGAGTCTATTGAACGTGGCTATGTATGTTAATAGGTCTTGATTCCTTTGGCGTAGGGACAGAAGTTCGTGGTCTAATGCATGCCCATGAGTACGACGGGGGAACAGCTTCCTGTGATGTCATCAGAGGTCAAGGGTCATGTGATGTCACTTACGCGACCACTGGCATTTTGTTGAAATGACGTCTCTGTGCACGTTTACAAATTAAAGAGTGGTCCTGAGGGGGGAGTGCAGGAGATGTGGGCGGGGAGGAGAGTACTGCTCGTAATGCACTCGAGTAAGCCTCCCCTCAAACCAAACCCAAGACAAAATGACCACATAAAGCCTGGGGTGTGACCTAGGGTCTGACCTCTAAAGAGGTTCAATCAGTGATGCACGTATGGCCGGGTAAGAACACACAGACAAAGACTCTGACCCAGCCCTAAAGACTTTCAGAGTATGCTCTGTGGTGCCTTGAATCTCCTGGTAGTAGTCTCGTCTCGGGAGGATAGCTCAGGGGCAACGTGCTCGCCTTGGAAGTAAGACGACACAGAGCACCACAGTTTGATCCCCGGGTCCGCCCTTAGAAACCTCTTGGTATTAAGCACGTTATAAATAACCAATCATATCCTATCCTATCCTGCAAGGCGCACCTCTCTGGTAGCCAGTGCAGAGTGCATCAAGCAGCAAATGGCATCTCTAAGCACCCTAACAGCCGCAGCAGGCAAAGCTCTAAGCAGAAGTCCAGCCTCGAGGATGATAAGGACGTCCCCTTCCACCCCCCAGCACCAGGTCGAAGTGCATTGCAGGCATGCATGTAGATCCGCTGGTCCGAGGGCACTCCTAGAATGTGTGCCTCTTGTACCTGTATAATCACAACCTCATGAAACATGACATGTACCCTTGACCAACATCTGGTGTTTCTTTGACATGTCAACTGCTGTGTTTCCAAGATTGTGAGTCCAGCTATTCTGGCCTTACCAGCTTGTTTCAAGCAAATGGACAGTGAGGCACCTCTTCTACCTGCAGCGTGCAAAGAAAAGGAAGCGCGCTTTGCCACGTCACTGCACCGCTGACACCTTACTAAATGTTCCAGGTGATCTCTGTTAGTGTCCTCACACCCACATCTACTGAACATCTACTGAACATTTTAATTTGTTTATAAAAGATGTCAACACATTTCTCATTATGACTTTTCAGAATCATTCAAGGATGAGAGAGAAGGGAGGTGACAGGTTTATGGGGGGAAGGCAGGCACTGGGGGTCAGAAATCAAGGTCAAATCCATGATGAGTTAAATGTTAAATGGATCTAAAACTGAATGTCCAAAGAGCGACGTTGCAGAGGCCTGCCCAGTAAAGGCTGCACCCCGCAAGGCTGCTCTTTCTCTTACTCCCTCCACCTGTTCAGTTTCGGGGGTCACCATGCACCAACCTTCCTACCTCGGACCACCCCTGTGTTCCTTCGCTCCTTTCCCTAAACACAACCCCAGGTCCTGGCTTTTTTAACGATTCCAGTCTCCAACTGCCCGGTTGAAGCGTGACTTGGTGTGGATCGGTCTACAACACCGCTCTTTTGCACTGCCCTCCAGCCGGCAGTCTGTAGACTGCAATCGAGTTAAATACCCTCCTTCAACGATGTTTCCACTTTGCTCAACCTCATTTGCGGGCCCCTTTTCCAAAAACATTTTTGGTGCAATTGATGGGAAGCACTTGTGCATCGGTTTCACTGGTGCTAACAAAAGTTGTGCACAATGCACAAACGGCTGCATCCTCAGGCGCATGCAACTGTAGAAGTCAAGGAGTGGAAGGGTGTGTTTCTGCGCCTTTGAGTGAACTCTGGGATAGAAGACGGGATGCTCTTCAAAGTGTGAGGACAAGTAATGCATCCCGTCCGTGCTCCCATCTCTCTTGAATGCACGGTGGCTGGCAAGCGAATCATTTATGCTGTTGCACAGCTCGCAAGACATGCCCAGGTCACCTCTGCAAATATGGCCAACTTGCACATTTCTTAGAATCTTGCAAGTAAAGCAAATATTCATCCTCTGTAGCTCTTTCTCTTAGTGATTACATCAGAATGAGGGCCCTTAGTTAGAAGACCCCCCAGGAAGATGATGAGAAGCAGCCAATGGTTTATCCGTATTCTCGAATTATTAAGGTCGTGATCCACAGTCTTGATAACTATGATGCCTTTCAGCTTTGCCCGTCATTCTCATCTCATTTAGGGAAGAGCAGTTTCTCCTTTGAATGTTCGAGGCACAGACACACTGATAGGCATTCATTTCATAGAAGGGGAAACCTCCTATTGAGCTCTGCTTTTTTGTCCCAAAGGGTTGGCCTTGGCAGAGGGCAACATACATTAGCCCTAGAGAGAAATCTGCAAATTCTGCCGTCCAGGAGTGGGCTGGCCTGCAGAGAACTCCAGAGATTTCCCAGTGGGCCTCTGCACCGTGGGCCTCTTTTGCATGGGTACCCTGGTCTTTTACTCCTTTTCTCCCAAGCACCTCTCCATCCTACCTTCCATCTCTCTGCAACGCCACCCAAGGTCACTGAGTGGTCGGACTCACTCGCCAAAGCTTGCAGACTAGAAAGGGCGGCCTTTAAGAGACAATCCAGCCTCAATCCAACCGGAGCCGCCAGCTATTGGGAGCTACTGGAGGCCTATATCTGACCCGGATAAAACCGAACCCTAACTGAAATTACAAGACTCACGGCACCGCACACGCCCCTCATTGACTAATTACGTGCTTGCCTACACTACTTGATTGATTGAATCTAACTGCCTCATAATAGAATACAGAATCTATATTGATTGTATCCTTGCTCATGTTTTGTTCAAACTGATTTAATAAAAAAAGAGTTTGAAAAAAAAATAGATGCTTTTCAATTTCTACCAAATATTCTTGTGTAAGATCTCCCCAAATCCTACTTCAATGTGGTTGGGCTTGCTTGTACAACGCAATATGCGGACACTTTGAAAAACATTTGCAGGGCCACTTTTAGTTATTTGTTCACCCCTGCAGCCCTCGAATAAATGAGTAGTGCAGAGCGAGATTGGAGAGTATGCTCCAGGAGCTAGGATCCAGCAGGTATCTGGCACGTTTGCTGTTTTCTGCTAGGAACAACCTGTGAAGCCTTTCAGGGGCACCATATAAGTGAAACGGAAACAGCGGTTGTATCCTGCTCATGTTAGCCCGCCTCACGAATGCAGCGGTTCAGCGCCTCTCCTTCACTGTAATTCAAAGTCTGCAGATAAACGCCACTACACTTGATGTTACGTTATGTTATGAGGATTTGTAGCAGGGACAGCTGGCATTTGCATGGTATTTATGCGCTCAGGCGCATGTGGAAGAGAGCGGATGGGTCTGGGTAGTTGGGAGGAGAGGGAAAGGCAAGAGTGCAGTGGTCTGTGCTCCTCGGCCAGCTTGTAAGCTTTTTATGTGAGACGTGTGTGATGCATCACATGTTTTGTGTCCAGACAGAGGCGTGGCCTTATGCTTATAGTGTGGGCATGCGTTGGCCAGGGGATGAGTATGTTGGTTATAGGTAGAGGTGTACATTTGTGATGTTCAAAGTTTAGGGAAGAATTTACAAAAGCTGCGTGCAAGTGGCTGGTTTGTCTATGTGCGTGGTCAGTAATGTGGAGAGAAATTGAGGGTTAGTCAATAGGTAGGGAGTGTTCCCCGTGTTTGTGCAAATGCTTTAAAATAATCTAAAAGTTAATTTCCTACTTCTCTTTATAGACGCTGGATCATTTCCTGGGTATAAATCTGGGCACGCAATCACCCCAACAAACCTGTATTTAGAGATTCTCATCGGCCAAGGGAGGGTCATTTCTTCCATACATCTTTGGAGCTGTTGATATTTAAAGACCAGCCAACTGGGTTATAATTCGCAGTTTGGAGCACCATGCTACTTTTGACGTGGTGCCCATCAATTTGCTGACCCAGTCTGATAAGCGGCAGCCTGTCCTGCACCCAAACATCACAACCATGGAATATCTGAAGGCAGAACAGACTCTTATTCCACAGTGGGCTGTAAAAGTACATGAGAGGTATCTATAGAGGATACGTATCGCCAGATATCTTGCATTGTTCTCATTCATGCACATCTAGCCACAGGTGAACTTTTCTTTTTCCTTCTTTTAAGTGGCCTGCCATGCCCTATTGAAATAAGTAACGTGCATCTGGAACCAATGCTTTTCTCTGGAACTAGGAACCTTCTTAGATATTTCTGGTTACCAACCAGATTTAAAAAAATCTGTATCAGGACAAGAACAACTTCTCAAATTCAGTGAGCAGCATGGATTATTGTTATTAATGCTACACTGTTTCTTACCCCAAATAAACCTGGACGTTCCAGAATTGAATATGTTTCGGTAACTGTATTGAAGAACTTAGCTTCAAGAATAAATGTTTCCACCTGTAATAAAAATAGTCTTTGTTGTAAAGCAAACATCTATTTAAAATACATTTTACCTGGGAAAACTACAGATTTAGCCATTTCTTAATGTTCCTCCTCACTGATTTCAGCAGAAGCTCAGATGCACAGCTAGATTGACGTCATGCATTGCGTGTTCCAGAACCATTAGGGTGGCGATTTGGCACAGTGTATGTGAGGAATTCGACCATCCGCACGGTGGGTGTGCGCTCGCCAGGGCTTTTTTGAAATGTTTAATTGAATGGAATGATGGTCATCCAACCTCGGGAAAATGTGTGGGGCCGCTCCAAACACATTTTCCCATGCTCACTCCATGACAAAATTATAGACCTGTGTACTCTGGCGTGGACACAGCCTAAAAGCGCAGTCCGTCCCTGTCATATTTAGTTGGAATGTGACAGCTAAGAGTACACAATGTCATCTCCAGGAAGGGGGAAGTCCAACCTTCCCCATGCTCTTTTCTTAGACCCTGCAGCTGGTGGGAGAGATTATCATACCAAAAGGGTGTATTTCAAACAGGCCCACATGGGGCCTGGCTGCAGAGAATAATAAAGGAGGCAGGAAACCCAACAAGCGATGGACTCACCAGTGCCTGCACCGAGTGAAGCATTCTCTCTGGTTGGACTTCTTGAAGGAGCAGGTGAAGGATCTCATGGCATAACCATTTTGGGGTGCTGGCCATGAATGTGTGCTCTAAAAATACTGCATAAATGGTAAAATGTTAATTGCTGACACCAGCTTGTCTTTAAGCACATATAAAAGTAACCACTACATCACGAATGAAGAAGATTTGGGTGGCACAAACGTATCCCCACTGCACTGCATTGTGGGATGCGGTGTGCACTGTCAAAAAGTTACCAAAAGATAGTCTGGGGACTGATCAGATTGCCCATAACAAAATGAGCAAGGCTTCACATCCCTGTTAAAAAAAAGTTGGACAGGTTAAGAAACAAAGGCGACAGGTTTGGGTGTCCACAGACTATAGAGGGAAAGCTACTGAAAGAGAAATCTTTCTTAACAATGTGTTATTGCTGTACAGAATGTCTGGGGTACTTTTATATCAATGGATTTCTAGGAATGTGAGACCTTATGGTTCTGGTGCTCTTAAGTCTAATTGCGTGCCAACCTGTAGGCTATTAATCCATTTCCCCCCCCTAGGAGCTACATTAAGATGGGCCTCATCACGAGTTGGGCGCTAACACCGCCGGGGCTATTAGCCCTACCGCCAAACCCCCAGCGCTAATTGCGCCGGATCACTGGTTTGGCAGAACGGTAAGTCCACATTCCCCATTGTGCCCATTCGGGAATTTCCCAATTCCCATTGGGCCCAATGGGGAATGTTCAGCGATATTACTGCTGGTGCTATTACCGCAATAGCACGGAAAATTGGCAAATCGTGGCGGATTTGCCCCCAGCTCAGAGCTGGGGGTAAATCCGGTAAGCCTGTGATTTGGCAGACCCTTAAATGCAGCGGTAATAGCATTACCTCCGCATTTAAGGGTTACCGCCAAACTCGTGATGAGGCTGATAGTGTACATTTGTCACTTATTCTATCTACTAGAGGTGATGTGGAAGCATTGGCTGTTCTGTGTGGCATTTCAGCTCATTTCAGCTCTTTATCATGACTTTGTAATTGTTTTTTTTTTCTTCTCTAGAATCCCTTTTTCTTCTCACCATATTTATTGTGCCTACCACCAGCGAGGGGACACATATTTAGGTTTTTGAATGGGGCAGGTCTTGAATGACCATTCATGTTTTCATACATACTGTTATTTTGTGTAACCCCAAGTACTTTCTATGTGTGATTTCATAATGCGTACCATTCAGTATATATGTGTGGTGTATTCTCTAAGGGTTACTATTGGGAATATCTGTACTTACATCCTCCATTCCTGGAGTTGAGCATGACTGCTCTGCCATAGAAACCATTAGGCAAGGGTCTGGTCTGCCTTTTGGTTGGGACCCTGTTTTAACATCAACTTAGCAGAGGCCGGTCGAAAGGTCTCCCTAACGTGGGCCATTCTTTTTTTTATAATGAGAGCAGTGCTGTGAATCACCATTTGTTTCTCTGATTGTGGTCTGAATGTAGGCCACACTATTACTTTCTTCCTGTTTACAATGTTTTTGTTAACTCACCCCTTTTACTTTATCTCTATGCAGTTACAAAGACTTAAACATGTTTCCAAATCGTAAAAACTACAGACAATTCCACAAAAAACATCACTCTAAAGTGATATGGTTTTACATATGTGGGGAATACGTTAAAATCACCCTTTATCATTTATCAAAATGTTAAAATAAGTATCAGAGGGCTTCTTCAACAGTTTCTATGGTACAAGTGGACCCTAACAAAAGTTGTCAATCTTTGCAAATAATGCTTTGCCATCGCCACCTCAAATTGTTATGGAAGAGGCAGAAGAACAGTCATGCCTTCATGACTGTTAGGATCGTTTTTCTAAAGTCCACCTAAGTGCGACTTTATAAGACTATTGCTTGGGCAATACAGAAACTCCAACTATTAGGGCCTCATTACACGGATGGCGGTGGACCAAGGTGCTATTAGCACCTTGGTCCAAGCCGGTAAAATACCGGCACCGCCTTGGTGGAAAGGGGAATTACCGCCCTATTCCAAGGTTGGTGGGGCGGTAATTCCCCCTTCCCCCATTGCCCTTCCCTATTCCCATTTTTGCCCCATAGGGCTCTATGGGAATGGTGAAGGCGCTAATTACGGTACCGCAAATTGCGGTACCGTAATTAGCTCCCTGGTCCCTTTGCGGGTTGGTTTTTAATGCCTGTAAAAAGCAGGCGTTAAATTCCCCAACCCGCAAAGGGACCTCGTAGTAAGGCGGTAAGAGTTTACCGGTACCGGTAAACCCTTACCGCCTACCGTGTAATGAGGCCCTTAGTATAGGCCAGTACCACTCCAGGTACTGGTAGGTGGCAGAGCAGCCATGCTTATTTTAAGGAGGTGGGGGAGCTGTAGGAAGGTACAAAGAACTTGTAGCATGCACAAAGCACTCTAGAGTTATAAGAAGATAATGGTTTATTCCATATGTATATATACAAGGCAAAGATACCTCTTCAAATAAGGTAAGTGCCCTCATAATCAGCAAACACAATAGAAAACCAATCAATAATTCACATGGGCATATCACAGTGTAACACGACTTATGGAATGAATACTATTCAAAGATAAGTAAAACAACACTGTTAGAACAACTCTGAATATTCTGTTTCAGGAATAAAATTAGGTTACTGCCCTTCATAAGCAGGTGAGCACATTTCAGAGCTTACAGTTACTTTTTAGAATGGTATCAACAATTCAAAGGTAAGTAAGAGCTCAGCAATGACTTTTTCAGAATGGCCTTAAGCAATTCAAAGTAAGTAATATCACTTTAGTTACCTTTTTGTTCTAGATCCTGATTATAGAACAACACCAACACAAGGTAAGTTACTGTAGCAATCTTTGTACAGAGCCTAGGCTTCAGGAGTCCTTCCCTATCTAGTTCTGATTCACTTTCAGGGTCAGAATGAATGTCAAAAGGCAGACACAAGCTGTGGAAAAGTCAAGAGTTCCTGTGGAAATCTTCTGTTAGCAGTAAGTAACAGGTTTCATGAAAGAAATGGATCAGGGACTTCAGAGAAGTCTCCCTGAATGCAACTAAGTAGTAGGCCGGGGCAAACATGTCTGGGCAAACTCCAAAACACACAAGTCACAACCCTAGCCACACAGGAGTGGTAGAATAACTCTAGTTAAGTATTCTCAGGTGTCCCAGAGTACCTGAAGTGTGATGAAGAAGTAGAAGCTGGGTGCCTTCAAGATGCAGCCGCTGTAGACCTGGTTGCCTGTTTCATAGTTGGGGTGATAAAAGGAGGGACAAGGGAAGGGTTTTCACACTAGCAGTTGATAGAGGGGGGTTCCAGCAAAGGATTATTTGGACTCCAATGTGGATCTGTGGTTTTGGTGCCTTTTCCATGACACCAGATCAAGAACAGTTACTGCCTGATTGATTCTTCGCGCCTGCTTGTTGCAACAGTCTGATGAGGGACTTTTTTAAAGTCAAATCCTTCTTGTGGAGGTCCAGCAGGAGTTCACCAAGTGTCAGGAGGATTTGTTGTTCAGAAGACAAAGCACTGCACTTGGTTTGGAAGTCCCAATGTAAAAGCAAAAGGAAATATCGAGGCTGAGTACCCAAAAGGAAATACACCAAACACGGGTTTATAAAGATTTGCAGATCTTTATTCTATAACTGTACAGTTTACAAAGAAACAAAGATCAGATAGCTATCTTGCCCTCAGTACATCACAGCGAATACCAGCCCTTTCATTGTGAGAAGTGAGTGGTACTGGACGTCTAAACAGTTGTGCATTTTATACATTTCCAATCATAATGTCCAGCCCCTCTACAGGTTAATGATACTCGGTCTAGGGTTCATGCCAAGTTCACTTCTAGTTTGTCCAACTTTATGCATGTGGATCATCTTCAGTTTGCATATCAACAAGTCACAATGGCAACAGTGTATTCTCGGATTTAACAATAAGCCTTAACACATGTCCTATACAATGTAGTTGAGCTAGTGTCCACGTTTAGTATTTGTCCAGCATTGTAGATGATGTATGTCCGCGGATCAGACTTGTTGGCGCAGACAATCCTCTGTCTACAAGTCAGGCATGGGACAAGGTCTTTTTACTCAACCCAAACATTCGGCCAACGGACAGTTTATACATTAACTCACGTACAAGGTTCAGGACGGCTCAGTTACAAGCGGGAAACACTGTCCACCATTTTAGAACTCAGGATCACTTTAGAATAGAAATCAAAATGGCGGAGGAACCCAAAATGGCGGCAAAGTTGATCTAAGATTGGAACTTTGCAATCCGGTTTTCTTCGCAGAGCGACTGGGCTTAGGCCAATATATACAATAAAGGAGGCACGATATGATATCCCGTTTAACACCAAGGTATTTGTGGATTGCAGCCCATGAAGGTCTTAGCACATACATCATGGGATGGCCTGTCTTGCAGGACGCCTTAAAGCTGATTGGTCTCATCAGCCCAAAGGAAGAAGTCCTCATCTTCAGAGTTCCCCTGATGCTTGGAAGGAGGGGTCGTGCAGCAGGGGTTACACAGGAGACATCGCTGGTTGTCTGGAAGTGGCTGCGGACCTCTTCCCTCTTCTTCCTCTTTGGTTTTTCTATTCCAGTGGTTAGCTTGTCTTCAGCTCCAAGATCCTAGCCATTTATCCAATAACCGAGCAAATCTGCACACATGCTCCATTCAAACTTTGGGGGGGGGTGGTTTTCCTTTCTGGACAGCAGCCTCTCAGTTGGAACTGGTTCCAGGCAGGCATGCCAGAAGACCAAGGGGTGTGCAGTTTCGGACTCGTCCCTTGTTTCCTGTCCTCCCAGACACTATGGACCCTCAGCGGGCTTTCTGTCGAAGACAAAAATCAAACTAGGACCTCTCCCTTCCAGGATGGAAAAAGAAAGACCATGAATGGACAAGCACACTAAAAATGGTGGGGAAAAATACAGCCAACGTTCTAGATGAATGATTACCCTTCTGTGCATTACTAGGGCTTGGTTGCCAGCCTGCGAGTAAAAATCACACAAACGTCAGTAGAATACATCCACTGCCACCAGTCATAAAGGTATGATTGTCACTGTAACAGAAATGTTACAGGAGCAGTGAAAAGGGGATACCATGTAATCCCTAAGCACTCCACATAAGGTTATGTTTGCTGATCTCAAAAGATAACATGTAAAAGATAAAAAGTATCCCTCTAACCTTGGGAACTTGTGCTCAAATAAGGAAACTAAAAGAAAATACAAAGGGTGGCCCATGGGGCTCCCAGCAACACTGCACAACAAGTGCTGTGTGCTGTACAAGGAAATTAGATGTGAATGGAGGATAACACAGGGGCAACATGCTGGTCTTGGAAGCAAGAGAGGTTTGAATCCCGAATCCACACTTAGAAACCAAACTCGGGTAGTAAGGCGTTATACAAAAAACAATTAAATAAATAAATAACTAGATGCCCTAGACACTTAGAGGCAAACATGACTCCAAAGTACAAGTATAGAAAGAGATACAAAATGTTCCCACAAACAGAGGAAAAGAGTGAGTGAGTGGGGAAAAAGATTCCCACTCACTCAGGAGACAGATCAAAAAATTCCAGATGTGCTTGGGGTCTCACAAGTGAAGGAATATGGCATAGAAATTAAAAATCTCCCTAACAATAACACCTTATCAAGCAAGAGCAATGTTCTGATATATGTTAATCAAGCCTCAACTTGATTAGGTTGCTTTCTAGAGGCAGTCTTTCTCTCAGAACGATACATCTGTGGGGGCACACTAGTGATCCAAGTCCAGTTATTACAATGGACCAACTCTTGTGGTATGACTATTTCCGTGTTGACTGTACCCAGTGCTGAGTTTCTCTCTCTTGAAATGATGACTTCATTAAAGACACAGCATTTGGAGGTATTGTTGTAGAATCGCTGGACCACTGGTTCAACCCTAAGTTTATCTAATCAAACAAGATTTTAGTAAGTAGAAAGGGGTTCATTGCTGCTCTTAACCATTTGAGCCTGCGACCACTGGTGAGTGCTTGCCCTTAAGGCCACAACCCTATTCTGAGATTTCCATTTTACTTTTAAATCATCTTAGCACTCCAGTGTGCTCTGTTGTTGTCCCTGCTCGCCAGCTGGCCATTTCCCGGTTCAGCCTTACACCCACCTTCCTCAACACCCAACTCCCCCCTGATAGGCTACTTTCACATGCATCCTATTCCACTGATGGGCCAGTCACCCCGTTGCCACTCTTAGCCATTTGAGCCTGCAAGCAAAGTGAGTGCTTGCCGTTAAGGCCATGACCGCCTTTCAGGCCTTACATTTTACTTTTAGGTCATCCTAGTGCTCCAGTGCACTCTGTTGTTGTCCCTGCTCCCCAGCCTGCCCATTTCCCAGTTCAGTCTCACTCCAGCCTCCCTCTCTGCCCATCCCTCTCCCCTCTTTGGCCACAGAAATGCTCTTAACACATCCTCCAAGGTCAGCCCCTGCACGGGCGGCCCACTGGCTAAGGGTCCAAGGCAAAGAGCAGCTCCCGAAGAAGCAGCTTGAGTCTGTGTTTGTCTGCGTTCACCTGGGAAGGCTGCCGGGGTCAACCATCAGCAACCAATAAGGTAAGTGTGGTTTGGGTCAGGAGTACAGCAATTACTGTATTCCAGTAAAGTCTTAGCACTCTTATTATATTGTTAGTCTGGTAGTAACTAGTTTCAAATCATGTATCACAAACGTAGGTGTTTCAGCCTTGTACTGTTGATTACACAATGTAGGCATGTTTCCCACAGGTCAGGTATCTCAAATGTAGGCATTACTGCATGTACTTCTGAATCTCAAATTTAGCTGTGCCTTCCACTGTTCAGGTATCTCAAATTTAGGCATTTCCTCCCACTGCCCAGGTATCCCAAAGTTAGACATTTCTTCATGCACTCTTTATTTGCAACTTAGGTGTTCAAACATGTACTGTTGAATCTCAAAATTTAAGCATTTCCTCCCACGGCTCAGGTATCTCTAATTTAGGAATTTCAGCATTTACTGTAGAATCTCAAATGTTGACATTTTCTCCTACTGCTCAGATATCCCAAAGTTAGGGATTTCTGCATGTACCGTTGATTCACAACTTAGGTGTTCCACCATGTACTATTGAATCTTAAATTTGGATGCTTTCTCCTACTGCTCAGGTATCTCAAATGCAGGTGTTTTCTCCTAATGCCCAGTTATCCCATAGTTAGGTGTTTCTGCATGTACTGTTCATTCTCAACTTAGGTGTTCCACCATGTACTGTTGAATCTCAAATGTAGGCAATTTCTCCCTCTGCTTGGGTATCTCTAATTCACCATGTACTGCTGTGTCTCATATTAGTGTGTGCTTCCATTTACTGCTTTCTCTCAGACTTGGGTGTTTCTCCCGCTACTCTAATGTCTCAGGTCTAGGTGGTTCTCCATTTGCTGCTGTGACTCATACTTGGGTGCTCTTCCACTTCCGACTGTGCCTCAAACTTTGGTGTACCTCCCACAGCTCAAGTTCTCAAATCTAGAAAGTTTTCAATTTACAAGACCTGCCAATCTCTCTGGACCTAGGAAATGCGACAAAAAAGATGAACTCCATCCGAGCTTAAGGTATGCATAAATCACACAATGTATGCGGACACATGCTACAGGCACGGCTTCCCATCCATGCACTTTAGAATGCAGCTTTGGCTATGACAAATCCGGGCTAGCTGCACACATTGCCGTCCGCAATGAAACGTCTGACGTGCTTTAACACCTCTGCCATTCGTATGCAGCAACAACCTACACCAACTTTTGGTCTAGCTGGGCACACATTGAGTCTCCTGCACTAGCACTCTACCTCAACCATCGACAGCAGCCACCCACATGCCTGACCTCTGGGTTGCTTACTAGGGTACTAGGGTTGCAAATGTAGGTGTTTCAGCCTTGTACTGTTGATTACAAAATGTAGGCATGTTTCCCACAGCTCAGGTATCTCAAATGTAGGCATTTCTGCATGTGCTGCTAAATCTCAAATTTAGCTGTGCCTTCCACTGCTCAGGTATCTCAAATTTAGTCATTTTCTCCCACTGCAAAGGTATCTCTAATTTCGGAATGTGGGCATGTACTGTTGAATCTCAAATGTTGGCATTTTCTCCTACTGCTCAGGTATCCCAAAGTTAGGCATTTCTGCATGTACCGTTGATTTTCAATTTAGGTGTTCCACCATGTTCTATTGATTCTTAAATTTGGATGCTTTCTCCTACTGCTCGGGTATCTGAAATGTAGGTGTTTTCTCCGACTGCCCGGGTATCCCAAAGTTAGGTGTTTCTGCATGTACTATTAATTCTCAACTTAGGTGTCCCACCGTGTACTGTTGAATCTCAAATTTAGGTGTTTTCTCCCAATGCCCAGGCATCCCAAATGTAGGTGTTTCTGCATGTACAGTTGATTGTCAACTTAGGTGTTCCACCTTGTACTGTTGAATCTCAAATGTAGGCGTTTTCTCCCTCTGCTTGGGTATCTCTAATTCACCATTTACTGCTGTGTCTCATATTTAGGTGTGCTTCCATTTACTGCTTTCTATCAGAGATGGGTGTTTCTCCCGCTACTCTAGTGTCTCAGGACTAGGCGGTTCTCCATTTGCTGCTGTGACTCATACCTGGGTGTTCTTCCACTTCCTACTGTGCCTCAAAGTTAGGTGTCCCTCCCACTGCTCAAGTTCTCAAATCTAGAAAGTTTTCAATTCATGAGACATGCCAATCTCTCTGGACTTAGGAAAAGCAACATCACCGATTAACTCCATCCGAGGTTAAGGTATGCATAAATCACGCAATGCATGTGGACACATGCCACAGGCACGGTTTCCCATCCATGCACTTTTGAATGCAGCTATGGCTATGACAAATCTGGGTTAGCTGCACGCATTGCCGTCCGCGATGAAACGTCTGATGTGCTTTAACACCTCTGCCATTCGTGTGCAGCGACAACCTACACCAAATTTTGGTCTAGCTGGGCACACGTTGAGTCTCCTGCACTAGCACTCTACCTCAACCATCGACAGCGACCACCCACATGCCTGACCTCTGGGTTGCTTACTAGGGCCTAGCCAGCTCTCCTAACAGAATGCACACACACATCTGTAAACTAAACTCTTAGAACTGCCTATGCGTGGATTTTGATCCGAGAGGGTGTTCCAACCACAAAGCACATTGAGGCCATACAAATGGAGAAATATTGCTATGAAAATGATAACTACAATACAATTCAATAAACTGTTTCATATGCAACTGTGTCAACCTGAAGCCAGCTCCTGCCTGTCAGTATTCATGGCACTGAACGGTCATGTCTGGGTCTGTTGTTTACAGTAGGCCATCCCGCTAGGGAAACCCCATTCATAAGATACGTGAATGTATTTTGCAGGAGCCAGAGAGCCTGGTCTCGCCGCAGCTTCAAGAGAGACCTGTCACTTTAATCAGGAAGCACAGAGAGATCCATTAACCAGAGAGACTCTTTGATCCACAATGAAAGGGGCCCCTAGGGATCCGTAACATCTATGGAAATAAGGCGAGTCACCACACACGATAGATACGCCAGACACAAGGTTGTATTCTCAAAGCTAGGGTTTATTGCAAAGCAAAAGTCTCAGTTGGCCAACTCGGTCTCACGCCCCGCGACGTGTATATCTAGACCTCGAGGGATGCAAGAGAGTGAATTACGTACATCAGTTACATATATACAAAATGCATATCAAACAATCAGCTGTGACATGTTTAACACCCCCCTTTATTGGGTTTCTTTGAACTTGGTGTGATGATGGACATCTCCGACAACTGTGACACCTTCAAACATCTATTCTAGTAACAATTTGCAATTTGTGAGTGCGGAGGCATCTTTCAGTTGTTGAACAGAACACAGTGCTTCTGTTCTTGGAAGCGAGCTACATACGGGGGGAGAGTTGCATTCCAGACCTTGCTATCTATGAGGTGCTATTCGTGTCCTGGGCAGCCGACACGCTCTAACGGGGCTCAGTAAAGGGGGGCCATAAGAAAAGCATAATTCAAGCCTTTACCTGTATTATTCTAACATATTCTACCATATAGCAAGACTGGCTGGCAGCTGCAAAATGATTAAATGCCCTGCAGCTCTGCTTCAAGGCTACATTCGGGAGGGAGCCGGGCATTCTTCCTGGCGCTGCCTATGTTGTGTTTCAACGTACTCTTGTTATCCTCATGGCCCTGCGGCCTTGTCCTTTTTACGTGCAGACAACAATGTTTTACAGTCGAGCAGTGTAAGCAGAAAATACACTGCGAAGCAATAGGAACAGAAAGCAATGAGCAATGGTTAGAAAACAAAATGGCGATTCTTGTTACATCAAAATGGCCGTTCATTGGCAAACTCGAAAACCTATATTCTGTCATATCGTGCATGAGACAGTTGGCCCACGGCCAACAAAATACGTTTGCGGTCACAAAGTAGAGGTATCCATTTTTCTAGACTGACAACAACACACTGGAAGATGGGTGTGTGCCCATAGCTCTCTCTGCTGAGAGAAGGGTTCTGACATTTTAGTTCTTGGGCATGCCTTTTTCCTGTTTTCACCCCTTTACCATTCCTGTTTTAAAGCACTTTGGTTATGTCCTCACACATACAGGGGATTGTTGGTTGGTAGGGACCCCATGATTGGTTAATTAAAGTAGGCTTAGCCTACACCAATCACTGTGACCCACTTAGCTTTAAAAGAGGGCTGATACCCTCTGTTGGCTGATCCTCTGAATACTTCACCTGAAGTAACAAAGAGGAACTCAAACTTGTACCCTGAGGGTACAGTGTGCCTTACATCGTCCACCAGTGAAGGAAGGCCAGAATATCCAAAGAGTGAAGCAAAATCGGTCCCCTAAACATCTTCCGGGAAACAGAGCGAGATACAGAACTCAGAGGCCCATCCAGCTGCTCCAGAACCAGTACCCAGCTAGCACACAGCATGCTCCACTAAGCTCTGCAGCAAGCTTCCGGATAGGAAGTGCCAGAAGGTCTATGAACACACAACAAAGAGCAGGGCAACTGCCTGCACAACACTCCTCAGCTTTGGGCTGTCCCCACCAAAGGATGGCAAAGCCCATTGAAGAAGCTGGGAGAAGTGCCTTGATGAGTATCTACTGATATCCATCTTAATGGACAATTTCGAGCCAGTCAAGTTCCTCGAGCTGCAACCTACTGCAACACTGACCGTTGTGAAACTGTAGTCAGTTAAAGACATCCCAGACATCTCAACCAGTGCTTCAGATCCACCGAACAGCACTGAGACAACGATTCCTATCCTCGAGCCGCTTTGTAGGCGGCATTAGCATAATTGCCCTAAAAACGTTTGACCTAAAACATTTGATCGAATTTATTTGACCTTTTTTTGGTCAAATTTAATAAAATATATATATGGGGGTGGGTAACGGTATAGATTAGGTTAAGGGGAAGTGGGGGGAGCTGTGGGGGCTTTCTCACTCATTTTAGTCTGAAAAAGGTCAAATAAATTCGATCAACTGTGATTAGGTCAAACGTTTTAGGTCAAATAGCCCCAATCCGTGTAAGCCAGCCTGCAGCCATTTGTCCAGATTCACTCACTGAACCGTCTTCCTGCCTGATACCCGCAGCTGACTCACGTCTTCAACTCTGTCACAGAAGCCTGCATGTTACCAATACTGGACAAGGATGCTTATAATTTGCTTGTTATTCCAATCTGTTTGGGTCCCTACAGGTGTATTAGAGGTGTGGGGCTGATGTATGGTTTAGAAACCGATATTCACCCCTGGACAACTGGTACCCTGCTGTTACATCCGCCTCATGTCCTGCATGCACAGTGACATGAGGTGCAATAAAGACCTGTTTTGCCGGAAGTCGGCAGTTCGGGGAGTGAACGGCTAACTGATGAGACGTGTCTTCACTAGTGCTGCGCTGCGCACTATGTGGCCTAAAATGCACAGCCTTCCCCCGATCCGTGCCGGCAGCACCGGCCAGGGACTTCACACTGGTGACGGGGGAACAAAATGAAACTGCACGCATGCAAGCAATACAGCTTCTCTCCACTGTGAAAATATCAAGCACCACATTTTTGGATGCACATGAAATAGTGCTGCAACACGTGTAACTGAAACCAACAGTTACTTTACCTCACAGCCCACTTAGGACTTGGTGGAACCTCAAGAGGCACAACTCTACCACAGGAACTCAGCACCTCACCACAACAGACATCAGGTGAGGAGGGGTGACCCCAACCGCTCAAATAAACCATACGCACTGGTAAACTCACAGCAAACCAATATGGCCACTGGGCTATCAACACTGAGACCAGGCATACCAGTAAGACTAGCAGCATCACTGACGCCACCAGCCCCATTACATCGAAACCATGGGGGAAACACAGCAGCTCTAGGTTCATTTGACCCATACACAGATCCATCATCAGTGAGATGACAATGGATTTTAAAGCTTTAACAACACCAAGGAAATTGAGGTCACACCTTCTGCTCAATGTCGGTGATGATGTATTGTACATGTTCAACCCTTTGGCTGTGGGTGATGGTGCATATGTATATAAGTTGGCAAAAGATGCACTGACAGCACATTTCATGCCACAATTGAACCCTGATTACGAAACAGTCAACTTCTGTACCACAGTGCAAACGGAAGAGGAGACACTCAATGCCTACAACACAAGACTCCGGTGGCTAGTATTATACTGCAAATTTGACGACATCGAAAATAAGGCACCAAATAATTAATGGGATGAGCTCGGAAAAGCTGCGAAGGATAGTGTTAAGTGAAAAAGGTATCACCCTGTCAAGGATACTAGAATACGGACATCAGAGAGAACTGTCACATGCAGGAGCAGTGCAAATGGGCACCACTTTGCAAAAGTTACAACTGGCCCCAACAACGGTGATGGTAGCACAGGTCACAAACCACCAACCACCAAGGGATGAAAACAGTTGCATGCCACATCACAGTGTCTACCAAGAATCCCGGGGCCGACTGAATGTGGAGGAGCGCGACACGGAAAAAGGAATTGCCCGGCACAAGCGACTACGTGCAGAGCATGCAGCAGAAGAGATGATTAGGCACGTGTGTGTGGATCATCATGCCCTCCCCAATGCATGATATGATATGATATGATATGATATGATATGATATGATATTTTATTTATATTGTGCTCATAAACAGGTGTTTCAGAGCGCGACCGGGAAAAGGGAGGGGAACAGTGGAGAGAACAAACACAACAATCTTACTGGGCCCAGTGACATTGAGAACGCTCAAGTGCATGGGGAAGGGAAAAGGGGGAAAATACATGGGAGGGGGGAGAAATTGGAAAGTGCAGAGCATAAGAGAGGACAAGATAAATAATAAGTTAAATAAATAAATAAATATGGTGATCAGAAACAGTGGTAGTGCAGCCTGTGTTGGTCAAGTGCAAGGTTAGTCAGATAGGGAGTATCTGATCAGTGCAGACAAAGAGTGCAACCGCAACCGCCGAAACCCCACCACAGAAAAAAGAAGCAAGCGGACACACATTTGGTGGCAAAAGGATGCAACTCCACAACAGACAAGTCTGGGGATGAGCGCGAAGAAGCAACAACAGCACTTGAAATGGGACAGACAAGAAGAAGAGGCAAGATCCTCCTTATCTCGGTGTTGGAGCAAGGGGAAAACACATCTCGAAAGAAAAAGAGAAGACCCAAATGTATCATCAACATACAAAGCAACTACTGCTAGTGGGGCGATTCCGGACCACACTAAGCAGAGGAGAAAAGGAGATTCACTCAAAAATCTATATAGTGGATGCAGGTATTGAATGCCTACTCAGCTGGGAGTCAGCAGAGGAATTAGGACTCATAAGATCTATCTGCAACATCACTGACTCCACGCACTGAAGTGATACTAACCTGCTCAGCAAACACCCTGGCATTCTCCAAGGCATAGGATGCCTGAAAGGACAGCTGATCAAACTACATATTGACCCCACAGTTCAACCCAGAGTGGTAGGACACATGAGAATTCCATTCTAAATGCAAGACCTTGTCCCAAAACAACTTCAGCAACTAGAGAAGCCGGCATAATCGAACAAGTATCCGGCCCAACGCCATGGGTGTGCCCAATGGTTGTCATGAAGGAACCCAAAAAAACTGTGCCTACCCAACAGGGCCATAAAAAGGGAACGGCACATCACCCGACACTGAATGAAATAATAACGGACCTCACAGGGTCTAGAGCAATGGTCTTCAAACATTTTTGGCCTGGGCCCCCCCATAGCAAAATTTGGGCAGGCAGGACCCCCCCAAATGTGCCAGATGAACTTTTGCGCGCCCTCACCGCACCCTACTCCCAGTACAGACCCTGGCCTCTCCCCACCCTGCTCCCACCACTATCCCAGTGCTCCCGCCCATGCTGCTCCCACAAGAGTGCCATAACGCAATCATACACGCATCCATACACATATTTAAATAAAAAATAAATCACTATAAACTTACCTTCTGCAGTGGCCTGCACGTGGTTGCAAAAATGCCCCGCTCCAGCTTGTTCTGCCCGTATGTGCGAAGAAGCGCAGGAGCACCCTCTCGCACATACATACATGCAGTGCCCCAGCCAACATTTCCAATGAGCTATGCAAAGCTGGCGAAGCAAAACGCCCCCAGCGTTGCATGGCTCAGTGTTCATGTGCGGCTGGGGAACTGAACTGTCAAAGGCAAACAGTGTTTCCCTTTGGCAGTTCAGCCAGTCCTGAAGCACTCCCTCAGCTGGAAAAAGCAGTGGAGGAAGTGCTCAGTGTTTCACTGTGCTGGCTCCTCGGCTCCTCCATAATAGGTGAGGGGGCCAGTGGGTGGACGCCCCCTCACCCATTATGGATGAGCTGCCAGACTTGGACTGGCCTATAGGGTAATAGGGCGAACACCTTACCAAAAATGCAAAATGCTATTGTAGGCCAGTCAAAATGGGCCACTTTTTTGGCCAATGTGGGCCAGTTTGAGGAGTTACTTCACTATGCAGCTAGTAGTTTTGACCATTATTGCTGAATAAACATTTTTAAAATATCACAATTTGTTTACATTTGAACAGAAAACACCCCCTTGGCTACTATTCAAACAGTGAGTGACTAATGGACTGAATATCCATTTCCAACTGCTGGCCACTTTTTCATTGGTGCCTAAGGCCATTTTATGGTCCAGTCTGACCATGTGAGCTGCCTGTGCCCATTTCCTCCAATAAAAAAAAGAAGATTATTATTTTTTTTTTACACATTTCATGGTGGGCTCTCGCCTAGAGTCTTCTCAAAACTGGACCTCAATCCTGGCTACCACCAGTTGAAACTACACCGTGATTCGAGATACATCACAATTTTATATACTCATCTGGGCTTGAGACGCTACAAGAGGTTACATTTTGGAATACTGTTTGCCGTGGAGGTGTTCCAACAAGCCACCGAACAGGCAATACAAGGAATTCCTTGAGTACTGAATGTCAGCGATGACACCCTGGTCCACGTCAGTGACAGGGAGGAACACATTCACAGACTAGAAATGGTGCTCAGCAGATTCGAGACAGCAGGTCTCACAATTGACTGTGGCAAATGTGAATTCATAAAGGAGGAAATAACATTATTCGGATACATTTTTAACAACTATGATGTGTCTGCCGACCCACACAAGGTGGCAGACATAAAAGGAGCCTCTCAACTCACCGCACCCACAGAGGTATGTAGTTTTTTAGGCATGGCAACATACTGAGGCAGATTTATCCCAAACCTTGCAACCATGTCAGAACCACTGAGAGAGCTGACCAAGACAGATGTCAAATGGGACTGGAGCCACAAAAGTCAGGAAGCATTCAAACATATCAAAGCATCACTGTTATCTATCAGACATGACCATGGCATTCTACGATGCAACCCTACCATCTAAAATGAACGTCAATGTGAGTCCCGTCGGACTAGGAGCGATTTTGGCCCTACAATCACGAACAGGCACGACCAGACCCATCGCCTACACATCCCGAGCTCTGATTCCCACTGAACATCGGTACTCACATATAAAGAAGGAGGTCATTGCATTTCTATGGGACTGTAGACATTTTCTGATCTATCTATATGGGTGGAAATTCAAAGCCTACAGCGACCACAAGCCTCTAATCCCTATATTTACTGGGTCATCAGCACATCCACCAGCCAGGATCGGGAAGTGGTTGCTACACCTCCAACAATACGAGTTTGAACTAGCATACCAGGCAGGAACTGATAATCCTCCGGATTTCCTATCCAGAAACCCAAGAGCCACAACACTTTGTGAGGTGGACGAGTCGGAAGAGACTGAAGAACTCATCTGCCAAATCCTCAACACAAAGAATCCAAAGGAAATCAGCATCGCCGACATCATAGAGGCCACACAAGCAGACCCGTGCAGTGACATCATAAAGTACATGATAATAGCGGGAGACTGGAAGTCATTCCTCCATCACGTGCACATCTGCACGCCAGGGATTTCCTCAGAGGGATGTTACCAGTACGGCAAGAACTATCAGTCACGGGAGAAGGACTAATTCTGAGGGGCAGACACATAGTAAGCCCCATCAGTCTACAATACAGAATTATCACACTGGCTCACCAAGGACACCAAGGCATGGTTACAATGAAGGACAGGATACGGCACTGTGTCTGGTTCCCCCAAAAAGATGCCAAAGTGGAAGAAACCATTGCATCATGTCACCCATGCAAAATAACGGGGGCACAGCCAAACCCTCAACCAATCCAGTGAATAGAGCGAGGGACTTCATGGTGGGAGGCCATCAGCATTGATTTCTGCATGGTACAGGAAGGGACGTGTCTGCTGCGGGCTATCGACGACTATTTGTGTTCCTGACGTTGGAAATACTGTCCTTAACGGCAGCAGACACAGTGTTTACGGCATTAGAAAAATGTTTGCCACACGTGGACTGCCAAAGTGACAACAGACCACCGTTCCAAGGGAAAGAGCTAAAAAAGTACATGGACGACCTACACATCCGATACCATCACATTACGCCCAGATGGCTGTAAGCCAACGGTGAAGTAGAACGATTTATGAGAGCGCTCAATACATTTCTCTGTATATCCAGAGCCCAGAACAGTCGGTGGCGGGTTGACCTATACCGATTTTTAGGAATTTACAGAGTGGCCCTTCACAGCTCCACAAGCATAACCCCACCAAAACTCACGTATGGAACAGTAATACACTCATCCATACCACATCACCCCAGCAGGAGGATGGATGATCTTGACAATGACCGCACCCACGCTAAGTGAGTAGCGGCGAACAAACACATGAACAATAGAAGAAATGCAAGAGAATCCAAGCACAAGGCGGGTGACCAGGTGTTGGCATAAAGGAAACCCAACAAGTCGAAGCTGGAAATTCGTTATGACCACACACCCTGGAGGGTAGTCAAGACAGGGTGGTCAAGACAGAAAGGCACAATGGTGACAGTGAGCCAAGGGCAAGAGACCATTGCTAGAAATGGCTTGTGGTTCAAAAAGGTTCCATAAGAAATGTGGACCGAAGGGGAGAGACAATCACAAGAGGAAGCTGACCGCCTACTGTATGCCCCAAGATAAGGGCCCAAAGAGGACGGTGTGCAAGGCAGCAGCCCAGGGGAACTGTTGGGAAGTGAGGAAGTGCCTCCCTATTGTGAAGATGAGCCGGAAGGGAGATGAGAGCTAGAGACAATGCCTGGGCAGCAGCTCGGTGGGTACAACCTGAGGGCGGCCCTGCGGGCCCCTGGGAAGCTGAGAGGCTATGAGTGGTAAGGGCCCACGTGACTAGGTTAATCTCATGTTTGGTCTACATACCTGTGCAGGATGAGATAGCAAAGGGAGCAGTAAATGTTGAGTTAATGTTCTGTTAATTGGAATAAAAGAGGACTGTTACATCCGCTTCACGCCCCACATGTGTGGTGACGTGAGGAGCAGTAAAGACTCGTTTTGCTGCAAGACGGCTAACTGGCATGACATGTTTTCACTAGCGCTGTGCTGCACACCATGCGGCCTACAATGCACGGCCTTCCCCCCATCTCGAACTCTGCCGGCAGCACCGGCCAGGGACTACACACCCTCAAGTTGATTTGTCACTCTTATTAAAGCAAAATAACATACAGTGTAATAACCAAAGTACCTGATAATATTCCAAATATCCGCAGCCTCGACTGCACTTTTTTGGAGTTTTGTAATAGAGCAATAGAAAGAAGAGGGGAAGGGAGCCACGCAATTAACATTGAGGCGTTACCTAGAGGAGTCGACGTAAACTCAGCACAGACCTGGGGAACAGGCAGGAAAAATGTGTTGCTGTGTGTACCCTTAATTGGTGACTCTGTAAAATGGCACATAGGTGGGTAAACATGCAGAGGCAAATCATGTTTTTCAGCCGCTGAAACGCTGAGGCAGCTGATGATAATCCGAAGGGCATTTTGGTAAATTGAAATATGCCGAACGGGGTGATGAATGCCGTGAGAGATTTTGATTCTTCATGGAGCTGGATTTGGTGATATGCGTTACGCATATCTAGTTTTGAGAAGATATTGGCTTCTTTCATCAAAAGTATGAGTTCATTTATGCTTGGAAGTGGATAACTGTCTGTGACGACTTCCAAGTTTAAGCTGCGCAAGTCTATACATACTCTTAATTCTTGCGATTGTGGTTTCTTTATGAGAACGACTGGGCTCAGCCATTCGGACGCTTCAATCTCTTCTATCACCCCTTCATTCTTCATTTTGTCCAATTGTTGTTTGAGGGTGTCTCTCGCTGTGGCTGGTACTGGCCTCACTCGGTGTTTTACAGGGATGGCATTTCTTTTGAGGACAATTTTGTGTAGAAAACCTTTGATGTGGCCCGGCTCCTCCGAGAACAGTGCTGGGTAATCGCTCTTGACTACGGTTTCACTCCTCACGCCTATGGATAGGACTTGCTCTTCTGTGCTGGGGTCGAGTCTGATCTTCAATTTGTCTTGGTCATCCCACCCTAGCACTGGAGGCCCTTCGTGGCTGAAGTATATTCTGGTGTAAGTTTCCCTCCCTTTAAATTCGACTTTGGCGTTGATGTAGCCTAGTAGTTCAACTGATGCTCCACCGAAAACCGTCGGCTTGTGTTTCGTGGTGAGTACTTTTACTTTTTCTTTCCCGAGCATATCTTTGTATGTTTGTAGGGGTAGGATGGTAAGGTCCGAGCCGGAGTCTGCCATGACCCTTGTCTCTCTGCCGTCGATCTTGATCATGCAGTGTGGCTTCTCTCTCCTGGCTCTAGTACTGTTCACCATGATTACGGTGGGCCTTCCTTCTTCCTCCGACGAGGAATCCCTTTCTGCCATGCGTTCTGAGGTCAGACTTGTGACTTTCTTATTTCGCCATCTGCACACTATTGAGAAATGTCCTATGCGCTTGCATACTGTGCATTCTTTGTCTCTGGCTGGGCACTCTCTGTCGAACGCTAGGTGCTTTGTGCTGGTGCACCTATGGCACTTGAGGGGTTCTTTCTTGTTGGTTCTCCCTTCTCTTGAATCTGGAATGAACTTTTCCTTTCTAGGACGGAAACCTACTGCTTGTACCTCAGGGGAACTTTGGGTACCTGCAAACTCTTTTCTTCTTCCTGCTGTTTCTTCCACCGCTCTGGCTATTTCCACTGCTTTCTCTAACTGTACTTCTTTTTCCATGATGTATTTGTCTTGAACTTTCCGGCTGTTGGTGTGGACTATTAGCATGTCGCATATCTGATTTTCTGCATTCGTGCCGAAGTTGCATAAAGCTGCCAGTTCTCTCAATTTCGTGATATAATCGTCGACAGGTTCAGACGGTTCTTGTTTCCGCGTATAAAACCGAATCCTGTGGAGCACTGTGTTTTCCTTACTGGCGAACCTCTTTTCTATTCTTCTGACAGCCTCCTTGAACACATCATCATCGTCGTCTTCTACCTCTATCAGCGCCAGGCCCTCGAATATTCTTTGTCCTTCTACCCCAAGGGCGTTTAATAGCATGGCTCTGCGTCTTGCCGCCGTGAATCCTGCTCCCCCCATTGCCTCCACATACGTTGTAAACAGGGGCTGCCATTGTGGCCAGGGAATGGCAGGCCTACCTGGCGTCTGTAAAAAGGGTGGTGGCGGTGTTGCTCCCTGCATGCTTCTGCGCGGTTCCAGGAGGTCCTCGTCGCCAATTTATGTAGTATAATGAATCTCAGGAGGCAGGAAGCTGCGGGTTGTCCACACAGGCTTTATTGCATAAACATGGGTGGTTCTTACAAATAACCCTAGCAGTGGTGCTCTAACAAAAGGCCAACGTGGCCAACAACATATGGGGCTGCGAGTGCAGTGTCGGGTGGTTCGCAAGTCCTCTTGATTTCCCGTGCTCGGAGGAGCCCGGGGAGACGCTCCTCTTGCGTCCTCCGCTCGTCCCGTAATGCGCGCGTAGCGCGCGGGGGCGGGGCTTCGTTACGCTCGAGATCTCGCGAGAGCGGGCGCTCTCGCGACATCTCTACACCCGGGAACCTTGTTGTCTGGATTCCCCAAGGAGTGGGACACAGGGTGGAAAATCCACTTCATGCGTTTCCCCGCTGCGTTCAGGGAATCCAGGGGTGGACTGGCCCATAGGGAACTCCGGAGATTTCCTGATAGGCCTCTGCACCCTGGGCCTCTTTTGTGGGGTATTTCCAAATGTTCCAACAGGAAAAGGGTTGGGTTTGTTGAAAATGTGTAATGTGGGGCGACTTTGAAAATGATTTCCAGTGCCTCTTTTGGTTGCCAGTCCACCCCCCGATGGAATCCACCAGTATCCCAGCCCTCATTCCAATTTTTATGCGGGAAAAACGGAGCCCTTCAGATTGTGTGTGATCTTTTGCATTTGAGAAGAGAGGCAGTCTGGAGGGATGATTTTCGATCACTTCTGTGCCCGCATGTACGCATGGCGGTGATCACTGCAAATTCACTGCATGATGTGGTATCAGGCATGGATACGCAGGATATTCCTGGGTGCCTGCCCTTGACACCGCATTATGTGGTTACTGATAATTATCCAACAGAAAGCAGACTGTGGAAGCAGTCATGGCGGTCGGGCCCCTTCTGAAAAATGATCCATTGGCATCAAACATATGCCTCATGTCTGTCCACAGATCCTCCCATTGCAACCTCACATGAACACAAGCAGTCATAGAACCAAACTCCATGGAACTGCACAAAGGAGCGAGCCCCTCGGAGAACCCACGGTCGCTTGTCCCCCCCCCCATTTGGTTAGGCAGGTGACAAAGCAAAACCCCATGAGAGACTTCTGTAAGAGCCATGGAAATGTCCAACATGGCAAGGGGCGAGATTTGATCTGAAACCATGGGTGGCAGGAGTTAATCTGCGACACATGTCACATTCTCTGCCTCATGCAAATAGTGCAAAGAGTGAGTAGGTTCAAAGAAGGCAATTAATTAAATCACAACTCAACTTGTCTGCTATTCTACTGTTTCCTGATCTTTTCTTTTCCTAGCATGTAAACCCTTTTCTTGAATTCTGTGATTTTATGGGAACTCGTATGACCTTATATAAATACAAAAAATGAAACGTTGCCTGAAAGACAGATTCGTGAAGGCTATCATTAAGTTTGCAGGAGATATCCCATAATGCCGCCATCTTGTTGTTCATCCATCTGCCACAGACTCCTTCACCATCATGAACCAATGGACACCTCAAATGAGGTGGGGAGAATTGCCCAAACTGGTTCTAAAGAAACTATAATTCCCATGATTCTCTAGTGAAGCAATTGC
Source organism: Ambystoma mexicanum (assembly GCF_040938575.1). Taxonomy (NCBI): domain Eukaryota; kingdom Metazoa; phylum Chordata; class Amphibia; order Caudata; family Ambystomatidae; genus Ambystoma; species Ambystoma mexicanum. The sequence continues at coordinate 720,752,226 of NC_090921.1, forward strand.
CATTTTAGATTTGGAAAGTATTTAAACCCCTGTTTGATGCGTGCTTGTGGATTTCTACACACGTGACGTGAGTATCGAATGCAGTGGACGACGAGGAGATCTGCGCGTCAAGTGGGAGAGATTCCGCAGATAAGAGCTCCAAGAGCCGAGTGGGAGAGATACAGTTTCCCTGCGTAGTATGATGTGAACAGGAATGGAAGGGGAAATGAGTCATTCTGGGACTTGTGAATCTTAAAAGGTCAGTGGAGTGAATTATGAACATCCAGCCAGACGGGTATTCCAGAGTGTGACAGGCAAATTCAGTGAAGTCATCCATTTTGGGTTAAACATGATTACAGTTGGTTGAATAACAGAATATGGCATGAGTCTAAATAAATGCTTTCTGAGAATACAAGTGTCTATTTTGATAATAAAATTAATTCAGAAATGAAAGGACACTTTGTTCATCATTGGAGCTGTTACAATAGCTCAGATCATGGGTTAAGTAATTCAAAAATCTTCCAAGAACGTAAGGTCTGAAGAGCTGAGGAAATTTCCAGAGCACCTGCCTTTCTGCAGAAAATAAAGATTGACGTCCACGAGGACATTCCATCTGTAAAACATTCGGAAAGTTGGGACATTGCAAACCTCAACAGATCTGGGAATGGTATTACTCAATGCCAATGCTCTATTGTCTTTGCAAGCTGGGGTATTGTTTACTTTCTTTATGGTAATACCGGTTTTGCATCTTTAGACCTAAAATAAACATTGAGCTGATTCTCAGAACTAGGGCATCCCCTTAACTTGCACTCCAAAAGTGGTGCACGAGGAGGCCACAAAAAGGCAGAGGAAAGATGGCTGCCTGTTATGTGAGCTTTGTAATCCCCCTTCCCGAAACGTGCAGGGGAGTCGGAGAGACTGGCTCCCGACGATTTAATGGAGGGGAAGTGGAGATGTAACACAAGTGCGTCCTAGGAAGGATTTTGAGGGTGAAGCATGCCTTCTGGACCTTTTTATGGAGCCCTCTCTAAGAAGGCCACCAAAGTGGTGGTGAGCCCACGGCCTGCCATCACGAAGCGGGAGGGGGGAAGAGATAATGACGAGGAACAGGCAGAGGTGGGCTCCAATCATAGTGTAAGATGGTGGGTGGAGGGGGATCTACTCTTCGGCAGATCTCCCCCCTACTGACTCATTCTTGGAGCATACTCAGAGGAGCCACAGTGTGCGGAGGAGTCCCCACACCACCACCTGGTGACTGCGGCCATGGATGCGGCTGCATGTAGGCCTGGTTGTGCCAAGGGCAGAACTGACGGAAGCGTCCCCTAGCATGAGGGGGAACGGTCGGGGACCATCTGCAGTTTGTTGCAGGGATGAAGAGGAAATGAGGGACGTCAAGAGCAATCCCAGGAGGCGAGGGCACATTGAGTGAGTGGCGCTAATACCCCAATCTCTATGGAGTGACTCAGGCTGGGAGCGCTTGTCTACCAGGCTCGTACAGAGGAAGCTTTGACCTGAAGGTGGGAGTGGAATGGAGGTTTCAGGCTGATCGGGGAGGAGTGTCAGCAAGAGACACAGTGGGGGACACCCCTGAAGGGTAGCTGGATGTGTAAGGAGACCACAGAATGGCGCCTCCAAGGAAACAACCCTTTGGACGATAAAGTAGACCCCCGCCAGTGAGGTACCAATGCCTCTGTAGGAAGGCCGCCAAAGTGGTGGGGAGCCCATGGCCCACCGTCAGGAAGCGAGAATGGGGACGAGATAATGATGAGGCCCATGCAGAGGTGGGTTCCAACCACTGTGGGTTCCAACCACGGCAGTATCAGGGATACTTACAGTGGCTATATACTGTACCAACACTGGTCAGGTGTTTTTTGTGAGGAGGTGGGACAACATCTGACAAGGTTTTTGGAAGGGGTCTTGCTGGTGAGTGTGGATTTTAACATGGCCTTGAACCCCCTGGCAAACAAAAGGGGAATGGAGGGAGGTGGAGAAGGGAGGAGACACTATCAAATTCAAGTAAATTAATGAGGCGCTGGGGTTGTTGGACGTATGGGAGGCTCGGGACCAGACGGCAAGCATAGGTGTACACCCCCATGCACAATTTACTTGCTATTCAGTAGGGCACAAGTCTTTTTCACTTGTATAGATTTGGTATTGGTGGATACCAATACCCTTAAATTGACCCGGAAGACTGGAACAAATCCCGTACCATGGGCAGATCATGATTTAGTCACAGAAGTATTAGAAAATGTTCCAGTCTACCTTAGGTCCCACGTTGGGGAAAATATTTATTGAGGTATTGATGGGTAAGCCCCTGCCAAAATCATAGCTCAAGCCCTATTCATGGTCATCCCTAAGGAAAGGAAGGACCTGAAAGTATGCTCTGCACACAGACCCATCTCTCTGCTCAACACGATTTTAAGATAATTGCAAAGATCTTGGGGAATAGGCTCTTTAAACTCCTCCCTTCGCTTATTCACAGGGATGAGGTAGGTTTTATTAGAGAGAGAGAGAAGGATCTGATCATATCAGGAAAATGTTGAACCTGATCCATGCCCAAATCTAACTATATATGCATATTTGGTGTCCCTGGATGCTCAAAAGCCATTTGACAGGGTGGAGTGGATCTTTATGAATGAAGTCTTAGTCAGATTTGGTTTTGGGTAAAGCTTTAGGGGCTTGGGTGGTAGTACTTTATCAAGATCCATTGGCATGGGTAATGGTTAATGGGATTCTGTCTGGCAACTTCCCCTTATATAATTATGAACCTATTATTGGTGAGTATCAGCGAGATCTGTAGAGATGGTCTCACTCCACCCTCTCCAGGAGAAGGAGGATGGTGGTAGTAAAGATGGACATGCTCCCATGACTGATGTTTTTGTTTCTGATGCTTCCCACACTGTTATGGGACACGTTTTTTAAAGATGTTGACCACAAGTGCTTTAGCTTTTGTAATGGCAGAAGAAAAGGGCAAGAATAGCACGTGGAACCTTGGTGTTCCCTAAGGGGGAAGGAGAGTTTAGCTTCCCAAATGTCTTTCTGTATTTTAAGGTGGCCCAACTTAGAGTAATTCTGGAACACATGTTGAAGGACTTGAGAATTTATTGGACGTTTATGAAAGGAAGATTGTGTCACATTCCCAAAACAGGTTCGGGATCTTTTATGGTCACTGATTAAACTCATCCCCTGGGAGGTAAGTGAACACCCCGCACCCTGTGGTTGTTGTGGAGGAACAATAGGCTCAATTGAGAATGATCTTCGTGGTCACCCCCAATGAGTTTTTTATGGGGCTCTCTGTTTGTGCTGGGCCAATTAGATTTTAAGGGGGCCCAGAGATGGTCAGAACTGGGGCTTGAAAGAGTGATGCATCTCGTTCTCTGGAGATGCTGGAGAAGGAGAATATTGGAATTTGTGTCTACCTCAGATTCAAGGGACTGGTTCAGAAACGGAGATGCGGGGGGCTCAAACTTGCCCTCTGTGGCTCCCCTTAGTACTTGCTCTGTCCCTTAGGTCCCTGCCTCTGACAGTCCCCCAATCCCTCATTCCAGGCCTTCCACCCTGATCTTCACCCTCCCCTTGCACTTTTGTTACTTCACTTGCACTGTCACAATGTCACAAGCCCTAGTACAACCGTTGAGAGTTGTTTTTTCCTGTGTCCACTCCCTCACTCCCAATTTTCTGTCTTGTGGTGCCTGGAAACACTTGTGTATAGGTACCACACACATGTCCAATACAATAAAATAAAAAGCAAAATGTAAAGCCTGATACAGTGCAAGACGAGTTATGGGAAAAAATATATTAGGTCACATTTCATGGCAATTTCATGGCAATCTTTCCAGACATGCTATCAAACACAATATAGAGGTCCTTCATGGATGGCATAGTGATCCAGTAAGAGTGTCAACGATGTTCCCGGGCGTTTTGGTATTTTGTGTACAAATAGGAACCTCCATACATATGTGGTGGGTTTGCCCTCGGGTCAGGCTCTTCTGGTCAGAATTGCTGAACTGGTTTAAGGACATTACAGGGTTTGCCCGGCAGCCAGATGCTCTTGCACTTTTCTTGGGGTTCCCATCCAAGGATTACGACACATAAAGATTTCTGAAGATTTGGGAAGCCCTCCTATGTGTGATGAGGATAGCTGTGGCACAGAGGTGGAGACAACCCACCGTACCCGATAAGGTGGACTGGTTACAGAAAGTGTGAGATGTGTGTCTGATGGAAAAATAGACATATATGGCACATTATGATTTGACAACATTCACGAAGGAGTTGGGGATGTTCATAATAAAGCTAGATGTTCACGGCATAACATACTATCTTCTAGCGTACATTAAAGGTCAATAACGATCAGTGGAATTGCCACTGATCGCTTCCAGGTCAGGGGCATAGGTCCCTTGACTTATTACTGGTCATTGAAGAGGCTAAACGTATAAAGAACTGTCTTCTTTTGAATTGAAAGGCATATTTGTATCAGATGGAATGAGAGGCATGCACAGTATAAGAACAGTATCTACATTTAATCCATCAATTACACAGGCCTCTATGATGTGTCTTTGTAGACACGTAATTGTCAACCCTGTTCCATTGCAGAGTCCCTGTGATGACATAAGATTATGCAGTAGCACAATTACAGCAGCTACTTTCAGTTTTAGCTCATGAGGAGACATTCATCCTACAGTGTTTCGCTCTTTAGAGACTGAAAAGTTGAGCCAGTAGTTAAGTGTTTATTGACACTGGCACCGCTGTGCCCTGTGTGAATAGAAGTGGGGGTGGAAAGAAGTAACTTGAAATTATTCTGAATGTTTGCGATAGGTGACTGCATAGAACTATGCTCATTCTGTTTGTTAATATGATAGCTCTTGTTGAGGTGGAAGGGCACAGAGAGGTGCACTTTGCCATTTGGACAGCAGAGGGCAACCTAACATTGATAAATTGGATCAGCTGACTCTGGAAACATACGTAAATGTTTTATATATATATATATATAGATGTGGAACACATTAGGGGGAATCCTCCCCACCAGATCCCAACACATGTGTGCCCCCTGAGTCACAGGGGGAGGGTTGAGTTGAGAAAGGTGGCACTTGTAACTCTCACTAGGGGAGAGAAGAACCCCCTCAATGTAAAAAAAGACCCCATGTACCCCAACAGGCATGTGCAAAGGCTATACCCACACGGTTGATCAGTAGTGAGTGTGCCTCATCCCGGAATGATTCTCTTTTGTCTCTTGTATTCTGGACCCTTAGGTTATTGATTTGGGGGATAAACTGTTATGGTAGGCAACATTTGGCCATTTATGCTGGCAAGGCTGGGAGTTTATTGGGCCGCTGTTTCCTTGCTGGAGTCCTCCTATATGTGATTTGGAGGTTTTTATGTTGTTAACATTTTTTGTATATTTTTATTAGTGTTTAAGATTTTGTTTGTGGTGTTTTGTGTGTTATACACTTGCAATAAATACAGATTGACAACAAAAAAATATTGCACCGTTTTCCCCAGTGCACAATTGAGCAGAGCAGTCGGTGGAAGCTTTTCTGTGCGTTTTAAAACACATCCTGAATTCAAAAATTGGAAGCACACAGAAAACAAAAGCATTCTCCTGTGCCTGTTCAAGTGCATTGCATGAGAGGGTCATTTCGAAGACCTTTCATGCATTTTTTTATGACAGCAGTGTATTAACTGCTGCCCTCCCACTTGTTGACTTTTCAATCCCTCAAACAGGGATATAAATGTTTATTTTTTCTTTTTGCACATTTGACAGTGGCAATGAGTTTAAGTGTCCTTTACTATCAAATGAGCTCAAGTGCCCACCTGGGTATTCGGAAACAATGCTATGCCATCGGGGTTTTTAGCATATAATTTACTATGGTGCACAGCCCTCCAAAGGTGCATGTCACCCATCTTTAAATGGTGAGAAATGATTTTCTTTGAATCATTCAAGTAAACAAAGTCAATCCGTTGTGCTTTTTTAATTGGCACAATTGTTTCAGAATCAGGTTATTGAGTCTTCAGTTCTCCTAGATCACGCTTTACGTCCTATTTCCCCTGTATTACACTTTGAATGGTTGGAAATCTTTCCTAGCTCTGGGCTAGCCCTTGCAATTTCCTGGAAAAAACTCTACTGTCAAGGAGAGCAGAGAGCCAGAGTCCACGTCAGAAGTGTTTCACCTCATCCCAGGAGGAGCTGCATGCTTTCAGAGACACAGAAACAATTAGCAAGCCTCCATTGGTCTGAAGGCCACGTAGGGCTAGACAATATGACCTAGTTACAACCTGATGCAAAACCTCTTAGCAAAGCACCGATTGAAGCCCCTGTATCCCTGCTCAGAGGGAACTATCATGAGAATGCTGGTGAGCCAATGGCAGGCCAGTGTTGCATGTGTCATCAGTGGAGGCAGGGGGCAGAAGGGACAACTTGTTGCTGTCTGAAAAACTGTGACACCTGTGCTCCGGGCGACCATGGGTTATTCTCAGGTTGCAAGGTCATCCCATCACAGCCCATGCATTGAGGTCGGTATTAGCCATGCTGGCACAATAGGCGCCGACACTAAACACGGAAGTGTGATTCCGCAATCAACATCCCCTCCAGAGTCAACAGCAAACCCACACTAACAGACATCAATTATCTGACCTTTATTGTCCATTGCCCAGGGCCCTGCACAGTCGTTTCCCACCCTATGTGGGGGTGGGGAGAAGGGACGCCTTTGCCATATCCTAAATGTTATGTTATGTTATGTTATGTTATGTTATTTTGCATTTATATAGCGCCTTATGTACCATTGGTATGGTCTGATGGCGCTGGTAGGTTGAACGCCCTTGGGAAGGGGAGTTCAAGTCAGTAGAGAGAGCAGAGAGAGTCAAAGGTGTGTGTGAGCACCGGATATGTGTGCAGCTGGTGTGGCATTCGTGTAATAGCTGCTTCTTAGCAGTAGGTGTGGTGGTTGAGAGATCAGGAGTATGTGTTCGTCCTGGCAGGATTTATCCAGACCGGATGTGGTTGCGTTAGGCCTGAGGAGAACGCCTGGCTGGGGGGGGGTGTAACCAGCCGTGTTTACTTAAAGTGATGTGGAGTATGCGGCAGATGTTGGTATGAGAACAGTTATACCGAATGGTGTCATAGTATCCCTGTGTTCTAGTTGAGTGGTGGTCTAAAAAAGAGAGTAAGCATGATATGATGGGATACATGCTCTTTCAAATGTTCCATGTACTCCAAACCATTCTATGTAGGTGATGCAATTCTACGCACTTCAGTCCGCTCCATGCACTCCGGTCTGCTCCACGCACTCCAGTCCGCTCCACGCACTCCAGTACGCTCTGCTAACTCCAGTCCGCTCTGCACACTCCAGTCCGCTCCACGCACTCCTGTCTGCCCCACGCACTCCAGTCCGCCCCACGCACTCCAGGCCGTTCCACACACTCCAATCCGTTCCACACACTCCAATCCGTTTCATGCATTTGAACCTGTTCTATTTACTCCGATCCGTTCCATGTATTCTAAGTTGTTTTATGCACTTCATCCACATATTTCTCCCGTACCATCTACATACTTCGTCTGTTCCATCCACATATTTCACACGTTCCATCCACATACGTCACCCGTTTCATCCACATATGCCGCACGTTCCATCCACGTATGTCTCCCGTTCCATCCACAGACATTGCCCGTTCCATCCACAGACGTCGCCCGTTCCAACCACATATGTCGCCCGTTCCATCCACAGACGTCACCCATTCCATCACCAGACGTCACCCGTTCCATCCTCATACGTCACCCGCTCCATCCACATACGTCACTCGTTTCATCCACATACGTCACCCGTTCCATACATCATCCATTCTAATCACATACATCATTCGTTCTATCCATACATGTCACCCATTCTATCCACATACTTCACCCATTCTGTCTGCTCTACGCATTCAGCAGCTCTACGTACTCATCTGCATTAAGCAACCATCTGCTCTACGCACTCTTTCGCTCTAGGCACGCATCCGCTCTACGCAACTCATCCATTCTATGCAACTCATCCGCTCTACGCAACTCATCCGCTCTAGGCTGTCATCTGCTCTACGCACTCGTCCGGTCTAGGCACTCGTCCGCTTTATGCCCTCGTCCGCTCTACGCACTCGCCTGCTCTACACACTCACCCGCTCTAGGCACTCACCCGCTCTACTCACACACCCGCTCTATGCACTCATTCGCTCATGCGCACCCCTCCTCTCTTATGAACTCATTCGCTCCTACGCACTCATTCGCTCATATGCACCCCTCCTCTCTTACGCACTCATTTGCTCATACACACTCATTCGCTCATATGCACTAATTCGCTCATACACACTCAATCTCTCATACATACTAATTTGCTCATATGCACTTGTCTGCTCCATACACTCGTCGGCTCTACCTACTAGTCTGTTCTACGTAATCATCTGCTCTACGCATTCTTCCGCTCTGCGCACTCTTCCGCTCTGCTCACCCATCACGCTTTGCTTACCCATCACGCTCTGCTCACTCATCCGCTCCACACATTCATCCTCTTCACACATTCATCCGCTGCACGCACTCATCCGCTCTATGCACTTGTTCATTCCACGCATTCATCTGCTATATGCTTTCATCAGCTCTACAAAGTCGTTCGCTCATACGCAGTCATCCACTCTTATACACTCATCCGCTCTATACACTCATCTGGTCTGCACATTCATCTGCTACAGCGTTCTGCACACTCTTCCGCACTTCCGCACTCATCCGCACTACACCCTTGTTCGCTCTACACACCAATCTGCTCTATGATCATCTGTTCTGCACATTCATCTGCTGTACGCACTCCTTTGTTCTACACGCTCCTCTGCACTTACACACTCATCCGCTCTACACACTCGTCCGCTCTACACATCCAACTACTCTAAACACTCATCCACCCAACATACTCATGCGTTCTATACACACTTCCGATCTACACACTCATCTGCTCAACGCATTCATCCGCTCAGAACATTCATCCGTTCCACACGCTTCATCCATTCTTACGATTTCATCCACTCCATTCACTTAGTTCATTCATCATGCATTACATCCATTTCATTAATTTAAATCTTGTTACTGTTTTCGTACGATTTATTCTTTATTATCCACTTCACTGCTTTGATCTACTTTACTCGTTCTATTCTGTTTGCCACTTTTAGTTTATATTGTCGGTTATTAGATGTCGTTTTCTCGCATCTAGCAGTTTGTTGGATTGGTGTCATTGAGATGCTGTTATTCAGTTTGGGTTAGTTTGCGTATGGGTTGGTTTTAGGGGAAGAGCCAGGTTTTCAGTAGTTTGCGGAAAGACATTAGATCTTCAGTTAGGCGGATGTGGGGTGGGAGTGCGCTCCGCCTAACCTGACTGAGTTTGTCTTAGGTATGACTAGGAGGCCAGCTGAGCTTGATCTTAGAGTACGTGGAGGGTGATAGGGTTTTAGCTTGTCTTGAAGATATTGAGGTCTGGTTTTATGCAGTGCTTGATGGGAGATGCATAAGGTTTTGAAAGTCACCCTTAGGGCCACTGGAAGCCAGTGCAGAGTCTTGAGGGCTGGGGAGATGTGGTCTTTTGGGCAGAGTGAAAGTAGCAGTTTGGCTGCGGCGGTTTGTGCCCTTTGAAGTTTATTCAGTTGGTAAGCGTGGATTCCGAGGTAGAGGTGGTTTGCGTAGTCCAGTCTTGATATAACAATTGATTGGACCGCGGAGAGTCTGTTGGGAAAGGAGGGATATGGAAAGATGCGCCTAAGGGTTTTAAGGTGGTAGTGGCAGGACTTTGAGACGTTGTTGACTTGGCTCGAGAGTGTTAGTTCAGAGTCAAGGGTGCATTCAAGGTTTTTCACTGATTTAGAGGGGGTCGTTGAGTTGCCCATGGCGGATGGCCAGGTCAGTGTGTGTGGAAGAAGTTTGGAGTTGCCACATACCATGATTTCAGTTTTGGAGGGGTTTTACAAGAGGTGGCTTTGGGTCATCCAGAGCTATATGTCGCGGAAGCAGGAGGCGAGGTCAGGGCGGCAGTTGGGTTTTGAGTTCAGGAGTTGTAGAATTAGTTGAGTGTCATCAGCGTAGTTGTAACACAGGCTGTTGTGTGAACAAATTATTGGTGGAAAGGTGATCAAGTAGAGATTGAACAGGAGGGCAGATAGGCATGCTCCTTCCGGGACTCCCGTGTCGACTGGTCGGGCTTGGGAGGAATAGGTGGAGAGTATCGTTATTTGGTACCTATCTTTGAGGAATGAAGCTATCCATTTAAGAGCGGTAACACAAATTCCTAGGGAGTGGAGGCGGTCAAGGAGGATTGAGTGATTGATTGTGTCGAAGGCGGCGGATAGGTCAAGAAGGATTAATGTGGCGCATCCCGCGGAGTCTGCCGTCATTTTAAGATCATCCCAGATTGAGATTAGGGTGGTTTCAGTTTCATGACGGGCTCTGAAACCTGATTGTGCAGGGTCTAGGAGATTGTTGGCTTCGACAAAGGCATTTAGTTGGGAGTAGGGGGTTCGGTCAATGAGTTTGGCAAGGAACCTGGTGTTTGAGATGGGTCTGTAGTTTTTGGGCTCAAGAGGGTTGAGGGAAGTTTTTTTTATTAGAGGTTTGACATGAACCGTTTTGAATGCATCGGGAAAGATACCCGAGGAAAGGGAGTCATTTATGATGGATCTTGCGTGTTCTGTTCTCCTGCGCAGGTGGAAGCGAAAATTTCTTTGAGGGTTGTGGCCGGGCAAGGGTCTAGTGCAGAGCTGGATGGTTTGCGGCAGATAGAAGTTTGAGAAATTGGTCTGGTGATTTTGGACTAGAGGATTCGAACGTTGGTTGCGTAGTGGTCGCAGGCAGTGGGTTGGCCGGTATGGGGGAGGGTTGCCTGGTGGATGTAAGAGAGCCAGTTTGGTTGTTAGAGCATCTGTTCTTTCGAGAGCCGTGGCGTAAAAGTGGAGAGAGAGTGAGTCGCACAGTGATTGTGAGGGGGTCGGGACGGTCATAGTCCATGCCGGTTTGGTGAATTCGGAGATGATTTTGTGAAGTTCTTTGCTGGGGTTTTTGCAGTCTAGGATTCGGGAGTTGTAGTGGGCTTTTTTTGTTTTCCGGATTTCGGCCTTGTACTGATGAAGGTGTCGGGCCAAGGTGGCTCTGCTCTCCTGGGTTTTGTCTTTCTGTCATTTGCATTCTAGGTATTTATATAGTTGTTTAGTGGTCTTCAACTTAGGTGTGAACCATCTAGGGAACAGGCCACGGCGGGCTGATGGTTTGCAAGAGGGTGTGAGCCGCATTAGTGAGGTGTTGAGCCATGAGTCAAAGGCGTCGGGGGTTAGTTGTTTATTGAGTTGGCAGGTAGGTGGTGGAGACTGGGGGAGTGCGTTGGCTATGTCAGGAACAATTATTCATTTTTTCCAGCATTTACATAGATTTGGAAGTTCAAATTCGAGTACGGGAAGGGGGTCGGGTGAGCGAAAGGCAAATAAAAACAATGAAGTGATCGGACCAGATGATAGGAGTGGGGGGATTTAGATGTATCTGATTGTGGGAGCTAAAGATGGCATCAAGGGTGTGTCCTTTATAGTGAGTCGGGCCGTTTATGTGGGTTTGGAGGTTAATTGTGTCTAGACCGTCAACCATAGAGTGTGTCATAGGGTTGGTGGGGATGTCTAGCCATATGTTGAAGTCTCCAAGAAGGGTGAGGTTAGGATGGTTTAGATGAAGGGTGGCAATAGAGTCACAGAGGTTGTTTGAGAATTGTCTATCGTAGCCAGGGGGTCTGTAGATTATTAGGAAGCTGAGTGAGAAAGACGGGGATAGGGATTGTTTAACGAGGAGTGATTTGCAAGAAGGAATGAAAGGTTGGTTGTCGATGATTGAGGCATGGAAGTGAGACTTGAAGACGAATGCTATTCCCCCACCTCTAGAGGGACGGTTCAGTGGGATGAGGGAGTAGTCGGGGGGGAAGGATTCATTGGCGATTGGGGCGAAGTCGTCAGAGAACCAAGTTTCGGTGATGAAAACCCGGTCTGGTTTGTCAGAGGCGAGGAGGTCAAAGATGCAGTGTCTGTTTTTTGCTACGGATCGGGCATTAAATAGGATGCAGTTCACTTTGGTAGGTGAGGTTGGTGTCGGAGCTGGAGCGGAAGGGGGTGAGGGGTTAGAGTGGAAACCAGAGAGGGGGAGGAGTACGGTGGTTGATGATCGATGGGAAAAGCGCGCGAGCAGAAAAGTTGGCAGGTTTCAGGTGGGAGTGGGTGGATGCGTGTGTTAGGAAGATTGGGTTTGGCCCGGGGGATTTGAAGGTGGGGTGTGGGCGGTTAGGAGTTTCAGTTGCAGTTGGTGAGAAATCGAGGGAGAGGGGTTTCAGGAAGGTTGAAGCGAAGGGGAAGGTGGTGATTGGGGAAAAGAGGTGGTGGGTCGCGACAGGGGAGGCAAAGAGTGCTGAGAGATTGAGGGGGATCAGATACATTTCCTCTTTAGTGACTTTGTTGCGATTGGTGTGTGAGAGAGGGTAGGGGGGTCAGAGGGGGAGAGGGATGAGGCTTCTGTTCTTGGTAGGGTTAGTCGTGCAGTTTTTAGGGAGAAGAAAGGGTGTGGTCAGGGGATCGGGGGGGGAGATGGTGGGGTTTGTGGGAAAGGTGGGGGGAAAGGCGGGGGGAAATGGCCTATCGATCCCTGAAGTCTCAGCATGGTGTTAGACTTAGGTGGCATATTGCTGGGTGCCATTGCACAGAAACCTTCCAGGCAGGTGGCATAGCTTTGAAGTCTAGATTGGCATCCAGATCGTGTGAATGTTCGTGGATCAATGTGTTATCGCTGGCACCGTTTAAAGGGGTTCCAGGGTGGCTAGGTCTGTCCAAGGACGATAAAGTAATCTCTTTCCATGTGACATATTTCCTGTCGAGGACCCTAAAGGGCGTTCAATTTACCATTGTTCCTTTGATGCGTGTTACTGTCAGTGGGATTGCTCCCAAATATGGCAGTCCCTATCGCTTGGTAGAGTTTGTTTCAAATCAGGGCTTGGTCCCTGTGCTTGATGGGTGACTCCCTGGCATGCATTGGGGTGCTCAAGTGTGTATTATTAATCCGTCTTTCTATGCACTGTCTTCATGAACGGGTTCCACTGGCATCCCTGAGCAGTGCATTGCTAACGTTGAAGCAGGTGACATACCTCGCCCAGGAATGTGGTGTTGATCAGAAGGGCATCCTTACTTTTTGAAAGGCTTCTTTGTGCCACTTACCCCAGTCCTACTGATTGGAGGCCTTGATCGTACCCCGTAGGTCCTCAGACAGCTTAGAGATGAATCGTGCATTGTGATTGCCCATGCAAGGATATATTCGCCCCCCTGGGTCACATTGTGGAAGTGTTGCATCTTTGATGTCTTACTTTCTGGATTTGTACTTAAAGAACTCCAGGTCTCCTTTGAAGAATTTGCACGTTTCCCTTGTCCAGCATAAACTACTACCCTGCCGTCTCCATATCAAGGGAAGTAGTCTTATGCAGCACCCTCCTGCCAACAATGTTGTCTTTGCTATATGTGACTGCATAAAAACCGGGTGGCAGGGTGTTTGTGGGATAGAAGGGAAGGCAGGCACCCAAACCTGTGGTGTGGTGTTAATGAGTGCAGGCCACCTGTGTGCCGGTATGGATTGTTTGTGTTCGGGTGGGGCGGCTACACAAGGGGTGAGGGAGTTAGCAGAAAGTACAGCAACAGGGTTGAGAAAACAGAAATGGGTGGGTGTTGGTAGCAAATAAACTTCGTAGGGTCTGTTTAATAGGCTAGAGCTTAAGTGCCGAGAGATGGGTAATGAATGTTGTATAATGCTGCAAGATTTGAATCATCAGGAGTTAGTGGGGGAGGAGTAACACGGGATGGAAGAGTGGGATTGGGGCTCAGAAATTTACTTTTATGTGTGGGAGGGTCCTTACTTGGCTTCAGAGATGGTGGTCTACTTCCATGGGACATAAGAGAGGAGCTGGGCACCCAGAGTAGGCACCGCCTGATTGTTCATCCGCAGGAGGTCATGTGACTTGACAGGCAATAGACCAAATTCTGTGTACAATTTTGATTTGGTGGTTGTAGCACCTGTTCACTATAGGAGTGGGGAGGGAAAGGTTTTGATATTGTAAGTACATGCAGCCCTTTAGATACAGGGTCTATTGGCCACTTTTACTTCCTAGAAATAGGCAAATGCTTCCAAAAATGAAAAATAGAGATTACAATACTCTCAACCAAAATGTGAGAAACAAAATGTGAAACAGACCAATAAGTGCAGCTTCATGCATATCTTTGGACCAGCAGTGGATGTAGTGCCACAGCAGGAGACTCCACTATTATTACTGCCTAATATAGAGAGGTCAACATGATTCGTTTAATGTGCATGCATGACTAGGTGTAAATTAATATTTATTGCTGAACCATTTCTATTTTACATTTAAAACATGTGACTGCCTCATAAAATACTTCCATTCTGAATGGGACTTCTTTTTTTATTCCATAAAAAATAATTTGACACCCAACTTTACAAAATAGAAAATAAAATACTCCCACTTCAAATTCTTATCTAGACCTCTGCATACTTGGGTGCATGGGTTTGAGGTTCCCTAATTAGGACGTACAGTAGACCAGAGCGTTTTTAGGTGCCCAGCCCAAGTAGAAGGCGAGGCATACCGATCACGTCATTCCTTGTGATGTTAATCATGGTGCATTACTAGTTATACACTCCAGTAAGTTTAAGACCATGTCTTGAGCTGTTTTCCTCACATGCAGAGATGCTTAGGTACAGATTTCTAGAGTCTGGTAGCCAATAGTGAAAACTAGGACCTACTTGTCTTTTCCTGTTAAAATGAGCCAATAGAACTAGAGTAGTGTTATTGGATCATACAGTCCTGGACGGTGTGTAATGCTGGAATTTTCCTTTTGAAGGAAACTGGGTAAGCGTGGCGGGCATTGCAGAGGGTTTTGAAATACATTCTTCTCTTGCTGGGCAGACAGTAGAGCATGCAACGTACTGGGTTTATGTATTCAAACCATTTCATCCATGATGTATTTTGGTATTCTAAGATAGAGGCTTATTACGGGTGCACAGAAATTTGACCGAAACACCCCCATCCTGCGCAAACTACATTGGCTTCCTCTCCAGGTCAGGATAATGTTCAATACTGCATGTATCATCTACAAAGCAGTCACGAGTAGCACACCAGCGTACCTGGCAGCTAAGCTCCACCTTTCTGTTGGCACATGCTCCTCGTGCAGCAAATCCACCACCTAGCTTGAATCACAACTTGTCCGCAATCAGAGGGTCCACAAATAATCCTTCTCTTGTTATGCACCCATCAGTGCTCCAGATAAGATTTTGAAGTTAGAGTATTTTATTCCCTACTTTTTCAAGTTGGGAGTAAGATGATTTTAATTGGGGTAAAAAAGTAAGTCCCATTCGGCACGGGAGTATTTTATAAGCGAGTAAAAATATGTTTTAGCTGTAAAATAGAAATGCTTTGTAATAAATATTTCTTTGCACCAAGATCCTCATGAACATTAAAAAGATACATTTGTACCTTTTCAGATCAGGCAGCCAGACTAGAAGACGTTATTCCTGTGGCATCATTTGTACTACTGGTCCAAAGATATCCATGGAGCTGTGTGGATGAAAATAGAGGAAAGCCTCCTATGTATCGGTTTTACAGTTTTGTTGGGAGTATTGTTACTCGCTATTTTTATTTTTGTGGTGTATTTGCCTATTTTTAAGGAGTATAAGTAGCCAATACACCCCTTATATCTAGGGCTGACCCACACAATTCTTCAATGCATGGCTTATTCAACAACCATTGACAATGGACTAATTCCAATGGATGCACATACCGACGCACAGACCTCAACTCACAGTATTCTACAGTTAAAAGACCACATCCTAAATACTGGCTACCCACACTCTGTACAGAGCTCCGTTGCTATTGAGCTAGGCCTGTGCCTTAAACAATCAAAATAAAATAAATATAAAGAGGAATTTGATTAATCCAGTCATTTTAGCACCAATGACGTCATAGCCATGGTTGTGTGTGTGAAGGATAAATATGGTATGATGTGTGAGAGAGTGCCAGATTGTCAAAAACAAGTTTCGACAATGTCTTTTAAATGTGTCCGAATATGAGGCTACTGTCTGCTGTGGTACTTTGATTTCATACTGTGAAGGAAGGCACTGACCATGAGCCTATCTTGTGGGGCCAACGGATAGTGGCGTTGTAATACTACTCTTAATTGCAGCAGGATTTCTTCCTCCATCTGGCAGTGTACCACATGTTGGCATTAATGTTGATGACAGCTCGGGGTCTATTGGGGCACCGGATATCATGCATTGGAAAACAAGATGACAAAGTTCAGGCCTCAGTATCTTCAGAGGCCTATGTGTGTGTAAAATATTATGTGGCATAAATCCGTTCTCTGTTTCAAAAAGACTGTTGTAAATCTCAGGTTTATGGTTGAGTCATCGGCTGGAAATGATGTGTCTTTCTCTGCAAATAGCCTGGTTGGGTATTCTTTGTGGTCACGATGGGAAAAAGAGTAATGGAGTGGGGCCTTGGACTTGTTCCATGATATCACCTTTTCTATGGTTTTCAGTTCTCCTTCGACCTTGTCCTGCTTATCAAAGGGTACCTGTCTGGGCCTCAGAGCTCATGGTTGAACTTCTTGTTGATGTGAAATATGATAACAGTGTGTTTTATGCAACCAATCACCATAAACATGTTTTGGAATTCTTCACGAAGTTAGTCCAAAGCAGAGGGGAAGACATTAAAGGTGAATCTGGTGAGGTTGAAGCATAAGATTTTGCTTCCCACTTCTTTGTTTGGAAGACCCTCACCCACCGAGCAGTAGGTGAGTCCTGGCCTTTAGGCCTGTACTACTGCCAAAAGCCTGCTTGCCCTTAACTTCATTTACCCCAACACCTTCCCCATAATGTTAATTAATTTAACCTGACCCATCCCCCACAATTTTAATTAACTTATTTCAAAAACACACAAAAAACAATCCTGCCTGCCCTGTCCGTACCCTAGACCCTCCAGCAAACCTCCTCACCAACCTCTGGTTGGTGCTGTTCGGGGGTCATGTGACCCAAACAACCTCACCAAGGAAAACAACCAAAATAAGGCGAGGGAAAAGCATTTTCCCCCCTCGGCTTTGTTTGGAAGACCCTTTCCCACCGAGAAGCAGGTAAGTCCAGGCTTTTAAGCCTGTAGCACTGAAAAAAAGCCAACTTTGCCTTAACTTAATTTAATCCGACCCACTTCCCCTTCATTTTAATTAATTTAACCCGAATCCCATGCCCCTTAATTTTAATTAATTTAACCCAACCCCTTCATTTTAATTACGTTAACCCAACTGATTCCCTTCAACTGTAATTAATGTAACCCTTTATCCTTTAACTTTCATTAATTTAACTGAAAAAAACAAGACAAAAAACACAATCCGCCTTCCCAAACCAACCCCCAACCCTTGATTGGTGATGTTTGGGGTCATGTGACTAAAACAATAGCCACAAGGAAAACACCACAGCAAGGGAAGACCATTTTGCTTCTTGCTGCCTCATTTAAAAGACCGTCGCCAACCGAGAAACAGGTAAGTCCATACCTTTAGGCCTGTACCACTGCCAAAAGCCCCTTTTCCCTTACCTTTATTTAAGCCAATTCCTTCCCCCTTAATTTTAATTAATTTTACTGGATCCCCACCCCTTAATGTTAATAAATGTAACCAGTCCATTCGCCCTTTCATTTTAATCAATGTAACCCTAACCCTTACCCCTTATTTTTAATTTACTTTAACCCTAACTTTATTTAATTTCACGCTTTTAATAAATCTGAAAGAAACCCAATCCTGCCTCCCTGAGACCCTCCCCCAAACCTCCCCCCTTGCCCGATTGGTGTTGTTAGGGGTCTGGAGAACCAAATAGCAATTTTACTGGATCCTCCCAGGGCAGACTTGCTCAGGCGAAGGGCAGTGGATAATGGCGATTCCTGTTGGCCCATTGGCCTGGCGCCCTACCCTGCAGCCCTACCACCCGCAACCCATAGAACTTTGCCAAACAATAACAGTACTGAGTTGGTCTTCTCCTGCTTTTAAACTTAGCCACATAGGGACTGTACTGGTTTGGTTTTCCGCTACGTTTGAGTATAGCCATATCAATCTGCAGTGGTTTCAATCTACCCTGCTATAGAACTTAGCCATACAAGAACTGTATTGATTTGGTTTTCTGATGCTTTAGAGTTTAGACACATTAAACCTGCAGTGGTTTCAATCTGTACTGCTTTAGCACCTAGCCACACAAGAACTGTACTAGTTTGGTTTTCCGCTGCTTTTAAGTTCAACCACAATAAAACTGCACTGGTTTAATCTATACTGCTTTAGAACTTAGCCAGACAAGAACTGTACTGAGTTGGTTTTGTGATGCTTTAGAGTTTAGCCACACTAAACCTGTATTGGTTTCAATCTGTACTGCTTTAGAACCTAGCTGTAGAAGAGCTGTACTGGTTTGGTGTTCCATTGCTTATAGGTTTAGCTACACTAAAACTGCACCAGCGTAATCTATACTGCTTTAGAATTTAGCCACACAAGAACTGTACTGGTTTGGTTTTCCGGCTGCTTCTAAGTTTAGCCACATTAAAACTGCACTGCTTTAACCTAATGCTTAAAAATGTGGCCACACTGGAATTGTACTGATTTGTTTTTCCACTGCTTCTAAGTTTTGCTACACTAAAACTGCACTGGTTCGATCTATACCGCTTTAGACTGTAGCCACACAAGAACTGTACTGATTTGGTTTTCTGCTGCTTTTGAATTTACCCACATTAATATTGAACTGGTTCAATCTATACTGCTTTAGCATTTAGCTACACCAGAACTGAACTGATTTGTTTTTTCTGCTGCTCTTGAATTTGACCATGCTAAAGCTCCACCGGTTCAATCTGAACTGCTTTGGGACTTAGCCAGACAAGAACTGTACTGATTTAGTTTTCTGCTGCTTTATAACCTAACCACATTAAAACTGCACTCGTTCAACCTATACAGCGTTAGAACTTAGTCTCACAAGAACTGTACTAATTTGTTTTTTCTGCAGCTTTAGAACATAAGTACAAGGCGGAGACCCAGTTGGCTACCCTTGGATGTAGCAATAGTTGGGGACTTGTAATCAAACCAGTAATGTGGAAAAAAACATCTTTCTAAACATATATCAAAGACGGTAGAAACCGGAAATATAGAAAAATACAATTTATTAAGAAGCAATGTAAAGAGCCACCAAATAGTGGTCTTCAAAAAAGGATCAATCGAAGAAAATCAAACTAATATTTCATGTGTAATCAAATATACAAGGGACACATCCATTATTTTAATTTTTGTACAGTTGATCATATCATACAGGACTATTCATAGTTCGTGGATGACACAATCCAATTTTTGTCAAATCCCACATCTACAAAAGTGTCAGAAAGATGTTTTTTTTACACATTACTGGTTTGATTATAAGTCCACAACTATTGCTACATCCAAGGGTAGCCAACTGGGTCTCTGCCTTGTACTTACATTTTTGTCCTCTCCCAGGTTGGCCCCCTATAAAAAAGAGGACCCCCTTATATATGCTTGTTTAAGCTATCAACTAGCTTTAGAACTTAGCCACACAAGAACTGGTAATGAGTTGATTTTCTGCTGCTCTCAAATTCAGCCACACAGGATCTGTACTGATTTGGATTTCCACTGCTTTTGAATTTGGCCACACTAAAACTGTGCTGGCTTAATTTACATTAGTTTTGAACATGGCCAGACAAGAAATATGCTGATTTGGTCCTCTGCTACTTTTGAACGTTGTCACACTAGGACTGTGTTGATTTGCTTTCTGCCGCTTTTGAATTCAGCCACACTAAAGCTCCACTGGTTAAATATACACTACTTATGAAACTGACCACACTGGAACTACACTTGTTTCAATCTCTGCTGCTTCCGAAATTGGCCACTCTTTGAATGCACTGGTTTCAATCTGTAACACTTTGAGTTTAGCCACACTAGAGGTGTGCTGAATTGCTTTCAGCTGCTTTTGATTTCAGCTACACTCAAACTTCCCTGTTTTTGTTTCTACTACTTTTGAACTTGGCCACAGTGGAACCATCCTGATTTGGTTCCTGCTGCTTTCGAATTTAGCCACACTGGACCTGTGATGGTCTGGTTCCCAATGCTTTGCGCTTAACCTCAATGAAACTTTGCTTGTTTGATCTCTGCTGCTTTTGAATTTGACAATTTTGAACAGTTCTGGTAGGGTCCCTCCTGCTTTTCAATCCAATCCCATTGGGACTGTACTGGTTCAGTCCCTGCTGCTCTTGCATCTACCCACACTACTTCTGTACTGAGTTGGTTGCCTCTGCATTTGAATATAGCCTGTTTGGGACTGTATTGATTTGGTCACTGCAGCCTATGGATTTAGCCACTCTGAAACAGCGCTGATGCTATTTCTGTTGTTTTGATCCTAGCCACTTTCAAACTGTAATGGTTTAATCTTGGTTGCTCTGAACATAGCCAGTTTATGGCACTGGTACTTTGAGGTTAGCAATTTTTAGGTCTGTAAGGACCTTATCTCGTCCGCTTCAGAATTTAACCATATTAAAGATGCTGGCTTCTACCCTGCTGTTTATGAACTTTGATAAACGTGAACCCTGCCTTCTAGATGTTTGCTGCTTTGAACTTTAATACTCTGTTATGTTGACACCTTGAACTTTCTGCACAAAAACCAAGCTGGTTTGAATTCTACCACTCTGAACCTTGACATTTCTGATTTGTGCTTTTGAACTAAACCATCCTGACCCTTGACTATCTAAACTTTGCCATTAACAATCCTGCCATTGGATCTCACTGCTTTTGAACCCGGCCTTTGAGACCTTTAAAATTCTGAATGTTTGCCTCCCAGAATGTCCCTGCTCTATGAAACAAGTGTGCTTCACATCTCGGAATCTGCTTCTTCCAAACCCTACTACATTAATTTGCACAAATCTTTCCAACCCAAAAAAGTGACACCACTGATTTTGGTCACTTGGAACCCCCCCACCTCTGAATCGAGCCACCCAGAACCTTACTTCCTTTAAACGTAACCGCGCTAATCTCTATGGTTGTGAATTTAGCCACCTTTTAAATCTTTGGGACCATTGAATTTAGACACCTTAAACCTAAACAGCTAGTACTCCGCCCTTGGAAACCACCCACTACAACTGCAACTGTTTCCAAAGCATATCCCCACAAACCTCCTAAAACTCCAGAGGCCAAGAAACACTTCACTACAGGAGGGCTTTCGCCACTGACAATCGTGGGCCTCCTCCACCAGGAGCTATAGCCACATCAATGCTTTTGCCACTTTGTTAGACCCACAAACAAACCCGAATCTGGTTTTGTACATGCCCATGCCATAACCGGCATGAATAGAACCACCAGGAGCTAGCAACCAGGGAGCCTACCACCGGAACAGCTTGACGCACAACACAGCAACATCAATAGACCACAGATTCACAACCACTAAACAAACACAAATTCAAGGATGTCAACATACAAAAAGGACAAAAGAATGAGTATGGAAAACAGAACAAAAAAAACAAGAAACTGCCAAACAGAATTCACAAGACATCTAAATCACCACCACCCCCCCTAAATGAACTAAAGATCTAGACCTAGACTAGAACAAAAACATTATACATCTCCTGCTATCTCTCCACCTACATGTCAGCCACATCAGAAATCAAGCAGCCCAAAATAAAGGACCCCGGGAAAGCTAGTGGAGAGCCCACTATTCTATTAAACAGCAGGCACCAACACATAGAACCCGGCAACAGCGAAAACTGTTTCAGAAAGACACCTAGAAGACCAAGAGCTAGAATGGAATCCCGCACCACCTAGACTCCTTACATAACCAGATAGTTGAAAAAAAACTACCATGACAACCAAACATGTAACTACAATGACTCAGAACAGAGAAACCCATCATGCAACCTAATGGAACTCCTCAACAAAGGGACTAATAACACAACAGCACAACTGTCAATAAACAGGCCAGCCCAACAGAGAGTTGAAGGTCTGACGAATGTCACCCCCACCGAAACACTACAAAAAAAGACCTAACAAAGAATACGCCAAACTGCACACACTACACTGCAGCTTATTCAATGTGGGATGCACAATAAAGCACAAAACCGAAATATACAACCTCTTAATCAGAGGTGGCACAGGCGCTTTATGTTCACAGAAACATGGCTCTCAGACAACTACAAAGTAATTCTTCATAAAGCCATACCTGACAACTACAAACTATTACAGCCCAACAGAGAAACTGGAAGAGGAGGAGGAATCGGTCTAGTACAGACAAATCACATCAGCTCCTCATCACCCCTCCACAACACACATAGAAGACTGTAAATCACTCCTAATCAACCTCAAACTCCATGACCAATTCAACTTCCGCTTCTTCATATTGTACCGACCACCTACCTATAACCCAAGTTTTCCCACAAAACTTGCTGATGCCGTAGCTAACCTTTCCACAAATCACGATATCATAATAGTTCTAGGAGACTTCAACATCTGGTTCGAAAAAGAAAATGAAACCACAACTAACTCTCTCAGCAACCCTACTCGAAACACTTCATCTCAAACAAATAGTGAATGCAACCACTCACAGAGCTGGACACACACTAGATGCAATTTTCCACAGGATTGGACTGCTGCCCCTCTGGTACCAATCGTATGGAGTGACCACCATATGATCCATTTCACTGTCAAGACACCGAGCTACATGATGCCCAAAAAACATAAAACTCCAGTCAACAACAAAAAAAAAGAAACTGAAAATATCCTCTCAGGAAGGAGGGTTTTTTGGAAAAAAATATCTTTCTCCGAAATTTCATTGTTGCTTTACTATGTGCTTGTGAAGTAAGAATGTTGAGAATGCAGTCAATACCAGCAGTTATTGACTGCACTCCGAACATTCCGATTGGCTGAAAGGAGGTCAATAATGATCTCGAAGTGCTACTAAAATATATAGATGGTTATGTATTTTTATAAGAAGCTGCTCAGAAGCTACTTTTCTGTTGAACGTTCAGCCTCACTGCTAAATGATAACCTGGCCTTTTTGTAAATCCTTTCTTTGACATTGGATTTAGAGCTGCTTTAGGGGGCTTAAGGAGGACCACCTTTGAGCATACAGGCCAGTTCCCTGTGTCACAAAACACCACTACAATATGACTTCACCCTATGACCCTGTCAAAGTTCTGGGTCCTCCTGCTTTGCTCCTTTGCTATTTTGCATGCTTTCAAAGCGCACATTGAGGTCTTATTCCTAATAATTTAAAATTTCAAATAGTATTGCTTTGTGTGATGGCCTTTTTTCTTGTTCGTTTCGAGTGCAGGAATCAGCTTGCTCCTGACGTAAATTCGAGTGTGTGTCTTACCATGAGACCAATCCAGTCCATAGTTGTTGTCAAGTGATTTCACCAGTGCCACCCACTACCTGTCTGTGCATGACTTAGGAATCCTAGGCGGGTATGTGCAGAAGACACACCTCCAGAATAATTCAGATCGTCTGCCAGTTTCACACAAATCTGCAATGGATCACATTCCTAGATGTCCACGGCATCTCAGATGTGCTCCTGATACAGTACACCTCAAACTCAAAGCCTACAACTGGAGCAAATCAGGAGTTGTCTGGAGCATCTTTGTTCTGCTCAAATGCGATTCACAAAGATATGCTCGAGAGCATCTCAGGCATGCTGCAGGCAGCTGCGAACGTGTTCTAGTTGCAGCTTTCGGAAACACGTAGCAGGGCAGCAGGAGCAAATCTGTGGCGCTCAGGGCATCTCGTGATTTGCCTTAGCGCACATCTTTAGGGATTAGACACCCTGGGCCTGATTCACAGAGCGTTTTCCTGTGGAATTGCGCCATTTTAAAGCACTTCTGTCAATCAGCCCCCCTGTGTCTAGGCACTGCATGGTAGTCCTCTGTGACTCGGTCTCTGCAATGTGGCACCCCTTCTGATGAATTCTGCATGGTGTGCCATTGATCCCTTGAAGATGGTACTCACATTCGGGGCACTGTATCATCATTTTAGATCCTCCCAGCCTTTACCGATTGGCAGGCCACTCTGAACTGAGCTATCCACAGATCCTCGAGCAGTGAAAAGCTTGGGAGCACACCCTATACGACTTACTGCCCAGCCTTGCAGCCCGGGCATAAACAAAGTGCAACAGCCAGTGGCTCAAGACCCTACCCCTACTCTGAATTATTCTCTGCCCCCTACCACCAGAGCTGTTTGCAGTTAGCAGAAAGGATGTTAAAGGTGAGGTCTTCACACCTGAAAGAGGTGCACAGTGCTCAGCAGCAGCTGCTCCCACTGTAGCTCCTCAGAGAAGTACGCCCAAGCTGGACTAAGACCTCTGCCTCCAATAAATTAAGCTAAGGCTATTGGGCAACAACTGGCCACTCCTATTTCTGATGCTTTCAAAGCAGCCCTTGCTCTGTTAGCTTGGCGTAATAGGATCTGACATGACGGTGCGAAATTGGCTCTTTCAGATGTGATCTTTCTGTGCTGACTGAGCCTAATGTGATCTGACCGTAGTCTGTTAAATAGGCCTAAACAGAGTTAACCTAACCTCTCTGTGCTAATAGGGCCTAATAGGATCTTAACTTACAGCACTAACAGGACCTAATGTGATCTGTCCTTTCAGCCCTAACTGGGCCTAGAGCAGTGGTCTTCAAACTTTTTTGGCCGTGGCCCCCTGAGCAAAATTTGGGCAGGTCGGGACCCCCCAGAAATGCCAAATGGACAGTATATATTGCGCGCCGTCACCTGCTCCCATCACAGTTGCTGGGCTCCCTCATCCCACTCCTACTCAGTCCCTGGTCTCTCCCCACCCCATCACACACCCTGGGCTCTCTCACCACTATCCCATGGTTCCCACCCATTGTGCTCCCACCATAGTCCCTGGTTCTCCCCATCCCGTTCCCAACACAGTCTGAGGGCCAGTGGAGGCTGGCGATTTTTTTAAGTGGAGGGGCATAACCATTTCTCCCAAAAATGCCATAGCGACCGAGCATAGTGAGGGAGACCGAACCAATAAAGAAGGGTTCGGGGGGGTTTCCCCTGTGAATGTTTTTTAAATAATGGGTTCAAATGTTGCATTGTAGTGCATACGTTTAACAAAAAAATTGGTAAATGGCCAAACAGTTTGCAATTGGTGCTGGGGGAGCCCAGGGAGCAGGCATGACATTTTTTACTGGACATCTATGATAGATGCCCAGTAAAAAGATACCATCCCTGTCCCCTGAGCCCCACTGGGCCTAACACAATCAACATGATTATGTGTGTATGCAAGGCGCTGTACATTCATACAGCAATCACTCTATCATTCAAACGAGCATCCATCACCATACACTCACTCATAACATAAGCATACACGCATCCATACACATGTTTAAATAAAAACAATGAACATAAACGTACCTTCTGCATTGGCCTGCGTGTGGGTGCTGAAATACCCTGCTCCAAGCTGCTCTGTCCGTATGTGCGAGGAGGCACAGGAGCTCCGCCTCGGACATACAGTGCCCCAGCCAGCATTTCCAATGAGCTATGCAATGCTGGCGAAGCAAAACGCCCCAGTACTTGGATGGCTCAGTGAGCATGTGCAGCTGGAGAACTAAACTGAACTGTCAAAGGGAAACAGTGTTACCCTTTGACAATTCAGCCAGCCCAGGAGCATTACATCAGCTGGAAAAAGCTCCTCCATAATGGGTTAGGGGCCACCTGGTGGGCACCCCCTCGCCATTATGGGTGAGCCGCCAGTCTCTGACTGGCCTATAGGGCAATGCCTGTACCAAAAATTTAAAATGCTAGTGTTGGCCAGTCAAAATGGGCCACCATTTTGGCCAATGTGGACCAGTTTGATGAGTTACTTAACTATGCAGTTAGTAATTTTGACCATTGTTGCTGAATATATCACAATTAACTTACATTTTAATACAAAGCACCCCCTTGGGTACTATTGACACAGTGGGCCTCATTACAATCCTGGTGGTAGCTGTGCCAGTAAAACCGGCACGGCTGCTGCCGGATTTGCATCCGTGTCCGGCACCCGCGAATGCGCAATTACCGGGACATGCCGAGTTAGGCGTACCTGAGAATTGCCCTTTCAAGTGTGCCGGTACCGGTAGATTCCCCATAGGGTAGATTCCCCATAGGGCTCAATGGGAATGGGGAGCACGGTGCCGGTGCATCCGACGAGCTGTGCTCGTGGGTGCCGCACGTCTTGCCAGGTCAGACCTGGCGGGCTGTCAGGCAACCGCGAGCACAACTCTTACTGTGGTGGTACGGTAGCAACGGTGCCGCTAGCTTACCAGCACCGTTGTTACCGTACCGCTATTGCTGTAATGCGGCCCAGTCTGTGACTATAGGAATTAATATCCATTTACAACTGCAGGCCACTTTTTCATTATTGCCTGAGACAGTTTCATGCTTCAGTCCGACCATGTGAGCCACCGCTGCCCATTTCTTCCAATCTAAAAAAAAATATATATTTTCTTTTATATTTCATGCTGAGCTCTCAGGGCCCCCCAGGGATGCACCCGCAGACCTCTGGGGGGTCGCGCCCCGCAGTTTGAATACCGCTGGCCTAGAGGGAACTCACTTGACTGCGCCTAATGGGATCTGAAATTAAAATCGTAAATGGCTTTAATAAGGTTCTGGCAGTTATAACTGAGCCTAATGGAATCTGACCTTTGTGCTAACTGGCCATAATGGATTCTGGACAGGAAGTTATAATAGCATAGACTGTACAACTGCAACAGTTTTCCAACTGGGGAGTCACTGAAACAAGAACTGTTGTGCAAACAGGTCACAACAGAAACGGGGATTTATTTGTTAACCAAGAAGCACAACAAATGCTAATGATGTGTTGCTCTCTGTTTTGAACGAATGTTAATGGCCCAATGTTCCTGAAAATGTTCAACGTGGCACCAGATTTCTCGAAAGCCTCGAACACACACTCGTTCGAAGGTGTTTTTTAAACCTGATACATCTCTGACAAATGTCACTTGCCTAACCTGATAAAAAATGCCAATTTCTGTGAAAAAAAAAGATAATATCCCACTGTTGTATTTAAAAAAGCTTGAAGTTGGCTGTAAATTGCACAATGTTTCAAAATGTTGAGCCATTTTTCAAAATAATGTCAGGGGTGAAAACGTCCTCCCCTTAGAAGGAATGGTACACTTTGCACGACTTCAAGTTTTCGTTCCCACGAGGGTGGCGGTGCATGCGGTGCTCTGATTCGTGTTCATTCTCGTGCCCCTTGCTTGTTGGACTCTTGATAATCCCAGACAGGCGGCTCCGTGGGGTCCAGCATTTAACACAACATCTGGTGGTTTCAGAAAACCCCTGCAGTGAGGTCTGCAATGGTAGCATCCAGCTCAGCAGTGCTGCTACTGTCTGCCTCAGGGTGCTCATAATGGCCTCCCCACACTGGTCAGCGATCATGTGGAGAGCGCATGAAGAGACGTCTTTATGGGAGGGCAAAAGGGGCAGCTGCCCCGGCCCCCATCTTGGAGGGGGCCTCACAGGCTGCCTGAGCTGATGAAGTCAGTTTCCCTTGTTCTTTAACTTAAATAGCACACATCAGGATAGTTCATGGCATGCTGCCCAGGCTCTAAACCTATTGTTGACAAGTACATTCTGCTCCGATCAATTCATCCCGTAATGCGTTCTGTCTTCACTGTGGTATACATAGATTGGGCGTTCACTGTGGCTCATTTTGATGGCTATGAGGCAGCATATCAAACTATGGGTTGTGATGGGGATTGGGAGGGGGGGGAGGTGCGTCCAGGTATTCTGGATTCCGTAATTCGTTTGGTTCAGTGGAGGGGGGCCCCCAAAGTGGTATGTGCACCTGGCCCCAAAAGTGCTTAAGATGGCCTTGTGCGCGCAGTTTTGTACAGGCGGAGACAAGAGCTGTGAAATCATCCTTCCAAACAAGATGTGGGCTGCAACACGGACTCCTGGGGAGCAATTAGGAGAACCATGCGCTGTGACAACATTATCCGAGGTAGATGGAACGAGACACAAACAGAAGCAAAAACCCAATGACAGGAGCATAGCGCAGACGCGCGCACGGTGACGCCATTATTGCCGAGCTAATGGGGCTCTGCCACTCAATACCTCGCCTTTGAAACCATAGCTCTTAATCATGGGCAGCAGCCAGTCCGCAGGCGCTGCACTTTGGTCCACTTTAATGCCGAAAGGGGCATCCTCTGATTGCTGAACGTGCCCCGCTCCAGTGCATGGGAACGGGCAATTATCAGCCGTGCTGCCACTCGCAACAGTACGTACATCAGTGTTTAACAGCAAAATCAGTTTGGCCATTGATCTGAATGTTTTTCATTAGCCTGCATTAAGAGACTCCTGGATTTCCAATACCCGACTCACACCAGTGACCAGCAGTCTTTTTCATGGGCGCATATCCGGGTGGTGTCCACTCACTGCAGGCCAGCCAGGGGGCAGAGTACTTAATGAGGGGTGAAACGACGCAGAGTCTTAGCTAATTTAATTGTTGTGTGTGGTTTCCATAAGAAGATATCTTCTGCCTACAATTCTCAAAGGATGTTTGCCCATTGGGAATTGGTCATGCACACAGCCATCCTCATGGTGAGACCCAGCTTCCCGTCCCAACCCCGCCTGTTCTAAAATTCCGGAAGCGAAGAGATAACCTTACCACAGCCAGGTACGGCGTCAGGGCCTTTCAACATTTTCAAATAAAAGGGGCCTTGAACCGCAGGAGGGCCTCCGGCAACTGCTCCCATGTTTCCAATCACCATTCTTATAATAGAGCAATACATGATTTCATTTGCTGCAGACCTTCAGGCTGTCACGTGCGCTTTGCATCGACAAGCTTCGTTTGCGAGAGCCCTTCAGGCTGCCACTTGGAAGTGGGGACCTGAAAGGCTCCAGCAAATGAAGCTTTTAACACGAGTGCTGGAAAGCAACCATTTGAAACAAAGAAATACACCCGTGAGCTACTATCCGCTGATTATCATTAGACGGCCAGCTAGCAAGGAGATGAAACTCTAAATGCCCACTTAAAAGCTGTACATCCTTGTTTGACAGCAAGGGGCTGATGAGGAGAAACCAGTGTTAAAAGGAAACAAGGTGATAATCAGTGGGCATTTAGTGTTTCAGCTCCCTGAGGGATGGCAGTCTCATGATAATCGGTGGCTATTATCCATCAGTGTATTTCTTTGTCTCTGTTATAACGTATGCACCCCAGGGGTGCCTGAGACTGCTTTTGGCTCCAAGTGGGGGCCCCCAACCATTATGTATTTATTTGTATTTATTTGATGAACATTTCTGGGAAAACAATGCATTTTTCGCACAAATAAAGTACAAAACCTTTGGACGAGCATTCCAGAGTAAGGCAGAGAGAAGAGGAAGAGATCGGAAATGAGAGGAAGTTCAAGGCGCATGAGAGTTGGCAAGGAGGTGCGTTGAGGATGATTGTAGTGAGCAAGGAGGATAGTAGGAAGTGAAATTGGCTGATAGGTAGGGTGGGGCAAGTTTTTGTACTGTTTTGAAGATGATGAGAATGAGTTTATACTTTGCCCTGTGTATCATAGATAACCAGCCTAACTGACGACGGGTTGGGCAGGTGGAGGTGAAGCGGGAAAGGCTGAAGAGTGTATGAACAGCAAAGTTGAGGACTTTATCGAGAGGTAAAAAAGCATAGCTGGATAGCCCATAGAGTAGAATGGCACAGAAGTCAGATTGAGAGAGTACTAAATAGGAGATTAGGTGTTCAGCAGTGTTGAAGGGAAGACGTCTTATTTTTCTGATGTTGAGGAGATTAAGGGGCTGATTCATGGAATTTCGTGCAGAAATCACGCAAGGGCCACACGCCGAGAAGGACACTGTGCGAGCCTGTGCGCAGAAGAAAAAATGCGTGCCCCGTGTAGTCATGGAATTGTTTGCGCAAAGTAACCATATTCGCAAGTCGTGGCCGGGAAGCCCCAACATACCCACACGCAAAGCAGGAAACTACCAGATCAGCTACTTTTACACACTCCACCGGGCGTGAATACACACACCCTTCACCTTCAAACAGTGCATGAGGCCCCCTGAATCAGGCCTGAGACTCGGATAGCCTGCGCGGTGCCCCCTGTAACTGTATCCGGCTCCCCGACAACATGCATATGAAAATTTGCAACACGGTAATAACTCTGGAAATGTGCGTGCAAACCCACGTAACATGTTCCTGCCCCTACTACACAGCTCACACGCACCCCTACATTACATCAGAACCCTGATTGAATACACAAACCTGAAAACCGACATGCAATCCCACCTGCACCCTGAAAATCCTATGCACAAGTGTACTTACGCCAGCCATCGGGTGGCGGATCCTATGAAGGACTTGCATGGGCCTTTCCCTGCCAAGACGTTGCTCGATTGATTTCATGAAACATCTCTTGCCGTGCAATAGTGGGCGTACAAGGGACTGCCTGCAGGCTGTCACTTGGAACGCCCACTTCTTCGCAAGTTATTCCCCATTTCTGGTGTTCTGCTCCTTTTCCCAGCCCTCTGCGCAGGCCACACCCACCCTCGGCTCAGAGGCTTGCACATGGCCCTTGATGGCTGACACAGGCGTGCCAGGCCAGCTCGAAATCCACGCAAGTCCAGGAGAAGTTCAGCGCATTCGATTCCATGAATCAACAGAGTTACGCATGCAGATTAGGCACAAGTAGCCAATTTTCTGCGCTAACATTTCCATGAATCGGCCCCTAAGTCTTTCTGCAGTGGCAGATTTGGAGAAGACAAGCAAAAAGTTCTGAGATGGGTTGAAGACGACACCAAGGTTGCGAGCAGAAACAGAGTAGAGAAGGTAGTCAAGAGAGAAGAATTGAAGAGGGGGAGAGGAAGAGATAGCCTGGATGGGAAGTAGAGAACTTGTGAAGTTGAGCATGAGTAAGTGAGATACCATCCTGTATTTGATGGCAGAGAGGCAGTTAGACATCTTTGACCCTAGATCGTCAGATGGGCAGGGAAAGGAGAAGATCTATGGGTCATCAGTGAAGAGTTGAAAGGAGAAGCCATAGAAGGAGATCAAGGTGCCAGGAGCAGAGGTATAGAGAGTGAGGAGAAGTGGACCCAGGACTTAGCCTTGGGGAACACCAACAATAGGGAGGAGGTGAGTGGGAAGGTAAAGATATTTCAGGACACCTGGAAGTATCTGAGGGTGAGATATGAAGCAAACCAAGCAAGGGCCTTGTCCGTGATACCTAGAAATGATAGAATTGAGAAAAGGTCAGAAAGTTTGCCCATATCCAAGGCAGCAGAGGGGTTGAGAAGAATAATAGTTAAACAGTTAGCATGACAAGCGGAAGAGATGTATCTGCTGACATTGAAGAGAGCTGGCTCAGCACAGTGCAGAGGTTGAAAGCCAAATTGAAGAGGATCCCAGATATTGTGTGTGTCAAGGAACTCAGTGAGTTGGTTGAAAACTGTATGCTCTAGGATTTTGGAATAGTGAGGTCAGAGAGAGACAGGACGAAAGTTGGTAGGACAGTTAGGATCTAGGGAAGTTTTCTCATGGATAGGAATGACAGTAGCTGACTTGTAGGATGATGGAAAAGTGGCACTGTCAAAAAAGGAGTTGAAGAGGGAAGTAAGATATGGAGCAAACCTGGGAGCTATGAGTTTCACTATGTGCGGGGATAGAGGCTCGATGGGGGTGCATAAAGTATTAGTGCTGGAGAGAAGGGCAAGAATGTCATCTGGGTTAGTGGGGTCAAACAAAGACATTGTCGCAGGAGAGCAGGGTAGAGGTAGAGATAGTAGGTCATTGTTTTTTATTTTTTTTATTAAGCTTTGGCTTTACATTTGAAAACCTTAACCTTATTATGAAATTACAGTTTTTAAAATGAAGTGAAAAGAAGCAAGATAAAAATAAAAATAAATAAAAAAACAACACTTTTGATTATGAAGCAAGGAAACAAGATAGAAAAAAGAAAAAGAAAACGAAGATGCAGATAAAATTGAGTATAAGCTCAAAAACTATGTAAGAATGTGTCCTGTCGCACAATAAATTTCAAGTACAGGAGTCCGCATATAGCATTTCTTTTAGGAAGCCTAAGATGGCAACAGTCATGGAGATGCTTTCCCCATACAGGATGGATGCCCATAAACCATCTGCCATCCTAGTTGTAAGCGTTTCAATCAGTTTGCCCATCCATTTTTTTCGCTGGGATTTTACACTGGGGCTAACGATGATTAAGTGCAGAAGGGTTTCCCTTTGGGCATTACACCAGTGACAGGCGTAATCTCTCTGATCTTTTGGTTTCCTTGCTTCCAGTACTTCCTTAGTAGGCATTAGGTTAATTCTCAATCTCATAAACTCCCTTATGCATGTATTACATGGACATTTTTTCAGGTACTCTTGGGGATTTCCTCTTTCCCTACAATATGGGTATTTCTGGCCATACAGCTTTAAACATCTGACGCTCTCTCTGGTGGAAATCCAGTCCAGGTCCAACTGTTTTTTTTACACTGCCTGGATTTGTCATTAGGGTTTGTTCTGAGGAATTCAGTTCACCCAAGAGTGCTGAACATGAAGTTTTACAGGCATTTAGCTTGTGGTCAGACTTTTGAAGCAGAGCCTGGTTCAAGACCCTGAAACCACCCTCTTGACTATTCAAAAGACATTTGCGAAAGAATGCAAGGGTTTTCCATTGAACTATAGACAAAAGTGAATTTAGACCCACTTCTTCTCAGATTAGGTCAATAGGAGTGCAGTGTCATGGGCCCTACTCCTGAGGGGCCAGGACTGGCCCAGCGCCCTCGGAAGCAGACCCGTCTTCCACTACTCCGGACACAGCAGTCCCCTACAGGGGCCCTTTGGACCGTGTCCTGGCGCCTTTGGCGCCAGGCTCATGAAGGGTTTCAGTCCCGGCGCCATAGGCACCGGGCTCATATTGATAAACAGTGTAATAATGCTTGGGTGGACTTACCTGAGGCAGACCATGCTGCATATTTACCCAGAACAATCCAGTCTGGTTGAAGTCCCCAGCCATCAGGGCTGGGAGGAACTATTCCCTCCATTCAGGAACTCTTTTCTTACCTGGGTGGAACCGGTGGAAGAACACACACTGGAAGCACTTCTCTGCTATTTAAACCACGCCCGATGGAAAACATGTGCTTCGCGTTATTCCGCAGCAGCAGGACGCTCACCGAGTCGGCTCCTGCATTCCAGGTCCAGAGTCATCTTCAGCTTCCGCGCAGCAACCTGTGGATGAAGAAAGACACAGAACAATACTTACCAGATCCCGGAATCCAGTCACCGGCAAAACCTGCAAAGAATAAACATAAGGTCAGAAAAGTGCAACTCGCTCGCAGCCGCGCCCGCTTACCTGATCCATCCGTGATTGCAACAGAGCTAACCGCGGCCTTCTCTTCAGCAGCTTCTCTGCACCTGAAAGGCAAAGGACATAATTAAAAAGGGGTTCGGGTGAAGGCAGTCGCATTCATCTTAACTTACCAGTTTTTGCACGCGCAGAAGCGGCCGCATCAACCGCAGCATCCCGGCACCTGAAAACTAGAAAAAGGACATTATTAAAGGTGCCATTAAAAGCGCCCAACGATCATTATACTTACGTGCATCAACACGTGCAGTGGCAACGGATATAAAGCCCGCAGCATCCCGGCACCTGAAAACTAGAAAAAGGACATTATTAGAGGTGCCATTAAAAGCGGCCAACAAACATTATACTTACGTGCATCGACACGTGCAGCGGCAACGGAAAACTACGCCTACAGCATCCCGAGGCCTGAAACAAAGGAAAAGGTACATTATTGAGGTGCCCATCTTTTAAAGCCTAAAGACTACAGTACACTTACAGGCATCCGCTCGTGCAGTAACGGCGGCATCACTCTTCGGCATCCCAGCACCAGTGCCACAACTAAGGCCACAAAAGACTTGAGCCTCAACACTGAACTCATCCAGTGACGTAACTGGAATCCACGCGCCCCTGCACCAGACGCAGGATGGAGAGCTCAGCATTTATAGGCCTAAGGTGATAGCTCGCCGAGACAAGTAGAAAGCTAGGCTGTGGGAGAAACTGGCGATTGGTGGGAGAAGGAATCCCATCAAACGGTGATTAACCCTTTTTCTTCCACCTGCAGAAAACTTACCCTGCAAGTAAGACATTCGATAAGAGGAAGCCCAGTCCTGAGAGTCGTCCGAGTTCTACGCTTCTCAATTGAAGAAACGATAGCAGCCCAGCCGGGATCATTGCCTCCGTGGGAATCAGGTTAGCGTTAAAGAACGCGAAGCCCACCAATAACCTCCTACCCAGGCGCTATGGAAACTTCCGACACAGACCAACTGGCCCAGTTATTAGGGGAATTAAGAGCTGAAGTTCATGCTGCCCGCCAGGAAACGAATGCCCTTAGGAGGGAATTGATAATATCAAAAGAACGAACTGATGATCTCGCCAGACAGTTATTGCAGACACAAGCGGGGCAAACCACGCTACCTAATTCAGGAGGGAGCTATATCCCAGCGGCTTCAGCCAATCCTGTTCAAATCAACCTACACGGAAATGTGCCATTGGCACCGCCTGAACGCTTCTCTGGTGACCCTAAAAGGTTTGCGGTGTTTATAAATCAATGCCGATTGCACTTTCTTTGTAGACCTGCAGCCTTTCCGACTGACCAGAATAAGGTAGCCTTTGTGCTTTCGTATCTTAGCGGCAGTGCCGCTGATTGGTCGATCCCTCTGGTTACACAGGATGACCCGATCCTTCGTGATTTCCCGACCTTCCAGGCAAATATGGAAATACTTTTTTCAAGGCATTCCCAGGGGCAGGCCCTCGACAACGAACTCCTTTCCCTACGACAGGGCAATTAAGATCTTTTGGCCTACATTGCATCATTCAATAGGCTAATCGTGGAAACCAGATGGCCTGAGGACAAAAGAATCACGCTTTTTCACAGGGGTTTGCGTGGCGAACTCAAAGACGTCCTTGCCCAGGTAGTGAATCCTCCTCAGGATTGTTCAGAGTACATTGATTTGGTGGTCCAATTGGATCACAGACTACAAAACAGAAAGGCGGATCGATCCAGGTTTGAAACACGAGTGTTCCCTAAGCCTCAAAGTCACACCAAAGGAGTTGAAGCCGTCGAACCTATGCAAATTGGGGTTGTAAAGGGTCCCCTAACCCAGAAAGAACACGACAGGAGACGACAAATGCAACTATGTCTCTATTCTGGAAATTCAGGACATTTTCTTCGAGATTGCCCGGTGAAACCACCTAAGAAGACAGTGGGAGCTTCTGATAAGAGTTCTGAAAAGCCTGAGCCGGGAAACGACCTCGCCCGACAAGTGTAGAGGCCCGCTTGCCGAGCGTAAAAACCAGTTCTTTGACCTCACACTTCATAATGCCAATGGTCCTCGTAAACCCAGAGCAACTGGATCGTTTGCATGCAATTAAGGCATACATTGATAGCGGAGCAGTTGGAAATTATGTGGACCGCAAATTGGCTTCCAGGATGAACTTACCTCTTTGTCCAAAGGTGGTTAAAGACGTCATTACCATGGTGGATGGGACGGAAATCGCCTCCGGACCAGTGACCCATACCACTACTGAAGTGACGATACTAGGCCAAGACGGGCATCAGGAGGTAATTGTGTTCGACGTGATCAAGGCAACTCAATTCCAAGTAATTCTAGGGATTCCTTGGTTGGAGAAACACAATCCTCAGATTGATTGGCGAGCAAAGACGATAAAGTTCCCAGAGTGCACACCAACTTGTTATCCACGACCCAACATGGGCCTAGCGTCAGTAACGGCTGACGGTCCACAATTACCTCTAGAGTATCGAGAGTTCCAAGATGTTTTTCAAAAGGAACAGGCTAACACCTTGCCACCCCACAGATCATACGATTGTCAGATAGATTTGTCACATATAGGAAAAAAGGTTTTAAAACATGTTGGAGCCACTTGGAATTTTTACCTCTGAGAAGGGAGGTTAAAATAGTTGCATTTTCATCTGCTAGTCAAAATGGGATATCAGCGGAACCATTCCCATGGAATACCACCTGTGGTATTTTACACAAACCTGATTTTGGCAGATGTTAATTACGGGGCATTTTGCATATGCCACTAAATGAACAACTACCACCAAACCTGCAATTCCCCCCTTTGTGTGGTATTTGGATAAATACATTACCATCATGTGTGTCCTGTACGGGGGACATTGAGGTGTCCTTGGTTTGACTGTGTGGGTGGGTGCTTTGGCTCTGACAAACCCTGTAAGGGAGCAGAGGACCGGGCTGTAGGATTTAAAAGTGTGTTTGCTATTTTCTATTTTGTGTTAGTTATTTGTGTTTGAACATACTGTGACAAATGCTCAAATTCAATAGCACTACCAACCAATCGGGTATTGGCATGCAAAATCAAATGTTGACGTGGCCTGGATTGAAGAAACAGATCAGTTGCTTTAAACACAGTGTGACCCTTTCCAAGAAGGAAGACAATATTGAGTGACAAAACTGTGTGACTTCTGCAAAAATAAATTATTCAGTAGTACTGACATTGTAAACTGTCTCATAGTAATGGTCTACAATGTTCACTTCTAATGATCACTTCCAATATACATTGTAGTCATAACATGATAAGAATGTAACACTTGTCTTTCTGAGTAAAGCACATTATCAAAACCTAGACTAACCATACATATTATTTTCTGATCAAAGCTTCTCTTCCAATATGGACAATTTGAAGCACTCCTTTTGTGCTAATTTAAAATATCCCTACGAGAAATGTAAAGGGGACAAATATGACCAGTGTGTGTCACTGCCTGTTTTGCATAAAATCAAGGAGTGTCTTGGGAACACAAGAATGACCTCCTGTCTTTAGGTCATTATGTTAGCCAAATTTATCTGTGACAAAAAGGTTGTATGCTTGAACAAATAAGTACATAATGCACACCGATCTTGGTCCTCATATAATTGTTCCCACTACTCATGCTACAATAAACCCAATTATCTCGCCTCCCGAACCCTTCTCCATCTCTTCTACTCTTTCTGCCTAAGGTATAGCTCTCTACTTTGCTTTAAACATTTCCAACATTCAAAATACCAACTTAAATTACCTGCTCACCCGCATCACAAAAGAAATCTAAAGAGAACCGTGGAAAATAGGACTAAGAGCAGTGTGACAAAGGGGAGGCTCTGCCCTGAAGAATACAGATCCGAACAAAATTAGGACTGGTCATGGTTGGCTGGGACTCTAGCTAGAGGAACCAGGCACTCATAACATCAAACATCTGGAGTGGTAGTACAAGTGACCAGTACAAAAAAAACATGTCTCTATCGCCTCCTGGAACACTCAGTGCTTTACTCATTTGTTCCAGGTAGGAGACTTGAAATTCAACGATCATGAAATAACATGTCTCCAAGAGATTTGGATGCCTGAAGTTCCGCTACTTGACGGATACAAGATATTCTTGAACCCTGCAGTAAAGGGGTATAAGGGTTGACCTATGGCGGGCCTCTTAATTGCCCTTAAAAATACCATCAGATGCAAAATGATTGAAGAGTTTCACCCCTCACCTTGGATTTTAGCTCTTCTCATCCCCACAGGTTTAAAAAAATGCAACCAGCTGGAGAAGATTCTGATAATCAACGTATATAGAAACCCGGTTGGAATAAGGGATGAGGATTTTGTCAAAGATGTATTAGACACCATGGACAGTGCTAGAGAAACTACTCCGTATTTTGAAATGTTGATCTGTTGATTTTGTAACATTCATTGCTTCGACGAAAATGCAAACATTATTTCCAGTCGTCACATGCATCCTACCTTACAAATAGCTAGAGGTTTCTTCTGGAGAGAAGAGATGTGTGAAATAAACATACATATGGCAAATGGCCACATATCAGGGGACATTACAGCAAATCCTACTTGGAAAAGAGGTCCTGTAAAACACATCTTGGATTACATGTTTGCTTCAGAAAATCTGTTGGGAAATCTAACAGAATTTGTGGTTAGACCTGCAGAGAACAGCGATCATGAGATCTTAACCACAACCATTGGTAACGGGCTTTCTGTGATTGAGGTGCCAATAGGGCCTATTCTATGAATTCAACCTGGGCGCAATAGAATGGTAATAGATACAGAAGTTGTGCATCATGGCGAAGAACCTGGAGCTTTGGAGAGGTACAGGGAGGCACCCATGGCTCCTTCTGGGTGTAATTTTAAGATGAGTCATGTATTTGACATTGACATCAGAAGAAAGAAAAAGGCCCTAAACGCAACTTTGACTAGGGCACAGAGGGAGCTTTGGGATCCAAAAATCATCAAGAAATTGAAACAAAAATACAAGAACTGGCTAAAGAACCATAAATGGCTTCTACTCCAAAGAGACGCTGAAAAAATGTTAAGCCTAATGGCTACAAAAAATACCTCTGGAGTATGGAAGATCTTGAATAACCTAAATGCCCCACAGAATTTGCTAATGTTGAATGGAGTATCCTCAGCCGCATGGAAGAAACATTTTGAGATAATGTTTAACTCGTATCACCTTACTGGTTTGCCACCCTGTCTATCTATTACTCCATGGTCATTGTCGACAGAAAAGGCTGAAATAAAGAAACTGATCTTGTCATCTAGTAATTCGAGAGCCCCAGGGCCTGACGGCCTGTCTAACCATGCTCTTAGAGAGGATCTGGAAGGGTGGTCTGAGGTTATGTATAGCCTGTTTTCTACAATAAAGAAAACAAAAGGTATTCCTGCCTCTTGGAGCACTTCCATCCTTGTGCCCATATTCAAGAACGGTGATAGGTCGGAACCATCTAATTACAGACCTATTGCCCTTCCTGATGTTATGGGAAAGATATTTGGAGCCTTGATTCTTAAGGGATTGGACTCTTGGTGAAAGAACGTTGGCCAATTTGATGAATGGCAAGCCGGATTTGAATGTGGGATAGGCACGGCCCTAAATCTCTTTCTGATCAATCTAATTAAAGAAAATGTGAAAACAAAACCCAAGGGGAAAGTATACATGGCATCCGTCAACCTCACTAAAGCTTTTGACGTGATGGAGAGGCAGAAGTTTTGGCTAAAGTTTGAAAAATTGAATTTCCCGAGGATTTGAGAGAAGCATTGATCATCCTTCATACTAACACCACCTTATGAATTAAATTGGACAAAAAGGGTACCCTTACTGAACTAATAATAACTACAAATGGCTTCAAACAAGGCTGTAGATTAGCCCCCAGGCTTTTCAACCAATTCATCTTGAACATATCAACAGCTTTTGGAAAAACAAGAATGTTTCCCCCAGGACTAGCCGGGACGGCCTTAAGTCGTCTGCTCTAAGCAGACAACTTGATTCTGTTTGCCCAAACTATGGTTGGTTTACAGAGGCAGCTGGACGCACTAGAGAGCTATTTGGACGACAATAGGCTTAAACCCAATTGTGAAAAAACTAAAATCTTGACATTCACTGGGAAAACCGTGCATAAACCATCTGGCAAACAAGCATGGTTCCTTAAGGGTGAAAAAATTGGTGAAGTACCGAACCTTATGTATCTGGGAATCTGTATCAGCAATAGCGCGGTGGAGGCTCCCCGGGAAAATAGACTAAAACTAAAAATAATTATGAGAAGATTTTGTAAATTCACTCTGCAACCTGTCATTGACTTCTATACCATGAAAGTC
Source organism: Ambystoma mexicanum (assembly GCF_040938575.1). Taxonomy (NCBI): domain Eukaryota; kingdom Metazoa; phylum Chordata; class Amphibia; order Caudata; family Ambystomatidae; genus Ambystoma; species Ambystoma mexicanum. The sequence continues at coordinate 720,791,975 of NC_090921.1, forward strand.
GTGCCTATTATAACTTATGGAGCTGAAACTATGCAATCATTATCGAAGGAGCTATGGCCAAAACTGCAGGGAATCTACTGGAGACAGGTGCTGATCCTTCCTGCCTGCATGTAACGCTCACCTGATTCCCACGGAGGTGCTGATCCCGGCTGGGCTGCTATTGTTTCTTCAATTGAGAAGCGTAGAGCTCGGACGACTCTCAGGACTGGGCTTCCTCTTATCGAATGTCTGACTTGCAGGGTAAGTTTTCTGCAGGTGGAAGAAAAAGGGTTAATCACTGTTTGATGGGATTCCTACTCCCACCAATCGCCAGTTTCTCCCACAGCCTAGCTTTCTACTTGTCTCGGCGAGCTCTCACCTTAGGCGTATAAATGCTGAGCTCTCCATCCTGCGTCTGGTGCAGGGGTGCGTGGATTCCAGTTACGTCACTGGATGAGTTCAGTGTTGAGGCTCAAGTCTTTTGCGGCCTTAGTTGTGGCACTGGTGCTGCGATGCCGAAGAGCGATGCCGCCGTTACTGCACGAGCGGATGCCTGTAAGTATACTGTAGTCTTTAGGCTTTAAAAGATGGGCACCTCAATAATGTCCCTTTTCCTTTGTTTCAGGCCTCGGGATGCTGTGGGCGTAGTTTTCCGTTGCCGCTGCACGTGTCGATGCACGTAAGTATAATGTTCGTTGGCCGCTTTTAATGGCACCTCTAATAATGTCCTTTTTCTAGTTTTCAGGTGCCGGGATGCTGCGGGCTTTATATCCGTTGTCACTGCACGTGCCGATGCACTTAAGTATAATGATCGTTGGCCGCTTTTAATGGCACCTCTAATAATGTCCTTTTTCTAGTTTTCAGGTGCCGGGATGCTGCGGTTGATGCGGCCGCTTCTGCGCGTGCAAAAACTGGTAAATTAAGATGAATGCGACTGCCTTCACCCGAACCCCTTTTTAATTATGTCCTTTGCTTTTCAGGTGCAGAGAAGCTGCCGAAGAGAAGGCCGCGGTTAGCTCTGTTGCAATCACGGATGGATCAGGTAAGCGGGCGCGGCTGCGAGCGAGTTGCACTTTTCTGACCTTATGTTTATTCTTTACAGGTTTTGCCGGTGACTGGATTCCGGGATCTGGTAAGTATTGTTCTGTGTCTTTCTTCATCCACAGGTTGCTGCGCGGAAGCTGAAGATGACTCTGGACCTGGTGAGCGTCCTGCTGCTGCTGCAGAATAACGCAAAGCACGTGTTTTCCATTGGGCGTGCTTTAAATAGCAGAGAAGTGCTTCCAGTGTGTTTTCTTCCACTGGTTCCACCCAGGTAAGAAAAGAGTTTCTGAATGGAGGGAATAGTTCCTCCCAGCCCTGATGGCTGGGGACTTCAACCAGACTGGATTGTTCTGGGTAAATATGCAGCATGGTCTGCCTCAGGTAAGTCCACCCAAGCATTATTACACTGTTTATCAATATGAGCCCGGCGCCTATGGCGCCGGGGCTGAAAACCTTCATGAGCCTGGCGCCAAAGGTGCCAGGACACAGTCCAAAGGGCCCCTGTAGGGGTCTGCTGGGTCTGGAGTAGTGGAAGACGGGTCTGCTTCCGAGGGCGCTGGGCCAGTCCTGGCCCCTCGGGAGTAGCGCCCATGACAGCACCCCCCCTCAAGGCCCCTCCCAAACTTGTCCTCCCCGGGGGTTTTGGTTTATCGGGAAAGGTTCGGTGAAATTTCTGGACTAGACGAGGAGCATGGACGTGTTCATAGGGTTCCCATGACCTTTCCTGAGGTCCGTAGCATTTCCAGTCGATTAGGTAGAATAGCTTCGATCTGAGGATTTTAGAGTCCAAAATGTCTTTTACTTCAAATTCGGGCTCCCCATGCACTTGAATGGGCTCTGGAGGATTGGTCAATCTGGTTCCAGGTTGCATGGGTTTCAAAGAGATACATGAAATACAGGATGTATTCTCATATGGGTTGGCAATTCTAATTTAACGGCCACTGGATTAATTATGGCCGTAATTGGATATGGTCCCAGGTATTTGGGGTTGAAGGTGCGAGGCCCTTTAAGAGATAAATGTTCGGTGGACAGCCAGACTTGATCCCCAACCTGGTATTGAGGGGCATTGCTTCAGTGTTGATCTGCTCCTTTTTTGTACCTCTCTTTAGCTTGTTGTAGATGTGCAGTTGCTTCCTTAAAAGCTTGGGTAATAACGGTGTGCAATTGATCCACGGCGGGTGTTCCAAGATCTTGAGGTGGATCAAGGTTGGAGGTTCGAAGATGAATCCCATATAAGATGTAGAAGGGACTCTTCCCGGTACCCGAATGAACTGAATTGTTGTAAGCATATTCAGCTATCCAAAGGATGTCCTTCCAGTTACTCTCCGACTGTTGTAGCATGCATCGTAAATATTGCTCGAGAGTCTGGTTTGTTCTCTCGGTTTGCCCGTCGGTCTGGGGATGATGGCTGGTCGAAAGTCTTACATCGATTTGAGCTAATCGACAACAGCTACGCCAAAAGTGGGAAATAAACTGGCCTATATGAGATTAGTACTGACGGGAAGCCGTGTAGCCGGACGATGTTTTCAATAAATACTTTGGCTAGGACTGATGCTGAAGGTAAGCCTTTTAGCGGAATGAAGTGGGCCATTTTAGAAAAGAGGTCCACAATAACAAGAATGGTGTTGTACCCGGAAGAGGAGGGTAAGTCTGTGATGAAGTCCATGGAAAGGGTATGCCAGGGACATGGTGGGATGTCTAACGGTTGCAGAAGACCAGCCGGCCTCTTCTTCTGACCCTTGTTTTGAGCGCACACACCGCAGGACATCACAAATTCCTTTATGTCTTTTCTCCACGAAGGCCACCAGAAGTGTCTCTTCACCTTTTCTGTGGTTTTGGCAATGCCAGGGTGACCCTCAATTAATGAATCATGATAGCAGGAGATTACCTGTCTTTGTAAATCGGCGTGTGGTAGGAACAATCGTCCTTGGAAATAAGGCAAGTCATTGCTTACGGTGAAATCTTTTCCTTTTTGTAACCAGTTCAGTAAGTCTGGTGAGGTTACAAGTTGTTTAGTTTTTTCTTCAATATCCTCAATGGATTGTGAAGAAATCAGACCCACAATCCTTTGTTCAGGAATTATTGGTACAGGTTCTGGATTGGCAACGTTATCCCCCATTCCAATTCGGGAAAGAGCATCCGCTTTGCCGTTCTTGTTGCCGGGGCGATAAGTGATCACAAAGTCAAATTCAGCAAAGAATAGAGCCCAGCGAAGCTGTCTGGAGGATTGAGCCTTGGCGGTTTTCAGATACTGAAGATTTCGATGATTGGTGATCACTGTGACGGTGTGTCTGGCCCCGAGGAGATAATGCCGCCATGCCTTAAAGGCTGATTTAATCGCTAGAAGCTCTTTGTCTGTGATGGTGTAGTTGATCTCAGGCGCCGAGAACTTCCGAGACCAGAATGCCACAGGATGCAGTTGGTTAGTCTCTGGATCTCTTTGTGATAGGACTGCTCCCATTGCTAAGCTGGAGGCGTCGGTTTCAACGATGTAAGGGAGGTCCGGGCGTGGGTGTTTCAGTATTGGCGCCGAGGTGAATTTAGCCTTTAGCTCTTGGAAGGCTTGTTCTGCTTCTGCGGACCATTCAAAGTGTTTATTTTTTCTTAAGAAGGCGGTGATGGGTTGTACCACTCGTGAAAACTCTGGAATAAATCTACGGTAAAAATTGGCAAAGCCTAGCATGCTTTGAATGCCTTTCACGGAAATAGGAGACGGCCATTTGAGGATAGCGTCTACTTTTCTCGAGTCCATGTGGACTCCTTTGGGTGTCAGAATAAATCCCAAAAATTCGACCTCAGTGACATGAAAAACACATTTTTCGAGCTTGGCAAAAAGTTTATGTTGGCAAAGTTTTTCAAGGACTGCCCTAACATGATTTCGATGGTCAGCTTCTGAAGATGAGTACACAAGAATGTCATCTATGTAGACGACAACGCAGACATCAATGAGCTCTCTGAGGACATCATTCATAAAATATTGGAAGGCGGCCGGTGCATTGCATAGTCCAAAGGGCATCACTTGGTATTCAAATAGCCCATACTTAGTGCGAAAGGCTGTCTTCCATTCATCTCCTTCCTTGACCCGTACCAAGTGATAAGCTCCCCGGAGATCAAGCTTAGTATAAATACAGGCGTTTTTTACCTGGTCAAGGAGTTCCGAGATCAGAGGTAAGGGATACCGTTTTTTTACTGTTATCTGGTTCAAAGCATGATAATCTGTACAGGTTCTGAGGTCACCTTCTTTTTTTGGTACGAAGAACAGAGCCGAGGATGCAGGGGACCTCGACCGACGGATAAAGCCATTGGCCAGGTACTGGTCTAAATACTGTCGCAGATGAAGGTTCTCAGGCTCGGTAAGGGCGTAAATCCTACTGCAAGGGGGAGTTGCACTGGGTGACAGAAGGTCAGGTGATTCCCTTCAGTACTGTAAAACACATTTTTACTGTAGGCCATGGCACGAGAGTGACAAAGCAGGCTTCTCTGGTGCCCCCTGTGGCAACAATGAATGAAGAGACTGACCAAGTGGTGCCATAGTGGTTGCTATAGACTTTTATTCAATTATAATCCCAATTTATTTATCTCTAACTCTAAGAGGGTTTCCCTACCTAAAACTTGGGTGCTCATCAGGAAGCCTGTGTGAGTCAAAACAAAAAGTCACTGTCCAGGTCACCAAGGCTCCTATTCTATCCCTGTCACTATAACAAAACACCATTAAGTCCAGCTGCTGTTCGTAATCCAGGAGAATGACTCCCTTCTCCTGGATACAAAGCATTCAAACGCCTTTCAGGTTGTTCAAAGCAAAAGTTCCATAAAAGTTCTGGGTTCTCCGTAACCCAACAGAAAATAAAATAGTTACATAAAGTTCTTGTGGGGCTAGGAGAATGACTCCCTTCTCCTAGCTGGTTCCCCAACGACTTTCAAAGTTCTCAATAAGGGATGTAGCTGCCTTAGAGAGGTTTTCACAATCTCTATGTTTTGCACAATTCTTGATCCACCCCCACTGGGACGATTAAGCTGTTCCTCATGTCCCGCTTGATGTTCCAGCACCATACATTTGTGGAACTTGCCTGGGAACTGTATCACAAAATTGTTTACAAGTTTTTCTCTTTATTGTTTAAAGTCTCGTAACATCCCAGCCCCCTCCAAGATTTCTGCATGTTGCTGTCACCTTCTACCAGGGAACTCTTCACCAGTTTCTCCAGGGGTTGCGGGTTTGCTTTTCCTTGTTCGACTTCTTCCTTCTGTAGTCCTCTGTGTCTCGCCTCTCTCCACCTTGAGTTATTGTGGACTGCTTGGGATAGCAGTTGGACCCCTTGGTCCCACGGTGTCAGGCTACTGCTACACCACAGTCTCTTACTCTCTCCTGATAGTCACTTATGCGGTTCTGCCATAGGCTACGGTAGGTGGTCTTGGTACCGTTGTCAGACTAAATGGTCAACCCACTACAGGTCATGCCTCAACCTCTCAGTCTCTGCAAGTCTATCATGCCGGTTCCCAAACAACTTGCAGGACACTTCTCGGTCGTGCCCCTGCCTTGCAGATGAGCCTCATTGCTATCTCCCGAAGCCCTGTGCCAGCTTTCCAGGCTTCTGGTTCTCCCTCTTGTCGTATCACAGCTTACAGCTTGCAGGAACTGCATGCTCCATTGCTGGACAGGTGAATGGATGATGAAGAACACAAAGGAATCAAACTTCTTCTTCCAACGTCACTCTCAGGTTTGGAGATTACAATCGTTCAGGTCTCACTGGTGTCATACCAGCTTACCCTTTCACCTCTCTCCCTCTTTAGTGCCACTTCTGTTTCTTCTTTATATAGTTTGTTTCTCCACGGCGTAACTTCGGTTTGATTGACAAAAGCTGTGGGAACACTCTTCATGCTTCTCTGTAATGTGCTTGTGCTCTCCTTTGTCTCCTCAACATTCAATAAAGGGGTAGTCACTATTCTTCTTTCCAATACTGTTGAAAGAAGTGCTAGAATTAGCTAACTGGTCTACCTTAAGCTTTTCAACAAGATCAGGAATAACAGAATTAGAAGAAAGGATATGATCACAGTATAATTAGCACTTTCCGAATAACTCTTCATAGATCTTATATTCTTCAGAGTCTCAAGGGACCAATAGTAAAAGCTTTTCATCATGGGATGCAAATCTTTATCCCTAGAAGGATTTGCATTATTACTGCTTTTTGGGGTTTGGGTTAGAGAGGCCTCATCACAAACTCCCACCCTTGTACACAGGAGGGGAGCTCCTCCTCATGAGGTCCTCTTGCATGTTACCACCCCCATCGGGACTGTCGGTTAGCAGCCTCACCTCCCTGGCCTCACGGAAACTTGCTCTCCTTTGGGGAGAAGTGATGCCATCTGATGGTTTATCACACCCCTGTCACCACCTTTTGCATGTAATGCATCAAAGGATCAGTTTTGACCCCTTTCTGCATTAATAAAATGTGCAAATGTGTTTTCAGCTGTCACTGCACATTACCTACTTGCACCTTCAAATTGAAAGTCGGAAAGGGAAGATAAAATGTTTTAAAGAATACCCTTGAAGGATGCCACAAGTGGGGGTGGTGTTTCTCGAATACTTCTCAGGGTGTTTCTGAAATACCACCTGCATCAGTGCAAAACTATGCATTTGGCAGATTTTGTGAAATGTTAGTGGTGGAATTGTAACTGCCAACAGCAGTATTTCACAAAACAATCCACCCAACTCGCAATTATCCCTAAATACGCGTTGTACACGGGCGAACTTTTGATAATCCTCCCGCCTAACACAGTGAGTGGTCTCTTCCCCTTCCTCTGCTCCTACCTTATTCCATTTCCTGCACTTACTCACCTCCCATTACAGGATCCCCCGGAGCAATTGGGAGATTTATTCCAGACGGGTTCCCTTTCCAGGGGTTTTCTTCGCTCCATGTAGAGTCTTTCCCGGTACTGGAATTCCCGTAAGACCTTACTCCTTTCTTTCCATCTCGAACACTCCATCTCTTATCAATCAGACACTCACCAATCATTCTTCTTACCCTTTAGAGTCCCGGCTTCCCCCACTACCGAGAATTCACAATAGAAGACATCCATCCACCCGAGAGGCACTCGTCTGAATCGTCCAGGGTTTTCTTCCCCAGAGGGTTTCCCTGGGGCTCGTGCTCCTTTCACCGTGGGCTGTTCCATTGCGGTGTGGGGGCAGGGTCCTCCGGGGGTTTCTGACTTCTGCCGTTGCTGCTTCAGGATCACCAACCCAACCAGGTTAGTGCATGAATTGCAATATTCAGTTGAGCCGGTCTTTGCTCATTACGTAATAGCTGGAAAACACACCACAGAGTAGCAGAAGCTGGAGAATGTTTGGAGTGAGATTAGGCAACAATTTCCTCTATTGTTAAGGAGCAGGATTGTGTGTTTTGTGTGTTTACGTTTTGTGTTGTGTGAAACCTTTGCTATTTTTATTAGCACCACCCCCACCGTTTTTCCAAAAGGTTGATGGTGTTGCTGTGGTGATGTAACTGGCAGTAAGGGGAACAAAACATATGTTTAATTTTATTTGGGAGGTTGAATGTTATGTTTTTTTTCATGTTCTCCTTTCCTTCCTTCTTAATATATATATCAAAAGATGAATGCGTACACAAATAAATTAAATTCTCAAGTGAGTGTAATGTCACAGATGGCACAAGCATTACCCTGCCTCATTTAACCACACACGTTACTCTTTCACGCACACTCACAATGCAGTGCCACTTATACTCAGCAATCAATACCTCAATGTTTTGAGAAATTGCCTCCACAGTCCACTACACCTTCCTTCCTCTTGCTGGTCTCTTGGTCTGCCACCTTCTCCTCTTCTGACCTCACCCGAACAACCCAAAATGTACTTCTTCCTGTGCCTCCTTTTATGCTCTCCTTCCTCCTGGCATTGGTTTACTTGCAAAGTACAATCTGATCAGGCCCCGTCTTCTCTGCCCATGTGGTGACATGACACAGTCAGTAAAATCTTTCAATAGTGGAATTAGCCCGGCCCCTTTTCTGTGTGCGAGCCAGTTAAAGAATAATGATGGCAGGCCTGGGTGTTTAATGTCCATGTTCATGTTAGAGCAGTGGTCTTCAAACTTTTTTGGCCGGGGCCCCTCTGAGCAAAATTTGGGCAGGTTGGGACCCCCCAGAAATGCCAAATGGACAGTATGTATTGCGCGCCGTCACCTGCTCCCATCACAGTCGCTGGGCTCCCTCATCCCACTCCTACTCAGTCCCTGGTCTCTCCCCACCCCATCACACATCCTGGGCTCTCCCCACTCTGCTCCCACCACTATCCCATGGTTCCCGCCCATTGTGTTCCCACCATAGTCCCTGGGTTCCCCCCATCCCGTTCCCAACACAGTCTGAGGGCCAGTGGCTGCTGGTGATTTTTTTAAGTGGAGGGACATAACTATTTCTCCCAAAAATGCCATAGCGACTGAGCATAGTGAGGGAGCCCGAACCAATAAAGGGGGTTTCCGGGGGGGGGGTTTCCCCCTGTGAAATTTTGTTAAATAATGGGTTGAAATGTTGTATTGTAGAGCATACTTTTAACAAAAAAATGGGTACATAACCAAACAGTTTGCAATTGGTGCTGGGGGGCCCAGGGGGCAGGCATGACATTTTTTACTGGACATCTATGATAGATGTCCAGTAAAAAGATACCATCCCTGTCTCCTGGGCCCCATTGGGCCTAACACAATCAACATGATTATGTGTGTATGCAAGGCGCTGCACATTCATACAGAAATCACTCTATCATTCACACGAGCATCCATCACCATACACTCACTCATAACATAAGCATACACGCATCCATACACATGTTTAAATAAAAGCAATGAACATAAACGTACCTTCTGCATTGGCCTGCGTGGGTGTTGAAACTCCCTGCTCCAGGCTGCTCTGTCCGTATGTGCGAGGAGGCGCAGGAGCTCCCCCTCTGACATACAGACATGCAGTGCCCCAGCCAGCATTTCCAATGAGCTATGCAATGCTGGCGAAACGAAACACCCCAGCACTTGCATGGCTCAGTGAGCATGTGCGGCTGGGGAACTAAACTGAACTGTCAAAGGGAAACAGTGTTTCCCTTTGACAATTCAGCCAGCCCAGTAGCACTACATCAGCTGGAAAAAGCTCCTCCATAATGGGTGAGGGGCCACCTGGTGGGCACCCCCTCGCCATTATGGATGAGCCGCCAGGCTCAGACTGGCCTATAGGGCAATGCCTGTACCAAAAATGTAAAATGCTAGTGTGGGCCAGTCAAAATGGGCCACCATTTTGGCCAATGTGGACCAGGTTTATGAGTTACTTAACTGTGCAGTTAGTAATTTTGACCATTGTTGCTGAATATATCACAATTTACTTACATTTTAACAAAAAGCACTCCCTTAGGTACTATATTAACAGTGGGCCTCATTACAACCCTGGCGGTAGCTGTGCCGGTAGAACCGGCACGGCTGCCGCCAGAGTTGTATCCGTGTTCGCCACCCACGAATGGGCAATTACCGGACATGCCGAGTTAGGCAGACCTGATAATTGCCCTTTCGCAGGTGCCGGTAGCGGTAGATCCCCATTCCCATCTGAGCCCCATAGGGCTCAATGGGAATGGGGAGCTCGGATGCACCGACACCGTGCTGGTGCATCCGATGAGCTGTGCTCACGGGTGCCGCAAGGCCTGCCAGGTCAGACCTGGCGGGCTGTCAGGCACCCGTGAGCACAACTCGTACTATGGTGGTAAGGTAGCAACGGTGCCGGTAGCTAACCAGCCCCGTTGTTACTGTACCACCATAGTTGTAATGAGGCCCAGTCTATGACTAAAAGAATTAATATCCATTTACAACTGCGGGCCACTTTTTCATTGTTGCCTGATACAGTTTCATGCTTCAGCCCGACCATGTGAGCCACCCCTGCCCATTTCTTCCAATCTAAAAAAAAAAAGAATGATTTTTTTTAATTTTATATTTCTTGCTGAGCTCTCAGGGCCCCCCAGGGATGCACCCGCACACCCCTGGTGGGTCGCGACCCACAGTTTGAATACCGCTGTGTTAGAGGGCTTGGTCCTGGACTCATGTACAGAATTTATAGAACGCAGCAAAGACCCAAAGGCATCAAGACGCTAGAGGTGGTGATCCACCAGAGAGGGAGGTAAGAGCAGCTAGGATCATAACAAATGGGTCTTTAGCTACTTACGAAACAAAGATATGGCCTGAATGCTCCTGACATGAGAGGGGAGAGAATTCCACAGAGAAAGGGCCAACACAGAAAAGGATCTGCCCCCCGAACGGGTGCGTCGAACACCGGGGGACCGTCAACACGACGTGATTAGCTGAGCGAAGGTCTCTGTTAGGTTGATAGAGAGCCAATTTACACTGAAGAAACTTAGCACCCATGGAATGAATGGCGCGGTGGACCAAGCAGCGAATCTTAAACTTTACCCATGTCCTAATGGGCAGACAATGGAGGCGTCGAAGGAGGCCCTGGGAATGGGCTAGTCTAGGGCCTCCTAAGGCGAATCTAGCTGCAGCATTCTGAAGGATCTGCAATCTTTGAAGTAACGCCTCCGGCTGGTCCAAATAGACACCATTGCAGTAGTCAATGGCACCCATAATTGCAGCCATAACAATTTTGCTCTTAGCTGTAATTGGAAGAAATGGGAGCACCTTCCTCAAAACCCTGAGTTTGACAAAGCCACTCTGGCAGACCGCTGAGATTTGCACCTCTCGAGATCCTGATGACATGATCTTATTTCCCAAGCTTTTTACTAGAGATGTCGGTTTGGGACAAGGTCCCAGGCAGGTGGGCCAGTAATCGGAGGCCCAACTGTTAGGTGTCTGACTGATCAGTAGGATCTCAGACTTTTCACTGTTCAACCAGTTTTCCAACATCCACTGGCATACAGCTGAGAGACAAGCTCTCAGACATTCAGAAGAGTTTTCCTTGGAGGAGTTGAGACGGAAGAAAATCGGAGTATCTTCTGCATACATAAAGAAATGCACACCAAAACTGGCAATTAGTCTGGCCAGGGCAGCCATGTACCGGTTAATAACTAAGGTGGAGACTGCAGAGCCCTGGGGAACTCCACAGTCAACCACCATGGGAGGAGAGGTAACATTTGGAAGAGACACCACTTGAGTGTCGGCTAGATAGAAAAGAGAACAATTTCAGGGGCACTCCTGAGACACCTACTTCAGACAGGCACTGCAATAGCCTCCGGTAGTCAATGGTATCAAAGTCCGCAGAGAGATCGAGTAGGATGAGAGCACTTGTCTCTCTGCGGTCTAACCCCAGTGCAATGTCATCATGAAGTGCAACCATGACTGATTCAGTGCCCGTTCCAGGACGGAAACCCCTCTGGAAAGGGTGAAGAATATGATTAGCCTCAAAACAAGTAGAGAGCTGAGGAGTGACAATAGATTCCAGTCCTTTGGACACGGCTGGAAGAAGCGAGATTGGACGATAGTTTTCCACCACTGTGGGGTCCAGATGTGGTTTCTTGAGCAGTGGGCACACAACGGCATGCCTAAGAGAGGGGTTAATAAAACCTGTGGTACATGAGTATTGGAGTGCCTCGGTCAACATTGACTGAGCCTCAGTCAAAGAGACCACACTTATCTTTGGTAAGTGCGGTCTCTTTGAGAGTTTGGTTCCCATAGGGCTTTCCCTGGTGCTCTAGGGAATGAGGGAACCGGCTGTGGTAAGCTGCCGCCAGTGCTGAGGAGTGTTGTGCGGATGTTCTCCCAGACGTATATCCACTGAAATGCTGTGTCTCTCTCTCTCCCCACTGAGACTCAGACTCTGGCGCAGGAATGCCAAAAGTGAGGGATGTTGGAGGGTTGCTTCTATGTATTTGGGGCCCGGTCTTTGCTGACATGATGCTGACCGTGTCATGGCTCTAGAGGGCTGTTCTCTCCTTAGTGTGACTTGTTTTGGCTCCTATTATATATGTTGACTCTAGGAAAAGCCAAAATAGTCTGGCAAACATTTTGTTCATGAGGCATGGTTTGGTACTCCATAACAGCATACTGGAACGAGGGGGACTAGTAACTGGAACCCTCTCAACTGTCACCATACTCCTCGGGGGAAGAACTGGTTCTGAATTGCTCCCTTGTAGGCCTCCCATCCCCAGCGTAGAGGGGCTCCCATCCTCTCTTGACAAGGCTAGGGGACTGGCCCTGTCACATTAGGAACTTGGAGGGCAGGTATCCTTCAGGAATTAGGGAGTCTTTTGTTTTGAATAAGAATAAATCACTTACCTTGGCTTTTTTGAGAGGCGGCATACAATTCACTGTCTAGATAGAGGGAGACCCTATAAACACGGACACTTATCTTTCCGAATGAAACAAAGACTCGTAAGTAATATATCTGATTCCTGCTGTTGGAGGGTATTGCAGACCAATACGTCAATAAGTCATTGAATTGGTGGCAACTATATGTCACCCATCCACTGGGATTTGTCTTCAAGACTTCTCTCATGGCCTCTTCCATACACTTGCCTTGCTGGTGCACAACATTTAGACACTTCATTGACCATCTTCAACTCCATCATTTTAGGCATAGGAATAGATGAAGATGCCTAAATAATCCTGGCATCAGAGCATGATCTGCACGATGTACCAGGCAACGGATTGGCACCACCTTTGCCACCTATTCACTGGGTGGCACTGCCCTGTCCTGTAGCACAGAACCATGGCACTTTACACCATCAGAAATGTTGCACATATGTCCCACTACCATGACAGGGAGAAGGCGGAGGATGTTGTTTCAGGGTACTGGAACAATAATGGGGAACAACACCAATATAAGCTGGGCTTACCTGGGGCACTGGCTGAGTGAGCTGTATGGCAGCTTTACTCCTTCTCCCCCATCCCATCACAAACCTGGGATGTTGATCCCATTGTCAGAGTTACAGAGAGAAAAGACAGTGGCCCTCATTAGGACCCTGGCGCTAAGGGGTTTGCGCCAGCGTTAGCTGCGCCGACCCCTTACCGCCAACTACGAGTTCCCATAGCGCCATGGTCATTTTTCCGCCCGCTTTTTGCGGGCGTAAAAATCCATGGCGCTATGGGACCTCGGTGTTAATTACGCCACCCTAGTGTACGGTGGCGTAATTAACACCTTCCCCACTCCCATTGAGCCCTATGGGGCCGAAATGGGAATGGGGAAGGGTAAATGGGTCAATGGGGACTTACCGCCCCGCCGACCTCGGAATGGGGCGGTAAGTCCGCCATCCGCCATGGCGTAAAGGGACTTTGCGCCATGGCGGAAAAGTCCGCCGATGGCGGAAAAAATCCGCCAGGGTCGTAATGAGGGCCAGTGTCCCTCATTACGAGTTCGGCGGTAACCATGCTGCTATTGGCGGCACGGCTGCTGCCGAAATCGTGTTGGGATCCGGGTCCTCGGAATGAGGACTTACTTGGCCATTCCGAGTTCGGAAGGCCCGGTAATTCCTCTCTCCATGGACCCGGACCCGGTCCTTCCCCATTCCCATGTCAGCCCCCATAGGGCTGAAAGGGAATGGGAGAGGGAGCAAACAACGGGCCATTACGAGATGGCCCGTTGTTTGCTCTCTCTTCCCCTCTCGGGACTCAGAAAGCACGCCTGGTTTTCCCAGGCATGCTTACTGTGTCCCACGGGGGGAACTCGTAATGCGGCGGTACGGAGTGAACGGCGCCGGCACCTTTTATGGCGCCGTTCACTCCGTACCGCCAGGGTCGTAATGAGGCCCAGTGACAGCACTGATCATCATCAGCCTAAGAGGGATTGGGGGTAATTATAGGTTTGGGACTGTGGTAAAGAATGCAGGTAAAAGTGAAAATAAATCTGTTACCGACACTTTTACTGCACTGCCAAACCACAAGTTTGCCAGTGGGGGTCACTGATTTACCTCCAGCCAAGAGTTGGAGCTAAATCAGGCCCCCACTTGCAACTGCAAAAAAATGCAGGTATTACCGGCAAAGGTCTTACCGCTGCTGGTAATGCCGTCAATTCCCTCCATGGAATCCAATGGGGATTTACCGCCCTTTCTGCCGCCTGTAATATTGCAGTAATACTGGGATATCACGCAGCGGAAATGGTAGGGGAACTTGTTGATATCTCACAGAATTACCGTCAGGATACCGGCAAACTTCTAATGATCCCCATTGACTAGTGATGACGGGAAACAAGAGCAGCTGTTTTAGTGCTTTTGAAACACTGTTGCAGTGCCAGTAAATATAACCTCCAAAAATGTAATATGCCTGCTGAGATTAAGTAAAGATGTTTTGAAACAAGTCCCAGCATGTATGTGTATTCATCTCTGTTTTGAGAGGGGGTTCACAAGAATCTCCTCTCTCTCTATTCGGGTTCATGCCCCATGAGAGAGACATACCAGTTTTGCATGCACACCCTACCTGCAGGCGTCCAGTGTGTGTTTCTTCTCTTTTGAGGTAGGTTAGTATTTCTGTGGTTAATCCCTTCCTTGTGAGAGTGCGACAAAAAGTACCTGCAAGAGGGCAGTGGAAACCTAAGTGTGTGTGCCCCCTTCCATGTGAATTCCAGCAGCAAACAATTAGCCTGTGTGTTCCCTCCCTGGCAGGAGTGCAGCATACATATGGAGTGAGCGATCCTTTACCTGCAGGAGCGCAGAACACATTGAGTGTGTGCCCCACTTCCCTACAGGAGTGGGACATCAGTTATGCATGTGCTCCTTTGTCTGCTGAACTGCAGCAACAACAAGGGGTGATTGGATCCTTCCCTGTGGGAGTGCAGCAACAATTGTGTGTCTATCCCCTTCTCTATGGGAGCGTGTCAAAAACTGTGTGTGCACCCCTTTCATGTGGGAGTGTTGACAAATGTTTGTGTGCCTCCTTCCCAGCAGGATTGCAACACAACTATACGCCATTCACTGCAGGAAAGCAGCAACAATTAGGTGTGTGCGTTTTCTCCTCTGCGGGACTGTGCACACATTAATTGTGTGAGAAGCTCAGTTTACTGTAGGGACATTTGTTATATGCCACTGTGCTTCCTTCTGGTCATAGACATACAAAATGTATAAGGCACATACTTCACACCCTGTGGCATCAGAAAATTGTAAATCCTCCTCAACACCACAGTCACAATCTGTTTCCATCACAGCCACCCCAGTATCCTTTTATCTTCCTGCCCTAAGCAAATAGCCAATGACAACAGTATCACCACTCGCATTCCACTGTCCTAGCTGACCTGCCTTACACTGGGACAGAAACCATCCTTTGACCCAGCTATGATCGGCTGCTGACTTTGAGGAGACCGTTGCTGTGCATGTAAAAGCAAATGGACCTTACCTGCTGGGATATTGTGCTTGTTCATTTTGATGAATGTCAGTTGTTCACCGTTATAAACTGAGAGACAGTTCTTGTTGTCAGAGACCATTGTTCCAGCAACAAAGAAAACAAGTTTAGATTGCACACTAGCAGTGGATCAGCTTAGGAAGTGCTGCTGGCCACATAGACTGTGTCGCAAACCTATACGGCATTGGGAACTCCTTTTTGAACTGGCATGTAATATTCGAATATGCATCCACGAGCTGTGCAGCAGTGGTCCTGCTTCACCTCTACCAACTGTTGTACACCCAGGCCTAGATATATCGAAGAATGCAAAATCAAGAAGTGAACACCACAGGGGTGTAGGTGTGACATTTCTGCACTCTAATTGGGGCTCCGCTGTATCTGAGACAGTTGCACTTGGTGAAAGCAGGCTACCAGATTTCAGACTTCTTACTGGCTTTTGCGGATGTTCAGCTTTTGTCTGCCCTTCATAACTCTGCTCCGGTGAGTGATTTATCTTGAAAATGCCTCTCAAGGGCAATCTTGCACATTTCAAACATGACTTCTCGATGTGAGCCAATCTCTTCAGGGTCTGGAATGCAGTCTCTATCACCTGGAAGCAGCAGTCAAAGTAAGATGGAAAAAGATATTTAATGGTTTCTTTGATGGTTTTTATGTATGGATCACCAAGAAATGGTGCCTGTCTGGTGAAAGCATTTGCCAAGAATGTTTTCATAAATCAAGAACGAAAGTCGGAGGTTCGAAGACAATCCGATACCATCACCGATTCGACCATAAACAATGCTGACTAGTGATCCGGCAACATTATTCCGATGACCCGCTCAGTAGCTTCCGGGAAACCAAAGTCATTGTGTTCCGTGGGGAGTATGCTTGCAAAGCTGAAAATTAGAGGAATTGACAGAAGGGCACCACCAGGAATGGAGCCAGCAACCTAATTTGACTCAAAACGTGAAACCTCACCCGGCCCGGGCATGGAAATGATTGACAGATTAATAGCTCTTTCTCGATTTTGTGGCTGTTGGTGCATGGCCGTTCTTAGTTTGTGGAGTGATTTGCATGATTAATTTGAATAACCAACAAGACTCCTCCATGCTAACTAGTTACGCGACCCTCTGCGCTCGGCGATCAACTTCTTAGAGGGACAAGTGGCATTCAGCCACATGAGATTGAGCAATAACTGGTCTGTGATGCTCTTAGATGTTCGGGCTGCACGTGCTCTACACTGAACGGATCAGTGTGTGTCTACAATTTGCTGAAATGTGTGGGTAATCCGCTTAATCCTGTTCATGAAAGGGATTGTGGATTGCAATTATTTCCTATGAATGAAGAATTCCCAGTAAATGCAGGTAATAATCTCACATTGATTAAGTCCTTGCCATTTGTACACAGCGCCCGCCACTACTACCGATTGGATGTTTTAGTGAGGTCCTCGGATCAGCCCCGCCGGGGTCAGCAATGGCTCTGGCAGTGCACTGAAAAGACAATCAAACATGACTGTCTAGAGGTAGTAAAAGTTATAACAAGGTTTCCGTAGGTGAATCTGCGGAAGGATCATTAATGGCAGAGCAACCGAAGGGAGAGCTGCGAGCTCAACCTAGGTTCTATACCATATGTGTACAACCACAGCTTAGGGCACCCATCATGCTACGGTCCAGACAGAGGAGCAGTCCATGGCTGGGGAGCATGGGGGACCAAGCACTGGGGAGCAGGATCCCTTCCATCGGAAGGGTCTGTGACCCAGCAGATGGACGGGGATGTCTGGCAGGTTTGGGTTAACATGCCAGAACATTCCCAAACACACACCAGAGCGGGTGCCTTTGAGCGCCCCCCCCCTCTGAGCTGACCACTGAGCAGCCGTTCCGGCCAGTTGCTCCACTCTCTGACCCACCAGCAGGTGGTGTTGGCAGGGCCCCCAATCAGAAGGGACATCCTGAGTGTGGGCAGATGGGAGCCGAGAGAAATTAAAGGACACTTCCACAGGTGGTCGGGGGCACAGCACGCCAAACGAGATCTGAGCCATGGCGCAGCCAAGCCTACTCGATGGGTGGGCATCAAGGTTCTGGCTGCCCTCTGCAGAGGGCGAACCATGGCCTGGTTCAACGGTGGAGCGAATGAGCTTTCTTTGTGCACACGTCCCTAGAGCTTAGCCTCCATGCATCCAGGCTGGGGTTTGAAGATTCTAGCGGTCCTGCCCTAACCCCAGCCCTCCTCTCGAACCCCCAAAGGGGAGTGGAAGCTGAGGTGATGCAAAATTGGCCAGGTGGGAAGCCCTGTCGTGCTGCCGCAGAGGATAGCAGGCAGGCTTCCCGGGCTGAGCGCCTAGAACCCATTTGTTTAAAACCTTGATAGTCTTGGCCGACTGGGGAATCTAGACAGAGCGCCGGGTCATCTTGCCACATAGACGGTACGGGTGGCGCTGCCTTACCCAGCCTCTTCTGTACAGGCAGGTCAGGCCAACATCTGGGAAAAAGTTGCCTGTGACTCTTGGCGGTGGATCACTCTGCTTGTGTGTGGATGAAGAATGCAGTTAGCTGTGAGAGTTAGAGTGAATTGCAGAACACATTGATCATTGAATACTTCAAACACACCGTGCAGGCCCGGGTTCCACCAGGGGCTACGCCTGTCTGAGGGACACTTGTAAGTCAATCACCCAGGGGACCTTACCCTGGGAGCAGCTGCCACCTTCGTTGCAGGTACCCGGTTACCTTTGTTCCCCTAAGGTCAGACCCCAATCAGCACTGTCACAGGATCCCTGGAACTGATGCAGAGGCTTGTTACTGGCACGTCCTGGTCTCCCTTTTTCCACCCTCATGAGGAGGGCCAGAAGCCTGGCATCCCCATTGTGTTGGTGGTGGGGGTGGCCTAAAAACCAACACATCTTCCCTCCTGGGCCAGCTGGCTGTGCCGCGTGTGGCTGTCTGTAGTGTCCCACGGCTGCCTGCACGAGACGACCCTGGAGTGCAGATTTCACAACCATGTCCACTGGGCAACCTCTCTACAGGCAGGCATTGACTCAGATAGGGAGAGTTCACACTCAGCCTTGCCAAAGGAGCCGGGTTGGGGCAACCGCCAAAAGACCCGGGCCCAAGGCTGGCCAAATATGACCCCAGATCAGACATGGTGAGCCGGTAATTTTAAGTATATTACTAAGCAGAGGAAAAGAAACTAACCAGGATTTCCTTGGTAACAGTGAGTGAAGAGGGAAGAACCCTGTGCTGATTCTCCGTCCGGCAGCTGGCGGCTGGCCCAGGAAATGTGGCATACAGAAGACTGACTCCCCGGAGTCGCTCAGGGGGCCCAAGTCCTTCTGTACGAGGCTCAACCAGCGGATGTGTTAGGCCGGTAGCGACCCTTGGGATACCAGGATTGTGTCTTTTTGGAGTTTGGTTTCTTAGGAATGCAGCCAGAAGTGTGTGCTAACTCCATCTAAGGATAAATATGGGCATGGGACCGATAGCCAACATGTACCATAAGGAAAAGTTGAACATTATTTTGAAGGGAGAGTTTGAAAGGGCATGGTAAATGGGTGGGGTCCATGCAGTCCGCTCAGAGGATTCAACATGGCGGGCCGGTCGGTCACCTGGAATGGCATATCCCCTCGTGGGACTGTCACCCGGGTGAACCCAGCCGCTGCAGGGTGTATTTCCTCTGTGGGGGTGCACCAGAACCAGCTCTGGGTTGGCTGGGAAGGCTCCGGGAGGAAGGTGGCTCTCCGCTCCGGCGAAGCGATTTACATCCCCTTGGCAGCAGTTTTGCCATATCCACAGAGCTGAGGGAGAATGACCTCCACAGCGCCATCCTCTGGCAACCGTCCTGGCTCCTCTCAAAGTTCATCACAGCAGCGACGGGGGAAAAGGTCCACTGCTCTCGGTGCGACTGTTGACTGGGGAGAACTGTCCTCACTGCGCCCAACCGTGTCGCACCACCGGGCAGGGAGGCCCATGAAGGGTGCCAGGGGTTTGCAGTGATGTCGGTTACCCACTTGACCACATCTTGAAACACAGACAAAGGAGTCTAACACGTGCCCGATTCAAAGGGCCAAACAAAACCCTTTGGTGCAATGAAGGTGAGGTGCTGCGGTCACTGGCTGAGATGGGATCCTGTTGCGGCTTATTGGCGGGTGCACCACCAGCCCTCTCTCCCACTCTGTCAGGGAGGTGGAGATGATCATGTGTGATAGGATCAGAAAGATGATGAACTATGCCTGGGCAGGGAAAATAACAAAACACAAGAGGTGATGGCTGAAAGGTTTAGAATTCATTTTACCTGGGCAGGGCAAATAACAAAACACAAGAGGTGATGGCTGAAAGGTTTAGAATTCATTTTACCCTGTGTCATTGCTCTGGGCAACACTCCAAACCATTGTTCTTCACCTGCCAAGCTATTACAGAATACATGTTAATGCTTAAATGCCTGTAGGCCAAATGTTAGGGTCATGTACTGAGACCTTGTCCTTTGTTGACCTGTGGATAAAGGATTACCTGTGCCAACGATACTAATCCATGAACATATATTATGCACAATACTGTTCGAGCATTTGATGTGAACACTTGTTTGACTATATTGTATGAGAATATGTACAAAGACTTAATATAGAATCCAAAGACAAACCGTTGCTATTGTAACCTATTGTAGAATTTATTAAGGATAATCCATAAATGTATAAGATGCATAAATTAGGAACGAACTCGGCATGAACCCCTAGCCCAAGGAAATGGTTAACCTGAAAGTGGGCTGGACATTAGATTACATATTGTTTAAAAGACACAACCATTCTGATGTATAGTCCCACTCACTGCACACACTGAACAGGGCTGGTATTCGCTGTGTTGTACTGAGGGCCTGATAGGTGTCTGTTGCTTTGTTCTTTGAAAACTGTTCAGTTTCAGAATGAAGATCTGTGTATCTTTTGAACCCGCATTTGGTGTATTTCCTTTTGGGGTACTCAGCCTCGATATTCTCTTTTTGCTTTCACAGATGGCACCCGAATGGGGACCCTCAAGATTGATGCCAGCTCGTTGAAGGTTGACACGGCGATCGGACTGGGATGGGACGGTGTAAAGGGGGCCCCTTTCCTGAATGAGAAGCGACACCTCAGCAGCGCTGGTTGGCCCGATCCCTGGACGGTGAGCATGCGGTCCGAGTCGGCATCTTGACGAGGGTCCACATATCGAGGCGGGCAGATTTGCCGAAGTCACCAAACACAAGGTAAACTTTGTTAGAAAACTTTGAAATTCGATCGGACCTCCTTAGGATTTGATCAGGTGAGTCATGACCCAATTCTTAAGTATCCTGATAATTTGTTTTGGTGCATTCCACTTGCGAGTTCAATTACTGACCAGGTAACACCAGTATTCTGATATGCCTGGGAAATTGTCTGCCTGCTTCAGGGCGTTATTCCGGAGTGACAGACAATCTTTGGAATTTGGCCGACTGGCACCAATGGAGGGGTCGCCGGTGTGTACTATTTACTGTAAGCACTGCATTGGTAGTATAGTATTGAACGATATTTGGCACAGACAAACTAGACATGCTTCCGAACTTCAGTGACCAATCAATGGTAGTTTTGAGATTCCTCGTATTGAATACTTAGAATCCATTTTATAGAAGAAAAAGGCTAGACCTGCAGCATTTGATGTATTACAGAATTGGAAGAAAGAAGCTTTACAGCAGTTTAAGAGTAGAGAAAAGCATGCGCGCCGTCATAAGACGAACGCCGAAAAAGCGTTGTTATATGACCAAATTAAAGTCTGAGTCAGCTAGGAATATGGCTAGGGCTTTCTCACTTGGTATCCAGAAAATATATCCTTCTAAAGACTTTCATGTTTTTGACAAACTTATTGATAAATTGTAAAATGAACGAAGGCCTGGTGCCACTGCGCCACCTCCGTATGTTCCTCTTCGTGCTGCTTTGCCTCCTCCTGCTCCTCCTGCTCCTATTGCTCCTCATATCGTTCCTCTAGCTGCTCCTCTTCCTTCAGTTGTTGGTCCTCCTTTTGTCGCTGCTCCTCTACCTGCTCCTCCGCTTTTGCCTGCTGTACCTGACGTTCAAAATATGCCTACTCTCCCTCTTCCGAGTGGTTCTACACCGTTTGTAGTAGATCAGGGAGCGGGATCGAGGGTTGTCACTCGCAATACTGTACCTCCAGAGAAGAAACGTGAGTTGACTGCATGGGCTAGGCATTGCATGGAGAAGGGTGATCAAGCTAATGGTTTTGCCACACTTTCTAATATGGACAATTTTCCTGAGAAACAAGTTTTTATTGAGGGATTAGGAATTCATTTGTGTGTAATGTGGGACAGGTTAAATGATACAGATCTCCCACAAGGGTTGAGGGATCTGAACACTTTAGCGTTCTCTAGAGACAATGCAGAGAAAGTACAAGAGCATGTTGAGAGGGTACTTGAGTATAGAAGGGAGCTGGATAGGTTACAGAATGAAGATGAAGATGAGGATAGTTTGGGTACTATGTTCGTGCAAAAACGGTTCCTTCCTTGTCATAAATCGATAACTTAGGAAACACGGATTTACACGAAAGACGTGATTAGATGGATCTCAGACACATAGATAACTGCCGTTGAAGTATATGACACGTATAGTCAGTATACGCCAGAAATGCAGAGGAAAGTGATACAGGTAATGGTAGAATACCTACAGGATGAGTGTGTAAAAAGAAAGATTTGTTGTCCCGCAGAGTTGTTGAGTATTTACAAGAGAGCTTTTTTGTTTGACACCTCTTCGGCTGCTTTAGCGCTCGATTTGGCTCTGTTGCTTAGTATGCGTTCGGAGTTGCCAACTTCTCAGTTGCCTATGAGAGAGGTTCCTCCGACACTTGTCACAAAAGTCGAGGTTCCAGCGGATGTCGGAACGGGTGCGCAAGTCTATGAAATTCCTGCACACTATGCGTCACAGTTTGTTCATGTCCCGTTCTCGAGACAGGAAGTGAACACCATTAGACAATCTATCCCTGACATTAGGAAGAACCCGATAAGGATATACAAAGAAATAGAGTCTGTTTTGCAATCCTCAGTATTCACGCTAAGTGATATTGATCTATTTCCTGTGCTTCTGCCTGTTGACTTGTGGAAACAGGTTAGAACTATAGACGATGTAGCAGAGCTAGGAGACACATGGACTAACATAATTAGACTTGATGGAGAAAGGCCAGCTGGCTAAAGACCGCCTCAGGTGATACTAACTTTACCTGACAGAATAGTTGCGAAACTGAAAACTATAATTCCCGAAAATAATTATTTGGGACAAGCTTACTGCCTGTGTCCAAGGGAAGTCTGAGGGTGCTACCGAGTTCTTTAATCGGTACAAACAGGTATTTTCAGATTTCAGTGGACAAAACCTAGGCACAGACTCTGGGAAAAGATTATTTGTAGACAAATTTGTGCATGGATTACTGCCTGACATCCAATCGCAAATTATGTCTTCTGAGAGCGCTTGGCAAGCAAAGTCTCAATCAGAAGTACTGCATATGACTCAGTACTACGAGAATCGTGTCAATCATGAAAAAGAAAGAGTTGAAAAAGGAAAGGTGATTTGAAGACAAAAGTATTATTACAGCAAATTGTTAGAGGCCCTACAGGGGGTAGTTCACAATTGAGAGGTCAGTATGTTCCACAAGGTAATGCGCCCTTAGGTCCTGTAAACATTAACCAGTGTGCCTATTGTAGGCAAGAGGGTGAATGGCGTGCACAATGCCCGATCCTCTGACAGAGGTCAAATAACACATTTGGGAATGTGGGTGGACGATCCAGAGGTCGCCCAGGTGTAGGGGGCCCTGGTAGAGGTCAGTTTTCACAGGATTCACAGCAACCTTTTTCACTGGACAATCAGGCATCAGGTGTGGATACTAGAAACATTTTTGATCATCCTTCTGCCGCTTACCTCTCTGAAGAACTTCCTTTTGATGACATTCTGTTTCGCTAGGATTGCCTGAATCAGGGTTTGGAACCAACGCCTATTCCCGTTAATCAGAAAGGTCCCTACGTTGAAATGATAGTGGGAAATAAGGAACATCTATTCTTGATAGATACTGGGGCACAGAAGTGTTCCATTGATCATTCTCGGGTTCCAAAGGCAAACCAATGTTTCCGTAGGGTTTTCTGGCACACCAGTTGTTTGTTAGGTTTCTTCGCCGGTACCTATTTCTTTGGGTCCCTTTATGGACCATTGTCCATTCCTTTTGACTTCAAATTGTGGAGAGAATTTGTTGGTAATTCATTGTTCTTCTGATGGAGTGCAATTGACGATTTTACCACAGCAACTTTCTGTCTTTCAATTCTTGACCAGACCTTTGCTGCCGGAATTTAGTGATGTTCCAGAGTGTTTGTGGGCAGTTGACGACAATGATGTTGGTGTGTTGCAAATTAAGCCTGTTAAAATTGTCTTGAAACATGGGGTAAAGCTGCCACGTATTCCACAGTATAAGATTTTGTTTGATGGTGAGCAAGCTTTGAAATGCATCGTCTCCGATTTTGTGCATCGAGGGGTGATTGAGGAGATTGCAGGTAGTTTGTGCAATAGTCCGATTTTGCCCGTGTACAAAAAAGGTGATATGCAATTCCTTTTCATTTTATAATTGATTTACGTGCCATCAATAAAATCGCCGCCCCACAATTTCCAATTGTGCCTGATGTGACAACGATATTAACTATGATCCCGGCTTCAGCTACCTACTTTAGTGTTGTGGATCTAAAGAATGCTTTCTTTAGTATCCCTCTACATAAGGACAGTAGATACTTGTTCACGTTCACCTTAGGGGGACGCTTGTTTACCTTCACCCGTGCACCGCAAGGTTACACAGAAAGTCCAAGCATCTATAGTAGGGCTTTGAAAGAGCAGCTCGACACCCTTGAGTTGCCCTCTACTTGTACACTGCTTCAATATGTTGATGACTTGGTTTTAGCTGCTGACTCAGAGAGCGCTTGTAAGGAGGGCACTGTGTTGTTGCTTATTCACCTGGCTAAACATGGACATAAAGCTTTGCTTAAAGGATTTCAATATTGTTGTCAGGAGGTCGCCTATTTAGGCTATCTCCTGTCAAAGGAGGGAAGAAGTTTGACGCCTGAATGGATAAAACTCATTTCTAGCATGTCTGTCCCCAATACACAGAAAGAAGTTAGAGCCTTGATAGGTATGATTTCTTACTGTAGGCAGTGGATCCCTAACTTTTCACTAGTGATTAAGCCGATGTTGGCTCTGACGAAGAAGGGCATTTCTTCCCCATTGCCGTGTAACATGGAGCACCAGCGTACATTTGATTTGCTCAAGACTGCATTGAGCTCGGCACCGGTTTTGGGCACACAAAATTATGAAAAGGCCTTTGTGTTGTTTGTGCATGAATGTGATGGATGTGCTTTGGCTGTATTAGCACAGGAACATGGAGGGAAAAATAGGCCGTGCGGCTACTTTTCTTCCGCCCTTGATCCTGTAGCATGCGCTTTGCCAAGATGTTTGCGAGCTGTCGCTGCTGCTGCTGCGTCTGTAAAACAGAGTGAGGGAATGGTCCTAGGCCATGCTTTAACCCTGATGGTACCTCACTCTGTGGATGTTCTACTGAACAGAACTCAAATACAACACCTCACTTCTGCGCGGTTTACGAGATATGAATTGATCTTGTTTGCACCACACATACAAATTAAGAGGTGTTGTGTTCTTAATCCGGCTGAACTCTTACCTTTCCCGCAAGGTACTGCTTGCAGTGAGGAAGAGTCACATGATTGCCTTTACAATACCGAACAAGAGACAAAGGGTAGAATTGATCTGAAAGATACTCCTTTGAACAATCCACAAGGGTAGCTGTTTTGCGATGGCTCCTGTTTCCAACTTCCGGATGGTACATCCACAGCTGCTTATGCAATCACTACATTGATCACGGTCGTGGAAACCAAGAGAATCACACATAACTCTGCGCAGGCCGCAGAGATTATAGCATTGACCCGAGCTTGTGAACTTTCCGAAGGGCTCATTGTGAATATTTACTCTGACAGCCAATATGCCTTCGGGGTGGTTCACAACTTTGGGAGACTTTAGTCAGAAAGAGGGTTCTTGACTTCACATGGTACAAAAATCCAGCATGGCTCCTTGATAGTATGGCTACTCTCAGCGAATGCACTCCCTACTCAGCTAGCTATCGTAAAATGCGCAGCGCATCAGAGGATTGTAGATTATGTAGGAAAAGGGAACACTTTTGCTGATCAGATAGCTAAATAGACTGCCACTGATCTCTCTTCAGACAAGTATACTTCAAGGGAAGCCACAAATGCCTGTACTATGGATGAGGGTATTGATTCCATAAGGGATATCCAAGCTGATGCCACATTAGAAGAGTCTAAGAAATGGGCTGAGGGCTTGGGGAATCTTGATGACGACGGGTGTTGGGTGGACAGAGTTGAAGGGAAATGGCAACTTCCCGACTCGTACATTATGATGATGGTTGTTATGGCTCATGGTCCCACACACATATGTGCTCGTAAAATCACAAAAATGTTGGAAAAAGTATGGGTAAATGATAAAATCTCTAAAGTAGCTGAACGCTTTGTTCAGGAATGTATGATCTGTTTACAGCATAATGTGGGAAAGGGCAGAACAACTCCTAGGGGTAGTTTTGGTCCACCTTCTGTCCCCTTTGAGGTTATGCACTTTGATTTTATTGAGATGGAACGGTGTAATAATCTACGTGTTAGTAGTCATCATCTGTGCTTTTAGCAAATGAGTCGAGGCTTCCCGAGATTCGGGCTACCAAGAGTCATCTGGTCGGACAATGGTTCACATTTTATCGCTGCTGTAATTCTGCAGATATGTGTGGGATTGCAGATTGATAAACGGTTCCATTCGGCCAGACAGTGCCGGATTAGTGGAAAGACACAACGTCATCATCAAAAACAAGCTCGCTAAGACGTGTGCCAGCACCAAACTAAAATGGCCGGACGCCTTACCGATCGTGTTATTATCAATGTGGACAACCCCTCAAACTAAGACTGGGCTCTCTCCCTTAAAGGTGGTTATGGGGAGGCCTGCTAATATCTGGAACATTCCGAAATGTTGTTCGTTACGAGATGTTGAAAATGTACTTCTTTCAGATTACTGTAGCCAGTTGACTAAAAACTTGTATTTGATTTATCGCCAGATGCGAGAGGCTTTACGTGTACGATACGAGGGCCCCGGTCACAGCATACGGCCTGGGGATTGGGTCCTCATAAAATCCTTCGAGCGATCTTCTTGCCTCACACCTCGTTGGCGGGGCCCCTTCCAAGTCCTGCTGGTCACACAAACTGCGGTGCGGGTGGCAGGCCGGAAAAATTGGATCCATGCGATACATACCAAGAAGATTCCACACCCAGTGCCATACGATACAGAAGAATCAGAACCCCTCATCAGTACTGTAACCAACGATCCTGAAGCAGTAAATAGCACTGAAAGTGTGTCGGGGATTCTCCCTGATCCTGTGAGGTTTGGGGAAACAGCCATTACATCCCCACTCTCTCCGACCATTTTGTTTTCGGATGCGATCCCCAGTTCTGCCTCTGAGCTTTCTTCCGCTCATTTGCCGCTTGCAGTGGGAAGTGACGACACGTTGTTCACGGATCAATCAGTACCAGGGATCAGAAGGTACAATCTGCATCCAAGGAAATAGACTTACGGCATGGTTCGGCTGTGCACTCAGAGAAGAAAGCCGTCAAGGGCTTGCCTTTTTGGCCTAATTAAATGTTTGAAAAGGAGATTCTGTTGGCTAGGGTTTGTGGAAGGACTAAGAAGACGCTCGGCCTAGGAGGTCACCAGCTAAGAAGACTGGTGTTTTTGTTTGAAGATTACAATGCCTGCAACCGCTACCGCTTGTACAGGACTGATAAGTGAACATGTGACCAGCTGTGAAAATGGACAAACTGTTACGAGGGCCCCGAAAATGTACTGCTGTTTTGTGATAATGTTAATTGGGTTTATAATAGTCATTGTTTTAGGCGTCTGGTATCTAGAAGAAGTATATCCGCTTGAGAATTTGTTGCCGACTGAAAATGTACCTACTGTTTCTACTCCTTTCGTGTATCTGCACACCCTATCTCCTAGAGACTCTCAGCATAGACAGAGATATCATAATAATACACTATTACTCATCATGAATGCTACACATGCCATCTTCAACAAATCTAATTGTTGGGTCTGCTCAAATTTACCCCAACACAGGGATAAGGGGCTAGGTTGGTATCTTCATCCTCTACCTTTGACAACTGCATGCTATGCTTCTCTTAGAGCACTATTCTTTGGTCGTTGGAATGATAGCATCTCAAGGAACTTCGATGGGACTAATTTGAACCAGTTTGAGAAACGTGTATTGACTCCCTTGGGATGCTCGCTCTTTGCAAATAGGAGTAAGCTCAATGTTGCTTCTATTAGGCCTTCTAATAAACTGTTCCGTCCTTTTCAATCTTTGATCTCATTCAAGATGGCTCCTATAGGCAATAAGGATGCCACACCTCCTTCTTACACTGTTAACCGTAGCCCCGATTCAGGCTCTTTCTGCATACAGAGGAATGGTACTCAGTCAATGGGTGATTTTAAAGGTTGCGCCAATGTTGCGAATTTGACTGGGGAGGACAGACCTTTGTATGTAGGTGAACCTGTCTACTATGTTTGCGGTAATGTAGCATTTCCATGGCAGCCCAGGGATTGGCAGGGAACTTGTTACTTAGGAATCCTGTTACCCGGAGTATTCATAGCCAGTACCGTAGAAATTTCAAAGGCACGTCCACGGCAGGACGAGAATGGTGACACTCCAGCACAAGTTCTAGGCGATGTAGCGAAATCCTTTGTGCCATTTTAGGGACAAATAATGAATTCTGAGGATATCAGGAGACTAGCGAGAGTACTGGAGAGAACCATCAACCAGAACACTGACATACTCTATAATATGACTCTAGAACAGAAAGCAATAAGGTTAGTAGCACTTCAGAACCGGATGGCTTTAGATGTCATCTGGCTGAACGTGGAGGGGTATGTAAATTAGTGGGGTCCGCTTGCTGTGTTTTCGTGCCAGATTCCTCCCCAACTATCTTCAAGGCAATATAGAATCTGCATGTCCTAAATTCAGAAGTGCATGTTCCCGAGGGAAACTGGGATCTTAGTGCTTGGTTCTGGGACTTCTTGCGATCTTGGGGTTGGAAGCTACTTTCGTCTTGCTGATCATTTTAGGAGTTGTGTTGTTTCTTTGTTGTTGTATACAATGTCTTCCTGTTATATGTTCGATGCTAGAAGGATGTTGCGCACAGGCAATGGGTACATTGGGACGCAAAGTATATGCCCCAGACAAGAACTCCAATGAATATGTGTTGAAAGAAATCTTAGTAATTGATCTTATGGCAATTGATATCTCCGATAGTGATTCAGGGTGTATGGACATTGAGATATGGAGTTATTCGTAAAGTGACTAGAAATAGTAGAGCGCTTGGCATAGGCCAAAAGGAGGGTTTGTCGAATGGGAAATCATATCATGCCTTCTTTATTGCATATATTGGCCTAAGGTCAGTCGCTCTGCAAAGAATTCCACGCTTCAAGGTTCTGACCTTAAATCAATTAAGCTGCCATTTTAGATTCATCCGCCATTTTGATTCTCGCTCCAAAGTCACCCTGTGTTCTAAAATGGTGGACAGTGTTCTCCTGTCAGTAACATGGCCGTCTTGACCTGTGTATGCATGTTAATGCTTAAACTGCCCTTAGGCCAAATGTTAGGGTCATGTACTGAGACCTTGTCCTTCCTTGACCTGTGGATAAAGGATTACCTGTGCCAACGATACTAATCCATGAACATATATTATGCACAATACTGTTTGAGCATTTGATGTGAACACTTGTTTGACTATATTGTATGAGAATATGTATGAAGACTTAATATAGAATCCAAAGACACACCATTGCTATTGTAACCTATTGGAGAATGTATTAAGGATAATCCATAAAAGTATAAGATGCATAAATTCGGAACGAACTAGGCATGAACCCCTAGCCCAAGGAAATGGTTAACCTGCAAGTGGGCTGGAGATCAGATTACATATTGTATAAAAGACACGACCATTCTGATGTACAGCCCCACTCACTGCACACACCGAACAGGGCTGGTATTCGCTGTGTTGTACTGAGGGCCTGATAGCTATCTGTTGCTTTGTTCTTCGAAAACTGTTCAGTTGTAGAATAAAGATCTGTGTATCTTTTGAACCCGCGTTTGGTGTATTTCCTTTTGGGGTACTCAGCCTCGATATTCTCTTTTTGCTTTCACACCTGCCATCAAAGCCTTCCACGCACAAATTGGCCCATTGGTGGATGGCATGCTGATGCTGTGATGATCCCTCTTGCTCTTCAGTGTTTTCACTAGAGAATAAGGTGCAATTACAACCATGAAGTTAGTGCTTTGCCATTCGCCCTTCCATCCATTATGAAGTGGACTTTCCAGCTATCTGACCTTTCCAATGACTACCTCATAGCAGGAACTACTGCATCATACAACTCAGGTGTAGCCTTGCTTGCATAGTAATTCTGTTTGGGAACTTGCCTGCGGCAATCAGTACTTGCCATAAGTTCCCGAAAATCTTAGTTTTCTGCAATGGTGAATAGCAGACTGTCTACTGCCAGCATTATTGCCAGTTTAGCACCCAGAAGACCCCTGTCTCACTCTGGCAACCTCCACTGGGAAGGCCGTGGGGGCCAGATGCCTCCCTAAGCTACCAAATGACAAGGGCAAGGGTAGGATGGGAAGGATCATCTGGTCAACTTCACTTAGCCCCGCATCTCAGGGGAGGGCACTGTCACAGAGTCACAACCACAGATGGGGTCACTTTCAGGGAAGTGTAGACCGTATGGAATCTGGGAAATCTGGCTCTCCCCCGCCCCAAAGCATAGAAGAGGGGGAGGAGCACAAACAAGAGAAATGGGACCAGAGACTAATGAGAACAAGACAAGAAAGAAAAGGGAGATGTCCCTGTGAATAGGGGTGAGGACTATTTTCGCCAGTGAGGCAAAAAGTGCATAATCCGCACTGGAATCCACTTCTGCCATTCTGCAAAATCAGCATTACGGTTCCGCTGCCACTGAAATTGTGCCCGGTTCTGTGCAGTTTCATGCTAAGTGTCGTGTTTCCTTCCCATTTTAGTTTCGCGGAGTGTTACAAGAAACTTTTCAAGAGTCTTTTTTTTTTATCCGTGTTAGTTTCGTGCAGCATCACAAGAAACTTTGTGCAGGTCTTTTTTGAGCAAGGGTGGTTTCGTTCAGTGGCACGAGAAACTTTGTGCTGGCTTATTTTAAATCCGCACTAGGGATGTGTACTTTGTACAGATTGTTGTTTGATTTGTGGTTGGTGCGCACAGCGGCACAAGAAACTTTGTGCCACTCTTTCTATTGGTGTTAAGTTCACGTTGTGGCACAAGAAAGTTTGCGCAGCCTTTAGTTTGATATGTGCTAGGTTTGCGCAGCGGCTCAGGAACATTTCTGTGGCTTGTTTCGAGTCACGAGAGGGCACGAGAAACTTTGCTCTGCTCTTTTCGACGCAGGGGTGGCAGAACGGTAGATTGAGGAGAAACGGATTGCAATCTTACAGATTTCGCTTTTGTGTCTGGTGGAACGGAAGTTAACAATTTTGCCCAGCCCTACCTATGAACACCAGGTTTGCTAACGACTATCCATGAATCCTGAGAGAAAGCATGTCCCAGAAACTGGGAAATGAGAGGCTTTATTTAAAGACTCATTCTATTTATGACAAAGTTTTGACCGGGAAGGGAAACTCTGGCACATTCTAAGGCTGAAGAAAATCCACTTTTGTATATTTAGTTGCCTGACACTTTTCTGTTAAAAAAACACTGGACATATCCTGACATATTTCAGTTACACTTTATGCCATCCCTGTTTATTACTTGGCCCCCATTTTACATATCTCCCTAATAAGCACTTTGAGCTTATGTTTTCTGTGCCTGTCGAGTCACTGTTCCCATCACAAAAGTGTCAATGATTATGATGACATTTGTGGCTGCGCTCAAATGACTAGTTGGGGCTGGGCTGGGGCATACCTGTTGTTCCCCTGCATCTACTATAGTTTCACTTGCTCCAGGGAGTACTTTGCTGCAGGCTTAACACGCCTCACACTTTTGAATTTCAGTGCAGAGCAGTGCCAGCATGCCACTGAACACTCACTGATTCATGGGGGGCGGCTGGAGTGCATGTTGGTCTTACTTAAGTGTGTATTGCCACTTCAAATGGCCAAGCAGCAATCCTGTGCCCAGACTGGTTCTTAGCTTCTCATGGGATAATGATTTTTGGTACAGGGAGCAGGTGGCAAGATGCAACACTGTTCCTATTTATTTTTCCATGAAGACAATGCAGTACGGACAGTAGATGCCATTCACTTAGGCTTAGTAAGCATAAGTTGGCTTAGTTGAATGTGTGCTCACACATAAATTGGTTGAGTGCAATAGCTGACACAACCACTTGAATTTATTTTAAAATGTACTAGTACAATGTTGCATGGTTTACCACAGAAAAAAACCTGCTGCTACAATTGTTGAGTGTACGATTCGTGGGGGCAGCAAAGTACAGCACCAGGTAGCAACCAGAAGTAGCACATCAGCCACATCTATAAGTACTTCATGAATGGAAAACCCTGGTTGAGGTGTCTACTAGTGCTTCTAAATATTATAAATGTAAATAAATAATGTCATCACTGCCTTGGCGTTGTCGGACACTTAACCATTGCCAACTCAAAGCTCACTTTCCCTAACATCGGAGTCTGGAACAGGTTATAAGGTATCTCATTCAGCCATGTTACATGTTCTGAAGGCAAACTTCTTCACCTCCTCAGAGGTACTCTCCCTTTCCACTTCTTCCCCCAGAAGCTCATTGTCTCCCATCTCTGGTTCTCTCCAGGTTGGACTACTGTAACAGCCTCTTTCTAAATCTACCTGCCACTACTCTCCGCCCTCTGCAACTAATCCAGAACAGGACTGCAAGACTTGTCCTTGGCCTCAAGCCCTGGGATCGTATCTCTCCAGCTCTGAAATCCCTTCATTGGCTCCCATTTAATGTAAGGATTACATTTAAAACCCTCTGCATTGTCCACAAGGCTTTAAGGGGCTTGGGTCCAAAATACCTTCAACTATCCTTCCGCAAATACCTCCCGTCCCGTGCCCTTCGCTCCTCTACTTCAAATTCTCTCAGTGTCAGTCATTTTTCAAAGCACCAAGCTGGGGGTAGATCTCTGTCTTCGGCTGGGGCCTCCCCTTGGAACAGCCTCCCTGCCACCTTGAAACTTGAGGAAAACTATCTCCGGTTCCGGAAGCACCTCAAGACTTTCCTCTTCACTTCTTCCTTTGCCCCTCTTCTCCCCTGCTGACCTGTTTTCTCTCTTGGCACCGTGCAACTGGCCAACCAATGTTCTTCTAGCCCAGGTACCTGCTCACCCTGTCTCTCCCTCCTGCACTGCCTCCGGGCGACCCATTGCACTGGGATCTGTACCCATAAAGTCCTCCACCTTTCTTCTGCACTTATCAGATATACCCTATCCGACCAATCATGCACTTGCCACTTGCTGGCCGCACTACCACCTTTTAATTGCCTTTATTTATTTATTTATTTATTTATTTAGTTATTTATGTATTTATTTATTTATCTATTTGTTTCACTTATTATTTATTCTTTTCTCTCAACTGTTCTGCACTTTCCACTTCTCCCCCTTCCACGCACTTTCCCCCTTCTCCCTTCTTCATGCACTTGCCCGTTCTTAATGTCATTGGGCCTAGTAAGATCGTTGTTTTTATTTTTTATGTTTTGTACTCCCTTGTTCCTCTCCCTTTGTTTGGACGCGCTCTGAAACACTTGTGTACGAGCGCAATATAAATAAAATATCATATCACATCATGTTGGAACAGTGTAAAAGTACACATTTTGCAGGGGTTTGAAGAAGTGCCAACAGAGGAGCCACCCATATAATCTTTGACCACTGATCCTTCTATATCTATTGCACATTTCCAGTGACTGCTGAAGAGCTCCAGAAGCATTCATATAGATAGGCAAATCTGACAGCTAGAACCTGATTAACAAAATCTCTTAAAAGTTCAAAAAGCTTGGAAAATTCTGAATACAGTGGAATTTTGGGTGAGTTGGGTTTCAGCTAAATTAATTTGCCAAGGTTTAATAGCGTTCCCACATGTCACCCTTTAAATCACTCACCCCAACATCACATGTAGAGTATCTCGGGATCCAGCCTAACAATATTACTCTTAAATATTTACATGACCCCACTCCTGAAAATCATCAGTAACTCCAGACCAATCCACTACAACTGGGCAGATGATATTCAGATCATCTACAGCTTACCCAAACATCAACCTCAAATCAGCCAGAGCTTTGCATCTAAATCTCTTATTTAGACTCAAGGATGACAACATATTTTTGAAAACTGGATGCAACTAAAACTAATCATGTGATATGCTATTCCAAAACAATCTACCACACAAATTCTCCTTTCCCGACTGTGACTTTTACGAGATGCGTATGGTCACTTCGATGGGGCAAATAATATTTCTCGCTGGCCATTTTCTATTGAACAGCCTCTCCATCCAGGGGAATGGGGATGGGGCAGCCCTGCCGTTGGAGGCTGTTTTGCAGGCACTAAAGCTCCCTCTTCTGAAATGAAAGTATTTTCTCCTTCTTTCAACTTCTACAGCCCAATTGACTCGCACCGTGACAGAGTTCATGGGCATATTGTTCTGGCCAGTGCCGGATTATCCATTAGGCTAAGTAGGCACCGGTTTATGAGCCCCACTCCTTTTAGGGGCCCCGCGACAACAGATCAAAATAAAGCGGTGTAGAAAATTAAAAACGTATTAGGAGATGATTTGTGAGGGCGGGGTGACATTTGGACTGCCTAGGGGCATCCACAGGGTTTAATCTGACACTGCTACTGGCCGCTTTCCCTGCAGTGCCTTCTCCAGGATATTTCCGGATATGAGGCCCAACTCTACCAGGTGACACTGAGAAATTGTTGCTAAGGAAAACATATATATAGGATATGAATGTCACGAGCCCAATATTAAAATTGGCACTGGGCACAGAGTAGGAGAAACGGGTAGAGTCAAACTGTTTTGGATGGAGTTCCTATTCAGGTTACTGGAGATTAACATTTCTTTGGCGTTTAATAAAGGTTTGCTAGAGAGTATATTCCCCTGGAGGGTATGGAAACTGTTGGCACAGAGGAATGAGAGAGGCCATAATAGGTGACACACTCATAAATGAGGTGTGTTGTTAAGTATCGTACTTAGTGGATAATTAAAAGAAAATTCAGTTAAAAAATACAAATGTGTATTTCTGAATGGCTCAGTGTTGTTCATTTGTGCAAAAAACTCTCTGGGTAAAGAGCACATATCTACAATTACCGCATATCAAGCACCTCTGAGCCTCATACAACATGCACTAGTTGTTACTAGGGAAAGAGACAGGAAAGAGACACACTGCACAGTATGTACATTGTACAGTAACTTCTCGTTAGTGATGAAGTGGACCTTGTTCTCCCTGAGGAGCCTTCTTAGCCTTTTGGGGGGAGGATCAACATCTGTCAGCCATTCAGTTTAAGATTAACCAAATGTGAAGGAACTTTTGGGTCGATATCACTTCATTCCTCCGCGACCTGGTTAATTGCAATACTTTGTGCTGTTGCATTGGTGTGTCATAGAACGGAGACTTTGAGTTCCTCAACTCTGTTTGTTAAACTCAAAAAACAAGCTGCTGTGACTGCACCGTATTACTGTGCCAGAAAAAATAAGGCTGAATCCAAATAGGGTTATGTGATAGGAAGGTTTAATTAAATTGCCCCATAGATTAAACATGTTTTGGCAAGGTGCCTTTCTCAAATCAGGGCATATCCAAAGTAACCATTACTGAAGATGTAATAACTGGGATCAATCCCAACTGAAAATGTCATTTCCGCATCCCGTGTCGTGACGAAATGGAGCCACGACGCGGGATGCAGAAACAACATTTTCAGTTGGGATTGATCCTGATTTGAGAAAGGCACCTTACTGAAACATGTGTAATTTATAGGGCAATTTAATTAAACCTTCCTATTACATAACCCTATTTGGATTCAGCCTTATTTTTTCTGGCGCAGTAATAAGGTGCAGTCACAGCAGCTTGTTTTTTGAGTTTAACAAACGGAGTTGAGGAACTCAAAGTCTCCGTTCTATGACACACCAATGCAACAGCACAAATTATTGCAATTAACCAGGTCGCGGAGGAATTAAGTGATATCGACCCAAAAGTTCCTTCACATTTGGTTAATCTTAAACTGAATGGCTCTTCAGCCTCCTGGCTACCCTGTGCTACTAACATAACATCAATTTCCATACCTGTTCTAATTTAAAACCTAACAAATGAGTCCCTTCGGTTATAAGGCACAAAACACCCCTGCAGGATCTCGGACTTTGGAATTGACAACAGGCTCTTCCAGGACCTTCCATCCTCTGCCTCACTTGTATCCTGGTTCTTTCTTCCTCTGTCTCTTTTGTATCAAGAGTATAGGATTCACAGTCAGCCCCTCTCGAAGGATATTGGTTACAGGATTCACAGCCACCTCTCTCATAGACCTTGGATTTCAGCATTCACAGCAGGCCTCTCCAATGGGCTTTGGCCACTTGCACCAGGGCCTAGTACATCTTATTATAGTTCCCCAGAGGTTGTGGTTGGAAAGCCATTGGCTTTGCTTTCCCATTCCCCCAAGGAGTTGAAGAGGGAGACCTAAATGTGGCCACATTGCACCTATCCCACTCTCATCGTGAGGGCAGATAAATGAAATGTGCACATGGTTCCTGGCTCCTTCATCTCCATTATCGATGTACCACAGATGTGAGAAACGCTATTCACTCAGACAGCCATGTAGACCCTATCCTGATGATGTTACTAAAGATATATGTTTGCACTTAATGGCGCAGACTGACTGACTTTGAGCATGCAGAAGATGATGATCTCACGACTGAAACTATGACATAGATGCATAAGACATGAAGCACATATGAATCTCTGCATGAAGTTATGCAGACATTTAGATTACATAGCTTGTAGACAAAAAGAACATGCTTATGACCCACTAAGATAGAGGACAGACACACTCTTGCTATGCAGTAACCTCAAGTTGCAAAAGACTACATAGAAACTACTTGCTGATGCTAAATGCAACGAATATGGGTGGCCATGTAAGTCAAGATGGAAACCGCAATTTCCTTAAAGTGAATGAAAAGTGCTAAAGGGACTCGAGGATGCAGAGAGAGGCTGACATGCTGATTTCACAGAGACATACAGACCAGGTTTACACCGCAGCCACTGTGCATATTCCTGCCAAGGTAAATGAGAGAGAATGTTTCAAATTAGCAAGGTGAGATGGAACACCTGCGTGTGTAGAAGCTGAAAATCCTCATGAATTCAAGTAGAAGGAGTTAAGTTTGTGATCCCTGCACACATGATCTGAACCTATGAAACAAAGACTATTCATGTGAGCGAAGCTAAGGCAGTTGTTCCCATCCATCCTAAAGCAGGATGATATAAAAGTAATACCATATTCAAAGCCTAATGTTCTGTTTCAAGGCCTAGAGGATCAGAGACGGTAACTTGTAGAGAACATACAGCACCTTCAGACCATTCTCACCACCTTGAATAGTTGCACTTGGGCTGGTAACTTTCCAAACACCAAGCCTGAGAAGACCCTACCGGACCAATCCTTATTCACCTTCCACGTTCAACTCACACATTGTTGCACCGCCAAGTCCCAGCACACTAACCTGAAACATTTGTAGTTTCAACATTTAGGAGGTGATCGCAGGAGGAGCCACCAGATATGTTTGATCCAATTACTGTACTAATCCTCTAAACATTGTATATTTGGTCCACTCTACTAACTAATCCTGGTCCATCTTAGGTTTTCATAATGTATCTTTATTTTGTGATGTCACACAGCATCAAAACAGGAGGCAAAACTGAGATCATTGAGAGATTATTGGAGAATACTGCATTGTCCATCTTAACCCCGGTTGATGATTTTTTAATAAACAGTAAAGCTTTGATGCCGCCGGGATATCAGGCGTCGGAAACAGTGTTACGGGGTTGGTGGCAAGACAACCTCGTAATTTTGCCATTTGTATGTAGTTGTATTCATTCTAAAATTTGGCTTTTTTGAATAATTCTGTGTCCTGTTATTATTCCCTCTATCGGGCACTCATCAATTGCCTTTGACACTTGCATTATTTTGTAGCTTAATTTTATTTTTTAACTAATTTTGTAAATGTTTCTTTTAAATATTGCTGTGCACATTCCTCCCGCTGATCTCGGGTTTTGAGCACTTTGTAAATGCTTTAAATATATAATAATGTAACCATCATAATCACTAAACATTAAACAGTGCAGTACTGTGGAGTGGACCTCTACTGAGGATGACGAGGGAGTGCTCCCTGCATCATCCTCAGTAAAGAGAGAAAAAATATGCTTTACTTTAGTATCTACCATTCCCCCCTAAGCCCCTCCCCATCCCATGGCACACGCTGATCTATAAAACCGCGTGGTAGGACAAGGTTGCCCTTATAATAATAAGGACAGCTCAAGGCCAGATCAGTGTTGGCCAGTCCACTATGCAGAGGCTTACTCTGTGTAGTGACTGTAGTTAGACAAGGAACATCCAGCGGTACACTGCATCAGCAGGCAAGAAAATACGGCAGCATAGACAGAACAGCAGTAAAAACTGAGAACAGTCAACATCTGTGTCAGTGTTCAATGCGAAGGTGCTCTATAACTTCCGCATAAAAGAGATATTTGCAATATCGTGCCCAGCATATGAAGGGACCATTGCCAAGGCAGGCATGCCCTTTCAAACTCATTTGATATCAGTCAAGAACGTAGCAGGAAGGCAGAGAGAGCTTTAGTACAATATGCGCCTTTTAGCAGTACAGGAGTGATCTGTCGCGAAGTGCATAAGGATTACACATACCACATATGTGACATAGGTTTTCCAAAACTTCTTTATTAGGTTTGCTTTTCTTCAAGGCAAACTAAAGCAGTTCTTTTAGGGTAACAAAAAATTGAATAAAAGTAACTCAAATATGGTCAGGAGTGTCTTTTACCAGGGTGTCAGCAGGTATCCGGGTAAATTCATGTGCAAGTTCAAAATGTTTAAAGTAAAAGTTCCTTAGTTCTTGTTAGTATCAGGTCCTGGTCCTCCCGAGCGGAAAAATCAAATGGGGAAGTGTCTCAAATAAGCGAATAAAAGGAAAATACATGATGTCTTTTCTCAATTATTCCCACTCTTTTAGACTAGAAGCAAAGTTGTAGTGTCTAATAATCTACTTGTAGATGTTCTTGTGCAGCTAGGCGACAGTGGGGAGGGCTCCTCCGCCCCAGACTCGTATGTGCACTGGAGCCTGATTATTGTTCTTTAATTAGTGTCATGTCTGGAATCCTATCAAGACAGTAGGCCGCCATAGCCTGTCTGTGTGATTCCTCTGCGTCTCTTGCAGATGCGCGCTCCGAGGATCATGAGTCTATTGCTCTGCAACCCAAACTAACCCTCCTCCTTGCTAACTTTGCCAATCTCATACCTTTGGCTCTTCTTTCTCCTGGTGTCTCTCCTTATACCTTTAAGCTATTCAGACTCCTGGGGTGCCTCCTTGATGTTCTGCCATGTGCTTGTTCCTCCCCCCACCTTACTCACTTACCCAGCAAAAGTGGAGAGCATGGTTCCCTCTCTCCAATTCTCCCCAATTCTTCCTTCCACCTCCTCCTTTCCATCTCTTCATCACGTCCTCACCTGTCCTTTTCAACACCTCCTCGTGAAATACTTCTTTATTGGATACCTCTGGTGCTTGCTTCTTTGCCTTCTTTTTCTTGGCTCTCCTTGCCACTACCTGCGTAGGTCCTCTTACCACCTTATGCTGGACTTCTCTCATATTATATCTTTCAACACTTCCTCCTTGATGTCTCTCACACCTAGTCCGTCACTCACCTTGTCCCTTTTGCCTTCGCTTCCTCCACTGTGACAAATCAACTTCTGGGGCACTAGTGGTCCACGGATGAATATCGGTTTCAAAACCATCAATCATTCCCACACCTCTAGTATACCAGAAGAGATCAGAATAGATTGGAAACACAAGCAAAATATAAACCTCCTTGTCCAATTTTGGTAACGTGCATGGAACTGCAGGCTTATCTCCGAAAGGTTGTGGATCGTTGGTTACTTGCAACACAATTATTACCCAAATACAATTATTACCCAGTGATAAAAGGGACTGTCCAGTGAAGGTTGTATAAAAAGATGAACTTTATTATTATCACAACATATAGTTCTAGCACACTACAATATTCATCCCACTCTATAAAGGAATGTAGAGGACAGACAATTTCAAAGAAAGAAGATGGATGCATTCTGGATGCTGACAGGAGGGTAGTCGGTGTAGTAATTAATCACAATAGTTCAAGGATACTTGGGTTCAACAACATAGGGAGCAATGGGTCGTAATATGTCACTAGGGGCCTTCAGAGAAGGTTCAGGGGACACAACCACAATTCACCTTCTGCTGTAGGAATTCTTGGTGCTCAACAGGGTCAAGTCAGTTTCAGGGCGTTTTGCAGCTTCTGCGAAAGAGTTCAAGACGGGAGACTGTTGCGGGTATCCGGCAGCAGGCAGTTCACCGGGCAAGGTTGGACGGAGGGCTGCAGGATAGCCTACATGGCGGCTCTGGGTGAGAAATATTCACAGTGCTGTTCTGTGGTTCTGGAGCACTGGTTGAGGCATCTCAGATGGCTTTATTGACTGTGGCGTAACAACAGTCAGTGGTACAGTCGGTTGCAGCTTGAGGGGCTCGACTGATGTCGATAGATGCTTGTTGATGCACTTCTCCTAGCTTCTTCACTGGTCTTGTGTCGTCCTTTAAGGCAGACGGCCAAAAGCAGAGGAGAGTGTTGCAGGCAGCTGACTTGTCCTTGGTTTGATTCAGAAACTCTCTGGCACGTCCCACCTAGAGAGCTTGCTGCAGAGCCTAGCAGGGCACTCTGTGTGCTGGCTGGATACCAGTTCTGCAGTTGCCTAGGAGTCCTATGGATTCAGTACCTCCCTCTGTTCCCTGGGAGATGTTTAGGGGAGGGATCTTGCTTCCCTCTTGGAGGTCCTGACTTTCCGTGAATGGCAGAAGATGTAAGGCAGACTGTACCTTCAGCCAGGGTCCAATGATGAGTTCTTCCTTCTGCTTCAGGGGAAGCCTTGAGATCATCTGCCAAAAGAGGGGCTCGGCCCTATTTTACAGCCAAATGTACCACAGGAATTTGTATAGGCTAAGCCTACATTAATGAACCAATTCTAGGTCCCCACCAAAATTCTCCTGTATGCGTGAGGTCATAACCAGAGTGCTTTGCAACAGAAAAGGCAAAGTGCTGAAAACATGTACTACTAAGTGCCACCCATCTTCCTATCTGTTGTAGATCAAAGAGTCTCTCTTGTTAATGGAGCTCTCTGTGGTTCCTGATTAAAGCAGCTGGTCTCATTTGAAGCGACGGTGAGACCAGACTTTCTGGCTCTGTCAAACCACATACTCCTACCTTCTGAATGGGGTCCTCATGCTGGGATGACTACTGAAAGCACGCAGTCCCAGACATGACATTTCACTGTCAATGGTAGTTGGGGTTTCCTGTCCCCTTTGTTAGCCTCTGCAGCCAGGCCGCATGTGGGCCTATTTGAATTAAACTCTGATGAGTATGCAAATGCTGCCAACAGCTACAGTGATAAACAAAAGGACACAGGAATCCATTGAGCCGTTTTTAGTTAATTAGGCTGGCCATGACAGGGGGAAGGTTTGGTCCTCCCCCTTCTGGAGATGCATCCTGTTCTCCATCTGTCAGATCCCAACTATATATGACAGTGGGAGACTGCACCTGTATGCTTTGTCCACCCAAAGTACACAGATCTATCTATATGTCGTGCGGTGAGCATAGGAAAATGTGTGCGATTAGCCCCACACATTTTCCAGAAGTTGATCTACCATCATTCAATTTCATTTAAAATGTCAAAATAACCCAGGTGAGCGTACACCCACCGTGTGGATGGTTGAATTCCTCACACCCACCTACTCCTTCTTGGCTCCACCTTTCACCTCTTGCATACCTCCTTTCACATCATTGTCCTGATGCACGTCATTATCCAGTGCCACTTTCATGTCATTTGCTTCCTTCATCTCTCTCCCCCTTAGAATCTGTGTCTCTCGCTTCCCGATCTCATTGGTCGCTCTCTTCCTCAATTCCCTTGATCATGCTCTCACTCTCTTGCTCTCTCTCCCTCTTGCCAACAACCAAGGTCTCTCACTCTCTCCCCCCTTATTTTCCCAGTAACCTAGGTCTTTCTCTCTTCAACAATCTGGGTCTCGATTCCCAGAAACCTGGCTCTTTCTTTCCTCAGCAGCCTGCTTTTCTCTCTTCCCAGCAACTTGGGCCTCTCCACCAGCCTTGTCTTTTCTTTACACCAGGGCCCTGGGTGTCTATTCTTTCCTCCCACTCCAGATCCTACTGCTCTCCTCTTCAGCCACTGCCAAAAGAAATAATCTGCCAACTTCCGTCACTCTTTGGCCAAGGCACTGTGTTTTATGGGACCCCAACCATACATACCAGTCTTTCTCTGGCCTCATGGGCCTCAGGTGTGGGAACATAGTATCAGGGGATCTATGTGCTTGAGTGTGTCAAACTTCAGCCCGCTAGGGGCTCCTCCACACTCCACCTCCTGGCCCAGTGTTACTTGTCTTGTGGCTGCGCCTGAGCCGTTGAATACCAAACCAGTAAGCACAAACCCAGTTCATAGGTGAACACAAAAGTAATTGATAAAAGGGCACAATATTTTATTCTCCCTTGTTTTTCAGTTGGTTGACATAGAGCCTAGTGTTGGAGAGGACCCCCAGGTATGGCACAGGGACACTGGAAGTCTGCGGACTTGGAGGGCCCGACTCCCTCCCTCCCAGGATACACGGAGGACTCAATCAACAGAAAGTTCAAGCTGTGCTATATTACAGGCAAAACCAACAGGGATCAGCACCGGAACAGGAAAAATAAATGCCCATCTCCCTCTTCCTCGGCTCGCAGGCCTGTTTTGCTACCCATTGGCATCAGCATGACATCACAACCTTGGCCCTTCCCCAGAAAACCAATTGGGCCAAACGATTGGGTATTGAGTAGTCTAACACCTATAGTGGACTATATAGATGTTACTCTACTGGCCCTTGCATGCCAGGAGGCTGGTCTGGTCCATCCCCAAGTTACTAACTATAACAATGTTGCAGTGTGGTGGACTTACCATTGGTTCTTGCCCATTGCTACCCACCCCTACGATATTAAACTGTCATTGGCTAGAGCTGACCTCCCCAGGCCTGGGATCTGCAAAGGTTCTTAGCTCACTGTGTACCTCTTCAAGGTAACATGAATGACTATGTGCCTGCATTGTAACTTGTATACACCACCTTAGCTTATGAGAGTGCTCTCCTGATTGGCGCAACACTTGTTGCATATTGTTTGCTACTTGTCGCTGTCTGTGTCTGGAGGCCTGGGACCAGTGCTCCTTTCCCACCGGTGATCGATGTCCATTGTCTGCTTCGACCATGTCACGTGTTCAGAGACCAAGAATTCGAGCTTTGCAGCTCTGAATTATGAGGATGTATTAGTCTTTTT
Source organism: Ambystoma mexicanum (assembly GCF_040938575.1). Taxonomy (NCBI): domain Eukaryota; kingdom Metazoa; phylum Chordata; class Amphibia; order Caudata; family Ambystomatidae; genus Ambystoma; species Ambystoma mexicanum. Next base: position 720,835,028 of record NC_090921.1, read on the forward strand.
TGCAGCTGGCCTCCTTGTCGTCTGTGGGTTGGAATATCATCTGTATCTCTTGGCCTTGGCTGTGGTCCTGTCTCACACTTCATGCTCTCTGTCCAGTCTGAATCAGCTTGGCTCATCTCTTGCTCAGAGGCCTGAGGCCTGTCGTAATTTTCCTAAACCTTATAATGCGGTTTCCACAGTGTCCATATTATACTACATTTCCATAGGTTAGTCACACTTGGTTCTGTCAGGTCCCAGAGGTGCTCCTGCAGTTCCATAGGGATATTCACATGTAAGTATCTGCAAGCTGTGCTCAGGATCTCTTGTGCCTTGCGTTCTCTGCGGTGCTACATTTGGCTAATGGCAAAAATGATAAAAGCAATGACAGTATGTATATGTATCTTTATGTAGTGTAGTCTGTGTTTGTGTCTTGAAGTGTGGATGGCACACGTGTTTCATGTCTAATGACATCAGCAACATTGCTCCTTGATGCTTAGTCCAGGGTGTCAATAGAGGTATCCCTGTTCATGTCCTGCGGCTCTTCATCCACACAGGTGTAGGTTTGCATCGTCCCTGGGCGGTATGGCTGGCTGAGTGGATAAATCTCGACATACTTGTCAATCATAAGTTCATTGGGAAGTCGTCTCAAATAGAATGGGTGATTGCAGTGTTTTCTGGTCTTCTTCCATGTCATGAATTTAGTAGGAGGGGAGAGGGTGGTATTCTTCCCCATCCCTCTTCACTTGTAATCCGATACTCTCAATATAATTTTGAATTCATCATATTTAATTCATTGTCTCAAATCGTTCAACAGGCCAAATATTTTCCAAAACCTCAAATGCGCAGCAAGTTTCAGGAAAGTATGTCATTTGTTAAATGCAGGAAATAAAACACATGATTATCATTAATGCATGCAAATAAATAAAGAGCCAGTAGGATAGCTCAGGCACAACAGTTTTGTCTTGGAAGCAAGACAACACAGAGCAAAACAGATGCGAATCCTGGTTCCGCACTTAGAGACTGGTCTACGGTTGTAGGCATGTTATAAAAGATTAATTAATTAAATTAATTCAAACAAGGGTCAGCACCCTATTTCTTTTAATATGTACCACTACATTTTGAATTGCAGGATGATGGATGGTAATATGCTGCATTTTGGATCTGAGTTCCGATGCTTCTGATTTGTTTGTTGTATAAACTTACTGCTGGGACCACTTGTTACGATACAGTTGATTGTATGTAAAGCTGAATACTTTGTTCCTGGGAGATTAATCTTCTTGTATGAGTGACTTGTTCAGTCTTTCCTAGAGCCTTCTCAATCTCGATGCTGTGTCAACCATATTCTTTTTTCATCTCAAATACTGTGGCTATATAATAATGACACTGGGCCTCATTACGAGTCATGCGGAATGGGTTAACAGGGTCCGCTAATGGATGCGGACCCGTTATTCCCAACCCGCCTGATTCCGAGGTCCCTTCGCGGGACCTGGTAAGGACGCCTGGCAAAACCAGGCATCGTTACTGGGTCCCGTGAGGGGACCAGGGTTCTAACAATTGGCCGGTCGTAATCGGCCCGTTGTTAGCTCCCTCTCCCATTCCCATTGAGTCCTGGGGGCTCAAATGGGAATGGGGAAGGTCTGGGCCCGGGTTCCTGGAGGGAGTAATTACCAGGCCCTCCGAACTCGGACTGGCCCGATAATTCCCCATTCAGGGAACCCGGACCCAGACCCGGTTTTGGTGGCTGCCATGCCGCCAATAGCGGCATGGCTACCGCCAAAGCCGTAATGAGGCCCACTGACTAATAACCTGCTGCACCCTCAACAGTTGAGATTGTGAAAGAGAAAGTTGCTTTATTGCACAGAACTAGCATGCAACAAAGGGTAATGGTCTTTGTTTTTTTAAGTAACATTTATTTCATTAGTGCTAATATCGAACACTTGTGAAGAAAATGAACAATCTTAGGTCCTACAGGGTGGGTACATTCAATATTAGAATAAATTGGATTTCAATAGTAATACAAAAGTGAGGAAAATCAGACAACTGGGATTAACATGCACCAAAAACGTGATCTATGTATCTGGTCCAAATGGCTTTACCTGTTTTCCAGATGTCAGTGTGAACTGTACAATTCTCGTCTGATCATTCCATAAAAAGGTACTTTGGCTCAGATTTAGAACCCATAGAAGTGCCCTTTACGTGCTGCTGACTGGTTTCAAATGTAATATATGCAACAGCGAGAGCACTGTGCAGTACAACACTTTCCATTAATGAAGAACATATGCAAATCAGGGGGCACAACGTGAAACACTTTTTCAAAACTGACAGTGCAGGGAGTCAACAAGGCAACTGTGCATTTATTTTTTACTAAGCGCTCAGGCTGGAGAAGAACAGTCATGTCTCAGTAAAGTGGCCTTGCTGAGACAGCATGGACATGATTATCAAGTGCTGAATGTTGGACCCAATTACAGCCAATCCTCTACCATGCTGTGTACTGTCACAGATGGCCTGAAGAACTCAACAATTCTCGGAGTTGGTTCAAGGGTTTCTAATAAAAGGTTCTAAGAGGGTCTCACTAAGCCCCCACTCCCCCTCTCGTCTCGTCTGGGCTTTTCCCTCATTAGCCCAGGAATCCTTAGCTCCCAAGGAGGCCACAATAAATCAGGAACCCAAACTATATAGGATATTTCTGCCTATCAGTGAGGGCATAAAGGCAATCGCCTTATTTCTCTTGCTCCCTTCGGGAATTTCTATGTGGATCCTGTGCTGGGGTCCCATAAGCAACAAAGATACCAAGAGGTGGTCCCTTTCAATCACTGCTTACTCACTCAATGTTTACCGCTCACGCACTTGTAATCCTTGCCCTGAGGTTCTATCCTTCCTTTTCCTTTCTTCTACTCTCCTTCCTTCTCTTCCTTCCTCCCACTCTGCTCTTTCCCTGTCTCTCTCTCTCTCTCTTCCTCTCTCTGTCCCTCCAATGGTCTTTCATCTACTGCTACTCCCCCTAGCTCTCTATTACTCTCACATCTACTACTCTCTTTCCAGTGCACTATTCTCTTCCGCCCACTCACGCCGTTATGTTCCTCTTTCTGTCCCTCAGATAGTCTTCTGCTCACTAATATGCCCTCTCGCTCACTGCCACTCTCCCCTCTACACTACACTACTCTCCACCCCTCCTGATTCCACTTTCTCTCACCCACCAATACCTCACCTTGCACACACTCTCAATTGTCTTCCTCCATGCTCCACTGCACCATCCTTCCTCCACCTGGTCTCTTGATCTGACTTCTCATCCCTTGATCTTACTGAATAATCCACACTGCCTACAGCATCCTTTTTAATGGTACCTCTTTAATGGTACGGCCCCACCTCTCCCCCATCACCCACCTGGTTCCACAGAACGATTGTTAACTTGTTCATTCCCTGTTGTCATTTTGTATAGGTGCAAGGCTTTAAAATGCTTCTTAAGCCCCACATACTGCTCCGCTGCCCTGCTATTCACAGTCGGATTTCTTGGTGTTGGGTTGTTAGTTTCCTGCTGAGGATGTGTACTTGGCCAGGACTTTCTCCAGTCTGCAGGTAAGGAAGTGCAAGGAATTGACTTCTGCCCTGCAGGAGTGTAAAGATGAGTAGAGGCTAAAACGTCCACTCAGTCCTCACACTTCTACAAACTAAGGGCCAACACAATCTTAATGATAAAACAGGTACAGTCTGGAGATATAGCTCCTTTGCCTTTTGTGGTAACATGGGCAATGGGAAGACTGTACTCTTAAGAGGGGTGTCAATGTGGTTATGTAGCAACTCAAACAGCGAAGCATAACAGTCCAAAATAAAGGAATGTCCAATCAAGTTCCCGTAACAATATATGCTTTAATCACACCATGTACAATAATACCCAACTAGAAAAACAATGCACAAAGCCCACCCCTGAGGAAAGAACACAGATTAAGCAAAGATATTAGATGAGGTACTTTGGGTAATGAATCAGGGGTGAAAGGCAAGCAAAAGCAACACATTGCTTTAATAAAGGAAAAGTACTTGTGAGCATAAAATATTTCAAAGTGACATAACCAGTCTCTGGGGCCTAAAAATGGACCAGGGGGCAGTTAGCAGTCAGGAGTACCTACCTGGCAGATCTTGGTGGTTCAGCAGCACTGTGCCAGCTTTCTTGGTGCTGTGTGAGGATCATGAGAGAGCAAAAGGCAGCAACAGAGGGTCCCACTGGTTCAAATTTGTTCAACAGTTCTTGAAACATGGTCCAAGCAGTTCAATGGCAAGAAACACAAGGATTCCAGCTGTTTTGTTTCTCTTTCTTCCAGCTTGGAAGAAAGAGAATGAATGAAAAAGGGCCTCGTCGTGGGCCTTAGATGGTGTGCCGGCTCTGGAATTTCCATTCCCCAAGGATTTTCCCAGCTCCTCCTAGGAGCATCATCGTCATGGGGAATCTCAGGCATAAGTCTTTCACATCTGTGAAACCAACCATTCCTCTACTTGGGCATTGATAACATTGTGCAAAAGTGCAAATGTGGTTGGCTGTATGGAGAAGGAGGGAAATCACACCTTGAAATAATTTCTGATATGGAAGTACATAAATACATCCAACCGGCTATCCCCGCCTTTCTCCGTAAAGGCCCCCAATGACAAAAAGGATCCGTCTGCATAGTAATCCCCAAATGTTGCAAAGCCAACCTTTGCAACAAGGTTTCTGTATGCCCTCTTGTATGTGATCCTCTCCCAAGCAGAATCAACAGAGAATACAGATCTTCCACTTCCAATTAACTTGCTATCTTATACCAGGCTGCACATGTACATGAGACCGCATTCATTACCATGGGTTTATGTTTAATTTCATCCAGTATCACTGTCCAGAGCAGAGCCGGAACAGACACTGCCCTTACGATCTGAACGTGCGGGGGATGGTTGCACGGCATGCCAGAATATCAAAAATGGCCTTGTGCCGCAATAATACCTCCCAAAATCTGGAAGTGCTAAACCCCCTTCCTGAATGATCCAAAAAATGGTTAGGAGATAAAAAGGAATGTTCAGAAAGAGCTAATGGAATCTCAGTAATACTACCATCTTGATAACTGCATTACGTCCCAATAATGAAAGGGGGGGGGGCCACGCTATCTCTTCACCTGATCCTTGAGTTTATCCAGCGCTCTATGAGAATTTTCCCAAAAAAGGACATCTGAGACTCATGAAACCTATATTCCCAAATATTTGATGCTGTCCAGCAAAATCCGAAGTAATCTTGGTCAGGAGAAAATCACAGTTTTTTCATGGTTTATCCTCAGACCAGAGAGTTCACAGAATCCGGTCACCTGTCCCATCACTGGATTTAAGTTTTCAAGTGACTACTTAATGAACAACACTTTTGTATTGCAAGATGATCAATTTATGGGAATATAATTAAATCCCCCTATGCAAACGCTGTTCCTGCAGTAAGGCCGCTAAGGGCTCCATAGCCATGGCAAACAATAGTAGGGCGAGATGGCACCCCTGTCTCGTCCCCCTTCCCATCACCAAAGAATCCAATACCATGCCGTTTATAATGATCCTGGCCGAGAGGGAGTAATACAAAAGAGCCATGTGGAAGATAAACCCAGAACCCAACCACTAATTACCATAAATAGATATGGCCATTTGACGGCCTTCTCAAGTCATTGTTACAAGTGAGTGTAAGGCCTTTTCAGCATCCAAAAGTACCGATAATGCTGGCACTGTTTGATCTTTTATATCAGGGATCCAAAAAAACCTATGCAAGCCACTTGTGGTATACCTTCTGCTAATAAATCCTGATTTGTCTCTGAGGATTAGGCCCTGCAAAAGGGGGAGAAATCTGTTCACCAATAGTTTAGCATAGATTTTACTATTGACATTAAAGAGAAACATTGGAGGATATGATGAACAATCATCAGCTGGTTTTCCAGCTTTATGCAGTGGAGTTATCATATCCTGCCTAAGCATCGGGATAAAGATACCTTGATCAACTGGTTCCCAATACATATGTTGTCAGTGGGGCATCACAATATTTGCATAAGCATTATAAAATTCAGTCATCTTACCATCAGTTCTAGTTCCCGTTGAATGTCTGCCAATATACATTTGTCCCCAGTCGATTGGAAGTCCTTTATCAGGTCTCTAAGCTTGGCTTCATTGGCTTCCAGCTCCCTTCTGATCAGTTTAAGGATACCAGCCTCTTTGGCAATAGACACTCCCGTAATATAACAAGGACTCACATATCACCCCAACTGAATCTACCAAGCCTTCATTAATGGTTAAAAAGGAGACAATCTTATCTTGCAACTCTCTGTGAAAAACTGCGTTCTTAAGAGCTTGAGCTTTAAAGTGGCAGTTCGTCCTCCTATGATTCATTTCTGGAATCAAGCATTCGGAAGTAACTGGAGAATGTTCTGACAGGGTACGTGGGAGAATCTTGCAGTCTCCGAATTGTTGTAAGTTTGTCCTTGAAACCAAAATGAAATCTGGCGTGAAGCTGTTTCATGGACCCATGAATGGAAGGTATTTCCCCTTTGTTTAGCATGTTTCAACCTCCATATATCAACTAAGTTATGTCCTCAACCTGTTGGCTTGCTCTAGATCGCCTCATCATTCCCATATTGGACATGCCTATTACTGGGTCTAAAACAGTATTGAAATCGCCACCCCACAGCAGAACAGAATCCCCTATCAGACAGATTTTTAAGCAACCAGTCAAAAAAACAGGGTTGTCTGAGTTTGGAGCACAGGGGTTGACCAATGTGACCAGCGTACAATCCATGTGTTATTGAACTATCAGTGCCCTACCTTCTTGGTCCCTCAAAACTTTGTGCAAACAAAACTTGAGGAAGCTATGAATGAGTATTGGAACTCCTTTGGCATATGTGGAATGATATCTGTGACACCCCCATTGCGATGCCCATCTACTTGCAGATGATTGTGCAAGGCGTTTCTTGAATGAATTCTACATTTATGTCATGCCGTTTTATATTCAAGAGTAGTTTCCTGATTTTATCCAGATGATTTCCCTGCTTATGCTCCAGGTGGGTACTTTAATTACCAACTGGGAGGTTTCAGGGTCCTAACCTTCCTAGGGGCCGCAACCTTGCACTTATCAACCATACTGAGCAGACTATACCGTTCCCAAGAGATGCATAACTCGTCAACCTCACAAAGCCAATTTACTCAGGTGATCGCTACCTCTTCCCAGTATACTCAGAAAAAAAGGAAAACAATATTACACATTCCCCCTTCCCCACCCTACCAGACAACCCCAATGGTTTGACTCACACTCACCATCCCTCCCCACAACTACAACTTGAATCAGTTAACACACATGGTGCCAACATCGTCCCAGATGCCAGACTTTCTGCAAGTATCACTCCATACAGATTATCTAGGTCAGCTTTGTCCCCATAGAATCTTCCATAACTCACTTTAACCCAAAGTCTGCTAAGATATGCTCAGCAACACTGTGTCTCCACCTAGCATACCATAATTTTACACATTGCAGATAATCAAGGTCCGTCATGTACATCACTACCATTCCCAGCTTCTCCATGTCGAGACCTCGGCCCCCCTCTGGCTAGTGTCTTTTTAATCTTCTCCACCAATTATCTGGCAGCCTCCAACGAGGTGAAGAATTGGACTTTCCTGTCATGTTGAATCTGTAGATTAGCAGGGAGCAGCATAGAAAGCCTGATATGGTTGTCTCGAAGAGTATGTTTCACTCCTGCAAATGTTCTCGTAGATACTTGGACCGCCGATGAGAAATCTGGAAAGATGTGAAGTTGGTCCCCATTGTATGTCACTTTACCTTGCATTCACAGCATTCTCAGAATTGTATCTCATCGCAGTATTTGAGGATTTGTGCAATAATAGGTTGTGGCGCAGCACCTGGTATTGGTCTGAATGCAGGGATCCTGTGTGCACTTTCTACAATAAACATAGGGGAAAGCTCCTTTCGACCAAACACTGTTTTACAGAGCTTTTTGAAACAGTGCATTACAAATATCCAATAAATACAAAATAAATGAAATTATTTCATCCATCCAGGCACCTCTGCTTCTCTTATCCCGACCAGGCGTATATTACTCTGTCGTGCACACCCTTCCAGATCTTCATTCTTTGAGGCTATTATCTTCAGGGACTCCGCCATTGCTTTAAGCTTAGAAGAGGTTGTTGTCGCTGAGTCTTCCAGTTCTGAAATCCGGTTCCCAGCTTCTTCAAGTCTGGCACTGTGCTTATCTACGTACAGTTGGAAAAAGTTGACTTTGCTTGTAAGAGTGTCTAGCGTTGTGTGCAGTTTACCTATGCCAGCTTTGAGGTGCAGTAGAAGCAACTTGACATCCACCTCAGAGTCATATATTGTTCTGCCTCCTCCCTCAGACCTCTGATGAAGGGTGTATCATGTCTCAGGTTTTAGGCCACTTCACTATCGCTCCCCCGTCCAAATAAAGGTTACGTTGGCTCTTGTCTCCTTTGCTGATGTTGGTGACGGTTCTTGTATTACCTACACACAGAGCATCCAATGCAATGGTGGATTGCCTTGTTGCTTATATGATCAAAATTCACTCGGGTCGTGACCCACCCTCTACAGCTGTATTCTGGGGGACCCAATGTTCTATCACCCCTATGGGGAACACAGCATTATTTCCTTCCAGGTATCCAGACCTGAGGGTCACGGCTTGTACGGTGCAAATCTTTCGTCTGCACTGCCAAGTCTGCACCACTTCAGATCAGGGCTTCGCTTCCACAGCTCCTACCAATCCCTGCAGGAGTGTATTTGGCCTTAGAGGAGCAACAGGCCTTCCCCCGTATTGCCCAAAGTGGCCCGATAGAAGACCAGACATGTCCTCCCCGTCACCACCAATCATTGTGGAGTTTGCCACCATCGCCGCCCTCTAACACTGTGGGCAGGGGACCTGCCTGGCTCAGCTGCCAATGACAGCTCTCCCATGGCTGCAAATGTCACGGAGTGTAGTACAGCCCTGTCTGAAATCAATTGAGTGTAACTTGGGGAAAAACAGACTTTAGGATCAACAGGATTGAATCAGAATTTCTGGCTGGTGAGCGGACCTCATGAAGGAGCCGCCATGTTGCTTTGGCTCTCGAGCATCCCCCTTCTCAAGATAATTCAAGGAAGTGGTGGGACACCCTTCTTTTATAGTCTAAGGTTACAGGTGATTGGACTAAAGCAAGCCTGCTTTAGGGGTCCAATCCCTGCTATTGAAACATGCAGACTTTGCCCTTTTGTTGTCACACCCACAGTGCTTTGCCACAAAGTAAGTGGATCGGACAGAAAAGAGGAAAAGAGCAAGAGAGAATCAAGATGGGAGGGCGCTCCCAAAACTGGGCAGACCCCTCTAAGCTCACTCTAACTCTATCCCCTCCCCTCCCCTCTCTATAGAGTCAAAGGCCTTTAGAAATGCAGCCCCATGGTGTGATACCTAACTCTCTGTGAATAGGCGTGCCTCATGGTTTCTTTTCCCATGCCAGCATCCTATGGAGTGGCTGTCCTGGAGAAAGGGTGTTACCTACCTGTAAAAAGGGACAAAGAGAAGCAATCCAGCAAGGCTTGTCCTCTTAGTGACAGGGTTGGGCCTTTGCTAGGAGGAATACACATAATCCTTCCACAGCTGAGCTGGGCCCAGAGGGCTAACACATGTGTGAAATGAATTCAATGTGGCTGGTCACCATAACCTATCTGGCTTATATTTATAGTTTTATGTGCCGCCATGACAACATCTAAAGAGTTATGTAATTTTTGGAAAAGGGACACATGTTTTAAATACAGCCCCTGCACTGCAGAGACTTGGGTGTCCCTGCAGCTGTCAAGAGGGCACCTGCTGCACCTGTGGCCTCTGAACCTGCTCTGTGCCACTGGTAGAGCAGGTGCTGCAATCAGAATACTGATGTAGCAGGGCACAAGTACACACTATGCTTTTGGCATGAAGCTTATGAAAGGGGAATCTGATTTAGCAGATTTACCTTTCAGAGATGGAATTACCTGCATCATTATTTTATTCAATAATAATCAAAAAAGCCAGTGCTTTCACGCCCTTGCCAGATGGCAATTGATCACAGGAAGGCTTAGTCTTCATTTTGCGTTCTGGTGGGAGGGACTGGATTTCCTCAGGTCTGGACTCTCTTCTCTTCCCCAAGTCCCAGGTTTCATGTCACTGTTTTTTTTTCTCATAATTGATTTCCGTGAGTGCATAGCTCTCTTGTGTGTATCGTCATTTGGATTGCTTCCTCTAAATAGGGTTCATGTTGCTGGCAGACTACTTTTTGCAGATACAAGGGCAAGAAATGTATCTCTTTAGCCTCCTCAAATGTTTTCTTATTCAGTCATTTGTTTAATAGGTCTTTGACTCTATTTGACATTTGGCTGGTTTCCTTTTCGGAAACACAGATGTCATAGTTGTATCCTATGGCGTTCCTGATCCTGCCCCAACATCTCTAGGATACCCTGCTTCAGCACTTCATATGTGGTTGCCCTGTGTGGATTAAGGCTTTAAAGGTTTTTTGGGCTTCTCCTGTTAGGAGAGTAGGGATATTTTGGGCCCATCAGTGCCTGTCTGCGGTCTCGGCCACTCTTTCAAAATTCACAAAGAAAGAGGCTGAGTCTTTTCCATTATTCATTTTTTGTAAGATTGTGGATGGTACAGGTCTCTTGTTTTGCCGATTAATAGCCAGTTGGCCTTCCAGCAGGGCCCTTAATGGGTGTGCCATAAGGGTTGGTGCCAAATTCACTCCTCTGCAACAGGGATCCTCTTTGGGTGGTGAGCACATGGATTACACCTCTTTCTCTTCCTCGTCTCGGTCCAGGAGGTTTCTCCACTTTTGGGATGTGAGACTGCCCAGGAGGCTTGGCAGACCACTTCTGCAGGCTTGAGATTGTTTCAATCTACTGGTTCAATCCTGGGTTGCCCATATCTGTTCTAATAGACCTTACTTCAGTTCCTCCACTAGGTCATCTCTGTTTGGGATACTGTCAAGCCCAGCTGATTCCCAGGAATCCCCTAAATCTTCTGACAGTGAATCTAGACTAAGGAATTACAGTTCTACTCCAATCGTCCAGGTCGCTCAGTCGATTGGTTCTTTTGACTCTTATTTCCTTTCGTTTTTTTTCTCTCATAGGAAGCCGTTGTATCAGGTCTTGAAGATTGCCATGATGAATATTCTCATGATGACACCACGTGTCATGGATAGCCTCATGAACACACCAACTCATGTAGACGGTTCAAGGGTTACTATTAAAAAGTTCAAAGAGGGTTTCAATAAGAGCCGTCCCTCTCTCTCTCGTCTTCCTTCAACCAGGTATTCCTAGATACCAAGCTGGTCACTATAGTTTGGTATCCCATACTATCTAGGATCTAGCTGGCCATCAGTGAAGGCCTCAAGGCAATTGCCTTATCTATCTTGCTCCCTCGAGGAACATCTAGGTGGATCCCACCCTGGCTCCCACAAGAAACACATATCTCAAGATGTGGTGCCCTTCAATCACCCAGGCCTCACTTAGTTGTTATCTCTCATGCTCTTGGACCCCTCACTCTGATGTTTTATCCATCCTTTCTCTTTCTTCGACTCTCTGCCCTTCTAATGCTCCCACTCTCCTCTTTCTCTCCCTCTGTCTTCCACTCTCTGTTCTCTGATGGTCTTCTGACTATTTCTATCACTGCTACTACTCTTACATATAATACGCTCCACTGTCCAGTCCACTGCTCTACACGCTTCCTTCTTCCACAGTCACGTTCCTTTCACTTGCTCAATCCCTCTTCTCAGTCAGCCTTACTTACTTCCCTAAATTTCCAATTAGCCTCAATTTGTCACCCTCCCCAGATGTATGCATTCTCACAACCTTGTACCATATTCACTAACCAGTACTTCACCTTGCACATGCTCTCAATAATCTTCTGTACCATCCTTCCTCCACCTGGTATCTTGGCCTACCTTCTCCACCCTTGACCTCACCCAAACAACCTACACTGCCCTGTTTCCAGTATCCACTTGTATGCCCCTCTTTCCGATGCCATCGGCCCTGGTGCCCACCTAGTTCCCCAGTACAATAGCTAGCTTGTTTTTTTCCTCTGGGTCATTGTATACAGGTGCAAGGCTTTCAGCAGATTTCTGCCATAGTGGCCCGTGATAAACGTTGTCGGAGTTTATATGTGCATGGTGTTCAAGCTTAGGTTAATCGGAGTTCTGCAATGGCAGCCCGTGAAAACTAGAAGTCACTCTCAAAGTGTTTATGAGTGTGTTCTGGAGCTTCCTGGTTTCCTGTCTGCTGGACGTACTGCTCTTTTGCCCTACTGTTCACCGCTAGCTCTCTCTGTGTTAGGTTGCTCATTCCTTCTGCCGCCACAAGGACTTCTGGGTTCTGTTGTCCTGGACGAGAGAGAAACAAAACACTAGTCCCTTCCAACTCACTTCCAACTGGTAGGCCCCCTGTCCTAGGCTGAGATCTCTAACCCTGTCACAGTACACAGTTGTATTGTTTCATGGGCACTCTGCATAATCTTCTAAAGATCACATCTCCAACACCAGAAGACAATACAAATGGCTTAAAATTTGCAATAGAATCTCACTGAAGACATCATCTCTCACCTTCAAATGCCTTAATAATGCAGCCCCCCCCTTACCTAGCAGCATGAATTGTGAGAAAAACCTACACACGCCCCACCAGAGCCTCCAGCTCCTTCTGCCTCCAGATACCCAAATTCAGCCTAAAAAAAACACCTTCCTCACCTTCTAACCTGACTGTACATATGTATATTATTTGACCGATTTATCATGTGATGTAATGCGTATGTTTATACTGTGCCTGCAACTAAGTTTTTAAGCAATCTTGTTTCCTGTTCTCTGTAGCGCCCTGTTATCTTTTGGGTTTGGCGCGCCATACAAATTAATAAACAAACAAACAATTGAACGCATGTATTATTTGTCCACTGATAAAAGCATGGGGGTAAACAGCTTTGTGCAATGGATCAAGTGTGATTAGCCACTGCTCATGTGTCTGTCCTCATATCCCACAATAAAGGCAATTCGCCTGGAGAGAAGAAAAAACATCCCAAATACTTCATGAAAGTGACTTTTAAACATATTGCTGTTTTTCCACACCAGAAGTGGCTGTTCAGAGTTTTGATTTTTAGTAGGCGAAAGAGGGATATTTAATGACCATCGGTAGATCTATTTGTAGAATTACTTAAAATTAAGGACTTTTTTAAATTATCTATTTATTTGGCCAAAAATGATAAGAGCTATATGTTCACTATTTCATTTTTTATAACGCGCTTAATACCAACAAGTAGTTTCTAAGCAAGGATCGGGATTTGAACCTGTGTTGTGCTGCGTTGCCTTGTTCCAAAACAAACGCGCTGCCACTGAGCTATCCTTCCTCCTCAGCACTAGAATGGATTTCAGTAGCTGTCCTTCCCAGGTCAAAGGCATATAAGTGGGAATGTATAGTACCACCATAAGGGTCATGTTGTCCCATGCTCACAACTTCATTGTGGTCCCATTCCATTCAATAACCACTGCAAGCACATTTCTCAGGGGACTAATTAACCTGTAGAAAATGTATTTTAAAAGTACCTCTGCCCAAAGCATTGTTATTCCATCCAAAAGCGAAGTTTTGTTTTGGGTTTGTGTACATGCTTCTAATAAATGCTGGGCTGTGCCCAGACCATTTCAATTGTATTTGGGTTCAGTGACTCTGCTGGCACCCTGATCCCACCGAGCCCTGGGCTCACCATGGATGGCCCAACAGAGAACATATTTGGAAGTTGTCTATATGTATCTGGAGGTTTCAAGAGTCCTGGGCATAAAACCTTTTCATGTAGGGTACCAGCACTGTACAAACAATGTTTTCCTTGAAGACAACTCTGCCCAGTTGCCCTTCAAAAATGTGCATGGGTCTTGGCCAATGCTTGGAGATGCCCCTCAGATATGAACTTTACTTGATGTTTCAGCTGTGGTTTATGAGACAGGATCCCTCTCTTCAGAAATGCCATTGCGAATGACGTTGTGTCAGTGAGCAGCATGTCTGTGAAGTCATCAACTGATTTGACACAGTGTTTTGTGTGCACGACCTGCATTTCCTTGGTCATGTCATGAATCATAGTTGAGAGTTGAAAACATCCCAACAACACACCATTACTGTAATGCGCATAAACACTACACAAAAAAACGAAAACTAAATATGTTTCCTCTTATGGTACAGTCCACTCCCCAAGTACCAGAACATTCTCCCCCTCACCCCGACCCCCCCCATCCCACTCCCAACCGCTGGACATCTTCTGTATTAATGATTGACAGTCTTTTGGACCAGTCGGATAGCCTGTATTTCCAAGAGCCATCCCTCGGACAGTACAGCTAATTGTGTATTGTTCCATAATGTGGAAAGCATATTTCCAACATGATCCATTCCAGTCTGTAGGTGCTTATTCGGTCCTGTTTTTTTCTTTGCATTCTGACATTTGTACTTCCACTTTTCCCATTATAGCACTCGGACTACAAGTCCCAGAATGCAAATAAAAACACAGGACTTTATAAGCACCTAAAGATTGGAATGGGTCATGTTGGCAACTATGGTGGAAAGTGACCTAAGAACCTAAAGAAAAACAACCTGCTGCACAGTACTGTAACGCATTTTTATTTTTGTGACAAATCACAATAACGTTTATCTACCACTTCTCTGGTTATGAACTTTGCCCAAATATATATATATCCTTAAACACTGAAAGTTATGTTACTCTGCACTAGGCGCTATCTTAGGGTTGGCATTCAGTGACTATACTACAGGACGGAATAGATAGCAACATGTTTGCTATGGCTAAACCTTGCACATTGGCAGAGTGGTTCTGCCCATTGTCGCATCATGGAGAAAGTAGAGAGGCGCAGTTAGTGTTGACAAAGTGTATCAGCGATGGGAGGAAAAAAATAACTAAATGTGTGTGGGAGATCCCTTGCTGAGATGCGGTGTATTGTATTACCGGAAAGAGCACATTGCCTGTCAACGAGGATTACAAACGGCGATGACAATGCTGTCAAGTACTGCGTTTTGAAATGCCACATGACACATCACATCAATTTTCTATGTAAATACACACCAGTTGCTGAGCCGGGTCTCTACATTTTATCAATATATTATGCTAGATGCAATTGGTAGCCTGGCGTGTCCCACAGACAACACGCTTTTTCCACAACTATCTGGGAAAAACACAGACTGCTGAAATTAAAATATTTTGCTAACTCCAGGCCCCCACAAGAGGCACTCTTTGAACTTGTTAATTCAAAGATGGAAGGCTGATCCAGGACCATAAAGTGCGGCTCCATAGCATTGTGGGATGTCTTTTCAGTCTCAGTATAGAGCCTAGCAAGCTGTGCCAAGGAAAATGAATGCGCACACCTGTAATGTAGCGCTACAAGGAGAAGTTCTGTTACTTCTTACAGCAAAGAAAATGTTTTTGGGGCTGGGTCGGGTTGGTCTGCATATGGTGGGAATCATTCTATAAAGGAACAGGCAAGCTAAAAATGAGGGACAGTAAAGTAAAAAGCCCAGTAGTTTAAAAGTGCTGCATCGTGGAGTCCCTTGCCAATTTGTGGTATCTGTTAGTAACTCATAGGCCGGATAATCCACACTTAATTCAACAATTCTGTCCACTTACCAAGGCAGGGAGACTGAAAATGCAAGGGTCTCTTTTGGAAAAAGCCAGGTATCTATATACTTTACTTCAAGTTATAGGAGTGGGAGATGACTGAACAAGGAAATGCATGTAAGGAGGTTGTATGCAGGTTGCTTGTAGTACTTAATTTCATCTTCAGGCCTCTTCAAAGAGCTTTAGTGTAAGAAGAGAAATAAAGGAGGGAAATGGGGAGGGACATAGGAGAGAAGGAAGGAGAACAAGAAGAGGAGTGAGGTTGGAGGCAAACTCATGTGTTTCAGTGAAAGAAAATGGGGCATGTCAGTTAGCTAGACCTTATTTTGGGGGGACAGTGAGAAGGGGGCTAGCAAAGAGAGACCCCCGGCAAGCAGTTATATTCCGCTTTTTGTATATCATCTGCAGATACGCTCCCCATGTTTCCTAGTTCTCTTTCTGATTAGTAGATTTATTTGGGGGCCAAGAGCTAAATTGTGCGAAAGGGAGGACAAGATGGGGGAAATTCTCAGTGCACCCCACTTCCTTTCAGGTAGACTGTGCTTTCAGCATTTTAGGGCGGTTACCCTTAATGTCGTGACAAGGAACTGGCTCTGAATTTCTCCTAGCCTGAGATAGCCAAGCCTATACTACAGAAGCGAAATCCTGACCAAAGGGTACTGGCTGAATCCTTTGTAGAGGCTCCATTGGACAGAAGTCAGTACGGGAGGGATCTGTGGGGACGTTAGGGGCACATGATATGATAGTTTATTTGTATAACGCCTATACACAATGGGCCTCATTACGAGGCTGGCGGTAGCCGTGCCACCAGTATCCATTTTTTTCCGGCACCCTCGAAAGGGCAATTGCTGGGTCATGCCGAGTTTGGCATACCTGGTAATTGCCCATTCGCGGATGCCGGTAATAAGGGACTCACCATCCCCATTCGGCCCCATAGGGCCGAATGGAAATGAGGAGGGGAATTAGCACCAGTACGTTAATAACGGTACCAGTGCTACCATCCTGTTCTGCTCGTGGGCGCCTGTACGGCCACCAGGTCAGAACTGGTGGCTGCAAGGGCACCCTAGAGCAGAACTCCTAGAATGGCGGTACGGTAGCAATGGTGCCGGTAGTGATACCGGCGCCATTGTTGCCTTACCGCCAGCCTTGTAATGAGGCCAATGTGTTTCAAAGCGCTTCAAGGCAAGGGAGGGAACAAGGGAAAAATAAAGCAGTGAACATTCTTACAAGGCCTTGACAAATAAGAATGTGAAATTAACTATCGTGCACGGCCTGGCAACATTTCAAATAGTGCAAGAGCTAAAACACAGAAAGGAAGGAAGGAGGTAGGTTGGAAGGGAATGGGAACAGATAGGCGAAGATTATAAGAGGAGAGGGTGGGGGGAGGAGAAGGAAGGAGAGGAACATAACAAGCGACTATTGTACTAGGCCTGACATTTCAGATGTTGCTGGGGGGTGGGGGGAGAGGGAGAGGGAGGAGACAAACAGTGTAGCAATCATACTATGTCCGAGGACAGATGTGACAAATCTGATAGAGTAAGTGCATAGAGTAAGAAGGGAAGGGGGAGGATGCATGGCCCAGATAACTGTCTGTTTCACTTCAAGATTGGGCTCCACCATAACAAAGCAGGCAGACGGCAGAAATCCAGACTGACTCAACATGGCACATGTAAGTGAAGGTAAGGACAACACTGTATTGGTGGGAAAAGAGGACATGCCTGGTTTTACAAGCATACAAGAAGCCTAAATACATACATGCACAACAGTCCCAAGTAACCCTCTTTTGATGGTTTTTATCATTTTAATCCCCCCAATCCCACTCCCTCAACACACCCCGATAATCTCCTTACCTCGCCTTCTTTAGTAACCAATCCTCTTCCTGCCTCTGGGCCAGCGTGCGCACTCTTATAAAACATGTTGCATGCTTTCTATGACTGTATCAGCGCTCGCAAAATGTATTAGCACACTCACATTGGCGAGGAGGTTTTATGACGGGTGCATACTATTTGTATGGTGCTCAACATTTCCGGAGAGTATGGGGATGTTTGAACGTTTTATTTGATACTTACCCAAAAACTTAGTTTGCACTAAATGGCAAACAAATGTTTCACTGTGTGTGTTTGGCCTTTGGATGGCAGCATTGCGCGAAATATGAAGTGTGTTCATGGTGACATGCAACATTTTGCAGAAAGCACTGGTAACATTCCAAGCCCTTCGTCCATGGCTCACCCACGAGCTCGGACTCCCCAGCACTTACGCCCTCTTCCCTCCTCCTTTCTGCACTTGCACATTCTGAATAATCACAAGGCATAGTAGGTTTGTCCCTCCTCCTCTTCCCCCGCTGCTCTTCATATTGTGCTGTATTTCCCTCCCTCCATGCTCTGTGGACGCTTTGTATAAGTGCCTAACAAGCAAACAATAAATACATAAATGCAAATTTTGTCACCTGTCTCCATGGGGCAAATGCATTTCTCTTAGGTCTAGTATGTAAACTAAGGAACATGCCCTGCAGGTCTTGTGGGCTTTTAAAGAATTTGTGAGTCCTGTGTATGTTCTGTGCACTGGCGTGTTGGCGCCGCATTGATCCGGTTAACCATATTTGGCGAGAATGTGGTTGGTGATCCCATCCTCACCAAATATGGGTACAGCCAAAGTTTTTCCTTCTTAATATCAAAAGGCTCTCATTAGAGTGTTGAAATCTTGAGATCTATGCACCATACATTGTCCTCATTACACTCCCCCAAACAAAATGGCTCCAATATGGTTACATACCCACCTTTATATTCACATGGACCCCAAACTGACCCACTGCCAAGCCTGGCCTCAAAAGTAATCTGTCCAACCAACATCCGCAGCCTAAAAAGACCAAGGGCCTCATCACAAGTCTGGCGGTAAGCCTTAAAAGTGGCAGTAACTGAATTAGCGTTGCCAATACCTCCCTGCCGGATCATGAGCCGGCGCAAATACTGCTGACTGTAAAATCAGCCGGTGCTATTACAGCAGGAGCTATTACAGCTGACATGATGCATGACCATGCACCACACCTGCATGGAATTCTTAACTTTAGCTTGCGTCACATCTAACAGGATTGTGAATGTTAGCATGTGCCACACTTGGATGAAATCATGATCACTAGCCTGCCTCCCATCTAGACAGAATATTGAAAATTAGCAAGTGCTGCACCCAGATGAAATAGTGAATGTTAGCAAGAATCACACCTAGACATAATTGAAAAGACAGCAATGCCAACTAACCAATCCACTAACAATTTCATCCCTCTGCATACACCTCTCAAACTCTAACCAAACACAACCACAAGCCTAAACCACAGCAATCCGCACAAACTTCACTACAACGCAACAACAAAACAAACCACACATAGACTTGCACAACAGAACATGATGACTACCGACCGCAAAACACCCCAAGCCCAGCCAACGGACCTACCGGACTGAGGCTGCCAACAGCACATCACTGCTCTCTTGCACTTTTCCAGCTTACTCCCACTAACTCATCCCCCCTCCCTTTTTCAGAGCCGCCAGAGCACCAGGAGACCACTCCGGTGGTGATAGTGCACGGTACAAATATCCTTTAACATTAACATTAACTATTACAGCCGGCCACACAAGGGAGAAACACAGCTGCATTACAAGTCCATGTTCGGCAGTATTAGCTCTGAAAACTGTCGCTAATACTGCTGAAAAAACAGCACAGTTAAATTAACATAGGTGCCTGAAAGTAAGCCACAGGTGATCCAAATCCACCCCCAATGGACTACACCCCCACCCCAAACACTGTTTCCAACACCATGCTGCCATTAGCCACTGTGAGCTGGGACAGGCAGATGCTCATGCTGTGCCTTGAAGTAGAAAGGCAGGACATCCAGGCCAGGGCATAGGGACTACAGGAGGATGGGGTGGGTAAGAGGAGGAGAGCCCAAGCAGGTTGTGCCTCGATCCCCAGGGTCAGACCCTCACCTTGGACCATGACTGACAGCCAGTTGGTCACCCTGTACCACCTCAACAGGGAAACCATAACAGTGCTGCTCACCACAATACAGACCGAAACAGGGAGCAGGATCAACATCCAGAAAGCTGTGCCCCCACTGCTGAACCTAGTGTATGTCCTACAATTCCTCAGAACTGGCACCTTCCAGCACTCAGTGTCCATGATGCATGGCATGGCACATCCCTCATTCTGTGCAATTTTGGGACAGATGCTTGAAGTACTCCTGCGGCAAGCGTAATGCCACATCTCACTGCCTAGCACCACAGCCCAGGTCAATGCCATGAAGGCACAGTTCTATGCTGTTTCCCAAATGTCAAATGTGATTTCTGCCCTGGAATTTACCCATGTTTCACTGGTGGCCCTCCAGCCCCACAAAGCAGTGTACAGTAACCACAAGCACTACCACTCCCTGAAAGGTGCAGGTGACCTGCAACCCAAACCTGTACATCACCCACTGCTGTGCCCAATACCTTGGTTCCACCCACAATGCCAAGGTCCTACAGAAAAGCACACTACCAGGATACACAGAGAACAACAGACCTGCATAGTGGGTGAATAGAGAAACCACCACACATGGGCTGTGAAGCACATTCCCAAATGGGGCAGGGAGGGGTGCAAATAACTACACAAAGGATGACATTGCAAGCAAATGCGAATTCCATACTTGTCCACCTCCTGCACCAATATCACAGTACAGGCGAGGGAGCATGGTCATGTTGGACATACCTGCATGGCGAAGCTGATATACACATACACTAGCAACTATAAACATTCAACATGACTAGAGGTACCACAATGCAAATTTCACTTACCAAAGCAATGATGACAAATGGTCACATCGTCTCACACAAGACCAGTACCACAACCATGCATGCATGTGTGGACAGCCCACAATGGCGAGCCAACTGACCTAGATGCTTAGGGAGGGCCCATGGGAAACCCAGCATGCAACATGCACAGAGGAAATACACTGCAATATGACAGCCACCATGTGAGCTGCACATGCCGCCGACATACCCCTCACTAACAAATGCTACAAGGAGACAGGGTGCATGTGAAGCAGAAACAAGTAGTCCATTGCCTTGATATTGTGTAAGCCCACCCTCACACCTTACACTGTGACTAATGCCTGTGCCTCCCCATGCAGGTTACTCTAGCTACCCATAGCTGCCCTGGCAAAAGCCCCATGTGCGTGATCCACAAACACTGCAGGATAATGCCTACAACGATACTCACAGCAGGACCTGTGTGTGCATCGAGCGTATCTTCGGCCTCCAGAAGCCACGTTTCCACTGCCTCGACTGTACCGGTCGATCCCTGATGTACACTCCAGAGAAAGTGGGTCAAATTCTGCTTGTGTGTGCCATGCTGCAAATATCTGCCTGAAGAGGAATGTCCCGCTGCTCAATGACATGGACATGCTGCCCCAGAGGATGAGGATGCAGTGCCTGTGGCAGAGCCAAATGCACGCATTGCCAAAAATGATGTGAGATATGGGAGATTGGCCCGACAGGGACTGATAGACAATTTCTCCTGACACTTTAACATGGCACAAGCCATGCACAACTGTGTGATATTCGCCTCTATCAATAAATTCAACAATGACACAATCAGGAATGTCCTCGCATTGATGAAGTTTAATGGTTTTAATGTAATGAAGTGCCCCAACTATCCCCCCTCCCGCCACCCCCACCCAATTTCCCAGCACACAATCCCCCCTCCCCCACCAACTCCCCAGCACACAAACCCCCTCCCACCTCCCCCACCAACTCCCCAGCACGCAATCTCCCCAACCCCCACCACCAACTTCCCATCACACAATCCCTCCTCCCGCCTTCCCCACTAACTCCCCAGCACACAATTCCCCCTCCAACCTCCCCCCACCAGCTCCCCAGCATGGCCACTCATGGCAATGAGTGTCCCTGGGCCTCATTACGAGTATGGAGGCAGCCATGCCCTTAATAAGGGCATGGCTGCCTCCATACCGGGTCCCAGTACCGGGCTCCTTCAATGAGGAATGACTGGGTCATTCCAACCTTGGAGGAGCCGGTAATTCTTCATTGAAAAAACCCATCTCCATTCCCATTTGAGCCCCCATAGTGCTCAATGGGGATGGAGCTAATAACGGGCCTGTTAATAATGGGCCCGTTATTAGCTCCTTGGTCCCCTCGCCGGACCCAGAAAGGACGTCTGGTTTTACCAGACGTCTGTTCCGGGTCCCGCTAGGGGACCTCGTAATCAGGCATCCCGTAATGAATGGTGCCGGTCCTGTACCGGCGCCGGTCATTATGGGACCGCCAGGGTCGTAATGAGGCCCCCAGAGTCTTTCACAAACATGGCCTCTCTCCCCCCTGCCAGCATCTGGTGACTTTGGGCGCAGAAAGTGCTGTGACTGTTACTGCGGTGTGCCCTGATGTGACCCCTCTGTGGGTGTGGTTAAAATGGATGCGAGGGAGTCTGTCTCCAGGTTTTGCTGGCGTTGCGCCTCCGTGATCTGCCGGATGGTCTCAGCAAGTGCAGAGACACCTTCTGTCATTTCCCTGACCCGTTGGGTGTACAGTGTCAGGGCGGACATGTTGGCTGTTGTCTCTGCCCTGTTCCACACCATGGCATGCACAACCCTGCATGTACTCCACTGTATGCTGTCCCTAATGGCCTGCAGGTGTGCACAGTGTGTGTGGCCAATCTCCTCCATCTCCCACTGTCTATGTCCCATATCCTTGAGCCTCAGCAACAGCATGCTGTGAGTTGGAGTGTGCTGTGTTGGTGAGGGGCTCTGCACCGGCTCAGGCCTGAATGCAGGGAAGCCGTATGAGGGAGTATCAACATCCGTCTCTGGTGTCCATGTGCGCTGGTGGCGTGGAGGTCTCTCCTGGGAGTGTTGGCGCAGGAGGCATGGAAGGCTCTCCGGGGAGTGTGGCCTTTCAACAGGTGGTGACACTGGACTGGTGTTCCCCTGTGGCTCCTCAGTCAACCTGCCAGCAGGTGTGGCCTATGGCTGCGGGTGTGGCAACAATGTGCCCTGCACTGCTCCCCGTGGCCTTTGGTGTGGATGTTGCCTTGGCCCTGCTGCTCTGGGGCATGAAGCGCCAGGACCTCTGCCTTGGTTTGGTCTGTGTGGGCAGTTGCAGACTGATGGTGGTGGTGGCAGACCTTAACAGCCTGGTAGCGCCGTTCCCTTATGGGACTGCATCCTCCTCCTCCTCCTCGGGTGCCTCTGGCAATGTGTGAGTGCCTGTATGGGACATAGGAAACGTTGTCAGATGTGGTTCCCCCACGTGTCTTGGTATGCAAACACAATTGCTATGGTACAGAGTGTGGCCCCACACATTAAACAAATGGGCATGGCTGGTCGTGGGAGGATGACTGTGGGCCCAGTGTCATGGGGTTGCTTGTAGCAATGGGTGTGTGACCCATGGCCTGTTGGTCTTTAGTCTGTGTTGGGGTAGGGCAGGGTGTCCATGCTGGGCTGCTTACGTCTGACATGCATGCCAATGGTGCTTCATGGCCCCACATCCCCTCCCCAGGTGGCACTCAAATGGTGGGGGTGGGGGCTTAGCCCTTGGCATTGTCATGGCTCTATAGGGCACTGCTGTGCAGCCAGCAGGGCTGCACTATGGTGCACAGTGATTGGCAGGCTGGGCACATGTCAGTGTGTGGGACTTGCACTTCTTTGTGGCTTGTCTGCCATGCCGACATGGGGCAGGCCTATTGTGCCGGCAACATGCCGGTTTGACTGCTGCACGGTGTTGTGGTCACTCACACACCTCAATCCCGCTGACACAGGGTGTGCCAGAAGGGGTGTGGTGCGCATCGCATTTGTTTGGTTCACTTGCCCCCCCTTCCCACTGTTGTGACACTCAGGGGTGCCCTTGGTGCCCTACCCCAGGGCTGCTGTGGAGGGTGGCTGATGTGCCACCCTAAAACTCTCCCCTGTTGACATGTCCGGCTTCAGGGTCTGCAGACTTGTGTCCCTGTCCACTTGGGTATATTATGTTGTGCTGTAATTTGTGCATGCATTTGTGTTGGGGGGGGTGTGTTCACTCACCTCCTGCCTCTAGCTGCTGGCACCCACCTCTGCACTGCCGAATCCCTCTATCCCTTTGAGGTAAAGCACTGTGCTGCATTTCTCCTCCCAGGAGGTGAGGACCATTAGCTCAAAATGCCTCCCACAGTCGCCAGGGATTCCCGACGGAGTTGGGACTACATTCCCTGCACCCTGACCCATAGGCTGTTCCACCACTTGCGGCAGTCCTTTCCATCACAGGGTATGCTTGACACTGCTGTCGCCTTCTGGCAGATGGAATTCCAGATGGCTGTACTGCACTGCCCAGTGGTCTTCATTTGGTGACTGCCATAAGGTTCCTCCCAGTGGGCATTGACCTCAACTCTGAGGACTACCAGCTCCCCCTCGCAAAATTTGGGTTTGCACAGGCGATGTTCAGCCACCTTGCCTCTTATCCTCTCCTGGGACATTTTTGCTTCTTACTAAGACGAGATAGCTGCAGGAAGTGGAAATATATGTAATGGATTGTGTTTTCCAAAATGGCTGCTGCGATGCTTCTCGTTCCGTCTGTGACAACATTTCTGCTGGTGCTAATAGCGGCACGATCTCTGGCAGCAGCACTATTACCGCCGCTTTCTCAACAGTAGCCCTTATTTTGGCACAGTTACTGCTAGTAGCTGATAGCGTTACCGCTGGAATCGGGTGCGCATTCACGCCAGGCTGTGATGCAGTGCCAATTCCACTGTACGACCCGGCGGTAATGCTATTTCCACTCAGCTGTAATTGTGCCAGATTAATGCCAGACTTGAAATGAGGCCCTATTTCTCTACTGCAACCTTCCAAGACAACCCCAATGCCTTTCAATGGATAGTTAAAGGTTGACAGGTATTTTAATCACATAGCTCTACAGGTTGGGAGCTATGCATAAATCCAATGGGTTCATCATACCTCCCCTCTATGTGTTTACATTCTCATGGACCCCATATTTACCCACTGCTAGGCACCTCCTGGAAAATTGCCAAGCTCAGCACCTTTGAACACTACCTCCTAATCCCCATTTCCCCCTTTGTAACACTGTAGCCTAATCCAGTTTTGGTACACTTCACCCAAATTGAGCTTTGTTCCTTCAGAACAGAGCATCCTGATTGCACTAGACTCTCCAGAACAGCAGCCTAACTGAGATGGATCCTATTGTAAAACTGAGAAATCCAGACTGGCCGCAGTTGGTCTTTCTGAAGGTTGCAGCCTAACTGAGAGGGGGGCCTTCCGAACATAAAAGTCAAACCAAGCTCTTCTCTTTAGAACTATGATGCTTGATAGAGCAGGGCCCTTCGGAACACGCACACTTTTTATTCTGTGCACCTCAGATAGCTGCATTCCAAATTAACTGGGCCCTTCAGACAGTGCCGTCTAATGAAGCCAGGCCCTCGGAACATTGCAGTCCGAATGAGCGGGGTCCTCCAGACAACTTGTATGTATGGTATTGTATGTATGGGATTTGTAAGGGGCCAATTTAGCTGGGAAGCAACTGAATGCTGTACATTGGGGGCCGCTCCCAGGGAGGCGATCCCATTCTTCCGAAAACTGCAGCCTCATTGAGAGTGACCGTCCAACACACAGCCGTCTAATTAAGCTAAGCCTTTCAGAGCACTGCAGCTTAATTGAGCATAGTGGTCCAGAATGGGGAATTCTTATCATGCTCATAATAAAACATCAAAACTGGGCCGGCCCCTTTTGCTGTATAGGACCCTTAGCGTGGTGGCAGGCGCATCATTAAAGCTGAGTAACATAACATTACATAACATGACATCAAATAATATATTTCTGCTCATTGGCCTATACCTTGCAGAACACAATGGTTTTATTGGACCAGGCCCTACAGACGCACCCTAAATATATTTTAACTTATCCCGCCACACTTCTTAGCTGGGCTTTCCAGATCATTGCATCCAACTCAAAGAGGGCCCTGCTGAGCAATGCAGCCGAATGTTTCCTGGCCATCCAGAACACTGATATTCAAGCGTGCTGGTTCATGTATCTAGCATAGCATTAAGAACACTAATGTCTAAACAAGCTGGGGCCCTCCGAAGGATGCTCTTTAAATAGGGTGACCAGATTTAAGTAAAAAACCAGGACAGGGCAACTAACATAAAAGTAGGACTAACACTTGAAAGGGTCTGTCAAGGCACTACACTTCAGTAGCGTTTGGTGGAGAAGGGGGTTTAAGTGTTACTACTCAAAGAAACGCATATTATACATATATTAACACAAACTGAGACTGCATTCCTGCCTGCCGGCTATGAAACCTACCATAAAAAAGGGACCACTTCTGATTTCAATGGGAACATAATCTTGAGAAAGGGGGACAGAGCACCAAATACCTGGACAGTCCCAAACCAGTCCCGGACATCTGGGTCACCCTATCTTTAAAGGGACAGTGTAATTCAGAAGACTGCAGACTAAACGAGGTGGACTTTTTGAACTGGACACCTCAGAAACCTGAAGCCTGAGTTAGTCTATAAAACACAGCAGTCTGGGGACCTCAGTAAAGGGCGGCTTAACCCCGGAAGGGCTCTCATTGGTCACAGGTCATGGAGGGTTGTGGCAGCAGCCTCCTCGTGCTGAGGTACAGCCACGGTAAACAGCACGAGCCGCGAGGCAGCCAGTGGCCGTCGTGTTCGGAGCCCACGCACAGATGTGACTTGAGTCACGGCTATTAGAGGCAAACAAATATACGTGATTTCACAGCTGTACCGCCAAAGAGAATATTTTTTTCTGACTCTTAACAAACACCCTCTCGGATGAGTTCTTTCTATTTCTTGCATGCAGCGCTGGAAATAACATTTGTGCAAATTCCGGGATGAACAGAGACAGCGTCCATAGCATTTTAAGCCTCGTTTGCTGGTCTGCAGCTCCCCATTTCCGATTCCCCGGGTGGAACAACCGCTGCAACGTGCCGCTTACATTTTCAGGGCACGGGGGCAATCACACAATGAGGAAGGGGGCGAGGGCGCATAATTGAAAGCAGAAGTCTGCTCTGTAAAATACCCACGCGGCCCCAACCACTTCCCGCTTTACATCAAACAAAAAAAGACATTTCCTCTCGATTTTAAAGCGGTGCCAACAACGCTATTGAGTGGCGGTAGGACTATGAGGCTGTTTGCACCCCAAAACGAATGCATTCTAGATGCCCATATGCTCATTCCAATGTGGAAATCAAAGCAGCACCTCCCCTCCCCCGTCCCCATATGCTCTTATTAATATGACGCAAGTGAGTTGGTGGAGTATTGTGAATGCCCTGGAAGCTGTCCCAGGAAGCATCTCCATACAAGCTTGTGACAGCGCCACATGACTCGATCGCTGGGGTTTGACGAAAGGCCGCCGCTTCATGAATGTCATATTTATTCATTGGTGGTTTATAAGGTGCTAGCTGGGAGCAAAAAAGTCACTTTGGAGCACCCCCAAAGGGCAGGGGCGGAGAGTGGGGGGCTGCTGATCTTCAGAGCGAGGTACCATTCAGGAATGCCACGTACAGGGGGAGGGCAGAGGGAGATATGATATGTCATGGTTTATTTGTATTGTGCCTTATATACCATTGGTATGATCTCAAAGCACTGTGGGTTGAACGCCCTTGGGGACCGTGGTCCATGTCAGTGGAGAGAGTAATGTAGCATATAGTGCTTGAGTGCACTTGGTATGTGTGTAGCTGCAGTGGATTGCGTGGGGTTGGCTGCATTCTAATGCTAGGTGTGATGCCGTTGATGTGTGAGATCAGTGTAACTTGCACAGCAGGGAGGGTGGTTTCCGAGTGCAGTCTGGCTGCCATGCAACCTGTGTAGAAGATTATGTGTGCAGTTAGGTGGAATTGATCAAGGGGTCTATCTGTGTTCTAATGTTTGTTCACGAAAAGACGACAGTGAGCATATTGGTAGGATGAGTGTCTGGTTACCGTTTGGAGGCCCCTGTGCCTGGTTGCTTTCAGAGTAAATGCAACAACACCTAGAATTGAGATACCTGAATAGCCAGAAAAACACCTAATATGGGGGCACAGTAGTAAATGCAACAACACCTAGAATTGAGATACCTGAATAGCCAGAAAAGCACCTAATATGAGGGCACAGTAGTAAATGCAACAACGCCTAGAATTGAGATGCCTAAAATGGGGCACAGTAGTAAATGCAACAACACCTAGAATGGAGATGCCTAAAATGTGGGGAACAGTAGTAAATGCAACAGCACCTAGAATGGAGATGCCTAAAATTTGGGGAACAGTAGTAAATGCAACAGCAACTAGAATTGAGACACCCGGATAGCAGGAAAACACCCAAAATGGGTGCTCAACAGCAAATGCAACAGCACCCAGTAATGCAACTCCTGGATAGAGGAAAAACACCTTCAATGGGGACACATTAGTAAATACAACAACACCTAGGAATGAGATAGCTGGATAGTGGGAAAACACCTCAAATGGGGCACAGTAGTAAACGCAGCAACAACTAGAATTAAGATGCCTAAAAAGGGGGTAACAGTGTTGAATGTCTCTTCCCTCACTGCACTTACCAAGTCAGTCGATGCTGGTTGACGGTTGCAGGCTCCCCAGCAAGCACAGGCCAACACGGTCTGGAGCTGCTTCTTCCAGAGTTGCCCTTTGCACCGGGGCCCTTAGCCACAAAGGGCTGTAATCGGGCAGTGGGGCTTCCCTGAGGAGATGACCTAAGTATGCCTGAGGGCCAATAGGACCAGGGGGAGGGACAGGAGGCGGGAAGGACAAACACAGAAGCTGGAAACCAGCAACAACGCACAGTGCACACAGCTCTTACACGGATCAATTTAGGGGAAAAAGGACAAATACAAATAAAATCAATTTCACTAGACTGTGTCAGTGAGCTAATGAGTCAAGACAAAAGGTAAATTCCTACAAGGGTAGGGCTCATGTGGTGCAGGAGGTAAAGAATACAATTCCTGGGGAGCACTAAAAAGACCGGAGATTGAAATGATATGATAAGTCATTTATAAAGCGCCTGTAAACAAGTTTTTCCAGGAGCGATTAGCAATGATCAAAGGAAAGGGGTAGCACGTGAAGGCATTCCTGAACAGCCAGCCCATACATATCATGAGGGTATGATGTTGTTTCATAGGCAGGTTTTTATTTGATGAGTTTTTTGCTAGAAAGTCATTGGAAAAATATATGGGGTGTGGGTAAGGTTATATAAAGGTAGTAGGGGTTGGATATTGACATTAAGCAATAGGGGAGGGGGGCTTGGGGAACGCCCCAAATATATAAAAAAAACTGTTGCTGAGTTTTTTCGTTAAAATCATTTCGGCAAAAAAATAAACCTGGCGATGAAAGAACACAGAAGCATTGTGAGAGTTCATTAAGCAGTAGATTTTGAGGAGGTCGAAGAAGCAGTGCCTGCTGATTGTCCTCTGGTTGTTGTGCTGAAATAATAGGGAGAATTGTGGCCCCATACGCTGGTGGAAACTGGGCCTGGATGAACCTCCTAGGGCAGATTTGGAACCTCCTGATTTTCAGCTGATTTGACCAGGTCGAACGTTGGGTACAAGTGTCTCTGAAACTGGACAACATGACTTGAGCTCCTTTTCATTTGCAGATCGTTTTCAGTGAGGCAGGAGGTCATTGCTGGCAGGGGTGGACTGGTCTATAGGGAAGTCTAGAGATTTCGCTGTAGGCCTCTGCACTCTGGGCCTCTTTTGTGTGGTAACCTATTTTATTTCCACCTTTTCTCATAGTAAAAGAGTTGGGCTTGCTGAAAACGTGTAATATGGGGCCACTTTGAAAATAATTTCCAGGGCCTCTTTTGGTTCCCAGTCCACCCTTGATTTCCAGGGGTAGGCTTAGGAAATTTGGTGAATGTTCATAAACCTTAATGAATTTAGATCCATTGAGTAGGAAACAGACAGGGAGAGGTAATGTGTGACTGGGAACCAGTTAGGGTTAGATTGGAGGTTGCATATACAGGTTTGCATGCACAGTGTTGTGGGATACATTCTGTGGTCTGAAGTGAGCAAACAACACAAGTGGTATCATCAGAACCAGAACTAGAACGTCAGGTAACACATCAGTCAGTGTGTGTCTATTGATGAAAGTGGATGAGACATGTGCTACTGGATGGCACCTGGTAGTAGGAACAGGAGGAGTTTGAAATCACCGAGGCCAGCGTAAGGGAGAGACACACTTTCCCAAACTTTCCCATACGTTTTATTGCACTTTGACGGATCAGCAGAGATTAGGGAGACTGGTGACACACCAGTCATTGTCTGTCTCTTGAGGTGAGTGGGATGACACTCTTGCCCTGGGGTGACACCTGGGAGGAGGAGTTGGAGGAGCAGGAGGAAATGGGAATCACAAAAGACAGCTTGTAAGATAGACACGCTCACCAGATTTAACTGCTGGGTGGCAGCAGATGTGAATAGGGGAGGCAGTTGACATATCAGCCAGAGTCCGTCTCTTGAAGAGAGTGGGAAGGACATGTGCCATCAGGTGACACCTGTGAGAAGGAGTGGGGGAATCCAGGAATCCCTGAGGGCAGCTTGTGTGAAAGAACCACTCACCTGATTATTCTGGGAGGGTGCAGCAGAGATTGGGGAGACGTGTGACACACCAGTTAGTGTACATCTCTTGAAGCAAATGAAAGAGGCATGTGCCATTGCATAACACCTGGAAGGAGAAGTTGGCAGAGTCGGAAATCTCTAAGGGCAGCTTGTGAGAGAGACACACGTTCCAGATTCTGCTGGGTGAGAGCAGCAGAGATTTAAGGAGGCATGCGAAACATCAGTCAGGCTCTGTCTCTTAAAGAAAGCGCAAGAGACATATGCTAGCAGATGACAACTGTGGCTGGAAATCCGTGGGGGTGCCTTAAAAGAGAGACACATGCATCAGAATGTGCTGTGATGAAGCAGCTGAGATTCAGGGAGGCAGGTGACACACCAGTCAGTGTGCATCTCTTGGAGTGAGTAGACCAGCATGAGGTGACACCTGGGAGGAATCTCTCAGAACAGCTTGTAGGGTAGTCATGCTTGTCCGATTTTGGTTGGAGGGGCCATCAGAGATTCAGGGGGGGCATGACAGGTTTTGAATGGACACCACTTCTGGAACCACTAATCAGCACCTAAACAAACCAGAGGTTGGAAGAGAATTGCTGCTTGTGGTCTTTTCACTCCTGCATCTCCTGCTGTGCGCACTGGCGATTCATATGGTCTCCAGTAGGTATCATCCAGCTCATGTTCCATTTCCCTACCAAAAGTCACTCTAGGATATGTGCACCAGTACAAGTAAATGCACAGGGGATGCATCATGATGATGAAAACATGCGAGACCATCCTAGGATGTTTTTCTTGGAGTTCGATCTACTATACCAGAGGCAGAATGGGGAGGTGTGCGAATCTTATCTACCGAAGGTTGGGGAAGAACAATACAAAGAGTAGGTGAACAGTGAAAGGAGTTTAAAATCCCAGTTGTCTATATCTTAATCCCACATCCTCTAATAAGTCAGACAATGGTGATGGTTGATGATCAAGACAAAGAATTTGATCCATCAGAGTCCAGACGGGAACGAGTGTTGTTGCTGAAAAGTAGTGATACTGATGAGGAGGATGTGGAGAATGGCATCACAGATGCAGCGGATACAGTAGTAACCCCCCGCCCCCTACCTTTTTACAGTTTCTTCAAGAAACAGTCTACCCGACACAGATCAAAAACCTAATCAAATCAGTATGTGGCATCCAGATACCACAAGCACCACCACTGCTAACACTACAAGAACCCAGCCTGTGCGCCAGCCTACAACAAATGTCAACAGTGTGGCAGTACTTCACACAGAATAAACATTAACCGAATGTGTCCACTTTCACACTTTGCCAGAGGGGGTGTGCTGGCAGGGACACACTTGGGCAAAACATCTGTGTGGGCCCATATGTGGTGGCAGCATGCACCAAGAGGGTGGTGGCAGCATACTTCTATTAAGTCTGCACAATTGCCCATTGAAAAGCTGCAGCTGTGTTAGTGCTTGGGGGTGGTACATCAAGCTCTAACCCTTGTACCCCAGTGCAGCATAGCAGCAATCCCCCATTGCATCAGGCCAGTGTTGTGGAAGCATTTGAGCCCGGCCAAAAATATGACATACAGGACCTCTTTAATGCTAACCTGGCTATAACATTGGCAATATACTTCTTGCCCTACTCTTTATGGACGGCTTGTGGGAAAAGCTGATCACTGCTAAAAAGTTCCCAGCTGATGCTTTTTCTCTTGTAAAGCAGTAACATAATTGTACAATGAGGCAATTTAATTTAATTTTTATTTCATCATTTGTATAGCGTATTTCACCATGGGTATGGTGCCAACGTGCTGTAGGTTAAATGCCCTCGGAAGGACCAACGTCCGAAGTTTGGGAAGGTTAGGAGGTGCTAGTATTTGTGTGCATAATGGCCATTAAAGGTTATGTGTGTTGGCTGAGTCCCTGCTGGCCATCCATGTCCATTTGGCATGTGTGTGGATTGAGAGAGGTACACTATAGAATGAATCAGGGGAGGTGTGTAAGAGGATAGTCAATATTGTGTGCAGCTGTGGTTCTCATTTTTGTCATGAAAGGTATTGACGTTCTTATGGCAGCAGTGTTGTGCAGAGTGTGATTTGAGTTCAATGAGAAAGAAGGTGCTTGCGGAGTGAGGCTGCCTCTTTGGTTACTTCCAACGGTTCGGATTGTGAGAGGAAAGAAAACTGGTTATAATCAAGTAAAGGCCTAGAATTGGTAAAGTTAGCATAGTTCTGGTACATCTGAGTTGATAAATTATAATGGGTGCATTCTGTATGCCTCCTCATATCATTTGGTGGTTACCTTCAAGAGCCCACTAAACCATAAAGGCGGCATTCTGCCAACTCCTGCATTACATGAAGTGGAGCCCAATTATACAATCGCCTGGAAACCGCAACTTGGTCGCCCTCATGGACTTAACTAGGTACAGCACCCTAGTCAGCTGTGAACCCATAACTTGGTCACACTCATGGACTTGACTAAGTGCAGCACACTGGTTATCTGCACAACCCTTTCAAGTCCTACACAAAGGCTATCACCGGCGACTCCATCTAAGTCAAAAGCTGCCCACTCTCGGTATCCATCTAAGTTCAATATAATGCCCATCTTCAGTGTTCATCTAAGTGCTGATGTGCTGCCCACTCTCAAGTCTAACTGCAATATATTGCCCCCATCAGACAATTCTGGTGCAGGGAGAAAGCCCACTCTCAAGATGCATTCAAAAGTAATCATTGCCCACTCTTAAACAGTCCAAATGCAGCACTTAGTCCATCCCAGACTCCATCCAGGTGCAACACATTTCCCGCCTTCAAGTATCAGTCTAGGTACATTATTTTTCCCCCGCACAGGTGTTCTTCTAAGTGCAAAATGCTTCCCACTCTCAATTCTATTCAAATTCAATACGTAAACCCCATCAAGGCAGTTCAAGTGTAGAGTAAAAGTCCACCCACAGGAAGCATTAAAGGTTCAAATATTGCCCACCCTTAGACACTCCGAATGCATCACATAGTCCGCCCCCGAAACCATAAAGGTGAGACACATTGCCCGCGCTCAGGGAAATCGTTCAAGTGCAACACATTGGCCACCCGCAAATCCATCCAGGTGCAATACGAAGCCCGCTTTTGAAGGTCTTCCAAGTGGGGGAAGCAGGACCAGCCCAGGACTACACCGGGCGCCATACCCTGTCTCTTCTGGTTGGGTGGAGGAAACAGTGGCACAGAGGAAAGAAAGTGAGAGCATTGGATCAGAGCCCAGCTAAAGGACAGAAGAGTGAAACAAAGTAACTGAATGGTGTGGGGTGAGCAGTGGCTCTGATGAAAGATTGAGGAGTGAAGCGAAGTAGTTAAATAGAGAGAAAGTGGTGGGGGGGTTTAGCAGTTGCAGGCCTGAACATGTGTGTCAGAGTTTGTGGTAGGTTTTCAGGTCACGGGGGGGGTGGGGGGGAGTCAGGATTTAGGGACTTGAGGGTGAGGGGAAGGGAGTTCCAGATGGTGGATCCTGGGATGGCAGAGGAGGAGCCTTCTAGCCCAGAGAAATTGAAGGGACCACGAGGAGGTGTGCAGAACCTGATTTTAGGATTCTGTTGGGTGGTAGCATGTAAGTTTGTTTTGTAAGCAGGGGCTCTGAGATAGAATTGGTGTAGTCTAGTCAGGATAGGTTGATAGCCATAATTGCTAAGATTCTACGAGGGTGGGAGAGATAAGGAAAGATCTGCTTGAGCATGCAGAGGTGGAAATGCCAAGATCTGGAGACGGCATTAATGTGGCAAGATAGGGTTAGGTCTGAGCTGAGGGTGCAAGCCAG
The DNA here is from genome assembly GCF_040938575.1 of Ambystoma mexicanum. Classification (NCBI taxonomy): domain Eukaryota; kingdom Metazoa; phylum Chordata; class Amphibia; order Caudata; family Ambystomatidae; genus Ambystoma; species Ambystoma mexicanum. Next base: position 720,869,038 of record NC_090921.1, read on the forward strand.
GTTTTTGACTGAGGATGATCTAGCGGGTGGGGGTCCTAAGGAGGGCGGCTAAGGGGTGGGTTGGGGAAGGAGAGCAGTTTTGCTGCATACTAGGATTTCTGCTTTTCAGGGTTGAGGAAGAGGTTGTTGTTCGTCATCCAACAGTGTATGACTGTGAGGCAGGATGCAAGATCTGGGAGGGGTGAAGATGGGGATTTAGGGATCTTGAGAATGATATGAGTGTTGTTGGCGTAATTGCAGCAGGCGAGGTTGTGGGAGCGGATAAGTCCAGGATGTGGGAATAGCTAAAGGTTGAAAAGCAGAGGGAAGCTCCCCCAGGGAACCCATGGGGAACAGCCCGGAGGGAAGATGAGAAAGGTTGGACAAAGATGATTTGGGAGCGGTTGGAGAGGAAAGAAGATACCCATCTTAGGGTGGAGTCTCTGAGGCCTAGGGAGAATTGCTACAGTAGGGTGGGTACTACGGCAGTCCATGCGACTAAATGTCCACTTCACCATGGACTTGTGAGCCAGTGGTCAGGGCACACTGGGAAGGCGTTCACTCCTCTATCAGCCAAATAGGTCTCATCAGACCATTCCTGGGAATAACAAGTGCATACATTTCAGCACCAGGCAAAGTTTTGCTTGTAAGGGTTTAAGGTCAAAGGCACATGTGAGTTTACATCTTAGAGAAGGTGGAGGAGGTGAAGGCACAGTTGTTAAGGCCTTGTACTTTCTGTTAGGATAGCAGGCAATGGATCAAACGTCCTTGCTTTTTTTTGAATTGGCAAGACAATGCACATTTGCTGCTTTGTAAATGTCCTTTACCTCACAGGCACATGCTTTTCAAGGAACTGTGAGACTGTTGGAGAACTGAACATGGTGGCCAAGCAGATCTGTTCCCATTTCATCCTGACGTACCATGCCAAAAATGGACTGCATAGACTACTGGTGCACAGCAAGTTGCCACTGAACAGCCAGAACCCATTTGTGGCCATCAATCAGAACTCTACTTTGCACATGTTGGACAGGCTCTGTTAGAAGTGCAGATATATCATAGCCAATATTGCACCAGAGCTCTAGATAGGCCATTTATAACACTGTGTCAGTGATAGCTGCTTTCTAATGTAGGCAGCTTGTGCTATTTTGGGAATGTCGAGACCCTCAATGAAGAACAGCACATCAGGAATCTTGCGTGGTACCCACACTGCCATTTTGGTTGTGTTTTTTGACTACTGTCATTTAGTGCGAGCAAGCAGACCTGCATCCTAGCTGCAAAGTGCCAGCGCACACTTTTCAAGGAACCATCCTGGCGAGGAGTCATTATGAAGGCTTGGGCATTCGAAAGCATTGTGAGGCCTTTTCCTCGGTAGGCTGTTGGTTCAGCAAAAGGCTTAGTGCATAGTTCAATTGCACATATCACATCTCTCATATCACATCTCTCATGTCACACATCTCATATCACATCTCTTATTGAAACTTATACATGGTTTCTACTGGACCCAGTTTGGACATGCAGGTTTTCGGATAGTGGAATGTACATATGTTTACCAGAAAAGAAAACAAGGTTAAATAGTATCTGTTAAATTGAAAACACAATCTGAAATCAACAGGCAACATTAGACACCAGTAGGCAGATCCAAGCTAAATTAATCGGCTGAGCTTGCTTCCGCAGACATACATTTGATGTTTAAAACACCACATGCCAGCAATTTGACTGAGTTAAAATCATTTGATTCTGGTGCACTCAGATTTCACAAAATTGAAGAAGTACAAGAGCTGTCAGCATGGCTGCAAATCTGTTTTTACTGAGAGCTGGACATATCTTGTTCTCCCCCATCGTAATTCTATACTCCATGACATCAACTCCATCCCCACCATGGCCGGCTTCAAGACAGTCCTTAAGAAGAATACCCTTTCTCCAAAATTAGGTACGGGTTAGGGGAATTTACACCTCAAAGTGAAATTTCCATATATTATTGCACACTGGTATTTGCTTAACCTGATGGCATTCGGGTTTTTGCAAAACAATTTAGACCATTATTGCTTCTGTAACATGTTCTGGTATACGCATCGTGCATGACGGTATAGAACAATTAACAAGATCTGGCGACTTTACAGCACATGGTTAGCCCAGAACAAAGGTTACAGAAATTTTAAGTGTGAGATGCTCAGTTGTTCTCGTTTTTAGGCTCCCATTGCATTTTATTCTGGGACTTGTAGTGCTGAGTTTATAGTAGAAGAATAATGCAAACAATGTGCAAAAATGTTGAATGGTGAGTGCTGAAAAGCTGGAACTTTCAAAACATATCAACATTTACCCAAAACAAGTTGAGGGCTATTATCCATCTTTGTTTTAAGAAATGTGCATTTGGAGCACTTTCAGTAGTCTACTCTTTACCTCTATTAAGATAAGAGTAGGGGTGGACTGGGACCCAAAAAAGGTCATGGAAATAATTTTCAAAGTGTGCCATATTGCTTGTTTTCAGCAGACCCAACCCTTTTCCAATGAGAACATGTGGAAATAAAACAGGTAACCACACAATCGACACCCAGGGCACAGATGCCTACTGGGAAATATCCAAATTCGCGTAGACAAAACTGTAATGCATAGAATACCTGCCTTTGAGAATCACTTCCGGTTTCTGCAACAAGTCATGTGACTTCCGTACAAATAATCAGAGAATTGCTTTATTTAATTCAATATAGAAAAACATACATACTTGTTACAAACAGATTGGGGAGCACAAGCAAATAAGCAAGCCTGGGGCTGCCCCCTCACCCCCATGGGAGGCAGCTTCATTAACCAAAGATTTGTCTATAAAAAATGACATTGATACGTAGGATCTTAGAATTGGCCACTCCTCCATTGACAATGTTGAACCAGATAGAAAGTGGGCGTGGCAGGCTGCAACGCTGCACGTTCAACCAACCTAGCCCATGTTATAAAGAATGAGGAGTTAACTTTTGTAAGTTGGAACTCTAGAGGAGTCAACTATTTTTTAAAAGCAAATGGAAAGGATGTATTTTATAATTATGATATTATTGTTTTTGCAGGAAACATGGTTACTACAAGCTCTAATTATGGATGGGTCCAATATAATTTTTAAGAGTGCAAAAAAGTGGCATAAGGGGAGACGCTTTGGAGGTGTACATAATGCTACAGAGACAGATGAAGGAGCTTCCTTGGAAGTAGCAAAATGCAGGAGTCTTTCAATACTCACCGGAAAGCTGGTGGGCAATGAGGGAACCTCAAATAGGAATATTTATCTATGAGGCTGACAACTCGATTCGAGACAAGATGGATAATATTCTTCTAGAGTGGGCACACAAAGGCAATTCTCCTTGTGTTCTCTGCATAGGAGTTTTAACTGTAACTGTCCAGATTTGCAGATTAACAAGAAGGATAGCACCTTTTCACTATTATCCTCCCAGCTGATGTGGAGTGGTGTGGTCTGGGCGGATTTCACGGAGCAGTGGAACATGATTCGGTCCAATCGGAAATGTAGACGGGAACTGCGCCAGTAGACAAACCCGGGCAAGATTACCCTCGTTTTCTACCACTGACTATTTTTTTTCTCTCAGTCTCAACGTTCGAAAACGCAGTGTTATTAAAAGTGAAAAAGTCTACCAAAAGTGATCACGCATAATTAGTTTTAAAACTCAAATATAGCTTTAAAAAATTGAAACTCCAGAATGAAATGTGCAGAAATGTTAAAGTGAATTGCTCAGGTAATAGTCTGACGTGGTCCTGTGTCAATATTTTTCAGATTAATGGACTTGTGGACAATCTATAGGGGACGTGGGGCCAGGAAGATAGGACTGTAAACTGTACTCTGGGGTCTTTTCATGTAACTATCTGCTCCTAGATGAAAAGGGGGGTAGTAACCCAGAGTTGGTCGCAGTGCCCTTTGGCAGATACTAACAAATACCCCATTGATGGGACAATAAGGGACTGTAAAAGGGAGCTGCGACAAGATATCAGAAGGGTGAAGGCTGATGGATTTCTTGATTTGGCGGGAAGAGTTTTAACAATGAAATGACTAAAGCAGTCCTATAAAAACTATCAAAAAGGTAGAGTATTCCAAGAAAGAATCTCGAACCAGATCATGATGAACTCTTTCTTTCAAAAGGATTATAGAGGCACATGGGCTCTCTTGAATAATGACGGGGGACACCAGCCCTCTCCATGAACATACTGTTTATTGGATCTTGTCTGGTGTGATCATATTCGGAAGTTATATTTGCCGTCTAAGAACAAAGTTCCCTTTATGTGACTAGATAGCTCAGACTATTGGGAACTAAACTTTGATCAGGAAGATTTACAGTCAACACAATGAAATCTGAAAAATTCCAGGGCATGTGGTCCAGATGAGGTGCCCAACATGGTTTGAAAAGCTAACTCAGCTCTGTGGTCAGAGTCAATAATGGTTCTATTCTCTCAGGTGGTTCTTGTTGGGCGGGCCACATAGTCTTGGCGGAGAGCCATCATTGTCCCAATTTACAAAAAGTGGAACAGAGATTGTCCGCTGAGGAAAAGATAGCAAATTGGTGTCCGGGAATATCCCATTAGGCTTGTTAAACATCTTACTGCTTTCTGATATAGACAATAGTCTTCAAGTACGGCTCGATTCTAAAGGTGCCCCCTCTATAGTGATATCTGCACATTCACGATTAAGACAGGGGTGTGTCTTGGCCCCTACCTTTTTTATTTATGTATGTCCAACACACAGGAGATGCTGCCAAAATCATACTTATTTTCTCCAATAATGGTCTCCTTAACGGTGGGGTGATCGGCCTATGCTGATGAGGTAGTGTTACTAGCCTCTACCCCAATAGGACAAACAAAGCTTAAATTACTACATTGATTTTTCAAGGGCCAATAACCTGGAAATCGACCCCTCAAAAACAAGTATTGGGGTAGCAATACAAGAACTTCAAGTGGTACGTGAATGACAGAATGATTGATGTAGCTGATCACATTATTCATCTAGGGCTGGTGGTGGCCAATTGGAATAAGATGGAGCTTGTGAAAGAAAAGTTATTTTAAAAGATTGTTTCCTTCTCTATTCAAATGAAAATGATCATGTCAAAAGTCTATTGCTTCTCACTTCCAACTCTAATAGAGTTTTAAAAGGCTAGGGTTTCCCTAATAGTTACTTGGCTTAAGATATTGGAGGGTAGGTTATGGCATACTGTGCTGAGTCTGCCACCTTCTGTGCCAATGGCGATGGTGCGATTAGAGCTAGGGTTGCGATCCTTGAGGTATACTATATATGTATATTCAATCTGTGCCTAAAGTTGAAACAACATAATGATAAGAAATTCTTTTTTAGCTTTGAGTAAGGTTATTACCCAAAGGCGGGATCAAGCTCTATTGGAATTTTCATTTATTTGTGATGATCTTCGGGAGGAATTGAACATCTCCCCAGGTGCAGCAACACTAAACCGGCGAATATAAATAAATAAACTTTAGGAACTAGAAAACATTCAAAATAGGGAAGGCTTAACAAGGTTGAAATTGTTTAAGTAATGTCAATTTACCTACTAGTCCTAAGGTCAACAATGGTTTATACTCAGAAATGTCCCTCATTCATTGCTAGGTCTTGGGTTCTAAGATTAATATCTTACACATTGTTGAAGTAATTGGCCCTCGATTCAAAATAGCAAAATCTCAGCGCATCTGCAGGCTTTGCATGGACAATGCTCTTACAATGCTCCGACACCTAGTGCTACACTGTAGAGTAATGATTGACAGACGCACATTTTCTTTCAAAAATTCATTTATTTGGTAGAGAGGGTGTTGACAGGCATGTTCTGGTTCAGACTAATGAACGGTAGGCAATTCTTCCTGAACATTGTGCTTGTAGGCTTCCTAAAAGAAATATTACTCATCACGTGGCTGGGAAACCATTAATCTTCTGGGTACGAATTTGGTTCGGGGAAAGTGACTCCAAGTATAGACTAGCTCTAAAAGATATTTTAGACTAAGCAAATATTTTAATTATTCCCTTGTTCAAGTATATCAAAGACTTGCTAGGTGTATTGAACCTGGCACATTATTGGGTAAGCCCAGAGGATAGTACAAAAAATACTAGGCAAGAAATCTTGGATGCCCATCGAGACTTCTCTACCAAACTACTTATTAATAAGTGGCTCTCTGCTTGTCAGCTTGCTATGCCTACTTGCTAATTAAGCAAAGGTATATTCCGCTAGACTATCTTCCTCTTATCTTGAGCCCTACACAGAGAGCCCTATTTTATCAAGTTCCGGTTGGGCATTCTACCAATTGCTGCGGTTAAGGCCCAGTGGGATGGAGCTACGTCCGATTGTTGTCCATTTTGCCAAGAGAAAAAGAAACCTAAAATGATGCCTCGTAAATAGAGGTGTAATACCACAGCTGGTAGCGAAGGAATTATGCAAATTGTCTAGCGCCAATGACCTTATATTTTCTGTTTTGGATTACCCTGGTAAAGTGTGGTGGCTGAGCTAGAAAACCATTAGTACTTTTAGATCTGATGTTTTATAGGTGGATGTTTTATGACTTTCAAATTTTAATTAATTTATAATCTATTGTTATGATCATCTTGTCAGCTTATATTTTTGCTGATTGTGATTGATGGGAATTTTGGGTTGTATAGTGTTGTACTTTTATGGTTTTATACTGGAATAAAATGTATTATATAAATATACATATATTAATACACGGCCCGCGGTAGTGGGGGTGTAGTTATGGATAAGTTGCTAAACTCATAGGAAGACCACTCTTTCGGCGGCTTACAACTTCGATCCCCCTGACGGAAACCTCACCAAAGTTTGAAAAAATGTGTATGGCCCGCTCTGAATGTTTTCGGCAATTTTGGTGAGGTTTCTTGCAAGGGGGGCAAAGTTATAGATGTGGTCCCACATTTTCTTTTTCTTTTTTTAAATTTGTTTTTTATTGACAATATACATATAGGGATGGGCGGGACAGCCGACCCAACCAGCAAAACAATCAAAATGAACCAGATCGTCAATGATATTTTCTCTTTTTTTACAATAACTCCCTTCCCCATTTCCCTCCTCCCACCCCACCCCCCAATAGATCAAGATGCCAAGTTTTGAGGTGTTGCAAACTTATTGAAACTTAGGGGAGAACACTTGCATACCACATGATTGTTAGAGGTACCACTTGAGACAGTGGGGTCCGACCAAAAGACAGTTGAACAGGAAACATCTTGGTCCTTGGGGGGTGTAAGAACATGTACCATATCAAGGCAGCTCAGTATTCATTCTACAACCGCATAGAAATACAATCATCATGGAGAAGAACTGCAGTCCATTCCTGTAGAGAATCAGTCATAGTATCGTTTGTTATTGCAGTAAGTTTTTCGTATACAAAAATCAACCTAAGTTTACAGAGCCATTCCTCCTTGGAGGGGGCTAGGGCGCTCTTCCATTTTTGGGCTAGCGCCAGCCTCCCCACTCATAGCATGGCCCCAATGACCTTGGGATAAACATTCGATTCTGTCTCCGGCATAGGAGTGCCCAGTAGAATTTCCAACGGGTGTAGGGAAGGGCCAAACCCCTCGATATCTTTAATCCAGCTGAGTAGTTCCGACCACTAAAGCTGTATGACCGGACAACCCCACCACATGTGAAACCAGGTTCCTCGTTGGTGACAGCCCCTAGGGCAAAAGGGGGACACTTCTCTAAACATCTTGGACAGCAGGGCCGGGGGACGGTGCCACGAATGGAGGATTTTAAAGCTATGTTCCATGGCAGCGGTATACAGAGAGCCCGTAAAGATACTTTTAAAGACAGCCCTCCAAGTGTCATCATCCAATGGCATGCCCAGCCTTTCCTCCCATATTTTTCTGAAGGGTTGTCTACCTTCTAGGTCCGCTGTTATCAAAACACTATAAAACTTAGATAAAGAACCCTTTCGAGTTGTACTTTTAGCCAGGATAGTTTCAAAAGGAGTGAGGGAGCGTCTAAGCTGGTCGGCCCAGCGAGGGTGGGTCAAAATCCCCTTCAAACGTAAATATTCAAAGACCGTGGGTGGTCTATCTGTCAGTGCCTCGATCAGGTTGTCATACTCTATGAAGCCCTCTTCTCATGAGAGCTGAGAGACCCTCCCCAGACCCATGTCTGACCAGGCCTGAGTGTCTCAGAAACCCCTAGAGCCCAGATCAATGGGGGGGCCCCAGAGCGAGGACAAAGGGGAAGGCCATGAAGACAGTTGTTTATTAGCTTTATTAGGCTTCCATACTGCCCACAAGGCTGCCAGGGTGGGGTGTGTTCTGAGCTGAGAAGGGAGAGCCTTAGGAGGGGCCCAAAAAAGGTCTCTAACTTTTTTCGGGTGGGTGTGACTGTCCTCGACATATGTCCAATATGTTCCCATATCGTCCCGCATATGCTCCAACATCACCCAGAGTTGGGCTGCTTTATAATAGAGCCGGAAGTCGGGGAGACCAAAACCACCATAAAGCTTTGGGAGGGTCAGGGTGGAAGTTTTAACTTTTTTAAAAAGGTCTCGGGTATCACGACTGGAAGCGCTGCGAAGAGGTAGAGGAGGCGGGGCAAAATATTCATCTTCACAGTGACCATGCGCCCAAGCCAGGAAAGTGTGAGGGTGCCCACCGTCTGAGGTCGCTGCTAACCTGAGCAAGGATCCCCGGGAAGTTGCACTGGTATAGTTGGGATAGATCTCTGGGGATGGTGGTGCCCAGGTACCTAGTGGATTTCCGTTCAAATCTAACCCTCAGAATGTTGGCGTCACTTCCGATGTCTCGATCCCCCGGACCCATGGGCATGATGCTTGATTTGGACGTGTTTATTTTCAGTCCAGAAAAGGAACCGAAGTAGTGTACAAGATCAAATAACCGGGGCAGGGAGTCTTGAATATTTGTTAGGTAGCCCAGAATGTCGTCCGCAAATAAGGATAGCTTAAAGTCACAATCACCACACCGTATTCCCGTGATTTCTGGGTCATTCCTAACCGCAATGGCCAGGGGCTCCATTGCCAAAGCGTACAATAGGGGCAACAGGGGGCATCCCTGCCGGGTACCTCTAGAAAGGGAAAAAGGCTCTGAAGTGCCTCCGTTGACCAGCACTCTCGCCGAGGGACCATTGTATAGAGCTGCGACCCACCCACAAAAATTGTCTCCCAGACCCATCTTTCGGAGAACCCTGCCCATGTAAGGCCACTCGATGCGGTCAAAGGCTTTTTCTGAGTCTAGCGAGAGAAGGTACCCCTCCACTCCCTGTCTAGATGCCTCATGCATAAGGTCGAGAGTTTTTCTTATATTATCTGATCCCTGGCGACCGGGAATGAAGCCCACTTGGTCCCCATGTACTAGGGTAGGGAGGAGCTTTGCTAGTCTATTCGCTAGGAGCTTAGCCAATATTTTAACATCGGTGTTAAGGAGGGATATGGGGCGGTATGATTGGCAATAGGAGGGATCCTTGCCCTCTTTAGGCAGGACTATGATTAAAGCAGACATCATCGTGGGTGGAAGGGCGCCTTGATCCAGTGCAGCATTGTACATCTTAGCCATGGATGGGGCAAGCGTGGATCTGTAGGTCTTATAAAACTTAACTGTAAAGCCATCGTCCCCCGGGGTAGTGCCGCTCTTTAATGAGGATATGGTGTCTATTACTTCTTCCGGGGAAATGGGGTGTTCGAGAGAATCAGCCTTGTCAGGAAGAAGACCCGGGATGGGAAGGGAGTCTAGGAAACTGTCAACATCATTCCCATCCCCCGTATATTCCGAGCAATACAATTTTTCATAATATAGCCTGAATTGTTCTGCAATCTTGCTATCCCTCACGGTCGAGTCCCCTTCCGGGGTGCGTAATGAATTCACCCTCCTACTGTTCCTAAGTTCTCGAAGTCTCCAGGCCAATATCCTATCCGCCTTTTCCCCCTTTTCCATATACTTCTGTTTCAGAAATGAGAGCTTCCTTTCCGTTCGTCCCACCTGGAGGTCCACCAACTTAGATCGCAACCCCTGCAGTTCCTCCCATTTCCTGGGAAACATCTGTGTTTTCAACTCCCCCCCCGGTTGGATAGCCTCTATCTTTTCCTTTAACAATTAACAATTTCTCATCACGGTCCCTCTCCCTTTTTCTCCCAGACCCTATACCAATAAGGGTGCCTCTAATCGTTGCCTTAAATGCCTCCCATACTCCCATAGCACCAACCTCCCCGTTGTCATTAAGGGTGAAATAATCTTCTATGGCTGCTAGGAGGGATTGGCGTAGCTCCTTGTCTTGCAGGAGGAGGTTGTTACACCTCCACCGGGTTCCGGTCGCCGGGGCAGGGGGAAGGCCAATCCTAATCTTTACCATATCGTGATCCGTCCAGGGGACGATCTCCACACCCGAGTCCGAGACCTCTCCCTTCAGCGAGGAATCAACCAGGATGTAATCTATACGAGAGAAAGCAGCATGTGGCTTTGAATAGTATGTGTACTCGGGGTTTCAACCCCGCTCGGGTATACACGTGTCACATAGACCCAGTTCCCCATTTACTTCCTGGAAGGCCAACGCCAATTTCTTGTGGAGACGGATGTTGGGGCAGGGTTTATCAGACTTTCTGTCCCTCTCGGGGCAAAGCACCATGTTAAAATCCCCACCCACCAGTAGGGTGCCCTCAGAAAATGACATGATTATCCCTTTCATTCCCTCCCAGAAGGTGTCCTGCGCTTCATTCGGAGCATATATGCAGACCAATGTGAACAAACGGCCCCGCACTTCCCCCTTTACCATGAGGTACTGACCATCTGGATCCGCTTTTGAGGCTTTAAACACAAAATGGGCCCCAGGGGAGACCAACAAAGCTACCCCTCACTTCTTTACCTGGGAAGAAGCCGTGAACATCTGCTCAATGGTCTTGGCCTTGAGCTTAGGCTCCTTTCCCCGAACCCAATGAGTCTCCTGCACAAAGAGAAAGTGAATCCGCAGCCTCGCAAATTCCCTCACAATTAGCGACCTTTTCGTAGGCAAGTTGAGCCCGCGGACATTTAATGACCCCACTGTCATGAATTGGAGTGAATCATCCATTAAAACACAGGTAAAGTCTCATAGCTCCATGCTTAGAACAGCAAGCGTTGTTGCTCCCACCGTGCTTCCGCAACCCCCTAGCGGCTCGAGACAGCCCCAGGGGTGCGAGAAAGGCCAGAAAACTTGCCGCGCCATAACTGTAACCCCAGCAACCCAACTCCCCCTCTTCCCCCCATCCCCCGTCCCCCCTCATCGCCTGGTTGTTCCATGGCTTCATCCAATCGCCAGACCAGGCCACCATTGTCTCCCCCCTCCGGGCTCATAAACTCTTTATAAACAACAACTCGAGCCCCTCCACCCCAGGATCAACGCAGTTCACAAACCGTTACATCACCCTCCATTCACAAAGTCAAATTCCGGTTTTTCCGTCTGGTGCCAAGAGCTTGCTTCAGGTACTCGGAAGGTCCGGGGAGGCTGGGGCCACTCTCCTAAATTTCCTTTGGCCACAAACTCTACGCCTTTCCCTTGGAGCTTTGTTCCCTTTTGGGCCTGTCGGTGTTCGCTCACGGTCCTGCTCCCCCATCTCCATGTTTGAGTTGTCCAAAAGTTTGCCCGACACTCTCTGGATATCGTCCTCAGTGATCAAGGCATACTTGTAGCCCTCGAACTCGAAAGAGAGCAAGAATGGGTATCCCCACCTGTATCGGACCCCCCTGGACTGGAGCATCTTCGTCAATGGGGAACAGAGGCGACGTCTTGCAAGGGTGAAGGCCGACAGGTCTTGATACACCGAGATCCGGGCCCCTTCCCACTCCACCGGGCCCTTCTTGAGAGCCAGTTCGAGGATCCTGCTTTTCTCAGAGAACTAATGAAAGCGAACTAGAATGGATCTGGGGCCTCTAGAGGATGCGCCCGCTCTATGGGCCCTGTCAATGGTGGGTTTGTTGGTGTTGGCCTCCTCGAATAGCACTCCTATTACTGCATTGATAGCTTTGATGATGTCTGCTTGCGTTTTGCCTTCGTGTTCTGGAAAGCCTAGGAAACGTAGGTTACAGCGGCGTTCCCTATTCTCCAAATCATCAATTTTTAAGGAGCATTTTTCTTCTCTCCACTCGAGCTCCGACAGCCGCATGTCAATCTGTGTCTCAAAGTCGTCGCTCGAAGCTGTATTGTTCTCCAGTGCCTGAACCCTGTCGTCAATATTGTCCACTTTTTTATCCAAGGTGTCCAGTCGTAGAGCAATATCCGCCCTAAAGCCTCTAATTTCCTCCAGTAGGGCCGCCATGCCCCTGGTGGCTGTGCTTGTATCAGCAGATTCCTGTTTCATCTGAGCTGTCATTTCAGGGGGTATCAGGGGCTCGGGGGGCCTGCAGGGATTCCTTCCAGTTCATAGACTCTCCCCAAGCATCCCTGCTCCGTGGGGGCCTTCCCCGAAAGCTTGTGCCCAAGGTGACCCGCTATCACACACGCATACAACGCCACAGGGGGGGCGAGGGCCAATGTCAGCCGAGGGGCGAGGAGCGGAGACCCAGCAACGGGGGTCCGAGTCCCCGACTAATGCACTCCTGCGGGGATAGGTTTCGCCTCCGCCGGGTTCCCACCTCCCCTCTCACCCATCGAACTGTATAACTTCACTCCCGGCAGAGCAGAGGCAGTACTTAATGTTCCAGAGGCTGGGCGCGGGGAGGACCAATCTCCAAGCCCTCGTGTGTGTACCCCGGTGTGGCCTGCTGAGGCCGATCTCTCCCAACTGGGCCCTGAGTGCCCGTTCTGTCTGCCTGGGAGCCGCTGTACTTGGGGGACACTCCGCTGCCCGAGCTGGTGTATACCCGGGGCTCTCCCCAGCCTGACTCTTCCCGTGACACCTTCAGTCTCCTGGTGGTCCTCCTGCCCGGGCCTGTACCTCCTTACCTCCTCGGCGCAGATCCGCCGCTCAGCCTGTGGGAGTCCGTGTGCTGCGCGTGTATGCCAGTGCAGGGCTTCGCCTGCCTCCCACGCACTGCCGACACTGATTCCTGAAGCTCCAGTTCGCCCTACGCGGGTTCACCAAGCACCTGTGGGGGCCCTCACGCACCTTCCTTCTCCTTGTACTATAGGCCTCACCCAGGCCTGGAACTCCACGGTGCTTTCGTAGTACCGCCTACGACTCCCGGATCCGCTGCGGGTGCCCCCAGATGCATCCCGCTCCTACTGATGTGCACTAGGCAGGGGGGGGCCGCCAGTCAGGGTAGCCGAGCCCCACCACAGGCCTCGCTCGGGCCCGAGTTCGCCGTAGATTCTCGCGGAGCCTAGGTGCCGCAGGGGGGAGGGGCTTCTGTCCCTCTAAACTCAGAAGCTCTTATCTCCGGGATGGTTCCCCCCCGGGGGCTCAAATTTGGGCCAGGGGTGCCCGGCTCACTCAGATGGGTGGGGGTGATGCCAGCTTCTCACTCCAGGGATGTCGGGGGGGGGCTCAGGTCCCGCGATCAGTGCCCTGCGGAGGAGACGAGCCGAGATGCGTTACAACATCTCCGCGCCCCCTGGTGGATCCTCCACATTTTCTTTTTCATAGACTGAATGGGGAAAAACTTTGCGCACGGCTACAGTCTGAACGACTGGACAGATTTGCACCAAATTTGCGGCAGGAGCGGGGGCTTGGGTCAGAAAGCATGCTTTTGTGTGTTCGGTGGAAATCCGACCAGTAGTTCTGTTTCTAAGAACTGAAATGTATGTCTCCAAAAATTAGTGATATCTGGCTCCACTGACCCATTTCCATGTTTGCTCTGTGGACACCAGGCTCATAAGCTTGCAGTACACCATGCTGTCGACAAACTTTGTTTGTGGCCGGTGGTTGGCTGGAGGGAAGCGTGTTGTGCATCAAAGTTTTTGGGAAACGCCGCCGTGGTGCATCAGAGGATAATGCCGTGCTGTAAGGGGTTGCAAAACATGGTTTGCAGGATCGGGAGGGTGAAAGAGGGGATGAAAAGTTTGGGGGAGTGAGAAGTGGAAAATGTAATGTATTTGTTTGGGTCGAAGAACACGGTGGTGTGCAAGTGGGGTACGTGAGCAATACGGGAATTTTGCAGCGCCGGAAGGAGTTGCAAAACATGGTGTGCAGGATCGGGTTGGTGATAGAGAGCATGAAAAGGTTATGGGCGTATAAAGCCGAAATTGGGATAAACTTGTTTAGGGCAAAGAAGACGATGGTGTGCAAGGGGCGAGCAATTTGCGTATAGCTCCTCAGGCAAAAACCTTCTGTGGCGACTTCATGGACGCTCCATTGGGAAAGGAGACTGCATTGCAGATGATGCGAAGAAATTGACAATGTATTATGCTGTTGCCTAGGGGTGTCGGTGCTTATATTCTGTTTGTGGGTTTCCGTTGTGTTGTAGCGGTGGATAGGGGTGTCGGTGGCAGTGGTAAGATTTGACAAGTACGGTACGTGGCCAAATGTTGCCATGCATGCCTCCATTGCCGTGCAGTGGTTGTTGGCAAAGCTGAGACTTTTGGGTGCATGGGCGGAGGTCGTAGGCCTCCACATGTACCCAAGATGCTAGGGCTCAGACACAGCATTGCTTCAGGGAGGATAGTAAAACATTGCCACATGGAAGGAATTTTTACCATCACAGTTTGGCGATATGCACCACTCACACGCAACGCACATATACCTCATTGGCAAGTAGCTGCACAGGCCACTGTCATTCTTTGGTGAGTGCAGGCCGACTCCAATGGGGATAGGCAGTGCTTTGGAGAGACTATGAGGATGTTTGCAGTCAGTGTACTATGTTGTGTTGTGCCTGCAAAGCCCCTACTGCCTTGTGTGCATGGCTAGGGCCCTTGGAGGTGACAGTCTGGCCACTGGTTGGAAGTAGGTAGGAGAATGTTGCCTTGTTTGCGTTTGTTACTATACCCATACGTACCTGTAGCCAGGAAAGCTACATGGCCACATGTTCACATGCATGTCTCTGTTGCGTTGTAGTGGGTGTGCCCAAAGACGAGGCGCTTGGGTGCATGGGCGGAGGCTGCATGTACAGAAGAGGCTAGGCCTTGGGCACAACCCTGCAACACAATGCGCCCATGTATGGGAGCACAGTGCTATAGGTATGTACATTGCACCCTTATCCATAAAGAGTGCATTATATTTGGATATGTTATTATAACCATACATTCGTACAACATACACACTTTTAAATATGTATGTGCCCACATTTGTAAAATCATTGTGGAGGACATGTTAAACTTCCTACAGCAGCAGTGGTGAGACATGCACTTATTTCCCTTTGAAATGGTGTGGCCGTCAACAGAGCCTTTCTTCAAGGAATGTAGTAAGACATTGGGAGATGTAAGGATTGTTTTACCATCACACTTTTGACATACAGACTATTTCTGCAGCTTCTCACACATAAATCATTGTCGGGTACCTGGACGGGCGACTACCTTCAGAGCCCATTGGGGATGGGGAGAGTATTGCAGATGATATTAGAATTTTTCCATTCGATGTATTGTGTTTTGTTGAGAGTGGGAAGCCCCTTCTGCCTTGTGTGCATGGCTAGTGCCCTTGGAACTAACAGCCTGGCCACAGGTTGGAAGTAGGTTTGAGATTGTTGCCTTCTCTGGGTTTGTTCCTATACTGATATGTAACTCTAGCGAACACTCTTGAAAGTATGCATCTCTCTTGTGGGTGGCCACCATTACAGAATGTGTGTGGAGGACATTTTGCAGTTGGTACACCACCAGAGATGGTGTGCAGTGCCTGCACTTGCATATGGTGTACGTCATTGGACTTGTTGCCATTCACAGACTAACATGCTGCCATTTCTGTTTGGTATGGTGGGCCCCTGATAATACTCTGTGCTATGGGTGTGAAGAAAGACATTGTGACATGACACGTGTAACTAGGCAGCACACATTTTAAGTATGGATAATATATAGACCGACTCACATACATTTGCACTGAACAAAACCAGGTACACCAATAAGTCCCGCTACATACCGGATGGCAGGACGTCTGACTGTTAGCTTTCTTTTGCGTAATTCTTGAGATGGCCCACAAAAGTGGTTTGTGTACCTATTGCGTGCAATTCGTATGTGTGCAGCGCTTCCTTTACCTATATGTGTTTGCACGATACACCATCGCAACAGGCGATGGCGTAGTTGTCTTCAGTTGTAGAGATTGGTTGGCCGCGGTATGCGCTCCAAGTATTTTTGTTACATGCGTGCCAAGCCTAGCGCACTCTGTCATGTGAGCACCTCGCTCCAGAAAGGAGCAACATAAACAAAAGCAAAAGCACAAATGCGCACACAGAGCATACGGCTCCAGAACATTCCCATACTGTACGATCAACACTGTAAATTGATGCAAGAACTTTATTTCGCTCCAGAATCATCACGAGAACATGTAAGGTGGCTGCTATCACCGCTCTTTTATTTTGCAAACATAATCCAGTCTGCAATGCCATCTGTGCACTTCTGTCCTTTCGTTGGTGTCTAGCAAAGTGGAAAAAGGAACAATGTACAGGCCTTGGTAGCCCGTGGGGAAGAAGGCATTTTATTTGCAAGATGAAGAAGGTACCGGTTATTGCCTCTGTGATGCCTTATATCCATATCGGTTGGCCCAGATAACAATGACGGAAAACACATTGGTTATGGTAATCTTGATATGCTTGGTCCGCCACCCGTCTGTTGGATGGTGGAAGGTGTGGCATGCGCATGACATAAGGTGCCAGATAAGAAGAAACAGGAATAAAAATAGATGTAAGTAGGCGTTACTACTATCAGCGTGTAGGACAAAAGTTTGCAGGAAAGATGTTGTCATAATTGGCTGCCTCAATGAACATGTAGTGAGTGTTATTGAGTAGTGTCATATGTGAACCCACTGCTTTGCATTCTGTTGTGTACGTGATACTGTCCTTCTACGGTGCCACACAAGCGTAACGTCTTTCAAACGTTCCCACCAGACGCTCCTTGCATGTGTTTCATTTTTATAAAAAATGACAGTGCTAGCAAGTGTTGTTAGACCCGCGCCACAATGTCTCTGTGTGTGTCCAAAGTAAAAAAGTTGAATAAAAAACCTCATGGGGGTCCCCTTGGGTTGCATGAGAATGCAGGAGCTGTTTTTCTGAAAATTGCAACATTGAATTGTGACCTTTTCACGTTTGTGTGCCGGTTGACCGCTGCCTGCACCTCTGGACGTTATTACTTTGACTACAGTGAGGGTTGGTAGAAATGTTGAATGTGAGAAAGGGCATAGTGAAGGCAAAACAGGGACTGTAGCATTGGACAAGTTTGTTTGTTTGTTTGTTTTATTATTTCTAATGCGCACCAGACCCAAAGGTATCAGGGCGCAAAGGCATCAAGAGGGTTGTTAAGCTTAGGTTACATTGCAACGCAAGGTTGTAATACAGCTTCGTTTACAATGCTGTGCACATCATCATCATCATTGAACAAAACAGCAATAGAAATATACAAAAAGGAGAGTAGGTGTGCATTATATACAAAGAACAAGCAGTAGAGGGGTAAATTATGCACTACGGAGTAAATAAGCACTGAAAAACAGAATATATACAGTATGTCGTGCTGTAGCGCAATAAGAACGGTATGTATATAGGGAAGGTCTAGTAATTAGTGTGTAGTGCGATGTCAGATCTCGTGTTCCTTGATCCAGTGGATAAGGTTGGATCTGAATTGTAGGTATGGTAGGTCTTCCCTTAGTGTAGGAGGGAGGTAGTTCCAGTATTGTGCTGCTTTGACAGGAAAGCTGTTTCCACCAGTCTTAGTGCGTTTAAATCTGGACACTAGTATGAGGTTGGAGTTGACCTTTCTCGAAGGACGGTTGGATGCTTGTCTCGTAAATCTAGCTGTAAGGTAATGTGGGGCAGACTGGTATAGACATTTATGAGTAAAGGAGGCTGTTTTGAGGAGAATCTTATCTTTCGTAAATAGCCAATTGACAGATCTTCTGAGGTCTGAAAGGTGGGCTTTCTTTGGAAGACTTAAGGCAGCTCTTATGGCGTTATTTTGTAGGATCTGAATCTTGCTTGTAATGTATTTGTTGCCACCTACATATAGGGCATTAGAATAGTCCAGCTTGGACAGGATCAAGGCTCTCGCTAGTGTAATACAGTTGTTGGGTGAGAGGAAGGGCTTGGTGCTCTGATTAATTTGCAAGTGTAGGAGGTAGCGGAAGCCATAGCATTTACTTGTTTTACGAAAGTTAATGTGGAATCTAGATAGAAACCAAGGGTTTTGACCTCCTTAGCCACAGTAATGTTATTATTGTCAATTTTGAAGATGGAATAGTTCTGGCCTAGTTTGTTAAGGTTAGAGGTAGTGCCAAGAATGAGGAGTTCCGTTTTGTCATCATTGAGGCACAGACCGTGAGATGCCATCCATGCCTGGATGATGAGGTACAATCTATTCACAAAGGCCAAATCCTTGCTGTAATCTCCCGTCAACGGGATGAGGATCTGTGTATCATCAGCGTACTTAGTGTAGGTGATACACAGGCTGTCTAGATCATCAAAAAGGGGCTTTGTAAAGATGTTGCACAGAGTGGGAGATACGCAGGATCCCTGGGGCACACCACATGAAATGGGCATGGGGTCGGCGGCTGCTAGAGAGGAGAAGACACGCATTGTTCTGTTGTCGAGGAAGGATTGGATCCAGCCTACTGCTTCTTGAGAGAAATGGGCTGCAGAGTCCAAGTGATTACAGAGAATCTTATGGTCCACCAAGTCGAATGCTGCTGAGAGATCTAGGAGCAGCAATAATGCAGTCTTACCCTCGTCTCTCAGCACATCTATTTGTGCCTTAAGGTCTAAGAGCGCGGTCTCGGTTCTGTGTTGAGGTCTGAAGCCTGACTGTCGTACTCCTAGAAGGTGGTTAAGTTCCAGATAATGTTGCATTTGAAGATATGCTATTTTATCTAAAAATGTTTGTAGAAATGGCACTGTGGTGATCGGGCAGTAGTTGGTGGGTATGGATGGGTCTAGTGTTTGTTTTTTGAGAAGTGGGAGGACCCAGGATTGTTTAAGGTTGTTAGGGATGATACCTGAGGTGAAGAACGCGTTTATAAGTTTGGTGATGAAAGGGGAGAGTTTGTGAGCTGCATCTTTTATGATTTGTGCTGGGCATAGGTCGCCATGGCAGTTGGAAGGTTTGAGGGTAAGGATAACTTTTTCGACTTCTTTGATAGATACTTTATGGAAGTTGAAGCAGGGTGTGAGTGGTAATGGTGGAGGCAGGATAGTCTGAGGCACTGACACAACGGTTTTGCTAGGATTCGGGGCACAGAGGAGAGTGTCTTTTTTGTTGTTAATCTTGGCCTGAAGGGTTGTTATCTTGTTGACCAGGGCATTCTGTATGCTCGTGCAGCAGTTTTTATCCTTGTGACAGGAGTCTGGGGCTTGAATGGGTGATTCTATCTCTTTGAGGATAGCGAACAACTCTTTGGTATTTGACTTGGCTTGAGAAATATGAAGGTTGTAGGAAGTTTGTTTGGCTAAAATGATTTATTTTTTGTAAAGGGAGGCTAATTTGCTCAGGTTGTTCTTATTGGAATCGGAGATATCTAGTCTCCAGATTTTTTCACTTTGGCATTTCTCTTCTCTAATAACTTTCAGATGGGGAGAGAACCACGTGTTTACATGTTTTTGGGGTTTACTCGTTCTGATTTTCAGTGGTGCTATGGTATCAAGAGATGTTAGCATCACTTTGTTGTACACGTCTACCATAGTAAATGGGTCTGTATGGTCAGAAATTGAATTCAGAGTAGGTAGTATCAAGGGGATGAGTCTTTCAGAAGTAATATGTATTTTATTTCTGGTGGGAACAGCTGGAGCTATGCTATCAACATGTAAGGGAGCTGTGGCCTCAAAAGAGAAAGAGATCAAGTAATGGTCGGACCATGGCTGTTTCATCATAGAGGTGATGGTGTTTGGGCAATTGTGCTCAGCAATCCAATCAAGGGTCCTGCATTTGATATGGGTAGCACCTGTGATCTTTTGGGTGGATCCTAGTTGCTCTAAGGAGTTATTATTCTGTGTGGCATTAGAGTCTAAAGGGTCACTAAAGCTGAGGTTAAAGTCTCCTAAAATGAGGCTTTGTGAGGAATCTTTGAGGTTGTCAGATAAAATGTTCGTTAGGTCATCCTCAAAGGAACCCAGAGGGCCTGGAGGTCGGTATATGAGGTGAATGGAAACGGTCTGGGTGTTAGAGATAGTTAGCTTGGCAGTAAGGGATTCGCATGAGTCTGTGTTATGTGGCGTGGAGAGTCTCAGTGTTAAGTTAGTTTTAGCAATTATAGCAAGACCTCCACCTCGAGAAGTGGTGCGATCTAATCTTAGGAGGGTGTAGTCATAGGGGATGGCTAGCATAATTGCTGGGCCTGCTGCAGGCTGGAGCCAAGATTCAGTAATGGGAAGGAGGTCTATATTTTCTATTTGGAGTAGGTCAGCTATTTCTGTGGCGTGGGCCACCATAGAGCGGGCGTTTATTAGTGCTCCTTTTCTGCCAGTCCGAATAGGTTGAGCCGATATTAGCCGGACCTTGTGGTGGCATTTCAGGGGGGTGATAGGATCACGGAAGAGGCGGCTGTTCAGCTGGAGTGGTGCTGGGAGTTGGTAATTTTGCGAGAGGGGGTATTGGCATTGGGCTGACGGCCCCTTGAGGATTTGGTGGTATAGTTGGTGGGAGGATATGATATTTTTGTTAAGGGATCATATATTCTTGGAAGTCTGGCACAGAGTTTAAGGTTTCTCTGTTAGAGACTGCAAGGTCTGGTATTCATATCAGGCTGCCTTGGGAGTTCATGCTCATGGATTGGTAGGAATGGGGAAAGAGACATGGTAGTGTCTTGTAGAGTAATTATGTAGAGGAGGGTCCTCAATAAAACAGTGTAGAACAGCGGCAGATGCATAGTATGTGCACATGGGGGGCTGGTGCATGGTAATTTTCTTGGTGGTCAATTAGATGGTATTAATGTGTGGGCAAATGGCTATAGTGGTGATAGTCATGAAGGGTTATGGCACAGATTAGGGAAGACATGCATAATATGCTTGGGTGCCTCAGTAGGCTATGTGGGTAACCTAGTCTCCTAGCAGCTGTAGCAGGTATGCAGAGGCTGTAACATAGGTAGGTGTGCAAAGGTTTGCAGGTGGACTAATGTAGTGTTAGGAAAATAATAACCAGAGTCCAGGTGTGTACATTATGGCGACTAAGCACATTACATGGAGGTGAGTAGTATAACAAAGTATGGCACAGTCCAATCTATAATAACTTACCTAGCGTACCAGGAATCTATCTGGATACAAATTTGAATATGGACAGGTGGCTAAAGCGGCATGAGATAGCCTGGGCGTCACTAGTGATGTGCTATGACACATGTGGGGGTAAGCAAGCAAGACATGGATAAATTGAAGTACATGGCATACTATATAAATGGCATTCTCAAGACGCAAGTAGTTTGTTAATGTCTAAAGAGATTGGAGTACATCTTATATTAATACTGTAGACAGTTTGCAATGTTAAAATGCGCATACAGGAGAAAAATAGAGGGTGTGGCGTAAATCTTAGGTTTATGAGCATATATGCGTTAGTGGCATATGGGATTCCATTCAAAAAAGGTTTATAACAGCATGCAATTTACAAGCGGTCAGTAGGCGTTACTCAAGATAAATACAAGTATAGTCATCTCCTGCTTGGGCGCAACTTCAATCAATAAGGCGGGATTGAGTTACCTTTAGGGCGGGTCCATGGAGAACTGCATTGCAACTTGCAAGAAAGAGGGGCAGGTCAGTTTACAGCGTTATACGCCGGCACGCCGGGTCACGCTCGGTCAGAGGTTGACCTTCTCTCTAGGCCTTACCTCGTGGGCTGGCTCTCGCCTGCCGGCGATTCGTGGAGAGGTAAATAGGTGGCACAGCCAATCCAATGGCTCCTGCAGCCAACATGCAGTCAGGCACATGATGGGACGAAGTCAGGCACGGAGTGCTCTTACCACGGCGGCCATTTTAAGATAATGCAGATCAGTCGATTTTCAATCGTGATATTAGCTCACAGCTGGTATGGTAAGGTTATTAGCAGCTTATGTAGTTGGGCTGCTCTCAAGGGTAGTGCAGACGGGGTGCTTCAATTAAAATTCGAATTTAAGAGTAAAAACCACGATGCTCAGAGGGGCTCTTTGGCAGCTGGTAATATGCCTAGGGCTTACCTCGGCATCTCGGTAGAAGAAAGGGGTACTGATCCTGCAGCACACGTTGAGGCTGTGGAGCTCCTGCTTCGGTTGTGGGTATTCTGAGACTCAGCTCAATCAGAGGTTGGCCTTCTCGAGTGCTTATGCTTCAGGAGTGAGCATAACGGGTGCTGTTTCACAGCACGAAATGCATTCCCTTTTCGTCTTGCCTTTTGTGTCTGAATTTTCAGAGGCTGGGAAAGAATGGCAAGAAAACAAAGTGCAATTATAGTTGCAATGCACAGGGAATGGTGGAGACATGGCACTGTAGCGACGCGTTAATACTGCCATCACAAAGCTCTGTACAATGCACACAGAAAAGTGCGTGGTATAGAAAGTTTAGAATTATGCATACAGAACTGCAGTCACATACGTTTTAACACTAATACACTTGTTATGAAAAGTTGTACTTACATAATTACAGCAATTTCCATGCTTGTATTGAGTGCACCACAAATTGCAGTGAACAGCTATTCAGTCGTTGCAGACGGCCCCTGGAGCACATGGGCAGAGCAACTGCAGTGTCAGTTATCTTTATTTTTCTGTACAATTTCATACATTTTCTGCCCTTGAGTGGGAATCATGCTTCCCACTCAAGGCTGTTTTAAAATTAGCATTTGTCCTGTTGAACGAGAGGTATGTTAGGTTTTGCTTTCCAGAGATGACCCTGGGGAAAGAAAAGGAATCAGGCGGCAACGTGTTTCCATTGTGCCATGCATTTCCGAATTTTGGTAGTGTTCTGACGGTGAAGGTAATACAACGTATAAGGAGAAATGTTGCTGCATGCACAGATGGCAGACTACATAAAATGTGCATTTTCTGTCCCTAAGGAACAATTATATGTGCAGTGTGTTACGAGACAACGGTGGACGAAGGCAGACTCTGTGTGCCCTGGATCAGTGTTCGTGGCTGGCCTGGCCATCGTATGCAGTTTGCTGTCTTGCAGCATGAACATGTTATGGACCGTAGTTAGTTGTGGGCAGGGTCTACAATATTGAGTGCATGGCTGGAGCCCGTACACTGTACTGGGTGTAGTGAAGCATGCAGGGTGTAGGCAGAAGCTGTGCAGTGTTTTATAGGTGTACATTGCAAAATTAAGTGCACACATTGCACTGTGCACATTGTACAGAAGTATGATTGCACAAACTTCATAATTACTGCTTGGATGGGGGAGGACCTGTGTTGTCGTTTGTGTATGGAATGTGAAATGTTGTAATACTATTTGCTGCATTGTCTGTGGAGAACGATACCAGAATATGTTAGAACAGGTATTTCGTTACTTTGTAGTCGACAATCTTGCATATATTTTTTCAGTTTGTGGACCCTTACAAACTAGTACTTCATAGGTACTATACTTTGAACCAGTGTACTGTGCAATGTGCGCAGAGCCTGTGTTTGTTTGAATAATCATTGGGTCAGTGGGGAAAAAAAATCCTTGCTGCATTAAAAAATAAAACTTGAAAATTTCGTTGCTGCTACGGTGCACAATGATTTACAGTAACATTTGCAGTGGTACCAGCAATTTTTAAGGTGTGCTCTTGAAGTAGGAGGAAATGTAATGGTTTACGATTTCTGGCATATACATGTGCGTAGGATGGGTAGTGTTGTATAGCAGTTGGTGTTTTGTAAATGTTTACCGGCTTCCTTTTTGCAGCACTGCTTCTTTATGCATTTGGGTGCTGCTGGTGTTTTTGTCACAATTCCAGTGCGGGTACAAGCCAGATGGGTCAGGGCAAGGAGGATCTCCCCCCATGACAGTTTAGGGAGTCGATGGATTTGTGGGATGGCTGGCTGTCACAGGCATAAATGGAACACGGCGGCAACCCAGCCCAACATGGCTGCCAAAGAGGAACCCACTGTGGAACTCAATATGGCACCGGATAGATACATGGATCTGACATCCTTGGTGGTATACTGCTGACAGGGCGCGGTCTGAGGCTATAAAACCATGCCCGGACCACACCCTGCTCTTAGCGTTTCCTCTACTTTCTAACAGAGCAGTGTTACGCTTACCCCTCCTGTTTCTTTTGCATGTGCGATCGGCACCTAAGCGAGTTTGCAGCCTTTTCACCCGTAATTGAAGAACTACTTGCCCCGGTGGCCTACTGCTTTGTGTTCGGTCTTTATCCTTTCCTTGAGCTCGGAACACTTGTGTCATCCCATCTTGGTAACGCGGTGTCTCCGGTCCTTCGTCTGCCGTCTAAAGTAATAACAGCTCCTGGGAACTAGAAATCAGAAAACGACAATACTAAGAGACTGCAATACCAAGTACCTCCCAGTTCCCATACTCGGTTTAACTTGGACTCACTTGCATACAAGTTCTAGCTTCTTCCCTCCGCTCTGAGTACAGACAGCTTGCCGGTGTTTAGAATAGAAGTGAAGAAATTAAGAGACTATTAATATTCAACCCATCTACAAAGCCATTGCAGACACAACTTACGTTTTACATTGCGAAGCGATCAAGATCTAGATTAATGCCTCATCAGAATGTATCAGCTTATCATCCGTATCCAGTGCGTCGTAGCCAGTCTGGCCAGCTAGCCTTCAGTGAAGTAACTGGAGTCGGATGCCTACCAGCTAACCTTGCCCTTCAGTACTCAGTTTATTACGGTGAGCTAAATCCACAATGCGGCAGCCATCCATGTACATTAGGGAAGGGGAGAGACGGGAGGTGGGATTGAAAGCAATAGAATCCAATGTTACCTACATACACATATCTTTAGGTTATTCAAACCCCCCGTAAACCATTTTCCAGAGGAACCAAGTTCATACAGGTCCCTCCCAGCCTCATGTTCCTCTGGAGGTTAAGCCACCAGCGGACCGCTGAGAAGAGAGTGAGTGGGGTGTTCTTGATTGCAGAGGTAACCCGAGTGAGGGGGCAACGTGTCAGAACAGCCCGCACCAGGCACTCTTGTAGGTCACCAGAGGTAAGCATTACAGAATGCTAAATCCACGTCACCAGCCGTGCCTGAGTGTCATGGAATCAGGGTTAAACCAGTTAGCAGCGCTTTTGGGGGACTTGTGAACAGAGGTGCTTGCAGCCCATTCAGAAAAAAACTCAGAGCGAAGGGAAGCAGTACTTAATAGAGAAAGAACCGATGACGTGGCCAAATGCCTATTGGTAGCGGAAGCAGGCCATGTGCCCCTAACTCATTCATATGATGGGCGCATAGCTGGGTGCCCCATATACATGTAACCACCCCAACTACCGTTCCCCTGGCCCCTCCTGAACGATTTCTAGGGATCCCACAAAGGTATGCCATTTTTATTAACCAGTGTAGATTACATTATTTGTGTCGGTCAGGGGCCTTTCCTACAGAGCAAATGACGGTGGCTTTAGTGTTGTCATATTTGTGTGGGCATGCCGCTATTTAGTGTATTGAGATGACCCCATCCTGCATACCTTTGATGATTTCCAACGGGAGTTAGACAAAGTATTTGCTCGCAGAAGCCAGGGGCAAGCATTACATGGGGAGTTGTTGGCCTTACAGCAGGGACCACAGGAATTGCTAGTATACATCACTGCATTTAAGCGACTCATCACTCAAACCAATTGGCCCAAACAAAAAAGAAGTGCCATTTTCTATTGGGGCCACTGTGGGGAACTGAAAGATGTGTTGGTGCAAGTGGTCAATACACCGGAACGATGTTTAGAATGCATGGATTTACCAGTACACCTAAATCACTGATTACAGGAGAGAAAGGCAGAGCGTGCCCGGTCGGAGAATAGGCCCTTTTGCATCTGCACAAGCGAAACGCAACCCTGTGCTCAGGCAATTGCCCCGGAACCCATGCAGTTGGGTAGTGTGAGGGAGCCACTATCCAAGGAGGAAAGAGAGAGACGTCGGCAGGACCAGTTTGCTTATATTGTGGCAAAGCAGGCTACTTTCTGAAGGACTTTACTAAGAAACCAAGCAAACGGTTGTTGGGAGCAGTTGAGGTGCTCCCAGTGAACCCCAAAAGGTCCTACTCCACCGTCGGACAACTCCAAGACTCGACAAGAGTAGGGATCGGCTTGTTGAGGGCGCTGAAATCAACCACGGTCTCACACCTTACAGTACCTGTCATCCTTATCAGATTACAACAACCAAAAAAAAAGGAAGCCTAAATCGACTTTGGTGCTATCACTAATTACATAGATATGAAAGTGGTGCAGAAAATTGGCATACCGGGGCACCAAAGGAAGAAGGTGGACATAGTCTCAGTAGATGGTTTACCATTGTCATCTGGGCCAGTAACTCAGTGCATGGAAGAGGTTGAACTATTGTGCAGAGACGGCCACCGAGAGTGTACAACCTTCAACCTGATTAATGCCTCACAATTCCAACTTATACTTGCCATACCTTGGATGGAGTACCACAATCCTGTTATGAACTGGAAAACGTATACAGTAATTTTTCCATCCGAGTGCCTTTGCACCTGTTACCCATTTGTACCGGTTGTGGCAAAGGAGCCAGCGTCTAGAACACAAAGGTTGGGGGCCGTGATACAGCCCAATGGAAAGAAAAAACTACCTGCCATATACAAGGAATTTGAAGACGTGTTTCAAAAAGAACAAGCCAATACCCTTCCTCCTTGTCGGTCATATGATTGCCAAATCGATTTGATACCAGTCTCGCAGGTTCCATGTAGCCGCGTTTATGCAAAAAGAAAACCAGCACTTGCGACAGTACTTGGACCAGTTCTTGGCAAACGGATTTAGTCGACCCTCCAAGTCCCCAGCTTCTTCTGCTGTCTTTTTCACAGGACAGAGGAAGGGTACCTCAGAACTTGCATCGATTATAGGGGACTCAATAAGATAACCGTGAAGAATAAGTACCCGCTACCTTTCCTTTACTGTTGGACCAAGTTAAAGAGGCGAAGATATACTGCAAATTGAATTTGAGCAGGGCTTACCATTTAGTCTGCATAAAGGAGGGGGATGAGTGGAAAACTGCTTTTCGCACCAAACTTGGGTTATTCATATATACAGTCATGCCCTTTGGCCTGTGTAATGCACCAGAGGCCTTCCAGTCGTTTATGACAGACGTTATATGAGAACTTCTGGATGTTTGTGTCCTGGTCTATATCAATGATATATTGTTCTACTCAGCCACGATCTACCATCATTCAATTTCATATAAAATTTCAAAAAAAGCCCATGTGAGCGCACACCCACAGTGCAGATGGTCAAATTCCTCACAGGCTTCAGTTCTCGTTGCCCAGCGTGAACCTGCACACTCGGCTGGAGCAGGTGTGGGGCCTTAAGCCAATTACCTACACAGAGAATTCACATAAGGATGCCACTAGGATGCACACTGGAGCAGGGCTGGAAATCACCTCTCGATCCTGTAATGAATCCATCTTGCTCCTTGCAGCTGGGATAACTGCGCCCCCCGCCCCCATCTTTTTTGATGGCAATGGGCCTCCTTGTTGTGAGGTCAAGCATTCATGGGCCATGGGTAGGGGTCGGTGTTCCGGCCACCTTGTTACATCCTTCTGAGCTGCAAGCTTATGGGGACGAGATTTTCCAGCTGGATCCTGCATTACCCGGGTAAATGCTTAGGCCTTCAGTGCTAGCTACTGGTGATAGGACATATAATAAAACAAACACTACTCGTTTAATACTCTGCCCACAGCGGCTACCTTTGTAAAAACAGAAAAAAAAACATAAGAATATAAGGGTTATCTGCCATCTTATACTCTCCCCTGGCCACGGGGTAGGGTCAAGTGTCACGTGCATTTTATTGTTTTCTATATGTAAAAAAACAAGTGGCTGCCTATTTTAAGTGGAGGGACCCTCAATGTGTGAGCACTGGGACAAGGAGGAGGGGCAAGGAGCTAAGGCGTTTGTGCAATGGGCAGCGCATGATGGAGGTAAGTTGGGCGCGTGTCCTGCACTCCTCCCATCAGTCCGTTTTCTCAACATGCCTGCGATCCTGCGCGATTGTAATCTAAATCTACATTGCTGGTGCCGACTTCTGTATCCAATGAGATTCCAGAAACTTCTGTATGTCAATGAATTTGTATAAGGTTTGAAACTTGTTTTTCCTTTTTTTCTCTCTCCATTTGAATATTATCGTGCCAATTTTAGAAAAAAAATGTTTTTGTTTTATTCTTTTTGTAAAAGGTTCTCTGTAACCAAATACAAATAAAAAAATACAAATAAAAAAAGATTCCAGAAACCGACCATGGCAAAATGTTTTCACTAACCTAAACATTTATTCCGTTTAGTTTTTTAAAGCTCTTTTTGTGGTTGCATTTTGTTTCCAATACACCACCTTTGCTTCTTGGATATTACCCAACATACCAGCATTTTGCAGACTTGAGAAATTCACCAAAACATGCTGAGTGCAAATCTATGGCTCTGCATTAAAAAAGTCACCTTCTTTCTCTTGAACGAGCAGCTGAGACCAGGGTCGGCCGAAGTCGAATGGGGGCCCATTTCAAAGGTCTTCTTGGGGGCCCTCTGCCAACCCGGGATCAACCATGCCCACCGGCATGCGTCCTATTCATTGAATGCACCAGCAATGCCATTCATACTGTCGTATGCAGAGTAATCTAACCACAATAAGCCATATTAAATAAAAAACTAAAACAGTTGAGATGTCAAAGTTTTACTTTTCTCACCTTGATACAAGCAAACTTATTAATTATAGATGAGAAATCTAATGACTTTGCAACTTCTTATTCGCTTGAGATCCAGCGCTGGTCATTGGGCTGGCTCTTGCCGGATCCGAGATCTGGCACCAGATGCGTAGCCGGATCTCGGCATCCAGCCAGAGTCTGCCGCACCAAACCCCTGCTCTGCGCTGGGGAGAAGGGGGAAAAAAGTGCCCGCGAGCAAACTCTAACTTCCTCTGGTGACCCCATGCAAGAGGTCACAGGATGAAATTACAGTCCTCAGCCACATCCCGGTCCTCAGCCACGACCAGCTTCATTTATTTATTTATACAATGTTTGGCGGATATTTGGTTCCGGATTATTTATTTATTTATGTAATGTTTTTCAGATACCTGTATCCGACAAACATTGTATAAATAAATAAATATACAGGTATACGACAAACATTGCACAAATAAATAGCCCCATTAACATCCCACACAATGCAGCCACCTAACTGCTTTCAGAAGGGAGCTGCAGGAGCTGTGCCAGGTGTGGTTCCTGTTAAAGAAAAGGTTGCTTATGGCGAACAGAAATCACCCTGTTTGAATAGTACCCAAGGGGAAGTTTGTTTTATAAAAAAGGGATGCAAATTGTGCATTTTAAAGAATATTTACTTCGCATAGTGAAGTAACTCATCACAGTGCCATGGAAGTGGTTTAAAGTGGAATTGATATATAGTTTGGAAAAGAAGCAGCATGAAAGAAATAGCGACGCTTTAAACTATTATTTTGAACATTTCCTTTGATCAGAGGTCAACTGCCAGCTCTAGCCCCTTAACCCTGTATCCCCTGCAACGCCCCCCCAAACTCTGCCCCCACACTGGCCCTTGTGGGATCCCCCACCAATTTTTTGCCATTTCCACCACTGTTGAGATCAATGCCAAATGAGACTTCTGACAGTTGCGATCCGAGGTAATTCTTTAGCTGGTGGAGTTTCTTAAGCTGTGGAGGCAGGAATGGTTATCAGAATTTGAAGTGAACTACTGAGGTTTGGGAATACTGGTGAAGGTCCATGCCCTGCTAAATGATTCAATACAGAGAATGGTGTGTCTGCAGTGGGAGAGACCATACTGCTAACAACCTTAAATTCATTCACCATCTGAAAGCCATCCATGTCCCCCGTCCGGACACTGCGCCACATTTGAAGAGTGCTGTTCTAGGACTTCAGCAGCCATGTTGCTGATCTTACAGAGTGTGAACAGAATTCCAAACAGTCCATGGATGGGTAAATAACCAAACAACCTACGGTATGTGGGTGCCTCCTCATATACCATCCCTTCTGTCTGTACTCTAATGCAAGCAGGTTTTAAAAATAAATATAAATCGCTTCTGGAAAAAAAAGAAAGGGGCCACAACTGGCTGCACTGTGGTGTACATTAAATACAATCCTCAGCTACAGTCACTAAACCTGCTGAGCCAACTCCTCTCATTTCTGCCTTGAAACACAGCTCTCCTAATACAAGCAATACATCTACATCACAGAATAAATAATTGGGGGAAAAAAGTAATGAAAAAACAATGGGAACCGGGAAACTAATTGGTGTAGGGGAGGTGGGGATCACCAAACAAGGAAGGCAACATTCGCCAGGAAAGAGCAAATGGGGTTGTAAACCGTGGGGCACGTTCTCTGTTTTCACCTGCAGGTCAAACTCTAGGTGACACAGTCAGTCTGGAGAGGTGGTGACCCACACCCTGGTAGATAGTAGCAGCATACCTTTCAACTCGCATGTCACCCGCAACTCAGGCAGCTCTCTCACCCGCCAAACCCCTTACACGCCCATATAAATCAACTAACTTTCACCCCCAATTACAAAATCGGGCATTTTCACCCGCACAAGGGCCATAATAGGTTGAGACCCATGGTAGAAGTGAGGCCAGGAAACCATGCAAGAAGCTGGCGTGCATGAAACCTTCAAGTTATAAAGTTCCACTCACATCATGCACCTATGTGCTCTGCCAATCTCTGGGAGCAGAGTGTAGGGGAGAGAGGGGCACAATGGCCCTCATTACAACACCGGCGGTAACCAATGGCGCTATTAGCACCATGGTTGCTGCCGGTATTGTAACGAGTCCGCCAATGGTAAATGGGCAAATACCGCCCCATTCCAAGGTTGGCGGGGCGGTAATTCCCCATTTACTATTGGCCCTTCCCCATTCCCATTTTTGCCCCATAGGGCTCAATGGGACTGGGGAAGGCGGTAATGACGGTACCGCAAATTGCGGTACCGTAATTACCTCGGAAGTCCATTTGCGGGTCCCTACTTTAACGGCTGGTCCAGACCAGCCGTTAAGGGCGGGAGCCGCAAAGGGACCTCGTAATCAGGCGTTAAGGGTTTAAGGGCGCCGACACCTTTTACGGCGCCGTTAAACCCTTAACGCCAGGGTCGTAATGACCCCCAATGAAACATTTAACTCCCAGGTCCAGTCAGCACACTGCCAAGTAGGCTCCAAGGTGGGATACCCTCTACTGTAATGAAAAAGCATGAAAGAGGTGCTAACGGGCAGATCAGCAGGGCATACTTCAAGAAGCTAACATGCTAACTTGACAAAGGGGTGCTAAGAAGTTGAGCAGCTGGAGGTGGACACCCGCATGATGACCAGCCCTGAGAGGATATCCAGTAGCACCAGGAGAGTATCAAGTGCTGGACGGGATTGCCACAATTACTGATTTCAGGCCCAAATAGCCAGACAGAATAAAAGAATATGCCAAAATACTGGCAAACATAGTTGTAGCTCACAAACTCTCAAATACATTTTGGTTAGACAAAGGATTTCTACCTCAATATACATCAGCTATGATGTCATCCTATGTGGCAAAACAGTAAAGCATATCATGCGGATGGATTGGGTAAGGTCACATATATACCTATAGCTTATTTAAGTGTTAGTAACATTATTGGCTGCACGTTATCTGGTAGGCAGGCCTTGAACTTCCCTCTAACTACGTATAATACAGATCATAGAATAACAGCAGCAGATTGGTTTCTGAAAAAATGTATAGTTCACCACTGCATAAGCCCCCATGTTTAGTTCTAATTCTCTTCCAACCTTGGATATTCGGCTTGTTAGCAGCACATAAGCAAAATGAAACCGAGGTGCGAGGAACAACGTCAGACAACTGCCCACTTGGCCAATTAGCCTACCATCTGTCATCAGTTAGGTCCTAAACCAATTACTCTTCTTTGTGGTTGGCCGTGCTGACTGTTCTCTTCTCTGGAACTTTAAAGGGAGTTATGGTATGTTGCTATCTTCATCTGGAGCGTTATGAATAGGCCTTGTTTTCTGGACTTGTACCATGTGTGAGGAGACCATGATTTGTCCATTTTGTCATCCTATTTAGTATACTGGGTGCTATTACTCTCCTTGGCCTCTGGAGACGTGGTTGCTCCGTCTTGCATATACTTTCTGCATCTTTAATTGTCCAATATGTGGTGCTCGCAAATGCTTGCTGCTTTGCTTAATCTAAGAGAAATATGTCTTTTGTACATGGCTTATCCTCTTTGACTCCTTTCCTGCTCTGCAATTATTTCTTGCTGCAACATTCTTGATTTTTGTTCTTGCTCTCTCCTTGGGATTTTTTAGCTTACTATTATACAAAACCGACGTCCATCATCTCAACAAAGCTGCTTTACCCCCATTATCCTACCGTGGCAAGCTTCGATATTTCTCATCTACCTTGCATTTCTGTGTATATACATCTGCTGGATCCCTTCTCAACGTATACGATTTCCTCGGATTTGCATGTATGTTTACTTTGTTTCTTCAGTCACATCTGTATCTTTAAGTATTCGTACATCATCTCAGTGCACCATTTTGTCTTCTCTTCATGATGTCACTTTACACCTGTCAGGATTTACTTATAGTTCTTCTATGTCCCTTGGCGTCTGCAGACTTCCATCTACCACTTCAGTTCTTGGGTACATTTGGTACAGTTGTCTGAGTGCACAACATCTTTCATATCTTCAATGCAGTATTGGGATGACAGGTGTCATACACAGTTCTTTCTTGCTATTCCAATATGACTAAAGCAAGGGGGCGGGCTCCATAAGCAACGTGTACATCTGATTCTCTACACCCCCCCTCTGGTCAAGTCCTCAACCACCTCCTCAATCTTCTTAACCTTCTCTTCACAATGTGGTTTCTTTGAAATCCATTTCTTTCTCACCCACCACAGGTCACCTGATATGATATGATATGAAATGTTATTTGTATCACGCTCATACAAAAGTGTTTACAAGAATTCTTTATGTGTCCATCCATATACCAGGTCATATGTCAACAATCCCCAGTTGGTTGACAGAATGCCCAATGTCCAACAAAGTTTTATGATCCTTGGGATAACAAAACTTCATTTGCAGGGGTCAGAGGGGACTTCCTTTCAGGTGCTCACGGGTGGTGTTTTCGGTCTCTGTGTGCTCATCAGTTACAGCATACATATCGATCACAAAACTCTTTACAAGCACTTAGTCCCCTGGGTACAAACAAGGTTGCTTTAGCAAGTCAATGGGATCAACTGTTTGGCTGTCTTCATCAAGCTTCTTCAACCATTCCCTCTGATTTTTGATCTGTTGAGAAATAAAATAAACACTAGACGTCATATTTACATGATCATGCATCTCATCCCATTTATTTGAGTGGGAGAAGCAAAGGGTACTTGTATGCGTCATCCAGTCACCTACTCATGATCAGTTAATTGGTGATCTGAGCCAGTCTGTTTTCTCAGGGCAAACTGAGAAAGGAGTAGGCAATGCAGCCATCCCTTCTTTAAGGTGATTTTGATGTTTGACTATCCTTTTTTTTTTTTTTAAATTTAACTTTATTGGTTTTAAACAGCAAAGGTGAATCATGAGCAAGAGGCAAATTCAAACATACATAGGAACCATATATCGCTACTGCATCTTCTCCCAGCTCAGATTCAAATAGCGTAATTACAAAGACAATACAGTCAAGCGTGTGTCCACTCCGGACGAGTGAACTATATAACTCCCCTTCCCTCCCTCCCTCCCTCCCCTTTTATTGCTCATAACACTTCCGTGGCGTGATGGTTGCTATAGTCTGAAGAAACTTGCGACGCGGCAACATCTGATAGTCGTTGTCTTTGCGAATCGTGAATCGTTGGTAGCATGATCGGATGTGTGACAGGCACGGACCTCTGGACGATAAGGATCTCATTTTTCATACATCGTGGAAGGCAGTTGGTGAATGCCTTTATTGGCTAGGTGTTGGGTGGGCGTTCGGTCTTGACATGTAATGGCTTGCGAAGTCACCCCACGCTTCTTCGTGTTTCGCGGTCTTGTCGTGCAGGGCCGCCGTTATCTTCTCCATTGTGTAGATATTGGTGGCAACTTTCAGCCAATCTGTCTCGTTTGGCAGCCGTGGGGATTTCCATTTTATAACTAGGGCCGCCCTAGCCGCTAGAAGGAGGGGGGATACCAGTCCTTTCACATGGACCAATTCGTCATCGTCCTCCTCAAGACCGAACAACGTGAGTAGGGGGGAGGGTTCTCTGTCTATGCCATCTAGTCGCTTGATCCACCCTAGAACCTCCTGCCAGTAAATGCGCACTTTAGGGCACCCCCACCACATGTGCCAATAGTCTGCTTTCGCTCCGCAATGGCGCCAGCATCTGGGATCGGAGGTTTGGAACATCTTTGAAAGCCTAAGCGGATCATACTGCCAACGGTGGAGTAGCTTTACAGCGTGCAGTTTGTATTGAGTAGCAATAGACACTCTGGCGGGCGTGTGGCATATCCGGTCCCAGGCCTGTTGGTCAAACTCCCTGCCAAAATCTTTTTCCCACCTTCCTTTGAGGCGGAGGATCGGGGAATGGTCTTTGGTGATCAGAGCTCGATACATCCTGGATATCAACCCTTTGGTCGCAGTGGTCGTGTCTAAGATTATTTCGAAGGGCGTTAGGTCTCTGCGCGTGGTGGCTTTCCATTCCTCCCTTGACAGCACCCCTTTCAGCCGTAGGTACAGGAAGATCGGGACCGGGTGAATTTGGAGGGCGTCTTCCAGATCCGAAATTGGTATGAATTTCTCTTTCCTCCACAGCTGACCGACTCTTTCTAGGCCTGCATCAAACCAGGCTTGATACCTGGCGTGTTCGGGGATCTTCTCACGGATGCCAGGTGACCAGAGGTGGCTCAGGGGTGAGGGCCATGTTGTAACTCCTGTCATAGCCTTACCCTTCTTCCAGATGTTCCACATGGCGCCCAGTATCGGGTGTTTACGTAATGGTTTTACAAGCTTGTTCCTGGGGACCCATAGCCATTCTGCGAGGGTGACGTTGCGGAGAAAGTCATTGTCCAGCTGGACCCACTGGAGGTCCTTCCTGTCTCTTAGGTGTGGGACCAGGATCCTCAATTGCGTTGCCTGATAATATATTTCTATATCTGGAAGACCTACGCCTCCGAGCTCCTTCGGTAGTATCAGGACATCGTACGCTATTCGTGGTTTTCTGCCATCCCAGAGGAAGTCGAGTATGGTTTTCTTAACCTGTCTGAAGAAGTGTTCTGGGATCGTGACTGGAAGGGCCTGAAACGGATACAGAAAGCGTGGGAGGCTTACCATCTTGATAGCGTTCAAGCGTCCCATCCAGGAGATTGTGAGCGGCTTCCATTTCAGTAGGTCAGTCTTTAGGGCAGCTAGGAGCTGGGGGAAGTTCGCCTCGTAGAGCTGCGTAAGATCTCTTGTTATATTGATCCCCAGATAGCGCAGCGTTGATTCCTGTATGGTCAGGCCGAGGTGTGCCAACTCCCTTTGTTGTTCAGGGGAGGGTACGTTAAGCGGGAAGAGGATGGACTTAGACCTATTGATTTTGAAACCAGATAGTGTTCCATATTCTTCGATGAGCTGGATCGCCCGCGGGACTGACGACAGGGGGTTGAGTACATGCAGCAGGATGTCATCCGCATACAGGGCCAACTTGTATTCCCTTCCGTTCACTCGGATACCTTCCACAGCAGAGTATGCCCGGAGAGCTCTGGCTAGTGGTTCTAGGGACAGCGCAAAGAGTATCGCCGAGAGGGGGCATCCTTGTCTCGTTCCTCTGGTTAGTGGGAACCAGCGCGAAAATTGGGAGTTCACCATCACTGAGGCTTTCGGGGTCGAGTAGACAGCTTTGATCGCTCGACGGAGGACTGGTCCGAGGCCTATATGCTTCAGCGTGGCTTCCAAGAAGTGCCACTCGACCCTGTCAAATGCTTTTTCCGCGTCGATTGAGAGCAATGTTGACATATCCGGAGATGTTCTTGATTCATGTATTAGGTGGAGGGTCTTACGAGTGGAGTCAGCGCCTTGTCGACCCTGGATAAAGCCGACCTGGTCGTTGTGGATCATCGAGGGCATATGCGTCTCTAGACGGGCTGTGAGGATTCTTGTGTATATTTTGGCGTCGATGTTTAGCAGTGATATCGGACGATATGAGGCACAATGCCTCGGGTCTTTTCCTTCTTTGGGGATTACTGCTATCAGGGCCTCCGAGAAGGACGCGGGGGCTACTCCAGAATGAAGGATGTTATTAAAGAGTTCAACCATGAAGGGGAGGAGGGTACTTTGAAAGGTCTTATAAAATCCTGCCGTGTAACCGTCATTCCCAGGGGCTTTTCCTGTCGGGAGTCTTTTAATAGCGTCTTCAACTTCCTCTGCTGTAATGGGGGAGTCCAATGCCTGTGCAATATCGGCTGGGAGAGAAGGCATGTTAACCGCCGATAGGTAATCCGTAATTGCCTCCAGGCCGGGGGCATCTTGTGAGGTGTAGAGCTTCTCATAGAACGTGGCAAAGGCTTCGGGATATTGGGGGGGCAGCGGACTCTGGGTGGTTCTTCTTCTTGTATAGCGGGCACCCACCTCTCGCGACGCTGGCCTCGGAGTCTGGTAGCGAGTAGTGCCCCCGCCTTATTACCGTGTTCATAGTGCCTCTGCTTTAGACATCGGAGTCGATGCTCAATGGCTCCAGTTTCGAGTTGGCGCAGTTCCTCCCTTTTGGCATTGGCTTGTTCTATCTTGTGTAGCCTCTCCGTAGTCGCGGTTTGTGCCAATTGATCCAGTTGGGTGATTTCAGTCCGTAACCTATTCTCTATCAGTTGTCGTTCCCTTTTTTTGGCCGCACCTTCTCTGATGAGCACCCCTCTCCAGGTGGCTTTGCCCGCCTCCCAGACTGTGTTCGTGGAGATGTCACCTGTGTTGTTTTCCTCAAAATAGTGGGTGATGTCCTGTTCGAGTTGTTCTCGAAAAGCCAAGTCTCTGAAAAGCGATTCATTGCAGCGCCATTTGACTGACCTCCGGGGGAGGGCCATCTGATCCAGTGTGACCGTCACCATATCGTGATCCGACCAGGTGACCGGAGATATATCGGTGTCCGTCATTGCCGTTGTGAGCGCAGGCGTTAGATATATATAGTCAATCCTGGAGTACGTGGCGTGTGGGGTCGAATAGAAGGTGTAGCCTGCGCGTGACGGGTTCCGGTGTCTCCAGGCATCTGTTAAGTTGTATACCTCCATCAAATCTGCCGCCCTCGAGTGTGCGCCGATGACTGGAGTGTTTGCGGGGGGGTCGCCAGCTTGTCTGTCGAGTTCAGGATCCATCCACGTATTGAGATCCCCACCCAGGATTACTTCGCCTTGTGCCTCAGTCATAACCTTAGGGATCGTTTGATGAAGAAACCGGGATTGGCCGGTGTTTGGTGCGTAGATGGATGCGAGCGTGACAGCGGTGCCTTGTATATTGCCCACCAGGACCATAGTTCTTCCGCTCACGTCAGACCAGGATCTCATGAGCTCGAATTGTAGGGCCTTGTTGATCAGGATGCCCACCCCCGCCTTTTTTAAGGGGCCAGAACCCCAGTGTTCGGAGCCTAGTTTGGGATGTAACACTCTCCGTTCTTCTCCTCTGGAGTATCGAGTCTCTTGTAGAAAGAGGACGTCCAAGCCTGCCCTCTTGAATTCCCGCGATACAAGAGACCTCTTGGTGGGGGAGTTGAGGCCCTTGACGTTGAGAGTGCCGATTTTAAGGGTGCCGTACCTGTCACCTGCTACGTTTCTTTTCGTGGTCATTGTTGCAAGTAGCGTGTTCATCATGTGTGTCGCGTCGTCTTCGGAAGTTAGTTGCCACAGTGGAAGTACATCGATAAATGGTTCGTGCCTCGCGAGGCATCGAATTTGCGATCAACCCACCCCCCTCCCCCTCCCTTCGGGTATTGTTCATCATACCCAGTGTTCTCGGTTCCAATCTAAGTACTGCATCTTTCAACCCCATGTGAAACTGAGTCTCGAAGTGGATGGCGTCCGCGTTGGACCAGATGCACTCAGCCGGTCTTTCGGCGGACCGCCTGTGAGGGTTATAGCCTCGCAACCCCCTCCCCCCATGGTAGCGTATCATAGTTCTGAGCCCCCCTCCCCCCATTTGATTGCTGAACATCAATCACAGGATAACAAGCAACAAGAACACTTATCTTAAGTATACAATAGAGAAAGAAAAGAAAATTCAACGATACGTGTGGGTACAATGGACGTCATTCGCCGGTCGATCTTCAGAAATGACAACAGTAGAAAGTGCACAATATAGGGTGTCCGGCGGGCCCATGACGTCGACCCACCACCGAGTACCAACTCCCTGGCCCATGGGTTCCGAGTAAGATTCTTCAGGGCAAGTGACGGGTGGGTGCCGTCTCATCCATTTACGTCCGGGGAGTCATTGGGACGTCTATATTTTCTTGCTCCCCTGACTTTATTCCGCTTCGGGCCCTGGGGTCTCCTTCTCTCTCCATCCCGTGCCGAGTCGTTCTGTGTTTCCTCCCGCGGGTCCGGGTCCAGGAGCTCCGCAATGCAGTTCCGGATGTCGTCTTCGGATCGGAGCGCTATTCGTCTGCCCTCGTGCTCAAAGTTGAGGGAGAAGGGGTATCCCCACCTGTACCTCGTGCCTCGGTCCGTGAGCCACTTCGTGAGGGGGCTACAGAGACGTCGTAGAGCCAGCGTGAGCGAGGAAAGATCTTGAAAGATAGTTATCTTGGCCCCGCTGAGGGTGAGGGAGTCCGCGGATCGAGCCTTCGTGAGAATCCTTGTTCTGTCTTGGTATCTATGGAACTTGGCGAGGACGGATCTCGGGCCCCCTGGTGGGCCACCGGCTCTGTGTACCCGCTCAATTGCGAGCTCGTCCACATTCTCATCGGCAACTAGAATCCTAATGATATCATTTATGGTGTGTCTAAGGTCTGATTCTGTCTCACCCTCGCGCTCCGGGATCCCAAAAAAGCGGAGGTTATTACGGCGCTCCCTGTTCTCTAAATCGTCAATTTTCAGTCGGATGTCTTCCTCTCTTCTCTCTATGTTGCTCATTCTGAGGTTCAGTTGGGTTTCCATTACATCGGTCGAGGCCTGGTTGTTTTCGATCCCCTCAAGCCTCTGTTCTATGTTATCGACCCGCTGGGTCATTCTATCGAGCTTGTCTCCTAAGTTTGCGCCCATGTTTCTGATCTCATTTAGGAGGGCGGCTATGTCCCCTTTGGTGGCCGCCGTACCCGCCTCGGGGTGCTCAGTCGCCATTGTTCCGTCGTTATCGGGGTCCAGATCTGGGGAGATGTATGCAAACCTGGCGAGTTTGCTGCGGGTGCTCATACGGTGTGTGGGTGCGAGGAGGCACACGCCCCTATGATGGGGGCCTTTCCCTCAGCACCAGGGCCCGATTGCTTGTCAGCGTGAGGGACGGGAGCGTGACTCGGGTATCCCAGGGAGCGGGGGTGGGAGACGGGAGGAGGCACACGCCCTGGGATCAGGGGCACTACCCTCCGTTCGTACTGTTCGTCTCCGGTGGTGGCCTCTGGTCTAATATCCTCAGCCACTCGGGTTCCACTGCCCTGTGCCGGTGTGGCCTTTGGGGTCTGTCTGGATTGTGCCTGTGAACATTCAGGGGCTAGGGGAGGCCCGGGTCAGGCTTGTAGGTGCGGGGCCCCATCCGAAGTGTTGCCTGGCTGATGAGGGAGTTCCGCGCCAAGCTCTGCAGCGCGGGGGGGCGATTCTCTGCTGGATGGGGGGTGGTAAGGGATTTCACCTCCTGCAGGTCCGGGATGCCCCTCCGTTGACGGGGTGGCGTTGCCGGCAGTCTCTGTACTCAGAAATGGGGGCGCCCTCCGGGGGGCCCTGGAAAGCGCGCGCGTAGTGCGGGCGGGAGACACTCACCCGACCTGGCGATAGCCGGTCCGCGAGGTTCCCGAAAGCTCTCCTGCGATCTGGAGGGGGGGCAGCGGTCGACTGAGGTGATGCTTCGGAGTGCGGGAGGCCGAGTAGGCCGTACGCGAGTTCGCGCAACTTCGGCGCTCCGAGGAAGTGCTGCGTAGGAGGCCCGAAGGGGGCGGCTCTTGTCGGGGCGATTTCGCAGGAGAAATCGCTCCGATTTTCGTCGGAGTTTCGCCCAGAAGTCGGGGGCCAGGTCCAGGGGGCTCCGTCCGTCGTTGTTGCTCGGGTGGGGGGGCCAAAAGTGGGGGCTCAAGGCACTTTTGGGGGTTAGGGGAGCGGAGCTCACACTGAGGAGTTCTGCATCCGTGCGCCCCCTGGCGGCCGATGACTATCCTTTTTTAAAGAGTCCATTTAGCCTCTCAGAGACACCATTCACCTGTGGATGATAGGCAGACAAAGCGTGTGCTTTATTCCGAATAGGAGAGCTATCTGTTTGAACAATTCATTTACAAAATGCAGTCCATTATCCAACCACAGGACTTCGCACACACCCCATCTAGCTAACACCTCACGTATGAGAAACATGACAGCACAAATGGCATCGGGGTGTGTACATGGACCTACCTCAATCCATTTGGAAAAGGGACATACTAACACTAACATGTACATGTAACCATTGCATACTTGCAACATATCCACATGATCTATATGAAGATGCTGAAAGGGCCATTGGGTCTAGGGAATGCTCCTCTCACTTTTCATAAGGTATGCCCTGCTTTGAACTTCTGGCAAACAATGTAGTTTACAATAAACTGTACAACATGTTCTAAAATATTTGGTGAAAACCAGTCTTCTGCAATCATGGCAGCAAGACTTTCTCTGCTTGTATGGGCAGGGTATTGAAACTGATCCAGCGCAAATTTCAATAATGCTAGAGGCATAACTGTCCTTCCAGTGCTATCCTGTCTCCATAGAGCCTTGGTGGGGGATAAAGAACACCCCAGTCTCTTCCCTAAATCCTGCTTGTAATGTGGAGCCCGAACTTGCAGCTCAATCAACTGTACAATGGATAACATATTAAAACCTTTTTTTATCAACATGCAACATTCTGACATTTACTTAACATCTTCTACGTCAAAATTAGAAATATTTGGAAAATATGCTGCTCCTTTGGTGTAAATGTCTGCGGCTTCATTACCGCTAGAAATCATGTCTGCCTTTATAGTATGGGCTGTGCACTATACCACATTGATAGTAAATGGAAGCTTTAGTACTTTATAAGCTTGCCTAATAGAGACCATGGTGTGCCATCTGTGTTGAGGAAATCCCTCCTTTTTCCAGTGTGACAAGTCTGCGTGAACAGTTGACATTACATAGGCGGAGACAGAATACACTGTCACTTCCTCATCCTCATATCTCTGAAGTGCAGCGATAAGTGCCACTAATTCTGCAGCCTGTGCTGAGCAATGTGAAGGCAGTCTTGCACGTGACACTACTTCACTGTTGCTAATCCAGTATGTCTTTCTCCTGTCATATGATCAATTTTCAAATCACTGTCAATTAATAGAATGTCCCCCCCTCCGAGAGCATTTTTTCTAACATGGGGAATATTGTTGTAAAACTGAGTATGCGTTGTGCAATCTTGTACATAGTCCTCCTTCCCTATGGGTTCTGCCATGAATGTGCTGGATTCACTACTCTGCATCAAACAGTTTTGATCATTGGGTTTGAAATAATCACTTCATACGTTCTTTATGTAGTCAATGTACTTTTGGGTTACTGTAAAATGGCAAATAAGGAATGCTCGACGAATAACGTCATTGAACACCCTATTGTAATACTTGCAGCTTTTTCAATCGCAAAATCAGCAGCAACTAACACTTGCTACCAAGGGTAGTGCCCTTTCATTAGTGAGTCTAATATTCCACTATAGTAGGCTAATTGTTTATGTCCATGTCCTAATATCATTTTCTGTGTGAGTGCTGATGTCATCACTTCTCCATTTGAATGTGAGAATAAGTAAAATTGTGGTCTGGAATTCCTAACACAGGGGCTGTACAAATTGCCCTATTTAATTCCTTGAACCCTTCAGTCATTTCATCTGTCCATGTAATTTTGCTTTTACTGATCTGCGCTTCCATACATCCTTTTAAAAGTGGTCCAATATATGTTCTGTAGTCAAAAACCCAGGCCCTGCAGTGATTGCATAGGCATAACATTTATTGCATTTCCCTTACTGTCACTGGTGTTGAGGTTTTCATGATTTCGTCTGCTCTCGCAGGTGTCACATTTCTCCCCTCTTGAGAGAGTAGCTGTCCTACATGTCGGACCACTTACTAGCAATACTGTATTTTTTCATTGTCTACCTTGCATCCTTTCTCTGCTAGTACTGTCAGTTGAACTGAATATTCCCTGCATCTTTCCTCTGTCTCACTGCACACTAATATATCATCTATATACTGAATTATAGTGCTCTCAAGTTGTACGATACCTAGGTCCATCTGAAGAACCCTATAAAAGATTGATGGGGACTCACAGTACCCCTGAGGTCATCTTGTATGTTTCCAGCACTGGTTTCTATATGAAAATGAAGTCAAATCCTGTGATTCTTCATGAAGAGGAATTGAAAATCAAGTGTTTTTTAAATCTATAATGATAAAATAATCGGCTTCAAGTGGGATATTACATAGTTTTGTAGCTGAATTCGGAACTAGTGGAAACTCTGCTTCAACAATACTGTTAAGAGGGCGAAGATGCTGAACAAATCCCCACGACCCCACTGTTGCTTTTTTTGACTGGGTGCACAGCCATGTTACATGGGGATTCTGATGGTACCAATATTCCCTGCTGTATTAACCCCTTAAGTGCTAAGGATGAGATATCTCGTCCTTGACATTACCTCCGTAGTGCCAAGGACGAGCTAGCTCCTCCTTTTTGGCACCTTGTTTTGAGCGATCCCTTCTCAGCAGGGATCGCTAAAAACACTAATCCAACCCCCGGGCTATATGAGGGGGAGATCCCCCTCACTGCCAGGGGGCTGGATTACCTTCATTTTCACGTCAGCGTGCGTAATGCACACCAGCATGAAATAAATTTTCACTGCGGCAGCCATTTCGGGCTGCCAGTGTCAAAATGAAAGGTGAGCCTCCACCTTTCTCCCCCTCAGTCTCTGGCTGTATTTCAAGCTGGAGATCGAGGGAGGTGTCGTTGGAAAGAGGAGATTCTCCCCTTTCCAATAACACCTTTTGTGAAAGCACTGCTGGGCGCGAATCAGCATGCCCAACAATGCCCACTAGACACAAGGGATCTGTCTGATAAGTGGAGAGAATCTCCTCTTTCCAGCCCCAAAGCATTGGGGCACATATCAATAACCCTGGGGGCAGATGGCTGATTATCTGCCCCCAGGGAGGGGAGCAAATTGAATTAAAAAAATAAAAATTTCAAAAATGCAACAGGGATGGGGGTTGGGAGTGGGAGGCACTAGGCACCAAGGATTTTTGTACACATGAAAGGTTTGTGGCCCTCCCCTTCCCACTCCCCCTCCCACACCAAGTGGAAAGGGGGCCACCCCTTGTAGCCCTCCCTGGGGGCAGATTTCTGCCCCCAGGCAGGAGTACAGGTTTTTCTCCTCCGAACCCTTTACTTACATTTACTACTAGGGAGCCTTATGTGCTCCAAATGTCAAAAAAGTTCACTGATTCTGAAGAAGGTCTAAACATATGGCGTGCATGTACTCTATTTTCTTAATTGTTTGTTTGTCCCGTTCAGTTGGTGTGGTATCATTTTGAGACAAGCACCCAACAGACAGAATGTCTTTTTCGAAAATAAATGCTCTTACCACAAAACATGCAAAAACATTAGCCTTTTCTGAGGAAGAAGCTACCCGTATTCTAGGATTTATCAAGAGCACAGGCAAATCCACAACCAAGCCATGCAATCCAGACAACATTATTACTAATTTAGAAAAACCTATTAGAAAAGACATTTCTCAGAAATGACATGCATCAACGTTAACCGAGTATTATAAGTCACAAAGGATTCCTAGAGTATTTAAGATCTACCTAAGACCTACTCTATGCAGAGAAAACAATGACTTTGTAGCCAAATGAGAATGCATCCTTAACAAATGCTCATTAGATCTTATCCTTTTAACAATTGAAGAATTGGCATAATCTCTATCCAAACTTGACTCAGAAATCACAGAATTGAAAGAGGAGCTAGAACACCTAACATCGGCAGAAGAACTCAAAAAAACACTAGCCCTAACCATTGCTAAATTGTATTCATATAAACGTGACATTGAACAAAGGAAAATCAGGAAATTCCGAAGAGACACCCTAGACTACTCCAGAGATATAGTATATTCCTGGCAAGAATTTTACCAACATAATCAGGCACAACCACAACCTGGGAAAAAATTCCAACCTCCAAAACCACCAAGGAGAGAAAGCAGAAGCACAGAACCATCAAGTGACGCATCAACTGAAGATAGGGAACTAGTCCCTGCAGTACCATCTGTTTTAGATATCATCACAGCGGAACTAAACTCCCAAACAACAACCCTGGATCCCCCCT
The DNA here is from genome assembly GCF_040938575.1 of Ambystoma mexicanum. Taxonomy (NCBI): domain Eukaryota; kingdom Metazoa; phylum Chordata; class Amphibia; order Caudata; family Ambystomatidae; genus Ambystoma; species Ambystoma mexicanum. Next base: position 720,913,604 of record NC_090921.1, read on the forward strand.
TCCTCCTTTTTTAGACGACCGAGGGTAAGAAGAGGGAATAAGAAACCTTTGGAGCAAAAAGAAAACACAGACTTGATCATCAATATATCAAGCAAAACCTTCTCGAAACAATAATTGGATCTGTTAAGTCTTGGATTATCTTTTGTGCCGACAAATAATACCAGTTTATTCAACGAAGAAATCAATCTAGCTAAACTCATCAGAAAAATGAAAAGAGAGGTCTTTTTTGACACAATACCGCCGCAACAGGAGGGATCCATAACATTCAAAACTCTTGAAATGAAATTCAAAAGCAACTTCAATCCGAATGTAAAGAACTCGGCTCTAGATCTGTTCAAAACCAAAATGCGCAGAGACTTAAAGTCTATGAAATTTATAGACACGCAATATAAAAATGTACAGAAACATCAATACAAAATATTGAAACAACTATCGGAGGATAGAACAATAGAGATTGAACCAGCGGATAAGGGAGGCGCAACGGTGATCATGGATACAACAAAATACAAGGAGGGCTGTCTAAAACTCCTCCAAGACCAAAACACCTACATAATCCTGGAGGATGACCCTACAAACACAATACACCTTATGATTGAAGATGTAATCAACAAAGCAGAAACAGAAGGCTTGATCACTGAAAAAACTAAAGATTTCCTGATTGCCAAATTTTCAATCACTCTGGTATTCTATGGTCTACCGAAAATTCACCAAAACCTCAATAACCCACCTCTTAGACCAACTGTCGCAGCTATGGAAAGCCTGTTCGACCCACTGTCAAGATATCTAGACAAACTTCTACAATTCATTAACCAGAACACATCCACGTATCTCAGAGATACCACTCACTTTCTTAATACCTTAAACAACCAACAAGAAATAGAACAATATTGGACATTATTTACTTTGGATGTACAATCGGTATACACCTCAATACCCCACGATGAAGGTCTTCAAGCATTGGAATGGCTATTACTCAAACAAGAGCATTTTCCATCTAACAAAGTATTTGCAATAGAACTAGCCAAAATGATTCTATACAACAATTTCTTTAGATTCCAAGGACAATATTATTTACAAATCTCAGGCTCATCCATGGGCTCAGCAATGGCTCCAGCATATGCAAATACATTCATGTATCATTTTGAATCAACATATATCTTGGACAATCCCACATGGTGATCCAAGAAAGCCATGTGGTAAAGATATATAGACGATATCTTTGGGTTTTGGAAGGGACCACCATCGGAAATAGCTACATTCCTAACATATCTGAACAATTGCAATGCAAAGATTAAATTCACCTTTGAAACAGGCACACCAGAAGTCCACTTTCTTGATGTCAAAATGACTCCGAAGAACAACCGATTAGAGACCACTATCTACAGGAAACCCGCTGATGTAAATAACAGCCTTTTCTATACAAGCCACCACCCGCATCATCTTAAAAACAATCTCCCATTGAGCCACCTTTTGAGAATTAGACGGATTGCGTCTGAAGAAGAATCCTATAGAATAGCAGAGGAAGACCAGATCAAACGCTTCAAAGACAGAGGCTTTCCATAGGAGAACCTACTCCAAGCAGTAGCAAAGGTCAGAACAAAAACAAGGACAGAATTATTGCAACTAAGCACCAAGACTCAGAAAGATCCATTTCCACTAATTTACTTGTCCCAATTTTCAAGACAAAGCTCGCAAATCAAAAGGATTGTCATGAAAAACTGGAAAATCACAAGACTGGATTCACAACTTTTCAGACTGTTCCCTAACCAACCCCTGATGGCATACAGTAGGGGCCGGAATTTGAGAGATGCACTAGTGAAAGCCGAAAAAGTAGAGAAAACTAAACAACTCTTTCTCTCAAAACCCAAAAAAGGAACATTCCCATGCTTAAACTGCTTCCATTGTAATAATGTTCACAAGGGAAACTTCATTAGACATCCACACATGGGGCAAAAAATGGCACTTCGTGATTATGCAATGTGTGACAGCAAATGGGCAATTTATGCCCTAATCTGTCCATGTGGACAATACTATGTAGGGCAAACCACGAGGAGAGTCAAAGATAGAATTTCGGAACACAAGTCAAACATCCGCACAAAAAATGAAGAATCTCCGGTGTCCAGACATTTTTTGGAAAAACGGCACACAATCTCGCAACTAAGATTTATTATTCTGGAACTGATAATCAGACCAGCGAGAGGAGGCAATTTGCAACAAATCCTAGCTCGCAGAGAGATGTTTTGGATCCACAAATTAGAATCCCTGGAACCAAGAGGCATGAATGTAGAATTCTCATTAAATTTGTTCTTGTAAACACTACAGACTTCCATATAGCCAAAGTATAACTCTCTTATGGTCATAGGACCATGTGCAGTCTGCTATGAGATCACTCGTATAACAATGAGCACTATGGGCATTACTAAATAATGTGTATAATTACATGATGATTTTCCCAAATTTAACACTCTGAATTATATAACATAATTCAGGGGAGATCCCTCTAGATTAGAAATCTTCCTAACATTCAACTCTTACTGCACTACTCTTTTTTGTCTTATATTGGCACAGCCATGTTTAGTTTTCCTTCAAACACCACTCATACGTGGTTACATGGAATGTTATAAAAATTACAAAACTGACGTAATTAAAATTGTGACAAATTGTGGAATGATGGCTACCACCGTAATTAATAACTAATAATTGACTACCATCAGAGAGCACCACATGACTGGATTAGCTGCAAGTTGGCAGTTTATATCTTGAATTCACCTGTATGTAAATGTTGCATTCTGGCAACAGCAGTTTCATTCTTGTATATGGCTCGCAATACACAGATATCTCTAGAGGTTCGCATCATACACACAAATATCTTTATAGGATAGCTACTAAGAACATTTACTAACAATACATAAGAATAGAGGCATCTCTACACTACATTTCCCATAAATCCCTCTAACGAACATACAGACGTACTAATAGATAACATGCCATACATCACACAGCCGTTTCCTAGCAACCGCTTTACTTTCTCACACTGCTGCGGCCGCAATGGCGAATTCATTTGTTCTTTGAACACACACGCTGGATTTCTCTCACCACGCGCAGATGGTGTAACCAGATACTGAGAGGTGGTCCTCTCCTCTACATCACGAGCTGCAAACATCTACAGCACCACAATCAACTAAGGTGAGCAAGACCACGGTGTATGCAATCACCATGTATGCAATCTCTATAGCAAAGAGGTCTCCAGTAATAAGCCAATATACAAAGCGCATTATTGATTTACGCTAATCAGTAAACATGACTAGCACATCTTTAAAGTCAGTTCCCTGCATTACAGGTTCATGTCTGCATCCACAGACTACGTCACCATTTCGAAGTACTGCTCCATCTATCTCGGATATTTACCCTATCGCGCTACAGGTAACTTGCTTGAATACACTTCACAAGTATATGTACACCAACTAATCTCTCCCCCCAAAACTCATATTACGTTATTTACATTCATTGCAGGATTCTGCATTTAACAACTTGCTAACCATCACTTCACAAGGCAAATTAATGTGACCTGAGAGGCCAAATGTTGATATTAAGATGCTTAAAGGACATTGTTGTATACAAGAATTTAAAGTTAATTCTCTGCTGAAGAGATTTAGGCTACACTGCTCCTGAAGAAGAGAGTTATTATCTCGAAACGTGTTGAGCTCCCTGTCCAATGTTTCACATTTTATGTTAATTTGAAAATTGAATATGCTGATCAATGGTGGCAATCTGCATCCTGTGTATATAATTTTTTGAAAAATCTTTCTGAATTTCTAAATCTGTAATCGTGTAAAAATGCTATCTTTTTGAACCTTGAATTCTGCACTTTAATATTGTACACCTAATACTAGATGTCTTCTTGAAACTTTCTTGAACATTTCTTAAAAATGTATAAAAAAATCTAAGCAAATATGTTCTTATTTTGAAAATCACTAATCTGTATCTAACCAGCATAGGTACATTAATATTGATTGGTATTATTTACCAGTATAGATAGGTGTGCAGGGGACGGGAGGACTCATGATCTAGTTTCTAGTTATCTTTCTCTGACTTTTGATACCAGAGTCATCTTTTTCTCCCCTGCACCCTTTACTTACATTTACTACTAGGGAGCCTTATGTGCTTCAAATGTCAAAAAAAGTTCACTGATTCTGAAGAAGGTCTAAACATATGTTGTGCATGTACTCTATTGTTTTCAATAGGAGTACATGAGGTGCCCCCCCATCCAATTGGAAGGGGAGGGCCACCAGGAATAAGTGTGCAAGCCTCCCAAAGGATGGGGCCTGCAGGTTAGGGCCCCCTGGGGGTAGAAGGCTGATCATCTGGCCCCAGGGAAGGGAGTAAAATGAAGAAAGCAAAGAAAAAAAAACAAAAGGGAGATTTGGGTGAGGGTGGGGGGGCCACTAGCCACCAGGGATTTATTTTACGAAGAGGGGGGTGGCACTCTCCCCCTCTCCCTAAGGGGAAATGGGGGTACCCCTTGTAGCCCGCTCTGGGGGAAGATATCTGCTCCTTGGAAGGGGCATCTGACCCAAAGGGAGGACTGCATGAAATGCCCCCCTCTTCTCGGTCCCCAGGGACAAAAGCGGGCCAGAATGTATTACCCAGAACCCCCGACAAAGTGAACATTGTGTTTTTTCCCCACCAAATATCACATTTTGTCAGAGATTGTGGGTAATCAATTCTGGGCCACTTCGTGCAAGTCAGACCTCTGCGTCTAGGTGCACCCACACATTTGAGGTACCAATTTCATCGGGACACCTGTGTGAACACAGGATGGTAGGCCATGTTTTGTTACCGGCGTGTTTCCGTGGGTGAGCCGGGAGAAATGTGCAGAAATTGTTTTTTTTACACCACATTTCGGACTTTGACTGGGTTTCTTTGTAATAAATTCTGGGCCGATTTGCGCAAGTCAGACCTCTACGAATTCCCACGGTTGTCCTATTTTCGGAATTGCATGGGGTTTCCTGTTTTCCTTGGTGGCTTGGACACCCGAGGACCATATCTGTATGGTGTGCCCATCTGCAAAAATCGTGAAATACAGCTGTCAGAAAAGACTTGGGTTTAGTGGTGCACCCATACATGTGAGGTACCAATTTCATTGGGACACCTGTGGGAATGCAGGACGGTAGGCCATGTGTTGTTGGCAGCGTATTTTGGTGGGTGAGCCGAGTGAAATGTGCGGAAATTGTGTTTTTTTCACCACATTTTGGACTTTGCCGGGGTTTCTGGGTAATAACTTCTGGGCCAATTTGCGCAAGTCAGACCTCTGCGGATTCCCATGGATGTCCTCTTTTCAGAAATGTATGGGGTTCCAGGTTTTCCTTGGTGCCTTGGACAACCTAGGCCCATATCTGTATGGTGTGCCCGTTTGGAAGAATCATGAAATTCAGCTGTCGGAAAAGACTTGGGGTTAGGGCGTTTTAGGCTTTCCCCTTGGCGCCCAGGTAGGTGCAGTCACACATGTGAGGTACCGCTTTCAGCGGGACATCTGTGGGAACGTGGGAAGGTATGACGTTTGTTGTGTTTGAATGGTTTTCATAATGTTTCGACCCATTTGCTGGTGCCTTTGTCATAAAACCCTTTAATTTCCCAAATGTGCCCTACATTTTGGGAAGTGTGCTTGTGCCCGCACCCTACTGCGCCAAGATAGATAAGTAACAAAATTGAAACACCCGTTGTATCTCAAGTACAGTTTTAATTTGTTCAGTTTATTCTGTTTCTTAGCTCCTTGCGGATGACACGTGTTTTGGCGTATATATTGCGCATTTCTCAAATCCGGCCTATTCTTGTTCAAAAAGGAAAACAAATGGAAAAACAAAAACACATTGCAAGAAATATAAATCATACTCGGTTATTAAGCATGTATTGCTGAAAGTGACTTATTGTGTGTGTAAACCACTTCTCCCGTATTAAAAACATTTTTCAACCGTATCTTAACACCTTAACACCACGTGCATTTTTCTGGTGAGTTTTTTGTAAAGCTAAGGTAGGAGAGTTACTGGTTATGATTCTTGATATTACATATTCTGTTGTTTGTGCACATTCATCCATAATTATGTCACTTCTTACCCTTTGTATGATGTTGTGGTTTCCCCTTAAAAGGTACCATTTTTTATCTTGTCAGGCAATTCATGGGTTCAATCCCACCTATGTTGAAAAGCATAGCTATTTAAGTATCAGCATCCGTTTAAACCTAGTTGAGCCTATCACTAGTTAGATATGTTCAAAAACACATTTTGGCTTAGACCCTTGCAATGGGGGACTTAGGGGCACTGAGAGCTGTCAATAACGAACTGCAGAGCCTCGGGGAAGAAGGAACCTGACGCTTGGAGCAGGAGCACTGCAATTTTGAGGTAAGCACTTGAGGGAGGTGGGAAGCCCACCTGCAGGTCTAGGCACGTTTTTAGACCGTGTTGCTTGTAAAAATTGCTTAGTAGACTAGAGTAAACAGAGGCACACAAAGATAAGAATCCATGTGCAGTCAATGTAATAATGTAAACATGACGTTTTTTGGAAACAGTACTACTTTAAGGTGCCATGCACTGCAGACACCGCGTTACAATCAAAATGGGGGTTTTTTAAATTGAAAATGACGGCTTTGTTAACAGCACTTCATAAATTTGCTGTGCGCTGCAGGCACTGCGTTACAGTTAGAATGGGAGCTGTCAATGCAAAAATAAAGGTTTTGCAAACATCACTTTATAAATTCGGCGGGCGCTGAAGGCACCATGTAAAATTTGAAATGCCAAAAAATGGTGTTGTGATTGGGCATTCAGATTATATGAATAGGTACTCACTTAAAGCAGGCATGAGACCTGGAGCCAAAATGTGTTTTTTGAACATATCTATCTAGTGATAGGCTCAACTAGATTTAAACAGATGTTTATACTTACATATGATTTATATTTCTTGCATTGTGTTTTTTTTCTCCATTTGTTTTCCTTTTTGAACAAGAATAGCCCGGATTTGAGAAAGGCGCAGTATATACGCCGAAACACATGTCATCCGCAAGGGGCTAAGAAACAGAATAAACTGAACAAATTAAAACTGTACTTGAGATACAATGGCTGCTTCAATTTTGTTACTCATCTATCTTGGCGCAGTAGGGTGCCGGCACAAGCACACTTCCCGTATTATTTACAGGCGGAGTTGAGGGACTCATTGTCTCCGTCGTGGCCTTCACCCATGCGACAAACAATTGGTTAATATAGGATGAACTACAAATACACAAAGAAAGTACGATAATCACAAAGAATAAACAACATAAGTTGCGCAGGTACAAACACAAGATATCTTCACAAGAAAAATTCCTCAAGGTCTAAAAGAACTGTGCCCTACATTTAGTTGCTGCTTTAGGCACCATACACTCCTGCACAAGTCACCTACCCTTGAAAAGGTCTGCCTATGCTCTTTCAATAAATGTATGCTTGACATTCCTCACCACATTGGTTTTCCTGATTTATACATGCTAAGTACGTCTGTTCAAGCCGTAACCATAAAACTCCTGTGTACCATGGCTCAGTGTTTGGCTTGTGGTATTGCTTATTTTGTGAAACACTACAAAAAATGTGTGCTTTCCTAACTGCAAGAGTCGGGGGAATGTAGCAGAGCATTGTTTTTCTCAAAATTCATAGAAGCCTTTGCCGTACCAAGCCAACAACGTCCACCACATCCCTTATTTCGGTCATTTTCCCGCTTTTTCCCAAACTATGGCATTTTCCCCTACCTAGTTGTTGCCTGACCTGCACAAATCACCCCTTCCTGAACTTGGAAATGTGTCTACTTTTCAGAAATGTATGCCTTTCCGTCCTCCAATTCGGCTTTCCTACCCTTTTCTTCCATTCCGTCCATGCATGTCCAATTTTCAAAAATCGCCAAAATCGCCTACCTCTGATTGTGAGAACGTGCAAGAAATCTACTTTTGCCCTACCCCGAGTGGGTGACCATGCATCAGTCTTAGACAATCTCCTAGGGGGGTGTGGATCACTATGCTTCCCCTGCTCTTATCTCTCAGGGCCTTTGTGCACTGTGTTACTCCTAGATTACTCCTATCTTACTCCAATGGACACATTAACATAAGACACAAAGAAAAGACATGAATCGATTCAAAAATAGAAAAAATTGTATTCATACATAACAATGCATGATGCAAACACTACTATAATGCAAATCTCGAATTCGCACCTTTTATGCTTTTGGTGCAAATCTACCATGCAATGCAGTAACTATAAGCCTTACAGGCTTCTAATGCAAATGCATTCCACACCATTCCTCTCTATTCCACACCATACTTCACACTCTCTCTCTAAGACAAACCCTGTCTGATTACCCCATTTTTCATGTTAGGCAAAGCTCTGTGTGATTCTGTTCGAATTCCCCATGCACGTGTCTTATTTAGCAATATTCCCCTTTTCTCTGTGTGTTGCTCTGTCTCTCCTCTCCCGCTAACTCTGCAACCAGCCTGGCCACTTGAACTGCTTCAATGCCTCTGCCAAGCTGCTGCTCTCATGAGAATGCTTCCCCAAGCTTCCTAGATCTCAGCTCAATCTCTCAGAGAGCAGCTCCACCCAAAACTCCATCTCCAACAACTAGAACTCCCAAAACCCTCACTTTCTTATACTGCTCAATGATTTATACATATCTCTATGGTTACACTCGTCTGTCTAAGCTAAAATGCCTCTCTGTCTGTCAGCAATTCTAAATCTGAGCAGTGCCTAAATGTCTGTGATGCATGTCTATAATTTTTCATCACTGCGTGTTCTGGTCAATGTGACATGTTCTATATATCTATACCATATCTATCTTCTGTCTGCCTGCACTATCTTCTCATATTTCTCCATTCATTCCCACTATCCTTCTCGTGCATGTCTCTGACGACACAAGCTCTCCCTCCCTTAATGGTGCTGCCCCACCTTCTCTCTTTGTCTGTGAAGCACCAGCCATGCTGATAAAGCTAGCATCCCTATCCTCTCGGACAAAGGTAGCGTTATCTCTGTCTGCCAAGGAAACAGTTTACAAATACTTGCACACTGTAACTCATAACAATCTCTCCCCGCACTCTGCAGCGCTTCTGTGTGTCTCATTGGAATGGCTTCATAATGCCATAGGAGCCAGATACATGCTTTCTAGCGTTTACTCTTTCTCTCACAAACCCAAGCGCTATCTATAATGCCTCAATGCAATTCTAAGTGCACACTCAATGCGTGTCTCTCTACATGCATACATAATACATAACATATCTCTACATGTGTCTCTAAATAGCACTTCAAATATAACAGGTCTCATTCTATATTCAAATACATACAAAGTGGCATAATAATGTGGATAGTCTAATGATGTCACTACTAATCAGTACTAATCAGAATGTATGATGGATAACTAAACAGGATGTAATGATGGATAACTGGATCACTAAATGGGTAATGATTCTCTAACAATGGGTAAAGATTCTATAATAATAACAAACAAGGCTTCTCCATACTATCAGGTTTCACATGATAACCACATTAAAAAAAACACAGGCTTCTTTGTACATCATTTTATTGGCATTGTTTAAAAAAACTACATTTTTGCGCTTATTGGTTATTTTCTCTCACCCCCCTACAGCAACCTAGGATTACATGTGGGCAAAAAGAGGCCAGACTTGGCTTAGATATCTCATGTACAAGAAAAGTTACAAGGCATTGAATGGCGGGATACCAAGATCACCAAAAAAGGCCTTGGCAATGTGGGGAAAAACCCATGGCACTTAAATGGTTAAAGCAGTAATGGTTTTAAATGTGCCTTCATCCTCTTCTCTGGACATGGGATACTGTTTTGCTTGTGGCAAAATTGCTCCTGGTTTGTGTTTTATTTTAACTGCTCCTGCTCCATTCAAGAGACCCACATCATATAGACTGCTGGTCCATAATTTGCTTGGCACCTTTTCTAAATCTTCCTGGAAAAATGACAGTTTCTTTTTCACCAATGCCATTCTCAGTGATATTTCTCTATTCTCAACTTTAATCCAATAAGTAAGACATGAAAAATACTAATTCATCACCTGAATAATCATCTCTAAACAATGTTTCATCTATTAAATCTGTCAGTCTGTATCCTTCACCAAGAGCTATTACTGCTCTCCATCCTCTTCCCTCATCATCTGTCTCATGAACAACCACTCTTTCCTCTCTTAACACTGTTGCTTCTAGTTCTATGGGAATAACATGTCCTTCATCATCATCCATAGATATTTCTGGCCTAAACAAAAATCTGTCAGGTATTCTCAACAATTTACCTACCAGTCTCGCAAGCAATGACAACAAATGATCTACTCCATACAAAAATACTTCTGGGTCTAAAGGAACCGCTCGTAATGCCTTTTGGCCTGTGAATACTAATATGAATTATCTGACATTCATGTTCTGTACGCCTGGAGTGGAACACATTATCCCTTGGTCAGTGAAAGATATCGTCATGTTTAGTTTTGTCATCAAGTCACAGTATCTGACGCGAATACAAAGGTGGCATAGACATGTCATGCTCTACTATAGAAATTGGGAATTTATCAGTGAAAGGAACCAAACTCGTAGTCCCAGAGAATATCTGCACATTCATGGCAATCCTAGACATTGGGTACTTTCCCTCTCGAACACAATAACAAATTGCTTCTGTGTCTACAAGGAACAAAATGTCTTGCCTCCTATCATTACCCAAACCCTGGATTCCTCCTGTGTGTCTGCTGTCACGGATGGTACTGAACAAATCAAGTCACTTTTTGGGCTCTCCTAATGTGGGTATAAATGCATCCCCGTACCTGTAAAAGAATCCCCCCCAATAATGTCATGCTCCTTATCCTGGGTGTGGGAGCTTGTCTGGATTCTGCATTTGCCTTCCATTGTGGCACCGTTGCTTGTTGCATTGGAGCCTACGGCAGTTGTTTGTACTTGTTGTGTTTGCATAGGCACTTGCTGTGATTTCCCTTGTGGCGATTGTGTTTGCAGCAGGATCTGCTGAGTTTGCTGCGGTTGCTGTGTTTGCGGTATGCGTGTATGATACTGCATGAAGTCTTGGCCATTATACTCCTGCGGTTCTGTATTGCACTGTGGAGAATAGCCCATCCTTCCTCTTGGAGCTGGGCAGTTCTGCTGCATGCCCCCTCTCCTTCAACACGTGCTGGCTATATGTCCTGTCTCTCCCACAATTCCAGCAGTGCTGCGGTTGTCCTCCATTAAATCCTCCTCCCCTGGAGGGTTTTGAAGTCCGCCTCATCCTCTAAGTCCATTCCCTCTACCTTGTGCCCTAAAATTGTACACACCTTGATCTATAGGGTACCCTGCATTGCTTGGCTGTGCTGGCTGTAACTCTTGTATGGCTTCGCCTTCATTACTTGTCACTACTCATCCTTCTATGGGAACATTTGACAGCTTTTTCTGAACCAACTTTGCTTCATTCTGCTTTCTAGTCTCAGCTTTGTTCTTATTATTCTTGTGTACAAATCGGCAATGGTGTTCAATAGTCAATTGTATTTGTGGCCATGGCTTAGCTTTCATCCATACCTGTTTCTTTATTTGCTGCTGCACTGGCTCGGTCAGAGTCTGACATAGAATATGATAAAATAATGCTACTGTTTTTTCCCACGGTTCGCTCATCTCAAGATGTCAACAATCTTGAATCTCCCGAATAAAAGCAACAGGATATTTGTCTTCACCCTTTTTCCTTGTCATAATTGCATCCATGTCTGATGTTTCAGGATATTGTACTTTGAGCACCCTCCATATGTCTGCTTTACAATTATTAAATGGTGCCATGTCATGTGTCATGTTTTGTTCTGGCACACTCGCATATCCTGCTTGCCTCCAAATGTCGTCAGCTCTCTCCCTTAGGATAACTGATAGTAGGCCTTTTACGTCATCCACTGCTAACATCATTCCTGCTGTCATTCTTTCTAACTCCTGAATCCAATTTCCCACACCTGCAGTCAAACTATGTGATTTACAATTCAAATGTTCTTTATCCATTTGTGGCCATGTTACATATTGTGACCCTCCTCCCTCTTTCTCTAGTAATTCAAATGGCTTAAATCATGGTCCAAAATCATATCCACCTATGCTGCTTGTCTTCCAGGTGGGGCTAGTCTCCCCTATTCGCCTTTGTCCTGGCAGTGACATTAATCTACTTACATAAGGCAGGGATATATCCCCTGTACTGAGTGACCATACTTGTGGTCATTCATAATATGTGTATGTTTGTATAGGGCTGCCCGCCCCTCCCCTCCCCTACACTAAGTACAGGTAACATGATAGGCAGATCAATGGTTCCATTATTACAGAAATCAGGATTATAGTGCCTTTATTGTAAGGTAAAAGGTGCACATGGTGCAGCACATATTTTGGTTAAAATGACCCAAGAAGTGAAGGGTGCTTTAAATATCACAAACGTATTATGAGTATATAAAAATATCTTATGAATAAGGTATACGAAGTGAGAAATGCTTAAATAAATAATTAATGTCTCCCTGAAGAATTAAATACAGTAGGCAGACTGAGAGCTATTTCAAAATTGATACCTCAAGCACAAAATGGTGTCCACTTCTAAAGCCAGGTGCAGGGTCTTGACTCATGCTGATAAGCAACCGGAGGCTGACACAAGAAATGGTATTTGGCAGCATCTTGCATTGAGATACTTGAGTCTGGGAGGTTAAATTTGGAACTTGCCAGGAAAAGCAGACCATATTGATGATGAAGCTAGACAAAGGCAAGACAAACTGCCAATTTGAACAGACCAGCTGCATTACTTGGAATCATATAATTGAGAGCTTATTTATTTCTCCACGGTATAAGGGCTAACTAAACTTGGCAGCACCGCGAAAAGCAGATAGGGGATTGACAGTTGTTTTTGGCAGGAGTTGAAGAATGTCATAAATGTGTCTAGCTGGGTCTAAAATAAGCTTATCAGTTTTATGTGTCAGAGGAAAAACAGTGGATTCCAACTATGCTAACGTGGCTTGTGTGCATCAGATAGATCATCCAATCGTAGGGAAGGGAGGGTTTTTCTCTGGCAAAAAGGACTGATTAGATACATGTTCAAACAAAGCAGTCATTTGCATAAAGGTGTTGCATCATCCAAAATAGCCTATATACATAGGTTGACGGCCGAATGTTACTGTGTACTTTTACAGAGTGTCTTGTAACCTCATCTAGTACAAACTGCTGTGAAAATCAGACAGGTGCTCCTGTCTTTGCCTCAAGATGTATTCACAGATGCCAGAAGGCGTGATGAGAAGAAGACACCTCTTTTCAAGTTCTGGTGTTTTTTCTTTTGGGTCTTCTAAATATGACCACTTTACCCCTCTTTCTATGTTTGGATCTATCAAAAACCACGTGCACTTCTCTTCGCGCTCTCTCATTTTCTTCCCTTTCTTCATCTGACATCATTATACCTCAACTGGTATGACTGGTATCGCTTTCCTCATCATCAAGGTCTAGTCCGCTATGGACAGCGTTCTATGCTTGTCCATCATTACGTCTTCCAATCTGCCTCATGTTTCTTTCGGTGGAATTCTTGCGATGCTCCCTCTGGTCTCGTAACCATCTTTGTCCCTCATTTGCCTAGATAGATCCCAATCCTTTTTCCTATGCCTTCTGCCTCATGCTCATCAGCCGCTGTCTGTATTCTTGGTATCCCTTGCAGCTCAGTGCAGTGCTGGTGTGGCCCTCTCTCTTCTTCCCATCGTTCTCATGCTTCAATTGGTATTGTACATCAATTAAGGATTATAGTGCCTTTATTGTAAGGTAAAAGGTGATCTACTTCATCATCCCTTTGTCCCCTACTCCTAATTTCTTCGTCCCTTCTTATCATTTCCCTTTTCTCTCCTTCCTCTTGCCTTCTTGGCAACCTATGCTCTTTCAATCTTTGTGTTTCTATTTATTAACATTTCTTCTCTTCCGTTCTCTTTCTCTTTTTCCTGCTCTTCACACCTTCTTCATTCTTCCTTTCACTTCCTCTCTTTTTCCTTCTCCTCTTAATATGCCTGTTCTTGTTTCTTGTTCTAATTTCCTGTTCCTCTCTTTCTTCAACATTCTCTTTACCCCTTCCAACTGACTTGAGTAATATCTGTCCACTCATTCTGTACTATTGTCACTACGCTAACTTGTCTTTCTCTCCTTTTTGTCTCATAGCTTCTTCTTTTATCTCCATCTGCCTGTCCCTTCTTTCATCACACTCTTTATGTTCATTACTTGCAGACATACATTTAGGCTCTTTAATCTTACTTTCTTGCAAGTTATTCTAACTATTATAAGTGGGGTGCGTATGTTGGATTAACATACGCCGCTGCTGCTTTTAACTTCATTACAGGATAAATTCCCTGTTCATCTTCAGTTGTAATTTTGTTTTTAGGAGGAGAAAGAGGAGCCAAGGGCAATACGTCCTCCTCTTTATGCTGATTAAGAATCCACTCCTTCTCAGGAGGATACTCTCTCGTTCTGGAACATTATCCGAATCGCCAAACAGCTCACCTTTTCTGTAACTTCTTTCCTGAGTATACAGCATGTAATTATGTTGTGATATTCTTTTTATTTCTTTGTTTATAGTTCTATTGATTCTTCCTGTCTCGCTTTTATTATTGACAACCTAAGAATCTTAATTTATTCTATTTTTTTCTTCTCAACTGCTAGCCTCCTATGATAGATTTGCACCATTTGCTTGTTTTTTAGGTTCTGATAATCAATCAAATGTATTACTATCACTCTATAGTTTCAACCTACAACTTATATGATCAAAACTAATACAAAACACGTCAACCTTTTATAGTGATGTTTTCACAACACCAAACAAAATGTGCGCAATACTTTCTATGATTGTCTTCCTTGCTTTCTCTAGTAAGAGTATCTAATCTCAATTTTACTCCATTTTGGAGTGTGTTGCGCCTCCTTCTTTGGCATTTAGCCACAGGAATCCCTTAAATAATACTCTTTTCTGGCATTTGATGCAGTCCCTTCGATTCTCCTTTGGATTAGGAAACAAGGTATCTCTCGTTTAATCAAATCATATTACGTTTTCCACTATGTATACACATGGAATATGATCCCTCCCCTTTTATTTGCCATTTTCAATGCTTCTACTTACATCTGTTTGTTCAGATCGAGCCCTTTGGTATCGACTGTTCCCCAATTGACCAATTTGCTTTCCGTCTACGGGGCGCCTGCAGGGATCAGACAGAGATTTTTTCAAAGGGATACCTGCACACAGTTTCTGGTTTGATGTGTTTTTTCTCCCGCTCTCCACAAGAAACTCTGCAGTCTTCCATCTGATGGTGGAAAATGTCAGTTTTAGGAGGGTCTGGCTCTTGAACCATCCGCACTGCTACCAAAATGTGTAGTAGCACCTGGTGCATATCAAGTGCTGGACGGGATTACCACAATAACTGATTTCAGTCCCAAATAACCAGACAGACTCAAATAATATGGCAAACTCCTACTCTATTTTCAATTCAATAAAGTAGGGAACTCTGGCAAGCCTAAGTCATAGCTCACACACTCTCAAATACATTTCAGTTACACAAAGGCTTCATACCTTAATATGTGTCAGCTATGATGTCATCCTATGTGGCAAAACAGTAAAACCTATCAGGCAGAGGGATTGGTTAAGGGAACATATATACATATACCTTATGTAGGTGTTAGTAACATCATTGGCTGCCCGTTATCTGGTAGGTGCGCCTTGAACTTCCCTCTAACTACTTATAATACAGATAATAGCAGAATAACATCAGCGGATTGGCTTCTGCAACAATGTATAGTTCACCATTGCATGAGCCCCCATGATTAGTTGTCAATTTCTTCCAACTTCAGATATTCAGCTCGTTAGCAGCACATAAGCAAAACAAAACCCAGGTGCAAGGCACGTCAGACAACTTCCCACTTGGTCAATTAGCTATCCATCTCTCATCAGTTAGGCCCTAAACCAAGGCCTCTTCTTTGTAGGTGTCCTTGCTTACTGTTCTCTTCTCTGGAACTTTAAAGGCAGTTAAGGTATTTTGCTATCTTCATCTGGAGCGTTATGAATAGGCTTTATTTTCTGGTCTTGCACCATGTGCGAGGAGACCATGATTTGTCCATTGTGTCCTCCTATTTAGTGGTGCTATTACTCTCCTTGGCCTCTGGAGACTCAGTAGCTCTGTCTTGCACATGCTTTGTGCATCTTTAATTGTTCAATATTTGGCACTCGCAAATATTTACTTCTTTTCTTAACCAAAGAGAAATATATCTTACGTACATGGCTTATCCTCTTCGACACCTTTCAATTATTTATTGCTGCGGCATCATTGATCCTTGGTCAAACAAATATTTTTTGTTCCTGTATGAATCTGTGTTAAGTGCCTTGTCAGCTCTGTAGCCTTGGTCTCTCTCCTTGGGATTGTTAGCTTACTATTATACGAAACCGACGTCCATCATCTCAACATGGCTGCTTTACCTGCGTTATATTTCCTACTGTAGCAAGCTTCTATATTTTTCATCTACCTTGCATTTCTGCATATATACATCTACAGCATCTCTCCTCACTTATATTCTCAACGTACATGATTTCTAAGCATTTGCATGTATGTTCACTTTGTTAGTACAGTCAAATCTTTAATCTTTAAGTATTTGTATATTGTTTCAGTGCGCCATTTTTTTTTCTCTTCATGATGTCACTTTACACCTGTCAGGCTTTACTTATAGTTCTTCTATGTCTGGTGTTGTCTGCAGACTTCCTTCTACCACATCAGGTCGAGGGTACATTCACTACGGTTGTCTGAGCGCATAACATCTATCATATTGCCGAAGCAGTATTGGGATGATACCACGTGTCCTGCACAGTGCTTTCATGCTGCTTTTCCAATATGATGGAGGTGAGGTGGTGGGCTCCATGAGTGACGTGTACATCTACTTCTGTACAGTGATGCAGACAAATGGCAATGTAATTGAAACTTACGGGGAAGGTAAAGAGGGGAATACAAGGATTTGCTGCTGTATACCACAAGATCAGAAAACGCAGCTTGTTCTATGCAATGCATGTATTTTTAATAAAGCATAGCTGCAGCTGCTGGGCCCACTCACTGAGAATTGGGGCCCACCTACACAATGCTCTATACTTGTATGAATGTTTGTATTTGTGAAAGTAGCGTCGTCACTCCACAAGGCACTTTTTTGTTCAATCTGTGTGACTGTCGTCAATCACTAAAATTAGAAGTGTGCAGCTGGTTTAACCAGCGAGCATCACTAAACGTGGCTAGAGAAAGAAATGAATGTGAACAAAATGGTTGTGCTGACCACTTAAACTGCCTTTGTAGAGGAACAAGTGGACACATTATGATGAGTCAGCGCCCCTTCGCCCCCACTCTATTGGAGTAACAGACCAGTAGCTACAACTGGGAAACCTTGTACAAGTTTATGCGACATGTCCATCTCGTGTCGATTGTATGAAAAATGATATGTACTCAGGCAGACATTCAGAAGATACCCTCACCTTGAAGCAGTGGAGAAAACCTACCAAAAAGAATGTCCCTTTCTGAATTGTTGAAACCCAGCCATGAATAAAATGGTGCACTACACGGATGTACGTTAAACAAAGTCTTATAACAGCAAAAGAATGCCCGAAAGATATATGACCCTATGCTTAAACGATATGGAAATATTTAAGAATGACGATGTAACTGAAGCAGTAAGAGAAATGTACTTCATGATGCAGTACTTACAAATACAAAGAGAATGAAGTGACCTCCTGGTCAATAACTGTAAATACGCTGAAATGCAAGGTAGAAAGAATACATAGAAGATCGCTTTTGAGAGGTATATATTCAATGTTCAGGACTACCATCAGAACAAGATCGACGACAGCTCATGTCAATCAACCCAGTTCCCTCAAAATGCGAGTCCAGAGTTTTAATATGGAAAGATGATGAAGAAGCGGTTTTCCTTGCGAAATATGGGAGTACATTGTCTTTGAACCAAGGATATCCTTTCAAGAGATGAAGAAAAGGCACAAAGGGCGTCTACCAGCAGACCATGCGCAAGGACATACTTTCCAAAGATTAGGAACAACACAAACATTTACTGATGCCAAATATTGGAAAGGCGTAAAAGTCAATATGGGATAGAGTGAGCAAGGCTCTAAAGGGCAAAAGGAGAACTTCACCCAGCAAAAACGGAATCAAATAAGGTTAAAAGCACCCTCGATATGGACAAATTCATGGTCTTGCAACACGTGATGAAGAGCTCTCAAACAAAGGCTATTCATTAGATCTGGTGCTTAGGCAGCAGTGTACCTGCACTCCCTCAGATGTCACAAGACTGTGCAGACTGGCAAAGTCAAACTTCAAACAGAAAACACTGGCATGAGGCCTACTGATGAGAGAGGGCGGCCTAATTGGGAAGCAAATGAAGAGCTGACATATCTCCAAACACTTGGATTTCATTTCTATGAATGTGCCAACCAATTATAATAGCCTGCCATGCATTTGTTCATACAATGTTGCAAAATATTAGTCCGCTGCCACATTTTCTGGTGTGATGATTACCGTTTACCATGTGATTAGAAGTAGCTCTGAGTATGTCTCAGAGAAATGAGCCCACCAATGGAATTACCAACAAACACATTTTCTACATGTAGAGATGATCCCCTAATCCTATCCCACCCCTCGATAGGTTTTTGAATTTTGCCACATAGGATGGCATCATAGATGATGCATCTAGTATTGTAAAAGCTAGAACTAAATGCAAAGATACTGTGATCTTGCATGATTCGAATAGATGAGTGTTTATTCACCCGGCTTTACTCCTTGTGATCAAAGCAGTATTTTATCATCTCCTGTGAGTCGGTCCGGTTATTGGGTCTGAAGTATTTACTTGTTAATTCCATCTAGCAAAACAAATGCTTCAAGGTGCTAGAGCACCCATTTCCTACAGTGGATTAAAGTCAGTTTTTTGGGGCAATGTCATTTCCTAGAAGACTACTCTGCACTTAATTTTGGCCGTAAGCTGTACAAAAAAATAAGTCACTGCATATTACTTGGTGGCGTGACCAGCTTTTCCTTAGGTTGCACATGTCAGTCACTCATGTTCTGTGTATGGTAATTTATGTGTCTCTTCCTACCCCAAAAATACTCAAAATATTATTTTCATTTGGCAAATGTCATGTCTGTCTGGAGTAGAGCAGGCTCACGGTAGACCTTTCCATGTGCTAGAAACCATGACATGTGTTAACACCCAAGCAAAAAAATGCCCAGTAATTGGTAGCATGACATGTTTTTTTGCATGAGTGAACAGCATGTTTTGACTTCGACACGGGGGCAGCGTTTTGGTTCCCTCTGAGGCTCGGGGCCCAATTTCAAATTAAAAAGGTGAAAGGCCCTGACGCCGCCTCAACCTGAGACCTACATTGACATGATCCATCCCCTTAGTCCTCACTCCCACGTGTACACAGTTGTATATAAGTGTTTATGATGTTTTGTCACAGTAATGCCAGTTTCGGCTGTCCCCATTCCATTCCCCACCCTCACCACCAGGTCGATATGCCCCACAATCATTGTGTCATCATTATTAGTACACCCACTGGGACTTCTCATATCCCTGCTCTTAGCCAGCTCTGCATTGTTTTAGATCGAAGCAGTAGCTCTTCATAAATTAATAGGAATCCAAATGATGATTTGCCTAAATGTAAAAATCCGCAGGTCACCTATTTCAGGACGCGCAATGCTGCTGTAAACGTGCGCATGAGTACAAAGGTAGTCGCACAAGGGCACACAATACTCCAGAACCTATGAATCGACTGTCTCCCATGCAAATGAAGGGCTCTCGTCTGCTGACTGTGCTGCCACGCAATTCAGAATCACGCCCTCAAAGGTCCCGTGCTGTCGAATGCGAAAATAAAGTATGTCTGGCCATTGTGCTTCCCCTCATACAGGTGCAATGGAAAGAAGGCGCGTTTGCTCAAGTGAGTGAATTGCGTTCACGAATAATACAAACGTGAGGCCATGATATGGTCCCTGCACACCCATATTTTCCCATGTCAGCACATTGCGTGAAATACGCACGAGCAGTGGCAGATTTAAGGCAAAGGGCCCCGTGGGGAGCACCTGGTGTGGGCCCTAGGTGGGCAGGTCATGGAGGCGGAGCTTTGGGTGGGCGGTGTTAAGTGTGGTCACAAGAGTAGGACTATGAGAAAGAGGGGCGAGGGAGACAGAGGGGCAAGGGAGAAGTGAGATGAAGGGATGAGAACGAAGGAGAAAGAAATATAAGTAAAGACAGGGAGGCTGGGAGAGGTAGTAAGAAATATTATATAAAGTGAGTAAAGAGAAAGAAAGATGGAACATAGGATGGAAGAGGAAGTCGTGGGGGAAGGGCGATGGGGTTAGAGAAGAACACAGGTGAGAGAATGGTAGAGAAACAGATGAAAAACGAGATAGGGCGATGGAGGGGAAGGGAGAAGAAGGCAGGCAGGACAAGAAAGATAGAGAAACACACTCAGAGAGCCACAGACGTAACGAGGTGGGCCCCTGAGGGCAGCCTGTGTGATGCAGGGGAGCCGTGCAGCTGCTATACGCAGTGCTGCGGTCCATGAATTCCCCTCTGAGCCGGGCCCTGAGTCTCTGACTCACCGGGCCAGGGACGGTCCCTGTCCTGGGGCTTCCTTTGGGGCAGCCCCCAACTTCAGGGCGCACATCAGTGCAGGTGGCAGTCCCCTTCACAGCTTCGGACTGTAGTGTAGCGCCTAGGGAAGGAAACCGCGGCGCTAGCGAATAAGACAAGAAACTTGGCCCATACTTGGTGTCCTGCCTCCAACACAGCCAACATGTAACTCATACCTGGTGGCCTGCCTCCCCATTCCCAAAATAACAAACGCACACCCTAAACAGTTCTGCTCTTCTTTCACAATTTTAGGCTAAAGTTTTGACACTGTGAAAGAAGGGCAGAACAAACGCACACACGACTCAACTCGAACTGGAGTGACATCACAACAGAAAGGGCTTTTTGCTGTGTAGAAGGGGTGGGGCCTGGGACAGGGGCCCCGTCGCCATTTGTTGCCTGGCGACCGTTAGATCCGCCTCTGCGCACGAGTGCTCGTTTTTTAATATGGCATTGAGCATCTTTGCCTTTCCTTTATCATTTGCCCAAGTGAACGTGCGCCTTGAAAAATATATTTATAAATTAAGAACGTAAACATTTATAATAAAATGTAAATAAAAAATTAAAAAAAGAAACCTGAAATGCTGTTTTCTTTAAGAGCTAGGACAGAAACTGAGGTCCGGACATTGTGGTGTGTCAGTGTTTTGGTTCGCTCTATTTCGGTTCTACTGAGAATTGCTAGCACGGGACAACACCCACTCCCCACGTCGCATCCTGTGCAGTTCCACGGATCAGCGACTTCCCAAAAGCAGCCCACGGACACCTGTGAACATACGTCTGCAGCTGCTTCGTGAGTCAGGGCACGCCATTCGCGTAAGGCACAGCTTCAGTACCGTCTGCTTGTTTTGTTTTTTTTAAAATACATTTTTATTGTTTAAAAAAATACATTCCACCAACCTACATACACACCTTTTGTTCAGTCCTGTCCAATCATCAAAATGCTAAGGTTTGCGGAAGTGATGCCGAACAATCTCTGACTCTGAAGGCATCACATGAAAGGTTGTCTCATGACCTTTGTCCCGGATGACATCGCACTCATATAAGCTAAAGCTTTCTAAACACAGTTTCTAAAGCAGACAAACGTATTTTAGACAACAACCACATTCACATGCTATAAAGGGTTTGTGATATGACACGTGCACACCGTGCAGAACCAACGTGAGCTTAGGTACTGGCTTCATATGCTAGTATCGTCCCACATGGCCAGTTACAGTCATCGTATGCCGTGTATAGTCTTGCCACCAGTTACAGTCATTATACTGTAAATACAGCCCCACTTTTCCAGGTGCTGCAATATTATGGCAGGCGAAGCACACCGTTTCCTGAGTTTTTCCACCTTATCTTACTGTGCCAGGTTTAAACATAATATGCAAGGTACAGGCTGGCGTATCTAAGTGATTCCACCATATGCCAAGTACAGTGTTAAATGCCCTCTTTATTTATTTGTTTTTACATTTATAAAGCACACTAAGTCCTTTGGCATCAAGGTGCTGGTTACAGACATTTGTTAGCTTGACATGTTTCTTAATAGCATTATGGCATGACATAAGTCGTGCTAGACAGGCGGGAGGTGTCTGGCTCTGGGTTTTATCGGGGAAGAGTAATGTTCTGAGCTGCTTACGAAAGGTCAATAGGAGTGTTACATTCTCAAGGCTGGTGGTAAAGTGTTCAAATTCCTGGCGGCGATTGCTAGCAAACTGGCCCGCCTGCTCTTTTCAGTTGAAATCTGGGGGTGATGTGGTGATTGATGTGGGATGATCGTGTGGGTCTGGTGGCGGGGGCTTTGGTGAATTTGGCCTCAAGGTACCTTGGAGCGGAGTTTGAGATGCATTTATGGGTTATGGCTAGAGTTTTGAAGCGGATACGCTCTCGGATTGGCAGACAGTGTGTATCTCTTCTAGCTTGTGACATATGTTCTTTTTTCGCTATTTTCAAGGTGGCTCTTAGAGCATTGTTTTGAATGATTTGAAGTTTGTTGATATTCCCGGTAGAGGTGCATGCAAAGAGGGCATTGCAGTAATCCAACCTGAGCCTATCAGGGGTCTTGCAATGGTGAGACAGCTTTCTGTAGAGAGAAATGGTCTACAGATGTAAATCATTTTAGTGGTTTAGGATGCTGACGAGGCAACAGCATTGACTTGCCTGGAGAGTGAGAGGGTGGAGTCAAAATATACCCCAAGGGTTTTGACATTGCTGGCCACTTGGATGTTGATACCGTCGATGTTGAAGGATTTGTATGCAGAGTCGAGTTTGTTTGGAAGAATTTGAAAGCCAATCAGGAGCAGCTCGGTTTTCTCATTGTTGAGGCACAGCATGTAAGTCTTCACCAAGGCTTGGATAGTTTTGTACACTGAAGTTAGAGCATTGGCATCGGGAAGGTAGTCAGTCACCTGTTATGGGAAGAAGAAGCAGAGTATCATCGGCATAGTTTGCGTAGGATGTTCCTTGCGTGTGAAGTAGATCAAGGAGCGGTTTTGTAAAAATGATATATAATGTAGGCGACACGCCTGAACCTTGGGGGGATGCTGCATGAAACAGGGGTAAGTGAAGCAGAGGAGGAGGTGGAAAAGACTATCATAGTTCTGTTGGAGAGGAAGGGGGATATCCAGTTTGTAGCCTCGGTAGAAATGGGCTGTTGAGTGGAGGTGCTGGAATAGAATTTGGTGATGCACCAAATCAAATGTTGCTGAGAGAACCTGTAGGAGAAGGGCTAGTTTGCCGGCTTCTTTGGAATTGTCAAGTTGTTTTTTTAGATCGAGGAGGGCTGATTCAGTGCCATGGCCTGGTCTGAAACCAGATTGTTGCAGACCTAGAAAGGTGTGGGATTCGAGGTGTTGTTGGATGTGTAGATATACTGCTCTGTCCGGTATTATAAGCAGGAAAGGTATGTAATGGGTCAGTAATTGGTGGGAATGTCCGGGTCTAGAATGGCCTTCTTTAGAAGTGGTGGTACCAAGGCATATTTTATGTTAGCTGGCACAATGCCTGATGCAAAGGAGGATGTGAATGGCGCTATGGCTTCAGCACAGTCTTTGATGATTGGTGTAGGGCAGATGTCTCCCAGACCTCTAGATTGCTTGAGACCTTTTATGATTGTGATGCCATTGCTGCTGGAGACGGGTTTGAATTGAAAGTGGGGGACCTTGGACCCTTTTGCTTGGAATTTTGGCTCTGTGATGTTATTGTGGATTGGTAGTTTATTTTTCTTTTGCAGGTTCTTTCCTTGTAGCATGGAGATTACACTCACTAGTGCATGTTGTATCTTAGTGCACCAGGTGTGTGGGATGATTCAACTTTTTGGTCTGCCATGCGGCATCACTGTGTTCTGATGGTGCCAGAAACATCAAAATGGCCGCAAAACCCTTGTGTGCGCCAAAACCTCTGAAAATTGCGCTCTGCAAAGCACAAAAAGATGGCTGCCCAATCTGCCATGCATGTTGTCAGTGGTGGAACAGAGACCTCACACCTGAAATATGTCACTGGGTTCCACAACAAGTAAACGTGGAGTACAGAGGGAAAAGCAGTGCTCTGCTAAAAGAAATCCAAAATCTTGCTTTAAATCCTTTTTCTTTGCTTCTGAAACTGCAGAATTCCAGTACAAAACACCCTTAAACATCCAAAATTCTTACTGTGTGCTAGAATTCATTTAGTTCAAGAAATCATTGTGAACTTACAATGTCCTGAAAAGCTGAAAGTATCAAAGAAACATCCACAGCAAAAGTTGCCTGCCTCTGGAATCTGTCAAATCTGGGCGCAGTACCCCAGCCGCCTGAATGACAGCTGTCAGAAGCCTGCATGATACACTTTAAAACCTGTATAAACTGAAGTCAAATGTTTGCAATCTAAGTGGCCTGTTCCTGAGAGTAACCTATGTTGTAATTGTTTGAGCCCATGGTTTAGAATCTGGAATAAGTGTTCTAGCTGCTAGTTTGAAATCACAAGTTTGTTTAAGCTAAAGAAAAATGCAACAGAATTAACATTTAAATTTAAGCCTGCCTAAAAGCCACCCAAACTGGAATAACAGCTTTCCTCACAGAGGCAAGGCCTCCCCCTCCTGCAGGAAATCACACCTAAGTGATGATTATAGGGTGGGGAATAATTTGGTCTGCGGGGGGAAGGAGACAATGGGCATCTTCCAGCTAAAGGAAATGTGAGGTGTGAAGAGTCATAA
The DNA here is from genome assembly GCF_040938575.1 of Ambystoma mexicanum. Taxonomy (NCBI): domain Eukaryota; kingdom Metazoa; phylum Chordata; class Amphibia; order Caudata; family Ambystomatidae; genus Ambystoma; species Ambystoma mexicanum. The sequence continues at coordinate 720,938,468 of NC_090921.1, forward strand.
ATGGCCTCCAAGGAACAAACAGGGAGGAGATGCTCATGGGTCCAGGGAGAGACCGAAAGGGGTGGAGCTAAACAACCATTTGTTGCTTAATAAGGACAAAAGGCACATTTTAAAAAGACAGATAACTTACTATGTACACTTGTGCAAAATATAGAAATAACAGCATTGTTAATGTAATTTCTGTATGCACAGGTGAAAAGGCGCCAGAACTCTGTGACATGTTCTGGGAAGAAACGGCAGACATGTGATATTAGACGAACTGTATTTCTGATAGAAGTATGAAACTTTATATACGTATGCCCATGTTCAATGCTAAAATTTGTCGAAATTTGCTCCTAAATTGGACATTGTTGTTCCAGATGAAAAGGGCAAAATTCTGTGAAAAGCAGACACAAGATCCCACAGCGACGGGGCTTGGAGGAGTATCTGCTACACGAAATATGTAATCTGTATATATGATTGTTATAGAGGTTGCACATGTGAAAATATGTATTGTACCAAAAGTAGATTTTGTGTTCAAGAAGCTACGGGTGGACTCTAAGCCCCATAAACCCACACCATAAAGGTGTCACCCTGTTTCTCTCCTCCTATCAAGGCAAAGAGGAGACCTTGACCCTGTCAAAGGGGGGAGCTTAGGATAAACCAGCACACACACCCCCTTTATCATAAGCATAAATAGAGACAGCTGAGGACAGAAAAAGACAGACAGATTCACCCACAATCCGAATGCTGGCAGAGCACCCGGCTGCAGAACTATCCATCTTACTTGCTCCAGACTCCAGAAACTTGGCAAAACAGAAAGGCCCATTGCATAGCTGAACCATTTTCAGCTAGGCCTTAAATTTCCAGAAACAGAACCAACCCCAGAAACCTAAGGGGAGTGTCCAAATACAGCCTGGCTGTGCTGTACTGCTTGCCTGCTGAACTAATTATCATCAGAACCAAAAGATCCAATCCAGTCCTGTGCCGTGCTGTGACCAGAGCCATTGCAGATCTGATCCAGTCCTGTGCCGTGCTGGGAACAGACCCAGTCCAATCCGATGTGCCCAGCTGTCTATCCCAGAACCAGATTCCCTTCCCTGACCAGAAATCTTGATGGATCAGAATCCTGATGGTTTCGTGTAAAAACATATCTAGTGAGTATCTATAGATGGAACTGTGTCACTAGCATATGTACTGTCCATAGCCAATCCCTATCTTAAACCCATCCTATCTTGTCTTCAGAACATGATATTTTTAGGAGTATTTTTAGATTGTCAGAACTTTTCTTGCACTGAGTTTCTCTTATTTGTATGTAAAATCATACGTCATTATGTTGTGAGTAACTAAAGTGAACCCCAGAAAGAAATGGAGTATCCACCAAGTGAAGGGTTCCCTGGCTAGGAACTATGGAGATTCATGTGTGGCATTCTCTTTTTCTATATCAATAATCTAGTGTAAGAAATCCCATTTGTCTTTTAAATGTGCATTTCTGTTTTCCATTCCAGTGCCTATCAGAAAAAATATGACCTCCACTAAAACGTCCATAACTTCCTCAGTTATTAGGCTAGAAACAACTTTTCAACTTCTGCTTGTAGCTAACACCCACCACTTTAATTCACATCTAAAACCGCATCCAAAATCCATATGGTTCTCCCGTAATCGTGATTATCGCACACTGAAAAGTTTGGCACAAATTTCGTTTTAGGGAAATTCTGACACGTGTAAAACAGCTTTTGATTGCTTCCGACCTTAATTTTAAGATTTCATATTGTTTCTTAGTATCAAATCATTGCTAGTGTTTGTTTGCAACTATCCAAAGCGGTTTCCATAAGAATTTAAATAATTTCTGAAATTTAAACCCTATTTAGTGCTTTTACCCAATCCATTCTCAAGATAACTCTAAAACCATCCTGACAGCTTGACAATCAATTCTGTTTTTCTCTTGTGTTGCTGGGGGGAAATTGGGATTGATATTTTGTTTGAATTCTGCCATTCCTGAATACCTGCTCTCTCCTCTTATCTCTTTACATTGCCTCTTAGGGGGGGGGGGTTGAGGGGTGTGCAAGAGGAACTAGTAACCACACTGTTATTCAATCTGAACACACACAAAAGTATTATTTCTGTGCTGAATTGTTTTGCTCTCTATTACTCCTTGTGTATTAAAGAGATTATTTAGTGTTACTTCAACCCATTGGTGATCATTGTGTACCCATTAAAACATAGTGTGATTGAAATTGTAAATACATAAATAAATATTTTAACTTTGCAAACCAGCCTGATTCCTGGTTCAGTGTGACCGGGGGGGTTCCAGGAGCGGGGCGTGATATGAGTGGTACATCGTTCAGAATAAAATACCTTTTAGACAACAATAAATAAGGATTTCAGTTTTGCATTACATGCTAGGCGTTGACTTGAGTGTGTGCCGGATTGAAATCACTTATAGGTGATATCTTTGGTGCAGTTGGAATTGGGTGGGTTTGGGGATTCCATTTCTTGTAGTATTGAGAAGAGCTCCCGTCTGCTGGAGTTGTCTTTGGAGTTTCTGTCTTTGTAGGATAGCCTATTTGTATGCTTTTGTTGTGTCGATGAATTGGATTTTGTTCAGCTGATTAGGATTGTTTTTCCATGAAGTTTCTGCTGTGCGTTTCGAGATGCAGAGTTTGTTCAGATCTGGGTTAAACCAGCTGTTGATGTGTGCACAGGATTTGGCTTTATGAATGGTCAGTGAGGCTACTGTGTCCATGGCTAATGACAGTGTTTTTTTTTATAGTTGTTGTCTAAGGTGTTTGCGTCACTGGTAGGGTTGGTTTGCTCAATGAGCGGTTTAAAAAAGGGCAGGATATTCGCTTGGTTTGTTTTTCTGGAACTTTATGTCAGTGCAGCAGACAGCTCCGGAGGTTGATGTGGTGTGCTTGTGGTCTGGGTAACTGGAAGGTGACCATATTATGGCCCGATTAAGGGCAGGTGTGTTGGATAGGATTGTGATGACACAGTTCAGGTTGGCTAGCCAGTCTAGGATCAAGCCTTTATTATGGGTGGGGGTTGTAATACGTTGTGTGAAACCTGCGATAGCAAGTGGGTTGGCTAATGTGGAGGAGTTGGCATTGGTGTGATCATTAAACCCTAGATTTAAATCAACAAGATTATGACTTTACAGGTGGGCTTAGCATTAGCGGAGAGGACAGGTGCAATGTCATACTCGAAGGATTGAGAATGGGCTGGAGGCTGGTAGATCAGAAGGATAGTCACTGTGGCTTTGTGCAAAAATGTGAGTTTGATAGTTAGTATTTCTCCTGAGAGTATGCTATGGATGTAGCTTCTCTAATAATAAGGGAGTCTTTGGCTATGATGGCAACTCCCCCCCTCTTCCAGCGGCCCTGTCTTTGCGGAAGATGGAGTAGTGTTGGGGCAATGCTAGCGAGAGAGCTGGACCTGAGGGTTGGGTAGGCTGAAGTTGGCTCTGAGTCAGGTGGTGAGGTGTGGTGTAGGTGTTTTGTTGTTGTGAATCTGCGATACAGTGGTGGGCCTGGAAGAGTTAATTGCTTCAGATGGGCTTTGCGATGGTGAGGGGAGCTGGATGGTGGGATGTTCAGTGTTATCTGTAATGCCATGTTTAGGATAAGGTAAGCTAGTGTCAGAAGTGCTGATGAGCTCGGACAGATCATGGCTGAGGTGCCGTGTGGTGTGGTCGATTGTGTGTCTTGCGGGGTGAAATTGTGTAAGGTGACTGTGTTGGTGCATGGGAAGGGTGAGTTGTTGTGTTTGGGCCATTACGGGGTCTGTTAGGTCTGTCAAGAAAGGCAGAGGTGCCTATTCATGCCAGTACATGGGGCAGTTAGCATGTCAAGGGTGTGTGCCTGTTTATGGCTGGCAGACATTTTCACTTGCAGTTTCAGCAGTAGGTTAGAGCTGTGATCTGTAGAGTATGATTGTTTTCATTTGAGGAGCATGGCAACCCCATGGGTCAGAGTGGGCTGGTGGGGTCAGAGGGCATGACATACAGAGCGTGTCTTGATATTACTGCATGGAGATAGTGGTGGGAAGTGATGGCATTTTGAGTTTGGATTTCGGTCCCCCGGCTGGGTGGATCTTGATCCACTTGGTCTTGGTGAGGTTTAAGGCTTATGCGGATTTGTGCAGCTTGGCCTTGAGGTTGGCTTAAGTGGGTAGCTTTTTCGGCAGGGCGGGTCACAAGGTTACCATCGATTTGGCGGCTAGTTTTGGAAGGCCAGGAATAAGCAGATGTCGCTTCCCTTCCTGTTTGCGGTGTGCAAGCAGGTGTGTCAATGGTGCTGTCGGCACTGTGAGAAACCAGAGGGTGTCTCACTGATTAGTCCCTGAGGATCTGTCATCCAGGTGGCAAGAACACGGCTATCACTTTTGGATGCAGTTCCTGGGGTTTGACCAGTGCAGGATAATCACCTGGGTGTTGGGCCTTCGGGTAGTGGGAGTGGGACACCTGATGCTGAGATGTGATATCCCCCACTGTAACACCTTCACCCCATCCTACCCGGTAGGATATCTGGGAACTTTTCCACCCCCCTCCCTACATGAACACTTTCACACAGACAGCCCACTCGGGGAGAAAACAGACTCATACCCAAGCAATGCACCTGACATTCCCCACTACTATGGTCAGGCAAAGTCAGGCAATTACTTTTGACAACTCACACCTGACTTCTATTAAGCTTCCCCATACGGATAAAAGGCAGAGCACAAGAGCACACCCTGAGTGAGGCAAAGCACAAGGGGAGCAGTATTTTCAAGGCAGCAGCTGAGTCAGAGGAGAAATACAGGAGACCGAGGAGGGGGATTGAGGAGGGAAAGGCCCTTGACTCTTTCAGTGAAAAAGTGTTATTCACCAGAGGACTTTAAGGCAATTTGCATGAAGCAAGGAAATATGACTGAAGAATCCTGCTTTGTGTGTCAAAGATACCTTAGGCCCTCCTACTGGACTGACCACGTTGGGGAGAAGCAGCAGCTGTTGTCTTATCGTCCTTGCCTGCAGGATCAAAGAAATCAACACAGCCAGTGTGTTGGGGAAACTGATGCCAGATCGGACTGTGTTGAAGCGAAGGTTGCAAGCAGCAACATTGTATACAGAGAGATGACACTTGGCAAGTGTGATGAAAGATGCAAGAAAAGCTTAATTGCTGATGACTGTTTGACCTTTGATGAACATTTTTGCAGTAAAGCCCCAGACAACAGAGTGGTTCGGCACTGCAAAGGTGCTCAATCGAAAGTCTCTTGAGGGGGTTTAAGCCATGGAGAAGTGGCAGGAACCAAAGTAAAGTAAAGTAAAGTAGAGAGTAATTGTGAAGCAAGAGAATCACAGTGGTCATGCGAGGGTCTGTAGAAAAATCCTTTACACAATCAAAGTCTTCGATTCCATGAGAATAATGAAAAAGCAATAGTGTGTGGCCCAAGTCCGACTGAGAGAGACTAACGGCAAAAGTGTATAAAAGGGGGTCAGAGCCCGACTGAGGGACACCCTGTTGTGAACTGGAAAAAGGGGGTCCAACCGGGGGAACTGTGAACCCAAAGACTTGGTGAAGGATGAAATCTTGTGGAGAAGAGAACTGTGATATTTTGTTTGTTACTCCAAGGATTCTGTGAATAAGAGACTTTTGGAGGAAAGAGACTTAGGCACAGAAGGCCCAGATATTTGTATCCTGAACTGCATCCTCGTGCTGGTGCTAAGCTCGTGTGTGCCACTTTGCCCCGTGCTGAAAACGTGGGGAAGGGAAGCTTTTTATCCAGCTGTCCTGACATTTTCTTTTTTAACACTTTTTTCTTTTGCATACATCATTTTCCCACACCATTTGTATTTATAAGTAAGGATTGGCAATAGGTTTATTAGTAAAGGCCCTTTCTATTTTGACAAGACTCGACTAAGACTGTGTTATTTTTACTTTGTTGGTTGTAGCTCGCTCCCATACTTAGATTTAGGGTTAGCTAGGCATTCATCCAACCCATTGAAGTTCAATAAACACCCTCAAACTGTAATCACTTGTGATAAGATGGATTTCTGAACACTGACCTGGTAGGCAGAGTTTCAGCAGGCCAGCCAAGTTTCTGTGAAAAGGGTAACCTTCTGGACAAGCCTGACCAATCAAGGTAGCTATGGCGGCGGTCAAGACTAGGTCTCAGGAGGGGTGAGGGTGACTGAAAGACCTCAATGAGCACACAGAGTAAAGGACACTTACAAATCACTCCCAGTCAAGTGTGTGTATATATATATATATAATATTCCAAGGCCTTTGCAATTCAACACTCAGTAAGAAAATCACAGCAATACTATTAAATCAACACACTCCTATCTATACACATACATACAAGACCAATGGGGTCCAAAGGATGAATGCACCAAATGGGTCCACAACCTAAACAGGGAAGGAAGCAGGCAGTGCACATAATCTTTAGGCCCCTCTGTATCAAACACCATCCTAACTGAAAGGCAGTCCAATCCCTAAAATGAGAGGAGCCTAATGCTCAAATGTACTTGCGAAGCTGGCGCACGCAGAATATCAAATGGGCAAATCAGGCTCTTTTGTAGGCGCTGTAGCAGCTCAGGAAGGTAGGTGAGATGATGCAGAATAGGTTCCCACTATTCGAGGAGGGCCTACACTTGAGGGCAGCAGAGTCGATTGCAAGAGTTGGGAATAGTTTGCTAGTTCGCACCAGCAGTGGAAAGGAGAAGGCCCTTAGGTGCCACTCGTGCGTAAAATTGGATGGATGCGCTAGGGGCCACCAGTTAAGGTTGTGATTACTCACCGACACCCAGCGCACTCCAGCCCAAACTTCGGCAGTCGAGTCCATTTCAGTTGCAGGTTCAAATGTGGCAATCTCTGCGTCCTTTAGCGACGAAGATACCGTGTTGATTCCCCAACAGGACAGTGGTGATTTCTCCGCTCCTGGTGGATGGATCAGGCCAGTTCCACTGTAGCAGGCTTCAGGGCACAGGGCACAGAGGACCACAGCTGCAGTGAACTTGCAAAGTTCGTCAGCATGGCTGGGTGCACTCACTTTACTCCAGACCTGGGAATGCCAAGTGTTCAAAAATCGGTGTTATAGTGCCGTGAACACAGAGCTAGCGATGTGCCAAGTTTCAAGGGCCTCCTTGAAACGGTGGGGGTATCAGGGGAAAAATGTGTGCGCAAGCTGGTCAGTCCAATGGTTGGCCCTCGGACACTTCCGACAAGACTTACTTGCAGGTTAAGATGAAGGTGCCCGAGAATAGTTGGTCCCACTATTCTAATGGATCGAAGCGTCTTCGCAGAACTTCTAGGACAACCAGATGCAGAGGGGTCCAGCGGACTCAGGGTGCCAAACCTTCCAGCGGGTCACCAGCAGTTCCTAGACTCGGCTTCTTAGTTTCATGATACTTGGATCTATCCTTTGTTCAGTGAGAACTTCAGATATCGACATGGTATGGGTGTTTGGGGCCTTCTCTTATTCAGAATCTTCTTCACGCCAAAATAAAGAAGAGGACCCAATTGGAGGTCTGCTCACATACAGGCATATCATACGTGGACCAATCATGGACCACGGTGGTCCCATGCATTCACAGCACCCCAGAATCAGACGGTCCAGCCTACATCCTGGGGGCACGCACTCAAGGCATGCAGAAGACCGCAAAAGCTTGGCGCTTCACTGAAAATGCACGCCCAAATAAGGACTGACCCAGGTCGGCTCGACCTGGGTAAGGTGAAGCTGCAAGATGGCCAAAGGACAGGACAAAGAACCTTGTAGCCTGGCCATTTTGGAGCCAGCCCACCTAACCGTGCCAAAAGTGGTAATTGCGATTTACCTGGCAAGAAAGGGTTAAAAATATGCAAAATGATAAGCTGCCACCAGCCCTGTCCAAGGTACATCAGCACTTCTCCTAAAAAATCCTTCGAGAGTATCTAGGGCCTTTGGAAATGACTAGACCCATGTGCACTGTACTGTAAGGTACATTGTATACATTTGTTACATGTTGCAGAAAAGATGCAACATGGACAAGGACTAAGGGAAACCAAGTCTCCCAGGACTGACTGACTTTAAGGGCATGTCAGTTTCCCCATAAAAAGGTGAGTGTAAGGCCCAAAGGAGTGCAGCAGAAGGCTGGGCTCCTTTGGTAAAATCAGACTATGGTGACAAAGCAAAAAGTTGGGGGTACACAACTGGAAGGAAAACTACACATGAAATGGATCAGCATAAAGGAGAGGATACAATGCCTTTGGCTCCCCTTTCACATCCTGAAGATAAAACCATACATACGGAGGAGAAGGGATGTTATCATTTAAAGTAATGAAAAGCAGTGGCAGGGCATGTTCATCCAATTTATGTGCCTCTCGCTTATTGCAGCGAGGATAGTGCGTAAGAGAGGAAAAGCAGAAATTGCAAATATACATTGACGCACAATGGGCCTCATTACGAGTTTGGAGGTAATCATGGCGCTAATAGCGCCATGAATACCTCCAAACTCATACCGACTCCGCCCTGGTGAATGGAGCTATTACCGGCCCATTCCAAGGTTGGAGGGAGCAGTAATTCCCCATTCACCAGGGCCCTTCCCCATTCCCATTTGAGCCCCGATAGGGCTCAATGGGAATGGGGAAGGCGCTAATAATGGTACCGTAAATTACGGTACCATTATTAGCACTAAAGTTCCTTTGTGGGTCCTTCCTTAACGCCTGCTAAAAGCAGGCGTTAAGGAAGGACCCGCAAAGGGAACTCGTAGTAGGGCGGTAAGGGATTACCGGCACCGGTGCCCTTACCGGTGCCATAATCCCTTACGGCCCACCTCGTAATGAGGCCCAATGAAAGTAAACAGCATGATGAGAGGGAGGACTGTTACGCTTACCTTGCCTCTGTGAGAGCGCCAGGAGCCTCGGGACCGGTGTTGCAGCAGGGCGTGGTCTGTGTTGCCTGTGTGACTGGCTGCACTTAGTCTAGGGGAACAAGTGTTAATTCCTGCACCTTGCACTCCTCCCTACCTCCCTCGATCCTCCCCTGGTTTTGAGTCCTTCTGGGGTCCTACTCACCTGTTTATTAGACCTGGTGGGCTCTCCGTCCTGCTACCATGAGCAGGGACGCCAACTTGTGCAGTAATAGTGTGCTTCTGTTGCTTCACCAAAGCCTAAGCCCAGACCGGCTACGGCTTGGTTGCACTGCAAAATGTTCCTTAAAGGTAAGTGCAGGTAACTTCTGTTTCAAAATAGAGTGTCATTCAGCTAGTGTTGCTACGCTGCATATGTTCCTTCCAGGTAATGCATGTAGGTTCTGTTCAACGTAGAGTGTTTTTCGGCTAGTGTTACTACGCTACATATGCTCCTTCCAGGTATGTACGGTAACTGAGTTGCTGTAGTAGCTGAGTGGCTGTAGTGCTCAAAGTGACACTTTCTTGAGCGGTCTGGCGCGCATGCAAAAACTGTCTTTGCCCCAGCCATGAGGGTGTGCTGACTGCTGTTTGCAGACTTTCTCAGTGTTTCCAGTGAGTTATAGGCACATGCAGGAATGATTTGTGTGCTGTGCTAGACTCCGATGGGGGCTGGGTTCAGTGCTCGTATGGATGTCTGCTAATCTTGCTGTTCCTCTTTTTCAGGTGGAGAGCTAGTAAGCGTTATGCTGCCAACCAAGGCAGAATAACTCAAAGCATGGATTCCTGTCTGGGTGTGGCTTATATAGCCAGCCGCTCCCAATAACAGGACAGCAACCGACACTTAGGCTCTATGGCTCACCTAACAGCCATCATGGGAGAACTGGGAAGTCTGCAGCCTCCAGATAAACACCACTTGCGCCAAGCATACAGCCAACCTATTCTGGCACCATGGATAGAAGAATGACCAGGCAGCCCTAGGATGCAACATGAGGAGGTGTGTGTTTGCAAGGAGCATAGTATGAGGGTGTGTGTGTATGCGAGGAAGCATTGGTCATGACAAGGCCAGGCAAGCTAGAGAGATGGAGATAGAGGAAGAAGCAAGAAAACAGAAAAAAATGAAGGACAAAGCACAGGCAATAACAATAACATTGAATGAATAGATGGGATGACAAATATTGCTTAAACTAGATGATAAGGGCATTGATGGGGTAGGAGAAATAGAGGAAAGACAAGAGCAGGAAAAGAAAGAGACGGAAAAGAAAGTGCATACTAAGAAGATAGGAATAAAGAATGCAAGTGAAGATCAAAGGCAAGGAAAGAAAAGGAGAGATAAGATAAGATAAGATAAGAAACAAGAGGAGATAGAAGCCCATAGAATGAAAGTAAATAGGTAAGAGGAAGATGAATTGCGGGAGATGAGGTGAAGAGAAGAAGAAATGAACAGGAGTAGGGGATTAAAAGATGATGAGATATGATGATGTAGAATATCTATGTCATAAGAGCATAGTGCTGATTGATCCACAAAAAGTATTGGAGGAAGAGCGAGAGGGTAACAACATCCCTGCAGGAAGCTGCAAGGAATGCTGAATTCAGCATGGGCTGATGAGCAGGCTACATAAGCTATAGTGCAAAGACCTGGGAATTTATACAGCAAATTAGGGATAGAGATGGGTATAGAACCCAGGAGAACATAGAATGATCTCTATCACAGTTCCTATGCAACTCTGCATATTTCTGTGCTCAGAATTGTGTTCTGTGGCTTTGTCTTCAGTGTCATGCTGTGCCTTGGCAGTCCTGCCATGGTGTTTGCTCTGTCTGTTGCTGGCTCTGGTTCCACTGACCCTCCCCACTGGGGTCTAGCTGGTGGGTTCTGTCCTGGGTTGTGTGTCATTGACTGACCCTCAAGCTCATCTGTTGTGTTCATGCCCTGTTGTGGTGGCTTGCCTTTGGCTCAGCGCAGTGTTTGCTTTGCCGGATGGTGCTCTCTGCTTGACCTATGGCTTGTGCAGTTCCTGTTGCTTGCCAGCTCTCCTGGCGTACTGCAGTGTCAGTATACCTGTGTGCATGTGCGAAACAGCAAAAATGGGCACATGCGTTGTGTCTCACCGCCATGTCACACACTCCTTGCCCATGGCACAAGCAGTCTCAAACTTAATGCCAAAAACCAGTATGCCTATCTTGCTTCAGGCACTACCACAGCTACAAGCTACAAACCCAAATCCCTGAGGACTGGCAAAGGCAATTGCGTCAGGAGTTTCACTAGTCCAACAAGAGCCAAGTCCCAGGGAGACACCCCAGGCCCACCAAAACCTGCAGTATATCATTCACCTCACCCTTCTGCCAAAAAGTGATAATGCCATGCGTGAGTGAAGGGGCGATGAAGCCTGTCATGCACACCATGGTATGTGAAGTACTTCAGTCGGTTAACCTGCATATGAGTCACACCTCTGGATAATGCAGGATGTTGGATTGTTGGTGGAACATGTCCTGCTATTTTTTCACACCTTAGTGTTAACAAGGTGTCCCTCCTCCAGCATACCCTCACCCAGTCAGCCACCTCCTGGATAGATACATCGTTTAATCACTTTGTTACAAGCTGAAAAAAGGAATGTCTCAATTGTGTTCTGCATACTTATATAATGGCAGCATATTACACAATCACTTTATGCTAATATAAACCTTATATTTTGATAGGCTTTGATTTGCCAATTTACTTAAAGGTCACTTCTTTTCTATTCGACATTAAACACTTCCTGAGACACATGATTTTTATGTGACACAGCATGACCTGCTGTTTCCAAATTTTTTAGATCACAAGACATATGTTGCAACTTTAAATCTGGACAGAACAGGTTTTGCAAAGGACACATGCTTCAGACAATTGCCAAGGTCACAGATTAAGCTGTCTAATTCCTAATTGGCTAATCCACCTTTTTTATCTATTTCGTACTGTATGCCAGTTTCGTTTTGTGAGAAACACAGTGAAAATCATATATTCCGCTATTTGAATCTGCTATATCACTGCACCTTGGCCTCTGTCCAGGCACTCCCTTCTTGAGTCTGCACACAGTACTTTTGAGTTTTCATGAGAGTTAAGGCCTGCAGTTTATTTGTAATACATAATGTGGCATTCGTTTAGAAAAGAATGGATCCTCTTGTCATTGTTATGGGCCTTATTCTGATATATCATTCTAATGTGTACTGAATGTGAATAATATTTCTTATGTCAGGGAACTATATTCTGTGTTATATATGTTGTCTTAAATACATGCTTGCTGTGCCATCTATGTTCTAATGTACCTGCCTATAATAAGGGCAGCCTGGCTGCCTCAATGGACAATGATCCTGACTTTTACAATGTTTAACAGGAGAGAGGGGTATTGGTCCTGGATGCCATATTCACCTGTCTGTCACCAGAGGGAGAGAGAGAGTCTACTCTTCATTAGCCAACCAGATGCTGGTTGGCATAGATGAATGCAATGTGGCATGCATAGATGTCAGGGCTGTCTCCAGTGCCACATGAAAGGACTTCACATAACATCTCAAGGAATTCCAGCAATTTCAGAGAATCAACTGGATCACCAAGACCAGTAGTTGTCAGATAGAACAGAGTTCTGAAACATACAGAGGCCAACACCACAAAGTTGGTCAGATACACAGGCACTTCCCTCTCATGGCTATTTGTTTAGGTCTGCCTCTCAACTCAACCTAAGTCTGTGCTACTATAACTATACCTTTCTCAGTTTCCCTCTGACTTCATCTAATTGTGAGAGACAGAGAGGAGACAAGGATAGAGGTGGTGGCGGTGGTGTACGGGATACTGAGCAGTAAAAAGTCATTGATGGAAGAGCTGCAAGAGGCAGTTCAGAGAGCAGGTGACAGGTTGTTTGAGAGTAGCGGGGGCGCCTGGGACTAGTGATAGAAATATCTGTGCAAGAGTTTTGATGGTTAAAGAGAGAGAGAATGTATGTTAAATAGAGAAAGGAGCTGGGACAAGGTGAAGAAGCAGATGGGGAAATACAGTGAAGAATGAGAACAGAGGAGGGTGAATAGAGAGGACCTTGATCAGAGAGAAGGATGTGTGGAGTGACGAGGTTGGGAATAGAGAAATAAATAAAATGACAATGAAGAGAGGTAGAAGACTAAATAGAGATAGAGGAAGTGGTGACCAGGTGAGTGAGGGCTGCCTGGGAGACTAGAAGGAGGAGATGGGACAGAAATAACTGAACTGGGTGAAGGGAATGCCCAGGGTACTGGATGGTCAAGTGCCTCTGTTTTTGTAGGTTGGCGTTTTCAGAAACACCCAGTGCAGTCTAGGAATAGTCTCACCTCAGTGAACACCCAGTGAAGTCTAGGAATGGTCTCACCACAGCGTGGGTCTACAGTGAACCTGATTCCCCATTTTCTTTCACTCGGGTTAGCCTGATAGTTGACATTGGTGAAACAAGTAATAGAAGAATTTCCCTGAGGAAGACCTTTGAAAGGTAGAAACGTGTTGGCTGGCTGTGGAAAACGTGTACAATACAACAGAAACGGTCTAACTGTCTAATCAAGAGTAACAGCTCTGTGCTTATTAGAGCAAAGAGAATGTTATGCGGTAGTGGTGCAGGTGGCCAGTTAGGCTATTATATAATCTGCTTTTTTTTTTAAAGACTTTGGGTCTGAGCCTTTTGCTAAAGTAGGCATTTGCTTACTCACCAGTGTCTAGTGGATGGTACAGTTGTTTCAGACATAACATTATACCTGTAAATAATGAAGGTGTGGTAGATAGCTTAACTGGGCTTCAGCCCCAAAACAGTCCAAGATGTTATAAAAATTGCCAAAGTGTGTTGCCTTGCCTGCCTATCTCTGTTTCTGGCTCAGTGCTCCACATACCACCACCCCCACTTCATTTGTCATTTTCTCAGCCGCCCCAACGTGAGCCTGCGTCCTCCATACCAGCATAGTAGGTGAGAGCAATAGTACACCTAACTTTAAAAAATTCAGGGACATCATCGTACAGAGTAAGTGTGGTGAACTCCTGATTTAAGGGCTTACCTAAGACAAGGGGCCGTCTGGCACTTAGCAATTCCAAATCGAGCTGCTGGGCCAACCTGCACATTGTTCTTCAAGGTCATTACGTGAGCTGCAATTACATCAGGTAATGATACATCGTGTTATTGCAATGCTTTGAAGCAGGCATAGGTGTGTGTTTAGGTCCTGAAGGCAATGCAGATGAGACACACATTGGGTGATTTTTTTAGGACAGTCAAGAGTACTCTTGCCGCAGAGCATTATATTGTAGGCCTGAGGCATACTTGCATTTCTCTCCCGCATCCCCAAATCGTCTGCCCACTCCCTCCCGTTCAGTGTAGGTGAGGCAATGCAGTACATGACTTGGGAAGGCAGCGATGGCAATCGTTCTGGGTAAGGGCAGCAAGTTCAGAAGTGAAATGCTTGCCTTAGACCAGGTGCCAGCCAGCAGTTAGCAATTTTAAATGCAGCAGCAGGGCCAACTGTGCCTTTTAATGTTCGCATGTTAATAAATTGTCTACCCTTAAATTGGGCAATATTAAAAATTGTTAAATTTGAGATGGAATCAACTTCCCACCCAACAACTGCACTTGTCCGTAAATTGCCACCGGGTACCACAGTATAGTGGAATTAGCGGGATATTAGCAATCACCACACTATATGAGCTGTGGACATGGGCATGGGCGCTACCCGTATGAGTGGGAAGGGAAGACTGGGGTGGGGGGGCAGATGTGAAAGGGGCCTCGAAGGCCGGACGAACCAAGATCTAGACAGAGGCACAGGGGCACTCCCAAACCCCAGCTGGGGAAATTACAGAAGCCCAGCGTCTCAATTCAGGATAATGATGCCAACTGACCAATTGCACTAACAATTTCCTCCCCTCTGCATTCACCTCTCAAACTCCAAACCAAACACAACCACAAACCTACAGCACAACAAACCACTAAACCTTCACTACATTGCAACAACAAAACAAAAAACTCAGATAGACCCGCACAACAGTACACGACAAAGGCCGCAAAACACCCCAGGCCCAGCCAACGGACCAAACCGGGCTGAGGCCGCCAACAGCACATCACTGCCCTCTCGCACTTCTCCAGCTACTTCCCACTAACCACCCTTCCCTTCCTGTTTCAGAGCCGCCAGAGCACCAGGGGACCACTCTGGTGGTGATAGTGCACGCTACAAATGTCCTTTAACATTAACATTAAACAGCGAATATAGAATCGGTTTGCTTAGACTGGTAGGCAAGGCTTGTAAGCCAAAAGCAATCTGTTTTTTTTTTTCTCGGAAAGTCTACAGTTCTCTTGCTCGACGCTCTGTTCACCCTATTGCTGGACTGAAAGTCACGTGTATTTGTCCCCAGCAAGGACCACATTGTGCCTGCCTGCTCCCTCCTATGCATAGTATCTGAGACACGTGCTTCAGACACGGGGCCAGTCGGCCCTTTGTCACTTCAAATCCCTGTGCCTCTTACTATTGCAAGGTAAATAAACTGAGTCCCCTTAAATTGGATAACGACAACACTTGATATTGCAGTCGTCACAAGGAGGTGGAATCTGGCATGTGTCTGTGGTTGGGTCGCAGGCGAAGTAGGTGAGACAAATGCCACATGTGATTTTCTTGGAAAGACTATACAACACTTGCACTACGTGTAGAGCACTACATTGTTGACCTGAAGCACACGTGTGTAACCCCCCCCTTAAAAAAAATGGTGTTTGTAATTAGACTATGTGTATGTGAATGGAAGTGATCACCAAGCATCCATGTTTTTTACATAGTACATCCCAGGCTCCCCTGGGCTTCACCGACATAGACTGCCCTTGCAGTGCATGAGCTGTGCAAGGGACTTTTAAAATGTAAACAATAGAGTATGGGGTGCTATTACGGTAGTTTGCCCAGGGCCTCCTGTCTGGTGGTTTGTGCCACCAGTGATCTACTGGCTGATGGTGCCGCATCATCCCTCCTTCATAATGGTTGTTTCCACAACTGACTGGTCCCTCTCATCTCAATGCCAGGATTGCAGCATCTCGTGAACGCTATCGACAGGCCTGCACATCCCCATCCTCGTCCTATGTTCTCCAACTACATTACAACTTCCACTTGGTCGTTTCCTGATCGGGCCACTCCTGGACCATTTTTTCAGGGATTACTATTCCAGATCTGAGAAACTGTTATACATTAGCAACACACCTGGTCAAAGGCCTCTGCCAATTAAATTAGTGGGTTCAAAACATTCTTGAGGCCCTCATGCAACCAAACACTGTAATAACATCATATAAATAGTATCCCTTTAAAATGTCTCACGCGGATTTCCATATTATATCTTCTTCATGACAGTCACTCACTTCCCCTCCTGCCCCCCCTTTGTTTCTCATTCTTCACCTTCTTTACCATGCTCCTATCTTGTCCTTTTTCTTCACTTTCCTTTCTTTTCTTTCTTTCTTTCTTTCTTTCTTTCTTTCTTTCTTTCTTTCTTTCTTTCTTTCTTTCTTTCTTTCTTTCTTTCTTTCTTTCTCTTTCTCTCTTTCTTTCTTTCTTTCTTTCTTCAGATTATGGTCTAGCTATCCCGGCCGAGGGCCTAATAACCATTTTTTTCAAGACAATCTCAGCACTTTGAGATGTCTACAGTCAGGGTTTGGCTCAGTATAAAGCTGTTTAATATAACACAACATAACATAACACAATACAATACAACATAAAATAATATCACATGTCAGGCTTTACCTGACATACAATGACAGTACTTGGGCGATTGAGCCTCTTGGCATGTGATCACAGCACTTGGGCCTGTGAGGCTGTAGCTTGTATAACATTACTATGCTTGGCATATGCTGTTTAGCCTGGTAAAGGATGTCACTATATGGATAAATGACAATACATTTATTCTAGTATAGCAGTATTTATTGTATTATGACTATACCTGGCATATGAGGCTTTACCAGATACAGGCGGACAGTAACCGGCCATATGAAGTTGTACTGGCATTTGAAAGGGGTGCTCCTGTTCTATTATGGATCGGCTGGGTGTGCCCTTGGCATAGCCTAACTGCACCCATTGCATACTGTGAAAGCACCATACATCATTTATGGTTGATTACTAAAAGGGTGTTGGTTGCCTTAGTACTAGCTTAAAAAAAAAAAAAAATTAAAGATACACATTGAGGGTTTTTGTTTTACTTAGGTGACATCACTTCGGGTGATGTCATCAGCACCAAAGACCATGTGATGTAAATTCCTGTGATGTCATCAGGTACAGGATGTGCCATCCACACCTCTGGCATTTTATTGTGTTAATATCCTTGTTTGGAGGTTTCCGTGGCTGCAGGAAGGGATGGGAAGCATTGTGACAAGGAAAGAAAGCAGACCAGGGGGAGAAATGCTGAAATTGTCTTACAATCCACAAATCAACAACATTGCAACTCAAATTTGAGGTACTTTAGCTCTTCCTAGGTACTAATCCCTGCCAAGACAATAAAAAGGGCGGTTCCCAGGCATACAAGAATAGAGATGTGTTTCAGCCTAGGGGTCCCCAGAACTTGAAGAAAAGATTTAATACATAGAAAGCCACCAGAGAATTTCATCAGTGGAATATAGGTTTGGTGATCAGGTTTGTTTTAGCACTATGTACCATCGTGAGGCCAGGTTTATCCTCAGCTGTGCCCAAGTTTGTCTTTATTTTACGTTTTGAATTTTTGCTCACATGCTGGCATTACTGTGTTATTCAGATTGTGTACTGTGCCAGTCACCAAGGTAGTGGTGAGAGAGGGCAGTGGTTTTCCCAACTTATCATCCAGGGCCTGCATTTCATGCAGGTGCTTCACCTTGTTGTGTGAGCCGCACGTGCCCTTTTGGTGCTGCAGGTCACAGATGTACAATGACCTTTCATCCTGAAAGTCACATTCCTCTCCTGCTTAACGGCTGCAATTACAAAAATAACAGATTTCATTATTACTGAAGTTAAGAAATTGTGACCGTTTTTTATCACAATGAGCTCATGGTAAGCAGAGCTATACTGCAATACAGTATTTAATTTGGAAGTACCTGCACTGCCCCCTGGCCTCCGCGCACTTAGGGGCTGTATCTGTGACCCTACAGAACCCCCCCAACCCCCCACCGGCCCCCTTGCACGTCCCTAGCTGGCTCCCCCGGCTGCACATACCCAGAGCATTGCTGCCCTGACCGCACTTCCCTTCTCCCTTCACCCCAGGCACCCCCCACCCCCTCCGCACTTGCATTATCTGAATGACAGAGGCCTAATAAGGTCGTTGTTTCGTCCTCCCCGTGTCCCCCTACCTTGTCTTGTCGCGCCTAGAAACACTTGTGTACAGGCGCGCTATAAATGTCTCATCATTTCATAACATACCATTTCCTTTCAGTCTGAAAAAGTTTGGGAAAGATATGTGCTTGTGATGGGAAAACCATTCCATTCTGGAAGATGTTGCTGCCATAGTTTGTAGCACCTTGTGTGAAATGGCTGACAGGAGTTGCATTCTTCTTGATGAATTTCTGGCTGTGGAACTCTGTTCAGCCCAACGCTTGTAGAATGGTTCCTTGGGAAGAGTGTAAATGGCAATTGTCCAGCTTTGTCTGAGGACGATGACCCACACCCTACCAGTGGAGTAGCGTTGCTGAAAATGTTAGGTGCCACAGGACATCTAAATGAAAAGGACCCCTGTCAAATGAGTGGGACACAATGGAGCCACAGAAGTTAGGGGTGGGGGGACACACACCCTTGCCCACCACCATATTTGCGCTCATGCACCCTACTGCAGACCACGGTGACTCTGAATGAAACATAAGACTCCCTGTAGTTGGGAATCCCGAGTAGGAAAGAGCAGATTCCTGCTAGAGTAGCTGTGAGTGGATGAGATGTCTGCCGGATGCTCTGCTCACATTCGCACAATGCACTCTTCACTGGGAATGGTTTAATCCAGTGAGAGCAGCTTTGAGCTGATCACTTCTGCATCATTGGAAATAGGGAACATCACTTCCTTCAGTGCTGGACTACCATCACCCTAACTTCAGAGGAGACAACATGGGCTGAACACTCTCTTGAGTCCAGCCCAATCCCACCCATAGACCCGTTATCTCACCTACGGGAAGCCTTCTTAGGGGTGGACTGGACCATAGGGAACTCTGGAAATTTCCCTGTAGGCCTCTGCACCTTGTGTGGTAAAATATTTTATTTTCAAATGTTCTTATAGCAAAAGGTTTGGGCTTGCTGAAAATGTGTAATACAGGGCCAGTTTGAACTCTTTTGGTTCCCAGTCCACCCCTGGCCGCCTTCCTGATATTGAAATGGCTGTGTACCTGCTCTGGAGCCGGAATGTTATCCTGTGGCATACCCTTAAAGCTTGTGCCATGGGGATGCGCACCTGGTCTAGCCAGTCCCTTCTATGGACAGCTGTCACCTTGCCTAGTAGTTCACTTGAACTTGAGATGTGTTTGCACCTGCTCTGAAAAAGAAGGACTGCCTTGCAGCATGGCCTTGATGTGTAATTCTGAAGGGCTCACTTCAAGTACTGGGACTCATTGAATGTCCCCCTTTACGCGACAGCCTATGCTGCGGAGAACCTAGCCGTACGCGCTTGTTTATATGGGGTGACTAGTTGTAGCTCCTTTAAGAAGCGTGTCCCTCACCCTTCCTGTGTCCCAACACGTGACTTTGCCAACCTTAGCCACATGGAACGCTATCACTGTGGTGATCACTAGCCCTGCTGCCTGTACTCAGCCTCTCCTGGTGAAGATACGATGTTGCATATCACAAGGCTCTGTCGCAGAGCACCTAACCCTTGCTCTGTGGAAGACGTTCTCAAGTGCTACTGTTTGAGCAGAAGGCAGGGGCAATATGCTCCAGTGCTTTGTATTTTAAAATTCGTGTTGCTGTTGTTTTGTTTGCAACGGTTACAAGTGTTCGATTCCAATATCGTGTATCATACATAGTTCTCATAAACTATACATGTGTGATATTTTGTTAAGAATAAATGGTAGCATTTGTACAATAGCCTGCTAAGATACTAATTTGAGATTTCATGTTTGTGCTCTGCGTTAAGCTCTGAAAAGTGATGGATGGAAGGTTCTGAATAAAACATACCCTCTGGCATTGTGCTTGGCAGTCCTCCAAGCCATCATTTGTCTCCTGCCATGCCTTTTACAGAAGGGCTAAGACAAGAAGGAAAAAGTCACTCAGAGTGGATCGGGAATGGTAGACGTGGCTCATAACCTTGCAGTGGCTGGAGAGCCACTATGCACATCATTGATGACATCCAATGAGGTAAAAACCTATCTGTGGTTGCCTGTGGTCCTCTGCCAAAGGGATATGACCTAGCAGTCCTGAACTGCCCCTTCCTTGATTTGCATATAGTCTTTCTCCTTGTGTAATGGTTTGGCAGGTTAAAAAGCAATGGCATAGAGGGATGATTCTCAGGGCAATGGCAGAAGTTACAATGGGGGTCATTACGACCCTGGCGCTAAGGGGTTAACGGCGCCATGAAAGGCTGCGGCGCCGTTAACTCCTTAGCGCCTAATTACGAGGTCCCTTTGCGGAACCTGACCTGAACGGCTGGTCTGGACCAGTCATTAAAGTAGGGACCCGCAAAGGGACCTTCGAGGTAATTACGGTACCGCAATTTGCGGTACCGTAATTACCGCCTTCCCCAGTCCCATAGAGCCCTATGGGGCAAAAATGTGAATGGGGAAGGGCCAATGTGCAATGGGGAATTACTGCCCCGCCAACCTTGGAGTGGGGTGGTAATTCCCCATTGAACATTGGCGGACTCATTACAACACCGACAGCAACTATGGTGCTAATAGCGCCATGGGTTACCGCCAGTGTTGTAATGAGGGCCAATGTATTCAAAACTTTCCAGCTATCACTCTTCAGTTATGCCAAAGTCACCGCAAATGGGAAAGGTATGCACAGATATTGATCCACACCTTGCTGCCCCTGGAGACCCACTCTATACCTCACTGGTGCCCAATGAGGGTGAAACATATTGGGATTGCTTGTGATCTGGTGCAGGGCGAATGCAATCTAGCAGTTTGGGCTGCTCTGCTAGATCACATCCCTTCTGGCACCTAATTTGCATAGAGTCCTTCTCCTTCTATAATGGCATGGCAGGATGAAAAATCATGGCCTGGCGGTCTCCAAGACCATCCAGAGTTTACAATTCTCTCAAAAGTGCACAGCATATATAATGTACATACTCTAAATGTACATTGATTCTGAGCATGTGTAATGTACTTATTTTAAATGTACACATACATTTTGTATATAAGCTGTACATTAATTCTGAGCATGTGTCATAATAGCATAACAACACGTAGCATAAGTGAATGTATCATAAGTGTGTGTTGTAAGAGCATGCATGATAAGAGTGTGTGCCATAGGATCATGTGTCACCGAAGTTTGAACCACCCACCCCAAGTTACCCTTGGTTGGTTGTGTCTTCCTTTCCTCACTACACTTGGTTGCGCTGGCATATGTAGGGGAAATATTTATGCCACTTAAATGAAAAAATCCACCCTAGCCACTGGGTATGTATATAAATATACATTGAAGTCAGGTTTCAATATGTATAAGAGGTGTGTATGAGTTTTACAATTGGTGCAATTGATACATGTATGCAATATAGCCAGAAAACTGACAAGAGTCAGTTCTGACTTTTGTGTGAGTTGGCATATATTTATTGATATATATTAGTGTACATGCACAAAATGTACGACTCCCACATGCACCTATAACTATTAAAGCTAACATTAAAAGGCATATTACCCAAATTGTTCAAACACAATTGTTCGATGAACAACTGACCTAATTTCAAGAGTCCGAATTGACCTTTTCACAATTGACCAAATATATATATATATATATATTGGTTTGGTTATATATATATATATATATATATTCAGTGAAAAAACTTTCTTAAAGGGACGTTATGGTTAAGTTGCGCTACTAAATACCTATGAAATTCAGTGAAAAAACTTTGTCAAAGGGACGTTATGGTTCCAAGTAAAACCGAAAAACCCTTGAAATTCGCCAGTTATGGTAAGCTAAGCAATCATAACTCGCACCACCACCGTGCACTGCTAAGACTAACACCCAGGACATCAAAGATGACATCACAAAGGTCATTGATGACATCACTGATGTCATCACATGTCTGGCTCACTCTTTTTTCTTTTACTGACATATCTAGGCCACATGGTTTTCTTCAGTAACAGTCAGAAACTAAACATTTTATTTTATTTGTAGATGTATCCTTCAAGTAGGTTCTTACAGTACTTCCCTTAGAGTCTAGTCACATCATATGAAACATATACATAGGGGAAGACACAAACTTGAAAGACAGCAATCCTTTTTGTGCATAAAGATAATCAATAGACTTATCAGCACTTTCTGATAGTTCTGTTGTTTTTTTTATGGCTGTGCTTTCCCTGTATATGGTCATATTTGTATACATTGTACTCACACTACTTTCCTTAGGGTCCAATCACAAGTGATACATATACATAGGGTAAATAGCAGCTTTGAAACAGCAATCATTTATTTGCATAAAAATAATCAGTTAGGTTATGAATTGTTTCTGCTACTACTTGTGCTTTTTTGCTAACTTCACTTTCCCTGTATATACCCATATTGGTATGTGTTCTTGTCTCTTTGTGTTTTGTCTATAGTAAAGCAATTATGTAATACGTGGGTTTTATTAGCTACTTATTACATATTTCACAGTACACAAAAATCTATTAAGAAAACAATTATCATTTCGTTATTCAACATATTAACATTACGAATATTATACCTTCATCTTGTACGCTGCACACAATGCTATGTTTCTGCATGAGTAGCTTAGTATACTAGATAGAACCCCATAATAGAAAGCTATTTATATCAATGCATCGTTCAATGCACTAATTAGGGTATGATATTTATTGCAATGATCCTTGACACTTTTTTCGCAACATTTTAATAAGAATCCCTTGTACACATATTTCATGAAAAGTACATACACATGTGATGTCATCAGTGATGTCATCAATGACATTTGTGATGTCATCTTTGATGCACTTGGTGTTAGTCTTATCAGTGCACAGTGGTGGCACGAGTTATGGTTGCTTAGCTTACCATAACTGGCGAATTTCAAGGGTTTTTCGGTTTTACTTGGAACCATAACGTCCCTTTGACAAAGTTTTTTCACTGAATTTCATAGGTTTTTAGTAGCGCAACTTAACCATAACGTCCCTTTAACAAAGTTTTTTCATTGAATTTCATAGGTTTTTAGTAGTGCAACTTAACAATAATGACTTTCACTTTATATACATATCATATGGAACTGACAGAATCTCTTCTACTGTACTTGATGTCCGCAAACTCATTTAATGTTCGCGGACATGTTCGAAGAACAGTACCACTACCTAAAAAACTCTGGGGGGTATGTTTGATTGTTATATCATAACATAGGAACATTTAACAAATTCAAAACAAAGCACACAAACACATTATATGTACTAATACATAAGAAATGTAACCCATATATACAACACACTAACCATTCATTTAAATGCACTATGTTCTAAAATGGAATATACCACAAGAAAATAAATTGGCTTCCAACATAATTACCTCACAAACACAACAGAACTGAGAACAAGAGCAGACCCACTGAGTACATAGGACATATCTTACCTGAAATAGTAAGTGTACTTAATTTTATTCATATATTTATAAACGTTCTGTATTAGATAAAAAAATATATATTCTTTTTTTTTTTTTCTCACAGAAATGTCTAGTACTCTGGAATGGCTAGAGGAACATTTCCCACATGAAGAAATGTCACAAGATAGTGAAACTAATGGTAAACACTTTATAATATAAACCATTTAATTATCATTATTTTGTATACATTTAACATATATATATTTTTTTTGTACAGAGCATAACAAAATAGAAACTACCCCTGAAGAAGCTGTTTTGGAAAACACGCTTGACAGCATAAAAGAAAAAAATGATTTATTGTTGGCCAATTTTAATAATTTGAAAACTTTTGTTGAAGATCATTTTAAAACAAAAATGTCATACCATTGCCCCACATGTACTTGTCCCCCTTCACCATATCCCAGTCAATTATCCCCAAACCCTCTCCATAACCCAAAACGTTTTGATGAGACTTCCATCCCTTCTTCACCTAATAACAATCATGATGAAACCCCTAATTCTCCTGTTTTTGTTTCTGTTTCTGCCTCACCTTCTCTGTCATAAATTATTAATATATATTAAATAAATTTTAATTTTTATATTGTGTTGTAAATAGTTTCATTTTTTTTTTAAAAAGAATGTAGGTGTCCGCGGACAGTGCAGGTGTTCTAAAATGTTCGTAAATAAACGAAAATGGAGGTGTCCTGAAGAACACTATACCTGTCCGTACTGGACGCTACCAAGTTGAAACTGTTCTAAGAACACACGCAGTGTCCTGAAATGTTCGTAAATAAACGAAAATGGAGGTGTCCTGAAGAACACTATACCTGTCCGTACTGTGCGCTACCAAGTTGAAACTGTTCTAAGAACATACGCGGTGTCCTGAAATGTTCGTAAAAAAAAAAAACTAAAGTGTCCTAAAGAACACTATATCTGTCCGTAGTGTTCGCTAGCAAGTTCAAACTGTTCTAAGAACACACGCTGTGTCCTGAATTGTTCGTAATTAAACGAAAATGGAGGTGTCTTAAAGAACACTATACCTGTCCGTACTGTTCGCAAGCAACTTGAAAATGTTCTAAGAACACAATTGGTGTCCTGAAATGTTCGTACATAAACGAAATTGAACGTGTCCTGAAGAACAGTATATCTGTCCTTACTGTTAGCTAGCAAATTTAAACTGTTCTAAGAACACACGCAGTGTCCTGAAATGTTCGTTTCACGTGTGACGCAATTTTAATTAGTTCAGGACCCGAACAGTGTCCGTAGAACATCAACGCGCATGCGCTAGCCAATCTCCGTGCATTTGGTGTCCTGCGGACATGCGCTTCCTTCGCGGACTTTTTCGAGAACGGATCATATGACCGCGCCCACGCTGATCGCGTGTTCTAAATTAGGATACTGTTCGGGTCCCCGAACAAATTAAAAGTACATTTTCAATTAATCCATAATATTTTTCAATAAAATCTCACCATGGCACAAGTCCCACATAGTAATCCTGAGTTTCTACATACCTTTTGAAACTTTTCAAACTTTTTTTTGTGTTCGATCTGTCCGCGGACAGTGCGCATGTCCGCGAACAGCGCACAAGCACCCCTATAAAAGACCACGCCCTAGAGCTTATTCTCATTGTGTTTCTGGCTATTCTTCAGAGCACAGCTATTTCTCCAGCAACTTGCTGATTACACCATTGAGATGGCATCCCTGGCTGCAGAACTGCCACCTGGTGCTGCACCTGCTTCAGCACCACCCCCAGCCCCTCCACCACCACCACCTCCCCAAGGGCCTGAAGAGGGGAACAGGAGTGAGGATGCGGAGGAGGAAGAAGAGGATGATGAGAATGAGGTAGAGGAAAACCCTACTACCCACACTAGGCGTGAGTCTTGGGTGTGGCGGTTATTTACCATTCATGCTAATGTTCCTAAGGCTCGTGCGAACCGTGTTACCTGCAATGAGTGCAAAATGATACTCAGTCGTGGGAAGCACGGTAAGTACAGATTTGGGACCACTACTATGAAGCAACACCTGAGGTCATTTCACTCTGGGGCTATTCGCAAGGTTGTACCTTGCGAAGAACGTAGCAGGTTGATTTCCTCTACTTCATCCTCTGTTTCTGATCCTGTCACCACAAGGACCACCTCTGTGGGAAAGAGTCTTCCTCAAGCTGCCTCACAGGCCATACAGAATGCTGATGACCCTTACCTTTCAAGGGTCACAGTTGTATGTATGTACTGTGACACAGTACTCTGCAGGGGGGAGCGACTTTGTAGTGCTTTTGAGACTATCGTCTCAGAGCACGAGAAGATCTGCTCACTACCCAAATAAAACCCACTCTACATCTTCCTCTCTCAGCTCGCCCTTTCTTATCCCTGTGGTTGGTGTCCCCCCCTTTACCTTCCTTTCCCCTCCTCTCCTAGTGTTTCGTGTATAAAAAACCAAAAAAAAATACAAAATATCAAAAATAAAAAAAAAAATAAGGCTCTTTTCAGAGCCGCCTTTCACAGTTAAAAAATAGAAGTGAAAATAAATGAAGCAGGGCCCTTTGTATTTTTTAGAAGTCCGCGGACAGTTCGCGAACATTTAAAAAATTGGGTTGCTACCCCTTCACAAACATTGCAATTTTCTCTGGGAAGAAGTGGTGGCTCTGAAAAAAGGCTTTGGGTGGTGTTTATAAGTCAAAAATTATAAATGCTTAACACCTACTTCAAAATGGTTGTTGTAATTCCAAAAAAGGTTGCAATGCATATTGTACATTTCTCAGAAAAATCTGATTGCCAGCATAAGTAAGATGGACTCCATCTCTGCGAAAAATGTATGTACTACGAAACATAATATTTTCATTTTGAAAAGAGGACATGCCAAAATCTCTTAGAAAGGCACAAACAGCCTTATTAACATTGCGCCTTGCTTTTTCCATTTGTGGACCAAATGAAGAAGAACAAAGCCACATTTGTCTCTGCGCAATCCGTGAAAATATCACTTGAGAATTAGGAAACATGTCCATAACCTTCCCAAGTCCTTCTTTCATAGCAAATTGCAAATAAATTCCAGTCACATGTCCTAAACTGTTCCCTCCACAATGAATTACAATTATGTCTGGATGTTGCTCTGTCTCCAAAGTAGCACAGAGAGGTAGCAAGTCCAACCACTTCATTCCACGAACTCCATGCCAGTGTACTTCCACATGTGGGAATCCAAAATCTACAGCTACTCCACAGCACAACATTCAACCAATGTATCCACGAATCTCCCAAAATCCAAACAATCTGTTTTCTGAAACACACAGCCATCTTTTGTTCTCTCAGCAAAAAGAGTATCTGAAAAACTCTCTCCTGGCACAACACACCCACTAAACCTTCGTGACCAATCCCTTTCAGTGCTTATTCTCATTTGCATGACTTCTGAACCCAAAAATCCCCGGATGTAACTCCTGATGTCCGCGAACTACCGCCATGTCCGCGGACATATCGTAATATGAACAGCCCTTCTACCATTTCCACTTCACTCTCTTTGCCATTCCCTCATTGGATGTAGCTAAAAAATCACATGACCATGCACCAATCACATTCAAGACCTCTAGATCTAACTGCATCATCATAGATCAGCACTGCAAATGTACTGTGAATCTCTCTGAGTACAAGTGTCATATCATTGGCAAGCACCATCTACCAGAAATACTCTACAAGTCTCCAAGATTTCTACTTGCAGCTCCATGCATATCCATATGCATGAACACAAACTTCAGGTATGCATATTTTCTGTACAGTAGATGAACACATTTTCAAACATACTTTTAGCTTGTGTAATCTGTAAAATGAATTTACTGTATTTTTTTCAATATCCTAAAATCAACTATCACTTATAAACCTTTATACTATTTACTTTCTTTATACACACACACTCAAATCATGTTAAATTACATTTTTTAAATGAAATATATAGACTACATATATTCAAACAAAATTGCATGCAAGCACAATCTATGTTTAAATCTTAAAAAAAAAACTTATACAATTTCATATTTTTTTTTGTTTTTATTTATTTATTTACTTAATTACTTTAATTTAGACATGACATTGAGGCGCTATTACCTAGAACAGCTTACTTACAGAAATAGTAGTATTCACTGGTATATTATAAATTTCACAAGACATAGTACTAATACAATTTGTTCATTAAGAACATATCATATGTACTGAACTAATGCAATGTATCTTATGTAAATAAATTAGTTTAATGGTTTTAAAGAAGGCACTGAGGATTTCAATTAAAAAAAACACTATCTAAATTAAAAGCAGCGCTATATACAAAAAAAGTTACTAATTTGAAGCTTTTACAATTGCAGTGAAGACCAGTCTACTGAAGAGAAGCAGCCGAATTCGAAGAACAAAGAAGAACTAAGAAGTTACCTGTTAATTTAAGAAAAAAAGTAAGTAGAATATCACCATAATATTTGTATTATTAATCAAACATACTATAATATTAATACAAGCTATTTTGGTGCCTATTTTGGTGCCTACAAATAGAGATTGTGTACCATTTTGTCCAAAAAGCTCCATGTCTTAAACAGCGATTTACAGCCAGAATGGCCCACACATTTCTATTTTTGGACACACAAATTACCCAACTGAACCGCTAAAATTTTCATATTATAGAACAAACAACTGTTTTAATTGTATACATTAGATTTATTATTTGTACTTTTCCACACCACTAGCTTACTTTTTTTTGTCATCTGAACCCCAGTTTAGTAACACATAAATTCAAGTATACCTATCCCTACTAGTTGTAGTTCCCAATGCACAATCGCACACCATTACATACATCTTTATCATCTTACTCAAACACTCATGCACACAGCACACATACATTCCAGAACACCCCAACCCATATCTTCTTTATTTTTTTCAACAGACCCTAAAGAATGCCTACCAAAAGTCAAGTCCGTAGAAAGCAACGCAAAAGTAGAGCAAATGAAAATAAAAGTGTCCAACATAAGCATCCATCTCTAGCAGAATTTGTAAAAAAAGTTGAAACAAAACAGCTAATACAGTCATTTAGTGAAACACAAGAAGTTTCAAGTACAAAAACTGTACCTGCTCTATCAAAATGTAAAACAAACCAAAAAACAATTAACAGAAAATCAGCTATCACTACAGATAAAACTACTTCTTCAAATTTTAATATAGTGCAAAGTAAGCATACCAAGAAAAGTATTTTAGCCAAAATGTACCGTCACAAAGTCCTTCAAAATCTTATAAAAACAGGAGAGAAATCAGGTTCAATGCTTAAAACCTATCGTAGGAAATTAATCTTAGAAGCGTTGATGGACAGTGCAATTCTTCTGAAAAGAAAGTTATTTATTTTACTGTTAAACAAAATGAAACCACTAACAAAACAAATAACTAAATTACAAACAAGACTTCTCAATAAGCGAAATGTCAACAGAGAGAACTTCTTAAGTATCTGTGGAGGTGAATGGAATCACACTACAAGCACAGAACCATATTTTAATGAAAAAGCGTACAAACAAAAGCAAACAAATACAATTGCCATACATAGCAGTGGTCGAGGTTATGAAAAAGTGAATAATACCATAATGGAACAAGAAGTACTGCTTACAAAAATATGCATGAAAACTTAGAGTTACCCCTCCATTCAACTGAATCAGAACGTCTAGTGTACAAATGGCCATGCACGTCAATGTGTAACATTCCCAAATAATGTTTCAAATCTTTACGCCAATTCCTCAATAAATATGTAAAAAGCAAAGACAAAATCACAATTAAATTACTGCAAAATTTGGATACCTGTCCAGTGCGCAAATACACAGGACTACAAGGAAATTCATTGGCCTGCATTACAGGACCTACTTGTAAAACCACTTTCCATTATATCAAAAGGATATCAACACATCATTCAACTATAAGAAATCTACAGGGTAATTCATAGAATTTCGCAGAAAAGTGTCGCAATCGGCTGGCGCAGAGTGTCCGCGTGCGATTGACTGCGCCAGGCACGTGCGATAAAACCGATTTCCGCGCACAGCGTATTCATGGATTACATGCTCCCAAACCAGCCGTGGCGCAGAGTATCGCAGCGACCCTGCAGCAGCGCCAGTAACGCCCCCAAGAACGCCCTCTCGCAAGGAAAAGCCAGCAAAATCGCTAAATCATCGCAAAGGGCTGCGCTAACTCTGGACCAGTTTACAGGGCAGCCAAACAAGGAACGCAAAGCGGGTAACGTGCATATCAGGGGTACACGTGAAGTCATACACGCGATTAGCCAGGGTACGTGTATTACAGGGGTACGCGGGAAGTTTAACACGCGATTGGCCAGGGTACGGTACGTGTATTACAGGGGTACGCGGGAAGTTCAACACGTGATTAGCCAGGGTAAGTGTATTACAGGGGTACGCGTGAAGTCATACACGCGATTAGCCAGGGTACGTGTATTACATGGGTACGCGGGAAGTTTAACACGCGATTGGCCAGGGTACGTGTATTACAGGGGTACGCGGGAAGTTTAACAGGCGATTAGCCAGGGTACGTGTATTACAGGGGTACGCGGGAAGTTTAACAGGCGATTAGCCAGGGTACGTGTATTACAGGGGTACGCGGGAAGTTTAAAACGCGATTGGCCAGGGTACGTGTATTACAGGGGTACGCGGGAAGTTCAACACGCGATTGGCCAGGGTACGTTTATTACAGGGGTACGCGGGAAGTTTAACACGCGATTAGCCAGGGTACGTGTATTACAGGGGTACGCGGGAACTTTAACACGCGATTAGCCAGGGTAAGTGTATTACAGGGGTACGCGGGAAGTTCAACACGCAATTAGCCAGGGTACGTGTATTACAGGGGTACGCGTGAAGTCATACACGCGATTAGCCAGGGTACGTGTATTACATGGGTACGCGGGAAGTTCAACACGCGATTGGCCAGGGTACGTGTATTACAGGGGTACGCGGGAAGTTTAACAGGCGATTAGCCAGGGTACGTGTATTACAGGGGTACGCGGGAAGTTTAAAACGCGATTGGCCAGGGTACGTGTATTACAGGGGTACGCGGGAAGTTCAACACGCGATTGGCCAGGGTACGTGTATTACAGGGGTACGCGGGAAGTTCAACACGCGATTGGCCAGGGTACGTGTATTACAGGGGTACGCGGGAAGTTTAACACGCGATTAGCCAGGGTACGTGTATTACAGGGGTACGCGGGAACTTTAACACGCGATTAGCCAGGGTAAGTGTATTACAGGGGTACGCGGGAAGTTCAACACGCAATTAGCCAGGGTACGTGTATTACAGGGGTACGCGGGAAGTTTAACACGCGATTAGCCAGGGTACGTGTATTACAGGGGTACGCGGGAAGTTATACACGCGATTAGCCAGGGTACGTGTATTACAGGGGTGCGTGGGAATCATCACACGCGATTAGGCTGGGTGGGTCCTCACAGGTGTTCCCTGTACACCCTCCATGGCCCCTGCAGGCAGTCTACAAAACAGGGGACTACCCTGCACACCTGCTCATGTCCCCCTGCACCCCCACCCCCCCAGCAGTGCAGGGGCAGCCTCCACCAGGCCCCCACTCATGTCTCCCACCACCCCCACCCTCCCGCCACCAGGGGCAGCCTCCACCAGGCCCCCACCCATGTCTCCCACCACCCCCCGCCACCAGGGGCACTCTCCACCAAGCCCCCACCCATGTCTCCCACCACCCCCACCAGTGCAGGGGCACCCTCCACCAGGCCCCCACCCATGTCTCCCAACACCCCCACCCACCAGCACTGTGGGGCACGTGGCCAGCAGGCAGTCAAGCAGCAGCAGATGGCAGGTGGGAGCGTGCTCAGGGCTCTGGGGGGCAGTAATTTCGCCTCCTGGCCAGGAGCGTGGTCTCTCGTGTGTGAACGCGTGGACAGCCTGATAGGTAGTGAAATCCCACACGTCAGCAAAGGCCCTTAGCGCGTAAACCCGTCAACAGCATATGCGCGCCTATAGTCACCTGCACGTGCAGGAAATTGTTACGTGACACGTCCCAGTGTCAAAGCGTGTGATTGGTGAAAATGGATGTACACGTAGAAGTGACAAAGCGTGTGATTGGTGAAAATGGATCTACACGCAGGAGTGACAAAGCGTGTGATTGGTGAACGTACACGCCGCGTAAGTGACGCTGTACGTGTGGGCCTGTATATAAGGTACATGTAGAACACCATTTCCTTGTACGTGCTTTTCGTGGAGAGCGAGTGGGTGAAATCTGTACTTCTTGTCGTTTCACACGCGATTTACTTCACGGCGTTTCCAGTTCGTATTCCCTGTTACCTCTGACAGCTTTTTCTCTTTTTTCTCTTTTACTGGTTTACCTGGGCCTGTTCCCTCAAACAGTGTCCCCTTCTACTGTTGTCCTGTCTTCTCAGACAGCGTACACATCTTCTTTTGGCGGGGGTTTAGCCAGCCAAACGCGCTCATTCTTCACGCTCTTTTACCTGGCAGACGGTGAGTCACGCACGTATCCAACTTCTGTGCTTGCCCCGTGTGTTGCCTACCCCTTCAGAGGTCATTCTAGGCTGCGTGTGACACGCATACGTTCATTCTTGTGTTACTGGGTGCCACAGCGTAGTGCAGGTTTTTCTTTCTGCACACGTGGTCTAGGAGGGGTTG
Source organism: Ambystoma mexicanum (assembly GCF_040938575.1). Classification (NCBI taxonomy): domain Eukaryota; kingdom Metazoa; phylum Chordata; class Amphibia; order Caudata; family Ambystomatidae; genus Ambystoma; species Ambystoma mexicanum. The sequence continues at coordinate 720,970,682 of NC_090921.1, forward strand.
CGTGCACGTCATCTCCCTTTTTTGGGCCTCCTGTGCGTTGCGTGACCCGTCATCTTTCCCCAGGGGTTACAATCAGCCGTGCTAGAGCACTAGGGTACAATTACCATCTGGTACCCAACCCCTTTGACCCCCAATTGCCCAGGACAATTGTCTACAGCCACTCCCATACGCACATTAATATCAGTGCCATGGCTGGGAGGCGAGGATTCCGTAAGGGTGGCAAAGGTGGAAGAGCCACAAGTGGTGGCCGTGGTGGATCCGGTAGGGGACGTGGTCGTAACTTGCAGGGTGAGCCTGTCCCCCCATGTGTGGAGGACCAGTCAAGGGCACCCATCATCCCCCCCCTCCCCCCCTCCTCCCCTCCCGTTGAGGCTGAAGTGGCTGACACCATCCATGCTCAGCCCTTGTTGGACCAGCCCATTGTGGCACCAGACCTGGCTGACTCCATGGCTGACTTCCAGGTCAGCAGGGCTACGACACGTGCGCTGGTGCACGTTGATGCCATCATGCCACGTGGATCTGGGGCAGCAAGGTCATCTACTGCACCAAGGAGGCAGGGCGGAGTGGCTGCAGGGGCAGCTGCGGCTCCATCCACCCCAGCCCTCACACACCCAGCCAGGACAGTGTCGGTCCTAGTCCATGCTGCTGAGATTCCCCCTGACACCATCACACTCGAGCCAATGCCTGCACCAACTCCCATGCTGAGTGTGCAATCCCACACTCCTGATACAGAGTCCACCAGGGCTCCTGCCCCTAGTGTCCAGAGCGGCGCAGGACACTCAGGATCACCACCACCTTCCAAGCGGAAGAGGAAGAGTGCTCGTCCGGCACAGGCTGATGCCCCAGACACGGCTACACAGTCCGGCCCGTCCAGGAAGCCCAGCTTCACGGATGACGAACTGAATGCACTTGTCGAGTATGTGTCCGGACATGACAACGAGATGGTCATTGTTGCAGGATCCAAGACCACACCTGCACAACGCCAGGCACACTGGCAGACCGTTGCGGACATCGTAAGTGCCCTTGGAATCGTGAGGCGCACAGCCAATGATTGCTATAAGCGCTGGAATGACCTAAAGCGCAGGGCAAAGAGTAAGCTGGCCTCAAGTCATGCCGCAACTCTAGTGACTGGAGGTGGGTCTCCAGTAGTAGACATGGAACTCACTCCACATGAGTCAGTCGCTGGGACCTACGTCACGGAGGAACAGATCCAAGGCGTGGGAGATCTGGCTGATTACGAGGCATTGTCCGGTGAGTGCACATGCATGTGTGTGTCATACATGTGCATGGTGTGTGTGTGAGGGCTTCTGTTTGGGTGCCAGGAGAGAGTGTGTGCGCCTCAGTCGTATGGGTCAGCCATGTGCTTCATGCAATACTTCCTGCGCAGCTGCATTTGGCCATAGCAGTATCCCTTCTGCCAACAGTAGACATCTAGCACAACTGCACGCCAGTTGCCCTTGAAGTGTCACCTTGACACAACAGATTAGCTTATTTTTCACTGTTCATTCAGTCAGTTTGTTTGCATTCCACCACTTTCACTAGGCATGTCGCTGTCCACTAGTCACATGTCTGACATGGGTATGGTAAAGGGGAGTGACTTTGTTACCTGGATATCATTTGCACACACATGTCCCTGTGCAATTTGACCATTACAGACTGGCAGCTCCAGGTGAAAAATCTGACCTGTTAGAATCAGAAAAGCTATTACATGCGGGAACTGGACTGAATGAATAGGTGCTGCCCTCCTCTCCATCTTCACTCAATAGCAATGGTACATGCCATCTGTGTGATGGCATGTGTGTTTCACCTGCCAATCACAGGCCAATGTGTGATGCCACTGCCAGGCAGCATGCAGAAAATTTGTTCATCTTCCATCTTGGTGTCATCAGTGTGTGCCGTTTGCCTGCACTTCATACGCAGTGAGGGTGCATGCATGGGAGGGTTCTAGTCATGTGGGACATGTCAATCAAGTACTGGTTCTCTTGCTTCTCAGCCCTCAATGTGTGCCATGGTGCTAATGCCTGTTTCCAATACTTTGTTTTCATGTCTTTGCAGGGGAAGACGCACCTGATACTGCTGGGGTTGTGGAGATGGTGCAGACCCAGGAGGTGTCCCAGGGCCGACCAACCACCAGTGAGGGACGTGGTGTGGTGGTGGGGGAGAACCCACAAGTGCTGCAGGTCGTGCTCTCAAGGGGTGTCTCTGGCTGCACCTCCCCCGAGCTGTACTCAGGTGTTGATTCGGATGAGACCTACGTGCCGTCGCTGGTGAGTGTTCCAGGGAGGGATTCTGTTCTGTCTCACCCACCTGCACCAGGGTCAGTACCCTCCATGGGGATGTCAGTGTTGGCAGCTACGCCTTTGGTGGTTACGGATGCAGGGTCACACTCCGCGACATCTGATCCTGTTCCTGGGCCAGCAGATCAGAGGGGGAATGCAGTCCTGCAGCCTCAGGCAGTGCCGGCACAGCAAGGCGCAGTTCGCCTTGCCCCAGACAGGTGTGGTGCCCGCCGACGTGGTGGCCGTACGCCACCTGGCAATACCGCATGGGAGCAATCCATTTACGGTATGGCTACCCAACAGGCTGCATCATCCGAGATGATGGCTCAGGCCATGGATAGGGTGGCCACTTCCATTGTCCCCCCAGAAAGGCTGATGGAGCGACTAGAGCAGGCAACTGACTCCATCTGCCAGTCACACAGGGAGGACATGTTGGGGTCCAACAGGGACAGGCGGGCGGCACTGGCGACTCTGCAGGAGGCCATCTCCATTGAGTCCCAGGGCCACAGGGAAGCCCTGAGGCAGGAGCTCCTACACCTCAGGACGACTCTTGTTGAGCTTGAGGCTTCAACACACCAAAGGACAGAACAGCGGCTGGAGCGTCTCACCCGTACGCTCTCAGCTGAGATGCAGGCAACGAGGGCGGAGGTCCGGGCATCCCGTGAGTTGTTGCATGGGGACCTCCGCACACTCATCCTCCAGAACCAGACCTACCACACCCGCATGCTTGCAGCCATGGAGGAGCAGACTAGGGCCTTGCGTGGGCTGCCTCCCATAGTGCAACCACCTCCGGATGCAGCTGCACAGGGTGATAATAGCGACAGCAGTGACACTCCCACAATAGGGTAGCCGTGTGGGCCATGAGCCCATGGAGGTGTTTTATTTTCCCAGGATCCACGCAGGTGGGTTCTGGTGTGCATCCTGTCCTCGGACCTCCTGGGTGGCCTCCCCAACCCCCCCGGGCCCATCAATGGCCATTTTTGATTTTTTCTTATTTTTATTTTTATTTTGATTTCTTTTATTCCCAATTTTTTTGGGAGGATCTGTTGGCTCCGATCTGTTGGCTCCGATCTGTTGGCTCCGATCTGTTGGCTCCGATCTGTTGGCTCCGATCTGTTGGCTCCGATCTGTTGGCTCCCGTGGTTCCTGTGGGCATACGCTGCATTGTGGCTAGGCACATGCAGGCTTGTAATGTATTTGGTTCAGATGCTTGGGTTTGAGTCACACACACCCCTCCTGCTTCCCGTTTCCATGGGCTTGCAAAGGGTGTGCCCAAGTGACAGTGAATTACACAGTGACGTTGGACTCCCATGACCTGTGTGGCCAGTCTGTAGTCAATACTGTGTATACATTCCTAGTGCATATTGCTGTTGTGTTGTACACTGCATGTTGCATTGATGTGTAACTCTTCTTCTGTGTCTACCTCCCAATTTGCAGGTCCCTTCCTCAAGTCCACACAAGGACCTCTAGTCTGGCGATGGGGACCATGTTGGCAGCAGTGCACCTACAACTCTACATGGCGCCAACACTGCACAGTTGGTAGTGGTGGGAGTGCAGGCATTTCCAGGTGGTGAGACTACTAATATGTTACATTTTTGATGTCATGTTAATGGTACTACGTGCTCAAGTATGTTGTTGGTCCGGCATTGCTGTGAGCATTTCAGGTGTTGCAGGTTTCTAATAGTGCCACTGTACATAGTGAGAGTGATGTCATGTTGTGGGGATTACTTTGTTTACCTGCAATTAGCATGACATGGCACGGTGTGTCGTGTGGCAGTGCTGGGGTTGGGTTGGCTGACATGCCACTGTCCTCTTGTTGCATTTTGCAAGTGGGTATTCATTTTAGCTGCTTCAATGTGTAACTTCACAAAACTGCATTGGTGGTGTCTGTGTGGGTAGGGATGCACACATTGTGACACTTCCAGGTGAACAATCTCAGGCTGACATGGAATTCCCCGTTCATTCTCCACACATTCAGGATCAGTGTCAGGTTGAGTCATCATTGATTGTCAGATGGAATGTGCCAGGGCAGTGTGCACTCCACAGCGGTGTGATTTCTATGTGAAGTAATTAGCCACTAGCTGTGTACGGGCTGCCTCCCCCCGTGCCCTTTCCCCTCCCATGCGCAGCGGCTGTGCATGTGGTTGGGGATGTGGGGCCACCACCATGTCCACGGCCAGGCCCCGGCGTGTTGCAACGTTGTGCAGGACACATGCTGCCACTATGATCCTGCACACTACTGGGGGAGCGTATAACAGCTGCCCGCCAGAACGGTCAAGGGAGCGAAAGCGTGACTTCAGCACTCCGAATGTGCGCTCCACTATGCCCCTGGTTGTAATGTGGGCTGTGTTAAATCTTACCTGGGGTGGCGTGGTGGGGTTCCGAATTGGCGTCATCATGTGGGGGCTGAGAGGGTAGGCACTGTCCCCTGTGGAGGTGGGGATTGGTATCATTGGTGAGGTTGTGACCTTGCTCAGTATCCAACATGCATGCATGTGCAGTGGCATACATACTCACCAAGCAGCCATGTATCGCCATGCCGCCCAGCTTCTAGGTCCCGGCTTAGGGTGGACATTCGGTAAATGAAGCTGTCGTGGGTGGAGCCGGGATAGTTGGCATATACTGAGGTGATGATTCCCTTGGCATTACATGCTACCTGCACGTTGATGGAATGCCAGTGCTTGCGGTTCCTATAGATGTGCTCAGATGCCCTGGGGGGACGTAGAGCCACATGGGTGCAGTCGATGGCACCTAGCACTTTGGGGAATCGTGCCACTGCGTAAAAATCCAGGGCGGCAGCATGCCTTTCTGCAGGTGTTCTGGGCAGGTATATGTGCCTGCGGACTGATGGGCGTGCAGTCATGATGTTCAAGACCTGGTGTAGGCAGCGTGACTGGGTGGCCTGTGACACCCCACCCACTATGGCACTTGTCCGCTGAAATGATCCAGTGGCTAAGAAGTGCAGTACATTGAGGACCTTCTCCAGGGGGCTGAGTGCTTGGGAGCACAGGGTGGGTGATGTGAGGTCATCCTCCCACTCAGTCACCAGGTCCAGTATGATGTGTGGTGGAAACCTGTACCTCCCATACACCTGGTCATCAGGCATCCCGAAAAGGCTGGTTCTGGGTGTGAATATTCTGGCCCTGACTATCCTCCTCCTCCTCCTTTGGTAGCCCACTGCCACTGCTGCTAGGAACGGTATGTTCATCCTGGCGTCTGAGCTTGTTATTGTTAAAGTCCGCAATTTATGCTTAGCGCGTGTTCTAGGCGAGCGTGTGACCCGCGCAGCCCTGGAATCCTGTTGCCAGTCCAATAGCGTGTGGAAATTCACACGCACCACGGGATACAGCGTGTGACCCGCGCAGCCCTGGAATCCAGTTCCCAGTCCAATAGCGTGTGGAAATTCACACGCACCACGGGATACAGGTTCGCTGACGTACTTGCGTGTGTAAGTGGCCGCGCACCCATTAAATACACGTACATAGGCCAATCGCGTGTACGCGCACTTTTGTCCAATTACACGCGATGACACTCTGACGTGCAGTATCTCCACGTGTGCCCCGTCATCACGTCCTGAGTGGGGAACACCCGTGCGGGTCACGTCACAGACGCGCTTACGCGCTGAGGGACTCTGGTCCAATAGAATCGCGTATGCGTGCTGACGCGCTTACGCGCTAAGGGCCTTTCCTCGGATTTCACGCTGACGTGCAGGATTTTCACGTGCCAAATCACTCCGTATCAAGCTGGCCACGCGAAAACACACGGAAGCCCACGCTCCTGCCCAGAAGGCCGAGTTACTGCCCCCCAGTGCCCCGAGCAGCCTCCCACGTGCCATCTGCTGCTGCCTGCCTGCCTGCCTGCCTGCTGCCACCGTGCCCTGCCATTTGGTGCCTGCACATCAGCCATCTGCAGGGGTCCAGTTGCTGTGTCCACCCCTGCTGGAACTGAAGACTCCCGACTGGTATTACATCGCTCCACAGCCCAGCCCCAGGACCCAGTTGCCCACCCACACCTGCCTCTGGGGTTGCCATGTCGGGCACTTCCACATCTGGCACCAGTGGCAACCCCAGGCCAGAGGGGCAGAGGGGCACCAGCTTCACTGTCACCGAAGTTGGTGTCCTGGTGGAGCATGTCCTGGGGCAGTATGATGCCCTCTTTGGATCGTACCGCGCCAGCAAGGAAGGACGGCAGAGGATCTGGGCCGACTGTGTGGTTGCCATCAACGCGGAGGGGGTGGCAACCCGCGACGTCCTGAAGATCAAGAAGCGCTGGGAGGACTTGAGGTCCAGGACCCTTGTGAAGGCCCGGCGCCTCGTGGAGGGGGGCCGGGGCCGCATGAGTACCATCCAGATGAGGGTCCTGGAACGCGTACGCCCAGCGCTCCACGCCCAGATCCTTGAGAGGGAGGCCCGTCTGGAGTTGAGCGGTAAGTGTCCATGCATTACTGTGTGAGACAGGGCATGTTGCGGTGTGCTGGTTCTATGATACTTGCCTGTATGTGTGCCATAGCCCATGTATGCATGTATGTGTGCAGGGACATCATGGTAATGCATGTGCGACCAGTGATGTGTGATGCACATGGTTGTTGCATGTGTTGAAATGCCGCATGGGGAGCCCTAATCAGATTATGAACATGAGAGCATGCCAGTCTCTGTACCTGAACATGGGTGGGGGTGAGGGATGGGTGCTGATGCCAGGTACATATATGGTAGCCATGTCTGTGTGCCTGACCTGCGTGTCTGTGACTTGTGCATGCCATGGATGCATGACACATGTGTGTGACAATGCAGAGATTCAGTAAAGCAGCAAAATGACCCTTGTATCCGCTGTGTTTGGTGTGTTTGGGGCCAGATGGATGTGACTGAGGTGATGTGTGTGCATGTGATGGGCATGAGCCATGATGCATGTGAGTTACATATCATTGAATGTTTCAAGAGTCCATTGGACATGCATGGAAATGTCCATGGCATGCACCATGCCTGTTACTGTGTGTGTTTTGCCTGGACTGGCCCATGTGTTGTGGAGGGACATGATGGAAGTGTACTTTGACAGTGGTGCTCATCTGCTATTGCTTCCTGTCTAGGGGACCATTGTACAGTGCCCTGATGCTTGTGTTCTTTGTCTCCCTCTACGCAGCGGCTAGTGAAGAAGAGGGCGGAGACGGCGCTGTGGAGCAAGGCGGCGGGGATGCCCCCACGGCTGCAGCGGAAGGGGTGGGTGAGCCCCCACAGGGGCCTGCTACGGTGGGAGACGGTGAGGAGCCATCCAGGTTGGTGGTTTGCACAGAGGAGGAGGAGGCCGCCACTGGGGCACACATGGGGCCTGGTGGGGGCATCCCTGCTGGTGCAAGTGGTGCAGTCCAGGGCCAGGGGCAGGAGGCAGCACAGGTCACCGTGGAGGGGCCTGTGCATGTCGCTGTCCCTGACCCTGTGAGTGCACCACCATGCACCAGCAGGGATGCCCCGTCCCAGGCCTGTCCGCAGGTAGAGGGGATGTCCATGTCACCTGACTCCCCTCCACCTGCGGACGTGGGAACCCCTGGCCGTGCGGAGAAGGTCCTGATTGGGGTCGCGTTGCGCACGGCTGCGATTCGTGATGCCGTGCGTGCTTCCCGGGAGGAGCACGCACGTCATCACGAAGTGCACCGTGCCGACGTGGCCCAATTGGGATCGGCCATGTTCGGGGGTTTCCTGCATGTGTTGGCCAATGTGGCGGCCCTCTCCTCCTCTGTGCAGGCTATCCACCAGTCGTTCTCCTTGCCGTCTTCCAGCCCAGATGCCACCAGGGCCCCCTGTGGACCTGCCCCGACCAATGCAGCCAGCTCGGTGGGGATCCCATCCCTGCCACAGTCGGGAGTCAGAGATCCAGCAGGGGTGGACACCAGAGCAACTGGACCCCAGCAGATGGAGGATGTGACGGCATCATCGGGCAGGGCACGTGCACGACGGCGTCGGTGGTTTCCATCAGCCTGGATGCCGTCGTGCTGGCACAGGCAGTTGCGTCGGAGGCAGCAGCAGGCTCAACGTGGGAGGCATCATGGCTCGGGGCCATCAACATCAGGGGTGCAGGCATCGGCCGGAGGGCAGGAGAACCCTGGAATGGGAGTGGCTTCCGTGTGGGAGAGGTTGTGCCAGCGGATAGGTGCGGAGCGGCAGCGGGCAGAGGAGGAACGGCTCACGATGGTCAGGGCGGAGGACTCCATGCGGAGGGCGCTGAGGCGGGCTGAGTGCCTCGAGGGTCTTCGCAGGGAGTTTGAGCTTGACACTGCGTTATCCCTGCGGGACCTCGGGGCCAGGGAACATGCCCGCCTCCAAGCCATTGAGCAGGAGTTCGAGGATGCCCTGGCCCATGACAACAACCAGTGAGCCGTCCGAATAGCCCGCTGCCTTTGTATATAGTTGTATAGTTAGGGTTAGGTTTCCTTTGTTTTTTTGAATTTTTTTTGGGTTGCGATTGGACAATGCACCACTTTTTTGTATATAGTTCCCTTTTTAGTTAGTAGTCAGTTAGGTTTAATTTGGTAGGGCTCATGGACCCAGGATTATCTTCTTGATTGGCTTATTTTATTTTTTCATAATTTTTTCATGGACATTCATCTTGTTTTGTTTGATTTGCTTTGTGTTTTTTCTTATTTGCTGTTCAATACATATTATTTTTTTAATCTTCAATGTGTCGTATCATCTCATTGCTTTCAGGCATGTCATGTTGGGTGTTTTGTCATTCACTTGCAGCCATTGTGTGTGACAGACATGTGTTGAATTGCATTATTTACATTGGGGGTGTAACATGTAATTGCCTTTGATATGTGGGTGGGTGTGATAGTTGGTTGGGCCTTTTGGCAGGGGAGGATGGGCATTACGGACATGATTGGGGAATGTTGGGACCCAGGTGCAGGGGGGCATGGATTGGACATGGGTGGGGGCCTGCTGGCAGGTGCCCCACAGTGCTGGGGGTGGGGGTGGTGAGAGACATGAGTTGGACATGGGTGGGGGCCTGCTGGCAGGTGCCCCACAGTGCTGGGGGGTGGGGGTGGTGGGAGACATGAGTGGGGCCCTGGTGGAGGGTGACCCTGGTGGCTGGGGTTTGGGGGTGGTGGGAGACATGAGTTGGACATGGGTGGGGGCCTGCTGGCAGGTGCCCCACAGTGCTGGGGGGTGGGGGTGGTGGGAGACATGAGTGGGGCCCTGGTGGAGGGTGACCCTGGTGGCTGGGGTTTGGGGGTGGTGGGTGACATGAGTTGGACATGGGTGGGGGCCTGCTGGCAGGTGCCCCACAGTGCTGGGGGGTGGGGGTGGTGGGAGACATGAGTGGGGCCCTGGTGGAGGGTGACCCTGGTGGCTGGGGTTTGGGGGTGGTGGGAGACATGAGTTGGACATGGGTGGGGGCCTGCTGGCAGGTGCCCCACAGTGCTGGGGGGTGGGGGTGGTGGGAGACATGAGTGGGGCCCTGGTGGAGGGTGACCCTGGTGGCTGGGGTTTGGGGGTGGTGGGTGACATGAGTTGGACATGGGTGGGGGCCTGCTGGCAGGTGCCCCACAGTGCTGGGGGGTGGGGGTGGTGGGAGACATGAGTGGGGCCCTGGTGGAGGGTGACCCTGGTGGCTGGGGTTTGGGGGTGGTGGGAGACATGAGTTGGACATGGGTGGGGGCCTGCTGGCAGGTGCCCCACAGTGCTGGGGGGTGGGGGTGGTGGGAGACATGAGTGGGGCCCTGGTGGAGGGTGACCCTGGTGGCTGGGGTTTGGGGGTGGTGGGAGACATGAGTTGGACATGGGTGGGGGCCTGCTGGCAGGTGCCCCACAGTGCTGGGGGGTGGGGGTGCAAGGGGACATGTGTTGGTGTTCATTAGTTCAAGGAGACATGTGCCTTTGCTGGGGGGCATGCCCATGTTGGGTGGGCTGCCTGCGGGACATGACCAGGGATGCAGGGTAGTCCCCTGTGGTGTGGGCTGCCTGCAGGGGCCGTGGAGGGTGTACAGGGTACACCTGGGAGGAGCCACACTGTCAAATCACATGTGGAACTTCCCGCGCACCCCTGAAATACACGCGCCCAGGCTATTCGCGTGTGGAACTTCCCGCGCACCCCTGAAATTCACGCGCCCAGGCTATTCGCGTGTGGGACTTCCCGCGCACCCCTGAAATTCACGCGCCCAGGCTATTCGCGTGTGGGACTTCCCGCGCACCCCTGAAATACACGCGCCCAGGCTATTCGCGTGTGGGACTTCCCGCGCACCCCTGAAATACACGCGCCCAGGCTATTCGCGTGTGGAACTTCCCGCGCACCCCTGAAATACACGCGCCCAGGCTATTCGCGTGTGGAACTTCCCGCGCACCCCTGAAATACACGCGGCCAGGCTATTCGCGTGTGGAACTTCCCGCGCACCCCTGAAATACACGCGCCCAGGCTATTCGCGTGTGGAACTTCCCGCGAACCCCTGAAATACACGCGCCCAGGCTATTCGCGTGTGGAACTTCCCGCGAACCCTTGAAATACACGCGCCCAGGCTATTCGCGTGTGGAACTTCCCGCGAACCCCTGAAATACACGCGCCCAGGCTATTCGCGTGTGGAACTTCCCGCGAACCCCTGAAATACACGCGCCCAGGCTATTCGCGTGTGGAACTTCCCGCGCACCCCTGAAATACACGCGCCCAGGCTATTCGCGTGTGGAACTTCCCGCGCACCCCTGAAATACACGCGCCCAGCCTATTCGCGTGTGGAACTTCCCGCGAACCCCTGAAATATACGTAGCACGCTCCCCCAGGCCCGATCGCGTGTGGAACTTCACGCGAACCCCTGTAATACACGAAGCCCGCTCCCCCAGGCCCGATCGCGTGAGGAACTTCACGCGAACCCCTGTTATACACGTAGCCCGCTCCCCCAGGCCCGATCGCGTGAGGAACTTCCCGCGCACCCCTGAAATACACGCGCCCAGCCTATTCGCGTGTGGAACTTCCCGCGAACCCCTGTAATACACGTAGCCCGCTCCCCCAGGCCCGATCGCGTGAGGAACTTCCCGCGCACCCCTCAAATTCACGCGCCCAGGCTATTCGCGTGTGAAACTTCACGCGAACCCCTGAAATATACGTAGCACGCTCCCCCAGGCCCGATCGCGTGTGGAACTTCACGCGAACCCCTGTAATACACGAAGCCCGCTCCCCCAGGCCCGATCGCGTGAGGAACTTCACGCGAACCCCTGTAATACACGTAGCCCGCTCCCCCAGGCCCGATCGCGTGAGGAACTTCCCGCGAACCCCTGTAATACACGTAGCCCGCTCCCCCAGGCCCGATCGCGTGAGGAACTTCCCGCGAACCCCTGTAATACACGTAGCCCGCTACCCCAGGCCCGATCGCGTGAGGAACTTCCCGCGCACCCCTCAAATTCACGCGCCCAGGCTATTCGCGTGTGAAACTTCACGCGAACCCCTGAAATATACGTAGCACGCTCCCCCAGGCCCGATCGCGTGTGGAACTTCACGCGAACCCCTGTAATACACGAAGCCCGCTCCCCCAGGCCCGATCGCGTGAGGAACTTCACGCGAACCCCTGTTATACAAGTAGCCCGCTCCCCCAGGCCCGATCGCGTGAGGAACTTCACGCGAACCCCTGTAATACACGAAGCCCGCTCCCCCAGGCCCGATCGCGTGTGGAACTTCACGCGAACCCCTGTAATACACGTAGCCCGCTCCCCCAGGCCCGATCGCGTTAATAACTTCACGCGAACCCCTGTGATGCACGTACCCTGCAAATCGCGTGTGACACTTCCCGCGCACCCCGGTATACATGCACACGTATTTTTTGTCAGCGGGTGTCCGTGTTTGTGGGTACCCCTTTGCACGTCATTTTTCCTGGAGGGCCACAGTATGGGACATTCATCATGGCAGTATATAGGTGCTATTTGTTGGCGCACCTTTTGGCGCACATTTCTTACAGCCGCAGAGACGCTACCGCCTCCTTTCTTGTGGCGGTCGTGTTTGTGCCTGTGCGCTGGTTTGAGCGTGCGCTTTTTTCCCCTATTCTATTCCATGAATACGTGTTGTAGGCGAGCGTGTGGGCGTTCCGCGCACTTGTGCCCTGTACTTCCCCCGTGACGCCCACGTTTTGGCAAGTTGTTCCCCATTCCGAGTGTTACGCCCGTGTTCCGCCTACTTTTATTGCGTGCGCCGCGCTATGTGCGATTTTCGCTGTGGCCTGTGCGATTTTCGCTGTGACCTGGCGCACGCTGTTAGATGGCCTGTGCGCTAACGTGCGCCGCGCACTTTTTATCGCACATCCGCTGGTTTTCTCGCGCACGGACTTCCATGAATCGACGTGCGCTGCTTTTCGTGCGATTTTCGCACGTTCACTGCGATTTTCGCTATTCCACTGCGATTCGCACGTTTTTGCCCACTTGCGCCGCGCTAATTATTCCATGAATCGGCCTGCTAGTCTATAAACTGTACTATGCTAAAAGTCCTGCTTTAGCACTAGCAAAGTTAAATAACATCCTTCTACAGGGTACAGGAAAATACCTACTTGAAGAAATTCACTATATCCAGAAAAAATATTTTGGAAGTGAAAGCCATTTACAGAATGAAATAGCTTTAAACCAATTAAGCAACAATTCTACACATGGCAACTTTTTGCTAAACACATACAAAAAAGAAATACTAAAATTTAAAAGTACATCAGCTGAAGTACCAAACCATGTATGTGTATGTTGCCGTAGAACATTTTATAAAAGTAACACAAAAACTGTAGACCTATCATACAAAATAGAAGACAATGAAGATTCTAAATGGTTTGAATTAGCTCTCTACCTTGTAGCAGAAAACAAATACGAAATAACTGATCCCTTAATACTTTGTAGTTACTGCAGAACAAAACTTGACAACAACCAAACTCCTTCACGTGCTATCACAAATAATTTGGAATTATACCAAGTACCAAAACCCCTACAACAACTTAATTTATATGAGAGCATCATAATTCAAACAGTACACCCATTTCAAGCAATAATATGCCTTCAACCAAAAACAGCAAAATTACCTCCTTCTGAATTGGTAAAAGGCATTCGTGGAAAAGTAGTTTATTTACCATTAGATCTAAAAGAAAATGTGCATACTCTAGGAGTGCAACGTCCAATGCAGCAATCTTTAATTATCTTAGTAAATGGAGTACCTACAAAAGACAAAAAAATATGGCAACAGCTGGTAGATTTATATAAAGTTAGACAAGCCTTCCAATATCTTAAAGAGAATAATGAATATTACAAAGAAATTAATATTGAAGAAAACTTGAAAGATACAACTGAAATAATTCAAGAAACACAAGAAGCTGGTCAATTTGAGCTACTAGATCCTGCTACAATATCAAATACTTTAGACCATTATACAATTCATCCTTTGCACTGTAATGACACTGTAGAAAATGCACTGGAAACTTACCAAATGCATCAAACAAAAGGATCGCTAATCAGCATATGGGAAAAAAGTATAGAAGCACATGCTTTTCCTCTACTCTTTCCTACTGGCAAAGGAGGAAGGTATGATTATAGACCTATTCAAATATCAGCTTCAGAATACCGCTCATTACGGATGTATTCTGAAGATCCCAGATTTAGACAAAATGTGGAATACATATTCCACCTACTCTTTGAAAGTGAACTAGCAACTTTATGTTTTGGAGTTGCACACTTATTAAAATCAGGATCACACTTTCAAAATATGACAGCTACACAATTATTAGAAAAAGTGCAACAAAAGGATGAGGTTTTACAATCAAATATTACAAATCTATTAGCAAATATGCGTGGTACTAAAGAGTACTGGTTTCAACATCATGGAGATGTACGTTGTATGATCAGAAACCTTGGCCCACCCACTTGGTTTGTTACATTAAGTTGTGCAGAATATGCATGGGAAGATTTACATGATTTCCTACGGATATCAAATAAAAACAAAATAAACATAGATATACTAACACCTGGAGAACTTTGTTCTTTGTATACTGTTAATGTTTCAAGATATTGTCACCATCGCTTCATTGCTATGCTACATTTTATTTGTAATAAAACTGTTCCTCCCCTTGGAGAAGTGCAACACTTCTTTTGGAGAAAAGAATACCAAGCCAGAGGAGCACCACATATCCAAATGCTTTTATGGATTAAAGATGCTCCTAAATTTGGTCAAGACAGTGATGCCACTGTTTTACAGTTTATTGAAAAATATGTCACTTGTGAAATTCCAACAGAAGCCACAAATAGTGATCTTCATGCACAAATTTTACAATTTCAAAGACACAAATGTGGAAATTATTGTCGTCGCAAATACAAAAACAAAGGGAAATACTACACCAAATGCCGATTTGGTTTCCCTAGACCAGTTACAAATGCAGGTCAAGTGAACATCCTCATGTCTTCAGTTAGACATAGTTTTAAAGGTAAGTCACCTAAAAATACATATTACATAAAAAGAAAAGAAGAAGAAAAATATATCAATGATTATAATGCAATCATTGCCCACTTATGGAATGCAAACATAGATGTGCAGTACATTGCAGATAATTCTACTGCAGTTGCACGATATGTCACAGCATACTTAACTAAAGCAGAAAAGACAGAGCTCCAAGACCTCTGGAATGACCTGTCATCAGATAAAACAGTATCTCAGAAATTATACAGTTTGGGCATAAAAATGCTCACCCATAGAGAATGTGGATCATATGAAGCTGCTGATCGTTTAACTAGTACTGCATTGTATGGTAAATCTGAAAATATAGTATGGGTAAGTCTTGGTCCAGCTAAATCTAGAAAAAGAGTTCTAAAATCATATGAATATATAGAAACAATAGCCACACATGATCCCAACAGCCAAAACATTTTACAAAACAATTTATTGGACACATACTACCCAAACAGAAGTAATACTTTGGAAAACATGTGTCTATACCACATAGCCAAAAACTACACATACAAAAATAATATGAAACCTGATGAAAAAAAAAGGTAAATATAGAGTAACAAACTGTGAAGGCAGCTTAGTTAAACTCACTAAACCAAATTTAATTAATCATATCAAATTGTCATTAAAGACTCCTCAACATAAAGAAGTATATTACATGTCCCTGCTACAACTCTTCAAATCATGGAGAAAAGAAGAACAATTACTAGATAACTATGACCCATATGAGGATGCTTTCAAAGCAAATGAAAGCACTATAACTGATGTAAACTTTACACAGTACAAAACAATGTTGCACAATGAACAGCAAAACGAAGAAGAACTCCAAGCCCAACTAGAAAAGGACACTCCTGACAGTAGTCAACCTTCTGTAACAGGAAGCCAATAACCACTGGGAGAACCACTAATAATAAATGAGGCAGAATTAGCTATGATAGAAGTAGAAAACATCATGTGTCAGTATGAAGATAAGGAAGACTTAACTCTACTAGAATCAAAACTAAACAATGAGTAAAGTAGCTTTTTTCAAGAAGTAACAAAAAAAATTGCACATGGTGTAAAACATGAAAATAAAGAATGTTCCTGCCATAATTATAAACCTATACTACTGTACGTCAGTGGTGAAGCTGGTTCTGGCAAAACATTCCTAATCAAAATCATTAGTAAGTTCCTTCAACAATTGACAAACAACAAACTGTCAGCTGTTGTCACTGCCCCCACAGGTTTAGCTACCTACAAATTAGGTGGTGTTACATTACACCGATTACTACTATTATCAGTAGAACACCAGAACAAATTAGACTATTACAAACTATCTGCAGAAGCTGCAATGGAATTACGCAGAGTTTTGAAACAAATTAAAATGCTAATAATAGATGAAGTGAGCATGGTCTCCAACCTGATGTTAGCTTTGATTCACCTCAGATTACAAGAAGTACTCAAAACAGACTATGAAGAGCTCTTTGCAGGAAAACACATTATTGTTTTTGGAGATCTGCTTCAATTAACACCAGTAAAAGGTGAGCCTATTTTTAAAACATTAGCACACAAACTCTGCCGTAAAACTGTTGGCAGCATTGGAAATGCCAACCTTTGGCAACATTTCCAATACAGAGAATTAACAGAAAACATGTGGCAATCTGCAGATCACACTTATGCCAAGATTTTAAAAAGTATCAGAGTTGGTATACTTTCTAAAGAAGCAGAAGCAATATTGAAAACCCGGCACATTAATGCACTTTATGGCGATAATGCACGTGCTATAGATGTTATGGAACAATTAGCCCACAAAAATGTCAATTTTATGGCCTTAATGCCAACTCTTGCAAGCTGTTTCAAATTCAATGAAATCATGCTAAGTAAAGAAATGCAACCAATCATGGAAATTAGCGCCACAGACAAACTAGATGTACATGGTATGACACTACCCATGTGTGACCAAGCCACAACAAGACTAAATAGTTTCGAAAAATCAATCTCAAACACAGCAGGCTTAGAAAAGATATTAAAATTATCCTTAAATTGCAGAGTAATGCTTAAACGTAACCTTGACGTGGACCAAGGACTAGTTAATGGAGCACTGGGTACAGTTGTTGGCTTTCAAACATACCCACGTGACAACAAAATTCAGTTTGTCAATATACTCTTTGACAAACTTTCAGAAGTAAAAAGGATAGGACGCTCAACAGCTAGATTCCTTCTCTTCAAAGATATGTATGTAGGCAGAGAATAATTTTCTCTAACTCTTGCATACGCAGTCACGATTCATAAATCACAAGGTCTTACCCTAGACAAAGCAATGATAGATATTGGTAACACAGTCTTTAAAGAAGGCATGAGCTATGTAGCACTATCATGCTTACGTACACTTGACGGTCTATTTCTAATCAACTTTGATGCAAGTAAAATAAACGCTGATATTCCTTGCATTTTAGAATACAATAGACTTTGCTCACTATACACCCCCACCTAAACACATATTCTGTTCCACAAAAAGTAAAACGTTATAAAAGAAAAATAAATCAAACAGAAATACAACAGGATGTCACTGCAAATCCTCCAAAGAGAGTAAAAGAAACTAATACTTCATCAAGTACCACAAGCAAAAAAGAATCAATTAGGGAAAGTAAACCAAGTACTTCTTTAAAGAAGGAAGACAAACTCCAAAAAAAGCAGTTAGATACAGAACTACCTGGACCATTTAAATTCTCAAATATAGTTGGTGTAAGTTGCTACGCAAATGTAGCAATGAATATTCTACTTCAATTACCACCAATTGTTGACAACATTTACTCACACAGTACAGACTCATTGTATTTGCAAATGTTAGTACTTCACAGAAATGCAGCAAACAATCCTGACAACACGTATAGTGTTTTTGGAATAAGACAACAATTGGACTACTGTGCTGAAATGGTGAAATTCACTATAAATTCACATGAAGATCCACAAGAATTTCTAATGTACTTACTACAAGTACTGGAAAACAAAAACATACCTATAAATGAAATCTTTCAGATTTCATACATGTGGAAACATACATGCACTCTCTGCAACAATGTGACACGAGAAGAAATCCCCAATGAACGCTTCATATATATATCAATACCAAATTGTGAATCCATTCCATTTCAGCGGCTTGTACAAAATGCAAACCATGGTAGATTATGCTCTACCTGCAATTCAGATAATCGCTCCACGTTAGTAATACAAACACATAGTAAATACATAATACTAATGCTTCCACGTTACAATGCAGATGGTACCAAAAACAACTGCAAGCTGACTGGATTCACACATGGTCAAATATCACTTGGTAAGAAAACCTTCACAACAATAGGTATAATCTACCACGCAGGAGCCACAACCAATTCAGGGCACTACACTGCATATATAAAAAAGAAATGTGGATGGTTTGAATGTAATGATAGTACCATTACTCTAAAGCAGAGATTACTAGGAAATCTTACAAACGCTTATTTGATGTTCGTAAAACCAAAATTTGATGACTAAACTGTATTTAAACCCTAAGTAAACTTGTGTTAAAAAAATATAAACTGTTAGAATACTCCAAAAGCTATCTAACTGCTCAATGATTCTACAACAACTAATCAGATAAATGAATACCACTAAATTAGACCAAACAAATACACAGTTAGCATACGCCAATTGGTATCTAACTGTCCCAAAATTTAACAATATCCAAATAGATAAATCAATACCACTAAAATATATAAAAAAATAGACAGAATACGCCAATTGGTATATAACTGCTCCAAAATTTTATAATATCAAAACAAATAAATAATATGTTACTGCTCCAAAAAAATTCAAACAACAAGCCAAATTATTAAGCATTAGCCAGAAACAACAAGTGAACACTGAAAACAAACAAACAAATAAACTGTAGCATAACAGAAAAAGGTTTTTTTTTTATCCAACAAGGTTTTTTTTTCCTCCCACAGACCTATTGATTTTAGCAACAAATACAGAAACTGAGCAAATTGCACAGTACTCTGATTTGTAATCTACTAAATATGAGGGGCCAAAAAAAAAAAAGTATATTGATTATTCAATGTAATAAGTCATTACAAAATACTAAAACTAACATGCTATTTTCTTTTATCACAGAAATTAACAAGAAAAACATGGACTCCCGTTACTAGACCAAACAGTAAGTATACAATAATAAGGAGAACCATAGCAGCATATCACATCCATAGTATCTAATACCTTTGTTCCTTATACATTTGTTGTTCACCCAAAGTTATAAGCAAATATGAATGTGATATGCTGCGGTGGTTGTTGCCAGGGCATACAGTCCAAATGGCCATGCACCCAAGACTCTTAGAACACTTTCAACTTGCCAGCGAACAATACGGACAGCGTTTTCAGGACACCCCCTACGAACATTTCAGAACAACGCGATAGATCTTAGAACATATTCAACTTGACAACGAACAATATGGACAGCGTCCTCAAGACACCCCCATTTTGTTTATTTGAGAACATTTCAGGACACTGCGAGTGTTCTTAGAACAGTTTCAGTTTGCTTGCGAACAAAACGGACACATATTGAGTCCTCAGAACACCCCCCATTCAGTTTATTTAGAACATTTCAGAACACCCGTGATGTCAGCAGACAAATCGGACAAAAAAAGAACGTCTAACACATAAAAAACACAACTTTCATCCTATCTCATACACTCCCACCCTCCCCAAACACTCCTACACACCAACACACTCTACTAAAAACAAATTTTAAACAAAGTTTCACCGCGCAGTCCGCGGACGACCGTGAATCCAAGATGGCGGGCGCTACCGAAAATCAGACACGCTTCACGCTCCACGCGTCCAATCAGCGAACACGTTGCATGTCCGCGAACATCACGCAAGCCGATTGGCCAATCAGGACACTGTCCGCGGAGCGAACAGGGAAGTCCGTCCGCGGACCGAACACAGATATCACTAATTTTTCTTGACCTACTTTTTGGTCATTTTAAAAAAAAACTACTGGACAGATTTTCACCAAATTTGCAAAAGCACGCTTTCGGGACCAAACCGCTGCTCCTGGTCCAAATTTGGTGAAAATCCGTCCAGCGGTTTGGGCTTTAGACGCAAGCAACATTTTTTTCCCATTCAGTCTATGGGAAAAAAATAAGTTTTGGGACCCCCCCTATAACTTTGCCCCCCCTCGACGAATCTTCACCAAACTTTGCAAAGAAATTCAAATTGACCAAAATACTTTTCTTGCAAAGTTTGGTGAGGATCCGTCCAGGGAGAGCGAATTTATAAGCCGCCCAAAAAGTGCTCTTCCTATGGAAACAGCAACTTATCCATAACTACATATATATATCTATATATATATATATATATATATATATATACACACACACATATATATAGAACTATAGGGTTTTACGTTGGGTGGGGGGCTGCAGGGGGTTTCCCCCTGCATATATGTAACAATTGACCTTCAAAATGTGGTCAATTGTGAAGCGGTAAATTGTCATTTGAGCAAATGTGACTCAAACAATTCGTATACAACCTTAAAAGGAGCTCTAACTTCTAACTTTGATGTGAATTTTCAATACATAGAAATAGAAGAGACGTTTATCACTTTTACATTTCTACATCACAGCCCACCAGTCTGCCCCTCTCCAACACACTTAGACTGCCTTGACAGAAACCACAGAACACCGACTTCATCCGGCAGTACCTTGTCAATTTCATCTATTCCATCCCACCCCGATCTTCGCTACACATCACTAGATACCACAAGAAAAATGTTAGTTTCCACTCCCCACTCAACGGACGCCCTAGCTCCCACCAAAACCAGAACCAGATTTCTCAAAACCCTTCCTCCGCTGAACTCCCCTCGTCTCCCACTAAAACAAAAAACACACACACATCTACACACATTCCGTTTCCCCTACACCCCCAAATTCATTCAAATACCTCGACGGCAGCCTCTGTTTACAAGCCTACCACTGCTCCACCAAGAACAAGAGAAGAGTCTCTTCTATTCGCCCTCATCCATCTGAATCTCTGGCACTAAAACAGAGATCTACCTCCCCACCACTCCCATTTTCACTACAGCCTCTCAATCGTAACCCAGAAGGTCTCCCTGCAATGTGATCACTAACTTATTTCCAACACCGCCCACCACATTAACTCCTCAACTCAAGGTGACCAGCAATGACCAGAGAGGTTCTGCCATCCCAGCCCTCGCAGCACACCCTCACTGGATATATGTTCCGTCAGCTCTATTGCCACATCTTACTGAAAGCCAAGCACATTCTACCCCAGCTAACCCCCACCAGGGCTCCCTACACAACACATTGAGCCCCCAAATAGAAAAGAAAAAGCATCTTTAAATGTATACTCATCAATGCCAGATCAGACTCTAAAAATCGTCATAGTTATATGACTTGATCACCACAGAGTGTCCAGACCTCCTATTCATCACTGTAGACTTCCTACCAATTGCACTTCACTAAAAATATGGCTATTTAACTCACTGAGATAAACAGGAAACACTGTTGCAGGAAAACAGCCTATACAATAGAAGTGAATCATCCCAGACACCCAAAACCCAATGAGCCAAAATGTTGGCCCCCAACAACATAAACCTTTTTAACACAAGCCACCATAGAAGAATATGCCAGATCAGCATAACCATTGCATTGAAGGGCACAGGCTAATAACATCACTTACTAACCCTACTAAAAATGTCCAATATCCTGCATATTCACCCTCAAACACCAAACCTAAAACCTCCACAAATGCACACACAAAGCAACACCCCACTAAGCACACCACATTCCAGAAAACGAAACCAATTACATACAAATCATACCACAGACACTCATGCAACAAACACCACCTAACCCTTACCAACTGAAAACAAACCCAGCCCACAGTGACTGGGTTTCCCGAACTGAAGCTACCAAAAGCACATCAAAGCTTTCTAGAGATTTCCCTCTCTATCCCTCTAACTAACTTACCCAAGCCCTCCTTCCTTTTCAGATCCCCCTAAGTGCCCCGAGAACATGAAAATGGCAGAGGTGCATGGTATAAATCTGTCTGTCTGCTATCCAGGAGTGGTGTACCGCCAATTACCTCTGCCTTAATGCCAGTAAGACTGGGATTCTCCTCATCGGAACATCAGTGTCCGGACATTTCGTCGAAAGTCATTTCGTCGAAAGACATTTGGTCGACGTAATTTGGTCGAAAACCAAATGGTCGAATTTTTTTAAAATGTATATATATATATTTTTCTTAGGTTGTAGTTTAGGAAATAAAAGGGTTTTTTAGAAAAAAAAGGGGTTGGGGGGAACCCCCCCCAAAAAAAAAAGAAATAGTGAAAATAAAAAAAAATAAAAATTCGACCATTTGGTTTTCGACCAAATGGTTTCGACCAAATGTCCTGTCGACAAATTTTTTTCGACGAAATGTCTGGCAACCAGAACATCTTCTCACTCCTAACCTGTCCCTCTCTGGCTGGTCTCTCTTGGCCCTCTTCCTGCTTCCACCTGTGAGGCTAAAAATCTCAGGGTCATCTTCGACTCCACACTCTCCTTCTCTCCTCACATCTCTGATGTCTCTAACAAGTCACACTACCAGCTGCACCCCCTCAGAGGTATTCTTCCTTTCCTCTCCTTCCCCTAGAAGCTCACTGTCTCCACAGCTCTGGTTCTCTGTAGGCTGGACTACTACAACAGCCTCTTTAAAAAAAAAATCTAAATTAGATTAATTTATTGTGATTATTCAGAATATCCCTGAAGCGAACCTGTCTATGTCAGTTCATCCCTAAACCGGATCATCATAGGTTGCTTGCATGCAAGGCCTTTTTATTGCAGAACCATAGTAGATTCAGGTTAGTACATCGGTCTCAAAGAATGGGTTTTCTAGAGCAGGCTCATGGAACTGAGCTTCTCCTTGAAAGTACATGTCCAGTTTGGATATCTCATACTTTGTCATAGGTCTGAACGCATTTCACATCACCCATGATGCAAGTCACCACAAGAGTCTCATTCTTCAGTTCCCTCCTTATTGTGGTTTCTTTTCCATCCCATTTCTGATGCTGGACCAGCACACCATCCTAGCATGTTATGGTAGTCGATGCTCTGCGTGTAATCGTCGAAGCCCTCACAGTTGCTCAACTTCCAGGTCCATAGCAGGTGGTCCGCCATTTTGCACTGTTTTTGATGCACAGGTGAGACGGGGTAGCGCCAACAGCCTCTTTCAAAATCTGCCTGCTTCTACTCTCTGCCCTCTGAAAATCATCCAGAACAGGACTGTGAGACTTGTCCTTGGCCTCAAGCCCAGGCATCGTATTTCCCCAGGACTGAACTCGCTGCACTGGCTCCCAGTGGCAGCGAGGATTAAGTTCAAAACCCCCTGCATTGTCCACAAGGCATTCTGGTGCTTGGGGCATCAATACCTTCAACTCTTTCTTCCTAAATATCTTCCTCCTCAAGCACTTTGCTCCTCCGCCTCCAACTCCCTCAGGGTAAGTCGAGTTGGTGGTAGATCTATATCTTCGGCTGGGGCCTCCCTCTGGAACAGCCTCCCTGACACTTGAGGAGAAGCATCTCCATTTCCGGAAGCACCTCAAGACCTTCCCCTTTGCTTCTGCTTTCTCTCCTCCTCTCTCCTGCTGAAACTGCACTGGTCAACTGGCTACCCTCTGATCTCGGGACTAGGTCCCCTCCCCCACCAGTTGCACATCTGCACTGCCTCCTGGGCAACCCCTGTACCTGGAGGCTGTTTCTGTATCCCTACAGTCCCCTACCAGCTCTTGACACTTGATGTCTGCACTTACCCCTGCACTTGCCACTAACTGGCCAAACTTTTACCTATTGTTTTTTTTCTTTTTTTTCTGTTTATCCTATGTATTGCACTGCCCCATCTTCTTTGCCCCCCCCCACACTTTTACCTTTCCTCCCTCCCCTGCACTTGCACGATCTCAATGGCACCTGGCCTAGTAAAATTGCTATCTTTGTCTACCCTCTGTTTGCCCTCTCTTGCCTCGTCGTACCTTGAAACACTTGTGTATAGGCACGTTATAAATGCAATATCATATCATAAATGATATCATAAATCACAATAACATAACATAACATTGTCACGACTCCCAGAAAAATTAGCAAAATATTAACCTTCCTTTATTTGCAACCTTTTGCTTGTTTGCTTAATGGAGGTGTCCCATTATGCTCCTTTGGCCATCCACAGCCCTGCCCCCTCTGTTTATTTCTATTTTGTCTTTTTTCCACCCTTGAATTTACCTTTCCATGCAAACTCTGACAACTGGCATGCTTATTGTGAGTTTTGATAATGTTCTTTTCTCTGTTAGACAAGTTTAATGTTCTTAATATGACTACAACACATGTTGGAAGTGATAATTAGAAACAAACATTGTACAATTTTAAAAAGAGCCAATTTACAATTTTGCTACAGTTTAATAATGTCCTTTTTATTGATGCTTTTGAAAAGACAGATATAGGGCCTCATTACAAGTACGGCAATGTGGGGAAACAATGGCTGTCATGTAGTGGTAATTCCATTATTACTACATTACTCCTGCATTACTGCACCGCTGGCCTTCAACTTTGGTGGTGAGGCAATAAGGTCATTCCGCCACAGTACTGCCAAAAATCATTAGAGATAATCAAAGAGAGAGTGGGAGAGATGGAGAGAGAGTCACAGAAGACAGAGAGAGTGGGGAAAAGAGAAAGAAATTCACAGAATGCACAGAGAGAGAAGGCAAAGTGAGAGCTAGATCAGCACATGGTATGCTAGGTACATCCAGTGTATTTATAAAAGAATTTATAGTACTCTTTCAATTCATGGGGATCTGGCTTTCCAATAATTTTTCATAATCGGGTACCCTTGTTCAAGCCGCCATCTTGTAGTATTTTGCATGAAAGCAAGCAAGACCTGGGCACACAATGCTAGTAGTAAGGAAGCTATCTTATTTCTTATTGTGCAATAGAAATCTTGTTAAGTCCTAAAGGGCTAGACAGGCCCTGGACAGTCAGCACTTTTCCGACTGCTCTACTTCCTTTTGTCACACTCTGTTGTGCCTTGGCCTCTCTCTGTCTGCCCCAGCTACCACATCATCCCCGATCTATGGTCCGAAGTGGTGGAGCACTGCACATATAACCACATGCCTCCCTTGGCAAATGAAAAACACTGGGGTATTATAGTCCATACATGTCATAGACAGTGTACTGCATCTGGCAATGCTTATATAGCAGAATGGGGAGTGGTCGCGCTGCCTATTGGGCAGGTATGTTCACAGTCGTTCTCCTCAGGCTAATCATTCACTTCCCTCGGGCATGACACACTCTTCAAGCATGCTGGATTCTCTATCTCCTTCTTAAGGAAGGTCAACACCTCTGTGTCCTTCCTCTTCTCTCTCCCACTTCCATTAATTCCTTCAGCAGAGACTGGCTTGTTGTTCTCTCATTTCTCAAACAGGGCCACTCTTTCCAGGTTCCCTGCTCTGCTGGCTTTTGTGACTCCGTCTTTCTTGTATTTTAGGGTCTACTGTAGGTCGTGAGAGCACCTGAGTATTGTGGTTCAGCGGCATCTTGATTACTTCACTGAGTTGTACATCTGGTGCATTCGCAGCATGTCTGGCATTGCACCTTTCATGTTGCTAGTGTTGCTTTAGCTTGACACTGGGCCTGATGTCTCCAGACACACAGGTGTTTTCTCTGATGTCAGGTAACCGAGATGGAATTGCTCGTGAGTATGCTCTGCACCCTCTCATGGCTTGGAATGTGGCATGCTGGGGATGTCTCTCTGCAGCTGCTGCTTCCAGCACGGCGTGCTTGGAACCCTTGCATGACACTCCTGCACATTGTAGGCTGGCATGGAGGAATGTCTGCCCTGTCCACTGCCCATTGGCCTGAGGGGATATAGGATCGCTCTACTTTGCATAATCTAGCACTTCCTGAGGAAATTCACCATCTCCTGAGATACTGGCCGGACACCAATCTCTATGATTAATTATTTTGGTAAGTCATCACTTTTTTATTTTAATACATTTTTTTTATTGTTTAAGGTTATAATGATAAAACATGTGCTAGCAAGTTACATACTTTAAGAGGTCCTTATTACAGAATAAAATGAACAGAGGTTGATAATATTAACTAGCAAAGATATTCAGTAAAACTAAAAGCATTCATTAAACAAATTGAGTTATTATACATATTTCAAAGAACATAGTTGATGTTAGTAATATAAATTTAACATGAAATATTGTAACAAGTGTGCAAGGCATAGATTAGGGGGAATAAGAATGGAAATTTGGGAAGACAAACAGGTAGACTAACAGAGACATACAAGAGACAGGTGGGAGGAGGGTACAGGGGAAAGATGGGTATGATGTATTCTTTGATCAAACTGTTATTACCACTATGAATAAAACAAATGACAGGCATTTGAGTGAGAATATAAGCATCAAGTTAACAGATTCAGTATGAGTACATAGGTTCAGGTGCCATGAGCAGTTGCATTGAAACAGTTGAGATAGCAGATGAAAAAATACCATTTAGCATTGTATTTAGGGATAGTTTTTAGATTATTAGCCATGCACAATTCCATTTTATGAATATGACAGAGCTCCGCCATCCTCTGGTAGAGAGAGATCGGAAGTCTTTCCAGTTAGCTGTGATACATTTCAATGATATGCAGATGAATAAATCATACAGACTGGTGTCAGGGGAGATGTTTGTTGTTATGGCCAAGATTCCTAAAAAACATTCAAAAAGGACAACGGAATGTCTACAGAAAAAATGAGCTTGATGAACTTCCAAATGTCTTGCCAGAATCTGAAAATAAATGAACATTCAAAGAACATATGCATATATGAGGCGGGGGGACATGCCACATGACCAACATTTAGCATCATGATTTGGGTTGGCCTTAGCTAGTTTAGCCGGAATGATAAATGCTCTGTGAATAAAGAAAACATAATGTTGTGTTATATTTGCTGAAACCGATGTGTGTTTAATTTTAGAGAACAGATGGAACCAAATATGATCTTCGAACATACAACCCAAATCATATTCCCATTTCAGACGAATAGTGCAAACATCGAATGTTAAGGTGGGTATGTTATACATTTTTGAAGCTCTAACATCATTAGTCATGGTGAGCTGTAATAGTCTAAGGGCGTCTGGAGAAAGAATTCCATTGGAGAAATGATTAAGTGCATCTAGACAGGAGTTAATTAGCTTGTTGTAGTACAGAAAATCTGTTTTGGGAATCGCAAATTGGGATGAAAATTGCTGAAAGGAGAGAATGGATGACCATCAAAAATGTGTTGGATAAATCTAATTCCTTTTTTTATCCATGATCTGCGATTAAGGGCCTTGTTGTTAATTACAATATTCTTGTTATGCCATAGTAAAGGGGAAAGGTACTTATTGGGAGTTCTGGTATGAGGAAAGAGAAAGGCTTGTATTGCTGTGATGGATGCTTTTATAGAGTCTAAGACATTCATGGAGGTATGTTTGAATATGCATATGAGGTTGGTAATGTTATATGGATGAAATGAGTGTTTTTCTAATGTGCACCATGTAAGAGTATCAGAGATGTCGGGATCAGTGAACCAGTGGCGAGATTGCTTTAAGAGAAATGCAGAGTTATAGAGCTTAAAGTCTGGGAATCTAACACCACCCATTTCTTAAGGTGCTTTTAGCTTGGTAAGCACAATTATTTTACTTTTACCAACTCCCCAAAGAAAGCTTAGTGAAATAGAATATATAGATTTGAAAAAGGAAAGAGATAGTGGAATAGTAAGAAGCTGTAGGTAGTAAAGTACAATAGGGGACAGCATCATTTTAATTGTATCCAAACGTCCCCACCAAGAGAGGTAAAGTGGGGACCATTTGGAAGTTAAATCTGTAAGTGTCCAGTAATATCTTAGTGTTAAGTTTAACAGTATCTTGGATTGTAGGGGCAAAATGAATGCATAAGTATTTAATGGAACTGCTACACCATTTAAGACCAAAAATATCGATGTCATGTTTGAAGCAGTAGGAGTTTAAGGGCATCATTTCTGATTTCTGTCTGTTTAATTTGGATCCGGATACTTGACCAAACTGAGATTGGATAGGTGTAGTTTGATAAGAATAAGTATATCATCAGTGTACGCAGCTGTTTTGGTACATGAGACACCTGCCTGAATTCCTGGGATATTTTTATTAGATCTTATTAATTCAAAAAGCGGCTCAAGTGAAAGAATATATAGTAACGGTGAAAAGGGGCTGCCCTGCTGGGTTTCTCTGAGCAATGGAAAAAAGGAGGATGCTTGGCCATTTAAATAAATAGAGAATTTGGGGGATGAATAAAGGAGTTTGACCAGAGAAATAAATGTATCGCTACACCCGTGCCAGCGTAGGGCTTGAAACAAAAAGTTCCAATCTACACGGTCAAAAGATTATTCTGCATCTAATGCAATGGCTGGATATCCTTGTTTATCTTTTTTGTCTTTAGCTGCTAAGTTAATGGCATTAAGTAGCAATCTAGCATTTGAGGATATGTTGCGTCCTTTCACATAACCAGTTTAGTCTGATTTAACAAGAATTGGGAGTGCGGATTCAATTCTATTAGCTAGTATTTTTGCAAAAATATTACTTTCAATGTTGATAAGGGAAATGGGTCAATACTTACTGGGGATTGTAGGGTCTTTGTCTGGTTTAGGGAATATAATAAGTAATGCGGTTGATTTTTGAGATATAAAATAAGAGAAGAGTGTTTTAAGTTGTGGGGTTTATACTTTAGATGAATTGATATAGAATTTGCTAGATAGTCCATTGGGACCGGGTGCTTTTCCTTTGCCCAGATCATGAATGGCTTTAGTAATCTCTGAGGATGTAATTTCCTCATCAAGGTGAACAATGTCTGTTCGAGGATATGATGTACGACTAATACTTTTATGAAAGAATTTGACATTGTCATCAGGAATAGGACACACAGGTGTGTAAAGATCAGCATAGAATTTCCTAAAGCAATCCAGTATTTCTTCAGAACTATGATGTGATATGCCTTGAGTATCCTTAATATGGGAGATATGAAACCTTTCCTTTTTGGTTTTTAAGTAAGAGGCAAGCATTTTGCCAGCTTCATTTGACATTTGATATATCTTTGTTTTATGTTTAAGTATTGTCCCAGCTGCAAGATCTGTAATTTCTTTATTATTTTCGAAACGTAGTGTTATGACCTGATGAAGGTTAGTTAAGCTACAGTTTGAATAGTAGCATTGCTCAGTTTGGGTAAGCTGGGAATAAAGGTCATCTATGTGTTTTTTCCTTAGTTTCTTGTACCTACCAGAGAGGGCCATAATATTACCTCTTAAAGCTAGTTTAAACGCATCCCAATTGTTAACAACAGAGGTGTCACAGTCTTGATTATTGAAGAAGTATTGTTGGATAAACGAATGAACAGATTGGGTAAACTGTGGATCATGTAGGAGGAAATTATTAAGTTTCCATCTGCTAGGAGTTTTGTTCACTTCTGTAAGGCGAAAGGATGTAACTACAGGTGCATGATCTGATATAGTTATATTTGAGACACCCTATCATTGTGTATTGCCTGCACTCTTTCCATGGTGACTTTCAACACTTTTTACTAGGGTTGCCATCATTTGCGCTTTGAAGCACTTGTGCATAGGTGTGTTATAAATTCCATATCATATCATATCATATCCGAGACACTCCTCCTCTTACACATGTGCTATTTGTATTGTTATCACGTGATATTTGGGACAGGCGCTCTGCCTGCCTGCTACTCAGTACTGGAACATGTTTGAGGGTGAAGGTGTACTACTCTAGTCTTGCCAGCCTAAGGGAGGAAGAATTTGTGCCATGAGGACTGAGCATGTGAACCCGGAGTTTGTGAATTGTCCTTAAATAATACTTACTAGCCCATATGAAAATTCTACATATGCCCTGGTCCATGGACAGACCAACGCCGCCTTTTCACTCACTGGCAATTTAACTATGATTGACAAAGCATATTGGAGTTAAAGGCCACCACTATGTCCATGCATTGTCAGTTGTGCCTACTGGAGAGCACAGTAAGCGCTGGCCATGAGCCAACCCTTTTGTCATGGGAAGTCACCATAATTGTGGTAAGTGATTTGAGGAGGGGCAGACAGCTTTGACATGCTTGTTCCTATGGCCATTCCTGCCAGCTACATATGCTACCCCACCCAAAATACCCCCTGCCTCGCACTGGAGAGCTCTTTCAGCTAGCGTTGTGCTTTTAACAGGATTCCAATGTTATTTCTAAGCAGTCTTCTGAAAGTTAATTACTAAACTGCAGCTGTAAACTAGCTCCTCATGGAATAACATGTTTTAAGAAGTGTTCTTCGGCCACTTGATGTAGAAGCAATTAGTGTGTCCTTGCATCTGTTCCCTGCACTAGATTAATATTATAAACAAGTATAATGGGCACAAATCACATAGTTTAAGATATTAAGTGTGAATGAAAGAATGAATAAGAAAAGAGACAATCGCGAATTACAAACATGGTTTGTATATAGGCAAACAACATATACAAATATGGTTTTGTACATAGGTAAAGACCATAGTTTTGTCTCTTGTGTATTAATTAGCTAAGCATCTGCCAGACATGTCCATAATATGGCTAGGTACTAACACCATTTCTCATCTGTTGCCATCTTTTGTCCAGGGAGTACCATCATGGTAGGGTGTGTCAAATGCCAATCCCACGTTTTGCTAATGCCAAAACCTCTGCATCATGGTGGCACCTATTTCATATGCACTGCCATCTCCTGTGGTGCCTCTGTCTAATTTGGGATCAAAGTGCTTTCAAGGAGACATCTTGTGCAATTACATGACTTCAAATGAGCTACCCCCTCTCATGGTCCTCATCCCAAAGCCTCTATTAGGAATCTAGCAACAGCCCCGTTTTATTTTCTACTAACTTTGTCTGTAGTACAAAGCATTCAACACTGAGAATCCCATGAACGCTAATCCCTTTTCCTTCATGTCTGAGATAGGCTGTCAGAAATGGCTTTAAGAAGATGCAACTGTAGCCTCATGCTTTCTCTGGAGATCGTGAGCCTCAAATACTCGATTGTATCGGAAAAGAATCGGCGCGTTTCCATTCTCAGCCAGAGGCCATTCATTGCAGTTTATCCAATCCTGCCTTGAACACTGCCTAGTGACAGGCTCCATCCTCCCCCATAATAGTATAATGTTATTCCGGATGAAAAAGACATTGCTCGCATCATGGAGCAGATGGGCCATCATTCTCGGGAAACCTGAAGCGGCGGAGGAAAACTAAAAGGCATTCTTGTGTATCTGTACAGCCAGAGAGGTGTGATGAAAGCTGTGAGGGAATTAAAGTTGGTATGCAGTTAGATCCCATCGTGTGCATTCCTCATGTACAATACGGTGAACACACATGCATAGCTCAACCTGAGCATGAGATCTGAAATGCTGGTAATGGGATAACTTTCCCTGATTATCCCTCTGCTTGGGTGTTTGGGGTCTACACCAAACCGCAGCATGTTGGAATCCGGCGCTTTACCAGTACCACAAGGCTTACTCATTAATGGGTTCCACCTGCTCAATCGTTCCTACCTTTTCAAGTCGCTCTTCCCCATCTGTATGCCTTGTCCAACCATGGCAGGAACGGGCCTTACTTTATGCTTGACTGGTACAGCTCCTGATGCAGACGTTGCTGTGGGTGTATCCTTTGAGACATCCTGTGAGTGGACTGAACGCCTGCTTTCATTGGTCAGCAATATCTTCCCAGGTCTCAATCTGGCTTCATTGTCATCAGGGTCGGACTAGGCCATAAGATTGTCTCCGGCACCAATGAAAAAGTGGCCCACCGTTGCAAACGGCAATTCATTCCTTTTGTGACAGTGTCTGAATAGCAGCCAAAGGGGAGTTTTTTCATAAAGTGTGATGCAAATTGGGCATTTTAAAGACAATGGGCCTCATTACCGGGTTAATTCAATGAGGAATAACTGGGTCATTCCAACATTGGAGGACCCGGTAATTCCTCCTTAAAGGAACCGATCCCCATTCCCATTTGAGCTCTCATAGGTATCAATCGGAATGGGGATGGAGATAATAACGAGCCCGTTTATAACGGGCCGGTTATTAGCTCCTTGGTCCCATCGCAGGACCCGGAAAGGACGTCTGGTTTTACCAGACGTCTGTTGCGGGTCCCGAGAGGGAACCTCGTAATTGTGCATCCCGTAATGAATGGTGCCGGTCCCGTACCGGCACCCTTCATGACGGGATCACAAGCCTCGTAATGAGGCACAATGTATTCAGTAACACTGCTCAAAACTGCTAGCCGCAGAGTGAATTAACTCATCAAACTGGCCCAAATATTGGCCAATAAAGTGGCCCACTTTGACAAAAAAAACAGCCCACACCAGCATTTTTGTGTTTTTGGTTTGGCCATGGGCCTATTGCCCTATAGGCCAGTCCGAGCCTGATTGTCATTACCCACAGTTCACTGTGTGGTTTAGAAACGTCTCTGCCTCACCAGGATACATACTTCCCATGTTCCTTCCTTCTCGTTTCCACTGTCATCACTTGCATAGTTTATGGTCAGAGAAAATGGCTGACACAGTCCCACCCTGTTCACGGATTTGCTATCATAAGCCATATGCATTGCTGCATCTACCACATGCAAATTCATTATCTTGTCTCCTGCCTGTCCCTCAAATTGGATGAATAGGGAGGATAGGTCAAGGGCAACGCTTTTGTTTTGGAAGCAAGACCACGTTCGAATCCAGTCTCCGGTATTAAGCGTGTTATAAAAGATTAATTATATTTTCTCCTGCCAATGTAAGTTCTTTTCTGTCTGCGGGACATTACGTTTTCCTTCAGCATGGACTTCACCTAACATAAGGTCTTTTGATTAATAAACTTTTAGGACTCTTCTCACTGTGTATTTGCACAATGTACATATCTGTGATCAGTTTTTTCTGCATTGTCAGTATTGCCAGTTTACACACACAAATCACAAAGTGAACTGGCAGTTCATGGCCTCTTTGTCCCCAGATGTAGAACTTTATCTTAGGCAGGCCAATATTTTCTTCATGACAAAGCGTTTAGTCAACCTTCTTTTGGCTTCTTCAAACACATTGGGAAAAATTAGGAGATTCCCTGGGGATCCGAGATTTGCTCCTGCTACCTTGTACCTTATTCACAAACCCTAAAACTGGAGACAATATGGGGATGGCTGGAGAATCAATGAGCTGGTCATGGCAATAGTGATTCACAAAGATTTGCTTCAGGTCGTCTCATAGATGCGCCAGGAAGCGCAGGTTATGCTCTAGTTTAGGCTTTGTGAATTAGTTATGAGGTGTCAGAAACAGATCTGAGTTTCTCATGGCATCCCATCGTTTGCTTCAGTGCAATCCTTTGTGAACCAGACCCTAAATCTTTAACGTCGCCATTAAGTGGGTCCGCTTGCAGCATGCCTTTCTGCTTCAGACATAGTCAGCACTCGCTGCAGCTTCTACTTTCAACTGAAGCCGCTGCACAGATTGTTTCCAGGCAATCACAGTCTTCCTGCTTGCCGGAAAGTGCTGGGGGAGCCTTGCATCTATGAAGTTCTTTAAGTACCTCTAGGCTATAGTCCTGTCTGTAATCTGTGGACTGGTGGATCTTGTCCCTCCTATAGTAACTGATATTCAAGCGTGAAAGCACCACACCAACACAGGGTGCAGGTAGTAATAACTCCAAGATATTCATTGTCTTCGCAACAGAAATTGTGTAAAGTTATGAAGGGCAAAATGGGTCCTGGTCAGTCAGAGTGCTGATTGGGCACCCACACTTTTAACACTGGATACCTCTCTCATTGTTCAGACCAAACTCTTGCATTCTCGGTGTTCGATCTATCCCACCCTTCGCTGTATTTTCCCTCATGTCTTTCCATTTTCCACATGACCTACATTCCAGTTCGGAGCCTCTCGGCACGTGGCACCTCATACACCTCATACCTGCTTTCACAGGTTCATGCTTCATTCCTAGGTAATATTGGATTTTCTGGAGTCAGTTTCAATTGAAGGAAAAGAACAGGGAAGTCTGGGAATCGCCAGTACTGTTGTGCGTGCAGTCCTGACCCCACCCCTGAATCAATAGTAACTATAAAACAGAACGGAGATCAGGAAAAAACTATGTATACTCAGTAGTGGGAAACACAAGGAAGTGAGTGTCCAAAAGCAACAAATGGAAAATACAAAAAATTAGGAAAAAATAGAAAGTATTTAATCAATAATTATAGAATAGGACACATCTTGGCTAAACGTGTGGAACACACATAGACAAATCAAAATTCACAGAGACTCAAAAATTCAATGGCTCTTACTCAATACAAATAAAGTGCAAACAAAACAAAAGCAGCAACAATTCAATAAAGAGCTATTGTGAATCTAGTTCTAACAGGATTAGTACTAGCTGGGTAATTTTAAACGAAATAGATTATCCTGGTCTATTTGAGTATCAGATCACACAAAGATTGATTGTTTAGTGTAAAGCACGAAGGTTATATATAGACACTTGCTGTTAGCAATGGCCGTTGCTCAACATGTTTCTGTTCATAATTCCAATCACAGGTGAACAATCCTCAGGATCTGGTAATTAAAGTCACTCTTTGTTGTAGGGACCCTTGATTTGGTGCCTTATATGAGCTCTAATATATTGGCAGATCTCGTGTCTCACACAACACTTGAGGTTCCCACACACTCGGGGAGTGTGGTATTGTTCTCATCATTTAATCACAGATATACCATCCAAATCCAAAATTCTACTGTACATCTAGTAACTGACTTTTATTAGAAATCAACACTTGGTAAAACACAAAATAGCGGTCATTTTAGAGAATATTATTTCTCTTTTGAAACAAGCATATTAGGACAAACTGTCCGAATATGCTTGTTTCAAAGGGGAAATAATATCCTCTAAAATGACCGCTATTTTGTGTTTTACCAAGTGTTGATTCCCAGTACTGTGAAGTGTCACATAGCAACATAAGAAGCATTAGTCTTCGCTCTGTGATTTCAATCCAGTAGCGTGTACATTGCGTGCAAGTTCCAAGTCTAAAGACCGGCAGAGCAGCGTCTTCAGTTGCTAGATGCTGAAGGGAAGCCAGGATTTGCCTATTCTATATTTATTGATTAAAGGTATTGGGCCTCATTACGAGTCTGGCAGTAACCCTGCCGGTGCTACGGGACTCGTAAAATGGTACCGCGCCTGACTTCTCGGTGCCACCGAGAGATTACAAGTCCGGCACCAGTTTAAGGTAAGTCCCCATTCCCATAGAGCCCATAGGACTCTATGGGAGTGGGGCCCCGGAAGTGCTGACACTGTTGTTAACGGTGGCAGCACTTCCGTGAACGGTCTGCCTACCTTGGCCGCTGCACCCGGCAGAGTCAGACCTGTCGGGCACAGCGGTCCTGGCAGGTAGACTTCTAGTTTACAGTCCAGAAACAAGGGTGGCAGTGAGCTTACCGGCACCCTTGATTCCGCACTGGCAAATTTGTAATGAGGCCCATTCTTTTTTTTCTCCTAATTTTTAGTATTTTTCTTTTGTTGATTTTGTACACTCACTTCCTTGAGTTTACCACTACTCTGTATATCTCGATTTTTTTCTGTCCTCTGTTCTATTTTATAGCCAATTTTAATGGGGCCTGGGAGGGAAGCTGTTCAGGCCCTCAACAAGAGAGGGATGCAAATAGCTTTCTTAATGAAGATCCTTCATTAATGGGACTGAGGTTTGTAAGGTCGTGGCGATTCTGCCTCAGGCACTAGCAAACTTGTAGATTGACTTCCTGCAGTGGGTTGGCAAGCATGGGTTTACAGTGTAAAAAGCCTTCAGCCAGGTTCATGAACATGCAATGGGCATGTCATACGTGCAAAAGATTTGGAATCGAACGAGGCTGAAGCAAGTGCAGGGACTTGGTTACTGCCATGGTTGTGTCTTTAATATCCTGCAGTGAAAACACTGTCGCGAGCATTAGAAAATGTTAGGCGGGGAAGAGTGAAATCAGCAGGTTCCACTTCCTAGTTAATGAAGCCATTTGCTGGCAATATATAGAATTGCACATCGGTGACTGTGGAGAAATATTCCACTGAAGGGAACTAAGTGACATCTTTGCTCTCATTGCCCATGATGTGGCCCATAACCCAGAGGTGCCAAACCTCCCCTCAGGTGATAGTCCCCCCGTGTAGAATTCTATGTTGCATGTGGCTTTACTGTTAGGCCATTTAACTGAATTGCAGTCCCAGAGGCAATGGAAGGTCCTTTCCTCTTCTGAGAGCTCCGTTCCTGGTTTCCAGATGTGCTTGTGTTATTAATAGAGGTGGGCTGGAGGCGGGGTCTAGGACAGGACTAGCTCGCCATTTCCTTTGGTCTACCTGAATGCTGGAAGGAGAGGCGTCCAGAGGGATGCATGCAGCTTTGTTGTAACCTAACGCACAGTGGAAGAGCGGCGGGTGAGTGCTGACAGTGGGGGCATTTATTTTTCATTTTTTTCCGTCATTTTTTTCCGCCTAACTGAAATCCCAAACTGGCAGAAACCGCTCCCGCAGGCTTCCACTGTGTGCCTGTTGAGGCGGGGTGTCAGTGGTGGCGTGGTCCAGCATCTAACTCTTCAATAAGAGGCACATGGCGAGTGGCACGGCTGTGAAATGGGTGGGTGACGTCACTGCAGAGGAATATGATTTTCACAATCTTCTGCGGTGGCGTTACAGCAGAGAGTTGCAACATTTCGTTGTGCCTATTGGGTATAATTGGATTCAATGAAATCCGTACACAGCACTACGACTGCTGACCACCAATCAGCAGCTGCTATTTTTGATGGGAGCTCGTCAACTGTTCCGGATACTCCATTTCCGTGTTGTACAATTTACAGCCGTGGTGAGCGCCTCCGAGGTACTCCTGGGCACTGAATTATTCACAGCATTGATTAGACGCCCTGAAAGGCCTGCATCTGGCTGTCGGGTCAGCAACAATCTTACTTGTGCAGCTGTCAAGACACGCCAGGGCTCACCTTCAACCTTTAAAATGAGTACCTCGGGTTTTAGTGGTCTCGACGCGGCGGTCGTCCTCTGTACCAACTCTGTTCACTTGCCTCTCTTCTCGTGGGTCAGGCAATTGCAGGTGACTTATTGCCACTTAGATCGCCAGCCACTGCGCTGAGAGCAAGCTAGTGCTTGCACAAGCTAAACATAACCGTGTATAACCATCCCCAATACAACCATCACAAAAAGAGCCTCACAGAGAGTGCCATGAGCAGGGTGTAATTTAACTATTGTTTTCTAAGCAATACAATTAGCCAAATTAAGGATTGCTCAATGTAGTCTTCTTGGAAAAACAGTCTTTTATCCACACCATTCCAACAAAAGTCCCTATTTTACCATTGTGACAAAATGACTACTGCTTTGCAGGAGTACAGGGGTGAGTAGTGGCTAAACTGCTTACTCAGCCCCACGCTCTACTAAACCAGCATTGATACCAGTCATGAAGGTAAAACAGGCACAGGCCGAAAGGTATAACTAATTCACCTTTTTTGGTAGCGCAGGCTGAAGGTAGGCTATATCTTCAGGAGGGGTGTGAGCTAATAAAAACAGCAACCCAAACAAGTTAAGTATAATGTTTACAAAATAAAAATAATGTCCATCAAGTAATTAAAATATTAAAATGCAATCAACTAATCAGAAAACATTTGAAAAACTAACCCTGTAGGAGAACACACATAGAATGCTGAACTTTGAGAAAGGACACTCTGGGTAGATGCGCAGGGTTCTTCTGGCAATCAGATTGGTCAACAATGTCAATGTTAAAGGTTCTTAGGAGGAAATAGGTAGAGAAGGGGGACTTAAATGTCACAATGGCCCAAAACGTTGATTAGGGGGACAGGACCTCTTCACAGAACCTTAATTCTTGTATTTGGTGGATGGGGACCATTGAGCTAGGGTTCTCTGCACTTTAGCTGTTGTTGAGCCTAGCCTGAGATGTTTGATGCAGTCCAACTGGCAGTCAGCATTGAGTCAGTTCAATGGTGCAGGCTTCCAAATGGTCAATTCAGCATTCAAGACATCAAGACAGTGGGCCTCATTACGAGTTTGGAGGTAGCCATGCCGTCATTGCCGGCATGGCTACCTCCAAACTTGTGTCCGGGTTCAGCTCCCGAAAAAAGGGACTTACCTGGACATTCCGACTTTTGCAGGCCCGGTAATTCAATAGGGCTCAATGGAAATGGGGAGGATGCTAACAACGGAGTCGTTAATGACGGGTCAGTTGTTAGCATCCTGGTCTGCTCGCGGGTGCCAGTATGTACGTCTGTCCAGACCAGACCTGCATACCGCCACCCGTGAGCAAACTTGTAATGTGGCGGCCCGGTATGAACAGTGCTGGTACCTTACTGGCACCATTCATACCGCGGCTGCCAGGATCGTAATGAGGCCCGATTAAAGAAACGGTTGAGTCAGCAGAGAGATGCTGACTTCTACTCGAGCTGGAATGCCCAATGGGGTCTAGTGGCTTTTGAGAGATGGTGCTCAAATTGTTCGAGCATGCAGTTGGGTTGCTTTAGATGGTCAGTGGTAATGAATCGAGCTGGTATCTCCGTGGCCGGACAGACAGCAATTGGTTTTAAGTTTGCTTAGGTCAGCAAAAGCAGCAACTCGGGTCCTGTGGTGCCTTAAAGGCGTAAAGCGCATTTGATCCAGCTCAAAGGCAACTCGAGGCAGCAAAAAATTCCAGCTCCTTGGGAGCTACTGAGTTGCCAGGAGTACCAATTGAGGGCTTTGAGACGATGTGAGTGCTTCTGTCCTGCACTCCCACTCCATATACACATTTGCAGCACCTGTCGGAATAGAAATAATATTATGCCTTCTATTTTAATAGTTATATGTATATTGGCCTACGCCAAGTTGTCTAAACATCATGCGCGAACAAACTCCACGGCAAGGTCTTGACCTCAGAGAAATCAATGTAAGCCGCCATCTTGAATCAAGCCGCCATTTTAGGTTCTCTTGTTATGTAGAAGTCACCCTGAACATCAAAATGGAGGCCAAATGACATTTCGAATCGATTCTGGCCATTGTGACCTCCGTACAGCTGAATGATTAATATGCCTGCAGGCTACTTGTCGGAGTCGTGAACTGAGACCTTGTCCTACTGTTGACCTATATGTAAATGTACTACTTATATCATCTAAACTAATCAAAATGCATATATTAAAGGTTGACCTGGCAAGGAACCCTAAACCAGTATTGTATTTCACAGAATGGTTAACCCGCAAGAGGGTTGGCCAAGGGCTGGACAAATTGTATAAATGGCCCGGGTATTCCAATGTGCGGTCTCTCACTGAACACATCGAACCCTTGTTGAAGTTCGTTATGTTATACTGAGAGCCGAATAGCTATCCGTTTGTCAGTTGACTTGGTAACTGTTGTAGCTTGAAATAAAGTACTTGTATGTTTCTTTGTAACCTGTGTTGGTGTGTTTCCTTTTGGGCTTCCCGGCCTCATATTATTTTTCTGTTTTCACAGTTGGCGCCCGAATAGGGACCCTCAAGATTGATGCCGGATCATTGAAGGTTGACGCAGGCTATCGAACCGGGATCGGACAGTGTGATACTGCGGGCCCGACCGAACGAGACGCAATACCTCGGCAGCGCTGCACGATCCGATCCTTGGACGATAGCCGTGTGGTCTGAAACGGCATCTTGACGAGGGTCCATTTTTGAGGCTGGCAGATTTGTCGAAACCACCAAACACAAGGTAAAATTCGTTAGGTAAGTTCTTTGGTAAACCATACGGTCCTCCTTAGGTTTGGTCAGGTGTAGTCATGAACCGACTCTTAATTTAACCCTGACAATTTGAATTTGGCATATTGTATCTGCAGACACAATTATTGACCAGGTAACACCAATTTTTTTGTGAAATGCCTGGGAAATTGTCTAGCTTCTTTAGGGCACTGTTCCACAGCGATCGACAATCTTTGGAATTTAGCCACCTGGCACCACAGGAGGGATCGCTGGCGTGTACTATGTACTGTAAGCATGGCATTGGAAGTATAGTATTTAATGATATTTGGCACAGACAAACCAGACATGCCTCCGAATTTCAGTGGCCAATCAATGGTAGTTTCAAGATCCCCCGTATTGAATACCTAGAATCGGTCTTGTTAAAGAAGAAGGCCAGACCTGCAGCATTTGATGTTTTGCAGAATTGGAAAAAAGAAGCGTTGCAGCAGCTTAAAAGTAGGGATAAACATGCACGCTGTCATAAAACGAATGCTGAAAAGGCGTTGTTGTATGATAAGGAAAAACATTCAGAGTCAGTCAAGAATATGGATAGGGCTTTCTCACTCGGGATCCAGAAAATCTATCCCTCTAAAGATTTTCATGTTTCCGAAGAATTTATTGACAAATTGTTAAACAAACGAAGGCCTGGTGCCTCTGTGCCACCTCCATATGATCCTCTCCCTGGTGCTCTGCCTGTTCCTGCTGTTATTCCTGTTCCCCCTGTACAACCTATTGTTCCTATTCCTCCAGTTGTTGTTCCTCCACCTACTCTACCACCCCTTCCCCTCGCGCCGATAGTCGCACCTCCATTGAATTTGGCCGCACCTCCTCTCCAGAGTGGTTCTGTACCGACTGTAGCTGATCAGGGTGCGGGGTCAAAGATTGTCACTCGAAATACTGTCTCAGCAGAAAAGAAACGGGAATTGTTTGCATAGGCTAAGCATTGTATGGAGAGTGATGATCAAGCTAATGTTTTTTCCACATTATCAAGTATGGACAATTTTCCAGAGAAAAATGTTTTTATTGAAGGTTTGGGGACTTATGTGTAATGTGGGATAGATTACATAACGCAGATCTCCCACAAGGGTTGAGGGATCTGAATACTCTAGCGCTTTCAAGGGACACTGAGGAGAAAGTACATGGTCATGTCAAGAGGTTATTTGAGTATAGGAGGGACTGAGGGTTGAGGATGATGAAGACGACAGTATGTATGTGCAGAAACGATTCCTTCTGTGTCGTAAATCAGCATTTGAGGAAGTACGAATCTGTACAAAAGATGCGATTCGATGGATCTCGGATTCATCGATACCGCCAGATGAAGTGTATGACCGTATAGTCAGTATACAGTAGAAATGCAGAGGAAGGTGATTCAGGTAATGGTGGAGTACCTGCAGGATGAATGTGTAAGGAAGAAGGTTAGTTGTCCCACAGAGTTATTGGGTATTTGTAAGAGGGCTTTCTCGCTCGACACTTCTTCGACTGCCTTAGCGCTCGACCTGGCTCTGTTGCTTAGTAAGCGGTCGGAGTTACCTATATCTCAGTTGCCTATGAGAGAGGTTCCTCCGACATTTGTCCCAAAGGTTGAGATCCCTGCTAACGTTGGGACAGGTGCACCCGCTGTGGACATTCCCACACATTATGTATCACAATTTGTTCACGTCCCGTTTTCGCGACAGGAAGTGAACACTATTAGACAATTCCTGATATTAGGAAAAATGCGACAGGATTCTACAAAGAGATAGAGTCCGTTTTGCAGTCCTCTGTGTTCACCCTAAGTGATATTGACTTGTTATTCCCTGTACTCCTGCCCGTAGATTTATGGAAGCAGGTTCGAACAATAGACGATGTGCCTGGGTTGGGAGATACGTGGGCTAACATAACTAGGCTTGATGGGGAAAGACCAGCTGGTGAGAAACCACCTCAGGTAATACTCACTTTGCCTGATAGAATTGTTGCAAAATTGAAAACCATAATTCCTGAGAAAATAATTATTTGGGACAAGCTTACGGCCTGTGTTCAAGGAAAATCTGAGGGTGCCACCGAATTCTTTAATCGATTCGAACAGGTATTCTCTGACTTCAGTGGACAGGACTTGGGCACAGAGTCTGGAAAAAGGTTGTTTGTGGACAAATTTGTGCGTGGATTGCTGCCTGACATCCAGTCACTGATTATGTCCTCTGAGAGCGCTTTGCAGGCAAAATCCCAATCTGAAGTTTTGCACATGGCTCAGTATTACGAGAACCGTGTCAATAATGAAAAAGATAGAGTCGAGAAGAGGAAAGGGGATTTGAAGACTAAAGTATTGTTACAGCAAATTGTTAGAAATCCCAGAGGAGGTAATTCACAGACAAGAGGTCAGTATGTTCCGCAAGGGAATGTCCCCTTGGGTCCTGTGAATATTAATCAATGTGCCTATTGTCGCCAGGAAGGTCATTGGCGTGCACAGTGCCCCGTCCTTCGACAGAGGTCAAACAACACATTTGGGAGTATGGGTAGACGACCTAGAGGTCGCCTCGGAGTGCGGGGCCCTGATCGAGGTCAGCTCTCACAAGATCCTCAGCAACCTTTTTCACGGGATAATCAGACTTCAAGTGTGGA
Organism: Ambystoma mexicanum; assembly: GCF_040938575.1. Classification (NCBI taxonomy): domain Eukaryota; kingdom Metazoa; phylum Chordata; class Amphibia; order Caudata; family Ambystomatidae; genus Ambystoma; species Ambystoma mexicanum. The sequence continues at coordinate 721,012,823 of NC_090921.1, forward strand.
CACAAGAAACATATTTGATCACCCTTCTGCTGCCTACCTTTCTGAAGAGCTTCCTTTTGACGACATTTTGTTTTGTTAGGATTGCCCGAAGCAGGGTTTGGAACCTTCACCTATTCCCGTTAGACAAAAAGGTCCCTACGTTGAACTGTTAGTGGGGAATAGGAAACATCAGTTCTTGATAGACACTGGAGCACAGAAGTGCTCCATTGATCATTCTCGGGTTCCAAACATTCCACTGTCAGGACAAACTAATGTTTCTGTAGGGTTTTCTGGCATACCAGTTTGTCCGGTTCTTCGCCGGTGCCTGTTTCTTTGGGTCCCTTTACGGACCACTGTCCATTCCTCTTGACTTCAAACTGTGGAGAGAATTTGCTGGGGTTAAATCTGTTAAAGAAATTAAATGCAGTGATTCATTGTTCCTCTGACGGAGTGCGACTGACGATTTCACCACAGCAACTTCCCAGTTCTCAATTTCTGACTCGACCATTGCCTCCTGAATTTAGCATTGTCCCGGAATGTTTGTGGGCGGTTGACGACAATGATGTCGGGGTATTACAGGTTGAACCCGTTAAAATAGTTTTGAAACATAGAGTTAAACTACCACGCATTCCGCAATATAAAATCTCAGTTGAGGGCGAGCGTGCTTTGAAGTGCATTGTTTCCGATTTTGTGCATCGAGGGGTGATTGAAGAGATTGCAGGTAGTTTATGTAAGAGTCCGATTTTACCTGTGTACAAGAAACGCGACAATGCAATCCCATTCTGTTTCATAATTGATCTACGCGCTATTAATAAAGTTGTCGCCCCACAATTTCCAATTGTGCCTGATGTGACAATGATATTAACAATGATCCCTGCTACAGCTACTCACTTTAGTGTTGTGGATCTGAAGAATGCTTTCTTCAGTATTCCTATACACAAAGATAGTAGATATTTGTTCGCGTTCACCTTGGGGGGGACACTCGTTCACATTTAGTCGTGCACCTCAAGGTTATACTGAAAGTCTGAGAATTTATAGTAGGGCTTTGAAAGAGCAGCTTGATACCCTTGAATTGCCATCTACTTGTACACTGCTTCAGTATGTCGATGACTTGCTTTTAGCTGCAGATTCTGAAAGTGCTTGTAAAGAAGGCACTGTATTGTTGCTTATTCATTTGGCTGAACATGGTCATAAAGCTTTGCTTAAGAAATGTCAATATTGTTGTCAGGGGGTTGCCTATTTAGGCTATCTCCTGTCAAAGGAGGGGAGAAGATTGACACCTGAAAGAATAAAACACATTTCTGGCATGTCTGTCCCAAATACACAGAAGGAAGTCAGAGCCTTAATAGGTATGGCTTCTTACTGTAGGCTGTGGATCCCGAACTTCTCACTAGTGATAAAACTGACGTTGGCCTTGACAAAGAAGGGCATTTCTTCGCCGCTGCCATGGAAGTCGGAACATCAACGATCATTTGAGCTTCTCAAAACCGTGTTATGCTCTGCACCGGTTCTGGGTACTCCAAATTACAATAAGGCCTTTGTGTTGTTTGTGCATGAATGTGATGGATGTGCTTTGGCTGTATTGACACAGGAACACAGAGGGAAGAATAGACCATGCGGCTATTACTCTTCCACCCTTGATCCTGTCGCATGCGCTTTGCCAAGATGTTTGCGAGCCGTCGCTGCTGCTGCCGCGTCTGTAAAACAAAGTGAGGGAATGGTCCTAGGCCATGATTTAACCCTAATGGTACCTCACTCTGTAGATGTCCTATTGAATAAAACCCAAACACAGCACCTCACCTCTGCATGGCTGACGAGGTATGAATTGACTTTGTTTGCCCCTCACATTCAAATTAAGAGGTGTTGTGTCCTTAATCCGGCTGAACTCCTACCTTTCTCGCAAAATACTGTTTGTGGTGACGAAGAATCACATGATTGACTGTATACTACTGAACAGGAAACAAAGGGCAGGATAGACCTTATAGATAATCCTTTGGATAATGCGGAAGGAGAGCTGTTTTGTGATGGCTCCTGCTTCAAACCTCCGGATGGTACATCTACAGCTGCTTATGCAGTCACTACATTGAGTACGGTTGTTGAAACTAAGAGAATTCCGCATAACTCCGCGCAGGCCGCAGAGATTATAGCGTTGACCCGAGCTTGTGAACTCTCCGAAGGGCGTACAGTAAATATATATACTGATAGCCAGTATGCCTTTGGGGTGGCTCACAACTTTGGGAGGCTCTGGTCGGAAAGAGGGTTCCTAACCTCACATGGGAACAAGATTCAGCATGGCCCCCTGATAGTGCAATTGCTCTCGGCACTTGCGCTCCCTAGTCAGTTGGCAATCATAAAGTGCGCAGCGCATCGCAAGGTCATAGATGATGTGGGGAAAGGGAACGCTTTTGCTGACCAGATAGCCAGGCAAGCGGCCACAGACCTTAGCACAGACATGTATGCTCTAAGAGAAACAAGAGATGCCTATGTAATAGATGAGGGTATTGGGTCTGTAAGAGATATCCAAGCTGATGCCACAATAGAAGAGTCTAAAAAGTGAGCCAAAGGGATGGGGAAACTAGATGAAGATGGGTGTTGGGTGGACACATCTGAAGGGAAATGGTTGCTCCCTAATTCATATGTGCTGGCGATGGTTACGATGACACACGGCCCTACGCATGTGTGTGCTCAGCAGATCAGGAGAATGTTAGAAAAAGTCTGGGTAAATGATACAATTTCGAAAATCGCTCAGCATTACGTCCAAAAGTGCATGATTTGCTTGTAGTACAATGTGGGGAAGGGGACAGTAACTCCAAGGGGTAGTTTTGGGCCTCCTTCTGTCCCCTTCGAGGTCATTCACTTTGATTTTATTGAGATGGAACGGTGTAACAATCTAAAATACGTCCTTGTGATCATTTGTGCCTTTGGTAAATGGGTTGCGGCTTTCCCCATTAAGGATGCTACAGCCATTGCGAAGACTATGGTAAAGGAGTTCTTCCCACAATTTGGGTTGCCAAGAGTCATTTGGTCGGACAACGATCCACATTTTGTTGCAGCAGTAATCTTGCAGATATGCACAGCATTACACATCGAAAAACAATTTCATTCGGCTAGACATCCTCAAAGCGCTGGGTTGGTAGAGAGACATAACGGTATCCTAAAGAATAAACTTGCTAAAACATGTGCCGGCACCAAACTGAAATGGCCGGACGCCTTACCTATTGTGTTGTTAGCCATGCGTACCACCCCTCAAACTAAGACTGGTCTCTCTCCATTCGAGGTGGTGATGGGGAGGCCTGCTAATATTTGCGGTCTTCCAAAGCCTAAAGCGCTGAGAGATGTTGAAAATGTTTTGCTTGCAGACTACTGTAAACAGTTGTGTATGATCATACGGCTACATTGCTTATGTGTATGATCATACAGCCTACAGTCATGCCCACTGTCCATTTGAAAACACTACCAAACCACTAGCCACGGCCTTCGACCAGCTGCAAGAATAACATATGCCTAGGTACTTTGGCCAACAGAGTGAAAATCAAAATCTGGCACCCATGAATATAAGCACAGTAAGTGAACATATATCTTAAAGCGAAATGTACAAATGTACTTCATTTGACTGTCCCCTTAGAGGTGCTCAAGACAAAATAGCATTGGACATTAAAAAAGTAATAAATACCTGAAAAATACCCTGAGAGAGGAAGTGTTCCAATGAATAGGCTGCCAAAGTATTAAAGGTGGTAAACAAAATCCCAATACAAAACAAGTGCTTGTGGTCTTGTGGGTAAGCGTCTGCACTGTGAACAGGCCAACCTGAGTAAAATCGTGGTTGCCAAATACTTGAGCAAGCTTGTCATCCTAAAAACAACACAATGGGTTGCTTCCACCCTCTGAAAAAAGTTGTGCTCTTCACCCACATGTGTCCTTTACTTGTGTCCTGAACAACAGTCACAATCAGGGGACAATAACTGCACCATTGTCCAGGATTACAAACTCTCTTGCCACATTGTGGGTAACTCATGACTTATTTGCCCTTGCATCATTTCCCCTTCTCACCCCCATTTCTGACTTTCAACAATACTCTGCTTTATAAAGATAACTTGAAAAGTACACATTCCTTAGTGTCACTCAAATATACAAATCCTTATAGAACTATGTTAGGCAAAAAGTGTAAAATTGTGGCAATATTCCCCCCATCTTGACTGGGAGACTACAAATACCAGAATTCAATTCCAAAAAAAGCAAATACATTGTCCCTGAGTGCTATACTTTCAAGGACTGACAGTGCCATACTTAAAAAAAATAATTAAAAAAAGACTGCAGATGTTGTGTGCTTTCCTAGTGTTTTGTGAGATATTTAAAACAAAGAAAACTTGGCACCCAGGACTGTGGATGGTCTCCCATCCATGCAGTAACCAGGACCAACCATGCTTAGCTTTAAAGTGATAAAGAGCCCTGCTCCCTCAGTCCATGTTGCTCTACGTGGTCTTGTAAGTGGGGCTCATGTATTAGGTTACATGGTGTGCGGGGCTGGCACCTTGCTCACTTTGAAACTAAGAAGGGTTGTCTCGGTTACTGCATGCATGGGAGACCCGGGTCATCTCTTATTTTTCTCCTCTGCTGTCACTGGAGCTGTTTTTTTTATTATGTATGAAAGATTGCAAGCTTTGAGAATTCACAGTGTTTTTAGTTAATGCTCTGTGCAAATAAATTATTTGCCCAGGATCACACACTTGGTTAAGCAGCATACTACAAGCCCCTTGTTTTATGGACAGTCTCTTGGTGAATGTCGTGATACATTGCCTGACCACAAGTAACTGCGTTTAAGCAGCACAGAAAAGGGAAAATTATTATTGGCTGCCTGAATAACATATGCCCAAGTACTTTTTCCCCCAAAGTGAAAATGAAAAGCTGGCACCCATGAATATATGCTCAGTAAGTGAACCTATATAGTAAAGTGAAATATACAAATGTAGTTGAATTAACCTTCCCCTTAGAAGAAAACAAAATAGCATTGTACTTGTAAAAAAAGAAATGAGCACCATAAAGTAACCTAAGAGAGGAAGGTTCCAATTAATATGCTGGCAAAGTATTAAAGGTGCTTGCCTTTTAAAACCAGCAATCTGTCATGATATTTTCCCTGGAAACCAAAATCCTGATATTGTCATGCACTGGTGATCCCTCCCGAGCTTCCTCCTCACCTGTCTCCTCAATGAAACTGTCGTGGGTCTCCAAACTCTTCTTACAGCGAGGCTTCTTTGGTTCTTTTGCCTTCTTCTCCTTTTCGTGGAGGTAGGGGCGAGCTCCCTCAGAGGCCACCTTGGCCCAAAAGGATACCCAAGCCAAAGGGAACACTGAGGAGCAAGCCCCCAGAAACAGGTAAAAAGCCACATGGCACAAAAAATCCTGTAGGATGTGGTGCACTGGAAATCACGTGGGTGATGAGGTCTGGAGGAATAAGTGCTTCTGTGAAGGTTCCTTCCAAGTAAGTAGGCATTTATAAGGCTGAGTATGAGTCAAGACTGTTCCTAGAGGGTACACTGGCAAAGAAACCTAGAGCGCCTCTTTCTTCCAAAACACAGTGCTCCTTGATGAGAATCCGGAGCAGAACGAAGGAGTGGAGCAGACTTCTTAAGGATTCTGTAGCCTCGATAGAAAAGCAGGAAGGCTGCAACAGATAGGGACTTGTCCAACAGAAAAACGGTGCAGAAAGAACACTGTAATGCGACAAGGGGAACAGAGGAGGACTGATAAGAGAGAAGCCCCGTGAGGGTGAAACACAGATGCGCAAGAGCCTTGCAAAGGAAGCAGGCAAAGATGCAGGTAAAGGTGAAAGCCGTACAAGGATGCGGAAGGAACGCAAGAGAGCGAAACAACTCGGCAGATAGAACGGGTAAGGAAAAAAGGAAATGGAGAAGCCAGACTAAATAAGGCGGGTGAACCAAAAGAGCGAGAGAGCCTGAGAGCCCAAATGAAGACGAGAAGAAAATGGAAAGCACCGCAGACACGGCAAAGAAAGACTAGGAAACAGCTGAGAACAGGGGTGGCAGAGAGGCATGGCGAATTCCGGAGGGAGAAACAAGGGAAACAGTAGAACACCGGCAGAGAACCGGAGTAGAGGGTAACAGACTAGCAAGTAGCTGGTAACTCTAGGAACAGCTAGAGGACGAGCGAAGTGTGATACCAAGAGACGGATACAACCCACAATGCAACTGCATCCGCCCATAGATGTAACTGCGGTGGCCATCTTGGGTGGAGACAATACCACTAAAAGAAGAAACAAATGGCACGAGAATGGCACCTTAATGGACTTCCATTGCTGCTAGCATTTCCATGGGCGTCGCATGACAGATATGAAACAAGTGCTTGTAGACTTGTGGGTAAATGTCTGCACTGGGAAAATGAAAACCTGAGTGAGATCCTGGTAGCCAAATACTCGAGCAAGCTTTCCAACCTCAATTACAATTACACCTCAAAAAAGCAACGGGTTGTGTCCGCCCTCTAAAAAAAAGTTACGCTATCCACCCACATGTGTCCTTTACTTGTGCCCTGAACAACAGCCACAATCTGTAGAAAATAACTGCACCAATGTCCAGGATTGCAAACTCTCTTGCCACATCGTGGGCAAATACTCATGATATAATTTCCCCTCCTCACCCACGTCTGGCTTTCATCAATACTCTGCTTTATATATATAACTTGAAAGGAATGGCCACCAAGGGGTGCAGTGATGTGATAGCTCATCTGCGTCGCTCCCCTCCAGCAGGGCATAAATAGGAGAATAGCGCCCTCCAATGAGCCCCAAAGTGCTGCTTCGCTGCCCCATCGACCCTGCTAAGACTGAAAACAATGTGGTGGTGAAACGGCGGCCCGGGAGACGACCTGAATCACATAGAAAAACCACATGGAGGCTGAGGCAGAAGAAGCTCCAGCTTTGACCCGTTGCGCAGCTTCAAACTACATTCACGCGAGGTCACAGATGGCAAAAGGCGCCCTCTGTGGGTAAGTGCACATACAAATTTAAGCTCCCCTGAGGCGCTCCCACTGAATATCCAGCTCTGCACCCCCATCAGGGAGAGCATACATTAGGCAAATGGCGGGGTAGAGCACAGGCCACGTTTGAAATTACACGGGGCATGGGTGAGTATTGTAGCCCTCTGCCTGTGGTGTTCTGCAAGAGCCAAGGCCCCATGGAGGGTTCCGGCTAACCCGTGCAAACACGCCCGGTGAAAGGGTATGGTTGCCTAAGAGTGGTGGGAGTAAAAAGGGAAACACCCTGTCACCAGTGACCATAGATGACCACATCTGAGGGGAGGGCTCCTCCTCCCCATCCATACACGCCAGAGCTCCCGGCTTGCAGGGCACTTCAACGTTCTGTTCTCCGGGTACTGCACAGCCCCTAGAAGCAGAGTGGGGAAGGCCCCACTAGGAAGCAAGAAGGAGATAGTTAAGGAGGATGAGACGCTACAGCATCACCTCCAGCAGGCGGTGACTCTGCCCAGAAATCTGGGGAAGGCTCCAGGGCAGGCGAAGAGGGACATGCAGAGCACCAACATCACTCGGGTGGCCAGCAACCCAGTTATTAGGAGCGCCCGGTACAGCACACACCTAAAAGGACCAGGACACTTTAATCCCCAACACCAGCACAACACAGCCCCCCAGGGAGGGCAGGAAACACCGGGCATGGGGTGCTTGGGTTGATTGACCCCTGCGGCTCTTAGTGGCGATAACCCCGGTCTCAGCTTCGGGGGTTGAGTTCCTGGCATGGGGGAAACGTGGTGCCACTTAGCCTATATATCTCACCCAAGCAGGGCGCCCAAGATAGAGTGGGCCTGGGATATGGGTCGATCCAGAGGCCCCCCCAGACCTTCTAGTGGCAAACAAGCTGAGAAGCAGACCTACCTACATATCTATGAGCTGGGTGGCCCCACTCCAGAAATTCAAGTTTAACCCAACCCCCAGGCCACTGGTGGAACAATCGCTCCCGGTGGACTCAGCCATGGCAGACAATGTGACATCAATGAGGCGGGACATGGCGGCAATCTTGGAAGAACGCAAAGGTTTCAGATCTGTCATTAAACATAGACTAGATAGACTAGACAAGAAGGTGAACGACATGGATGAGAGACTCAAGGGGCTAGAGGCCAGCCAGTCCTCAGTAGATGTGCTGGAAACCCAACTCGACATGCAAATCTGAGAACTAGAAATAAGAGAAGAAGAATGCGCCCTAAAAATTGATGATTTTGAGTACCGAGAATGGCAAAACAAGTTCAGTTTCTTTGGATTCCCTGAAAAAGAAGGAGAAACTTAATGAGACATTGTCCAAGCAATCAATGAAGTCATCAGAAACCTTTCAATGATGAAAACGCCACAGAACCCACCATTAATAGAGCTCTCAGAGCGGGCGAAGGAACCCAGGGCCCATGCTCCGTACTGGCGAGGTTCCATTACTACCCAGAGAAAACCGAAATACTAGAAAAGGCCATGGTAAGGAACACATTAGAATGGGGAGAATCCTGGTTCACCATTTACCAGGTCTTATCTTCATTCACTCTGTTCAGAGGACGCCCTAGTGCTCCCTTGATGAAAAGGCTGAACACGAAAGGCACCCGTTACAGATGGAGATTTCCCATCTCCCTGAACTTTGAGTTAGAAGGGTACAAGTACAATTTGAAAACAGAAGACGACATGAGCAGCGTTTCACGAGAACTAATGGGAGAGCCACAGCAGAAAGTAGCATCCTGGGAAGCAGGGGAGATACAGGGAAAGAACCCAAAGACTGAGAGACCCAATGACAGGCAATTAATTAGGGGATACCGCAGGTTCAAGAAGTTAAATCCACCATCCCCAGTTCAAGCCTGAAGTGGGAAACAAGGGTCCTACATGTGTCTCAGCATGGAGAAAAATCACTGCACACAGTTGACGGTAGATCAAACAATACACGGCGGTAAGAGGTGAAGAAAGATGCCCAGAACTCTCAGCCAGCAGGTACGGAAGGCCAGACTCCCGGGGGGAGAACGACGAGATCTGAGGCGACTATCCAAATGCACTTGCAAGTGCGGGAGGGGTAGGAGGAGAAGTAGCTCACAAAGTATAACGTGACAGTATTGAGGGGCGCTCAGAGCAACACTATTAAGGAACTAATCATGGCTGGAGAAGGAGAGAAATCTGATGGTCTGGACCAATGGTGGCGTACATCTCATCAGAGGCTCAGGGGTGATCAAAAGGGGAGGAGAGGGGAAAGTTAAAGTAACATTTTTGTTGTTCGTGCATGTGGGGGATTCAATAATATTCCTAGTGTTACACAAAACAGGGGGATAACAAAACACCAGGAAAAAGCAAGGGAAGGAGATATCCTGGCTGGTACACAGGGAACCACTGGGACATCAATTTAATTTGATGCTAAATGTGACCCCAAACGGCTTATTTCAACAGTGAGATATCAACTCCCCAGTGAAATGATTCTTAAAGATCCGAGAATTTAACTGCCTGAAACTTGATGTTATGTTCTTTCCAGAGGCCTCCTGGAGGAGGGGGGAGTAACCAGCCAAGAAAGCAAAGGCCACTGAAAAATATACAACGCCTCATGTGAAACCAAAAAGAGAGGGGTAGCTGTTGTTATTGCTAACAAGTTGCACTTCATCGAGCTCTCCACCATTAGAGACCCACAGGGACGTTACATATTGGTTAAGGGATGGATAAAAGGACAAAAAGTGTACTTATACTTTGTCTACTACCCAAATGAGGGACAGGACCAGTACTGGGATAAATTAAAAGGGAATATCCGAACATTTGTGGAGGGTGTCTGCTCATAGGAGGGGACTTTAATATGGTCCTGGGTCGCGCAATGGATAGGAAGGGGGCAACCCCGTTGAGGGGATCCTACACTCAGCGAAAGATGTCATGTCACTTTGGCCACATAAATAATCAACTGGGGGTGGCAGATGCCTTATCCCAAGAGTGAAAAGCCGTCCCTGCATACACATTTCACTCAACGGTCCATGACACCGATTTAAGGATAGATTATGTCCTCTTAGACGCTGACCTGATACATATGGTATCAAAATCAACCATTGGACCGGTTCCTTGGTCAGACCACGATTTGCTCAGGGTAGAAATGGGAAGCTGGTCTCCAGAACATAGAAAGGGGAGATAGATGTGAAATGATTTTCTGTTGAAAGATAGTGATGAGGCCCAGGGCTTGCTGAAATCAATAAAAGAGTTTTTCAAATTCAGTGACAACAGGGAAGTGGGGTTGACGACAGTCTGGGAGGCATTTAAGGCCACAATATGAGGGGAATTAACTGGGGGCTAAAAAGAAGAGGGAAAGAGAGAAAGAGAGAAAGTGGAGTGGGATTTGAGGAGTAAAATAGACACACTTAAACCCAAGGGTATGCTTAAAACCCAAATCACCCCAGATAAACTGGCAAATGCGCAAATGTGCAAAAGTATAGAGCACAGTTGAGGGACCTTCTACTGCACCAGACAGAAAGGAAGCTTGCGTTCCTCAAGCAAATATATATGGAGAAGAGTGAGCCTGCTGATAAAATACTAGCCTGAAAATTACGGTCTCAGAGAATGGCCAAGAGAGTACAATCGATATGCCAAACAGGCTCGGAAAGGTTATCTAAAGACCAACATATAACGGAGGAGTTCCGCAAATACTATGAGGGCCTCTATACCACTGAATATAAGGGGGGTGGAGCCCAGATAAACAAAATCCTCAATGCCCTCCCGATACCCACCATCCCACTAGAAAAAGCAGCAATACTGGACGTCCCATTCACGACTGATGAAATAATCTCTTCGATCGTGAAAATGAAATCGGGAACATCGCCAGGGAGAGATGGCTTCTCTGTCCGTTTTTTCAAAACATTCCACTCAACTCTAGCTCCCTTCCTGGCTAGACCTTTTAACTAGGCATTGGAAACAGGTGACCCACCCGACTCACTATTGGGGGCCTTGATAGTAGTACTTCCAAAGGAAAGCAGGGAACCCGACACAATACCAGTCTTATAAACCGTTCTCCCTGTTAAACGTAAATGCAAAGGTTTTCGCAGAAACGGTGTGCATCAGACTGGAATCACTCATGCCATCATTAGTCCATGGAAATCAGGTCGGGTTCATTGCAGCATGACAGGCCACAGACAATATCCAAAAAACAATTGATTTAATCCACTTGACCCAAGATCAGGATATGGATGGCTACCTGGTCTCCATCGACTATGAAAAAGCTTTCGACAGGGTGGAGTGGGAGTACATGAGACAGATGCTTGAGAAAATGGGGTTTGGCCCCAACTTTCACAGGTGGATCTCTGCCCTATATAGGGTACCAATTGCCAAGGTGCTGGTAAACAACACAATATCACAATCCTTTCACTTAACTAGGGGAACTAGACAGGGCTGCCCCTTTTCCCCACTTCTATATGCCCTCACCATGGAACCGCTAGCGATAGCGATTAGGAACAATTCAGACATCAGAGGGAGTGAAGTGCAGCGAAGTTGACTTTTAATTGTCACTGTTCGCAGATGACATTCTATGTTACCTAACCCATGTGCAACACTCCCACCCAACACTACTTGACCAAATGATCTCCTTTGAGGCCTTCTCAGGCCTAAAATTTAACAACACAAAATCTATTGTAATGCCACTACAGCCAGAGCATACTCCCAGGATAGTCCAGGGAACACTGAGAGGGATGAGTCTTGAAAATAAAGAAATAACCTATCTGGGGAGATGTCTTGCCCGAGACCTGACCCATCTGATAGAAGTTAACTTCACCCCAGTCCTGGATAAACTGGGTGCAGACCTAACACACTGGGCCTTCCTGACTCTTTTGTGATACAGTCGGATACCTCAATTAAAATGTCGGTCCTCCCACGCCTATTATGTTTATTTACAGTGATCCCCACACGCCTCCCAGACTCCTTTTTTGGGAAACTAAACTCCATAATCCCCTGATTTATATCACAGTGAAAAAAAACCCGAGTCAAAAGAACCACATTGACCCTCCCCAGAGACATTGGAGGGTTTACCCTCCCAGATGTCTTCTTATATTACAAGACAGCCCAACTGTGTGTATTACTAGAGCACACAAAGGACAACATGAGCAGATTCTGTTCCTACCTGTAGGATATGTATTCCCACCCCAAGAAAGTGAGAGACCTGCTGTGGTCCCTGATTGGGACTGTGCCAGTGATAATTAGGGAACACCCATTTCTGGGGGTAATATGGTCACTGTGGAAGAACAATTGACAAAATGAATGCCTCTCATCCTGACTATCTCCTTTGAGTTCATTATGGGGCCCCACATAGATTTGGGTAAAAGTGGATTTAAAAGGGCACAAATGTGGTCTGACAGAGGTCTGGAGAGGGAGGGAAACTCTTCCAGGAGGGATGGTTTATGGAAAATGGGACAGTGACGGAGATGCTGGGGGAGGAGGGGGTTACAGTGTTTGACTATTTACGTTTAAAGGGCATCTGTACAGATCTCAGGATCCTACCTAAACTCGCCAGCCCATTAACAGCTCATTAACAGCCCATTAACAGCCTTTGAATGAGTCATTAACAAGGCCACGTCCAGTAGAGGGATCGTCTCCAAGATGTACAGAGCTATGGTTACAGCAAACATGGAAGGGAGACAACATTTTAAGCAATTCTTGGAGGCATAGACAGGGAGGGAAATAGCTGAGGAGACGTGGGATCAGGTATATTGGATCATGTGTCATAGGAATCTGTTCATGGCGACAATGAAACATGACTGTAAAATGTTACATGGCTACCACTTAACCCCCAGAAAATGTCAAAAATGTTTTCCGGGACTTACCCTCTCTGTTCCAGAGAATGAGGTATACTAAGCACATCATATCACATGTGGTTGTCATGTCCAAAAATCCAGGTGTTCTGGGCGTAGGTCCTTAGTTGGATGAAGGAGGCGGTGGGTATGGCCTTGTCCCTGGATCCACTGCGAAGGATATTGGGCATTCTGAAAGGAGTTAAAGAGGGAAGACGGCTACCAAGAGTGTGTTAAGAGCAGCGCAGGCAGCAATAGCGCAAAGATGGAGGAACAGCTCCACCCCCTCAAAAGCAGAATTAGAATAATAAGGAAAATTTAAGAGCCTAAACGACTCCAAACTTGGGGTGCCTAAAATCCTTGTTCAAAGGCCGTAACAAGTGCAATTATGTTGAGACAAATGCTGTATCCCTGTTTTGTGTAAGTTGGATTGTGAGGGAGTGGATGGGGGGGAATGGAAACACACGCTGTTGAAAATACGCAAGGCTTTGTAACTGTTCCTTATGTTATAAATTGAATAAATACAACGTTTTTTAAAAAAGTGTACAATATGCATCCGGGACTTGCATCTATGCAGTAACCGGGACCGATCCTGCCTAGCTTCAAAGCGAGGAAGGAGCATGGCTCCTCAGGACATGCTGCTCTAAGTAGTCTTTTAATTTATGGTCATTTATTAGGCAACATGGCCTGAGTGTACCAGCCACTTACTTGAAGTTAAGCAGGGTCAGTCCCTGCATGTATGGGAGTCCTGGGTGACTTTTTTGTCACCGGCCATGGCCAGTGGCTTTTCACCCCAGATGTCACTGTAGCTGTAAAATATAAATGTTCTATTTTGTAACTTTTTTTCTATAGCTGCTGGCAGAGAACTACGGATAACTTGCAATTTGTAGTAATTTTATGTATGGGCTATTGATAGCCGCGGTTATCTGTTGTTTTATAGCCGCAAATATCGGAAAAACGGCCAGAAGAAGAATGGTCTCTTGCCCCCCCCAGGCCCTTACCATATGCCCCCATCATCTGTGCCATCTCCCACTCTCCCCAGAAGGCCTCCTCACCTCCCTTACCCTCTCCCTTTCCCCCCACAACACACAGTGTTTCTGTGATGCAGCTTGCTTTGAGGTGTCGGCTATTTACGGATATAGCCGAGGTTACTTAAAAGCTGTGTGTTGCAAACTCAGTCCCAAGACCCCCTCCAACTCCCAAATTTCACTTAATGCCCTCTAGCCCCCCCATCTCTAGACTCCTGGCATTTGTATTTTTATTACCCGCAAATGCCTTTTTTCCTGATTTTAAAGAGAGGGCAGTCATTTAATTTCTAAAAACCCCCGGTTTTGGCAATTTACCCGAGATATAGCTATCTATTTTTGAGAAGGGGCACCCCCTTCTCCATCAAATATTTAAAAAACTACTGCACAGGATAGCCCCAAACCACAAAAAGGCCTTTTTTAAATGCTTCGTGGACAAGTTGTTAAGATCTAGCACAAATCTTTCCAGTGGTTTGAGCTGTGCGGTCTAGGAAAAACTGACCTTGTTTGTCTATGGGAAAATGAATTGGAAGAAAGCCAGATTTTTTTATTTCTTCTTAATAACTCTTCTATATTTTAACAAATCCTTATGACACTTTTCAGTCTGGAGGGGCCTAGCCATCCTTAACCAACCTCAAGGTTTCAACCAAGTTCGTTACACAAGTCAAAAGTTATTAACAATAGAATGTTTTGAGTTTCCTATGGGAATCTGAATGAACTTAAATATAGGGCAGCAACCTATATATGCAAATTACAAAAGACTTACGGTTAAACCAACAAAAACATTAAGTCTACAAACATCATAAATACTAACATTAAGATAACAACATAATAAACTTTATTAACACATTCTTTTTAAATGATCTTAAAATCAAATATCCTGGTAACCTTAACTCACTTTACTCACCTAATTCTTGTTTTGCAAGATTTAGTTTTTACTCACAAGTGCTTTACAGTGAAAGTAATGTAATGTGTTAAACTGTTTTTATTTATTTATGTTTTTAATGTGTATTACATGTGTGCTGCATTGGTTAGTATGTACAGCTCGCATTATTTACTAAACTTAATTTAGCACACATTATATTAATATCAAATATCCTGTTACCCTTAACTGACCTTACTTACCTTATTTTTGTTTCGCAATACTTTGTGTTTACTCTACAATGCTTCATAGTGAAAGTACTGCAATACGTTGGGTGAGTATTGGTTTTTAATAAAAATGCTAAACAGTTTTTTATCTATATATTTTTTATGTGTATTACATTTGTGCTGCATTGGTTAGGATTTACAGCTTGCATTCTTTACTAAACTTAATTTAGCACACATTACATGTTTGCATTTTTTTATGCATAGTGTAATTACTGTAAATGTTGTGTATATATTGCTATTTTGAAAAAAAACTATCCGCAAAGCTGCGGAAACATACCACACTCAGTGAACCTGAAAGAAAATACAGTGCTTCGTGTCAGCAAAATTATACAGTATTTAGTGAAGGCCGAGCCTCGGGAGGCAGTAACCCGTATATTGGTATGTAAATGTTAATACGCCTTTACAATATATGATATTTGAATACATTTTTGGTTGTTTAGTGTATGTTTTTCTTTTTATAATGTTATGTTTATTGTTTAGTATATATGTATTTACAATTATAACATTTACCTTTTTAATTGATATTGTTGTATATGTAAAGTGTGACAATTGTATGCATATATACATTTAGCTATTGTAGATTATTTTTATATGTTGTGTCTTTGTTTAATTGCGCTTTTTTTGATTAATTGTGCTTGTGCATATTTGATTTTAAGATTGTTATTATGTAGTCATTTTATGTTAGAAACATATTTTATACTTTCTCTTAATATATTATAGGTCTACATTGAATATACTTTGGAATGATTTCATATTTTATACAATTATTTGCTTTATGTGTGAAATTGTTATCATATTATGTTAACACTGATGCTTTTAAGTGTCTGGGTGAGTTAAGGTTACAATGATATTTGATTTAAATATCCAATGTCAATATTACAAATGTACATATCATGAGTTAATATAAAATGTACCTCAATTCTGCTCATTCATCGCTTGCCTCCTAAAGTGTACATTTTTGTATGAAAGTGTACATCTTCATACGAAAAATATACATGCTCTTATGAAAAGTGCACTGCCACTTGCCTTTGATGCAAGTATTTAGATGTTCATTGTGCAATGTATGAACTGTAAAACTCACATGTTCTGTGTACAGTTCGTATAACTTGCCTTTGATGTGAGTTTTAAGATGTTAATATTGTAATCTACCAACTGCAATATGCATACTCTCTGTGCATGTGATTGCAGTGCATGTTGTAGGCACCTGTCTGATAGGAGTATGTGTTGTAAGAATGTTTGTAGCAGGACCATTTTTTGCATGAGCATACGTTGTAGGATCACATGTTGTAGGAGCATGTGCTGTAGGATCGTGTGTGTGTACTAAGAACAGTTGTAGTGGCTGCAGATGTCATAAGAGCACGTGTTGTAGAAGTGCATGTTGTCAGAATGTCTGTCGTAATAGTTGGCTGTAAGTGTGTATCGTAAGAGTGTGTGTGGTTGGAACATGAGTCATAAGAGCATGTGCCGAATATCCACATGTTATGTGTTCGGGATGCTTGTGCAGTAGATGTGCTTGTCATCAGAACATGTATTATATAAGTGTGTTTTGTAGCAGCACATATTATAACAGTGTGTTTTGTAGGATCGTGTGTTCTAGGGGTGTTTTTTATTAGAGTGTTTGTCATAAAAGTGTGTGGTAAGTGTGTTTGGTAGGAGCCTTTGTGGTAGGCACGTATGTGGTAGGAGCATGTGACATAGGAGCACGTGTCATAGGAACATGTGCCATAGGTGTAGGTGTCATAGGTGTATGTGTGCTAGGTGCATGTGAGCGCACTTGTTTTATGTCTTCAGGTTATGTGTAGTAAGCATGTGTGCATTAGTTGCTAGTGAGATTGGAGCATATTATTAGTGTTCATATACACCAGGGGTCTGCAACCTTTGGCTCTCCAGATGCTTTGCACTACAACTACCCACATCCTTAACAAGCATAAGTAATAGGCAGATATCAAGGGAATTGTAGTCCGCAAAATCTTCCTGTGAGAGTACTTGTATGCCTGCATGTTATGTGCAGTAAGCGTGCGTGTATTAGGTGCACGTGTTGTAGGAGCACATTATTAGTGTTCATATACACCAGGGCCCTGCAACCTCTGGCTCTCCTGATGTTTTGTACTATGACTTCCATCTTTCCTAACCAGTGTAGCATAGCTCTCAACCTTTTCTGTCCCCAATGTGGGTGAAACAGAAGATTTACTTTTTGGCCACTTGAATTGTATGGGCAGGTTAGGGGCTTGGTGGGTGAGTGGACGGATTCCATGGCGAGTTACACCGACCAAAAGCATGTCAGTTGCGAGATCTGGCATAGTGACTAGCCAGATATCATGGGAATTGCAGTCTGAAACATCTGGAGAGCCAATGGTTGCAGACCTGTGATAAACACAATGGGCCTCATTACGACCCAGGCGGTAAGTTACCGCCTGGGTCGTACCTTTACCACCAGGGCGTAAACTACGTTTACGCCATGGTGGTTGGCGGACTTACCGCCCCATTCCGAGGTGAGTGGGGCGGTAAGTCCCCATTAACCCATTTACCCTTCCCCATTCCCATTTTTGCCCCATAGGGCATAATGGGAGTGGGGAAGGCGTTAATTACTCCACCGTAAATTACGGTGACGTAATTAACAACAAGGTCCCTCAGCGCCATGGATTTTAACACCTGCTAAAAGCAGGTGTTAAAACCTCCATGGCGCTAAGGGACCTCGGAATCAGGCGGTAAGGGTCGGCGCTGTTTACGCCGCCGTAAACCCCTTACCGCCTGGGTCCTAATGAGGCCCAATGTTAATATCACAAATGTATGTGTAGGATTTTAATATAAACTACACCTCTATTAAGCTCATGCATTGTATGCCTATGAAAAGTGTAGATTTTTCAATGAAAAGTGTACATTTATTCCATCACCTTAAAACTGACATCAGAATTAGCTGTAACTTACCTTTGATGTGAGTTTTTAGATGTTATTTGTGTAATGTATGAACTGTAAAACTCATATGCTTTGTGTACAGTTTTTAGGAGTTGTTTATTGTGCAATGTACAAACTGTTAATAATATAATCTACAATCATGCTCTTTGTACAGTTCATATGAAATATGTGCATTCATTCTGTGCATGCATCATATATAGATACATTTCAAACGTTAATATCGCAAAACTGGCCAAGCTGATTTTCAAATATTTCCTTCAGTGCACCATTTACAGATAAAATCTAGGTGCCTGCAAAAAATTAGGAAAAAATCAAAGCAAACAAATTTGAGATATTTGGGCCACCACATTATTATTGTTTTCTTATGGAAAACCCTGTGCTAAAAGCTGTTCAAAACACAATCAAAGTAAAGATTTTCTAAACTCTGAAACTGTTAATGTATAAATGTGAAATTTTGCATGCACAGGCAGCTGCCTGAAAGTATTACGATGGAATATTTTCGGATTTTGTTATGCAAGCGTTCAAATGTTATTGAGAATAGACATTTTCTTAAATGCCATAGAGACTTCATGTTAACCTTAACTATCCCTTGTGCTAGCGCAAAGGCATAACTCATATATTTTTTGTATAGGGTGGATGACGCTAGTCACCCTATAGTTAAGGTCCCTAGGAAATGCAAATAATCTATGAGCCTCATTCCGACTTGGGCGGTAAGGGATAACGGTCACCGGTAAGGAGACCGGTGCTGTTAAACCCTTACCAGCCAATTTGAGGTCCCTCAGCGGGAGCCGCAAAGGACGCATGGTCTGACCACACGTTCTTTACGGGTCCCGCTAAGGGACCAGGGCGCTCATAATTAGCGCCTTCCCCATTCCCATTGTGCCCTATGGGGGCTCAAATGGGAATGGGGAATGGTTGGTTCAATGGGGATTTACCGGGTCCGCACAGGTCGGAATGTCCCAGTAAATCCCCATTCAACCAGACCAGACACGGACCCGGTATTTGAGGCAGCCATGGCGCAATGAGGCCCTATGTCTAACAACTTTGAAGCCATTGGACAGATCAGCACACAATTGTACACGTCATTTGGGGCCCAGGACCCACGAAACTAGAAAACGTTGTGCAAATCTGTATTATGGTTCAAAAGATATAAAGGGTCCAAATAAGGGTGTGCTTTTAACTTTTGCATTCATTTTCACATAGGGATGATGTCCAATTTTCGAGCACACGCACAGCCCAAACCGCTGGATGGATGTGCAGCAAATAAGATACAAGTTGAGCTGAAAGCGCCAGAAGAAAATCATTTATTGCTTGTGGAAAATACACCCAGTAGTTTAAAAAAATGCTTCATAGGGAGGGGTGCCTGTGGACCCAAAAAGTTAGTAATATCTCCCATTGCATTGCTTGTGCCAAGGTTTTTCATTTCGGAAAATCCACCATTCAAGATCTAGATTCATCTTTGGAAACTACCCTAAAATGTTATTAGGGGTGTAAGTAGGGCAACTTTGAGGCCAGTGCACATGTGGGCAGGTTAAGAAAGGATGATTTGTGAAGGTGTGGGTATGACAAATCAACCTCCAGGGCACCAGTGGTCCAGGGATGAATATTGGTTTCTAAACCATCAATCAACCCCACATCTCTAGTACACCAGAAGGATCCAAAAGATACAGATTGGAATACAAGTGAGTTATACAACGTCCTTGTCAAATTTTGTTAACATGGACGGGACGGCAGGCTCATCTCCGCAAGATAATGGATCGTTGGTTATTTGCAACAGAGCAAACATACAATTATTACCCAATGATAAAAGGTACTGTTCAGTCAAGGTTGTATAAAAATAACTACTTAAGTATTACTACAACAGACAGTTCTAGCACACTACAAAATACAACCCACACTGTAAAGAAACACAGAGGACAGACAGTTTGATGAGGGAAAGGGATGCACTCTGGATACTGATAGGAGGGTAGTTGGTATGATAATCAGTGTTACACTTCATGTTATTCAGTTCCAGCACTAAGGGGGCAAATGGTCGTAACTGGCTCTAGGGGCCTTTGCAGAAGGACCAGGGGGGCATGTACCTGGTGCTAAAGAAGTTCTTGGTGCTCAACAGCATCAAGGTGGTTCCAGGGCGATTTGCAGCACTTGAGACATAGTTAGTGGTGCAAGACAGATGCGGGTACCAGGCGGCAGGCAGTTTGGCAAGCGAGGCTGTGTGGACGTCTGCAGCCTGTCCGGCGTGGTGGCTCGGGACCAAGAATCGTTGTCTCTCTGCTGGTTGGCAGATTTGGAATGCTGGTCGAGGCTTCTCGGATGGCTCTGGTGACTGCAGCGTGACAACAGTCAGCGGTGCAGCCAGATGCGGTTCAAAGACACGACTGTCTCGAAAATGTTCTTAAAATATGGATGCTGGATGATGCTTGTGTGGCACTCTATCTAGCTTCTTCGCAGGGCTTGTTTCCTTTCAAGGTAGATGGCCCAAAGCTCAGGAGAGGGATTCCAGGCAACATCCTTATCCTTTGTCTGGATACTCTCTGGCACTTCCCACCTAGGAAGCTTGCTGGCAGAAGCTATACGGGCAAAGTGTGTGCTGGATGGGTACTGGTTCTGGAGCTGCTGGACAGGTCCTCTGAGTCAGGTATCGCCTTCTGTTCCCTGTGAGATGTTTAGAGGAGGGATCTTGCTTCCCTCTTGGAACTCCTGGCCTTCCTTCACTGGCAGAAGATATAAGGTAGACTGTACCTTCAGCTCGGGTCCAATTGAGTCCTTCTTCTTATGCCTTTTCAAAGTCTTCAGATGATCTGATAAGTGAGGGGTTCAGCCCTCTTTTAGAGCTAAATGGGCCCCATTGATTGGTGCAGGTTGAGCCCACCTTAATGAACCAATCCTGTGTCCCCACCCACAATCTGTTTTTATGCATGAGGTCTGGACCAGGGTGCTCTGCAACAGGATAGACAAGGGGGTGACAACATATACCTAAGTCCCAGCCATCTCCCTGTCTGTTATAGATGAAAGTATCTCTCTGGTTAACTCAGCCCTCTGTGACTCTTGATTAAAGCACTGGGTCCCCTTGAAGTTTGTGCTGAGAGCAGACTTCCTGTCTGCCCCAAACCACTTACTTCTCCTCTCTGAAAGGGGTTTGCTCTGCGGGAAAACCTGCAGTAACTGCTGGACCCAGACAGGCCTTTCATACAGAGAGATGGGAACTACCTTCAAGTTGACACATTGCATACCAAAGGGGTGTCAGTCCCGCCTTCTTGTTGTCTCTTCGGCAATCAAGCCCAGTCAGCAGGGTTGCCTCAATTATATCATTATCGGATCCTCGGATGTTAGTCTCCCATCATTCATTTTTATTATTAAAAAATCAAAAGAATACAGGCGAGCGTACTCTCCCTGTACAGATGGTCAAATTCCTCACAGTGGGGCTTGGGGATGTGTACATAGTTTTTAGTTTTTTCTGTGTGTTTTTCTGTGATCTAGATTAATTTAGAGTGTTAAAACAAAGAGTACATACTTCAAATCTATAATAAAGTTGGATGTGTCAATCGTATTATTGCTAGTTAAGGGAAGAATAATGTTTTATATTAATTAAGGGAGCATTCTGTGGTTCTAATATCTAAACAAATGACAGAGATTGCTTCCAAAATTAACTTAAATGAGTGAATGAGAGGTATTAGGGGACTATTAATAAATGGGGGTGTTAAATTTGCTTTAAAAGCTTATAATCGTATAATTAGATTGAAAAGAAAGTGTGCAGCATAAGATCAGGGGAAACAGATGCTTGCTTACTATATCCTTTCTTTTGATTGGGCAAACGTTTCACGTGACTTAAAAGTGAATATTTTGATTCACTCCTGATGTCAGCAGGGAAGCTATCTACATTAAAATACCTTCTTCTTCTTTGTCATAGCACACAGTTAATAATCCTACCTCAAACCCAGCATCCCTCTTTCTCGTCCCGGGACACAATGGTAATCTTAAATTTAACCCCACATCCCTCTTCTGCCTCACAGTCCCCCACTGCCCCAACTCACTCTTCCTAGACACACTCTCCCACTACCACATCACTCTTCCTCATTAAAGTATCCCACTACTACTGTGTCACTATTCTTTGTCACAGTCCCCCACTATCAACACATCAATGTTCCTCTTTACAGTTCCGTACAACCACAAACTCACTATTCCTTATCACAGTCCCCTACCAATACCACGTCACTCATCCTAATCATAGTACCCCACTACCACATCACTTTTCCTTGTCACTGTCCCCAACTGCCACCACGTCACTCTTCCTCATCACAGTCCCACACTACCACCACATCACTCTTCCCCATCACAGTCCCCACTACCACCACATCTTTCATCCTCATTACTGTAGCCCGCACCACCAACTCACTTTTCTTCTTCACAGCCCCCACTACCACCAACTCACTCTTCCTTGTCAAAGTACCACACTATCACCACATTACTCTTCCTCAGCGCAGTCTCCCACTATCACCATTTCAGTCTACTTAGTCACAGTCCCCATCTACCACCATGTCACTCTTCCTCATCACAGTGCCCCACTACCACCACCTCACTTTTCATCATCACAGTAACTCACTACCATCAACTCTCTCTTCCTCTTCAAAGTCCCCACTTCCACCAAGTCACTCTTCCTCATCATAGTACCCCACTACCACCACATCACCCTTTCTCATCACAGTCCCTCACTATCACCACCTCACTCTTCCTCACCACAGTACTCACTGTCATATCTCTCCCTTCCTGGCGCTTATGGAGGAGAGGAACATTCCCCCATTAGGGCTCCATCATGTTATTATGGATCGTGATTTATCAGTCTAGTGTTTTCCAAGATGGCCACCGCCTGTCGAAACAAAACTATTCTTCCTTTGCACGTGGCGTGTTGCAACCCTTTGCCTTCCTTCCTGGGTTAGACTCTAGTCTGGATACTCTCCAGGTGTACTCTGCTACCCTCCCTTCTGTCCTCCTGCTCTCGTTCTCGTTTGGTGGGCACAACAGTCTTTTTGTCTATTTTCCAGTCTCTTCTATTGCTCTGTTCTCCACCCGACTGTTGCATCCTGGATAGTCTTTATCCTTCCCTGGATTCTTTCGAGCCGCTACATATAGATCTGCTTTGCTTCTCCAAGTGTTGTCTCTTGCCCTATGCTAGCTTCTATTACACTGACTGTGTTCCTGTTGATGCTCACTACGTGGGATAAGGAACAGCAGATACTTTCTCCAGGTATCCACCTGCAAGAGACCACCCAATCAACACTTCTCCTCAGCCGGGTTGTCCCCAGGAGGGGCCTCTTGCCTGGGCTGTACTCTAGATAGGCATATTGGCTTCCCTTCGTGGCAGGCCATATCTATAAAAAGTGAAGAGACTTCTAAGAAGAAGAAGAACAAGGAAACCTCCTGTGCGGAATCCTCTCCACTGTCATCTGAAGGTGATTTAGGTGAGGAACAGGAGGGAATCGCTGTCAATTTGCAATGCCAAAGGACAATGGTAACCACAGAACAGGTGCAGGAACTGCTCGCTGCAGATCAAGGACTTACACTTGAGTTGCAGAATCTCAAAGCAGAGTATACTGTTATCTGACAGCTGGTAACTGCCAGAGAGCATAATTTAGCTGACCTGACTATGATGGGTTTGCCATCGGGAAAGTTTGAAGGCTCCCCAAAGAAGCTAAAGGAATTCATAGAAGCTTTTGCGGTGCACTTCACCTTTCATTCCTGCAACTATGCTTCAGACCATTCCTGCATAGGCTTCATGATCTCCAACATGGGGGGCAATGCTTTGGTGTGGGCCACACCACTAGTCACAACAGCCACCGCAGTTCTACAGGATTATGGAGCTTTCCTTACTTTGCTTAAGCAAAAGTTTGAAAGACCTGTGGTGGTCTATTCAGCATGTGAGGATCTATTGGATCCTGGTCGACTTGATTTCCTTATTGCTACAAATTGAATATTGCTTGACTGAAAGAAGGGCTGAGAGAAGGAGAGTCAGGGGAGTGGTACATGCCTCTCCAGGTTCTACCCTACCGTTTCCTTCTCCTTCAGATTCTCCTAAGGAAGAGCTGATGCAGATAGGATCTGCCAGATGGCCTCTCTCTCCTACGAAAAGAAAGAGAAGGCGAGACAAGATGTTGTGTATGTATTGCGGGTCTGGATGTCACTTGCTCCGGAACTGCCCTGAAGTCCCACCGAGGAAGTCGGGAAATGACCGTCGCTGGTCCTAGAAGGGACAGGAAGCCGGCATCACGATACCAGTCCCTTTCACCTACTTACCACTTGTTCCTCGCCAGATGACAACAGGTGGATGGTAGTTACGGGCCAGATCTCTACCAATCCAGGTATCATTGAAGCACTAGCTCTCATTGACAGCGGAGCTGCTAGAAACTTTGTGGATACGATCTGGGCAGAAAGAGAATGGATCTCGAAACAGGAGTGTGGGGGAGACGAAACAGTGGAAGGTATGGACGGTAAGCCATTAAGTTCTGGATCTATCACACATACAACCGGACTACTCAGATTGTCCATGTTTAACCATCACAAAGAACGACAGTTTGATATAATCTGTGCAGCCCATTTCCCGATTATATTGGGAATCCCTTGGTTAAGGAAGCATAATCCCCACATCGACTGGGCTAAGAACCATCTACTGTTGTTCCTCGAACATTGTGTTTGTTATTGCCTAGAAGAGACAAGGAAGGATAGAGTTAAGGCTAGTCCTGCTCTCCATTCCTCTATAATTTTCAGTAGCAGGTTATACCCTTCGGACTTGTTAATGCACTAGATATCTTACAATGCTTTATGGACAGGCTTTTCTCAGACTTATTGTATCACTCTGTGATCACCTACCTCAATGATATATTAGTGTTTTCTACCTTCAAACAACAGCATCAAATCCATCTAAGAGAGCTACTGCACCAACTTCGAAAGCATCAACTCATGGTTAGACCAGAAAAGTGTTTGTTTACAGTCACATATGTATCTTATCTGTGGTACATATTGACAGAGCAAGGTATCGAGATGGATCAACACAAGGTCTCTGCCATAATCAAATGGCCAACCCCACCTAAAGGACATCCAATGGTTTCTTGTATTAGCACCTTCCTACCAAAAATTAATCTGAGCCTTCTCTGAGATTGTTCTTCCCATAACTGCCCTACTGAAAAAGAACACCCCTTTCCAGTGGGGATTATTGGCAGAGTCTGCTTTCCTACATCTCAAAACCATGTTCTGCTCAGCTCCCATATTGATACAGCCCATTCAGGAGTTACTGTTTGCCATAGAAGCTGAGGCCTCCACCGGAGTAGATGTAGTAGTAGTAGTAGTAGATGTTCTTAAACAAGAAGTGGAAGGTCTGGAACATCCTATTGCCTATCTGTCGAAGACCCTGCCACCGAGTGAGTACAACTACTGAGTGATAGAAAAAGAACTACTGGCCATCAAGTTAGCCTGTGAAGAATGGTAGCATCTTTTGCAGGGAGTTTGTTTTCCATTTGAAGTACCTACCGACCACCGTAATTTACGGGTCCTACAGCAGATGGAATCCCTCAATTCCAGACAAGCCAGGTAGGCCCATTACTTCGTTCAATTTGACTTCTCCATTACATACCTTGCTAGCAGCCAGAACACCTTAGTCAATGCCCTCTCGAGACTTCAAGAAACAGGAAACACTCAAGAAGCCCCTCAAGAATATTTGTTTCCGCAGGAACAAATTAGTCTTCACCATGTCATCCCTCTTACAAAAGGTTAAGGAAGCCTTGGTTCTAAGATCTAATGTATAAACAACAAGGAATGGACATACGATGAAAGGAAGGGTGTACTGTTCCATTAAGATCGACTTGTGGTTCCCAAATCCTCCTTGCAAAGAGAGGTACTGGCATGGTGCCATGAAAACAAGTCTGCAGGCCATAGAGGGTTTGCTGCCACCCTGGACCTCATAAAATGAAACCTCTGGTGGTCTTCTATTCAAGAAGACACAAGGATGTACACCCGTTCTTGCCTTATTTGTGTCCAGATTAAATACTGTCCCAGAAGGCAGGTTGGTTATTTGTAACAATGCCCCATTCCTACCCGTCCTTGGAGCCATCTCTCCACGGATTTTGTGGTTGAGCTACCTCCTTCCCAAGTCTGTACTGCCATAATGGTTACCATTGACTCCTTCATCAAGATGGAACATTTCTCACCACTTCCCGGGAAACCTTTCACTCCCAAAATGGCTAAAGTGTTTTTCCGTGAAATCTTCAGACTACATGGTCTTCCAGAACATATAATTTTAGATCGTGGATCTCAATATACTTCAAAGTTCTGGGGCACATAATGTAAACCTCTGGTATCAAGAGAAATGTATCCTGCGGTTATCATCCACAATCTAATGGGCAGACTGAGAGATTTAACAGCATCATGGAGCAATACTTTACGTGTTTCCCCAATTCTCAACAAGACAATTGGTTGGATTTTCCCCGCCCGCTGAATTCTCCTATAACAACTCCCTACATACTTCCACCAAACTTAGTCCATTTTATTGCACATATGGACTGCACCACTGTTCTCTAACAATCTCAGTACACTCATCTTCCAAGGTCACCTTCTGTGGACTCTCTACTGGCCAGTATCGCTGAGGCACACAATATCATCTATCAGAACCTAAAAGAAAGTAAGAAGTGACACAAGACCCAAGCAGATTAACACCGAAAGCAAGTACCCAGATGGGAAGTCGGTTCCAGGGTCTGGCTATCCACAAGGTTTCTACCCGAATCGGTTTCTCCTTCTAAACTGTCACCAGGTTTATTGGACCACACAAGATCACAGCCAAGGTCAATCCAGCGGCTTTCAAACTATGTCTACCCAGCTCCTTGAATTGTTTACATCTGGTATTTCACTCATCCCTTCTATGTACTTGGGTACCAGATTCTTACACCCGACTGAAGAAGAGATTCCTCACCACTAACACTATGGATCCACAGGAGTATGAGGTGTCTCGTATTTGTGACACCAGGGCCTCATTATAAGGCTTGCGCTCCCGGAATGAAGGGGGCCGGTACAGCACCTGCCCCCTTCATTCCGGGAGCGCCGATTACAAGCTTCCCATCGCGGGACCCACATCGCACGCCTGGTAAAATGAGGCATGCTTTCCGGGTCCCGTGAGGGGAAGAGGGAATCAATAACAGGCCAGATGTAATCTGCCCGTTATTACCTCCCTCCCCTTTCCCATTGAGACCTATGGGGGCTCAAATGATAATGAGGATGGGTTCCTGCAAGGAGGAATTACCGGGTCCTCCTATGTCGGAGTAACCTGGTCAGTCCCCATTGCAGGACCCTGTAATGGAGCCCAGAACGGAGGCAGCCATGGAGCTGGTAGCTCCATGGCTACCTCCATTCTCGTAATGAGGCCCCAGGATTCGCAAGGGAAGGCTCCAGTACCTAGTGAGTTGAAATGGATATCCACAAGCAGAGAACTCTTGAGTACCTGGCATGCGTGTGATTCCACCGCTTACATCCGGGAATACCTGGTACCCCCAGATATAAGAGTAGGCATACTGTCATATCTCTCCGAACCTGGCGCTTATGGAGGAGATGGACGTTCCACCATTAGCGCTCTGTCATGTTGTTATGGATCGTGACTTATCGGATTCGCAAGGGAAGGCTCCAGTACCTAGTGAGTTGAAATGGATATCCACAAGCAGAGAACTCTTGAGTACCTGGCATGCGTGTGATTCCACCGCTTACATCCGGGAATACCTGGTACCCCCAGATATAAGAGTAGGCATACTGTCATATCTCTCCGAACCTGGCGCTTATGGAGGAGATGGACGTTCCACCATTAGCGCTCTGTCATGTTGTTATGGATCGTGACTTATCGGCCTAGTGTTTTCCAAGATGGCCTCCACCTGCCTAAAGAAAACCCTTCCTTCCGTTTTCCCCAGCCGTATTCTCCCAAAGCGGGGCCTCTTACCTGGGCTGTACTCTAGACAGATATAGTGGCTTACCCTCATGGCAGGCCATATCCATACATAGAGAGCAAGACTTCTAAGAAGAAGAAGAACAGGCAAAGCTCGTGTGTGGAACCCTCTCCACTGTCATCTGAAGGAGATTCAGGTGAGGAACAGGAGGGAATCGCTGTCACCCTCTACCACCAATTCACTCTTCCTCATTACAGTAACCAAGTACCACCAACTCACTCTACCTTGTCACAGTACCCCACTTCCAGCACCTCACTCTTCCATGCCACAGACCCCCACTACTACCATGTCAGTAAGATAGCTCAGCGGGTGGCCGCTCGCTGCTTCGATCTGAGCATGATCTGCAGGTCGCAGTTTCGAATCCCAGCAAGGCCAACTCAGCCTTTCATCCTTCCGAGGTTGATAAATGAGTACCAATTTCGGTTGGGTGATATTGTATGTAAATATGTGCTCTGAAAAGCGCTTTGGATTAAGGCGCTATGTAAATAACACATCATTATCATTATCATTATTGCTCATCACAGTACCCCACTGCCACCAAACCATTCTACCTCGTCATAATATTCTAGCACCCCACCTCACTCTTCCTCTTCTCAGTCCCCCACTACCACCACCTCCCTCTAACTCCTCAGTCTCCTATTAACCCCACCTCACTCATCCACATTAGAGACCCCCACTACTTCCACCACCTTCTTCCTCTTCAGAGTCCTCCACTGCCCCACCTCATTCTTCCTCATCAAAGTCCCCCGTTACTCGCATCTCACTCTTCCTCATCACAGTCCCCAACTACCCCACTTCAGTCTTACTTGTCACAGTCCTGCACTAACCCCACTTCAGTCTTCCTCGTCACAGTACACCATTAGTAATCCCCTGCGGACATAAAAAAGGTGACATATTAATGAACCCAATGTTGCATAGCTGAAGAACAGATAATAATAACAAATTATATGACATCAGTTAGATTATGTTATGTTATGTTATGAATTACTGGTGGTGGGAGATAAAGCATACCATAACCCTTGAAATTCAGTGAAAAAATGTTTATTTAAGGGACAGATAAGGTGAATAAGTTCAATGTAACAAAACCCTTGAAATTCAAGGGAAAACACTTAGTTGAAGCACTGTTAAGGTGAAACAATCTGATGCAACAAAACCCTTGAAATTCAATGAAAGAACTTTAGTTGAAGAGACTTTAAAGTGCTGATTTGATGCCACAAAACCCCTGAAATTCAGTAGTTGTTGCAAGCTATGCCACTTCAACTATGGGCCCCTATAGCGCAGCCTAAAAACACACTGATTACATCACTATTGAAATCACTGATGATGTGACAACTCCTAGATAGATGGATAGAACCACCTTATAAAATGTTGTCTTTGTCTTATAAGGCGGTTCTATCCATCTGTCTAGGAGTTGTCACATCATCAGTGATGTCAATAGTGATGTAATCAGTGTGTGTTTAGAGGCTGCGCTATATGGGCACCATAGTTGAGGTGGCATAGCTTGCAACAACTACTGAACCGCCTTCTAAGACAAAGACAATATTTGAAAGTAAATGGCTTGCTTTCGGGCAAATTGTCATACCCACAATGCATTTCTAAGTAGCTCTGAAATCCAGATGAACTTCCAGGGATAATTACTGTGTGGCTCTTTGGCTTGTACACTGAGATGACTTTTTCTACTATCACATTTCAGATAGAAGGGTTTTTCATTCCTTTTTAAACACCTTAATGATTGTATACATATATATATTTTATGTAGCGACAGAAAGCACATGATAGAGGTGAGACTAAAAAGATCAAATATTCACCTGAATGTGTGTAATGAGATCATATATTTTCAAACATTTACAATTCCAGAAAAGAGAGCTAAACTGGTTTGTTTATTTAAGAGCTTTACATGGAACTTACCTGAAGACGCAGTTGAACGATTGTGTTATCCTAATTAAGGTAGCAACTTGTTGTTTTTCGGATTAACACTCTTTACATTACACTTGGTTATCACAGTATATGTGAATCGAAATTTTCGGATTAACACTCTGCATTACACTTGATAATCACAGTACATGCACATAGAAATGTATATTTGTTTATCGAAAAAACGTACTAAAATAAAGTTATGAAAATTCACAGAAACATTTTAATTTAAAAGGACATTATGTTTGCAAATCTAAACC
This sequence comes from Ambystoma mexicanum, assembly GCF_040938575.1. Taxonomy (NCBI): domain Eukaryota; kingdom Metazoa; phylum Chordata; class Amphibia; order Caudata; family Ambystomatidae; genus Ambystoma; species Ambystoma mexicanum. The sequence continues at coordinate 721,042,828 of NC_090921.1, forward strand.
CGTGAGCAATTGCAATTCACCAGTTATGTTTAGCAATCCAACCATACATCTCTTCTAGGGTAATTGTTAGGTTTAAGGTGAGTTTAATGGGCTTGAGATTGCCTGGTCTAGGGTTAGGATAGGGGTTAGGGTATGAATAGAGGTTGGAGTAAAGATTTTGGGGTTTGGTTAGTCATTCGGGTAGATTAAGTGTCAGGGTTAGTGTTAGGGGAGGGGCTATTGTAAGACTAGGGCTAAGAGAGTAACGTTTTTTGAAAGTGTTAAAGAAAGGGATAGGGAAGTTGGAGTGGGCTGGTGATGTTGGCATAGTGTAGCTGTTAAGATAAACCTAGTGGTCAGGGTAAAGTAAGCATCAGGGTAAGTGGTAGAGTTGCAGTTAGGGTAAGGCTAGGTTAGTAGAACAAAGGTTTGGGTTAGGGCAAGGGCGATGCAATTTTTGGCGAGCTGGTAATGGGGTTGGAGATCGATGCACTCTTCATTTTCTTTTTATTTTGTATGGAGTAACATGCAAATAAAATGCTTTAGTGCGCTGAAGAGTTAGTGTTCTGCACAAGTCCAGGGTAGGAAAAGGGTTGTAATTAGAGTCAGTGGAAGGTCAATGAATGGAGCTAGGTTATTGTGGAGGTTTTCTTAGAGGTTTAAATCATATTTAAGGGTCCAGCCTTGTACATTTTTGTATTTAAAAAATCGCTTTTTTAATGACCTTATTACTGGCAACATTTTCACACATTGCATTGCTTTTATTGACTGACTACATTTTAGAAAATTAATTTTTGCTGACTACATTTTCACATGAGTACTTTTTCCTGCGGACATTTTCACATAGAGCCCCATATCTGGGGAATACTGTGTCTTGGGCATGCTTGACCTCCGTGCCCAGACACGACATTACCTCCATTTGTTCCTACTGGGCAGGCTTTGGAAGAGGCTTTGAATGGCTTTCATGAACAAAAAATATAATCCACCTATCCCACCTTCCGCAGGCTTTCTGCACATTTTGTTATCTCTTACGTGATGTCAACAATGATGTCATGTGTGATGCGTTTAGCTGTCCATTGCAGAAGATATTTGTTGGATCTTAGTTCCCTTCCTGGACGGTACCGGCTAATCTTGTCTTGGAGCAATTTAGCTCCTTGTCTGTGCAAGGCTTTGTGGGTGATGCAGAGTGAATTTGATGCGTTTTTTTAGTGTAGGCTTTTCAAAGCTGCAGTGATGTGGTGTCTTCTATTCAGTCTTAATAGGATACTGGCTGCTGTATTTTGCACCCTTTGGGGTTTCTTGGTAAGTCTTTCAGCATTCCTTGGTAGAAGCTGTTTGCATAGTCAATTGTTGTGAGTATCAGGGATATGATTGTGAGGGTTTTGTGGGGGAAGGAGAGGTAGGGGAGTAATCCTCTGAGCAGTGGTAGGAGGAAGAAGCATTTTTTGGTGATTGTGTTGACTTGCGGTTCCAGGGATTATCCATTGTCCATGAGTATTCCTAAGTTATTTACTACGTCGGTAGTCTCTGGTTGCGTTCCCATGCCGATTGGCCATCCAGTTGTGGGCCCCTCCATCGAATCCTGCGGGTGAGAGCATTATTTTGGTTTTGCCTGGTTCAACTTATGCTTGTTCATTGTCAAACAATTGTAGATGTCTGTGAGGAACTTGTTGAGGGAGAAACTTGTTGAGGCTGTAATTTTGTTCCTGGGTTATGTTTGTTTTCACAATCAGTTGTGTGTCATCTGTGTAGTTGTAGGTGGTAAGTTTGTGGATTCAAATGATTTTCATCAGTGGGCACATGTAGATGTTGAAAAGCAGAGGAGAGAGGCAGGATCCCTGTTAGGATACATTTTCAGTGTTGAGGTGAATGGTGGTAGTAAGTTCTTTCGGTTTGGTTTGTTAGGAATGAGGTAAGCCAATTTAGTGCAGATTCTTGTATGCCACATTCCACCAATCTTTGTATTTGTGTTGCATGGCTGATTGTATCAAATGCTGCTGATATGTCCAATAGTATGAGGGCTGAATGGGCATCGTCATCTGAGTTTCTTTTCCGGTCGTCCCATGTCGACAGGAGTGCTGATTGTGTTCCTCTCATTGGTCTGAATCCAACTGGTGACCGGTCGAGTATTCTGTTTGTTGCAACATATTTATTTATTTTTTACTTTATTTATTATGCTTGACAATGCAACAGAGAACAGCGAGTAGCATGTATTTAATCAGAGTCTTTACATGAGAGGTACATAGTCTGATGGGTGGCCTCGCAGGACCATGATAAAGAGATTATGAGCATTATGACCAGTACAATAGACACCTAGGCAATCATATAAATAGCCTAATCAGGATTAGAAACAGGGGACAGCGAGCCATTGGAGTCAACTTCATCTTCTCTGGATAAGGAGAACAAATAGGAACGGAGGGGGGCCAGATGTTCCGGGGTCTACACACTGCCGTCTGCAGGCTGGCCCAGTGTTCCTCTGTGTCGGACGCCCCGGTAACAGCCCGAAGCCAATGGTTGAGGGTGGGGGCTCTAAGGCAAAGCCAGAGCAGACGAATACAGTGGGAGGCAAGCAACATACATAGCCCGGCCAGTTTTCTAAGTTTGCGGCCAGGCGAGGGAACTCGTGGAAGAGGTAGGCCAATGGGGATGGTGAAATAGTACAATTGAGTATTTTAGAAACAGTTACACATATTTACTCCCAAAAATTGAAGAAAGGTGTGGACAGGACCAGAGCATATGGATGTAATCAGCATTGTCTACTCTGCACCTGGGACACTCAGATGGACGGTCCACTTACATATAGTGTAGTCTAGCTGGGGTGTCATGATATCTGTGAAGTACTTTAAATTGGATCAATTAAAATCTAGAGTTGAAGGAGACTTCATGGGTGCATGTGCACATGTGCTCCCACCATTGATCAGTTATTTTGACACCCAGATCCCTACTCCAAGTCCCCCTGAGCCTGCCTCATGGGGGGACCACCCTGCCCTGGTGAAGACTGTACAATCTGGAGACCCTATCTACGGAGGCAGTACTCATCATTATCTCTGACAATATTGGATCATCACGGGCGGTCAAGGGGAATTTGGACCACCTATTTTTGAGAGACTGCCGCAGACCAACATATTGAAGCCAGTGGGAAGGCCGTCCTCTCAAAGATGCGGGCAAGTCCGGCCATTCAGTGAAGGTACCCAAGGTGAAGGTATCACGTAAATTGTTAAGGACTGCATCAGCCCAGTGGTGTACCGTTGCAGCATCCACCCGGGGAAAATCAGGAAGAAAGTTCCATAGTGGAAAGTCACCATGAAATGGGCGTGGGGTGTCAGTCAGTCTCCATAGTTATTTCCATGCCAGCATCGTGGACCTGGTGGGATGCAGGGGGTCTAGTTTGAGCGCCGGGGAGGGAAGAATCAAGGAGCGAATATCTCCCCTATCAGCAGCCAGACACTCAAGTTTGATGTGGAGAGCGGAATCACTGGATTCAAACCAGAATGCTGCGAAGTGGGCCTGTGCAGCAATCCAGTATCTCTTGAAGTTAGGGGCACTAAACACACCCTGTGCAATTGGAGTGGCTAATGTTTTAAATTTCAGGCCGACAGCCCCAAAATGCCACAAAAAAGCATTAACAGTCCGGGTCAATGCCTTGAAGAATATGCAGCCCCTCCATAGCTGTACATTCTGGAATTTATACAGGAGTTGTGGTAGGACAATCATTTTTAGAACCTAAGGGTAATAGGTAACTTGGTCCAAGCCTCTGTCTTTCGGGTAAGGGAGGTGAGATACTTGCCAAAATTAGAATCATATAGTGGAGTCTGGTGCCGTGTGACCACCATCCAGAGGTATGTGATCTCTGTTTGGGACCAGGAAAAACCACAGAGATCTCGGGCGGCCACGGTAGTATCGGTCAACGTGAACAGTTCAGATTTGGAACAGTTCACTTTTAGACCAGATAACTCATCAAAAAGTATAACGTCCAATCTCAGGCCAAGTTTTCTTCAGGAGAGCAGATGAAAAGTAAAGCATCATCTGCATAGTGGGAAATAATTTGAGGGGTGCCAGATAGTCAAATACCCCTATGTGCGTGAAATTGATGAATCCTATCAGCTAAGATTTCAATAGCTAATGCAAATATAAGTTGGGAGAAGGGGCAACCCTGTCTAGTGCCTGTAGCTATTTCAAATTGGGAGAAGCAGTGGTCTTCAGTATGGACCCTGGTGACAGGAGAGGAGTACAGGAGTTTTACCCAGGATAGGAAATGGGGGCCAGAATTACTCTTTTCCAGGACCAACCACAGCGATTGTACAAAAAGATTGTATCTAAACGGTCGCATGAACAAAAAGTTCTAAAAATGCTACCACCAAAGTTTCAAATACCAAAAGTTCGAACCTTTGGTGGTAGCATTGCAGGTAAGTAAAAAAAAAAAAAAAAAGGCTGCGGGGGTGTCCCCCGCAACACCCCGCTCCTTATGCTGTGTGGTATTGTGAGCGGGGTGTTGTGGGGGACACCTATGCAGCCCCTGTAAAAGAAAAAAAAAAGAAAGAAAAGGACCCTGTGGCGCAGGTTGCCGATCAAGGAAGTGAAAGGGAACTGGCGCCACAGGGACTCAGCATGAAGAAAAAGGTAGGTGGGGTTTGTTTATGTTGGGGGTGTGGGTGGGGGTGTGTTGAGGGTGTGGGTGGGGGGTGTGTCATGGGTGTGTTGTGGGTGTGTACGTGTGTTCGCATGAGAAAGGTGCAAACTTTTGGTGGTTCGCACCTTCCTCATGCAAACTTTCCAGCCGCGGCAAAATCAGCCGTGGTCGGATCATATAGATCCCAACCACATAAACCTCCAAGAGACTGAGTCAAATGCTTTTTGCATATCTAAGGTGGCTGCCATGGCCTGTGTGTCTGGATCGATACGGGCAAGGATATTAAACAACCAACGCAGATTGAGAGAAGTGGAGCGCAGCGGAATGAAGCACGACTGATCCGGGCGGCAACATACGACATATACGGCGCCATTCGGAGGGCCAGTACCTTGGCAAATATTTTGACCTCACAATTGATGAGGGAGAGAGATCGGTATGAGCCACATGCACAGCCGTCTTACCTAGTTTGAGTAGCACTGAGATAATTGCCTCTGGAAGAGGGGGGGAAGTACACCGACCCCACAAGCCTCCACCCACACAGCCATAAACCGGGGAACCAGGGGGGCCTTATAGCATTTATAGAATGTGGTGGAGAGACCGTCTGAACCTGGTGCCCTCCCAGAGGATAATGCTTCTATCGCATTAGATAGCTCCTCCTCCATCAGCAGGCGGTCCAGGGTGACTCTAGTCTCTGTGGACAGTATCGAGAGCGGCAGAGTGTCTAGGAAGGTTTCAATGTCAGCCGTGGGGGCAGTGTCTGTATTGGAGTAGAGCGTTTCATAGAAGGAATGAAACTTGTTGTTGATTTCATGGGAGGAGAGCACCAGGGTACCACCTGTTCTTCCAATAGCTGGGATATGGGATGCTCCTCTTTCTTGGCGGATCAGTCTTGCTAAGAGACGTCCGGGGCGCTTCCCCTCCTCATACCTCCGTGCCGTCTGGGGGTCATCGAGGAGCTTCCCTATGCTGTCCCTATCTCACCAGGTGTGACGGCTGACGGGGACGAGCCATATTGGTTTTCGAGACTAGCAAGCAGGGATTCACTCAGCGTAATGGCCCTGCGGATTGTTCTAAGGATCCCTACCTCCTTGGCTAGTGCGACACGCCAGATGAATACCTTAAACGCCTCCCAGAGAGTGGCCTGAGATTCCACTGACCCAGTATTAAGTAGAAAAAAGTAATCTATGCTGGACCCAAGTTCAGACTCAAATACCACATCTAACAGGGCATGTGGTGTCAAACTCCATGAGCGCACCCTCCCCCCCCATTATTCTCGCCCCATTTTAATGTGATGGTCAGTGGGGAATGATCCATAAATGTCCTGGGGAGAATGGTCATCTGGACGATAGTTATCATGAGTATGTTAGAGAGAATATAAATCATGAACTGAGGAATAGAAAGAGAAGATCCGGGAGTCAGGGTGTGTCAGTCTTCAAGCATCCACCACACAGAGCTGAGATTGCACCTCGATGATTGTCTTAGCAACATTGGAGAGTTGGCAAGCTTTAGTTCCAGACCTATCTAGGTCAATGTCGACAATATTGTTAAAATCGCCACCCCAAAGTATAGGGATAAGGGGAAACCCTGTTAAAAGAGAAGAGGGTTGGGAATAGAAGTCAGGATCATTGAGATTAGGACCATAGATGTTGAGCAAGACCACATCTCTACCCAGAAGAGAACCAAATAATAAGACATTGCCCCAAGGGCGTCCATATGTGTTGTTCTCTGAACAAATTTGAGAGTCTTGTGGATTAGAATCATAACTCTGCGGCTTTGGGTAGAGTAGGTGGTGAAGTAGCGCTGGGGACCCCATGACCTAGCAAAAGCCTCACAACCCTTGGTCAAAACGCGGGTTTCTTGTAAGAAAAGTATCTTAACTTTGTGTCACTCAATGTACAGTTGCAATTTACGCATTTTAATGTGGTTACCCAATCCCCTGATATTCCAAATCATACATACAATGCATTCATCCGCCATCCAGATAGTAGACTAGTATCAGTAGAGACACATCAAAGTGGGGGCATGCTCCAAGGAATTCGGTCTAGACAAGAAGGGGCTGTGATCTGATGAAGTCAACATAAATTTGTTCAGTCACTCATATCCTCAGTCGCGTGTCAATGAGTTTTCTAAACATTAACCCTCGTTCAATCGCCCTCACCCCCACCCCACTCCCAATCAGAGGGGTGACAACCCAGTAGAACATCAACCAAACAGCAAACAGTGGCAACTTTTCCTGGGGGGCTGTGCGATGGCCAGAAACATCTGCAGGTCCGCAGTTGGGCAGTGACATAACATAGTATGGTGCATAAGGTAGAGATAAAATTAGAACAGGACCGGTTACAAGTTGTCCCAGCAAGACTGATGTGTTGCGGGAGAGATCGCAGTGGCAGAGCCAGTGTCAGCGTCGTGAACATACTTAGGAAGTTCTACTCATAGGGGAAATCAGGAGTGATTGCAAAAGAAGTAACAACAAACTGTCAGCCTCGGAAGTGTTTGTCGATGAATTTGGAGGCCTGCTCTGGAATAGTGAAGAACACACAGTCCACATGTTCGACTCTTGATTTTGCTGGGTATAGCATGGAATATTTGACCCCCAGTTCACGCATTCTCTTCTTGGTGGCTAAGAAGGCTTTTCGCTCCTGCTGGATGGCCACAGAGAAGTCGGGGCAAATATGGATCTTGTTGGATCCGAGTAACAGTTCGCCCTTGGCTCTCACAATAAAGTATCCCTGTCTCGGTAGTTTAGCGCTCTTGTTATGATGGGACAGGGGAAGCACCCAGCTTGGGTTTTGCGGCAAGGGATCGGTGGGCACGTTCAATTGTGAATTGGTGTGACAGTTACAGGGTGTCCAGAAAGGAAAGCAAGATTTGTTCCACATATTCCTCCATGGGGCTGTCTATTTTGTCTTCCGGAACGCCAATGATACGCAGGTTATTCTGCCTGGAGCGCGATTCCAGGTCTTCGTTCTTCCTACAGACTACTTGGACTTGTCTGGACAGCGTGGCCACCTCCAATCAAAGAGTGTTAATGTTGCCCTCTGCCGAGCCATCCCTGGACTCCACCTCAGTCACTTGGGTGTCAATCTTTTTCATCCGGGCTTTAATAGAGCTGACGGTCCTGCTCATGTCATCCAGTTTCGAGTGAAGGGTAGTGAACCCCTGACGCAAATAGTCCATCATTTTCTGTAGGTTTGTGGGTTTGCGGGAGACTGCCGGGGGTACCTCCGCCCATGGAAGGGCCTCATTCGGTTTTGGCGTCGCCTTGGCGTACATGTTGATAGAGTTCTGTTTTTTATTATCCTCTTTGGTCCTGACCGCACTAGGGCATGAGAGGAGCTGCTGTAGGGCAGTGAATGTAAAGTTGAATTGGGAAGGCAAAGTTTGAGGCGATGGTATCCAGAGGTCAGGCGTGCGTAGCCCCCTCTGTTTTATCCCAGGGTCGGTGATGTAGAGGAGGGATCAATGCAGGCACCGTCCTGCGCCCACACGGCAGCAGCAAGAGCAGGGGGAAACGTACCTGCAGCCGGGCGCGGGGAACTCCCGTCCAGCTGGACACAGTACTCTGCCGTCTTCAACCAGAGCGCTACTCACCTTTTCAGCTTTGTCTTTTGATTCACTGTGCTTTAACCCTAGATGGGTGGGTTTTGTGAAAAGGTGTACGCAGCCGGTCTCTATATCATTACATTACTTTATAATGGTATAGCGCACGGTTATTCTTTCGAACCCATGCTTTTATCATTTTTCAAAAGAAATACACATTGGGATATGTGGCAGCAGAGTTCACAAACTGAGGCTGTTGTTTTGCTAACTTTGAGGCAGCACTATTTGTTTCCCTTAATAAACCTATATCGAAATTGCGTGAGGCTTGTACCTTTGCCCTTGTGCCTGGCACTGCCTGGAATTGTACACACGCCACTCTAAGGATTTCTCTGCAGCCCAATCTAAGCATTTTTTTAAAGCTTTTGTGAGGTTCTATCTTAAGTGGCAAAGGGGCAAAACTAAAGGGGGTGATAGATCCTATTTAATTGTGGTGCTTTTTGGACTAAACTTCATGAAGTTCCAACTGGATTGCATTTTACTTACTTTTCCTATGTGTCCCTCCTAAGATAACTACAGTAAGGGCTTATAGGATCCCTGCTCTGTACACAAGCAGCTGTTACTAGGGGTACATCCAAGTCAGACACAAGCAGAACTATGGAAGTATTAGGACACAGCCTAAGGAGAAATTGTAAATCTGTGACCTAATGGGTGCCTAATGTAAGTGCATTATGGTGTATCTAACACTAAGCTGTTGGAATTCAGGAAGCCCTGTTCAATCAATATTTACAGATCCCTTATAGAGCATAAAAACCCAGTTAATAATTTATATCATTTTTTTTTTATAAAGCGCTTTATACCTGAGTTTGGTTTCCAAGCACAGAGCCAGGATTCAAATCTCTTTTGCTCTGTGTGATCTTGCTTCCAAACATCTGTGATATCCTCTGGGGTGCTGATTTTTGTGTGTTATGTATTTATCTAGGTGCTTTTTGAGATGCTAAATCTCACCTCAGGGCTGCTTTAGAGCACGTTTGCCCTTTGTGGTTGGTCACAGGATGGAAGTTGAAGTCTCATGTTAATACGTTTCCCTGATACCCTGAATAGATTAATTTGTCATGGCTATGTTCGACAATCTTCAAATAGGTGTCTGAGTTTTGCAAATGTGAAGATCTGTCAAATTTCAAATTGGTTGGAGGCTTTTAACTGGGTTATGGTTTGCCAACTCGAAAATAGATTTGCTTTTCTTCCAAAAGAATTCATGAATCAAAACAATTTTTGTAACTGAGTTTTACATATTTCTTGGGGAAGCTTTGGGCATAACCATGGGTATTCCATGAATCCTTCAAATTCAAAATTTCAAAATGTTCCCCCTTTTCCTTTGGGTCACAACAATACGTCTAGTCCTTTCTAGGGAGAGAGAGGCTACTGTTTCCATTGAAGAACAGCGGGAGATAGATAAAGTATGGTGAGGATAGATCTGGGATACCAAATTGCTAGTTGGAGGGTGGAGTCGTGGTTGTGATCTGCGACCCTCCCAAGTGTATTGCCCTTTTAATGTAATGTGTCCCTCCCACATGTAATGCTCTTTTAAGATGGGCCATGAATCTGTCATGGCCCAAGCTAGTAAACGTAGACCCTGCAGGCACGTGCATCAGAATGGCTGCAGACTACCACCATGAAACATCTGTTGTCTTCGTCTCTCATTCTGGGCCTGCAGGCCTACACCGGTCCTGCAGCCCTGGCCTGCAAGCCCATGCCGTGTTATCATGGCCCTGCAGGTTCCTGCTGATCTGGGCCTCTCAGACCAGCCATGTGCCATGGGTCCAGCCCAGGCAGCCACCATCCAGGATGCTGCTGGCATCCAACGTGCTCCGGCACCCACGCTGTGTCACCACAGCCTCACAGGGCCATGCCCTGAAACACCAATAAGTCTGGTGACACCAGCAATCCAACATGGTGCTTGGCCCCTCAGCACCAGTGAAGCCGGCTGCATAACCGCCATCGGCCCACAATAATGGTGACGAGAAAGGAGGAAGAACCCCCGTGATGTGCCTGTCCCCATTGTCACACATTGTAAAGGAGGGAGAAGGGAGGAGGCGGCATCCACTGCCCTAGAAATGAGGGGTGGATGCCATGTCTGGTGCCCTGCTGGCAGATCCTCCCTGGCCGTGGCCCTCTAGAGGAGGGTGCTCATGCGGCCAGGCTAGGGGTCCGTCCGGGTCCGCCCGCAGCCCCTGCAGCATGTCAAGAAGAAGAAAGTTGATAAACCTATCTTTAGACGAAGGTGTGGTACCAGATGTACTAAAATCAGCTTGGATAACACCCTTGCTGAAAAAAGAAAATGTAGAGCCCACCAATAAGGATAATTATAAGCCAATAACCAACGTGCCTTTTATACTAAAGATACTGGACAAACTGGCCTACAAACAACTCCAGGCTCATTTTGAAGAAGACAAGATCCTCGGCACTCGACAGTCGGGTTATAGGGCTCGGCATGGTACTGAAACAGCCATGTTTGACCTTAAGTCCACACTGGCGAGCATTGCTGACAAGAATCAAGCCGCACTACTGATGCTTCTTGACCTCTCCGCAGCCTTTGATCTAGTAGATCACAGCTTACTAGTGACAAGGCTCAAAGAGGTCGCAAATTGTTCGTCAATGGCATCTAACTGGATCGCCTCCTTTCTGGGCCCTCGCATGGTTAGGGTTTGTGTAGGGAGTCACCACTCCACTCCTATCTCCCAAACCTGTGGTGTCCCACAAAGCTCCTGCCTGTCACCACTTTCTTTTTTTTAATTTGTACATTCGCCCTCTCTTAGACCTTTTAAACAAACTTGGTGTCCAGTATACCAACTACGCAGACGACACACAGGTGGTCATACAGCTTAGTGGTCAGTACAGAAATGATGTTGAGGCCATCAATAACAACTGCAAAGCCATTCAGGATTGGATGGCTTGTAACTCTCTAGCCTTAAACAACAATAAAACCGAACTTTGATAGTATCCTCCAAGAACACCTGGAGCAAACTAGATACTGATTACTCCAACGTACTTATTGCAGGCAACATCATCACAGTCCAGAGGAAGGTAAAAACTCTGGAAGTTGTCTTAGACGATGAATTATCCATGAAGCCGCATGTCTCTTACATCAGGTCTAGCTGTGGACTGATCAATAAGTGAATCAATGACATCCATCCATTTCTAACAGCTGAAAACTGTGCTCTTCTATCCACAGCGTTGATAAACTCCAGACTGGACTATTGCAATAGCCTGTTGTCTGGTACTACTGCCGCAAATATCCAATCCTTACAAGTGGCCCAGAACAATGCCGTGCGGACCATCTTCACTCAATCTCGTCGCTCCCATATCTCCATCTTCAGGAAGAAGCTTCATTGGCTACCAGTCAAACATCGCATTACACATAAAATGCTCACTACGACACATAAATGCCTCTCTTTCAGCAGTCCCATCTACTTGTCTGAACGCATTAACATCAATAGTAATGGAAGAAATCTTCATTCATCCTCTGCCACAGTCCTTGCTTCCCCCAGATTTAATACTGCAAAATTTTGAGCCAACACGCTTGACGTTCAGGGCCCTCTAGTTTGGAATGCTCTGCCAGCAGGGCTACAACAAATCAAAAACTAGCTCCTATTTAATAAAGCCATAAAAACCTACCTTTTTAACATGGAGTAATCCTTATGACCCCTTTCTGATCCTGCTTGCTCTCTCTTGTTGTCCTGTTTATGTCTTTGTTTTTTGTGCGCCATGAGGCCTACGGGCATGCTGCACGTTATAAGGAAAGAAAGAAAGAAAGAAAGAAAGAAAGAAAGAAAGAAAGAAAGAAAGAAAGAAAGAAAGAAAGAAACAAAGAAAGAAAGAAAGAAAGAAAGAAAGAAAGAATGAAAGAAAGAAAGAAAGAAAGAAAGAGTCCATGTGGCCTCTGCTACAGTAAAGAGGGAGAGCATGGTGCTGGCCGCGCTCCATTAAAGAATAAAGTAATCCCCGACCCACTGGGGAAAAGAGAGGTGATTGCCAGTCCACCAGCCCCCTCAAGCGACACAGTCAGCGGGTGAATCACCATGCTGCTGCACAGCCCTAGAGAGATTCCCAGCCCATCCGGTGGTGTGGGGGTGTGCTCCTGACACCGGAGCATGTGGGAGATCGTTGTATCCTGACCGGGGAATGGTGAATGCCTTGAAGTGCTCCGGGGCGGACCGAAGGGAAATAGAAGCACCCATACTCCCGACGTGATCCCGGGCTCAGCTGGTGGTGTTAGCAGTCAAGTGCTCCAGTCAGAACACACACAGCAAAATTCAAATGGTCCCCAAAAGAACCCAGGCCCAGCGGGTGGTGATGGGAATTGCAGCATGCCATGCTGGTACAACGAAACATGAAGGTGATGGGCCCCTGCATAACCCGGGCCGCACAGCAGTGAATTTGTATGCGCTCCACGTCGGTGCTGGAAGGAGAGACATGAAGTCCTCTGGCGATCCTGGGGCCCAGCTGGCAGTGAGTGAAAGGAATGAAGCACAGCGTGTCCACGCTATGGAAACATGTAAAAAGTCATGCAGCATGGTGGCAGCACAGCGTTCCTGGGCCTCAGCAGTGAAAATTAAAGCACTCCAAGTCAGCGCTATGAAAACAGGCAGGCAGAACCCTGCAGCGTTCCGGGGCCCCGGCGGTGAGAAGCTGTTATGATCAGAGCAAGGAGAGAAATATCCCAAGGCTCCACAGCAGTATGCTCCACGTCGGAGCATGAATGCATAATGCTCTTGGTTCTCTGGGGGATCCTATGCCGCTGAGCAGAGTACTGCAGAGCTCTTGTATCCTGCTACCCGTGTCTCGCTGCCTGCCCCAACCTCAAGGGACTGACTGTGGCGCAGCCTGGATGCAGTGCTACCAGCATCTTGATGCCTGCCACAACATCAACAGACAAAGCCGATGTGGCCCCTGGTTCCCCCAGGTGCATCTTTGCTAGCCTTTGAACTGTACCATCAACGGACCTGGATCCGTGGTAGTGACTAACGTGAATGGACAATGATGCTAATTGAACTGGTCCCCTGCAGTCTGGCAAGTACTCGGAAGAGATTCAGCAAACATGCGTTTAGATGCTGTGCGTCTGCATGTAGATGATATGCTTAAAGTGGTCACAGTTAAATGGATTTGATGCTGCGCTCCTGTAGTTTGTAGACATGCTCTAAATGGTGACAACAGCTTGCAATGGTGCCATTCAGTAATTGAAGTTCCGCTTACCCCAGGTTAATAAAGGGTCTTGTAAAATGTGGTAGAACTGCCACCTGTGGTTCGACAACCACGACTGTCACCCGCTGATTATGATTAGAGTGTTTTGATATGTGTTTAATGTCTACCACTATCTGAGTCCCTATGTATGTATCAGTTGGATAACTATCTGTCTACCCCAAAATTCTCAAGTGGTATACGTATTGTCTTTCTGTAAGGGGGGGGGATCATTTATGTTTCAGCAACGTTTGTTTTGTTCGTTATGAAAAAGGAGGAGTGTGTTGTGTGACCCTCCCAAGTGTATTTTCCTTTTAATGTAATATGTCCCTCCCACATGTATTTCCCTTTTAAGATGGGCCATGACTATTTCATGGCCAAAGCAAATAAAAGGAGCAGAATGGCTACAGACTCCAACCATGGACCACCTGTTGTCTCTGTCTCTCATTCTGGGCCTGCAGGCCTACACGGTGTGATCACGGCCCAAGACGTGTGATCATGGCCCTGCAGGTCGCTGCAGGTCTGAGTCTACCAGACCAGCCTGGTGCCCTGGGTCCAGCTCAGACACCCACCATCCAGTATGCTGCCGGCATCCGAGGTGCTCCGGCACACAGGCTGTGTCCCCATAGCCTCACAGGTCCCTGCCCTGCAACACCAAGATGGTGTGACCCGGTCACACCAACATGGTGCTGGCCCCCCCAGCACCAGTGAGGCTGGCCGCGTGACTGTTGCCGGCCCCACATAGTGGTTAACAACTCACTCATCCAAATACTGAGAACATGCAGACAACTACTCACAGACAATAATATCCTGCTAAGGTGGCCTCTACATTTAGCGCCCCAGAGTCCGAAGGTAAACACATCACGTCACAGTTCACTCCCACATCTTCACTCCCACCTGTCTCCTTTTCTATGCACGACTGCACTCCTCTTACTCACTCCCAGACTCACTCATTTTATTCATCCAGAGTCCTCTACACACATCCCATGAATAGCTACACAAATCAAACACAGTACTCATATCCACAAAAACACTTTTCACTCACCAGATGAACATCCCACAACCACAAATACTCTATTCAACCTTCCACCTGCTCCCCTTCTTTTAAAATACACTTGGAAGTACTGCACTGTTTCACATAGTCACTCACACACGTGCCTTACACAGCCACCTGTCACTCATACTGTATATGCTTTGCATGCATCCGCAAAAATGTCACTCACCGAAATTCACCTATGGCACTCTGCTTACTCCCTCACGAACACATACCACATGTAAAATCAATCACACACATACCTTTTACTCACGCACTTCACTCATCTGCTCCACTTGCAAACGCATACGTAGAGAATCCACCGGACACCTTAGATGATATACTTGTCTAAATTGCACACACACACAGACACACACACACAGAATTTGCCCGTGCACACACCCACACGTAACCACTGAAACAAACCCAATCACACAGCACATCCAATCTCTCACACACGCCATTGGCACACTCATTGTGATTCCATTTGAAGGTCCAATCTATTCACACATGCTCCAATTATGCAACTCATATGTCGGGAACACACAAATGAATGAAGACACCAAATTATATCATACAGAGACAATAAATACGCCACAACTTGGTTTGGCTTTACAAATGCCTGCAACCGTCCTTTATTGACGTTAATTGAAAATTAAGTGGAAGGAATTAATAATCCGAAGAACAGGAAAGTGGACTATTTTATAAGGCATGAGTGAATTCTACGGACCTGCTGTGGTTTAGTTCCCATAGCCCCACCATGCCCTACTGAGTCAGTGATGTGGCTACACAGAGGACTTGCAGAGACTCGTAACCTTTACCTTTTGAACTTTGACCTAAAGCAATCAGAGTGTCAGCGGACACCATCTTTATCGCATTGATGGGCATCCCTGTTTCAGCAGCTTCTAATTCTGCGTGTGTCCTGAAGCAACCTTCAATTGTCCACCGACGTGAGTGGATGGATGATTGGAAAATATGTCTGGGTCAAATCCATATTTCCTCAGGTATTTACTTAGTGGGTGCTCTAAACTGATAAATTACAAGTGGTAATCCATCATCATGAACCAATAGCCTCTTAGGGATCTGATGCATGCCACCAGATACTCTTTCAACATCCATGGAGACCTCAATCTTGGATTTAATGATAAACTCAACAAAGAAGCTGCCACCCTCGCAAGAAACCTCACAGATTTAGGATTCACACAAATAATCACTGCCCCGACCCATAATAAAGGCTGCATCTTAGACTGGGTGGCAGATCACAACTGTGGATCCACTCTCAACTCTAACACAGCCCTCCCATGGTCTGATCACAACTGCCTCCAATTCTGCATCCCCATATCATCTTACTCCAAACCTCTAAAACCTGCACCGGCCACGCTAACCAGAAGTGCCAAAAAACTCACAGCAGACAATATACGTCCCTTCCTTAACACCCCATGCCTAGCACCCCCGTTTTCCTCCAGCCCCAACACTCTAGCAGAGATCTTCAAAAACACGCTCACCATGGCCATCAATACCGCAGCCCCTCTTGAAAACAAAAAAGAAAAAAAATCGTTTCATTCTAACTCATGGTTCACGGATGACTTACTAAATCTGCGCCAACGTAAGCGCCAAGCCCTCAAAACATGGCAGGCAAATCCCTGTGAGGCCACCAAAGTAGACTTCCTTTGTATCTCTAAAAAATACAAAAATGCCATATTCAAGGCAAAGTCAGAAACCTACAATAAACGTATCCTGGAAGCCAACTCCCACTCAAAAGAGCTCTTCACCAT
This sequence comes from Ambystoma mexicanum, assembly GCF_040938575.1. Classification (NCBI taxonomy): domain Eukaryota; kingdom Metazoa; phylum Chordata; class Amphibia; order Caudata; family Ambystomatidae; genus Ambystoma; species Ambystoma mexicanum. The sequence continues at coordinate 721,059,023 of NC_090921.1, forward strand.
CTTTAAAGAGCTCACTATCCCCCCTATCTGCACAGATGAGATCGTTAAGGATGAAGCCTGGTGCAATAGCATCCAAACAGCGATGTTAAATAAAATAGACCTTCTCCAAACTAAAATAGCAGAACACTATAGGGCTCTACACCCCCAACAAACCCTCTCCGTCAATACCGCCAAAGATAAGCACACCTCAAAATTCAATTTTTCGCCAATCACCGAGTCGGACACTCTCCACATCCTTAAACAGCTCAAACCATCTTAATGCAAAGGCGACATTTGCCCCCCCAACATAATCAAAGAGTGTGCTGCACCCCTCGCACCGATCATCACAGCTTTCATTAATGCCTCATTCAAGACGGGTAAAGTCCCGGACAGCCTTAAAGAGGCGTGGGTACGCCCGCTCTTAAAGAAACCAACCTTGGACCCCGCCCAACCTAACAATTACCAGCCCATTACAACGGTTTCATTTCTCTTAAAAATCCTAGATAAAGCTGCACATATGCAGATACAGGCCTACCTGGAAAACAACTCTGTCCTAGGCAAAAGGCAGTCCGGATTCCGTAAAGGTCATGGAACTGAAACTGCGTTACTAGATCTGAAGAATCAAATCACCCTAATCCTAGATAAAGGTAAGCCGGCCCTCCTGCTCCTCCTAGACCTTTCAGCGGCTTTTGATTTAGTCGATCATGCCATTCTCACGAACCACCTAACTCAGGCCGCTCATTTCTCCAAACAAGCCACAAATTGGATTACCTCTTTCCTCAAAGGCAGAGTGATGAAAGTGTTCTCCAATATAGCCAACGCAGAGCCTACCACCATCAGGTATGGAGTCCCTCAGGGTTCATGTACAGCTCCCACTCTCTATAATCTTTTCACCAAACCTCTCTTTGACAAATTGGACGCACTTGGGATCACATACACCAACTACGCTGACGATACCCAAGTACTCCTCCCGCTCACAGGACACTACCTCCAGGACGCAACCACCCTCCAGAATATATACGCCACCATCCAAGCATGGATGGCCACGAATGGCCTATGTCTTAACGGTGACAAGACCGAAATCCTCATCCTTGGCCAAAAATCCACTCTCAAGAATCTCGACCCTCTCTACACAAACTTCTGCATAGACAATTGTGTCATCCCAGTTCTACCTTCTGTAAAAACACTAGGGCCCTCATTACGACCCTGGCGGAAAGTAACTGACCCGACCGCCATAGCGTAAATAGCGTTTCCGCCATTGCACGATGGAGTAAAGTGCGGCCAATTATGACCCATCGGGCACGAGCATTACGCCATGGCGGAAGTGCAAAGTCCGCGAAGGCGGAAATGACCCAAAACGCCCCTCTCCGCCGTCGTACGGCGCCCTAGGTGCAATTCCGCCACCCATCATAGCGGTCACCGTAATGAGCGCCAATCGCAAATTACGGTGACCGTAAATATACGGAAACGGAAGTAAAAACATGGGGCCGGAACGGGAAACAGCACGCCGTACACCAATAAAATCAGAATCCCAACACAACCATCAAAAATCCGACCCTGAGACACATCCCAACCCGTCAGCCACCCTAGTTAAAACAACCAAAATGGGAAAAGTTGCCAAAAAAGCGTGCGACCGCAAGCGGCAGGTCCACTTCTCCCATGAGGAACTCACCGTGCTCACAGAGACCCTCCAGGAGAATGCTGGCGTCGTCTTCTCGACGCAAATGACCAGGACGGCACTTGCGAACAAGAAGGCCATATGGGCCCTGGTGGCACAGCGGGTAAGTGCAGTGGGGACCGCACCCCGCAACCCACAGCAATGCAGGAAGCGATGGGACGACTTGCGGATACGCGTACGGAGCATACTATCAGCCAACCGTAACATTGCCACAGCTACCGGGGGAGGATCGGAATCACCCATCAAGTTGACCCCCTGGGAAGAAATCTGTGCCTCCACCATTGGAATGGAGAGCATAGAGGGAGTCGGAGGGATGGAGAAAGGAGTGCAGACATCCGAAGAATCAGGTAGGTGGGCCAAATAAAACAATGCTAAATCCACAATGTCCAATCATGTGAAGTACCATGTGGCCACATAGTGCAACAGAAACACATGTCCAGGAGAACGGCCACATACATAGGCCTGATAGCGCACTTTCAAAGTCACATTAAATACATAAATAATTAAAATCCCTAAAAACTCCCTCTACACGTGCAGCATGCACACCCTAACTGCAGGCTGCAAAACAACTGCATCCTCAATCCACACAGAAATGAAACCACCTCCAAGGCCCTGACCCAAATCACCCTCAGGTACCACCCCAATGCATGTGATACATTGCCATTCCAATTTCCACAGACCCATTAATAACGCTCGCCCTCCTTTACTCCACCACAGGGTCCGATTCAAACGACGAGCTTCAGGACACCCCTACCAGCACACCTGCAAAGAGGGCCAAGACCAACGGCCAAAGACCCTCCACCTCAGCTGCACGGATCAAGACACGGCAGCAGCACAAATCAAGTGGCAGCGCACAGGAGGGGACTTCAACAGGCACCCCAGCAGCCAGCATGCCCACACCAGCAGCACCACAGGTCCCCCCAATGGATGCCACAGAAGGCACTGCTTCTGATGGCAGCAGCACCATAGGTGACACCGCATTAATGCCAGCATGCTCCGACACAGACAACGGTGCTGTCGATGTAGGACCCATCCATGACCTGTCTCAATCCCCCTGTTTGTTTCATCCCCTACACCAAGAGGATACCACGCAGGGGCACCCACAAGACGACGACTGGCCATCCCCCACAAGCCCTGTGGCAAGGCAACATGAGTTGATCAGCCCCTCTGTGACACCACCGCAAATGGCCATGGCCCAGCAGAGGCAACAGTCCCTCGACCAGGTGATCGTGCAACAGCAGCAACTGGCCACGCTCCTCAAGGAGCATGCTGATGAATGTGGGGCTTCTAAGGCAGCCATAGAAACATCTACTGAGACACTTAGGGCACAAATGGAGCGAAGTACAGAGACACTAAGGGTACAAATGGAGAGAAGCACCGAGAGCCTGAGGGGGGAACTGCATGCGACGTCCAAAGACGTATGTGGTGAACTTGTCGCTGTGCGCCGTGTGCTCACTGAGCTCTCACAAACTCTTAGGGACATGCATGGACGTGAGCAGGCAGAGACATCATCCGTTGCAAGTTCCATCCAGGGCAGCCCCCAACGTAGATCTGGGAGGAACCTGCGCTCCACAGGCAGGGGTGCCCCTGATACCCAGAGAGGGGGCTTGCAATAGCGTCTGCCCACTGACGATGAGCATCTTTGGACACTGGTGTTCGGGGTGGAGGTAGGAGGGTGGAGGGGGGGTGTTGGGCTTACTTGGGTGGCGGGTCGATGGGGTGTGTAACATAACTTCACATATGCTATGAACATTACATAATCATCCAATGAGATGTGTGGACATTGTTCCTTGTGTATGAGTCCTTTATAGGCGTACAGTCCACATTGTGCATGTTCCCGACACACACAGTGCCACAAGTGCCGTGTCCATGCATCAGCCAACAGGCGTGAGTGCTAGAAGCATGAATCTATGATACTCTGACGAATTTCACGGGCCTCCTGTGCCTCGCGGACTCCCTGAGGTGCTGCCACATCCCCAGCCTCATCATGACCATCTTCAGGTGCTTGCAGTTCTGCGTCAGGGGGCATGGGCACATTTCTACGTACGCACATGTTGTGTAGCATGACACATGCCATGACTATCTTTGCAACCTTCTCATGGCGGTACAGGAGTGCCCCGCCAGACCTGATGAGGCAGCGGAAACGAGCCTTCAGTAGGCCGAATGCCTGTTCTATGACTACACGGGTACGTGAGTGGGCATGGTTGTAGTCTTCCTCATGCTGGTCCTGTGGGTTCCGGAGTGGTGTAAGGAGCCATCTCTTCAGTGGATACCCGGCATCACCTGTATGTGGACAAGATAGGATGTTTGTGGGATGACATTGCTACGTACGCATCCCCCCCCCTTCCTGCCGGGTCATTGCCGCATCACATACCCCACATTATCATGCATGGATTGAGACTCACCGAGTAGCCAGGATCTGTTCCCTGCGTGTCGCTCCATGTAGCGTGGTATTGTAGAGTTCCTCAAGACCATAGAATCATGGGTTGATCCAGGAAATCGGGCACAACAATGTGTAATGATCCTGTTGGAGTCACACACCATTTGTACATTAAGAGAATGATATTGTTTCCGGTTGCGGTACTGGACCTCCATGGCATGTGGGACAACCAATTCCACATGGGTGCAGTCGATGGCACCAATGCAACCCGGTATGCCGGCAAGTGCATGGAATCCCACTTTTGTGTTTGTAATCTCCAGCTCCGAGCGTGGTAATGAGATGTAGTCGTCTGCGTGCTTCAGGAGGGCATCAAGCACTTGCAATAGTGTCCGTGAGAACAGTGGCTGTGAAATGCCATGCAACTGTCCGACTGTGTGCTGGTAGGTGCCTGTGGCCAGGAAGTGGAGTACAGACACCACCTTCAGTAGGGGTGGGATGGCGGTTGGGCTATCTATCATGCTGACAAGGTCAGCGTGTGTCATGTCCACAATGGAGATTATGGTGTCCCGGTCCAAACGGTAGAGGGTGTGGATCTGCTCAGCAGTGAGGTTGAACGGATGAGCTCGGAGGCGTGGGAATGCGGGCTGCCTGCGTGGTGGTAGTGGCTGTGCTGGTGGGCCTTGCTGGCCCTGCCTTACCCTCCTCCTCCTCCTGCGTCTCCTCTGTGCGGCCGGTTGTTGTAGTAGTTGGTGTTCGTCTTCTTCTTGAAGTTGGAGTACTTGCAGTGCTATCAGGTCTCCCAGGCCCAACATCGCTAGTCCTGCCGGTAGCATTTTGGAGTGGGTGTGGTTGTGGGAGGGGGTTGGGTGTGCAATTTATGTGTTTTCAGGCTGTATAGCCTCCACCTGTGGTGATTCATTCCACCTGTGCCAGCTGCAATCCCCTTTGGGCGAGCACTGTACCGAGGTTCAGCGACGGGCGGGGCGTCCCATTTGTGAGTGAAGCCAGTTGCCATTTTCACACACTGCCGCACTACATGGATGAATTTGTGATTTCGAGCGGTCACAGATGCCTTTTCGACGTGATGTTGCAAATGAGGTATTCGAAGGACAGCGCTTTCGGTTTTCAGCTAGCGGCGAGGAGACGCCCACAGGTCTGACTGCAAATATAACGTTCAATTGTTTAATGTCCTTGGGACAGGGGCCATGGCGAGAATGCAATGATTGATATGAATAGTATGGGATGCGCAATAGCGTAGTGGACGAATAGGCAGGACGTTCCCAAATACATGTTACTTCACAACACTATTATTCAGGCCTGGAGCACAGTGGATTTTGCAGGCTGCATTACGCATAGACTCAATGGAGATTTCAAATGTTATGTGAGTAAATAATCATGCGTTTTTATACCGGGATGAGGGAATGATGTATGGATGCATGGACAGATGATTTAATTGAGAGTTTGCCATGTACATGGCTTTTTGGTATCTATCCCCTTCCCCTGCGCTATGTGATGCAGAGCTGCCATAGTGGGACCATCGTCTATCTGCCCTTGTTCAACCCTCCCTGTCTCGACGCGCCTTCCAACAGTTGTGTCTATGCACGTTACTAATCCCATCTAATGGATTCTGTTTTAACAGACGCATGCACACAAACACTCGTTTGTAATAGTGTTTTCACCTCGATTTATATTGTTATGATTGGCAAGTGATTCACGGGTGGAAATAATCCTTTTGAGTGGGCTAGCATGCATATGGCTGTGGATTTGGTGTGATCATTGAAGTGAGTGATTCAAATGTAGTTCTGATGGCCATACTATTCTTTTTCATTTCGTTTGGGTGACAGGTATCTCCTCCCCTTTTGCCGCTGCCATCTGTATGCCACTCCTGCAGATGGCTTTTACTCCCGACACCTGCTGCTTCGAGTTAATCAGTGGAGCACCATTACGATCTTATGGGACGATCGCCAATGGGCCACATGCCCTTACGCAGTACTAGTGGCTAGGAGCAACATATCTACCTTTCAGCTGGACTAGTGCCTACCTAATGGGACGGCCCTGCGGTTCTAGGCGCTTCCATGTTGCCTTTTTGAACGTGAATGTAGCCCCTGTGTACCATGATGGAACAGGGCGTCACACAAGGAGTAGCTGGTCATTTATTGCGGATGCAGCCCACAGTAATGTAGATATTTCGGGGTTTATGACCTAATAGCTGTATGGGCTTGGTGAATTTGGTGTGCATTAAAATTTTATTCTGATGTTAACCGTGTAGCGTTATTCTTTGCAAGTAATGTGGCATATTCCTATTTGTGGAGCGATGTATTGTGAGTAGATCTGCATTGGGTTCCGGCTTCTGAGTATAGTTGCGTGGTACTGTACTAGCCGCGTTTGCCTACGAAGCCCAGTACGGTCAGGGATAGGGGCTGCCATCATGACTGTTTTAATGATGTCATGCTTAGGGGCGGGGGATTAGCTTTTGTGTGACTGATGCCGGTCAGCCAGGTGGATTGGTGGAATGATGTGATTATCAGGAAATGGCTGGTCACAGGTGCCTGTGTTTGCGTGCGTTTCTTGGAGGGAGACTGAGGTCATGTCCATTGGAATAGCTTCTGTATTCGTGCCATCTGTGCCCTGCAGCTCCCATTGGCCCCTCTTGAGATGAGCCTGGCTGCTCATTCACTCTGCCAACTTGTGTGGTACATGCTTATGCTGATGGTTGGTTTGTTTACTGGCATGTGTACAGGGCTGGTGCAGTCTCCCTCAGGATACTGCTTTGAATGTTGCCTTACACTGGTGTCAGGCGATGGGGGCCTGTTGTTGTTTTGTCTCATCTTTCAGTTCATTTTGCTGTACTTGAACCTTTGCATGCCTGTGCTGCATCAGTACGGCAATGGTGACATGCCAAATATGGATGGCCACTCACAAGGCACTTGGAGCCCCTACATTCATTTGTTCGTTGGCATGCGTGGGTGACTTGTGCATTTCACTGGTTGCATTGTGTGACTTCATTGCACCTACGAGGAGTTGTGCAATGTGGCCAGGGTGTGGTGTACAGGCACTCAGTAGGGCCATTTACGGTTGGTTCACGATGCCGTATTTCTCGCCATGGCGGATTGGTACTTTCCGCCATGCTTGATGGCGTTATGTAAATGTCCGCTAGGGTCAGAATTCGCGTACCGTTGCGCCATGGTGGTAATTACGGTTTTGCATGGTGCGCGTGCGCGTACTTGGTGCAGTTAGCGTTGGCGTTCACTACGGTGTCGCTAATGGCATCGTACTTTACGGTGACGGGTCATAGTCGCAACGAGCGGTATTCGATGGCGGTATTGCATTTCCGCCATCGTTTTTCGATTTCCGCAAGGGTCGTAATGAGGGCCTAGGAGTCCACATTGACGCATCACTATCCATGGACAAGCAAGTCAACTCCATTGTCTCTGCCTCCGCTCTGAGCACTAAGCTCATTAATGCCATTAAACCATTCCTAACCAAAGATAATTGCTTATCTATTGCAAGAGCCACCATAGGAGCCAAGATAGATTATTGTAATGCACTACTGGCTGGTACTTCCATCACTAATCTCAATAAACTCCAAACAACACAAAATAATGCACTAAGAGCAGCCCTCAATATACCTAAACGGGACCACATCGCGCAAGCCAGAAAGGCAGCACACTGGCTACCTGTCAAAGAGCGCATCACATTCAAAATACTTACCACTGCACATAAATGTATTCACCTATCTGCACCTTCCTACCTGTCTGACACGCTAGTCAGATCGCACTCCACTAGACCAACCAGACAATGCCACACCAACCAGCTTAGGGTCCCACGCATCAAACGAGCCAGAGCAGGTGGAATAAGCTTCCCTTACATTGCACCGAAGCTATGGAACACACTTCCTAGCACACTCAGAGCAGAAACATCTCTCATTGCCTTCCGAAAAAAACTGAAAACCACCTTGTTCAACTAGCTCGTCGTACAACATCATCTCCTCTTCCTTTCCTATCTTCTCCTTACTACTCTCTTGTAACTAAGTAATGACTTCTTTGTATGTATAACAAGTCATCTCTGTAACAAGCGCCACGATGCCCTATGGGCTGTATGTGCGCTTAACAAATGCGAATAAATAAATAAATAAATAAATAATGCCGTGCAGAGACACTGCCCACTACTAGTGCCTAGTTTTATTCGGGCCCATGTTTCACTTTGCTCTTGATTAGACACTCGAAAGCTAAGTTCCCCCTTCCCCCCATCCCTGCTTCATCTGTACTAGCTTTGATGAGTCATCAAAGATAGCCAGAGAAAAGATTGACCTGAACAAAATTTCCCCTAACTTACTCAAACAAACTGCTCTGACGCTTGTCACTAGATATGCCAATACTGCCTGGAAATTCGTTTTCCCTAGTCCTCTGTCTATGACCATAACACATCCTGCAAATGAAATGACGTCTAAACTAGGGACCCATTAGCAGTTCCTTCCAACCTCATGCTTTTGATTTGAATTGATTTTTATACTTGTACCACGCAAATCCATTGGAACCAAGCAAAAATAATTTCATCTGGGCGCAAATGTTATAGTATTGCGAGCAGGAAGCCAAATAGTCAGGCAAACAATTATTCAAAGAGAAAGGTCTTCAGCTTTTTTCTAAATTCAAAGAGGTTTTCGATTTTCCAAAGATCATGTGGTAAAGAGTTCTTGGCTCGGGTATCTGCGCAAGAAAAGCATCTATCACCCCATTAGACAAATCTTAGTGGTGAAACCACCAAAAGGTGTAGTCCTGAGGATCGAAGACAACAATCTGGATGATAGGCGTCAATCTTTGCAGAAAGATATGAAGGGGCAGACCCTTGAATACATTTGAATATTAGGCAGAGAGCCTTAAACAAGACCCTCTGCTGTACCTGTAACCAGTGGAGATTCCTCCGAAACGGACAAATAGTTGAGCGTCTAGGCAGTGAAAAAACAAGCCTAACGGCTGCTTTTTGAGCAACCCGCAAATGCTGCATTAGGCCCTTTGGAATTCCCATGAGCAGGGCTTTGCAATAGTCTAACCTAGAGTTGACTAATGCACCAACTACCATTGAACAATCTTTAGCTGAAATAAGTGGTAGCAAAGGTTTCAGCAGTTTAAGATGAAAATAAACAGCTTTGACAATTTAATTTACCTGCAAGTTGAAGTTTAAATGTTCCTGCCAAATGCATCCCTTGTTTGTTACAGGTTCGTGCATAACTGTTATATGCATGCCGAACACAAATGTTCTCCTTGCATAGTTGACTTTTTAGATAAAGATTGAAGGGTCTGTGGATTCTACCATGCACAGAGTCTTTGAGTGTTTAATCCCCTGTTCTTTCAGGGGAAAAAATGTGAACATTTTGTCGTTCAATATTTTATGAGAATAGATGAATTGAAGCTCACATACTTAACAGAATTAAAAGCGACTTCCACACCCAATTAAGTTTGCTGGTGTGTAAACCACAGATGGTTGCCCTGAAGAAGAAACAGCTATTGGAATCGGGAGGCTATGTGTCCAAACCAGTTGACATTGATTGTGTTTTTATTAAAATTATACTTTAAAGGTCCTTTTGTTGCTTTCTAGATTGTCTTTGTTTCATGGGTATACATTTTATGTTTGATATACTGAAAGTGTTCTTTTTAGTTTTGATATAATTGCTAATTGATTTTCTAAAATAACTGTATAAATTATAATTTATATCATTCCATCGGAGAAGGCAGCAGGAACACCCTTCATGCTCCCAACACCACCACTACCAGCTCTGTGCTGTTGGAGCTGCTGGAGCAGTGCTGCTTTAGAATTTCACTGAAGATATGCCCTGTTGGACTTTGTCACTCCCTGGGGATGGCGAAAATCGAATTTTGCAAACTTTCGCCGTCGGGCGTTCAACATGGTTTTAATTTCCTCTTATGAAGTGCAATTAATTTCAAAACTAAAGTGCACTTTTTTGGAGCCTGAGTGAAGGGATGCATCCTTCCTTTTTTTTTCTCTCTGCCATCCACCAGTAACTCTCACTGGTATTGCAACATTCTAAGATGGACGCCCCTACCTAATGCGAAAGTGCCTTTGATTGCCTGCAAGTTGCCTCCAACATGATTGGCTGCCTCCGTCACCTTAAGCCAATCAGAGGCATCGGTAGGCGGGAGCTGGCCCATCCACCAAAGGCTCTCATTAAGGCCCTGTCTGTGCCTGTCCGTGCCTGACTGCGCTCGGCTGCCCCCCTACTCTTCTACAGGCAAATAATGCGCCATACTGCTGGCCTGTTCCAACTCGCCAATTTGGACCATGGCCTCCTTCCTTCTGCTATAAAGTGAGTGCTAACTTTTGCTACATTTGCCTGTGTCAGCTATCCTTGACTCAGTGCCTGTGCCACTCCTGACGGTTCTATCTCAGCTGGCACCTCTCCCCTTGTACTTCATGGTCAACAGTTCTTACATTATCTTCATTCCTGAGCACTCACTTCCTCTGCTTCTGCTTCTGTACTGCAGTGCTGCAACACTGTTAAAAAAAAAAAAAGAAAAAAGAAAAAAGAAATTGCATTTAGGTGTGTTCACATCTGCATTGCTTTGTGGCTGTTAGTTTTCAAATTAAATTTAGGTGTGCTCACATCCTGCATTGCTTTGTGGCTGTTCATTTTAAGATCGAATTAGGTGTGCTCACTTCCTGCATTGCTTTGTGGCTGTTTGTTTTAAAATCAAATCGAATTTAGGTGTCCTGCATTGCTGTTAAAAATCCTATTTACAGGTTGTTAGTTTTAAAATCGAATTTAGGTGTACTCACATCCTGCATTGCTTTGTGGCTGTTAGTTTTAAAATCGAATTTAGGTGTGCTCACATGCTGCTTTGCTTTTTGGCTGTTTGTTTTAAAATCGAATTAGGTGTGCTCACTTACTGCATTGCTTTGTGGCTGTTTGTTTTAAAATCGAATTTAGGTGTCCTGCATTGCTGTTAAAAATCTCATTTACAGGTTACTAGTTTTAAAATCGAATTTAGATGTACTCACTTTGTCAAGGGTTTTGACCCATGTTGAATCAATAGACTGGGTAGATGTGGGGATGAGCTGTCGCCGCCCATTATTCTATCCCAGAACAAACTAAATCAATAGACTGGGTGGATGTGGGGATGAGCTATCGCCGCCCACATTCACGCCAGAGTAGGAGAACTGCGCAGTTGGCACGAGACCACTCCAAAGATACAACCTTCTTGTGGGGGGTTCCACATCACCACTCTACTGTAAGGATGCCATCAAAACAATGTTAAGCAAGGGTCCTATACTATCAAGCAAAAGACCACTCTATTGAAATGCAGTAATTCAAGACAACTCAAAAATGGATGCAGTACCGACAAATTCCCCAAGGTGGCGCTAGTGGTCTAAACTCTGACAGGGAAACTGTATTTAGGAGTTGCAAGAGGGGCAGGGACTTCAAAGCTTGTTAGTTAATTGGAAATCTTAGCCACCTGCTGTTCCCAGAGGCCAAGAGGCTGGGAAACCTTAACACCTCAGAGATTCCACACCAGGAGGCAGGATATCACATGACCCTGTTGATTGATTGAGGAGAGAGTTCCAGGCAGCCTGCTGGAGCCCACACAAAAGGCTCTTTCTGTTGAATGGGGTATGTTAATTTTGAGTGTTTCCTGTCAACAGCCATCTGTCAGCAAGGAGAGACATGTGATCACTGACCCACCCAGACTCCTGGAGGCGGACCCAAACACTTGGGGGGGGTTGAATTGCAACAAATATATATTTTATAGAAACAGTGATCATTTATTGTAACCAAATGACAGGAATGTACAACTTTGAGAGTCTTAGTTTGAAAAATACCCTCACGATTTAAGTCCAAACTCCAATTTGTACCATGTTCTGGGGCAAAACCCCGCTAATTATGATTATTGTAGACAATGTGTTTAAGCTAGAGACATGGAAAGTTACTGGGATACACGTGGAAGGGAAATGAACCTTTGTATAATTTTTGATGAAAATCCCATGTTGCAAAACCCACGAAAATAAGTTGCCATTTTTTAATGCAAGCTCCTAGAAACGCCAGAGTCGGGACAGGGACTATCTTTAGTAATATATGATGTGTGTATGTGATGTCAAACAACTGTGTACCTGGGAAATATGTATTTGGATCAGGAATAGGTTTGTGTGCACATTGACCAGGGGAGTGTCATTTCTGCAGGTCATAAAAATGACATCACTCTGACACACTATCCCTTCCCAAATCAGGGACCAAAGAATCTATTGACCTATCAAATCAAGAGAGGGGCAGGCTTAGGGATGCTAGCCTCTCCACCCACTTTTTAAAACACATAAAAAGAGACTGCTGGGACAGGTAGGGACAGTCAATTCCATTTGATGCGGAGCATGCTGACCGACGACTTCACATCCAGAGATCCAGACTTCAAATCCATCAATCTCCAAAACCTGTAGCAGAAATTAACTCCAGAATTTGTAGCAGAGAGGCCTGAATCCACCAGCTGAATCCTACCAATCCAACCAAACTATTCAACAGCCGGGCGAGCTGTTTGAATTTTGCCAAGAATTTTTGCAAGAACCTGTAGCAGTATCCAGAAAGCAGTGCTGTATCCGGAACCCGAGAGAACCACAAACCAGACCGTTGTGAGCAGATCCGATGCTTGACAGACCCAGAGAGCAGAGCTGACCCAGATAGCCAGGACTTCAGAACCACCCGCCGGAAGTCCCGTCCAACCTGACCAGAACCGGAGTCCAGTCTAAAACCTGACCAGATCCTGGCGAGGCCCATTCCTGCCCAAAATATATTGTGAGTATAACCCAATCTCTTAGTTAAAATAATCTAATTCAAGCTATTTAACCTAATTAGAACAGCCTCCTAGAAATCGTGTCATCTGTCATTTTTAAAGCTGCACAACTGTCACCTGTCAATTCTGCAGCTGCAAGCTGTCACCTGTCATTTTGAGTTTTACTTTAAATCCGAAAATCTACCTTTATTAAATCGTCCGTATCTCTTGAACCTTAGAATCTAGCTTAGAATCTAGGCTTTCCAACGAACCTAGAACCGACTTTCGTCTCTCTATACTTTTCCCGACACGCACTCGCAAAATTTACCGCGATTTGCGATTTTGGCTCAAATTCTCCACTTGTCAAAATAGCAGCTCCATTCTTTTCTTTTGTTAAAATCCGTTTGCAACTTGGTAATAACTCATAGAGCATTGCTAAAGTGAGCCTGAACTAATACCAACACGCATCTCCCACTCACCCTGAATACTACTCCTAAGTAATCAAGTGTACCACTGTAACATTACCCATTGTGGATCCACATCATATGTCTCAGTGTACTATCATATATTAATATATTATAAAAGTGTGATAGATATATATTGTTGAATTGTCCAAATAAACCTTTTAATTTGCTAAACAAACCTACTTCTTGGCTCAGTGGGGTCAGGGGGATTCTAAGAGGGGGGTGAATCAAAGGTTGTCATCCAGAGTACTGAACTGGACATAAAAATACATCAATAAGGGTTTTCCTCAGCATCCCATACTAGGCATTGACTTAGCTGTAGTGTTGATTGAATATCGCTTACAACTTCCTGCATTGCTTTGTGGCTGTTTGTTTTAAAATCGAATTTAGGTTTCCTGTATTGCTGTTAAAAATCTCATTTACAGGTTGTTAGTTTTAAAATTGAATTTAGGTGTGCTCACATCTTGCATTGCTTTGTGAGTGTTACTCTTAACATCAAATTTGGCTGTGTGTGAGTTAAGGTCAGAAAAGTGCACTGCAGCACCTTCCACCCTCTTTATCTCTCTGCATTTCCTCTTTCTCTGAGATGGCACTCTCCATCTCTCGAATCTACGCCAACTGCTACACCCTCACCTATCCACCCTCTCTCACAAAATCTGGATGGAAAAAGCATAAAAAGACATCCTTGCTGCAAACCGTGGCCTCCCAATTGCAGACACCTATGTCAGTGCATCCTCCAGAGAAATCTTCACTGACATCATTTTCTCTGTCCCATCTCCAGACCTATGGACTTCTCATATCATCTGTACTCTCTCCCCTTACTCTTCTTCTCACATTAATGGCAGCACCAAGCGGGAAGTCCTCTTGGCGGGCTTCTTCTCATCTTGCTGCTGCATTAATATTTACTTCATGGGCACCAGCCTGGTTCAAGGCCCTCAAGCCAACCTCCTACTCTTTGACCGGATCCTGCCATCTCTCATTAACTTCCTTCTTTCTCCTGCCTCTCCCCCAACTTCCCTCCTGCTCGGCCACCTCTGACTAAAGTACCAAACCCCTGTACTCCAACTCTAATTATTTTCAAAGGAAGTGATTGTCTCCACCTGGCGACCCACAATGCACGCTCAGCCAACAAACACTCTGCTGACATCAGCCTTCTCCTTGAAGACATTGACCGTTACATACTCATACTCACTGAGACTTGGTTCAATCCCAGCTCAGTCACTTCCTTTGACTCTCTCTTACCCAAAGGCTTTAAGATCACGTCGAAGCCTCAACCTCACCGGGCTGGTGGTGGAGTTGCCTTAATCTTCCCTGAGTGGATTTCTTCTTCCATACTAGCCACTCAGCTCTATTCATCCTTTGAGAACCTAGTATGCAAATTGGTCATCTCTCCCTCCTCTATACTGACCGTTGCTACCATTTACCGGCCTCCAGGTGCTTCCTCTGTTTCTCTCTGGGTGGGCTGATTTCTGTTCCTCCTTACTCTCAACCACCTCCAACCTGGTACTCCTGGGTGACTTTAACATCCAATTAGACTCCCCGTGCATCAACCCTCTTCATTGACCTCTGCACCTCCCTCTGCACTTCCCTATTCATCTACATTCCTCCTTCTGTTCCAGCCCACTCTGCTGAGCACACGCTGGGCACCACCACCCATTTCAACCTCTCTCTCTAATCTCCTACGGTCACCCCTCTCTCTTGGTCTGACCACTCTCTTCTCTCCCCCAACTGCATCCCTATGGCCTTGTGACAACTCCTCCAAAAGCCTGCCAACCTCGTTCACGAACATCTGTCCGATAAAACGAGTGTCAGCTGCTGCCTTCACTTCCACCTTGATACACCCCTGCTCAACCAACTCAGACTCTATCTTGGACTCTGCTCTCAGCTACCTCTATCTCTCCATTACCAACACCCTTGACATCCTTGCCCAGTCATGAGGATCCGCCTGAAACCTGCCTCCAAGCGTAACACCTGGTACGACCCAAAACATGAGGACCTGAAACATAAGTGCAGGGCTGCAGAACGGAAGTGACAAACCTCAGGTTCACCCTCTCACTAACTGGCCTGCCGCCTGCTCCAAAGTTATTATAGACTCTCTATCTGTGCCAAAAAAAGGATCCACATTCAGACATGAGTATATGGCACGTCGAACAACATGGCTGAACATTTCAAAATCTGCAGGGATTGAGGCCCTGCACTCACTTCACCACCAAAAGCCAGGACATACTGAGCAGCTTTGTCATGCACTCTTCTAACCTATCCGCCCTTTCCACCCATAACCTCTCACCCTCGTCATTTCTCCTTTTTCTCCTTTCCCTCTGTCTCTATGGAAGAAGTCACCAGAGTTGTCAACTCCATGAAGGTCTCTTCCAAGCAGGTTGCCCCTTGCTCATCCACAACCATCCAGGACAACATTTCCTCTCTCACCCCTGATCTCGCTGATCTTTGTAACTGCTCCTTTGCTACTGTTTTTCTTCCATCCTCCCTCAAGCACTCCCTTGTGCAACCACTCCTTAAAAAACCGTCAGCAGAGCCTTCCTGCCCAGCCAACTATCACCCCTTCTCCATCACCCTTTTCCAGGGGAAACTGCTTGAGAAACTGGCTCTGCTCCAACTTAACTCCCACACTGATCTTGCTGGTGGTCTCCACAACCATCAATCTGTATTCAGAGTATCCAGAGGTACGCAAAATGCTCTTTTGAACACCCATGAAGAACTGCTTGCATCCCTTGATTCCAACTCCCCTCTGGTCCTCATTCTTCTTGATATCTCTTCTGCATTTGAGACAGTGAACCACTCCATCCTCATAAACAGGCTCCATGACACCCTTGGTATCTCGGAGTGGGCACTGGACTGGCTTACCTCCTTCCCAAATGACCGTTCTTCAAAAGTCATACTGTGCTCCTTCTCCTCCCCTACTTCCTTCTCCACCTGTGGAGTCCCCCAGAGCTTCATTTTTTCGCCTTGGTGCTTTACGATCTACCTTACACTGCTGGCACACCTCATTTCATCCTTCTCCCCCAACTTCCAGTGCTTTGCTGATGAAACACAACCCTTCTTGAAACTTCCTACAGATGCAGTTTCACCCTCCATTATCCCCGACTGCCTCTTAGCCATCCAGGCCTGGTGCACTTCCAATGATCTCTGCCTCAATGCCAGCAAAACAGAGATCCTCCCTATTGGGACCCCAGCAGTCGACTACTTCCCTACACTCTTGCCTTCCTCCTTGGGCTCTCCCCCTGCTCCCTCTTCGGAAGCCGGAATCCTTGGAGTCATCTTCATCTCCTCTCTCTCTTTCCTCTCTTATACTCAGGACATTGCCAAGAAATCCCACTTTCAGCTTTTCCTTCTTATAGGAATTCTACCTTTCCTCACCTTCCCACAGAGACTTAATATTACTCGAGCTCTGGTTCTCTCTAGGCTTGACTATTGCAATAGCATCCTCCTGAATCTACCTTTATCCACTCTGCGACCCCTCCAGCTATTCCAGAATAGGGCAGCGAGACATATCTTTGGCCTCAAGCCCAGGGACTAGACCTTTCTTGCCCTAAAAGTCTTCCCTGGCTCCCAATCACTGCACAGATTAAATTCAAATCCCTCTGCATCATCCACAAGGCTGTCTGGGGTGACTCTATCTGACTAAATATTCCCCCTCTAGACACCTACCTTCCTCTGCCACCGACTCCTTGTGTGTAAAGTGGTTTGCTAAACAGAACAGAGAGCAGGTGGTCGATCGCTTTCCTCAGTGGGTTCCCTTCTTCGGAACAGCCTCCCCATCCATCTTCGTTTTGAGCAGGACCTCCTTGAATTCCGGAAAAGCCTCAATACCTTCCTCTTCACCTCTTCCTTCCCTCCCTCTCTGCCCTGCTAATTGCACAGTAGCTTGATTGGTGTACAGCGCCCTTATGCATCCTCGGGGTCCTGACCTCCCTCATCTTATCATCCATACTGTTGTCTATCCTCTGCACTTGCCTCGACTCACCCTCCACCACTGGAGGTTGCACTTACCTTTCTTCATAGCACCTCACCTGCTGCTCTCCATGAGCAACACTGCACCTATACAACACCCCTCTCCCCTCTGGACTTGTAGGTTCTGAACACTCACAAGGCATAGTAGGTTTGTCTTCCCCTCCCCATTGTCTCTTCCTATATTGTTGTATTTAAATTGTTCACATGGTTGAAACGATATGATATGATTAGGTTATTTATAACGTGCTTAATACCAAGAGGTTTCTAAGCGCGGACCTGGGGATCGAACCTGTGTTGCTCCATGTCATCTTGCTTCCAAAGTGAGCATGTTACCACCAAGCTATCCTCCCAAGACAATATCATTGTCTATCATCCTCAGTCCCCTCCCTGTTGCCCTCTGGAAACAGTATTTGCTTCCCGTAGAAGTGCCTAACAAGTGAATGATAAATAAACAAATACATAAATAAATAATGTTGTGCAATAAAACACTTGTGATTTACATATATATTTTTCTTTACATTTTAATACTTTGCCCATTTAATTTTTGTTAAACTTTTCCTGTTTAGAAAAATATGTTCAAAATAGGTGTTTAGGACATTTGTATCTAATAACAGTAATACCAAAGTTATTTAATTCTAGTTTTGCAGTTTAATTGCCCACAAAGGTTTTTGGGGGTTACATAGCACCCTCCATTTAATGGACTTCCCCTATCGAACAAGCCTTCCATTATTTCAACCTAGCCCTTATCTCCCCTATCGAGAACCACTACCCTTCCTGCGACTCCTCACACTCTATCCATTGCCCTAGTCCTGGATCACCCCAGGGATCCGCCAGATTAAAACTACTATGCAGCATCATCTCCACCTGTGCCACAAATATCACACTCCTCTATTTCTTTTGGCATGAAAGAATGCCCATCTTGTGCTCACATCAACATTAGACACTGCTTAGTTCAGTTACTTTGCTCATCTTAACTCCAATCTTTGCTCTCAGCCTTGCAAATTCTCCCCTACCATCTTAACCATGCTGGTTCAACCTAAATCTTGTGTTGTATCTACTTCCCTCTCAAGAAATATCTTCCAGGGTCTGCAAACCCCATTGCAACTTCCTTTCCCTTCCTTCAACCATCGTCTTCTCCCCCAAACACCAATGCCCCTTCTAGCCTTCTCTGTTTCTCCATCCACCACAGTTTCTAAATTGGCTCAAATCCTCTGGACAGCCATCTTTCATCATTAAACTGCTCCTATTACTCATCCCTAAATAACCTCTCCCTCTTGGAACTTTCCCTACTTACTTAAATGTAGCAATTCCATTACCTATCCAGAAGAAGCCATCTGCTAACCCCAACAACCCTGCCACCGACTAGCCTATCGCTGTCCTCTCTCACTGCTCCAACATCCCAGATGCTGCAGCCTTTAACAGGATTGTTAACTACCTTGAGACTAACAATTTATGTGACACTACCCGATATGGTTTAGAATGTGGCCACTTCACTGAAATGGCATTGACCCATGTTTCATGACCTACAGAGAAATTACCAAATTTCTTTTGATCACATTTTTTTAAAATAATTCAGGGGGAGACCCCCTGCTCCACCCCACTTTCCCCTGCCCTAACCTATCCCCCACCCCCATCCATTTTCTACTAAAAATGAACAAAAATCCCTAACGTATTCGACAGAAATAATTTGTTCATTTCTCATTAGAAATTTCTGCAAATACCCTGTCTGAGATCTTCCCAACCAATGACCAAATCTCTCATCCACCCTCAACTTCAGGGTTCTCTACTGTTTTCACACTGTTTACCTCCCTTCTCTTCTGCTAATTATCTCTGATTGTGGAATCGAAGATACAGCTCTCACCTAGATTGCCTTGCACCATGTTGGTCACTACCTCTCCATATCCAGAAACACTGCCATCTCTGATCCTACTATATAAATATGTGAGGGAAGGATTTGACCTTCTTAATTTTTTGTTTGCAGTAACAATTAAGAATAGACTAAGTATGTCCTTAAAATACAATCTTATTTATTGTCCTCAATAATGTTTATTATATTTAGCCTATCTTTAATTATTAGCTGTGAACAGCAACTCTAGTAGAATGCATGGTCAACTGATAGCCGTCCTTTACTACCACCCAGGTACCATGAGCACCTGGGGCTTACTGGTATGGTGCATTCCTAGATGCAGTTCTACGCGTTGCCTCTGCACAAAATAAGCATGTGCACCAGCCACAACACTTTCAGTGTAAAAGACTGAGGAGGTGCCCAAAGATCCCTGATAAGGGTTAACAATCATGCAGCATCATGACGTGTTCTTACAAGCTCATTCAATGATCTCACTGTGCCAACATTAATTGACACGTCATTAACAAGAACAAGGTTGGATATGATGCATATGTTGTTCATTAGGTGTTAGGTTGAAGTGTTTTGTATTAATAACCTTTTTGCTGTTGTATGCATTGATGATGTGTTCTTGTTTTCATGAATTGTAAATCAAATTTCATATATTGTTGATTATATACTTATATTAATTTGTTAATTTATTTTTCCAGATTTGACACTTCAGTTTCCTTATGTTTGTTCCCAAAATCTGGAAGACAGGGAACCATACCTTTCTGCATATCTGGTTAATTTAAAAGATACCGGACGTGTTGCTAACCCATCCTCGAATACTTCACCTTTTATTCCCATCCACATTCCTCTTTTTTGAGGTTAGGCTATATTTTGTGTGAACCCTTCATTAACTTCTATGATACAATCTTCTCGAATTGGAGCCCTTACTATTTCAGAACATGACCCAGTGGTCACAGCGTTAGAATGATTCTCAAACCCTATCAAATCTAATAGAGACTCAATTGCATGCTTTTAAAAGATACACATTTGAAAGAGAGTATTCCAAATTTTACTTCAGAATTGTTTAGGGCCAATTTATCTTCAGATACTTCGATTCACAACAATTGGGATGCTTATGAAGATACCCTGAGGGATCATATCATTAACTTCCTCTCAGTGAAAAAGAAGACTTCCCAAAAATATGCCACAGAAGTGCTTGAGTCAGTCAAAGGTCTGGAAATAGTCTATTTTGAGAACCCAAAAGAGAATATTCTCAAGGAATTATCTGTGAAGCGTATTAAATATAACAAATATTCCACAGAAAAAGTGTGTAACATAAATCTCCTAACCAAGTGTGAATATTATGGATGTTCTAATAGAGTGGGCAAATTGTCAGCCTCATACCTAAAACATAAAAGAGTTAAGGATAAGATTACTTATACAATAGGTGTTGAGAGCATACGACGGTAAGATAGCTCAGTGTGTTGAGGGCTTGCTGCTGCGATCTGTGTGTTATCTTCAGGTCGCAATGTTTGAATCCCGGCAAGGCCAACTCAGCCTTTCATCCTTCCGAGGTTGATAATTGTATGTACGTATGTTCTCATTAAAAGTGCTTTAGCGAAAAGACAATTACACATTATTATCATTATTACAAATAAAGCTGCTATTACAGAACATTTCCTGGATTTCTATTCTAAGTTATTCAAAAATGATCCGCTTATCGAGAATGGTAACATTGAGAAATAGTTGATGAAAATCAAAAACTCTAAAAACATCCTCTTTGGATCTTCTGATTGAGCTAGATGAAGTTAAAAAGGCCATTAAAAATTTGAAAATAGGGAACGCTCCCAGACCTCATGGATTTCTAAAGATTTCTATCATTCTTTTTGTGATTTTATGGCCCCATTATTGCTTCATTTATTGTTATCTTTTATAGCACAGGGTATGAGTAAACATTCATTCATGTAAGCAACATTGGTCTTATTCCTTAAACCAGATAAAGATCCTTCATTAATTAAAAACTATTGCTCAATTTATTTAATTCATTCTGAAGCAAAGTTGTGTGCTCACATTCTTTCCACCCGATTATGTTATGTTATGATTGTTTATACTTCACATCACGGCCATTTGCATGGTATTTTTTTTTTTTTTTATTGATATAGTTGGAATACAACTTTTCAATATTTCTAGTTTATCAAATACAAAAATATATCAGAATTTCATTCATAACATTAAAAATAAAACAATTCATATATCACGAATAGGCATGATATATAGTAAAAAAAATGCACATCACATACAATTTAGGAAAACATCACCATGATCACTATTTGATTAATTAAAGAAAAAATAGAAAAAATAGATATAGCAAAAGTAGAGAAAGAACAATTGATATGCTGAACTGTACTCGATTTTCACAAGCCCGGTGGAATGACAGCGTGGCTAACATATTTTTACTAAACAATCTGTCAGTATTATTGACATTGTTTCACACATTCTTTGAATCTTCAGTACTATATGTCTCTAAATCAAGTGTTATTAAATAATTTACAATTGCAATTCTATTTTTGTTAAGAGACGTGTTATACAAAGTAAGCCATAATTGTTCAGCAGTTGTAATAAGCAAACCCTCAAAGTGATGTTTAAAGTATTTTATGCGATGATTTAGCAGCATAGGGCACTTTGTTACTAAATGAGGTAATGTCTCTGCTTCACTTGGATCTTTACAAAAGCGACAGATGTTTTGCAGTAATGGAATTAATTTCCATTTAGCCAGAGTTGCCCTTGTATGCCAGACATCCAATCTAAATCTGATGAAAAGATCTCGAAATCTCGCATTTGGAAATTGCAACAGATACGACTCTGGTGTTCTGACTTTCTTAATTAAAGAACAAAAAAATTCTGAGTGCTTTGTTGCAAGACATTGAGATCTTGTTTGGATCCAATCTGAAAGCATTGTTTTTTCCTTAGCTTTTTCTGGGTTGTTAATCAGCAACTCCTCAGTGACATTTGATTCAAGTAGATACTTTTTAGTTTCTAATTGCCATTGTTTCATGTTTCTGTGAGTGGTTTCTTTCTTATACTTTGACAAAATGTTGAGTAGCGAGCCTCCCTTTGAGGCTATAATGCATTTTCGATAGAGACTGCAGACTTTCCACATGTACATAGCATACAGGGACGTTAGTCCTAGTTCATAACGGATCAAACACATTGGTACAGATTTGGGTAAACGCAATAAGTTTTTCCAAAACGAGCCTTCTATGGTTGTCCAGAAGGAAAAATCACGCCATACTCTTGTGTCAGAGCCATATAGCACCGTCGGTATGGCTTTCTGGCAATAAAAAATTAAAGCTGGCTTCATGGAGAAATTGCCATATTTGTGGTTTAATATTCTTGCCTGTGATGTGGCTGTATTCATTTTGGTCCTGATTTCACTGTAGTACGGGGCATCAGAAATAACGTTGTTTACATTTAGGCCCAGATATTTATACTCTGATACAATTTCCAGAGGTTTCTTCTGTATGTGCCACAATTGCCGAATTTTTTGCTTTGCGTTGTTGGTAGCCACAATCATAATTTTGGATTTCTCTGAATTTATGGTCAGTTTATTCTTATTAACATAATCGTGTAATTGATCCAATAACATTTGAAGTCCTCTTGCTGTTTTTGCTAAAAGTACGAGATCATCAGCATAGAATAAGTAAGGTATCGTATAATCTAGCAAACGAGGAGAATCAGATGTTATGTTCATGAAGTGGTTCATTATATCAGATATGTAAAAATTAAACAAAGAGGAAGCCAACAGACAGCCTTGTTTCAATCCCTTATACGTATAGATGCATTTGGAAAGTTTTCCATCCATGGAGAGTCTTATCTGGATCGAGGTGTCAGTGTGAAATTCTCGTATCCAATGCTGAAGATGAACAGGGCAATTGCTTTTCTGTCGTTTGTCAAAAAGAAGGTTTCTGGAAATTGAGTCAAATGCCGTTTGTAGATCAATGAAGGCCATGAATATTGGTTGTTTTAGTTGCCACTCTTTGTGTTTAATGGCATGGAGTATATGTAAATTAACAGATGTTCCAAGGCCAGCAATAAAACCTGTTTGGTATGGATCGTTAATGTTGGATTTATTTGACCACTCAACAAATTCGGCTAAGATTAGGCGGGCAAACAGTTTTCCAGGCACATCAAGTAGCGCTATCGGCCTGTAGCTTCTAGGATCTTGTCTATTATGTTTTTTGTATATGGGGAGAATAATGGATTTGCGCCACGACTGAGGTATTCGTTGAGATATAATTATTTGATTGAAAATGACTCTTAATATGTTGGCCCAGGCTTCTGGCTGGGATTTTAGCATGATGTTAGATAGACCGTCTGGCCCTGGAGCTTTAGACATACTGAGTTTTTTATGTTCCTTAATATGTCGCTAGGATCTATTTCTAAATGAGTCAAGTTATATGGAGGCATGTAGGTGGGTTGGTTGGTCCATGGGAAGTCTGCATAGAATGAACTATAATATGCAACCCACACTTCCTCAGATACTGCATTAAGTTGTACAATAGATTGTTGGGGAGTATAGATGGTCTTAATTAGGCCCCAAATCATGGCTGAGCTTTTTGAGGCTATAGTTCGCAGCATTAACTGTGCATCTTTTAGTTGCATACTAGCTTTATGTCGTTTCAGCCAGTTGGTGTATCTATTTTTGATTTTTCTTTTTTGCAAGATTCTTTGATCTAATGACAGATATTTTAAGTCTCGAATTGCATGGTATCCAGGTGCTTACTTGGCTCTGTAAGAAAAGTGGTTGGGGCTGGTTACTGGGGGAAGAGGTTGTGCTCTTCTTCTGATGTTTGCAGAACCAGAAGAAACTAGTGTATGTGTGTGTCAGCTTTCTGGGTGTGATTTGTTGTGTGCACTGGGCTTCTTGTGTCCAGAGGGGTAGATTCCTGTGCCTGGGTTTTTGTCATTTGCGGTTGTTTGATCTTGTGGCATTTTTAGCGGTGGGTGTGTGTTTTGTGTGTAGTTTTGTTGGTACAGGGGTATATGTAGTACATGGGAGGTATGCAGGAGTAGAAGAGAGAAAGGGTGGTTAGTTGGTTTCTATTTGGCTCTGGCTGTATGGTTGTTTTACAGTTGGTACTTCGATCCATTTTGTCCCATGTTTGCTTTGGGTCCAGGGTATAGTTCGGGGGTGACCACCTTTTTATGCCTGACTCGCTGAGTTGAATAAGTTAAATAACCAGGTTTTCAGTCATTTTCTAAAAGTCAGGTGGTCTTCCGTCGTTCTTATTTCCTTTGATTGCGAGTTCCACAGTAAAGCTATCAAACAGGAGAGAGAATGTGGTTACTCCAAATTTCCTTTTCTCGTGGTGTTTCATTTCTATTTGGCTGTCGCTGCTCGATCTGATGATTCTTCTTGGTCGGTAGCAATTGATTTTGGTTCGGAGAATGTTTGGTTCCTTGTCGATGTGATGCTTTTTCGGCGATACAGTGGGCATTAAAGTTAATGCCTTTTTTTACCGGAATCCAGTGTGGAGTTCTCACGGTTGGTGTGATGTGGTCTCTTCTATTTGGTCTCATAAGTAGTCTTGCTGCAGTATTTTGGATGCATTGTAGTTTTTTGTGTGAAGGGTTCTGGCATTCCGAGGTAGAGGCTGTTTGCGCAGTCTAGTCTTGATAGTACCAGTGAGATGTTTGCAAGGGTCCTGTGTGGGAGTTGAGATAGGGGAGTATCCCTCTTATTAGTCATTGGAGGTAGAATTTTTTTTTGCGATTAGATACATGTATGTCCTATTGGATCAATGCAGACTAAGCAGGTTTTGTAAAAGAAACATGATTAATCTAATACTCAGTTTCTTTATAATATCCTAGCATGTAAAAAGAATCAATTAGACCACTGTCTCATTATGACTCTTGATGCGGATAAAATATTTGATCTTGTGCATTAGCAGTACATGTTTTAAACACTTAAATGGCACGGTTTTAGTATTTACTTTAGAAATATAGATAGAATGGTGTATTCTAGTACTACTTCTAATGTTTATGTCAATGGCCTTTTGTCCTCCATCTTTTCTAGCTTGAGATGAACACATCTGGGTTGTCCCCTGTACTCACTTTTCTTCATTTTAGCCTGTACTCACTTTTCTTTATTTTAGCCATGGAACCATTAATGGAAAATATCAGAATGAATGATAAAAGGACAGGTATTCAAATAAATTCAACAAATGTTAAATTGTCTGTGTATGCTGATGATATTTTACTTAATGTATCTAGTCCCTCTACATCTATTCCTAACTTACTGGATACTATTAGAAATTTCTCATAAGTGTCGGGATCCAAACTTAATAATTCAAAATACTTCCCTCAGACAAGGGATACAACCCTGGTGATTTTGACATGCATGGAATGAGGTGGTGTTCTAAGGGTATCAAATA
This sequence comes from Ambystoma mexicanum, assembly GCF_040938575.1. Lineage (NCBI taxonomy): Eukaryota > Metazoa > Chordata > Amphibia > Caudata > Ambystomatidae > Ambystoma > Ambystoma mexicanum. The sequence goes on from NC_090921.1 coordinate 721,084,532, forward strand.
TCTTGGTACTACAATTACAGGGGATATTACATCTACTATAAAACATAATTCAGAAGGACTAACTATTAAAATTGAAATAATGATTGCAAAATGGTCATAACTTTATCTAACCTGTGGGGGAGGTTTGATTCGATCAAAATGATGATTAAACCTACTGTTTTATATACTTTATCCATGATTCCTATCTCTTTCCCCAGAACTTTCTTTAAAAAACTGGATTCAATGCTGCCGAAATTTCTTTGGAACAAGAAATCCCCTAAAATTTAGTTAAACAGACTTAAGCTTACTAAATAAATTGTTTCATAAATCCTTCATGTTATGTCAACTAATTTGGTGTTTGAATTCTAATAAAAGGGATGATCGCTCTAGTACCTGGTGCAAAAAAAAGTTGGATTTGATTGCCCATTTCTTATTTTGGAATTCCTTTGTGACCTACCTCTATAGTGTTCCATACCCTCCATTTCCTCAAAATTGCATAATTAACTCTTCTCCTTTGCAGGCCAAGACGGATAACATTTGCATTGGGTTTAAAAAAGACATACACATTAAAATAAGATACTATTTCATTCATAGATTGTACAATCAGGGTATCTCGTGTATACATCATGTGCTATATTACAATTCTCTAAAACCCTTAATACCATAGCTTATATCTTTAAATTGGATGATTCTGATTATGTTGTTTAAAAGGAAGTTTCAAAAGCTATATTTGCTTCATCAAATAGTACGCAACTAGCTCCATCCAATGTCATTTCTCGATTTCTTAGCAAGCTTTCGATAAGAGCTGTACATTTTCATGAAAAATTTATTTCTAGTAATATAATTTCTGCAATGGACTCCCCTAGCATTAAAGGCTGGGAGAAAGATTTAGCCGCTACTCACCCGAGATTTGGGAAAAGATCTGGATACAATCATTAAAATGTCTAAGACTACTAACATAACTCAAGCCTTATTCTTTATTTTGAACTGTGCTTATCTTATCCCAAAACAGATCTCAAGGCTTTCCCCAAATGCACACAATATCTGCTGGTCCTGTAAAGATCCTAACACAGATTTCAAACATTGCATTTTTCAATGCAAACTTTTGTTTTTAGCGTTTAGAAAAAACCTTATAAAATATGTTTAACTTCAAAGCACAACTCCATCTAGATAATATAATTATCGAAACCTTTGGAGATTCTGACATTGATGAAATTGCTTCGCCTGAACTTTTAAACTTAATTTATTGTTACTGGTTTCCATCTCATTTCTTCCAATTGGAAATGCCTTGATACCTTTTCATAATACATTGGTGGAATTATATCTGCTATGTGCACATAAATTATGTGCAATTTCATTAAAAGATGTTAACAATTTTAACAAAAAATGGAACGCATTGATTCATGTTTTAAATATTCGAAATTCTGTTACAAAAATAATGCTACTTGTTTTGTTATACTGCATTTCATTTGTGTACTTCCTAACCTATAGTTTTTCCTGCAACTCTAGTTCAATACCCCTCTTCACTTCCTTCCATGTCCTATTAAGTAACATATTGTAATTAATGTTTTTGTTAGTCTTTTCATAGCTTAATTTATTTGGCGATAATACTGAACTTTATAGGTTCCATGTTTGTATATGTCAATCATGTTTTTTTAAAAATTTTTATATGAATTCTACCATTTGTATCTACAATTACTATCAACATTTTTTAACAGTCTTTTCCTGGATACTTGAATTGTTACTTATATAAATTCAAATATTTGAAATTGTATTGTCTATTACTATTACCATTCTAAGTTATTGTTTGTTTGCTCTTATTACATGGTCTGTTTTAATTACAGATGTTATTCAAGAAAAATGCTTAATTCAAATTATTTAACAGAAAGAAATGACATGCATAATGTTAAAAATACAATCACAGAGGGAAATAAAAGAAGTGTTATGTAGGCAATTAATTAAATTGTCCTCTCTAAAATTGATAGTTCCATCCAACAAGCTGCACATTTTGCATGCTAAATATAGAGAGATATGCAATCAAATAAATGTTCCCCTCCAATAATATGCTAAAGCCATCCAGCTGCCTGTTTCATAGGCTTAATATGCAATTGGCATTTCAAAATGACTGAAAAGCCAAATTACACTGTGCATGAATCTTTACAATGGAAAAATCCACTTGTCTTTCAAAATTAACTATGTCAATTGTTCAAAAACATGCACTTCTTTTGAATTATAAACAATAATCTAAATTTTATAATGCATAGTTACTGAAGTCTGTTGGGCCACATCTGAATTATTTCTATTTACCAACAAGTCATGTTATATTAAAACATGTGCTTTGTGAAAACAGCAGTGCAGGGTCATCTTGCAGCCTCAGCCCTGTGTCAATAATAGTATGTTTTCAAATCGTGTCAAACCTGTACCCATTTGCAAACATATTGTGTGTGCGTATGCGCGCGCGCGCGCATGCGTAACAAGTAGATAAGAGCTTTGATGTGTTCAAACGGGCCTGTATTCACGTAGGTTTGAAATCAGTCTGCTTTACTTTGCAAGTCATTGAGACCCTGCTTACATAAGATATGAAACAGTGTTGGATGACGTGTGAAAACCCAGACCATGCGGAGATATTAGTGCTGTACCAATGGCAGATGAGAACATTGCAAATGCCACATAACACTAAGTTGTGTTGTCAAGAACCAGAGAATGCACTTACTGAAAATGAAGAATGATGTCAATCCTACAATGCCCTACCAGTGAAAACCCCTACTACTAATAGAATGATTGGGACTTTGTTAATAGGGCAACGGAGAAACGGGACACAGGCCATGGGGAAGCAAAAGGACTGGAAGCCTAAAAACAGAGAAACCTCAATTACTCCAAGGTTAGACAGCATGAGGGAATTTAGGAACAATACAGTAAAGTATTAGTAAAGCATTTGTGGCCATCGTCCTCTGGACACTTCCAGGTGCTGAGTGAACAGGCTGGACTTCAGAAAATGCCTCTCCCAGTGGGGAGAGGACAAACGAATGGACCCTGCTTCAAAAATGAACTGAATATCCAAGAAAAGGTAAGTCCTTCAAAATGATCCAGAAGCCATCACTAATATATCAAAAAGAAGGCCAAGAGATATAGGGTATGGAAGGGGCAACCTGAAGGACTGATACCAAAAGGCTGTTATCAGTGAAGGGGAAGAGCAGCTGAAGACACAGGGGCACAGGCATCCCGGGGTTGTCCCCGTAGAGGGCGTCTGAACTGAGGAGGCCAGAGCCAGAAACTTTGAGCATTGGCCAGAATAACAAACAGTGGCAGATAATGAGGAGAGACAATGCAGCAGGAAGGGGAAATAACATGACAGTACTGGGACAAAGCTTTGTGAGGCAGCTGAAACTGGGGGAAGCAAAGTCTGAGGAAGCAGGAGCGTGAAAGGTAGTGGAACACTACTAGACAAGGTGCCGGTGGCAAATAGGTTTGAAGGTGGCAACTTAGAAGGGGGCAGGAAGATATAGGGATAGCACTGCAGTTCCCAGCCAAGGGAAGAACAATGGGGGAGAATGTTGTATGGAGTTGTTGTGAGGTGAAGTTCCATGTTATAGAAAGAGAACCTGGCATGAGGTGTGTGGGTGGTGACGGTTGAAGAGAAACAAGTGAAGGGGCAAGGGAATGGATATCGTCACATGTGACAATATCCACCCTCTTATCCCCTCTCTTCCAGCATTGAGAATAGGATTGTGTTCATGGAACAAGTATTTAGAAAATAATGATTTCCAGAGACCCCAGTTCAGAGGGAGGCCTGTGATGGAGTTTGCTGATAAGAGGTTTTCAGTGAGTTTTATCCTGAAAAAAAATGATTGGTGGAAAGGTTTAACAGAGTGATGGTTGAAACCATAGAACAAGCTCTATGAAATGGCATGATGATAAGTAAGGCAATTGAGGAAAGGTTATGGAGCATACGGATGTTGCCCAATAGGGTGGCAGGAGTTTACCATTTCAATTGATGAGTGACAGAGAACTTAACACTAGTTTGAAACTGGCATGGGTGAATGCTTTGATGGAAATGAATATGGTTCCTGTGGAAGGGATTGTGACCAGAATCATTGAGAGAGACAAGCAAACTGTAAAAGGACAACAGGACTTAAACGTTTGCAAGCCAACAGAATGGTAAAAGCTGGGAATTGGGGCAGAATTAAAAGAAAAGGGAAGAATGATGAGTAAATGATTGTCTTCATTTTCTGAACGAGTGGTGGTGAGTGAAGCCTTTAGGAATGCAGTGAGGGTAACCATGGAGTAGTGATATGTGTTCATCAGCAGTGTGCAACAGGTTAGTGGCATAAGAAATAATTGAGGGAAGTGGGAATGGCAAGGTGCAAGAGAGTATGGCATATATGGGATGATGGCGTTGGTGGATGTTTAACAGGAAGCAATACTGTATCTCATTTCAGAGTTGGACTGGAAGAGGAGAGTAGGGATGCTAATGTGATACTGAGGGATAATTAGAATAAGAGGGTTTGCAGGCCGCCTGTGAGGGCTAAACACTGCAGTATGTAATGGCATCACATCCTCTAGCTCACAGGTAGGTATCCTGTCTGGTTATTATTTCCTAGATATTAATCAGCCATTAGTCTGTCATACTGTTATGTATCATTCTAGTGTTTCTGTTGTAAAGAAAACATGTTTATTTGTAAATAAGTTGGGAAGGAGATTTGTTTTGTGGTGACGTTCCATGTTTTAGAAAGAGAACATGGAATACAAGGTGTATGGTGGAGACAGTTGAGCAGAAAGTTAAGAGACAGGAGGGCGGATCTTGTCACAGGTGATTTATGACATTTATAAGGGGCCGATGCACAAGTGTTTCTAGGCGCGAGAATACACGAAACTGATTGGACTTCACTTCCGTTGTTTTCATGTTCAACCACATCAACAAACAGCAAGGGGAAACAAGGAACTGCAGCACCAGGATTAGAGTGGCAAGGAAACATGGTGAGACTTTGATGACAGGCAACCATTTAATCTTCTTGAGTGATTTTATTAAAATAATGATTTTAAGCTGAAAAACTATCCCCACTAACACCCAGAAAAGTCATTACTCCTAACAGGGAGTCACCTTGGAAGGTTGCTCTGAACCTTCAAGAACCTGTACTATCAGTCCTGTACTAGCCCTAGTCCTGTTATATTCCACCTTCAACTCTTAATTATTCAAGGAGTATAGCTGCACCACAGTTGTGTGATGGTGTAGAGAGTAAGCATAGTGATATGGAATGATACTTCATATATACAGCACCGATACACAATGCGATTTAAAGTGTCCTACGACAGGGGAGGGAACAAGGGAAACACAAAAACCATGCCTGCAGACTAATATTCCCTCTTCAATCTAAATGTGGCACTTGCAGTCTTGTCTGGATGTGATGCGGGCTAGTGTTGACAGTTCTATAAGGTGAGGCTGCGGCTTACATTCATGGTTCTATCTGGTTCGGGTGCAGGCTAATGTACACAGTTCTATCTAAATGTGGAACTTGCTAACATTCACAAATCTATCTAATGTGTGAACGTGCTAACATTCACAAATCTATCTAAATGAGGTACTTGCTAACATTCACAATTCTATCTAAGTGTGGAATTTGCTAACATTCACAAATCTATCTAGATGCGATACAAGCTAATGTTCACACTTCGATCTAAATGTGGTACTTTCTAACAATCACAAATCAATCTAAATGTGGTACATACATTCACAAATCTACCTAGATGTGATGCAAGCCAACATTCACAATCATGTCTAGATGCAACTCAAGCTAATGTTCACAATTCTATCTAAATGTGGTACTTGCTAACAGTCACAAATCTATCTAGATACGACACAAGCTAATGGTTAATGGTGTGTTACCTGTGTATAGAGGTGATGGCTGCACCTACATTTGAGAGTCCAATATAGTGGGAGGATGCCTAAGTTTCCTAGTGCAGCAGGTTACAGAATATAATACAGTAGGTTTACTATTATAGAAGACACTGCAGGTTTGATATACCTATATGTGTGAGTAGATTTACAATGGGCGATTGCTAGTGTTGGATGTTCACTAAGAGAGTGATGCAGGTGAATACTGGCCTGTCAAGATATGTTCTATGGTAAGGTAATGTAGAGTGGCCGGGCTTTTAGGAATAGAGTGATTGCTCTACTACCCACCCATGCCACACTTACTTTGGAAGTTGCTGCTGGTTGACGACTGGCTTCACTGGCTTCCCTGCTGACACCTGCAGACACAAGCTGCCTCTTAGGGAGCCGCCCTTTGCCTTGGGCCCTTTAGCCGCAGGGGCTCCAAGGGCAGAGGGCTGCCCTGGGAAGGTCAGTTATAATCACGTGGAGGTATCAATCAGGGAGGGTGGTGGGCTGGAAGGCAGGAGAGTGAGGGCGGGACTGGGAAAAAGTCAGACACAAACAAGGGACTCTACCCCAGGCACTGCACTCTCTACATGCAGGACAGCACAGAAAAACAGGCGCAGAAGCTAGAAAAACACAAGACAACCCATTCACAAAAGCACAAATTGGACAAAAAAAGATTGAAAAAAAAACTCAAACCCCTCCACTACAGTACAAGAAACAGGCCAAAAACAGAGTACAATCAGTGTAGAACTACTCACTGAGCACCAACCAGTCACTAAAGTGGCTTCCCAAGTGGTTTCCCTACCAGATTCTTCGAGATTACAATCGACAAGGCAAGTGTAAAATGACTGCTGGGAGCAAGGCTGGGACACACCTGACTATTCCAGCCCATAGAAAGAGGGGAGGGCAGGACTGGGAAAAAGCCAGACACAAACAAAGGACTGCACCCCATGCACTGCACACCCTACATGCAGGCCAGCACATAAAGACAGGCTCAGAAGCCATTCACAATATCACAAATTGAACAAAAAAAGATTGAAAAAACACTCAAACCCCTACACTACAGTACATGAAACAGGCAAAACGGATTACAATCAGTATACAATTACTCACTGAGCATCAACCAGTCCCTAAAGCTGGTTCCCAAATGGTTTCCCTCCCAGATCCTTGGAGATTGCATTCCACAAGGCAAGTGTAAAATGACCGCTGGGAGCAAGGCTGGGACACACCTGTCTATTCCAGCCTATTTGAAGAGGGGAGGGCGGGACTGGGAAAGAGCCAGACACAAACAAAGGACTTGACCCCAGGCACTGTACCCTCTACATGCAGGCCAGCACAGAAAAGCAGGCTCAGAAGCTACAAAAATACAAGAGAAACCATTCACAATAGCATAAATTGGACAAAAAATGATTGAAAATACACTCAGACCCCTCCACTACAGTATATGAAACAGGCCAGAAACGGACTACAATTAGTGTACTACTACTCACTGAGCATCAACCAGTCCCTAAAGCTGCTTCCAAGTGACTTCCTACCAGATCCTTTGAGATTGCAGTCCACAAGGCCCAGGCCCCCTTCAGGTTATGGGATACAGTTGGCTCTGTGGCACAAGGCTACTGCTGGACAAATGAGGAGTCACTTGACGTGATTGAAACACCATGGCATGGGAAACTATGCCTTACTTATCATTACTATTCCTGGTATATAATTCTTTACTTGGCATACGGTGGCAGTTCTTGTGGGATTTTGGCTGTGCTTGGCATCGTAGCACATGTGCTTTGCTTTTTGAGGCTGTAGTTTGTATATATCTCTCATGCCCAATCTCACAGATGATGGCAGCACTTGGGTATATGGAGCTGCATTTAACATATTATTTCAGTACCTAGGAATGTGAGGCTGTATTTAGCACATCAGGGCTTCGCCCGTCATTTAAGTCTTTAGCTGGCATGAAGTGGCGGTAAGTAGCCAAGTTAAGCTGTACTACGGGCCCATAATCGTTCTGCTGGATGGACCCCTGACAAATCATGGCCACAGACATGTCATCATGAGGCAGTATTTCTGCATATATATGGAAAGTAAAATAACATTTTGTCTTCTCCAGGACCATGTGTTTTTTTCATTAATGCAACATTTATTGTTGTTGTTTTTTATTGTGTTTCGTCACTTGCTGTGATGTCTCCAGGGCATAAAGCCATATGTCACAATTCCACTCATATTATGAAAGTCAAAGTCATGTGATGACATGCCCTGTGTTGTCATGAGGTGTGGGGTGACACGTCAGCTACTCTTATCTTTTCAGGGAATTGCCATCCCTGGTGCCATTCAAGCTGTTTGTTTGTATGAGGTATGAGTTCACTAATAGCGTCTTTAGACCCTCTGGTAACAACCTTTCCCCCCTCTCTGCTCCTTGCTATTCCCCGCCTCCCCCTGTCCACCTCTTTCTTTACTCAACCACATTTTCTTTCGAGGGCTCTGTTGCTTGCTAGCTAGGTTTGCTTCATAAACGTCCCCTCCGTGCATATTTTGTAGCTGTTCACTGTGCTTCAAGCTGTTAGTGAAAAGGTTGTTTTCTTGATTTTCTCTTAGCTTTTGTTGAGGGTAGCAAGGTGGGTACATTGTTTCATGGCAGTGTTTGTATTTGAGATACTATTTGTGAGCTATTCTATTAGCCTTGAAACACTTGTGTATAGGTGCGTTATAAATGCCATATCATATCATATCAGATCATCCAGGTGATGTTCCATTTCTGGAAGCAGGTGAACTGATTTTCGGTGCGTGTAAGTAGTAGTAGTTTCTCATTTATATAGCTCCTTTATCCCATTAGTATAGCCTCAACACGCTTATAGGTGAACTCTCTCAGGGACCGCAGTCTAACTATGTAGATTGTTGGAATGAGTACAATGAGGGTGCACCGTAGACTGAGATAGGGAGTTAGGCGGCCTTATCGTGCTCCACTAACCAACCCAAGATAGTCAGGCATATGGATGGGTGATGGGGGAGTTCAGAAAAATTAGAGAATGCAAGAGATTTACTATGTGACAAGCTTGACCGCAAATGTGTCGTACGTCGAAGCTACACTCTCGTGCCAGAGATTTGTCATGTGTCCAGCTAGACTGAATTTTGACGTCAGTCGTAGCTGCAGTCTGATGGCTGTTGTGCTTTGTGCATTAGAGTGGGATATGGATGCGAGTGCGCATGGGTGGGTTGCTGTGGTGTTTGACTACGTACCTCGATGGCGTGTGGGGCCAATTCAGGGGGGGAGTCCAAGTGAGCTCAGTCGGTGAAGGCTGGGGCAAGTGCAGAGAGATGGCCTCTCTTGTGTTACTGACCATCTGCAGTGGTGATGAGGCAAGTGCAAAGCCCAGAGGCAAGTGTGAGAGGAATGGCGAGTGTGCCAGGTACATGTGAGACTCTGAGGTACACCAAGGCCAGTCAGCAAGCTGTACAGAAAAGGAGGGAGAGAGGGATAGTGCAGAGAGATAGGTTAGCAGGTTAGAGAGAGAGTGAAGGAAGAGAGAAGAGGATTGTCTTAAGGAATTTCCAGAACTTAAAGAGATCCGGCTCAAGACGGAGGGAGGCAGGGTTGCTATTCCAGAGGCAGGACCCTGCTGAGTTTAAAGATCTCCCTACAGGCTACTGGCCACCAGGGGGCGTGCAGATGAGCTCTGACTCTGCGTGAGCTCCACACCTGTGGTTCCAAAAGTGAATTGAGCCCCCACTAGCGGACCCCCCACCCGGGAATTAGAGGTGGCCCAGCTGTAGAAAGGGATTCCCCCCTTCATGACCCAACAACAGGGAAAATCTGTTCAGGACCCGAGGAGAAATATTGTGTGAAGAGGAGCCCCCCCTGCCAGGAGGCTGAATCAGGGACGAACGCAGAAAGTGAAGCAGGGGTTTGCCGGCAAGCCCGGGGACTGCTTGTTCCCCCAGCAGCAAACAGACAGTGGGGAGGGGCAATCCGGCCCAACAAAGATCCTCTTGGCCTGGACTGGTGTCCCTGCACCGAACCCAGTTTCCAACAGGTTCTCTGAGCCCCGCTGGTGAGGGGGAGAACGAAATAGGCTGTGAACGGCCCCAGCCCGAAGCGGTGGCCCGGCTGAGCCTCAGAGGTAAGCTTGCACCCCTCCTCGCTATCTCTCACCCGTCCCTCCATCCTGGAACTCGTAATGAAGCACTGGAACCCTGCAATGAGATGCGCAGCGAGTAACATTACCTGCGACTCCGCCACTCATCGACCATATAAATCAAGGTTTGAAACCTTGCGTACAGCCACGGAACGCAGCCAACTGCCGGAAAGGAACTTTCTTTGCGCTGACTCCTACTTTTATGAAGATAATTGAACTTACACAGTGGGAATCCATCCCGGCACACGGCTACAAATTCCCATGGGGTCGGACACGTCAGCCCATATGAACTCAGCCCTGCGGGGCGCACCACGACTGCCGCTGCAATGATGGCTGCCCTCTCCCCGCAGTTCGGGGCCACGGCCCCACTCCCACGTGGACTCGGAAACTGGAAGGTACGAGTAGCAGATTTCCAGATGTCCTATTAATACTGATCTCTACATGTGTGCAATGGGCGAACATTTATAAAATACCTGTGTAGATGCCCATACTGTGCAGAGAACTGCCCTGAACAAGTATCCACCAACTCCCCTCGTTTATCAGACCACAGGCAGAATCTGCCACAGTCTACAAAGGGCATATACACAACAGCTAGTTCCCAAGTCAGCTGAGGTGCAAAGCCATAGCTGTCCTCCACAAGTACTCCCAATCGGACACGAGAGCCTGGAACACACAATTCCCTGATTAGTACTGGCCTAAGTGTTCATCTCGAGACAGAAGGGTGCCAGATGGAGCAGACCAGAAGACAGGGCAAGTAAAGTGAATTAACAATAAAATATAAAGTCACACTCCAGGAACTATTTTGGAATCATCTGACTTCGACCTTCAGATTTGGTAAGACATTGCAATTGATAGGCTCAAGGCCACCCCTCAAACATAATGGGTGAATACTGATCCGCATACTGAAAAGTAATTAAGGAATCAGACTCCCAGAGAGTGTGCCCTCTGCCACGTAGGTACCCCCCCCCCGGATTGATCATTCCCACGCATGATCAACGCATGTCGAAATCTCACAGTGACAACACTCACCACACATAGACAATGAGAGTGAGTACCCATCTTTCCTCAAGGGTTGGGCCCCTGGAAACGGGGCGTGTGCCCTCCTTCCACCCACAGGCTGCACTAAATACACCTTCCTTGCCCATGTCAGACTCAGGAGCTGGTTCGTAGATTCTGTACTCTGGGAACTTTCGGTGGACCTACTACCAACCCCCCTGGTTGACACTGATGGATTTTGTTCGGTGCCTTATTGTGACTTAAAACCTGTCACCTCTATTCGTGCTTTATTGGAGAGGACAGAAACACCTACTCTTGCCATGGAATGGTACAACTAGGAAGGCAGGGGGAGAGCCCCCTGTGTGTATATGGACATAAAATTGAAGCTAGGGGGCTAACATAGGCAGAAAAATGTACACAATCACACAGTAAATGGATAAGATCGAAGAAAGACTTGATGGGGTAGAGAACAATCAAGCCTCCATAGGCACTCTCAAAACTCAAATGGAACTCCGAATAGTTGAAATAGAGCAGAGGGAAGAAGAGTTTTGTCACAAAATGGATGATTTGGAAAAACGCGAGAGGTGTAATAACCTGCGCTTTTTTGGCATCCCAGAACACAAGGGTGAAACAGAAGGAGACCTGCGGAAGGCGATTCATGGCATAATAAAACTATTGGTAGCCGACGAGGAGATTGATGAGCCAAAAACAGAGAGGATACATAGGACTGGCGGTCCAACAGGTGGACCAAGATCGGTCCTCGTCCGCTTTCACAGGTATCAGGACAAGGCCAGGATTTTGGAGATTGCCATGGCCAGTGGGTCGATTACCCTCGGAGAAGCACAAATCACAATCTTTCAAGACCTATCTTCCTTAACCCTAGCCCTGAGGCAAATGTGCGGCCCTCTGGAGAGATGGCTCAAGGAAACTGGGATGCGATATAGATGGTGTTACCCCTTCTCCCTCTCTTTCGAACATGAAGGCAAGAAAGTACGGCTGAGATCTGAAAAAGATATCCGCTTCTGTATATAGGACCTTTTGGAATCACGTGAAGATGGTGTAAATCAGGAAGATGTAGCATGAAATGGAAGACAATAACAGCTTCAAGGGCCAAGGAGGAGACTAGTCAAGGAATCAAGGAAATTCCGGAGAGGCAACATTTCATCTAAGGGAGGCAACTGAGTATGGCGGGCACTTACATGGATCTCCTGAAGTTTGTTGCCGCTGATGGGTGCTTGATGGCCCAGGCCCCGCCCGGCCGGGGCGTGTGGAGGGTTCTATGTATCTGAACGCTTGTCGATGGGGAGGATGTGTGCCTGACTGTGGGCGAGCTTATGTGAGAAATACGTTTTCAATTTCTATCTAGAGTATTTGTTTTGACCTGGGATGGGGGAGGAAAAGTGGAATGGGGGCTCAAACATTAATGAAGATGTTTTTTGAGTTGGGACGGAGAGGTAACGGTTTCCGCCGGTGGTCCATCACCGAATCAGCGTTTCATCTAATCCTGGTCAGAGGCCATCAACTGGGAATGGGGGATGGAGATGGGTGGAGGGAAGAGGGAGAGGGTGAGAGAGAGGGGGGAGGGCATGGAACAGAATCCTCAACAAGACACAAATTGGCACATACATGGTGGATTAATAGTTGGATAGGTTGCTGGTCTCTGCTGAAGAGTTACTTGACATGTGTGAATATAAATGGCGGTTAATACAGACGAAAGGCCTCCTTAGGGTATGGACACTAAATGTCAAAGTTCTCAATTCTCCAACCAAGATATGGTCACGGTTGATGTCCATTGGGCTGGCTTACCAACAAAGGGGGTCGATGGAGATGCAACACCACTTTTTGGAAGGATCCAGTCTTTAAGATCGAGATGGAGAATGAGATTAATAAATATTTTAAGACAAACAATACTGGGGAGGTCTCCAAATTAACAGTGTGGGAGGCAGGGAAGGTGACTTGGTGCGGGGTACTGATTAGAGAAGGCTTGAGAAAGAAGAGAGAAAGAAACCTAGTCGAAAATAAACTCAGGAGGAAAGCTGTCTTTTAGACGAGGCGGTGAGTCGGGATGAGAGTGGAAGAGCGGATAAGATCTCGGAGGCGAGGAGGAATAGAGAAGAACTCCGTCTGCTAGAACACAGACTGATAGTCCATAAATTACGGCTTCTAATACAATGGCTTTTATGAAAAAGGGGATAAGGCGGAAGCACTGTTGGTAGCCAGGTTGCATGACCAATGAGCAGAGCGGACAGTCTCAGAAATAGAGAACTGTGAAAACCCCCTGACTGCGACAAATGCGAAAATTCCCGAAGCATTTGCCACATTCTACGAGGCCTTATATTGATCGGAGGTACAGCCTGGCTTGCTGGGAACTGACGAGTATCTGTCCTCCGTCAATATTCCAAAACTCTCATTTGAAGAATCTCTTGTTCTAGAGGACATGATAACTGATGAAGAAGTCAAGAATGCGGTCAAGCGGCTGTCTCTAGTCAAAAGCTCCCGGAGAAGATGGTTACACCACTGGATTCTATAAATCCTTTCTCCTCTCTCTCCTCCCTTTTCTAGTGGAACTCTTCAATGAGATACTTGATACTGGGAGAGGCCCAGACTCGTTTGTTCAGGCTCTTGTCTCTGTAATTTCCAAGGAGGGAAAGGACCCAAAAAAATGCGGCTCATATCGTTCCATATCACTGTTAAATGTCAATGCTAAGATATATACCCGAATCCTTGCGGCCCGACTTGAGTCGTTCATGCCACGCCTAATACATCCCGAAAAAGTTGGTTTCATATTAGGTAGACAGGGAGCCGACACAATGAGAAAGACCCTGCATTTAATTAACGCATCCCAAAACATGATCAACGACCCTGCCCTTCTGTCGGTTGACACAGAGAAGGCCTTCGACAGAGTTGAATGAGGCTTTCTGATGGCAGACCTCCGTAAAGTGGGGGTAGGCCCAGAATTCAGCAGAGGGATTCAGGCGGTGTATAAATCCCCCAAAGCGTCGGTCATTGTGAACGGAGAATACTCCTGCTAGTTTGAACTGGGCAGGGGAACATGACAGGGATGCCCCCGCTATGCGATACTCTTTGCGCTCTCATTGGAACCCTTAGCCCAGAAATTAAGAGCTAGCCGTCAGATGGAGGGACTCCAATTAGGAGCGATTGAATATAAAGTTGCCCTTTATGCAGATGACCTTCTCCTGCATATTTAGAATCCCACATCCTCTATACCTAGAGTGATTCAACTAATCAAAGAATATGGGAAAATTTCGGGCTTCAAAATTAATGAGGCCAAGTCAATCTTTTTCCCCCTCCAGGAATCCACACAGGAAGATATACATAGATTCTCTCCGTTAGGTCTCATAATCGAGAAGGTCAAGTTGAAATATTTGGGCATACACATCGCGAGGGAAATAAATAAACTTTACAAAGCCAATCCCCCCCCCCCTCCTTCAAAGGTTTCATGCTGATCTTTCCAAATGGGGAAAACTGCCTATATCGTTGTTGGTTAGGCTCAATGCGATAAAAATGGTGTGCTTCCCTCGTTTTCTCTACCCATTTCAGATGCTTCCTATTCGAATGTCGGCTCTTCTTTGATGAAATCAAGAGAACTATTGTATAGTTCCTTTGGCAGGGAAAGAGGGCGAGAGTTGCCTATGATACTCTGACGTTACCTAAAGATAATGGCAATACCACACCTGAGGAAATATTATCAGGCTGCCAAACTGCGCATTTTGTTTCCCCACTTGCAGAACCATAAAGAACCCCAATGGAATGCATTGGACAATCATTATTTGGCCCCAGCGACCGTCTCTGAGTGGCTGTGGGTGACCAGAGATAAATTGTTGCGGAGACTGAGGGACCACCCGATACTGGGCATCATCTGGGAAATATGGAGGGAGAAAAGTGACATGAGAAAGGTTACTTCATGGTCATCTCCTCTGAGCCATCTATGGGCCCCCGGCAACAGAGGAATTATTCCCAATTTGGAGAGATTTCAACCCTGGTTTGAAGCTGGTTTGGAGAGAGTGGGTCAGTTATGGAAGAATGTCTCCTTCATTGCGATATCAGAATTAGGGGAGGCCTTGGGCTTAGGCCCTCTGCCTGTCTTCCAGTTTTTGCAGATCAAGGGTGTGTTGTCAAAGGATGAATGAAAGGATAACACAAGTAGGGAACGTACCCCTTTTGAGAAGTTGTTGGACTCCAGAATGTAAATTAAGGGTTTAATATCTGCTATGTATGGGGCGTTGATCGAAGATGTAAGGGGTTCCACATTGTCCATGAGGAGTAGTTGGGAGAAGGATCTTGGAAAGAAGTAGACCCGGATATGTGGGGAAGGATGTGTAGGGCAGCCCCCCAGGTTTCCATATCCAGTCAATATAAACTACATGCGATCAAACTGTTACACAGGTGTCAATATGATCCCTCAGGCTCTCCAAAATGTTCCACTCACTAAGCCTGTTGTGTTAGTGTAAATGTGGTGAAACTGCCGACTACTGGCACATGTGGTGGTGCTGCCCTCGGATCAGAATGTATTTAGATGAGGTCTTGGGGTGGATCAGAGAGCTGGATCGAATTCAAATGATTGCAGACCCTTTTCTTACTCTCTTTGGGTTTGAACAAGGTGAAGACGAACTAACTAGAATCAAGGGTCTGGCCCACACCAATCTCGTAATGAAGTGGAAATCAGAGAGTATACCTTGCAAGGGTGAATGGATTAATGTAGCATTGAATATTTGTGTTATGGAAAAAATAACTTCAGCCCTACATGAGAAAACAGCACAATGTGAAGTACTCCGGGGTGACTTTGTAGGCAAATATATGCCTGAGACCAATCGTTAGAAGGCCGAGAGCGAATGATTCACTATACTCACTTCACCAACAAGAGTATACTGCATTACCATGTTGGAAGAGACCTACAATATTGCCCTGAGGAAGTCATATAGAAGCAACCAAGTCTTATATAGTGGATACAGTTATCGCACAATGTACCAATCGCAATCAAGTCTTTTCCTGTTTTGTTTGAATACGCACGTCAGTGATTGAAAATGCAGAGTCTGTTCCCGGGAAAGGTGGGAGTGGGAGGGGGAGAAAAGAAAATTATTTCAAATAGGTCAAGTATATGTATTGCTGGACAATATTTTTGGACTGTTTATATACCACTTTGTTTGATCTCTAATAATACGTTGTACTGCCTTTTTCTTACCCTTTTGAAATTCTTAATAAACTTAAATAAAAAAAAAAAGATCTCCCTCCAAATCTCTGATTCGAAAATCTGCTCTCTTGCTGAAGGTTTGAGGTAGAGGAGTGGAAGGCTTGGGAAGGACAGTATTTAGGAAGGCGTTGTTGCAGGTAGATGTGGGACAGTGGTGTGATTGAGGAATGGCAGACCCATGCACTATTGCTGTATCCGGTCAGGTGATTAGTTTTAATCCTGCAACCTGGCACATGGTTTGTTTGGGGAAAAAGCTCAAAAATTCCCAATGGTAGAGTGTATATTGAAGGGTGGGCAAACCTTGTCGGTAGTGCCTATTTACACTGTCAATGCGTCCGCACTTCACACCTCACCATGCACAATGTATATACTGACCATGTGTACTTGATATGAACTTGTTGCACCACTGTTCACCCACCTTGACACAATATACACCCACACATCACCCACCACATATGCAAAGCCTTGACAAAGACTTAGGTCGAAACATGTGTTGGCTCTTCTCACATGCACTTAGCACTGTAGGTGCTAAGATCATGCTCTCAGTAATCAACAATAACAACAAAAAATTCAGAGTGTGATCCGCAACAAGGTGTACTGATGTTCTTCAACAAGAAACCCTATACAGGATATTTACATAATGCAGTGCCACTAACGACAAGGTTTGCCCACCCTTCAATATATACTCTATAGTTGCAGATAGGTAGGTCCCAGTCCCCAGAAAGCCTTGTGAACAATGCATAGGGTCTTGAACTTGATCCTTGCAGCAACGGGAGCCATTGAAGGGATTTCAGAGTCAGAGGGGTGTGGTCCCTGGGCTTGAGGCCAAGGATAAGTCTTGCAATTCTGTTCTGGATGAGTTGCAGAGGGTGCAGAGCAGAGGCAGAGAGGTTAAGAAAGAGGCTTTTACAGTAGTCCAGCCTTGAAAGAACCAGGGCTCTGGAGATAGTGAGCCGCTGGGGGAAAGTGAGAAAAGGAAGAGTACCTCTGAGGTGGTGCAGCTGGTGGTTGGACTTCTCAAAGGTGTCCGAAATGTGAGAGGAGATGGAGAGAGCATAGTTAAAGATCTTCCACCTCTTTCACAAAACATGTTGATTTTCTAAAGGAGTTTCTCAGATTTGTACTGTCTAATAATGTGTTCATATTTGACAAAGAATACTATGCACAACAAAAGGGAGTCGCAATGGGAGCAAAATTTGCACCCTCCCTTGTGAACCTCTTTATGGCACAGTATGAAGAATTACATATTCTAGGGAATGATATCTACGGGAGTAACCTCATTCTATGGCAACGTTTTATTGATGACATTTTGATAATTTGGAAGGGAACACAGTCATCATTTGAGGTCTTTCTAGAATACACCAATAACAATTGTTTTGGCATTAAATTCACTAGCAACTGTAGTCCCTTGCAAATAGATTTCCTGGATTTACATATCTTTGTTGAGAACAATAGCATCCGCACTTATACTTTTCGTAAACCAACGGAGGTGAACTCAATGCTGCTTGACCAGAGTAACCATCAAAGGGCAACAGTGGACAACATACCGAGTGGGGAATTCCACAGGGCTAGAAGGAATTGCAGCAAAACCTCGGATTACATCCAGGAATGTAAGATTCTTCAACAAAGATTTTCTAATAGAGGGTACAAGGAACATGTCATTAATAAAGCGTCGTCGAAATTTGCTGATGTGCGACAGGATGACTTATCGGTCAAACGAGACATGTCTAAAGATACATAATCTCACATTGCAATCATTACTAAATATTCTAATGATTCTTCAATTCTGTACAAACTGGTCAAGAAGCATTGGCATATTCTCCGATTAGATAAGGATTTGTTACCTTTCTTATCAGAATACCCGGAATTTACTTTCACCAAAGCACTTACCATCAAACAGAAAGTATGTGTCTCCTTTTTGGTCACATCCAGTGGTGCTGCTGGTGGTTGGCTCAAGGCCACAAATGGTTTCTTTAATTGTGGTCATTGTAACCAATGTATATTTGCACATGATAATTGTCAAACATGTACTGATATGTTTGGAACTGTGGTTAGAATCAATAGTTTCATTAACTGCAAATCCTGCTATGTAGTATATGCGATCGTGAGTGTGTGTGGTAAATTATACATTGGCAGCACCATTCGCCAATTGAGAGTTCGCATCAGGGAACATTTGGCGAACCTCAGGACACCGTGGCCAAATCAGCATTGGCTATTCACTGGAAATTAGAACATCAACTACAAGATAAGGCTAATCTGAGATTCGTAGGTCTTATGAAAGCGAGTAGGAGCAAGAGAGGGGGCGATATTCAACTCCGACTTAGGCAGATGGAATCCAAATTAATCTGTTTCTTAAGGTGTACAGAAAGGGGCCTCAATACTGATCATGATATGCATGTGCTTTTATAAGTTTAAATGTGGTTATTTTTGTGATAACAATGTAATGTTATTTATGGCATTGACATGAGCCTGATGAATATGGCCAGAATAATTATTTACACCAGACTAACAAGTTGTGTATTGTGTCAGGTTGATCTATCACTAAGACTTCAATATATCAGGCCTGTCCTACTTATGCCTAGCTGTGCACCATAATTATTCTGAATGTTAAGAGTCAGAGCATTCAGAGTGTTGCCACCTGTTTCTCATGCATGTATTGAGCAATTTTTTTAGTCATTTCTTTTTGGTTGGATTTTCTCACATTGTGTCTTTAATTGTAGGTGAGACTGATTAGTGGTTGTTTTTAACTATTGTGCCGATGCACATGTGGTATTCAGCATTGTTATCCAGCACGGAGCACGGCTCTGGGTTTCATTGCTGTCTGGCTGGGATTTGTTTACTTGTTGCCTTGGTGATATGGAACACACATCACGTTGTGATGCACACGTGACACTCCAGATTGTAACTCAGCACGAGCGTGGCTCCAGCACTAACCCTGCTGTTTTGCTGGGACATGTTTACTTGTTGCCTTGGGGACACGGCATACGCGTCACGTTGTTGCATCCTCTAATGCTAATCATGTGATTTCTATTACTTAAACACAACGCTGAGTGCCGTTACGCGCTCATAGAATGTTTTGCTGGGATTTATCCCCTTTATGTGTACGCCGATTGATGGGTAAGTTAATGATGTGGTGCTAATGCATGTTTTGATTTATTTGGTGCAGATTTTGTAGATTTTTGTTTTAAGGAGCCTCGAATATGATATGCTTTATTTATTATATGTGTTGAATTGTAAGAGCAACTGCACGCAGAAATCTGCAGAATTTGGTATTGTGTCCACAGTTACTGTTTTGCATCAGCAATTTATTTGGTTCTGGGACTCCATTGTTAATTTACAGGTACGCTTTTATAATTGTTTAGCACATATTCTGTATGCAATAGTCATACTTTTGAAGAAAGACATTACTGTCTTTATTCATTTAATAGACAATTTCTGATAAACATCTGAACGCTGGGAAAGGATGACTATTTCTATGTTACTTGACATTTTCACCTTTAGTGGACTTGATGGTTCTTATTGTGGTAGGGTTAATGCATTTAGGTATTCACCAACGGATGGTTTGGTTATTGATTCTTTAACTGATTTTTGTGAGGCAAAGATGCCTGAATCTATTTGTGGCAATTCTGCTGGTGCTCTCTGTTAGGCGGAAACCTGTGCAGTTCCCTCTGGGACCACTGCAAAAGATTTAGGACTACAGGCGTTGGCGGTGAACCCACTTGGTAGCAGTCTGTACCACACAGATTCACTTGGTAGCTGTGGCTGAGCAGTCAGACTTCTCTCAAGAAAAGTTGGTCAGTATGTGGAGTATACAACATAGGGCAATTCTTCACAGCAAGACAAGCAAACACGCAACAAGGCTTAGTGTAAAGATAGTAAGGTATTTATTTATAACACAACATCTATGGAAAACACTAAAGCAAATCACGGCAAACAAATCAAACACAATTAATCTACAAAGTAGAAAACGATCAATCCCCCTAGCAAAATATCGACAACTCTAGGTTCTACCGGTACCACTTATTTTCAGACAGAGGTGTATACCTCAACCTAGATGACACTCGAATATTAGTTAGGACGGGAGAGAAAAAGATAGGCAGGTTATGAAATCAACACAGTTCAATCCTATGCGGATAAAATGCAAGGCAGGGAGGCAAGAATCACAATAGATCGTAAAGTTCAGAGGCCAGGCCCACTCGGAGAGAGTCAAGGTGCGATGTCCCAAAAAGTCTGTAGTGGAGATGCATTCAAGTCTTTATAGCAAATTGTTATCGGCAGATTGAACCAGTTCAGAACAAAGAATGAGCAAAGCTTGGAGGCGACCCAGCGGAACGGAGAGGATTAAGACACCTCGCTCAAACCGAACGAAAGGGAAGCCAGGCGGACACGGTACCTTGTTGTGGAGGGCAGCTCCGACGGGGGCAGTTGTTCCTGGTGGTGGATGCACGTCGGGTCTTGGCCAAGAGTAGAGATGATCTCGTCGTCGAAGGAAAGTGAAGTCCGGTGCACCACCAGGGAAGAGACCAGCCGCGGAGTGCTCCGTCACAAGGCACCACCTTTTGGTCGCGGTACAGGGGTAGTGGCTATCCGGTTGCCGAGGTGCTCTGCACGGGCAATTCGACCACTGCGTCCTGAGGCGAATAAAAAGCAAAGTGGACTGGTTGTTCCCACCAGTCAGCGGAAGAGACTCTCCGGCAGGGAGATCTCCTCTGTCGTCAGGAAGTGGTGAGTCGGTTCCGCAGGGCTCCACCGGAAGTGTCATTGTGCAGGTCGGCTCAGCATTACCCTCGTCGGATTCTTAGGTCCTGTGGCGACTTCTGAAGATCCAGTCCCAACAGCCCTGCTTTTATGCAGAAGACCCCCATTCATTCAGCCTAGCTGTCAATCAACACATGCTAATTGGTGAGCGGGAAGGCTCACCACCTGGGCCAATCACTCCAGAGTGCGACCTGAGTTGGCAAGGCAACACGGTCCAGGGTGCCTAAACCCCCTCCCACACCCCTGGGGTAACCCAGACAGAATGGCACCACTTTGGAGGGTCTCTGTACAGAAGCGCGCCAAAAGTGGAACAAAGGGCTCAACCTTTGGTTTAGGGGTCACAGAGACGAACACAGACGCCATTTTAAAACCGAGTTCTGGCAGAAAATACCACTCGATAAACTTATTTAAGATAAGTAGATCGGTGGTACGTTAGAGATTAATGAGAAAAAGTATCAATCTCCAACAATGGGACGAATCCCATAGGGTTATGTTCGGGATCGAACATAACAAGTAGTTTCCACTGCCACCAGCCAAAACTCGACGAGGGGGGACGGGACAGTGCGCCCTCGAGTAACAGATCCAGGAGTAATCGAATTACCCCTACTAGTACGTCCACAATAAGATGGTTGGTACTAGTTCTGTTAGTAAATTTAGGTCTAGTAAAGCCAATGGTGACTTTACATGCCCGGGGAGACAGTAGTCAGTCCCCGGGTATGGAGTCTATGGTGGGGGACCCGCTAGGGTGCCCCCGTGTTACGACACGTAGGGTGCGGTGTAACACACATAGAAAAACATATGAGACCCTATGGAGTAAAAGACCCCATAGCCCATCAAACACATTGACATTTCAAAGGAATTACACACATACATGTCCAAGAGTGGGAGAAAAGAGTCTCACTCTTGGCAGGATGGAAAAAAACAAACTCCAGAAATCCAGCAAAGCTGCTGGGGGACTCACTAGGTTAGGAAATTCAGCCTAAACAGAGAATTCTCCCTAACACTCTCTTTATTCTTTCTTTTCCTTTTTTACTTGTGGCTTTATAGTTTGTCACGTAATTGGTATTGTGTTCTGGTATGTCATTTTACCCTCACATATCTAGCTACGCATCTCCATTATCTCACCTTAGTTTGTTCAAAGTTCAAGTTTGCCACTGATAAAAGGATTCTGATGACATGTACTGTTATACAAACCTCATTAGGAAATCTTTTTGTTTGATTCTCCCCTATGTGTAATCAACACTTATTATGAATCCCCTCCTTCGCCACATGGATTGTGGTATGTGTTTTTCAATTACTATTACTTGTTGAATATGTAATCACTTTATGTCCTGTGATAATATATTTGTTTATTGGATATTATGCATGGATGGTAATGCTTTCTGAACGGACTCATATTTTATATTTGTGTTTCTGTAATGTATGCAGCCTTGAGAACGACCCGTAGGTCGAAACACGTGTCGGCTGATCAATGAATTAATAAATCTATGTGTTTAACATATTAGTCCCTGCATTTATGGAAGTGTCCACATGACAAAATTGCACATATGTGTTATGTTGATGTGAGCGTATGATCCCTACCCACCACCCTTAATCTGAATAGTTGAAGATGACCCCAAGGTTTTTCGCCTCGCAGGTGGGTGCAGGCGAAGGGCGGGGAGGCCGGCCAGAGTGAGAGTGGAAAAGTGGGAGAAGGAGTCTCAATGCAAATGATCTCAGTCCTACTGGCATTGTGGCAGAGGTCATTTGTGGCACACCATGACTAAATTGTGGACGGAGAGTGAGGTGGAGGAGGTGGCTGAGGGTAGCCTGAAGGAGAGTTGCATGTCAATCGCATAACACTGGAAGTTAGAGATGAAAGTGGCAATCACACGTGCCAAGGCAACCATGTAGACATTGAAGAACCAAGGGGCAGGTTATACCCCTGTGGAACGCCACAGGTTAATAGAGTGATATTAGAGAGAAAGGACCCAAGTTCCACCTGGGATTGGCAGTCGGAAAGGAAGGAGTTTAACAATGCCAGAGCCTGACCTGTGATTCCCAGGGTGTCACAGAGACGTGCAATCAGAGGAGAGGCCGAGAAGAAAGAGAACAGAGGTAGTATAAGTTTTGAGATTTAAGAGCAGGTCTTCATGGGTATTCTGAAGAGCAGTTTCCATGCCTCTGGCTGCTCTAAAGCCAGATGCATTGTCATGGAGGCAACCAGCAGATTCATTATGGAGGATGAGCTGAGAGATAGCCAACTTCTCCAGGAGGTTGCCCAGGAATGTGGTGATAAAGATAGGGTCGTAGTTTACCTGAATGGAGGGTTTCTTAAGCAGAGGGTGCGCAAGGGAGTGCTTAAGAGAAGTTGGAAATATTGTAGTGGCAAAAGTGAGGTTGCAGAGATCAGCCAAGGCTGGAGTGAACAGGTCAATGCTGTCCTTAATGGTTTTGGAGGGGCAGGGGTCTACCTGTTTAGATTAGGGTTTCATAGACCGGACTTGTCTGGCTACCTCATCAGGTGTGATGGGAGTGGGAGAGGAAAAGAGAAGTGGTGGAGGTGCCAAGACAGGCTCCAGAGCTGTGGGTGTATGATGTATTGTGGAAGTGAGATATGAAAGGATGTCTTGGGTTTTTGCAGTGAAGTGTGAGACCAGTGCTGTGCATAGGTCCTGGGTGGGTGTGACAGTAGAGGAGGCTGGTGCAGGATTGGACAGTTCCTTACAGACTTTGAAAAGTTTGGCCATGTTGTTTGATGCAGCAGAGATGCAGTCTTGAATAAAGACTCTTTTCTTTGTGTGGATGCAAAGTCGATATTGCCTTTGAAGGAGGCAGGACAGTTTGTGAGAGGATACCCCTGATGAATTCCATTTCTGCTCAGCTGTCCTACACTTTCATTTAAGGGCAGCCGGATCGGAGTCGTACCTGAGTTGCCCTTATTGGACGGCTTCAGTCAGATCTTTATGACAGGGGCAAGAGTATCAAGGGTGTTAGTGAAGAGAGATCGAAGTTAACAAGGGCTTTGTCAGGGTGGAAGTAGGAGGCAGAGAGTAGGTGCAGGCAAAGGCAGCCACTGTCACTCTTTTCATGGGTCTGGTGACTATGAAACCGAGTGGTCGTGCCGGGTGTTCCAATGCAGGAGGAGAGGAGAGCTTCAAGTGTGAAAAAGGAAAGGAGTGGTCCATCCAAGAGGGAGGTTAGTGA
Source organism: Ambystoma mexicanum (assembly GCF_040938575.1). NCBI lineage: Eukaryota > Metazoa > Chordata > Amphibia > Caudata > Ambystomatidae > Ambystoma > Ambystoma mexicanum. The sequence goes on from NC_090921.1 coordinate 721,108,665, forward strand.
GAGGAATAGAGAGAGGGATGTCAGTGGAGATGAGGGCATCCAGGGTTTCTGGAGGGTTTGTTGCGTGTAAGCTTGTCTTGAAGGAATTCTAGGACAGTATTATGGAGGGCACCCATGGGTTGATAGGAACCCAGTGTAGTAATCTAAGGGCAGTACTGATGTGCTTTCTGGGTCAGAGGGTAAGGAGGTGAGTTGGGTGTTCCCAAACAGCCCTTTAAGATGAGTGGCAAGACCCTGGAGATGGATGGGGATGCAGATTTTGTCATACATCAATAATCAAGAAGACAAATAATTTGGCAAAGTTCGCCTGTTTTAATGTCAAGTGTCTAAAACAAGGAGTACAACAAACATAAGCAATAGCTTGATACTCTGACTCTGCTTACTTCATAAAAAAATTGGGTTCTTATACCCATGACTGGTCATCATTGATGTTTTGACATGTGCAATTACCAACGTCATCCTACGTGGCAAACTACAAAAAACTTAACGGGAGGTGGGATGGGTTCTAAGTGAATTACTAAGCATAGGTTCCATATCTATATAGGGTAACAGAGAGAGGTAATTGGATAGTTAACATCAGGTGGGGCAACTAAGCCCTCCCTTCAAACAGGCCACTATGAACGTCACTAAATGTACGATGTTCCATTGGCTACACAAGCTATAGGACCCCCAACTATTTGGTCCCCTACAATTGGTTGGCTTCTAACCCCCATCAGTACTTTTCCACCTACGTAAGTAGCACGAAGACTGATCAACAAGGTACGGGTGAGCTCGTTTTAGCACCTGCTTCCCACCAATTAGCATATCATCCATCATCACCTCAATGGTCCAGTGTCAATTAGTGCTTTGAAGTTGTCCTTGAGTTTGTACTGTTCTCTGAGCATTTTTAAGGAGTATGGGCACCAGCCGGCCAACGTGCGCAGGTGTGATTGTCCAACTTCCTTCTATCACATGACTGGACACCATGAAATTGAGCCTTTTTGTGTATTTGATTTGATTTTCAATAGTCCTCTGACGTCTTTGTTTTTGCTTGACCTCTCTGAACAGGAGCTTCTGTTCTTTCATGTTAATTGTATCCCATGTCAGCCAATTCCAGTTTGATAAGACCTTGGCTTTCTTGGCTCAGTGAACTCCTTAGCTGAACTTTTATTCTGTTTAATTCAAGCTTTTCTCAACTGCGACACTGAAACTAGGCCTTCTTGCATTGTTCAGCACTGCTTATATACTTAGTGGAAACATCCATCTTTTCTTAGTCCATATGTATCTATAGCGGTATATATGTATATGTTGGTGCTTGCCGCGTCTAACTATTTAAAAGCATGTGGTTAGCTTCATGATTGCTTTACTGCTTGCGTTTCATTGCATCTGTACACGTTTAAACTAAGTGTCTTCATCAGGTCTGTGGCATATGTCTCTTCATCTTGACCCCAAGATGTCACTTATCCTTGGTACCTCCTTGTGCTTTATAAATCGTCTGCCTCTCTGGTCCGGTCATCTTTCTATATGGGTGTCGATTCAACTTTGCATGACATCACCATTCATCTTTGCCATTTAGTTTCTCTGCTTCTTCAGGAATCTCGTTCAAATGGCCATCATATTGGATGCAGGTATGGTTTTCTCAATGGGTACTTTACCTCCCATATTCTCTTAGGTATAGGTATTCTTATGGGTACTGCACAGAGTCCACACTCTTGCTGGTTTAACTGTTCAATATTCGTCACATACTTTGGTTCCTACTTTTTAGGTAATATAGGCCGGGCAGTTGGAGTAGGGCTACTTGGCTCCTCCTCTACATAGGAGTCTGGCTGCAGAGTTTTGGATGTGTTAGAGTTTCTTGAGCTGAAATGCTGGGGCACCTAGATAGAGGGAGTTGGCATGGTCTAAGTGGGAGAGGATGATGGCAATGATTCCAGAAACTCAGTGTAGGTAGGATAGATAAGGGAACATTCACCTGATGATACGTAGGTGGAAGCGGCAAGTTCTCGACACAGTGTTGATGTGGTGAGGGAGTGATAAGTCTGAGCCCAGCATGCATTCAAGATTATTTACAGAGGTGGATGCTGCGGGTGGGGCTTCTAGGGAGTGTGGACAAGGGGTTGGTTGGGGAAGTATAGATGGTTTACTGCATATAAGGATTTCAGTTCTGCAAGGGTTGAGGAGGAGGTGGTTAGCTGTAATCCAGTGGTCGATTTCAGAGAGGCAAGAGGTGAGGTCAGGGCAGGTGAGGGTGGTGTCTTGGAGATCTTAAAGTGATCTGGGTGTCATCAATGTAGTTATATAGCAGGTAAGGTTAGAAGAGCAGATGAGTGATGGGAGGGTACTAAGGTAGAGATTGAAGAGGTGAAGGTGCAGGGAGGCTCCCTGTGGAACCCCTTTGGGAACATGGGAGGGGGTAGAAAGTGGGAAGGAGCATGATTTGTGAGCGGTTGGAAAGGAAGGAGGAGATCCATCTTAGAGCAGAGTCTCAGATACCTAGAGACTGGAGTCTGTCTGTGAGTATGGCATGGTCAATAATGTCAAAGGCAGCAGACAGGTCAAGGGGGATGAGTGCAGCGCAACCTTCCGAGTCTGCTGTTCTTTTTTAATCATCCCAAATGGACGCAGGAGAGGATTCTGTTCCTCAAAAGTGTCTGAGTCCAGATTGGGCAGGGTCAAGAAGGTAGTTTCGATTCTATGAAGAGATAGAGCTGATTGTAAGCAGTGCAGTCTGCGGGTTTGGCAATGAAGCAGGTGTTTGAGATAGGGGTGGTATTTAGAAGAAAGGAGGGGGCCGATCAAGAGAGGGTTTTCTAAGAAGGGGCTTGTTGTAGGAAGTTGTGAAACCTCCGGGACAATGCTAGAAGAAAGAGAATGTTTTATATTGGACCGTGCAACACTGCCTGCACAGGTGGCATCAAGGATGTTCTTAAGGAGCGAAGGGCCACAGCGATCTCCAGGGGAGCCAGAGGAGCGGCTTTGTACTACAAGTTTCAGAAACTCAAAGTTTCTGCTGGGTGATGATTGTCCACGTGATGACATGCTCTGGATGGTACCATAACCTGCCTAGGATTAGGTCAATTGGTCAATGATTTGCAGTTGGGCTGGGGTGGATCAAGAAACATTTGCAATATATCACTGTGTTTGTTTAAAAGGACTTGAGTCACTCACTGATAGCAATGAAGGGCAGCCTTCTCAAATTACACCCATCACAGAGTGGCGAGAACACTGGCACCAACGTGCACCAGCAGATGGCAGAGCCTTGAAGCCCGGCGTCTGATTAAGACTTGAACATGCACTCATGAGGTGGTCACACTGTTAACTATGCACCATCAACCATGGGGTTCCTCTGCAGTCTGCAAGCTTCCGCCTCCTTAGCTGGCACTCCTTCCAGCCAGTACCTTGACTCCTGTGCCTCTCAGCTGTGCCTTCTTCATGGAGATAATCTGGCAGCTGCTCCCCAAAGACACTGGCATCATTGGACTGTCAGAACGGTTATATGTTACAGCATCCCAATGAAAACATCCCAAAAGTAGTCACATGGGAAATAATTACAAAGTAATAACATCGAATTGTAAAACAGAGGTAAAAATAACGAATTTCATTACAATATATAATGAAGTGCAAAATCTTCATGAGGAAACTATGCGTTTTGCCAAACGTGTACAGACACATTTAAAAAGTGAACCCGCGGGCCTAAGGTACTCTACACATGCATAAATATACACGTATAATTTGCAGTTGTTTTAAAGCGGTATCCCTACTAATGAGCAGCACAACTGTTGTTGCACATAAGCAACTATATAATGGTTTTTAATTTTAGAAGTTCCCTTGTTGACAAGCTCGGCTAAATAAAAAAAAATGACGTTTGGTGAGTGAAGGGATAGTGACATTCCTATCAGTGAGCCGAGGAAGCCTGGTAAGAGCCGGGACACTGCCGAGGTCACAAGAAAAAACAATTCGACTTGGAGGCAGTGATGGCATGCGAAAGTGCACGAAGTAGAGCGTCATTCTGTATCGATTTCCGCAGGTGTAATCGTGTGTTTTCCTAAAAAGTGGATGTTGCCAAGTGCTTACCATAGGATGTCATATTAAATCGTGTTGATGTTCGGTGTTATTTTCTTTTTTTTTTGTTTAAACCTTTATTTATTAGTTAATCTTCACCTGTGTCATTTGATACAATGAATTCCATTGACATATAGCTGTCAGTAGAACAAATGAATAAGAAACACTAACAGTAATCAGTAGATCTGTAACACTCAATTGCTCAGTGACAACAGAGGTTTTAAAGTACCAGTAAACCCCCTCCACCCCCAACAACACATCAAACCCTAGAAGAACAAACATGGCTTAGCCTCAGACCTATGTAGCACCTCACTTCAACATACATTCTGCACTCCATAGAGTAATAATAATAATAATAATTTGGCATTTATATAGCGCTACGAACCCTCAGGTATCTGAGCGCTGCTTATTATTACCCACGGTGTGTGGTGCTCATTTATCGACCTCGGAAGGATGAAACGCTGAGTTTTGGCGCTGCCGGGATTCGAACCCGCGTTCGCAGGCTCTGCACTGATGTCAAAGCGAGCGCTCTACTCGCTGTGCCACTTGACCGTACACACCCCTTGTAATATGGTGAAGCTTCGGAGCACCCCTGGTTTATGGAGTTGCTGCTCCCCATCTCTGACTTATTCATGAAAGAGAAACCACACTTTAAGAAATTTGTGGTATGCACTGGTAGCAAATGCGCTTACCTTCTCCAATGCCAGGATCTCCCAAATCTTACCCCACCGCCACTCCAACACGGGGCCCTCATCAATTTTCCAACCGTGGGCCACCGTGTTTGATGTTATTTTCACAATATGGAACATTCTTTAAATTGAATACTCGATGTATTGCATGCGGTTTATTTTAGGGGCAAATGTCTATGACGTTCAAGGCAAGTACAATCAGAACACGACTCTTGCAGCTGCTGAGACCAACCAGAGCTGAGCATCTAAGAGCATCTTTCCTGTCGCCAAAAAAAAACATAGACTGTTGACTGTGAGAAATCTGGCAATCCTTCAGGAGAAGCCCAAAGCACCATCCTGAGTGTGTCGTTCTCGGAGAGGCACCGCAGCAGTTTCAATCAAAATTCCTGTTCTGATATGTAGTCACACAGCATCAGGATCACATCCCTCTTGACCAATCAGAGGTGTTTCCACCTCCTTTGTTTTACCATAGAGGGGACCTGGCTGTTGTTAATCGTGGATTGATCCAGCAATAACCCTGTGTCATCTCTTCACTGAGCAGTCCCAGTGTTAAGGCCCTCCATCCCACAGCTGGCCCTAGCCCTGAAGAGTATACTATAACTTACGCTTCCACTTACAAGCGTGTTGTTTTTCCTACTGTGCACTGAATTGAATAGAAAGATAAAGGAATTGAACTAAACTTTTGTGTGATGTCAAAATATAATACCGATCAACAGAAAACATGACACACATAAACTTAGGTCTTAGGCTTTTTTAGTCTACCAACCAAAAGGGGTTGAGAACAGGTGAATTGGAACTATGAGGAGGAAGCTAGGGCATAACATGGACATTTCTAAATGCAATAGTGCAAGTGTGTATGAGAGGTAAAAAGAAAATAGTGCAAGGGTATTTGAGGGGTAGAAAGAAAACAGTGCAAGGGGATGTAAGGGGTAAAAAGAAAAAAGTGCAAGGGATGTCTGTATCCTGATGTGAATGCGACTTGAGTTCAGGTTTCCCATATCTAATAAAGTCTAAATACATTCAGCTTGACTGTGGGGTGCATTCGAAGGCCCCAAAGAGAAATCCCTTTCACATTAAAAGCAGGGTTTTTCAACACTGACACAAAAAACGGCTTGACATGTATCTGCAGTTTAAAAGTGAAAATATACCACTGCTAACACGAAAACTGTCAGGGAAAAAGACATGGTGTGTGTTGTCAAAAAGTAGTGTATATTATGTTTCACATACAAAATAACAGTGACATTTGAAAAGCCACTTTGTTTTCATGAAAAACCGGTCTCGGGCAAACCCTTTTGCTGGCTGTTGGACACATGTCACCACAAACCCCCCCACTTGAAAGTGACATCCCTCATCTAATTACAACTGCAATAAAGTGTGTCCTGCTAAAGGTGTGGAAAGCCCAGTGTTCCACAGACTTGCTGGCTCTGAAGGCAGTCACTGCAGGACAAGGTTCCCTTGGCCAGAGCATGACTAAAAGGTGTGAAGACTGGGGGCAGCAACTTCAAAGAGCAAACTAACAACATCAGAGAGACTCATAAAAACCCCTGGTCACAGGCTGGCCCAGGGAGACAGATGGCTGTGCTGGGTGAAGCAGATATCTCATTTGTTGAACATACAGATTTGCAATTAATTTAAAAGGACTATTATAACTTAGGCCTTTTCCCCAGCAACCATAAGGCAGATTTTCTTCACTTATGTACCATTTTTTAGGCAATTTCCAGGCAATTATTGAGATATAAAATCCATGCACCCATGAGTGAAGAAACTGCAATGGCCAGCTAAGCTAGGTTTTGGGCTGTTCTGAAAATGTCAGAAATGTGAGAGTTGGTGAACTGGTGGAGGATACAATTAGGAATATGGGTAATTAGGTACATATTAATAACTGTTGAACCTTTTTTGAAAATGGCAGAAAGTGCCACATGGCCGTGCAACATGTTGCAGACCTGGATGTCGTCTTATTTATTTATCCATGATTAGCTGAATCATAAAATATGTATATTATGGCAGTTATTGGTAAAATTAAGAAGTATTGCCACATAACTAGTTTTTGCCAAATATTTCACATGAGAACAAATGGGATCAAATGGGGCTTGTAAATTAAGCTGCCATATGTCTGCTACAGACTCTTAAATGAATCCATAGAGAGGGAATGGATTGGGGAGGAGAGAGAATGCTAGTTGAGAGAACTCTGGCAGGGTACTTCCCCAAGATTGTACAACTGGTGGTGTCATCACTGCTATATAAGGGGGAATGCACTAGGAAGAAGGGACAGAGCTTCTGGAATTTGCTGCTTCAATTTACCATCTGACAGCTGCAAGGAGACACCAGAGGAGATTGCTGAGAGCGCAACTGGGTAGAGTTGTCTATTGCTAGGAAGGCCTAAAGCTGACTGGGTCCAATGATGGAAAGCAGGAAGCCATCCTTAAGAGTGGAGTGACCAGACCCCTGCCCTAGCTTTCCAGAGAGTCCTGACATGCAGCTGGCTGTCCTGAACTTTAAACAGAGGCTTTCTATGTAAGTCAAACTGAGCCCTGGGAAACAAAAAGGAGGGGAGTCTGCTTGCCTTAAATTCTTTTCCCTTCATAGTGGGTGGGAGATGGGCAAAACTGTGTAGATTCTTAGTCTACTTAACTAAAAATATTAATTTAATGAATTCCCCATTTGGTGGAACACTACTTGGTGAATTTTATTAAAATTCATAGTTAACAGAGCTCACGTCCCAGTGTGCGCTGAAAACTGTAGCCTATAATTTAATTGGGTAATCCTTTTTGTCCTGCTGATCCCAACATCTTTAAGGAAGAGGGGTGTCTTTGTTCTTAAATCAGTCCAATCTTTTTCTCCTACTTTCCCCTAACACAGGCCTTTCAGTGAAAGGGGTCAGAAATCCAAAATTCGCCAAATCATTCAAATGTTTCTGTCCGAATTCCCCAACAGAGACCAAAGAAGGGGGTCTGAAAAACAAACTGCTAAATCACCCGATGTTTATTTAAACCAAAAGTGTGGGTGGAATCATAATTGCCATATGTATTTGTACCAATCTTGAAATCCTACTGCTAGCCTTTTAAACATGCAGAAAAATCAAAATTGCACAGCATTATATTTATAAGTATTTGGGTTATCGATCAGTTTAATTATTTCTTCAAGTGAAATTTGTAGAAAGTAAAGAATTGTGATTTGTGTTTTTTAACACATTTTTGTAATTGATTTCACTAACGAGAAGTTAATGGTGAGCCACAAAGAAGATGGCGCGTGTAGTTCAGTGTGATTTCTATTACTTTTAATTCAAATAAATACAAATATATTTCCTTTACACCAGCCTGGTTCATGTCTCATTGTTAGCTCGGGGTTCGGGGGAGCGTCCAAGTTGCATGATATGTGCCTGAAGTAGGGCTGAAGAAAAGAATCCACGAAACAGTTTGTTGCTTGACACCTTGAGTTGGGAGGGAAGGAACTCCCTGTGTTGAGGGTGGTCTCTCAAGAAACCATTACAAATTGGGGCCTCACCTGCGATTTAGATGCCTATTTCTGACTCATGATAATTACATTGTGAAAGACTATTTCTTTTGATGCAGTTGCATTGAGGTGGAGGGAAAGTCTTCTGTGTTGTTAAAGTGCTGTGAGGACTTGACCCCTGAGTTCCATGGAGGTGTATAGGTGAAAAATTAAGATTGTGTAAGAATTGACCTGTGTGAGAAAATCGAACATGAACATGGTGATTTTGTCCATGCATAAAGAATGTGTTACTAAAGTGCAAAAAACCATTGTGAAAATTACTACTGTACAAATTGGTGAAGCCAGGGAGCATCTCCTAGCTAAATTATTTCTTATAAAGTAGAATGGTTTGAGGATGATGCAGAAAACTGGCAAACCAAAATTGTGCAGGAGGTTACCTTATTAAGCAATGATTTTTGGCTTGAAGGTGGAATGTTACACCAGGCACTTGAGGCATTTTATATGATCACAACTGCTCATGATGAACATATACAAATGGCTTAGCTAACTGCTCGGTTATATTTTCATTTGCTGTTAGTAGAAGAGCGTTGACAAAAAAGTGAGACTGGAGAACTGTTGCAGGCCGAGGATCTGCTTGAACAACTCAGAAATGAGTTAAAACCCAGTAGCAAAGGAGTGCAGGGTGTGAAACACTGTTTTGTGCACTACAAAATGCACATAACGAGGGTGTGGAAAATGTTAGCACAATGCAACAAAAGGTTAATGATCTGACTATTTATAATAGAGTGTTGTTAGATGACATTATGGCCCTCAAGCAACAAATCAAGGCCTTAGAATGGTAAAATAGTCAGTGTATCCTTAAACAAATAGAGTCACAAAAGGAGTTTGATGAAATGCACACAGTACTCTGAAACAACAGAGGACGGAGCTGATTCTGGAAAAAGATATCTTGAATCAGGATAGCAACGTCCTATTACATGGAATAAATCAGTTGGTAATGGAGGTAGAAAGGGAACAGTCAGGTTCTCAGGAAATGACCAGAATTAGACAAGAAAGGAATGAGCTAGAAAGGCGTGAGAGAAATAGAAGCTGAACTATCAGAGGCACCGAATGGTAGGGATAAGCAAGAGAAATAGATTAGTCTCCTGAAGAAAAAAATGTTTTGAATATGCATGCAGCATGCAAGGCTCACAGAGGGAGAATGAATCACTTCAGCATGAGGTGCACCAAACAAAGGATATTGTTGACAGCTCAGAGCCGGGTGCATGAGATTAATCAAGCCTTAGTGTCAGAATTAAAAAGCCAGCTCTCTGAATACCAACAGGAAATAAGGACAGAGAGAAGCAGGTGTGAGAGTCTCACAAACAAAATAGTGAATTACAAATAGGTCCTGAGGCACCCTGACCAATCAAGATATGGGACAAGGCCCACTGATCAAGGCGAGATTCCCACCCCATCAGGGGCCCCAGGCCCATCATTTACAACCTCCCAGGTACAAATGGAAACTGACCTCATGTATGCCACTGACAAAGAACAAGGGACCATGGGGCAGTTGGACTTATCCAGATGTAGCCCGACTGATCCAGAAGGCTAGTTCTTGTCTGATGAGGATGAACATTCATCTATACCACATGGAAGGGAAAGCAGCCGGAATAGTGTGTCCTGGGAAGGAAGGAATAATACTTGAAGTGCTTCAGACCATCAAAACTCTTATGAGGAGCAAGTCAGGGAGTATGATTGGCTGAAGATATGACTACAAAGAGACCACCTTGCCTGCTTCGCTGAAGGAGAAAAGCTAGACCCTCAGCCTACAAAGGGCATTTTACAAATCTTTGTATATTCAGGGAAAGCGGGGGATTTCCCAAAACTCCCTGGTAGGAGGTATGAGGAAACTGGGTCTGTCCTGGGCCTAAAAGTAGCTCCAGTGAGAGTGACCCTGAGAGTTCACTCTGTTCTCAGTGAGAAGAGTCTAGATCTTGTCATTCTGGGTGATATTCCCAGTCTCATAGAGCTAGGGAGCGCCTAGAAGACAGGGAAGGAAGTACCAGTAGCAGCTCTGAAGGTGAATGGACTCTGGTGTAGAAGAAGAAAAATACAGGGAAACAACCAAAGTGTTTTTTCAAAGACCCATTCAGAGAGATCAAGGCCATAAAGAGCATCCTGACCCCGTAGCAGAAGAATGGCAAGTATTTGGTGTGGGAGCACCTGGAACTTTATGAGAAGATAATGGCATCATTCCAGATCAGGAATGATGTGAATTGTATAGCATTTGCAAAATTGACTTTATCACCTGAGTACTCCAGTTTCTTTGCGCGACTGCAGGACCAGGATCATTATACACGGTCCACATATAAAGTGGCCATTTTCAAATATTTTTCAACACATAGGAACACACAACAGGGCCGTAAGGCTGCATATAACTTGCAGTGTGGGGAAGATCAGGTGCCTTGGAACTTTGTTTAGGAGCTAAAGCACACATTTGCTCAGACTTCCCAGTGGGTGAACACCAATAGTAGGGAGTTCATAACTACATATTTCCATGTGCTGCCCAAATACATAATGACTCAGTTGGTGAGTGGCTTTAGACCAACTAAACTCAGGACAGGAAGAGAGCCACCAAATTCCCCTCACACCACTTGCCAGACAACTCCAAAATTTAGACGGGAATGATATTTCCGTCAAAGGGACTGTAGATCTGGAAATAAAAATTGGATGGCGTTGGCTGAAACATCCGGTGATAGTTGTGACTTCAGAGGGCACACCTTGTTTACTGGGGAATGATCGCCTGAGGAGGATATCATCTCTGATCGACTGCGTAAAGAAATGGCATCTGGACTCAGACTAACCGCCCTATAAAATTAACCAATTATATAAGCCAATTATATAAGCCTGAATGGTACCTGTCACGTAATTCCTCAACGTTCTGAGAATGTAGAATTCCATTTCAAGAATAACCAAGTCCCAGACATCACTGTCATCTCTGTAGGAGAACAAACTGGTGATGGGAACCCTTCTCCATTCTTGAAAATCAACCTTCCACCCAGTTTTAAGTGGCAAACACACTGGAAGGGAACACTTTAAAATTTTACACCAGTCCAAAATAAGAGGAATCATTGAGTCCTGTGAAACGCGACAAGGAAGAACCTGCTCAAAGTCTGATGGACATTCAGAAAAAGGGTGATCAGATGTTTTTCCCCATTCAGTTAAATGAGGGGGAGGAGTCGGTGCTTGGCATAGTATGCTTGAATAATGGAAGGAGATTCATCAGCAAAGAATTATTCAGGAAACTCCCAAAAGATCAGACCATTCCCACATTTAAATTGATGGACAAATGGGAAGTAGGTCTGGAACCCTAAATTCCACACATCTCCTACCTAGCAGGTGTATGCTAAAAATGTCCATTGGCAACAAAAGCATAGAACATAATTGTTGGGTTGTGAGAGGTGTACCTTTCCGCCTTTTATTTGGAAAGTGACACTCTCAACTGATTCACAAACAATTTGGACCTAATGGTTCATAAAGCCTGGTCCTGACTTGGGGGCAACCCCATGGGCTTTGACAACACTGAGAAAACATTCTGGGCAGCTCAACTGCTGCCTTATGCCATTGAATTTCAGGTGCAAAAAGAGGTTACCATCACAGGGCAGGTGCGTCAATTTACTCTTCCACTCACAATTAAGCGAGGACAGAACCTCAAACATCAGGATGCATGAATAAATCTAAATTCCCATCTCCAACATCAAGGTTTATTATTTAAATCCGACACCTCTAGAAGACCTACAACACAACACCATGTGAGCATTGGTGGATAACAGCAACACTCGAAGAATCACTTTGGGTGCAGGCACCTTTGTTGGAATGGTGGTTGATGCCCAACATTATATTATTGATTTAGGTAATGAAATCATGGGACCAATCCCAAATGCTGGTTTCGACTTGAGCGACGGTATTCCTCCAGAAAAGATTTTTACTGGCCATGGGGGGATTTCCTGGTGTACTTTTCCTGCCCCTACGGTGTGGAAGAGGTCACCTGTGACATTAGGAGGGAGGAGGCAGTCAAGGGCCACTACCTTGAATCCCCTGTGTAGGTCAACACCATCAAATGAGATCTCTCCACCCAACTGGAGCATACCACTGAAATTGCCAAGCCAGGGGTCTTCCCAGGTTTCAAGCAGATGGTCGAGGAAAGGATCAATCTTGCTGATGCCTGTGAGAAACAGGCCTTCTTGGAATTCCAAGATAGCTTTTCAGTGGACTCATACAAGTGAAGTAAAGATACCCCAGATTTGATCACTGCACAGAAAGAGGACCCAATCATTGGGAAATGTTATCGACATATCAAAGACCCTGTGAGCTTTTCTTTCACAGAGTTGGATTAAACTTTTTTTTTTATTATTGTGCATTAGCCAAGACAAATCTTTACTTTTTACACACATGTCAACGATAAGCAACTTCATGAATAAACAATATAACATTACATTATTAAAATTTTTAAAAGAAAATCAATTCATATTAAACATAATTAAACATTCACAGCATCCAAACGAAATGAAATGACTGATCATTACAGAAGCAAAGAATCTCTACCTAGATGACCCAAAGGATTCAAATCCAAGAACTTTTCATCATCACCTCTTGTCACAATCATCAAACTCTCGATTGTCTAATGAGATTCCACTCTTATTAGGGAGTTTTTAGGACCCTCGAAATGTTTACGACTTCTGTAGATAGAAACACTTCATTGCCTGAAATTAGTCTTTCCCAGAACATGGGGGATGCCAGGGAGTCGATACTATGGACGAATATTCTCAGTCTGAGGACCCCAAGAGCCCAGGTGCCTGGACAACCAATCAGCACGTGTTGGATTAAGTGCTTTAATTCCAGCTCACATTCCTGACAGGTGTCCTTAGAAAAAACTTCCTTTCCTCTTGCGTGCTGGATTTCTAAGGTTGGAAGAATGTTCAATCTCAGTCTGAGTAAGTCAGACCTCACACTAGGACCCGGGGACCTCCTCAGATAAATTGGCATGATAATCTGGGTTTGTCAAACACTGATAGAGAGGAGGAGAGCTTTTATTCTCTCATTCACTCAATCGTTCTGATCCAATCTCCTTTTTGTTTACTCTCTTTTTTTGCGGTTTATGCACCAAGGTATCTACATCTGAATCCACGATAGATATAATCTCAGTAGATCTATCGCTTAATGCATTTAAGAAGCTGTTATCTCCCTTTGAAAGCGGTGTTGATATATATTCATAGAGAGAAAGAGATGGAGGCTAAAGGATCAGTCTGTATGCAGAGATCCATCTCCATTCCACCCATGCCAAGAAGGAAGTCAAGCCCAATTCATATCGGATGGAAACTATAGGGACAAAATTAGGGAGATTAAGTGTTCTCTTCCACAATTTAGATTCCAATTTGTCCCAATTGATAGGAAAGCTCTGGTTACTACATTCCAGACCAAATAGAAGTGACAGGACTACTTTTCCTACATAATATTTTGTGAGTGGAATAATGGAGAAACTACAAAATGTATTGTACATTTTGATCATCTAATACCCTAGGTTCAGAATCCTAATGTCCAAATTATGAAGAAAGGACCATTTTGTAGGATACGCATGAATCCTTGAGCCCAGATATATAATCTCATTTAATATTGGAACAGCTTGATTGTCCAACTGCCAAGTAAAGAGTTTAATCCTCTTCTGGGGTCTTTTGAAGATTACGACACTAGATTTATGTGGATTTGTCATAAATTGGTTTAATTTTGCACAATCTGCAAAGGCATTAAGGAGACGCCGTAGACCAATTTGCGTATGATCCATGATGGCAATATCGTCTGCGTATGCTAACCACAACATTTTTTTCGTTCCCAATTTAGGACTGGCCAGAAGTAAACTATGGAGCCAGTCAAAAAGGTCTGCCAAGAATAATCTGACACAAAGAGTTGAGTTATGGTGGTGTTCAATCAGGATAGGCAACAAATTGGATTAAACCGGTAAAGAATATCTCCAGGTGTTGATGAAGTTTTCCAAGATGTTCCATATCCAAGATGGTTTGTTTTTAAGGAGAGTCCTATCTAGATGTGACCAGTGGGTGGTACCTATCTCATTCCGAAGCCTAATGTTGAATCACACCCATGATGCGGCCACTGCCAGTCTTAGGGGTTTTCACACAACATTAGAAATATTGCACGAGGTTGCCTACTGGCCACAAATGGGCCAGGATCTCGACACTTACTTAAAGGGGTGTCTTGTGTGTGCTCCATTTCAACCCAGTACACTCACACACAGATCTCCCCTACAAAAAAAGGGGAATGACACTGCCTTGGTCAGATTTGCAAGTCGATTTCATCGTGCCATTGATTTGCTCCTCTAGAGGAAACAACTCATTCCTAGACAACAGAACTGTGGACGTTTTCTCCACCTCGGCATCGGCAGACCAAATTCAGACAACTTGTGGTGTTCCACAAGGCTCTTGTGTCTCGCTAACTATGTATAATATATTTACCAAACCCCTATTTGACAAATTGGACAGACTGGGTGTCACCTACATGAACTACACAGATGACACCCAGATCTTCATTCCCCTTTCAGTCAATTTCATCTCTGAAATGGCCTTGGTTAATGAATATACATCCTCATTCAGGCATGGATGGCAACTCATGGCCTCTGCCTAAATGACGATAAAACGGAGATCCTGATTCTTGGCTCCACCACAATCTAAAAAAACTTGACACTAATTACTCCGCCTTCAACGTCGATGGCAACATAATTACAGTAGCCACGAAGTAATGACGGTAGGCTTCTATTTTGACTCTACCTCAACATTGAAAAAACAGGTAAACTCTCTGGACTCATCTATCGCCTATACCTGTAAACTTATTAGATCATGCAGGCCATTTCTAACACAAGCTAGTTGTATTATCTTAGCAAATGCACCAATATTATCTAAACTCGACTATTGCAACGCCCTATATCTAGGAGCCAATAAATGCATCACTAACAAAATCCAGACACTGCAAAATAATGCCCTTAGAATGGCCTTGAACCTAACGACCAGAGAACATGTATCTAAAATGAGAAGAGATCATCACTGGCTTAAAATCAGTGATAGGATCCTTCTCAAAACAGTCTCATTAACATTCAAATGTCTGAATAACGCAGCCCCACCCTATCTCATGGAATGAATAGTCAGAACAACATCAACCTGCCCCTCTAGAGTGACCATCTCACACTGTTTACAAATACCTAGATTGAGGTTAAAAAAACAGGTGGAAACAGTTTTCCAGTAAAAGCTGCACAGCATGGAATGCACTCCCACTTGATCTCAGAATAGATCAGTCCTACTATAGCTTCAGACGTAACACCCTTAACTGGCTATGATCCAACAATCATTATAACTAACCTACTTGCACTAGCCTCGGAACTTACATCCACTTTGTACCTCTATACCTAGCTCCTTATTGTATCGTATTCTGACTCTGTAATCATGTATATATGAACTTCACTTGACCACCTGATTATACAATGTATGTGTGTACCCTACTTTACCTTGCCTGTCTATATTATGTAACTAAGCTATAAGTATCCTTTGTGTTCTGTTGCACCCAGTTACCTAAGGGTTTGGTGCGCCCTACAAATCAATAAACAAACAAACAAGTACATGTTGAGTGTGACATGCTTGTTCACAAAGTAGGTAGAATATGTTCCAGTCCCAAATTGAAAGGCGGAGACAGCTGCTGCACTAATGATCAACCACATATTCTCCCGTTTTGGGATCCCACAAAGTATTGAGTCAGATTGAGGAATCAATTTTACCAGTGAGGTGATGGCAAACATCTGGGGGATTCTAAGGGTAAAAGGAAAATTCCACATTGCCTACTGCCGGGCCTCAACTGGGGGAGTAGAGAGATACAGCAAAACAATTGTTAGTGTCTTCAAGAATTTTGTGGCAGACTCTGGACCCAGTTGGGACATCCAATTGCTGCTTGTCCTGATGGCTATTAGGTCTACACCATCTTCTGTAATGAAGATGCATCCATTTGCACTCATGAACGGATGAAAAATGGTGTTACCGCAGCATCTGCTCCATAGGACTCAGGAGCAGACACTGATAAATGGGTCCACAACTCACGGGAACATTGAAAATGTAAGGATTCACCTCCAGAATGCTTTTGCTTATGTTCAGCGCAATTAAGAAAAGTCAGCTGAAGGAATAAAGACCTATTATGATCTAAAGACCACAAAGAAAGAATTTGAAGTAGAGGATAAGGTTTACTGGTACCATTTTCAAAGGAATCAGGCCAGGGAGTGGAGATTCCTCCCATCTTGGCATGGTGCCTTTCAAATTGTAGATAAAATATCACCTATTGCCTACAATATCCGCATCCCAAAAGGAGAACAGACAGAAGAAAAATGGGTCCACATCAATCAGTTGAAAAACTGTCATCCCAAACCCGCTCTACAACTGATTGAAGAGACAAATAAGAGCAGAGGAACCCTCTGAAGAATGAAAAGGAAGGATGAAAAAATTGGATGGAAACCAAGACGAATATATATATCAGGGAGTAATTTACGTGGTGCTCTATGGTAAAAAAAAGAAAAAAAGAAAATGTGTTTTGTGAAATGGAGAAAATGCCTTTTAATATTTGTATGATGTTGTTGTTGTTCATTCTATGCACATCTCAAGGGGAAATAAGTGTGTAAAAAGTACTGAACCTCTTTTTCTTTCTATTTTTAGAGAACTAACCTCCTTCAATTCCAGCCTGGAGGTGCGAGGGGAGTCCAGTGAGAACCCCATGGAGCCTGGAAAAGAAGGAAGACAGGGGGTGCTGTGCCACACCATCCAACCCAAAGATGGAAGGGGAGGCTGAGGTGCCCACTGCCTAATGAAGGAAGAATGGTGATTCTGTGCCATAGCCTCCAACTCAAAGATGGAAGAGGAGGCTGGAGTGCCCACTCCCTAATGAAGGAGATTGCGCCTAATGAAACCCCACTCTGCCTTGCTCTTCCCCACCAAAGAGTCATGAAAGAACAGGGGAGGGCGCATGTGGGATGCATTCTAAGGCCCCAAACAGAAGTACCTCTCACATGAAAAGCAGGATTTTTCAACACTGACAGAAAACTCACATTGCTTGTGGCTGCAAGTGAAAACTGAAGGTCCCTTTCACCTGAAAGTAGGATTTCTAAACACTGACCCTAAAAATGGCTTGACATGCGTATCGGCAGTTTCAATGTGACATTATACCACTACGAACAGGAACAATGTCAGGGAAAAATACATGGTGCACGTTGACAAAAAGTAATGCATATGATGTTTCGGTTACCAGACATTTGGTCGAAAAAAATTGGTCGACCAGACAAATGGTCGAACCAATTTGGTCGAAAACCAAATGGTCGAATTTCTTTTTTTTTATTTTCACCCCTTGTTTTGGGGGGGGTCTCCCCCAACCCCCTTTTTGTTTATAAAAAACCCTTTTTTTTAAAAACGAAAACCCGAAAAATAAATATATAATTAAAAAAAAAATTCGACCATTTGGTTTTCGACGAAATTGCGTCGACCAAATGTCATTCGACCAGTTTTCAGTCGACCAAATGACTGGACACCGATGTTTCACATACAAAATAGCAGTGACATTAGAAAAGCCACTTTGTTTTCATGAAAAAGTGTCTCTTCACTGGCTACTGATTCAGAAATGGATTATGTTTAAATCCCTCTGCATTGTCCAGCGTGCTTTCTATGGTGTGGGACCAGAATTTCTCCAGGAGAGATTTCAACACTACCTACCGGGCCGCTCACTAAGTTTGCAAACCACCTGACTGCTGATTATCCCTCGCTTTCGCCGTGTCTGTACGGGTGGCGACTCTTTCTCGGTTGCAGCGGCCAAGCTGTGGTATGCCTTACCCTTCCCGATTCAGGCCACGCCCAACCATTTCCGTTTTCGCCAGCTGCTGAAAACTTACCTGCTCTAAGTCCTCTTGCCCCTGATGCCCTTCAGCGCCTTGATGCTTACTGCGAATGAGCGCTTTATGAAATAAATTAACATAAAATAACATAGACAAACCAGTGGCGTAACACACACAAAATGTGAGAGCCCCGGTGCGAGCCATGCTGAGGGGGCCCCCCGAACTCGGCAACAAATCACAGGTCGCGCCACACTCTGGGCTGGCCTAGATTGTCACGCTTGCGCAATATACACGAACGTGCTGCTAAAGGGGTATTCCGCACACTGCACTAGGAGAGAGATATAAATATGTATTTTAATGCAATATACAGCACACTTTCTGAGAAAAATTGGCTATAAAGCCACAGTGTTTCCAATTGTTTTGTACGGTAACACCAATCCAATACATGTAAGTCACCAACAGTGCACAGTAACAGTAATGTTTTGCTATTCAAAATGCCATGCCACAATGAAAACATGTCCAACTGGCTGCACAATGTAGACCAGTATAGACACGTAATAACATTACAGTAAAGCATGCCAGGCCACATTTAGACATACCTAGACTGGTTGCACCAAAATGCCAGTCAAAGCAATAACACTCATCAAGAAGAGAGGACACATTAAAGCCTGCGTCTCCACGGCCTCTACCAAAATAACCAAACTCTTTAAAATCTGCAAGGAACTGGTCAATCCTGTTGCGGTCTCTACCTCTCCTGTTCCCTCCAAGGCCCTCACTTCACTTGTACAGCTCTGGCCTCTCACTTCTCCGCTAAATCACAGGACATTCTGTCCTCTATCTCCTCTTCATCTCCCTGTTTCTCTCTCTGCCCCCTTTGGCCATCTCTACCTCTCCCCCTCCTTTTTCCTCTTTCTCTCTGACAACACCTGACAAGGTTTCAAGACAAGTCTGATCTGGGCATCACGGATAAGGCCCTGGAGTGACTGACCTCCTTCCTCTTGGACCGCCCCACTTCCCCCGCTCCCAGCTCCAACCTGGTCCCAATCTCTCTGCCACCTCTACCTGTTGCGTTCCCCAGGGCTCTATACTCTCACCATGGTTTTTTAACCTCTACTTGGCCCCTTTGGCCCACCTGATCTCTACCTTCTACTCTAACTTTCATTGTTATGCAGATGACTCAGCTTTCCTTCAGACTTCCCTCAGCCTCCTCTCCTCTCTCGCTCATTCCTGACTGTCTATCCGCAATTCAGAATTGGTGCACCTCCAACAATCTCTGCCTTAATGCCAGTAAGACAGAGATCCTGCTCATTGGGACCCTGGCACCAGCTTTCTCTCTCTCACTCTGGCCGACCACCTTCTGTCCTCTTCCTTCACCTTCCTGCCAGGTGTCCTCTTCTATGCCACTCTCTCTTTCTCTTCTCACATCTTGGATGTCACCAGGATGTTCCACTACCAGGTGGTCCTCCTCAAAGGGACTCTTCCCTTTCTCACTTTCCACCAGAAGCTCACTGTCTCCAGAGCCCTTGTTCTCTCTGGGCTGGACTACTGCAACAGCCTCTTTCTCATTCTGCCTTCCTCTACTCAATGTCATCTGCAACTAATCCAGAACAGGACTGCAAGACTTATCCTTGGCCTCAAGCCCAGGGATCATATCTCTCCAGCCCTGAAATCTCTCCACTAGCTCCCGGTGGCTGCAAGGATCAAGTTCATGACCCTTTGCATTGTTCACAAGGCTTTCTGGGGCTGGGGCCCTCACTACATCCAAACCTCTCTTCCAACATACCTTCCTTCTCGAGCCTTTTCCAGGCAGAGAGTGGGGGTTAGATCTCTCTCCTCTGCTGGTGCCTCACTCTGGAATTGCCCCCCTGCCCTTCAAACCTGAGCCGGACTATGTGAAGTTTCGGTAGCAGCTCAAAACTTTCCTTTTCTCCTCTGCTTTCTCTCTCTCCCTCCCCTGCTGACCTACCTGTCTGCTGTACTGACCGGTTGCTTGGATACCCTCAGAGTCTCTCTGAGTCCAGGCTCTTTCTTGATCGGTCACCCTTGCACTGTCTCCATGCCTACCATGCATTTAGGGGCTGTAACTGTAACCCTGCAACCCCTTGTTCTCCTTGCACTACCCATAGCCACGCTGGCCTGGCTGCACTTACTCAGAGCATTGCAGCCCT
Source organism: Ambystoma mexicanum (assembly GCF_040938575.1). Classification (NCBI taxonomy): domain Eukaryota; kingdom Metazoa; phylum Chordata; class Amphibia; order Caudata; family Ambystomatidae; genus Ambystoma; species Ambystoma mexicanum. The sequence continues at coordinate 721,128,923 of NC_090921.1, forward strand.
GTTTTCCCCTCCCCTCCCCTCTCCCTGGCACTTCCCCCCTCGCTTTCCTCTTGCACCTCTCGTTCTCACAATGACACAATGACACAAGGCCTAGTGAGATTGTTTGTCTTGTCCTCCCTCTATCCTCCCTCCCTTGTCTTGTCGCGCATAGAAACACTTGTGTACAGGCGCGTTATAAATCAATTTTATCATATCATTTTATCACAGATGTCCAGAAAAATATACAATGCCGCAGTAAGAAATGGCTAGACTGGCAGCACCCAAATGCCAATCTAGCCAGGTAATTACACTTAGCAGGACTGCTTTATCAGAAATTCCCAGTTAAAAGAAAGTCATACAAAACTGAGGAATGACTAGACTGGCTGCACCAAAATGCCTCTCTAGCCACTAATACCACATATCATGACTGCTCAGCCTGGACATGGACAACCATTACGATTTATTGCACAATTCGCCCCCCCCCACACACACCCTCTCCCTCCCACTCCCTACCCCAATCTCTAAAATCAGCTTCTTGGCCAAGAATTCCTTCCACGCCCCTCTTCCTTGTCCCAGAGCTTACGCATGAGGCTCCTTGCCTCATAGGTAAGTACTGGGATGAGGAAGAGTGGGACAAGGAGTAATGAAAATTACAGGTAGGTAAGTCAGGCATTACCTCCATGTACCTCTACCTCATCCCAGTATTTGTGTATGAGCCAGAGTTCCCAAGTACTGCCTCATACATAAGTACTGGGACGAGGAAGAATAGGGCTAGGAGTAGTCAAGGCATTAAACACAAATAGTGGTGCAACACCATTGAGTTGACTGGGCTTTAGCACTCCCCCCCCTGACATTTTGGGCTATGTTGACTTGACCTGGCTGACCTTTAGAGCAGTTGCCGGACAGAACAGGACACAGATGTTAAACGGCACCTGGGTTTTGCTGTTAATAAGGGCCCAGCAATTACCATCGTAAAGCATTTCACTGTTAGTACCTACATTCAAATGGCACATTTTTCACACAATTGAAATCGTGATGTGGGTCTAGTACTTGCATGCCAGGGGAGTAATTGGAAGGGTAGAGAGAGAATAGGAGATTTAAAGGAGAGTTAACTGCTTGTAACATTGAAGCTGCACTAGAATAGTCTCATTAAAACATGTAAAGAAGTTAGATGCCCACACAAATAAGTTTGCCCCTCCTAGCCACCTGTGAAGTTAGCACCTCTCCCAACATTTGAAGGGTTAGCCCCCCGAAACATAGGTTTTGTTGTGCCCCTGTACACAAGCACACACACCAATCACCATATACACACCCAGACATCCATACATTTAAGTGTGCACTCTTTCACCATACAGGCACACCCAGGCAGCCATCCATACATTTAAGTGTGCACCCTTTCACCATACAGGCACACTCAGGCAGCCACCTGTACATTTAAATGTGCACCCTTTCACCATACAGGCACACCTAGACAGCCACCCATACATTTAAGTGTGCACCATTTCACCATACATGCACACACGCACACCCAGCAACCCATACGTTTGCGTGCACCCTTTCACCATACACTCACACAGGCAGCCACTTATACATTTAAGTGTGCACCCTTTCATCATACACTCATGGGGTTGAGGGGAGCCCTATTGCTTTGAAAAGAAATTGGGGCTCATTTCGGGTTCGGCGGTAACCGTGCCAGTGGTACCGGCAGTTTGCCACCAGACCTGTACAAAATTAATGGCGCCTGACTTCCCAGTGCCACCGGGCTCTTACAAGTCTGGTGGCCGGGAAGTCAGGTGCTGGTAATTCCGGTAATCCCCATTCCCGTGGAGTCCCATAGGACTCCACGGGAATGGTGACACGGAAGCACCGGCACCGTTCATAACAGTGCCGGTGCTTCCATGACAGGAGTGCCTACCGTGGCTGCTCTGCCCGGCAGGGTCAGACCTGTCGGGCACAGCAGCCCCAGCAAGTAGACCTGTAATGTGCCGGTCCGGACACAACAGTGCCGGTAAGATTACCAGCACCATTGTTTCCGGGCCGGCATAGTCAGAATGAGCCCCATTGTTACTTTTTGAAGTCACTCTAAATTCATTAAGAAATTATTCAGTTAAGGACCGAACCATAACGGAAATCATTTCTTTATGAAGGCAGAGTGACTTCAAAAATAAACTATTTATTTTTGAAGTCATAGGGCTCCCCTCTACCCCTTGACATGGAGCCCTCCAGCCTAGGGTCTTCAATGTTATGGGTTGGGCGGGAGCCCTCAGCCTTCACAAATAATGTTTCTTTTTGTAGTCACTCTGCCTTAATAAAGAAATTCTTTATTAATGCAGAGCGAATTCAAAACAAAACTTTTTTTTTTGGTGATAAACTTTTTTATTCACGTGGGGCCACCTACCAGGACATGTGCCGGCGGGGCCCCCCCACAGCGCGGGGGCTGCAGGGGCCCCTGTTATGCCAGTGAGGCAAACCCTTTTAACCACCTTGCTGCATTATTGTGACTTCATTGTTGATGTAAGCACTCTACAGATGCCTTGGCCTATTTTTCCAATTAGTAAGGCAAGGAGTGCCCCCAAACATCAAAAAGAAATGCCCCCCCCCACTGGCCCTGACACATCTTCACCAGCCCTGCTCCTATTTCCCTCCCAATTCCCTGAGCCCAACTAGGAAGCTGACTAGCTATTGCGCCTTCCCTTTGGCCACTATTTGCACCTTTCACCCCAATTCAGAGGTCGTTTACTTTCATAATGCTATAATTATGCTGGAGAGGTGGGCGATATTAACGCTGAGACCAGAAGTTAAGACTTTGGCTTCATCAAAGTGAGTCTGTTGATATCGCATGGATAGGCTTTTGTGCTCTGCATGTTTGATGCTGCTGCCGCTCCTTACCGAGTGCTACAGGCTGGCGACACATCGAAAAAGGCCTTCTGCCTCAAAGTGGCCAGGGGCTGGCACCGCCCATGCAGCCAGGTCGAGTCAACAAAGCCCAACATTTCGGGAGGGGGTTAGAGCCCAATCTGCTCAATGGTTTTGAGCCACTGCATGGCATTCTTTTTGTTTTGGTTATTAGGTGTGCCACCAATAAGCCAAAACTATTGCTTTAGCGAACAGACAATGGTGGAAATAGAAATATTTTTCTGGGGCATCCCTCCTACCGAACTGAAAAAGACCGGGTCCAGCGACGGGAGGATTAGGAGGGTGTAGGGCAGGTATTTTAGTTACCCCCATGAACATTTGCCTCTTCCTCTCAGAGGATTCATCGTCAGCAAAGTTCAAAATCTGCTTCCCTTTTAAACCTAAAAAATGCACATCAATATTTCCAGTACAGTCCAACATTGACAAGGGCTTTCACAGGGCTCCTGCTCAGACTCTCAAGTTGTCTTGTGGGGAAGTGTCTCACTTTGCAACCTAGCAACCACGGTTCAAATCCCTGCCCAACATAGTTTAAAGCACGAGTACACCACAGCATTCCAAAATAAAATATAGTGCATATATATTTCCAAGATTGAGGAGCTGCATCCGATATCTGGTGAGTAATATCTTGCCAGATCCTGGATCTGGCAATATCCGTCCCAATGACAGCATTGAGTACAGATAGGAATAAATGGCATATGAGGAGGGACACAAAGCTTGTAGACGTTGTTTAGTTATTTGCCCACCCATTGACTTCTCACGGCCATGCTAATCCCTATGGCAATTTTCACCCAGTTCCTGCCCTCCCCACCCAAAACACCTTCTCATTGGCACTCTTTGAGCTAGCATTGCCATTGAACATTGCCCTCAATGTGCCTGCAAGTGTTTTCTCAAAGGAGTCTTCTGAGAGGTAATGATTTAATTGGAGTTGTAAACAAAGTACGGGTGTAATAAAAATGTCTTAACCAGGTCTGCCTTCAATCACTCGATTTAAAAGCACCCTGCATGTCTTTTGCTGAAGTCCTGCTAAAAACAAGCATTAGCAAATCCAACAGTTTTGGCTTGTGCATAAGTATTAGGCATTTGACAGGCACTGCTATTAGCTGCTTAGGTACTGTATGGGAGGACAGGTCTATAGGACCCCCTCCCCCACATACCCCACCTCCATGAGGTTTGTGACTCGTCAGCGGCCCCCCATGCACCTGGGCCCGGGAGTCAGGATGGCTGCTGATCGACACACAGGGCCAATCGACTCGTACTGTAACTTACCATAGACACCATTTTGAAAACATCAAGACTCCATTTTAGATGTAATGCCCAAAGCCCAAATGAAACAGCCTGCCTATGAAAGCTGAAGCTTGGCTCGCGCTCACTGCACACAGGGAGCCATGCACTCCCCCCTGCACCTCCACCCCATGGCAGATCCGCTGAAAGCTCGTTCTCACGAGCAACGAGACACGAACAAGTAACAGAACAAACACTGTATCATTTACCTTCAGCAGTACATCACTGTCCTAGGAGTGACCCGACTCGCAGCTCGAGTCTGGAAAATAACAAGAACCTTCCCAATCAAACAAATCCTGACCCTGCATCTAACCCCCAACATTTAAAATATATGGTGTCAATAACCTTCCTCTATGAACCCCTTGCCACTGCGAAATACCATGTGCTTTTAAGGTCTACTGAAGGGCTTGTTACATTCTGTCTTATACCACCTAATGATTGCTGCTAATGTACAAAGGATAAAATGAGAAGCATCACAGAGAATACTTGTGTATAATGTAGTGAAACACGGTTTAAAAGGTGTAACAGCTGTTAAGGGCATTGAGTCGGTTTTTTCTATGAACAAGAATGTAAACAAACGTAATGCTTCTCTGATGCTGGGTATACAATCCAGCCTACTGCTACCTCACGTTTTTAGTCGTTTGTATGTCCTAGGAATTACCAATATGTGTTCAACTAACGCTATATAATACATGTGTTACTGCCAGACCCCCATTGTTACGTATGGAGCAGTAAACGAATTTTGTAAACAATAGAAACATGTAATCACCCTAATGCTATTAACTGCCATAACTGCCTCCCCATATGGTATATTGTTTAGTCCAGGAACAGAGAATCACTTAGAGCTACAAGGCCATCTCCCCCTCCTCCCGCCAAGGCCCGCAAGGGATTGCTGGTGTTTGAACAGCACCGCCTCACCTCCCGACATTCCTGCTGGACCTGCTTCAAGTATTTGCCTCCCCCATGCCAGAGGCCGCCATAGATTGGCCAAATGAATTATGTACAACCTGGTCCTAAATCCCACCACCTCAAGGGGCCAGAAACATGCCCCTACTCAATAGTACTCCAGTTCAACCCAAGTTAATGGGCCATAAAGACAGTTATCCACCCCGGAACCAACATATCGTAAAGTGATCCCTCATCACATCTAACAGAATAAAGCGACAAGACAGCTCACCCCGTGCCCTCTGACAAGATACCTGGACTTATGACACTCGGTCAAGAAGTCAAAAGCAACTGTACACTGATGTATTGGTGAAGTTTCACGTTGCAGGTTGTTTCCCTTGTCTCTCATGTGATCATAGATTAACCTGTTGTAGGATTTGCAGGACAACTGGAGTCATATAATGTGATGAGTGTTTGTGTGTGTGTGGCCACAATGGCAAAGTGTTAGAGCAGCCACCAATCATCGACACAGACCACGTCCGGCCTGGCAGCTCCACCCCGACGAGCCCAGCTGACCCGTCCACCCCACGTTGGCACCACAGAGATGTCCACCAATCCTGGAGCAGCTCATCAATGCACCACCTATAGCTTACTCAATGCCACCCAATCCCCGAGACTTTTGTGCCCCCTATAGCTTGCAGGATTTATGACGTAGTTTGGTAATAAATATGACTGTCTTTGCTATTGTCAGACAGAGCGCTCTCGGAGTTTGCAGAGTCTTTTGCATGTCCTATAGTGGTTAGATAAAAAACCCTTTACATCACCCGCACTAGGTCCTGGTCTCATTCCCTCCTGGGGTGTGTCCTTTATTGCCTCTCATTGTGGGGAGGGTACTGCCTTTTGGGGACGCTTGCTTTCAGTACCCAAACCATTTTGCACCTGGTACTATCAATGGCCAGCTAATACCAATAGAGCAGTGCCTGGCCCTTTCCATGCCTAAAGGGAAGCCCAAACTGTTAGCATTGCCAATGCTCATTTTGCTTTACCCTTGATGCACAGGACCATGCATCAAGGTTAAAGCAAGCATACTTCTTGGCTAAATTTGCCCACATTTAATTCAGGCCAATCTAGCCAGTAATAACATGTATGGTGCACAGTCAGCCTGGACATACTTTCCATGGCAGAGCATTTTTACTGGCTGGGAGTCCACACATGGTAATAATGTCATATATTGATTCAGCCTGCATTGACATACATGGGAACAACCAGCATGAATATATTTTTATACTAGCATATGTTGTGTGGAAAGGCGGCATAAAATATATTGCAACATGTTCCTGTGCACGGTTGGTGATTTGCAACTACTGGGATTTTCCATGTGCTTCCATATAAAACCAATTGCAAACTGTATGAATTTCTACCCAATTTTGCAAAGAAAGTGCTGTAACATGCATCATTTTAACTCAATGTTTAAAAAAATGTCTTGGGGGTGAGAAACCCCCTCAAATAACCCCATGTTTTGTTTGGGCTGTGCTCTGTTGATCCTGCATAATTGGTGCAAACATTTAAGCCTCTTAAGTTCAGAAATTTACCAGCCTCCACTGTACATCATCTATCTGTCACTCTGTATGATGTGTGTTTTAATGCGCACACAGGGGCAGGGTGCTCCTTAATGCTGGCATCATGCACCACATGCCGTCATGCCATCCTGTATATATTTATGCATATGATAGAAAAGTTAGTCTGGCATAAACCTCTCTTCAGTAGAGAAATCTAACTTTGCGGTAGTTGATTTGCAGTTGTAGTAATAAACCATATTTGGGTTCCTCCACACAAACTCAAGGGGAGATTTCTCGAGTCTCCTGTTTGCGTAGGTGTGCCGCTGACCCAGTGCAAAAAATTGTCAGGGTGCCTCACCAAACGTTTTGCCCCAGGCCTCACCACATCTTGTGACAGCCCTGAGGCGGGAAGGGGGCGAGGGACTAGAGTGGTCACTCTTAAATCTTGAGGTTTCAGAATGATCTAACAAAAAAGTAACTAGCGTACTAGTCCTGACAGCATTTCTCCTAGTGCAAGTGCATGAAGTGTTTCAGGCATAGCCAGAATAGGGATGGGGGATAAAGTGGGGGAGAAGAGAGAACTTACTATGCCTAGTGCTGAGGATTCCAGCCCTGGATGCCAAAGGCTCAGTAACATCAGGCCAAATCACAGAGCTATCGATTTAACCAAGATGTATAGAATCCTATGGAGGATTTGGAAGAACGTTCACCATGAACGGAACTCTTGAGACCCAAACAGGATGCATTGTGTTTCTTGGCTCGGCTCTCGAGCTTGTTGTAATATAACTGACACAACAGCCCATGTTCTGAGTTTAATTGTTGAAAGCATTAAACAAGATCTCCTCATTAAAAGAACACAAAGGTAATTGAGGAACAAATCTATGGTGCTGCCATGCGCGCGTGTATCCGTGATCAGCTCTGGGCCGCTGGAACCCGGCGCTATTGTGTCTGCCCTTATGCCAGCCGCTCCAGCGTTCTGCAATTCCCGTCCCCCAGGAACGCCGGCCCAGCAGATCCTCGTGCCATCTGCATTGGATATGCCGCCGCCTCTTCGTGTTTACAAAATGTGGAATAATTAGCCGGATTTACATGGAGGAACGTGGTAGGCGAGTCAGAAGGGATTATATATGGTGAAATGTTGACCGGTTCCTCCCCACCAGCTACTCAAACAATTTAGCGTGGCCTGAGGTTTTGTATTCACGCGTCCCGGTTGAGGCTATTGGGCTGTTTTATCATTTCTGTGCAGATAGTGCTGTCGTGGTGCCAAGAGAGCAAACAGCTCATTGATATTCTCAAAACCAGAAGGAAGGACAGTGCAACCAGCTGTCTGAGGGACTCATCTGGGACAGTGATTGCGAAAAGAACACATCATTTCCCTGTAACCCTGGTTCTCGTTGATGTACGCGGATCCCCGCAGGTGAGGAGGGGGGGGGAGGGAGGAGGGCTTTCCTCGCAACACATAGTCAGATTGTCAAAATCGCAAGGCCGCTCGCGGCCATATGCACGCAGCAAATAAGAAAGACCGCGTGCGCGCGCAGCTAAGTGGGAAATTCACCTTTGGCCCGGTTGTTAGTGCATACGTCCTCTGCTCGGCAGCAAAAATGCGTACAAAAGCGCACTGCTAGGAGCACAGCGTAGCCACAGATCCAGGTTCAATATCAATGGTTGAAGCAATGAAGATGTTATCACTGCTGTAGTTTCTCATTTCGGGGCGCAATGAAATGTTTTACATTGCGTTAGCCAGTGCTTTAAATGGACAAAAAGAAGCGCATGTACTCACCAAACTACGAAGGCATAGCGGTGCAGCAGGGCTTTCCGGTCTGGGCGTTTAAGCGAGCACCATGTGCTGGTCATTGGTGCGGCTCTCGCCGGATCAGAGAACCGGCACCGTATGTTTAGCCGGATCTCGGGATCCGGCCAGAGTCAGCCACCTCAAACCCATGCTCTGCACTGGGTTACATGGAAAAAAACATTTAAAAAAAAAAAAAACGCCTGCGACGGCAGAGCGCTCATGGCGGCAATGAGCTGCTGAGCTGATCCGCCCCCCTACAGGACTTTGATCCATGTCAGAGCTGCAGGACAAGCAAACTGTAACTTCCTCTGGTGACCCCGTGCAAGGAGTCACCATTGGAAGTTACAGTCCTCAGCCATGACCCAGTTTATTTATTTATTTATGTAATGTTTGTTCGATCCATGGACCCAGATTATTAATTTATTTATGCAAGGTTTGTCAGATGGTTGTATCCGACAAACCTTGCATAAATCATAAATATACAGGTATCCACAAACATTGCATGAATAAATAAATAGCCCTATTAACATTGGAACAATGACACACGATGCAGCCACCCAACAGCTCTGAGAGGGGAGCTGCAGGAGCTGTGCAGATGCGGTTCAAAGAAAATAAAACGTTGCTTCTGGCGAACAGAAATCACCCAGTTTCAATGGTACCCAATGGGAAGTTTTAAAAAAAAATAAAATGGGGTGCAAATTGTGTATTTTAAATAATATTTACTCAGCAACACTGGTCAAAACTATTATCCGCATAGTGAAGTAACTCATCACCAGTGCCATGAAGTGGAATTCATATATTAAGAAATTGTGCTGTTTTAAACTATTATTTTGGACATTTCCTTTGATTGGAGGTGAACTGCCAGCTCTGCCCCAACCCCGCCTCCGAGGCACCCCCCCTCCAAACTCTGCCCCCACCCAGACCTTGATGGATCCCCCACCACATTTTTTCCATTTCCACCACTGGCGGCACCTTGGGCACAGGTCCCTTTTAGGCACACCCTATTGTTTGCAGGTAATACCCCGTGCGATTCAATTATGTGCCAAGGAGCACACACTTTGGTAAACCAGTGTATTGGACATCAGGGGTGGCGAGGTTGGTGGATGGGGGATTGTTCTCACTCCCCACCACACATCAACATTTTCCTCCCAGAAGGTTAATCATGAACACCCCTCGAAAATAACCTAAGGGAGGAGGAGCCATTTCAATAATGTTGCAAGAACTTTTAAAACTAACAGCTTTACTTGAATATTCCTGATTTCCTGCATGGTCCAATCTCAACCAAGTGATTCCACAGACATCCTGAGGTGATGCTGGATTGGTCTTGTGGTTAGCCCCACATCCTAAGGATCTCTGTTTGAATCCTGGCCTCAGCAGCCCGACGACATTTAAAGCACTCCAGTTAAAATAAAAAATAATGTTATGTTATGCTAAAGGTTCTTATACCACGCACTGTTGCCACCTGCATGGTCTCTTGGCACTCTGGTGGATATGTAAAGCAAGGAGGGAGGCGGGTAAGTTAGTAGGACTGATCAGGAAAAAGAGAAAGAGAGCTGTGATGTGCAGTTGCAGCTTCAGTTCTGTGACACCTTGCACTGGGCGTAGGGGTGTTTTTCAGTTGGTAGCCTCCATGTGGTGTTGGGCGAGACCATGTGTGTTTGTTTTGTTGTTGTGGTGTTTTGAAGTGTGTGCAGTTTGTTTTGCTGTAGGGGTATTGTTGTGTTTAGTTCATAGTTTGAGAAGGTGTATGCAGAAGGGTGAGTTTTTTAGTACGGTTAGTTAGTGGCAGTACCCTTCCTACCCCTGCTGTTCTGACTAAATATGCCACATATCCCTTCTCCTGTCATACATTCTGGAGTGCAGCAATTAGCAACCCCACAGGTTCCTCCAGGGGTGATGTGGTTCCATGTCCTGCTGTCTGTCCATGCAAGGTATGGCCCACTAGGACAAATGGGATAAATACAAGATGTTTCTTCCTAACACACGTGGGCCAAAAGTGGGTCTCAGCTCACTGACACAAGTCGGCCACATGCAAGGTATTGCTTACTAAACACAAATCGGCTAAGAGAAAGATTGGCTCACTAATAAAAATGGGCTAAATGTGAGATATGGCTTACTGATACAAATGGGCAAAATGTGTGATATGCCTCACAAACACGGATGGGTTAACTGCAAGGTATGGCTCACTAACACAAAGGGGATACATGCGATATATGGCCCACTAACATAGATGGGCTAACTGCAAGATATGGCTCACTGATACAAATTGGCTTCATGCGAGATATGGCTCACTAATACAAATGGACTAATTGCAAGATATGGCTCAGTAGGACAGATGGGCTAACTGCAAGATATGGCTCACTGATACAAATGGGCTAAATTCAAAATATGGCTCACTGATACAAATGAGCTAAATGTGTGATATGGCTCCCAAACACGGATGGGTTAACTGCAAGATATGCCTCACTAACACAAAGGGGATACATGTGATATATGGCTCACTAACATAGATGGGCTAAATGCAAGATATGGCTCACTCACACGGATGGGTTAACTGCAAGATATGGCTCACTAACACAAATAGGCTAAATGCAAGATATGGCTCACTAACACAAATGGGTTAACTGAAAGATATGGCTCACAGATACAAATGGGATAAATGCGAGATATGGCTCACTGATATAAATGATCTAAATGTGAGATATGGCTCACTAACATGCATGGGTTAACTGCAAGATATGGTGCACTAACTCGTAGCTCCAGTGAACAATTGAGCATTATTGGCACTTCCCGACATTGGATATTTTCCCTTTCGTATACATGAACGAGTAGCTCCAGTTTCTACTAGAAAAGAAAAAGATTTGTCTCCTATTTTCACATCGACCCTTAGATCCTCTTGGGAGTCTGGTTTCACAGATAGTACTGAACACATCAAGTTACCCTGTGAGCTGTCCTTTTGTGGGTGCAGGCTCACCCCTGTCCCTGTGAAAGGATTTCCTCCCACCACAGTGCCACCTCCTATTCTGTGTGTCAGGGCCTGTCCTCTGGTTCCATGGTGCTCTGTCTGCCTGGGGGCTTGTTGCGACCGCCCTTGTTGTGGATTCATTTGCACTCACTCTTGTTCCTGTACCTGCTGCACTCGCAGCGCTTGTGTCTGATACAATGTCTGATCTTGGGCGAACCTGTTTCTAATTTGTGTACAATATGGTGGAAGATAAGCTGTCCCCCCCTCATGAAAATTGGCCATTATGTACATTCCCTTGTCTCCCACATATGCGCGCAGTGTGCCCTGTCATCCCACAAGTCCAACATATTGGGGTGCCGGTCTGACAAGTCCCTTTTGGCTATACCCTTCCTGGGTACTCTGATTCTCATTCTGTGTATTCTGAAACCCACCTTGATTATTTTGAAATGCACAAACCCATATCCACCTTCGTCCATCAGGTGCTGATTACTCGCCTGTGATGCACCCACTGCTTCCTCCATTCCCAATGATTCTCCGCTTGTCAATACTGCCCCTTCTATTGCAAATTGTGACATTTTTTTCTGAACGAACTTGGCTTCCCCACTTTTTTCTAATCTCATCTTTCTTCTTATTCTTCTCTTGTAACAACTGACAGAGATGCACTATCGTCAGCTGTATCTCAGCCCATAGTTTTGCTTCCATTCCCACTTGTTTCTTCACCTGTCTCTGTACTGGCTCAGGCAACCCCTGACATAAAATGTGGTAAAATAATGCCACAGTTTTTTCCCACAGCTCGCGAGTTTCAAGTTGCCATTTCTCCTGAATGTCCTGAATGTAAGCAATAGGATCTTCATCGCCCTTCGTCTTATGTGTCATAATTGCACCCATATCTGATGTATCGGAATGCTGTACCTTCAGCGCTCTCCAAACATCTTCTCTACAATTATTAATCAGCGCTCCATCACGCCCTGTGTTTTGTGTGGTCACACTTGAGTACCCTGCTCTCCTCCAAATGTCATCAGCCCTTTCCCCAAGGATAGCTTCCCAGAGACATTTTATATCCCATATGGCCAGCGTGTTTCCTCCTTTCATTTTTTCTAGTTCATATATCCATTTCCCAGTGTCCAAAGTCAAACTCGGGAGCTTACACCTTAAATTATCCTTGCCTTCTGCGGCCATCAAACATAATGTGGTCTTTCTCTCCCTTTTTCCAATAAGAGGAACTGCATAAACCCCAACCCACAGTCGGCTCCCATCGTTAGTCTTTCCATGGCAGGGACGATCGTCGCTGCCCGTCTCCTTGTCGGTAGTGACCTTAATCTGCTCACATATGGCAGTGATTCTCCATTCTCACTATACGATCATCCTCGGGGATGCTCTGGATATGCTATGGGATCTGGTGTCCTATCCTTAGGTTGTTCCAGATCAGACAATCTTACTTGTTTGTCTACTTGCTGGCTTCCTTCGGGTGCGCATGCACTTTCCCCTTCTTTCCCAAGGAAGGATTCTCTTTCCTGGTTTGATATGTCTTGTCCCCAACTAGTGTGACTATTATCCCCTTCACCTTTGTATAGGTTCAGTTTGCTTAAGGGCAATGCTCTAAGTCTGTGACTGAGCAGATTTTCTTCTTCGCCTCGTGATTGAAATGCTAGCGATGGATCCCTCTTCCCTGGAACTACATACTTGCTACCTTCCTTTAATTCTTGATAGGCCTTATCACTCCTTTCTCTGATGCTCACTGTATCAAAGTTTTCTACTTCTAATACTACTCTCGATGCCCCTGACATGTCTTCCTTTATCGGAAGGAACTCTTCTACTCTATCCCATCGTAATTCTGGGCTTGGCTCTACCGGTTCCTTACAAATGAAACCGGCATCAAGACCTCGCTTTCTTCTCCTTCATTCTATTTCTTCATCTAATTCTCTTCGCTTCTCACTTCCCTTCTAATTCTTTCTTCCTCTTGCCTTCATTCTTCTCTTTTCACTCCTTCCCTTCTTTCCTCTTCTTTCTTTCATCTCTGTATTCTTTTGTCCCTTAGTTTTTACGCTTCCTCCTCTTCTATCTTTCTTTCTCTTCTATCCCTGTCTTCTACCGCTCTCTGTCTATTGTCATACTTCCTTTGCTCCTCCCCCCGTTATTCTTTTTTCTCTTGCTCCTCCTGATATGCCTGTTCTTGTTGCTCCCTGCTCCTTCTTTTATGCTCGTCTTCTTTCAATATTTCTCTCGTTTCTTGTCTCTTCTATCTTGCTCATCCTTATCTTCACTTTGCATAACTACCTCAATGCTTTTCCCATAAATTTTACGTAATATCTGTCCACCCATCCACTCATTCAGCATGCACACTATTTTGTCAGCTTTATCCTTCTCTCGTTTCCAACTCTTAATCTCTCTATCTGTTTCTGTCGACATATTTGACTGCTCACTATTTTCTTCTTTGTCTTGTATGATCTTATAGATCTCTTCTTTTCTGTTATTCCCCTCTGGACTATCATCACTGCTATTAGCGGGAGGTTCATATATCGGGTTACTATACCCCGTCACTGCTTTCAATCCCTTTAAAGGATACAACCATATTTCTTCTGCACTAGCACCTTTTACTTCAGGTGAAGCAAGGGGAGCTGTGAGCTCAACACCTTCCTCCTAACGCTGACTAAGCATCCACTCCTCAGATATACAAATACACAATACAAATAGTAGCTAATGTCAATGATGTTTGTCTCGCAGATACAATTTGTAACCAGAAACTCAGTGAAAAATAATCAAATAAATAGTTGATATACTTAAAAAAATATTTCTCTCTTATAGATTGGAGTTGTGGACAATATGTAATAAGATGCTCCAAATTTTCAACATGATCAACATTTTTTCAGACCCAACAAAAGTGGTCACTCCTGTGAATGTATATCCTTGGACCTATGGCTTCATAAATCGGATAAGATTAAGCCTTATGAACAAGAAGATGTTGCTCATTTTCATGCTCGGGAATGTTATAAGATACTCAGTAACTGTGCTGTATATTTTCTCTTCTCGGGCACAATGGTAAACAAGAGCGTAGTCAGTCAAAGAATCTTTTGTGTTAAATCAATCGGAATCCCATAGGGAACGCTTAACTAACCAGGTATTAAAAAGGAGTTTGAAGATTGGCTTATATCAATCAACATTTTCGTGAAACTATTTACCCACTTGTTAACACATAGTATTTTTTAATTAATAGCTAAAGTTCTTAGTTCTTAAAGTTGTTCAGCGGGTCCACTATTTTCCTATAGCGTTTTTCTTTCCAAATTATCAAGGATTATAGGGGTAACAGCCCAAGCTTTATTATTAGGATGGACATTGGAAAACACAGTTGGGTAATAATAAAACACTTCTCCAAATTAGACCTTCTACTTTAGTCCAGATCGATACATCATCTAGGTGCCATATTTCAGCATCATATGCTGGGTAAAAGCAAAAATCAACCATGTTTCAAATTTAACTGACATAATTGAGTGGAAAATATAATATATCTAGACCACAGCCGTTTCACAGTTAAACCAATACAGAGTTTTTTATACTAGGGAAAAAGAAATATGCCAACTGTTCAACCATCTCCATTTGTTCTTTATTTGGATACCAATTGAATGTCACTTTTCCTTTTATCTTTGGATTTATTAGAGTTGATCACCAAATTGTTCTTCATATAGTCCCCCAAAACACTTGATGTGAGGACAAATGGGTGTTTGATCCATGATGAGGAGGTCGTCTGCATAGGACAGGCAATACAAAGGTGTAATACGTAGTGTGGAATTGAACATGTTAGGTACTTGTCTAGTATTCTGCTGCATCATAATATTGACTAGGCCCTGCAAACTGCGATGTTCAAGCCGTTTCTTGCCTGTGCGAGGTAAGGCTTTAGGCTTCACTGCGCATGTCTTTGCAATGAAGGCTCTTGGCCTAGTACGTAGTTATGCCCACCTTCACATCGCTCACATCAGACGTGTTTCCCTTTTGGCATATGTAAGCATGTTTTAGGCCCCTGCTTTCTTAGAAAAAGTGGCTTTTACAGCCCGGAAGTCATCATACTGTGAGCATGCCTGCCTGCCTCAGACAGTGAGTGAATATTTGTGTATATTTAGCTCAACTAAATGTATCATGTTATGCTGTCCTCCCTGATAACACTATATTAACATATAAGAACACAGCTGAATCAAAGACGTGTATAGTGGAGCTTTGTTCCCTGCTAGTAACATTGTCCCAGTATGATTGCTTGCCTTGTCTGGACCTCCCCTTCCATTGAAAAGCATGTGTCCCTTTAGGCATAAGAGAATGGTGCACAGAGGGAGAGGGCTTCTCACTTGCGTTGAAGTCTCATACTGTCATTGGTTTGTGCTGTCCTGTTGCCTGCTTTTAAAGAATAAATTATTCACCAATCCACCAGAATAGTCAGTGGTCATTTTTTCATGACAAGTTTGGTGTCTGCGACGTCGGATTCCCACTGCCCTGTTGCCAGGTCCAAGGGTTGCCAGGCGCACCTCCCAGTGATCCCTGTGGGCTCAGGAGAGACAATTTCATCAGAGGGGAGAGCTGGCTGAAGCTCCCGGAGACTCTTGGAAGGTGTACAGAGCAGGTGCAAAGAAAAGCCAAACAAAAAACAAGGGTTGGTGAACACAGGTAATTGCACCAGTGTATTGTCATGTTTTGTAAAAGTATTGTTTGAAACGGGTTGGGGTAAATGTTAGTCTCTGGTTAAAGAATTCTGAAATTTCAAAACTGTTGTAAATATCCAAGGGTACACAGGAAGGAAGGTACCATGCCTACAGAACTCTTGGTCTGATTAAAGAAAAAGTAAAAGCATTTGGCCACCGCAGTTTACAATAAAGAAAAGCAAAAAATAGCGCATCACTGCTCCCTACAAAATTAAGAGGACAGGAGACGGCTGCGTCAGTCAGAGTAGTGTAATATGGATTAGGGACTAGGATGCATGAGTTCTGTATGAGCGTGAAGAAAACATTTTGGATGAGAGCAACATGGTTGTTTTGTCGAAACCCATACCTCAATACTTGAAACCCTAAATGGGCAACTCAGTTGCAATCCTGCTTTACATTTCACACTCTCTTCTATCCTAGTGCAGGAGCTGTAACAGGCTTTGTTTTTACTGATTATGTGTATTGTCTTTGACTGTTATCTGCCCAGGTCTCTGAAACAAACTGAAATACCACTCTGCATTGTGGTTAGCATTATGTGGGATATAGGCTATGAACCAACACTCATCTGAAATCTGGCCAACACCTGCGAGTGTTACTGAAATGTCTGTATTGGCGAGAAACAGAGGTCAGGTAGTGATCTGAGGGGGCATCAGACTAGGAAAACTGGGAGGAACCCCTTCTTAACTTTCCCCATAATCCCGCCCTTTTGATGGCCTTTTGCCATTTTAAAGAAGTAGAGAAATAGAATTTTCAGAAAGTGGACTGCATGTCCAAGAATCCCCCTGGGACTGTGAAGAAGAAGAAGAGGGCTGAAGAGGCATCCGGAGACAAGGTCAGTCAGGCAAGTCTACTAGCTTTTGGCAAGGTCAGGCAATTTGTTTTAAGGGCTTTTACATGAAGCCACTTAAACCACCCGAGGGGCATAAAAGGCTGTAGCAGGTAAGAGCGGCAGAAAGAAGCTGGAGCAGAAGCTGGAAGGTAGTCAGTAACAAGTAGAAGGAGCAGAGCATGGGCCTTTCATCTCACAAGGAACTGTGACCACAGAAGGGACTCCGGAGCAGAGGAAGTGCAGATTTCACCTGCAGGCTCTAAGCTGGTCCAGTGCTCACAAACCCTATTTGGCTATGGCAGCATTGGAAGAGAATGCAGAGCTGAAGTCATGCATGCACCCAAGGCCCATGTGCAGAAGCAAGCCGAGGGAAACTAGAGAGTGGCACACTCTTCCTTAATGAGGCCGGATCGGAGACACTCATGCAGCAAAGGGGTGTGGGTCCCAAGCGGGCCTGTAGCAGCAGCAGTTGAAGAAATCAAGCTGGGAAGCTGAAGCAGCCAACAGTCATGGTGATCGTAAAAGGGAAGCTCTGTACGCCAAATCAATAGAAATACCTTGCTGGTAATTGTAGCCATTTTTATTCAAACTCTCATTCACATCAAAGCGAGTGAAAGTTGTTCCTAGAAGTGGGAAGCCTTTCTAACAAGGGAAAGGTAACAAGCGTGTGTGTTAACAAAGTTGAAGTACTCGCGAGTAATGAAAGCATCTCTTTTCCCCATTGTTAGAAGTAACTGGTTGCCGAGCAGTGGTGTAGCTCCTATTAACGAGGAGAACGCTGCTGGTGAACTTATTGAAGCAGAAATTGCTTTCCTGAAATATTACAGGCACAATGTAATGTTTAAAGAGGTCATGCATGATACAGTGTTTCCCCAATACCTTGGAAGCTTAATGCTAGCCGAAAGGTGGGAATGTGCATCTTTTGAATTGACAGTTCAAGATAAAAACGAAATTGCATGTGCCTAATTTCATTTCCATTAGGAGACTTGTATCTTGTAACATACATGAACACTGACATAGAAGTTGTAGAAGTTGTAGAAGGGGCTGAATCGGAACAAAGAACAAGTATTGCCCAACCTAGTAGACACAACCTTGTTAAAGAGAATCCAGCTCTTTTAAGAACTGCACACCATTATTCTCAAGTCGCTGAAGCTGTTGCAAACCCAGAGTCCACTATTAAAGGGGTGACAAGGTTATACAAAGCTCAAAGAGTGGCACTACAGCTTTCGAGTAACTATTGGAGGAAAAGGTGTACACGAAGCTGGGGAAGGGAGCTGGGTACTTCTTAAACAGTCTCTGTTTAAAATCTGTAGAGCTTAGACTGTTCAAGTTGAGAATAAATAGCCTGGAAGCGAAAGACACATGTTGTGGTAGCTGCAAGATAGAAGGAAAGGCAAAGAGGCTGCCCTTTCTTGCCATACAAGAAATATGATTCCCTTGACAACCTGTAAAGATCAAAGAAGTCTTGTTGAAGTTGCCTAAAACTTTAAGTTGCAGTAGCACATGGAGAACTGTGGTTGTCAACATTCTTGTCAGAACTGCAGCAGTTGAATGTAGTAGAAACAGAAGTCAACTGTGTGGCAAGGGAGCCTGCTCACACATTATCATTAGTTGAAGGGAGTTGCTGGAGATAGAGAACACCCTAAGCAGAAGCATCCTGACAAACTAACTGTATTTAAAACGACATTACAGAAGTTGTAAGCAGAAGAGGTGTTGTTAAACAGAAGTGCTACTTTTGTCTTCAAATTTGCCTATTCTTTTCTGGAAGGAGTTTGTGCAGGAACCTCATTGGTGCTTATGTTTTCTTTGTGGAATTTGGAAAGGGGATCTTTTCATCAAGTGAAGAAGAAACCAGTGAATTTTATTTGTGGGAACTTTTGTTTCTTTGGAACTTTTCAAGGCTTTCTTTTTCATTGGATGAAATTGACTTTGGTACATTCCTGGGGGAGCAAGATCTGCCCAGGGCAAGTAGAAGTCATCGAAGACACTGGTTGTCTGGTGAACTTTTATTTATGTTATTTTTATGTTGCTTTGAATGTTTATGTTGTTTAGTGTGTGGGTTAGTTTTGTGTATTCTAGTTTTTCCCTTAAATCCCAGACTAGGTAGGGAATCCCCTGGTAGAGTAGGTTTAGTTAGGGTTTATTTGATATGTTTGTTTAAAATGAAAATGTCAACATTTGATAAAACTAAACCCAATCCTGAGTCTTACATTTCTGACCCCTGAGTGTAGTCGGACTCAATTGATACAAATTAGGGAACCCTCCAATTTGAAAAACTTAGTAAAAGAGCATTAAGCCCAACTATAGCTACTCAACGCTCTATTGGATTTTACATTTGCAGTAGTAGGGGAGAATGAATCCAACTAGGGTAAAGAGTTTTGATTCCCACAGGTTTAGTTCTCACAACCCCTGAGGGTACCTATATTCACCTTGTCTCTAAGTATGGCTTTGCCTGGTGGTTGGCAGGGCTGATTGACCCAGAACATCGAGGTGACATGAAAGTCCTAATGCAAAATAATGGAGAAAACACTTATGAAGTTCAAGCTGGGAAAAGAATAGCACAAGGCAATGTGTAGGAACCACATCGAGGGGAACACATGTGCTTTCAGAAGCAGATCAACAGCCAAAGACTCCCTTGAATATAGACAAAGAAGTAGAGATTATGCCAGATTTGGCTTTCGCCTAGAAAATTTTCTTCTTCTACTGAGGCATTTTAGACATATTATCCATGAAAAGGAAGGCAGAGCAAAGCGGGGACCTTTCATTTTCCAGCAGAATGGCATATTGTATAAAGGTGATGTGGATCCTGCTGGAAAGTCCCAAACCCAGATTGTATTACTAAGAAGTCATAAAGACATTGTACTGGAAATGGTGCATGCTCATTTAACAGGGGGACATTTAGGGATTAACACAACACAAGCCCAAATTGTGAACCGATTTTACTGGCCTAGCATTTATGCTGATATTAAGAAATAAGTAAACACCTGTGAACTTTGTCAAAAGACCAGCACACAAATTCATCCCCTGTGACCTTACAACCTTTACCTTTTATAGATGTACCATTCTCCCAAATTGGAATCGATATAGTAGGACCTTTGGAAACTTCAAAATTTGGTAATAATGATCTCCTAGTGATTTTAGACTATGCCACTAGCATTCTTTTAAGGAATAACACATCTCAGCAAATCCTAAAACCTTTATTACAACGTTTTTTTCTAAAATTGGTATTCCAAGAGGAATTCGAACTGACCAAGGTTCTCAGTCCTCGGGAGGATAGCTCAGGGGCAAAGTGCACGCCTTGGTAGCAAGACGACGTGGAGCAACACAGATTCGATCCCAGGGTCTGCGCTTTGAAACCTCTGGGTATTAAGTGCGTTATAAATAACCAATTACAATTACCTTCATGAGTAAACCTATGTTTGAATTAAAGGACATTATTCAAATTAAAATACTCAGAACATCCATTTATCATCCACAAACCAGACCCTCAAGCTTATAGCGATTTTGCGATCCCGCAAAATGCCGCGAAAATGGCCGTTTTGCGCAAAATGCAGCGAAAACGGCCGTTTTGTGCAAAAACAGCTTTTTTTTAAACTAAAAAATATATCTGCAAAAACTACTGTTTAAAAAAAAAATACTTATGGTGCCACGTTCTCAAACCTTTTTTTTATGCAAGAAATTAAATGCACTAACACATCTCATCACCTGCGCCCAAAAAAAGAGCAGCCCAATCCACAAGGGATGCCTGAATGGGCACATTTTATATGCGCGCCCATTCAGATGGCCTTTTTCACCTCCTTGAGCAAATCAGGGGGCGTTGCTGCCAATTTAAAAGCACATCCAACATTTCCAAGCAAGATGCACTTTTAAATTTGCAGAAATTGTAGGCAACCCAAGTGCACGGGATGTGGAGGTGCCACTGCATGACACGGTCTTTCCTGACGCTGTCATGCATTTCTTTTAAGGTAGGAAACGCTGCAGTGTCTCTTGCCTTTCTGTTCCTCAAACAGGATAAAAATGCATTTTTTGGGTCGCATTTTACAGTAGCAGGCCCCGGAAAGGGCCTGTCCCTGTGAAAGGCTCTGGGAGCTTGCAGAACACTGTCAGGAGAGCTTTTTATTCAAGGTACTACCCATTTTGACTGACAAAAATCAATTGAATGGTACAATTTGACCTATTTGGGCCAGTACCATTTGATCGATTTTTATAAATACTTGTCCCTTGCTTCCTCAAAATTGGAGGCAGGGGACCAAAAAAACAAAAAAAAAGAAAATAACTAAAAAGGGACCCTGCGGAGTCGGATCCGACTTGCGCTAGAGAGACGGATCTGACCCCACAGGGTTGCAGGGGAAGCAGCAGTGACCAAGCAGTTGGGGAAGCAGTGCGGTGGTGGTGAAAGGTACATTTTGGGTTGTTTGGCTGAAGTGCAAATCAATTTGCAGCGAAATTGACTATGGTCAATTCCGCCGCAAATAATTACACTTCGGTCGAACAACTCAGAACCCTATGCACTACAGCTCAAGCCTGTGGAAATGCGCCAGTCACCTTTGAGAATAAGGTGACCTGCTCATTTCCAAAAATGGGTTGTCTAAAAATAGCATATCCTCAGCTTTATTTTTAAATGCCCAATTTTTTGATGATCTGGGTCAAAATCCACATTTAAAAAAATGAAATTGTCACACTACGAGAGGGAAAGGATAGAGAGGGTGAGTGATGGGTGAGATATGAAGTGATAGGCAAGAAAGCAGAGGGAGAACAGTGGGTCAGAGGAAACAGTAGTGCACAAGAGAGCAGAGAAAGCAGTGATGCAGTGGGCCAGAATTCTGAGAGCGAGCAGAGGTACAGAAAGTAGAGGGAGTGTATGGTCAGTGAGCCAGAAAGCAGAGCGGAAGCAGATGGCCGGAAAGAGGCAGTGAGCTGCAGATTGGGAAAAAGGATGAGGGAAGAGTGCGAAAGAAAGGGAGAACAGATAGAAGATGCAGAAGCAGCACAAAAAAATGAGGGACTGTATATTTCGGGAGGAAATGAGAGTGTAAAGTGTGAGTTGGGAGTATGATTTGGCGAGTGGCCGGGGCTGGGGAGTGCAAATTGTGACTTGACAGTGTGACATAGCACGTGAGTATTTGTATGACAGAGAAGTTCAGGAATGCAAGTTGTAATGGGGAGTTGTTGAGATGTGTGATGTGTGTTGGTAAGAGGTGTGTGGGTGTTTGGGGGATTGGAGAGCATAGAAGGGGGATTATTTTCCGTATTACAACTGATAATGATCAATTTAGTTAATACTATTAAATAGGCATGCACATTAAACCAAAAATGTAGCCAAATCAAACACTGTTCTGCCAAGCCAGAGACATCTGGGACTCTTCCTATTAAATTAATACAAAAGATACATAATAATGATACCCTGGTTCTCTTGTAGCCTTGCATTCTGCCTCTTTCCTGCAATGTGGCAAACGTATACCCTCAAGTTAATAAAACATGTCCCACAAAAATCCTGCAAAAAATAAAGGTTTGTGCTGCAATATTTGCCATTTCATGCCGCAAAATCCTGGAAGGTCTGCCAAACAGATGGATTGGTGGAAAGATTCAACCAAACTCTAAAGCATATTTTGAAGAAGGTGGTTGAAGTACTTGGGAAAAACTTGGATGTTATGATACCTTGGGCTCTGTTTGCCATTCTGAAAACTCCCCAGTCATCTACGGGAGTTTTGCTGTTTGAATTTGTGTATGGAACCGAACCTAGGCATGTGCTAGATATGCTAAAATAAACCTGGGAGGAAAGGGAAAGAGCTACCATCCCTTTATCCCAGACAGCTCAAAAGTTGAAAAAACAAATGGCAGCTGCCAGGAGAATAGTTTTTTTTCAAATATGGTAAAGGCAGAGGAACATCAGAGGGAAGGTTATAATGAAAAAGCAGTAATATGGTCCTTCTCCATTGGGCAAAAGGTATCAGTCCTCATTCCTTCATCTGATAATAAAATGTTATCTAGGTGGCATGGACTTATGAAGTCATAGAACAGATGGGGACCTTATAATCACAAAATCTCACAACCTAAAATGCTGATATACCATATTAATTTGCTCAAAGAATAGAAAGAGCTACATGTACAGACACTTCTATTATGCATACTAGGTGGATATCTAAAGAAAACCCGGCAAATAAAGTAATATCCTCTGAGCTACCTCAAAATGAAAAAATAGGATTTATGAGATTTGCTGGTACAATTTCCTGATGTATTTAGACCAGAACCCTGTAGAGCGAAAGCAGTGTATCATTACATCTGCACCCCCGCAAGAACAGTGGTACATCAGAAACCCTACAGAATCGCAGAAAGTAGAAAACAAACAATTCAAGAGGAGGTAGAGGCCATGTTAGATGCTGATGTGATCAAACCTTCACAAATCCCCTGGTCTTCTCCCCTTGTTCTAGTAGCCAAACTAGATACTTATTGGAAGTTCTGTATAGATTTCTGAAAGGTTAACAAAGTATCTAAATTTGATAGCTATCTAATATCCAAAATAAATGATCTAACTGATGAATTTCTGTCTACTCTGGACCTTACAAAGGATATTGGCAAGTACCGGTTAGTCCCACAGATAAACCCCAAAATGCCTTTTGAACACCTTTCGGATTATTCCAGTTGAAGATCTTGCCTTTTGGCTTACATGGGGCTCCGGACACTTTTCAAAGACTAATGGATCATGTCTTGAGACCGTTATTCTCTTTCTGTGGGGCCTTTATTGTTGACATTATATATATATATATATATATATATATATATATATATATATATATATATATATATATATATATATATATATATATATACATATATATATATATTACACAGCCTGTGGTAGCGGCCGTGTAAGTATAAGTATGGTTAAGTTGCTAAACCCATAGGAAGAGCACTTTTTGGGCAGCTTATAACTTGGCTCCCCCTGGACGAATCCTCACCAAACTGTGCAGAAAAAGTATATGGCCCGCTCTGAATTATTCAGGCAAGTTTGGTGAGGTTTTATCAAGGGGGGGCAAAGTTATAGGGAGGTCCTACATTTTTTTTTCTTCGATCGACTGAATGGAAAAAAAACTTTGCTCACGCCTACAGCCCAAACCACTGGTCGGATTTGCACCAAATGTGTGGCAGGAGCGGCAGCTTGGTCTCAAAACCATGCTCTCTTGTGTCCCATCAACATAAGGGTTGCAGCCCATGGAAACAACTCTAAAGCAGCATTACTACAGGAAGACAACTCAAGGGGCTTTGACTAATTGATAATGGACAAATCAACGATAGTTTCTGGAGTGGGGAGGATTAAAGGGACATCTGTTGTGTTTGGATCAATGACATGCAAAAGGTGAATCAGGAGAAATAGAAAGAAACAAAGCAAATTGCACATATGTATATCACAAACCAACATATTAATCCCCACCACTTGTGCCATTCTGGAATTTCTTGGGCTTGCTCATCCCCCAAAATCCTGTTCGCCTCATTATTACTCATTTATATTGTGATCATTTAAAGAAAAAGAAACAAACTACTTTTGAAGTTGTAAAATGTGTTCAATTATTGCAGTTAATACTCTTCTAATCACTGGTCCATTTTTAGGATCCTGTAAAAAAGTGTGAATATCAACATCTCTTCTGACAAGAGCAGGATAAGCTTGAAGAATAAACACAGAAACAGCAAGCAACAGATGAAGCACATCACTGTTTGTGAGGACCATAGAGCTAGCAAAATAGATACTCAGTGAGTCTGGGTAATGCTCTCGTTTGCAATTCTTAATCGGGTGCTGTCATTTAGGCATAATTGTGATATGTCAGTATTTCTCCAAAGTTAATTTTCAGAATTCCTGTGATTCTTGGCAAAGAACTGCACTCCTGCTATAATATCTATAAAGAGTGTCCAAGGTCAGAGTCCATTTGCATATCTGCATTTATCAGCCAGTAGCTTTATCATCCTTCTTCTTCGTCATTGATCGAGTTTGCACATGCTGACATTCTTCTTCTTGTCTTGCTTCTAAATTGGCAGCTAGGCTGGTATGGTCTCGCCACTGTACAACTTTACATCGTTCAAATGAAGCCTAGCTCAGCTGCCTTGAACTTTTACTGCTGAGAGAGTGACCTTTATCATGGCTTGTGACACTTTTTGGTAAAATTGCAAATTAATATGTCATCTCCAATAAACAGTTTAGGTGCTGATAAAAGTTCAGTTGATCCGGTTGCTGAATGGTTTTCATCTGTGTTCTGAGACCAACCCCCACTGGTGCTTGAGTTGATCTGAAATGAGAGAGATGCTATATGTCATACATGTCAAATACTCAATCAATTATTTTCCTAACATTTTTGCTGTACTCTGAGCATCACTTCTACCCCTCGATGGAGTTTTAAGAGGTATACTCATTTACACCCCTGTTACTAGTTCCTGGGGGGGTGAGGTGATGGTCCGAAACCAGGCTGATTCCTTAGGACATATAAAGCTAAGGGCAGGCATTATATCCATCACTTTTTCAAAGTTAACTTGATCTTGGCAATCCTTTCTTTAGGTAGGCTATTGAGTCCTCCACATATCCCGTTTGCTTGTGTGTGATAAGCAGAAGAACACTTATGCTTAATGTTTAATAGAAGCCCTATCTGTTCAAATACTTCATTGACAAAACGTGGCCCATAAACAGATCTCAGCACTTCACACACACACCCCAACCTAGAAAGTCTTCACGCGCTAGAAACTTTGCTGCGCAAGTGGCGTCAGGGTGTGTATGCAGACCTCTCTCGATCCACCTAAAAAAGGGACACACCACCACTACCAGATACCTGTATCCACTACACACCTGCAGCATAACAACATAGTCAATATGTAAATGCTGAAAAGGTCGAGGAATTACTCCTCTAATAATTCTCAGTGTATGCCCAGTGGTAAACATTTGACATACAATGCAGTTTACTACAATAAAGCAGTCTTCTGCAATTTTTGCAGCAAGACTTTCCCTAGTTACATGTGCAGGGTAATACAACTGTTCAAGCGTGATCTTTATTAATGCTACTGGTGCAACCGACTTTCCAGTGCTGTCCTGTCACCACAATTCTTCTGTGGGGGAGAAGGAACACCCCCTTCACTTCCATAATTCCTGCTCTTCCTGTGGTGCACTTCCTTGAATCTCCATTAATTGGGTCATCAGTAATTTATTAAACCATCCATGCATCACCATAACTGTGACTACCTTTTCTTTGATATTTGGTGTATCAAAACTCAAAATATCTGGAGAATATGCAACCCTCTTGGCTTCTACATCTGCGGCTTCAGTTCCCAACAAAAATAAAGTCTGTTTGCTCCGTGTGAGCACCACATTTAACGACCTCTGTGGCTACTGGGATTTGGAGTGCCTGATGTCTGTCCAGTAAAGGGGCATGCTACACTGGAGTGCTGTTCACATGGAGGTTGCCCCTCCTTTTCCAATGCACTAACCCTGCATGTACAGTTGACGTCACATAAGTGGAGTCACTGTACGCCATCACTTCCTTCCCTTCAGTGTACCCTTGGGTTTCTCTAAGATGGCGAACAGAGCATGCTCCACAAAGAGAGTCATAGAGCAGCCCTTTATGATACTTCTAGATTTGTCAATTATGAATGCAGCGGCTGCCAATGACTGTTTGCAAGGGAAGTGTGCTTTCATAACTGGGTCTAAAATCCCAATATAATATGCAAAATGTTTGTACCCCAATGTAGTCCTCTGTGTAAGCACTGCAGTCATGACTGTCCCATTTGTGTGCAAGAATAAATAGAATTCCTCAGCATAATTAGGAATCCCCAAAACAGGAGCTGTACAAATTACTTTTTTGAACTCCATTCTATTGTAAATTTGTCAACTTGTGCATTTTTTAAAGCCTGCAAAAGGGGTCTTGTGTATGAACTGTAATTGAACACCCAGGCTCTAACATAATTACATAGTCCCAAAACCTGTTGTATCTGTTCTACTGTGTGTGGTTTTGCAATTTTCACAATTACCTCAGCTCTTTCCGATGTCACCTTCTTTACTTCAAGTGAGATCAACTGTCCTATGTATAACACCTCTTCTTGGCACTTCTGTACATTTTCCTTGTCCACCTTGTATCCCTTGTTGGCTAGAACAGTCATCAACTGAATCGAGTCTTGTCTGCACTCGTATTCTGTAGTGCTACAAATACAAATGTCATCTATGTACTGTATCACTGTGCTTTTCAAATCAATATTGCATAGGTGATCTGGAGGACTCTGTTAAAGATCGATGAAGACTCACAGTACCCTTGGGGCAGCCTAGTATGTTTCAAACGAGTCTGTCAAAATGTAAATGAAGTCAAATCTGGTGAGTCCTTGTGAAACAGGATTGAGGAAAACATATTTTTCAAATCAATCACCATGAAATATTGTGCTTCTACTGGGATGCTACATCTACAATCTGGTTAATCAGTCTCATGTCCTGTATGAATCTCCACAACCCTCCCTTTGATTTCTTCACAGAATACACTGCAGTATTACACATTGATTCTGACGGTACATGAATGCCTTTTTCCATCAGTGCTGAAATGGTCTTGAATATACCTTCATCGGGCTCTCGAGACATGGGTACTGTTTTGCTTGAAGTAAAATTGCCCCTGTCTTCAACTTTATTTTGAATTCCCCTATCCCCTTTAACAGGCCTACGTCATAAGGGCCTGTTGTCCATAGGACACTTGGCACCGTTTCTAAGTCCTCTTAAAAATTGCTGGATGCTGCAGCATTATTGCCATTCACTGAGGGACTTCCCTTTTCTCTATTGTTATCCAATATGTGATACTTACAAAGAACACTACTTCATCGTCTGTTGGGTATTCTCTAAACATGCCATCGTCATTAATGCTATTCAACCTGTACCCTTCTTCGAGAGCTATCACTGTTCTCCATGGTCTATCCTCATCATCCGTTCCTTCGAGCATTGGCATTTCCCTTCGTACTATGGATGTTTAACTCTCTAGGGATAGTCTGTCCCTCATCTTCATCTGTAGGTAGGTATCTGTGGTCTAAACAAAAACATGTCAAGTATTCTCACAGTCTTCCCCGCTAAGCCAGGTAACCATGTTAATAGAATGCTCAGCCCATAAAGAAAAACCTCTGCCTCAACTGGAACGCCTCGCAGAGCCACTTCCCCTGTGAATGCCAGCATACATTTCTCCATAGAACCCTTGAGCATTCATGGCAATTCCCAACATGGATATTTTCCTTCTCATTTACATGAAAGAGTAGCCCCAGTATCTACTAAAAAAGAAAAAGATTTGCCTCCTATTGTCACATCGACCTTTGGTTCCTCTTGGGGGTCTGGTGTCACAGATAGTACTGAACACAAAAGTCACCCTGTGAGCAATCCTATTTCAGGTATATGCGTACCCCTGTACCTGTAAAAGGATACCCTCCCGCTACAGTGGCACCTCCTATTCTTGGTGTCAATAATTGTCCTCTGTTTGCATACTGCTGTGTCTGCACAGGGGTGTGTTGTGATTGCCCTTGTGGTGGTTTCATTTGTATTTGCTGTGGTTGTGGTGTCTGTTGCATTTGCGGCACTTGCGTCTGATACACTGTCTGATCTTGGGCTAACCCTTCCCTATGTAGTGCCCTACATGGTGGAAGATAAGCTGTCCCCCCTCTTGAGAATTGGCCGTTCTGTACATTCCCTTGACTCCTACACAAGCACGCAATGTGCTCTGTCATCCCACAAGCCCAACATATGGGAGGAGACCGCCTGATTAGTCCCCCTTGGTTGAATCCTCCTTGCAAATTCTGATTCTCATATTGCACATTCTGAAACCCACCTTGATTGTTTTGTAATCCACCCCTTCCTCTATGTCCGATCCTCTGCCTCGTGGAATGAACCCATTCCCTCCTTGGTCCACCGGGCGTTGATTATTTGCATGTGATGCACCCACTGCTTACTGCACTCCCAGTCCTTCTCCACTTGTCAATACCGACCCTTCTATGGTGTATTTTGACAATTAATTCTGGAATAATTTGGCTTCCTCAGCTTTCCTAGCATCATCCTTCTTCTTGTTTTTCTTCTGTAATAGCCGACAGAGATGCACTATTGTCAATTGTATCTCAGACCATGGTTTGGCTTCCATTCCCACCAGTTTCTTCATTTGTCTGGGAACTGGCTCAGGCAACACTTGACATAAAATGTGGTAAAATAATGCCACTGTTTTTTTTTCCACGACTCTTTCGTTTCAAGTAGCCACCTCTCTTGAATATCCTGAATGTAAGAAATAGGGTCTTAATCTTCTTTCATTTTACATGTCATGATTGCACCCATATCTGGTGTGTTAGGATACTGTACCCTGAGAGCCCGCCACACATCTGCTCTAAAATTATTAAACAGTGCTCCATCATGTGCTGTATTTTGTGCTGTTACATTTGCATATCCTGCTCTCTTCCATATGTCATCAGCTCTCTCTCCAATAATGGATGCCAAGAGACCCATAATGTCCCCTATGGCCAACGCTTTTCCTCCTGTCATCCTTTCTAACTCATATATCGATTTACCAGCACCCAATGTCAAACTTGGGAGCTTGCACCTTAAATTATCCTTGTCCATCTGCGGCCATGCATGCAATACACTATGGTCTTGCTCCCCTTTTTCCAGTAAGGGAATCTGCAAGAACCCTAACTTGCAGTCGGCTCTCATCGTCTGTCTATCCATAGCGGGGACGATCATTCAATGATCTTAACCTGCTCACATATGGCAGTGATTCTCGCTGCTCACTATATGATCGTCCTCGGGGATGTTCTGGATATGGTATGGGATCTGGTGTCCTGTCCTTAGGTTGTTACAAATTCGACAATCTTACTTCTTTGTCTGTCTGCACGCTACCTTTGGGGGTGCATGCACTTCCTTCCTCCCCGTCAAGGAAGGATTCACTTTCTTCTTTTGACATATCTTGTCCCTAAAAGGTATGACTACTCTCTCCTTCACCCTGTTCTAGGTTCAGTCTGCTTAAGGACAAGGCTCTATGCTCAAGACAAAGCAGATTTTCTTCTTCGTTTTGTGATTTAAATGCTGGGGACGCATCCCCTTTCCCTCCACTTTCATAGCTGCTACCTCCTTTTAATTCCTGATAGGCCTCATCAATCCTATCTCTGATGCTTCCTACATCAGAATTCTCCTCTTCTAATGCTACCCTAGATGCCCCTGGTGTTGCTTCCTTCATTGGAAGAAGCTCTTCTATTCTGTCCCATTGTATTGCTGGACTTGGCACTACTGGCTCCCTGCGAGCAAGGCTAAATTCAGAATCCTGTTGTCTCCGTTTTCATTATAATTCTTCATCTAATTCCCATAATTTTGCCTCACTTCTGAGTCTCCCCTCCTCTTGTCTTATCTCTTCTCACTCCTGCTCTCTTTTCCTCCTCTTTTCTTTGTCTCTGTATCCTTTTGTCCCTTAATGTATGTGTTTCTACTTCTTCTCTCTTCCTTTCTCTTCTATCCTTATCTTCCATCACTCTCTGTCTATCATCATACTTTCTTTGGTCTTCTGCCCTTTCTTCTTTGTTGCTCCTCCTGATACATCTGTTCTCGCCGCTCTTTGCTCTTTCTTGTGTGTTCATCTTCCTTCAATCTTTCTTCATGTTCCCTGTCTTTTCTATCCTGTCCATCTTTCTCTTCTCTCTGCCTTACTCCTCGATACTTTTCCCATCTAACTTGAGTAATATCTGTCCTCCCATCCATTCGTTGTGTATGAGCGTTATCTCGTTAGCTTTATCTTTCTCTCCTTTCCATCTCTTGATCTCTCCTTCTATTTCTGTTGATATATTCGTTCGCTCACTCTTCTCCTCTTTATCTTGTATGATTCTGAAGATCTCCTCTTTTCTCTTAGTCTCTTCTGGACTATCATCACTGATATAAGTGTGCGGTTCGTATATCAAATTACTATACCGTGCCGCCGCCTTTAGTTGCTTTAATGGATACAACCCTACGTCTTCCGTATCAACAACTTTCACTTCAGGCAAGGCAAGGGGAGACGAAAGCTCAAAGCCTTCCTCCTTTCTCTGACTAAGCATCCACTCTCGGGTGGCAGATCTTCCCTCTCTTCCTGATACATCTTCCAAAACTCTGAAATAGCTAGCCTCTTCTCTAATTTCTTCCCCTTGTATGTAGCATTCAAGTATGTGGTCATGTGTTGCAATACTTCTTTTGACAGTGATCCCCCTTGTGGCCACGACATGTACATCTTATCTGCAGTGCCTTTCACCCATTCTGCACTGTCCTGTTTCAGTTTGGGCATGTGCTTTGGTAATGTTTTACATAAATGCCTCAGAGGAGTGACATCTCCCATTGTGATAAGTCTCAATTGACTGTCAATACTTACCAGATTTTGGTTTTCACTGCCTTCAATACTTTTAAAACAACATAGATGAGTGCGCTCCAACAATCGCTGCTCAAACCTCTACTCTTTCCGCCTGTCTCTAGATTGGTCCCAATTTCTTCACTACAGTATCTACTTATATCTTCTTAATTCTTCTGTACAATAATTTCACAGCTTCTACTGCTCCTCAATACTTCTACTTCAACAGACAAACAAGACACACTAGTCAACTTTACACATGCACTAAAAATACCCTGTGATCACCTTTTTTCCCTCTTTGCCTTTAATTAATTACTCTATACAGAGTTTAACTCATCTTCTTATATGAACATGTTCATGCATAGCCTAACGACTCTGACTCGAGTGTAAAACGACTTCTTCTGGGACTCTCTTAAGTCAGGACTCGCTAGGCTCTTCCTCTATT
Organism: Ambystoma mexicanum; assembly: GCF_040938575.1. Classification (NCBI taxonomy): domain Eukaryota; kingdom Metazoa; phylum Chordata; class Amphibia; order Caudata; family Ambystomatidae; genus Ambystoma; species Ambystoma mexicanum. Next base: position 721,160,601 of record NC_090921.1, read on the forward strand.
CCTTCACACAATATTTCCTGTTACTTTAAAATTACCACAATCCCATCCTCTTAATTTGCCACCCCCCTCAATCTACTCACCCTTCCATCGTTTGACTCAAGGCCTTCAGTACTGTCTCCTTCTCCAACCAACCACCTTCGCCTTCAGTCATCAAAGCTCCTGTGGAAACCAGGTAGGGATTTCCTCAAAGAGGGACCCTACCCACTGACTCGATTTTCTTGCAAGAATTCTATTTGGCCGCTCTCCACAGGAATCCCTGTGAGCTTCCGGCTAGATGGCGGAGGATGTCCGATCGTCCAAAGCTATGGACTTTAACAGGTCGATGTGTCTTTCTAACTATCCGACATTTCTACCACGTGAACTTAAGGTCCTTAATCAGTAACATGTCATGCAAAGGATGGGATTCAGAATAACTCTTACATCAAATAATCAGACTGACTCAGGAAGTTGGCAATGTCTCATCCGACTGTTTTATTATCAATTGTATAAAACAGGGAGTTACAACAGACATAAACGGACGTTCGATCATGCTCTCAACGCAAAACGCATAAAAATACATTTATATAGCAAAAATTCATCATACATGATGTCATACTACTTGGCAAATAAGAAAAACCTACTAGGGATCAGGATTGGTTGAATGGGAATATCTAAGTATACCTTCTATATTGGGGTGGGTTGTGATAGGACATTTACTGTCATGTGGACAACTTAAGCCTGCCTCGAGTGAAAGTCATCCTCAACACATTAAGTGCACAGAATACTATTGGTTCTTGAACTATAAGGCCCTTCAATATACGTCCCACTACAATTGGTTTGCACTCTCATGCCATGTCTGGAATGTTCTGCTCCTTAGCAGCACGTTAGCTCATATCCGGTTGCCGGGAAATGGACATGGCTTTGCTTCCCACACAATTAGCCCCACATCTCTCATCGCCCATGCCTTCTGCCATGCAGACTGTTTTTGAACTTGGCCTTGCAGTAGATTCTCTTCTCTTAGGAATAAAAGGGAATATGTGTGCACCCTTATCACAGTTCTAGTCTGCATGCCCAACTCATATTTCCATCCTTGGTTCACATGACAGAACAGTGTATTTTGACCCATTTTATAGCATTTAATTGTCTTGAATGAATAAACTTGACACTCATTGTGTCCTTCCTTGCACCTTAACAAGGGATAATTCAACTTCTCACGCTCACTGTTTTTTGTGGATAGATAACTGGCCTGGGCTTACTCCTGCTTTGATACCAAGCCAAACAGCTTTGCCCTTCAAGTCTGCGATATCCAGCGAATTCTTTGCTGCAACACACACTCATCTCGATCCTTCTTTCTTCATGGGTTCGAACTTACTAAAATTTGTGGCACCAATGTCCAGACACTATACGATGTGCAGTCATAATTTCGAATGCATAATTTCAAATGCATTAATGTCGAAAATAAAAATGTTGAATTTTTTTTTCTCCAATTTATATGTTTTTTATTTTATCGTTTTTTTGTGTCTAGTTAGTTAAAAAAGGGTTAATAAACAAAAAACATTAAAAAAATAAAGAATAATTCAACATTTTCTTTCGACATTTTGTATCCGACATTAAGGCATTCAAAATTATTGCATTCGACTTATTGACTATGAACCCACTATACAATGGCGGCTTCGCCTGCAGTCTATTCACTACTTATAGTCAGCTTCTATGATCACTTGGTCTACTTGCGTTACTGCATCTGTACATTAATTGATCGGCTTACATTTTCTGCAGTGCATCATACACACATGCAATCTTCTTTTTGCAGAGGAAGGTTCACTCAATTTCCTATTTTCTCATCAGTTCCTATAAGGTCCATCTATCTTACTCTTCTTATCTTTTTAGTGTGTCACTCTCATTTCTTGTGACATCACCAGCTTCTCTTTCGCTTGTTTTCATATCCCTTCAGGGATCTCCTTCAAGAGATTGCCATCTCTTTGGCCATACATCTGGTATTGCTTTCTCAATAGATACCTTTTCTCGAACACTTGTCACAGTATGGTCACAACTACTGGGGTCAAGCATGGTGGAGTTTCAGACTTCCAACATACAGGCAGTAGGGGGGCAGGACTTCCTGCACAGGTAATATTAATGACATTGTTATCATATCAGCCACACTGTAAGCCTCCTGCAAGCCAGTCCAGAGGCTTCCTGGACATTTGGATCTTGGAGTGTGGGTCTACTAGGACCTATGGGTGCGTGTATTGGTCAGATTTTACTCATTGTGTTAGTCATGATTCTAAGTCTGTCTTGTCTAATGATGGCATCCACATGTCTATATTATTGAGCATGCACAACCTATTCTGAAATATCTCACACTGCCCAAGTACTTTACGGTCATGATACTGAAGATATAATGTTATGACATGTCTTGATGTGATGTTTATTCCTCTAAAGATATATGCAATGAGACTGGAATGGAGCTTGCATAGGAGGGGATAGTGGGGGCAATCTGGAATTGAACATTTTAGGTACTCCCCTAGCATATTGCTGCATTATAATATTGCATAGGCTCTACAAACTTCCATGTTTAATCACTGGTTCTTGTATGTGCAAGGTGAGGCTTTAGGCTGTATTGCGCATGTCTTGGAGGCTATTTTCCTAGTGTGTAGTTACGCTCGCCATCACATCTCTCGCTTCTGACATGTTTCCCTTTTGGCACATGTAAGTGTGTTTTAGGCTCCTGTTTTCTTAGGAAAACCAGCTTCAGCAGACAGAAGTCATCATGCTATAAGCATGCTCACCTGCCTCAAACCATGTTTGAATATCTAAGGAGTATATTCAGCTCAACTAAATGTATCACGTTATGCTCTTCTCCCAGAGAACCCTGTCTTAACATGTAAGAACGCAACTGGTATTAAAGACTTGCATAATGGAGCTTTGTTCCCTGCTTATAACATTGATCCAGAATGATTCCTTACCCTCTTTGGACATACCCTTTCATTGAAATGCATGTGTTCCCCTGGGACTACGAGAACGGTGCACAGAGGGAGGGGGTTCTCACTTGCGTCAAAGTCTTGTACTGGCGTTGGTTTGTGCTGTCCTGTTTCCTGATGTTTACTAATAAATTGTTCACCAATCCACCAGAATAGTCAGTCGTCATTTTTCCACCACCCTGGTATGAGAGGATATGCATCTATAGCTGAAAGGGAGATGCCAATGTCAGACATGTAGAGATTAAAGTAAGCCAAGGCCAGGACACAGCTCTCTAAATGTCTCCACAGCCTCCAACATGGTGCCATGCCTATCTATTCATACTCTGATGTTTGTATTAAGGTGTAGCTGTATTAGCAGGATTAGTAGAGACCCAATCACTCTGCATCCTCTAGAGTTTTTCCCTATTTACTCTATCGAAGGCTGCTTATGGATCAATTGATGCAAGAAATATGTTTGTTTTTGATCCCCGCCTTTTTTTGTGTATCAGGGTTAGCATACAGCTGTTCAATTGTGTTCCCACTCCCTTACGGAAGCCAGATTGACACTTATCACTATAAGCACTATCTGGGGGTCTATTAATGGAGTTTTGAACATACATGTCAAAATTGTGTGGTCACTAGCTTCTTCTAGTTTAACTGTAATCTATAGTGGAATACACATGAGCTTTGTGCCATGTAGAGCTTAAACTCAAATTGTTAGCAATGTTTCCGTTCATACATCCCAACCCTCAAAGCTCTGCAAAGTTACACCAGACGCCCCGTTCATAATGTTGGATCTAACGCTGAAAAGTGTACTTTCTGGTTGACCGGTGAAACAAAGTAATTACAACAATCATAATACAAGTCACCCGCAAATCAGTGTCATGATTTGCCAACCATGTTGAAAGCACATCCTCCAGACAAGCCAAGAGATTAGGTTCAGTTGTAGCTAAATGATTCCAATACACATGTACAATCAAGAGCTTACTATCAAAAAAGACTGTATGATTTTATTTATTAACATTTATAGAGTGCACAGCAGCCCTGAGGCATCATGGCATTGTTACAGAGAACCATTACTGGTTACAGAAAAAAGAGCATACTTGGTTACATAACAGGGTGTTAAAGAAATACATACTTAGATACAAGAGGAACATAAGAAAAGCAGGGTGGAGAAAGGCAGGGGCAGGGGGTCATCTGGGGGAGGAGAGTTTAATTGAAGAGTGTTGTTTTGAGGCCTCTGCGGAAAGCTGTGAGGGATGTCTCTGCTCTGAGTGCACTGGGCAAGGTGTTCCAGAGTTTGGGAGCTAAATGAGGAAAGCTGATTCCTCCTGCTTTGGTTCTTTTGAAGGCTGGGATGTGCACCTGGTTGGCGTAGCTAGATCTCTTGGGGTGAGAGGAGGTGTCTCTGGTGATAGTTTCGGATAGGTGAGGGGGTTGCAGAGAGGCTTAAACATTTGTGTGTTAATGTGAGGGTCTTAAAGGTGATTCTTTCTTTTACCGGGAGCCAGTGGGCAGCCCGTCTGGCCTGGGTAATATGGTCTCTTTTGGGGATATTGAACACTGCTCTAAGTGCATTGTTCTGAACTAATTGGAGCTGATTTATGTTTTTGGCTGAAGTGCCTGCTAGGGGGGCATTGCAATAGTACAGTTTAGCTCCAATACCTGCACGGGCGATGGAAAGGCAGTTCTGGTTGGATGTAAAAGATTTTATGGCATTTATTAGTTTGGTCGTGTGGGCAGAGGCGGAAGCAATGGCACTGACCTGTCGTGTCATAGACAGAGTTGAATCTAGGAAGACACCCAGGGTCTTCAGTGAGAGGGAGACAGGGATGATGGTATTGTCGATGGGGAAATTGGAATATTTCTGGTTAAGTTTGTACAAAATGTCTTTGGGGCTGTTTGTCTCCATTAAGGCACAGTCCAGTGGCTGCCATCCAGGCTTGGATGGTGGAGTATATTTGGTGGAGGGTAGCCGAGTCTTGGTTGTACGAACCAGTGAGAGGGAGGAGTACTTGTGTTTAATCGGCATAGTTGGTGTCAGATATGCCGAGCAAATCCACTTTGTCGAAGAGGGGCTTAGTAAACAGATTGTAGAGAGTTGGCACTGTGTAAGAGCCCTGGGGAACTGTGCAGTGGATAGTGGTAGGAGCTGTGTTAGCCTGATCAGAGTATACTTACATGACTCTGCCTTCTAGGAAGGAGGTTATCCAGGAGGTGGCCTGTTTAGAGAAGTGGGCTGCATTGGTGAGATGGGAGGTGAGAATCTTGTGATCAACAAGATCAAATGCGGCTGACAGATGCAGGAGTTGTAAAAGGGCGGGTTTACCTTGGCCCATTATCTTAGTTATTTGGTTTCTAAGGTCCAAGAGGGCGCTTTCGGTGCCATGGCCCTTACAGAATCCTGATTGCCTTTTGCCTAGGATGGTATTCGATTCTAAGAAGTGTTGGATTTGTTTGTATTTGTATTTGTTTTATTTGTAACGCGCACCACCAGGCCCGAAGGCATCAGGGCGCAACTTGTGAAGAGTTGCATATAGAGCATATAAACATACATAGTTTTAAGCACGCAGCAAATGCACATACATAATAATCAACGAGTGTAACAATCATACATAATTTACAGAGCAGATATTTTACATGATACATAGAGAAAGAAAGTGTACAGCAGGCGAGATAAGTGGGCTAATGCTAGTAGGGCTGTGGTGTGCAGAGCATGTTTCAGTGCTGTTTGAAGAGCCATGATTTCGTTTTTGGACTTGAATACGTTAAACGAATCTTCATATCTGATGGTGGTAGGGAGGGCATTCCATAGCTTGGAGGCAAGGACGGGGAAGCTTGTGCCCCCCGCTGTTTGAAGTTTGAATCTAGGGATCGATAAACAGTAGGTCTGGGTGGTTCTTTGAGGTCAGGTAGGCGCATGGCGGGATAGCCGACTGCAGAGGTACGGGGGGCCTTGTTGGCCAAGCATTTGTGCGTGAGGGCAAGTGCTTTCAGTGAAATTCTCTGATTGACGGGTAGCCACTGTAGATTAGTTCTGGGTTCAGAGATGTGATGGTTTCGAGGGATGTTTAAGGCAGCTCTGATAGTGTTGTTTTGGGTGATTTGTAATTTATTCAGGTTCTCTTGGCTAGTTCCTAAGTAGAGGGCACTACCGTAGTCAATTTCAGGCATAATGAGGGTTCTGGCTAGTGTGACGCTATTTGGAGTAGTCAGAAATGGCCTGCAAGCTGAGATGAGTTTGCAAGTGTATGCAGATGCTGATCTGACTGCATTTGTTTGTCGAGATAGGGATAGAGTGGCGTCAAGGTAAAAGCCTAAGGCTTTTGTGTCTTTTGAAACTAGGATGGTATTGCCGTCAATGATGAACGACTGGTAGGACGGCTCAAGTTTGCTAAGGTGTTGTGTAGTGCCCAGGATGAGGAGCTCCGTCTTGTCATCATTAAGGCATAGCTGGTGTTGGGCCATCCAGGCTTGGATGACCAGGTAGATGTTGTTCAGGGCCTTGGTGTCAACTGCGTAGTCTCCAGTAATGGGAATGAGTATCTGGGTGTAGTCTGCGTAGTTTGTGTAGGAGACACCCAGATAGTCAAGTACATCAAAGAGCGGTTTAGTAAAGACATTATAGAGTGTAGGTGACACACAAGAATCCTGAGGGACGCCACAGAGAGTAGGGGAGGGGTCTGCAGCTGCGGACTGAGAAAAGGCGCATAGATCTATTACTCAGAAAGGATTTGATCCAGGCCGTGGCTGACAGAGAGAAGTGGGCAGCAGAGTGGAGGTGCCTGCATAAGATTTGGTGATTGACCAGATCAAATGCCGCAGAGAGGTTGAGGAGAAGTAACATGGCTAGTTTGCCCTTGTCCTTCAAGACTTCTATTTGTGTTTTGAGATCTATTAGAGCCGTCTCCGTCCCGTGTCTGGGACGGAATCCAGATTGTCTAAAACCTAGAAGATTATTAGATTCTAAGTAATCTTGGATCTGCAGGTATGCTGCACGGTCTAAGATTTTGAGCAGGAACGGGACGGTGGTTATGGGTCTGAAGTTAGTGGGTATGCTTGGGTCTATGGAAGGTTTTTTAAGCAATGGGATTACCCATGCGTCCTTAAGGTTGTCGGGGATGATACCTGTTTTAAAGGAGGAGTTTATAAAGGACGTAATGAATGGGGCCAAATCGTGGGCAGATTCCTTAACAATGGGAGCGGGGCACTGATCACCTTGGCAATTGGAAGGTTTGATCCTCAAGATGATGTTTTCCACCTCGGCAACAGTGAGCAGTGAGAAGGCAAGCGGTTTAAAGTTGGGCGAGTCAAGAGAGCGGGCCCATGCAGGGGTTGTGGGTCGATTTTCCAGTTTCAGACTAACTTGTTTGTCTTTAATTTTGGATTGTAGCTTAGAGATTTTATTCAGTAAGGCTGACTGAATGTTGGCGCACCATTTACTATCTTTAATGCAGGTGTCTGGGGGCGTCTGGCGTTTCAAGTTCTTTTAGGATCTTAAAGAGTTCCTTTGTGTTCGAGTCAGCTTGCAGTATACAGCTATTCAGGGAGCCTTTTTTTGCAGCGATAATGGCTTCTTTGTAGGTGAGCAATGCAAGGAAGAAGCCGTCTTTATGTACATCAGAAGGGTGACTTTTCCAATGATTTTCGGCACAGCGTTTAGCTTTGCGGAGCACTCTTAACTGTGGTGTGAACCAGGAGTTAAGGTGTGCACGTGGTTTAGCCTTCCTTAGTTTGATGGGGGCGATAGAGTCTATAGCCGTGAGCATACTGCTGTTTTAGATGTCTGCTAGCGTGGTGGGATCATTACAGGAGTCAATGGCAAAATTGAGAGATGGTAGTAGCAGAGGGAGGAGTTTCTCCTTGGTTATGTCCCTTTTATTTCTAGTGGGGAGAGCTGGAGCTATCAGAGTCGGGACACGGGGGGTGGCTTCGATATTAAAGGTGATGATGTGGTGGTCGGACCATAGGCAGGGGGTATTGGCAAGGACTTTAATATTGCAGTTGGAGCCGGCTAACCAGTCAAAGGTCTTGCCTTTAGTATGAGTAGGCTCCTGAATGTGCAGGGTGAAACCAAAGTTGGTTAGAACGTTCTCCAGGTCCAGTGCAATGGGATCTTTTGGGTCAGCGAGTCCCAGATTAAGGTCGCCTAGGATGATAATTTGAGAGTTAGTTTTGGTATTGTTGAGGAGGAGTGTAGATAATTCACCGATGAAGGATGGTGCAGGGCCTGGGGGCCTGTAGATAAGGTGGAGGGTGGCTGTTTGATTGGGCGTTAGTGATAGTTTAACTGATAGTAATTAATCTGATTCAAGTTTGGAGTTGGTTGACACTCTTAAATCAAGAGTGTTTTTGTGAATGATGGCCACGCCACCACCTCTGGTTTGGGCAGTGGTACGGTCACAGCGCGTGATACCGTAGTCCGGTGGTAAGGCAAGGGACAGTGAGGGGCCGGATGCGGCATGTAGCCAAGTTTCAGATGTAAGAGATCTGGCATTGATAAGGGCACCCTTGATGAGAGGCGATTTAGTAGTAGTGGTTAGAGAGGGTGAGCATGGTGGTGTGTGTAGTGTTCGCTTGGAGATGTTACTGCGGGTAGGTTGTATGCGGAATCTAGTGCCTAATCTCTTGTTTCTGAGAACTAAGGAGCAAGGTTGATTGGGAGTAGGTTTCCTAGCGAAGTGTTCCAGCCATAGGGCCTGGTCATTGAGATATAGGTTGGTGTAGTTGTTGTTGTAGTGTAGGCCTATGGTGGTGGTTGTGGGGCCCATTGTAGGGATCTCACTAGAAAGGGTCAGGTGGAAGGGGCTTAAGTGAATCAGGGTGTCAAATGGCTGATTCATTATCGGCCGTGGGAGAGGTGTGAGTATCTGAGTGGCAATGGCTGCCTGAAGGGGCAGAATGTGGAACAGTATAAGGAGCATCCTAAAGAGCATGGTCGTAGTGCACGACACCTAGGTGCAAGATAAGTCACACCAGGTGGCGAAGGAGGTAGAGGGGGCAAACTGACGCTTAGTAAAATAGAAGCTCAGGCAAGGTCAGACTAGAGTGGTGCAGCATGGCACAGCATGGTAAGCTACAGTTGGTAGTTTTAAGGTAGGGCTGAGGCTAAAAAAACGTTACAGCGAACCTAATTGTTGGTGGTAGGCAAGTTAATGTGTACATATGCAAAACCAGCTAGGGAGCAGTATGAACACAACACACTTAGGGGGTGGCACTGTAGTCTACGTGAGTCAAGCAAAGAGACTATTCAAACTATGTTGTGGCAGTGTCAAGGCTGAGTGTCAGTGCTAGTAGGATTCAACCCTCCTTCCTGATCCAGCCCTTCCGCCCACTCCTCACCTGGTTTCTCAGTGTCCGTGGGTTGTTGGAGTCTTTTCTTCCACAGGGCCTTTTTCTTCTGAGGCGGATAGGGTCTGCCTCGATAGGAAGCCACCCTGACCTAAATCAAAGAGGTGAAGGGGGGCCCCTCTACCGGAACAAACTATTGGGGGAAAAAGCCTTAGGCATAAAAACCCCCCTCTGAGTGAAGTACGTGGGAGCCTTGGAAATGCAGCCTGGAGGAGAGCCTGGAGATGCCGCCTGGAGGAGAGCCTTGCGACGAGGAAAGCACAGGGGGGAAGCCACAGATACAGAAAAGTAGCCCAGGGAAAGAGCAGAAAGCTAGCAAGCTGAGGGGAGAAGAGCGAGTGAGAAAGATAAGCAGAAATATAATGACCAGCAGGGCCAGGGGTGACAAAAACTAAAAAGAGAAAGCACGGAGGGAAACAGAACAGAGGAAAACTGAGGAGCGTTTCACCCGGAAGCCTAGCGCAAAGGGTTGCAACGCGCAGGCTTCCGGGTGGAAGCGAAGAAAAAAGGCGATTGGCGGCGGAGGCCGCCAAGACTAGAACGGTGCATAGCAGTGTGAGAAAAAACGTGGCGGGGCGATTCAATGGCCGCTTAAGCGCCATTGTGCTTACTCACAGTAGGGTAGTGCCTTATGGAAGGGTCTCGTGGTGTTCAACATGGGCCGTCCAGCGGCGAACAGGGGCAAACAGGGCCTTTTGCTGGCCTTCTGCTGCACCGGCGTTTCCGCCTGCCAACGAATGCGGAATAAGGAAGAAAGGTCCTGGTCTCCTAGCAATGGAGAAAGCCAGCCTCGTTGTGGCGTTGTGATGCGGCCGCCATCTTGGAAGCAGGCAGGTGCAGGTCCATCCAATTGAAGAGAAATGCACGTGGGGCACCGCGCTGCACACGGCGATCTGGGCAGCTTTATCTAGGATTTTGAGGAGGAATGGGACAGTGGTAATGGGACGGTAGTTATTAGGATAAGAGGGATCTAGGGATTTGTTTTTTTTAGAAGGGGGATGACCCAAGCTTCTTTTAGGCTAGATAGGACAGCCCCTGTGGTAAAGGAAGCATTAATGAATGCTGTGATGAGAGGAGCTAGGGCGTCAGCACAGTCTTTGATAATGTTGGGAGGACAGATATCACCTTTGCACGTGGAGGGTTTAAGGTGTTGGAGGAGGTCTCTGAAAGAGAAGAGAGGGCTGGAAAGCTTGTTCAGGGGGAGTTAGGCATGGCTTGACAGACAGCATTGGGAAGTGCTTTGTGTTGCGTTTGTGTTTTGTCTTGGAGAAGAGTCATTTTGTTTAACAGGGCTGCCTGTATGATGGAGCACCAGGATTCGTCTTTCTTGTGACTGACTTTCTCGAGTTCTACTACTAATAAACCGAGATGATTAACATGCCATTGTCAGCAGCCAGGCCCCATATTGTCTTTAATCACATTTAAAAAGCGACCAGAAGATGGCCACAAAGGAGGGGCCCTAAAAAGGTGCTTAAATCCTCTGGTGTTCCAAGATAGAATGTTTAGCTCTTGTCCCTAAGAGCTATAGGTATATGGTGGTATGTTACTTTTGTTGTGTTGGCTTAAGCTTGTAGGTAAGCAAGACCAATCCACAAGGATCACTTTCGACATATGGGAGTTGTTACTGAACTGAAATAGCAGCTTCTTAGAGGACACAGCCCTGACCACGAGACAAGGTTCATTGATGTTTTCCCATAAGTTAACAACCTTGTTTTGGATGATTTTTCATGGACCTGTCTGTCAGTGTATTACAATAAATTATACTCCAAAGATAACAGATTCTCTTTTTCAGAGAGTAACATAGTGGAGACAGTTCTAGAGTGAACATGAATAATGTCCAAGTCAGTTCTTAGAACAGCCATTGTGCACCCCTGAAAGGTGGCATTGTGTGCACTATGTGCTCATGATGAATGTGCTGAGAAAGGTATGAGGAGAACCAGAATGAACAGTTGTATGTTCATTGATGCCCCAAGGGAAAGAACAGGAGTCTGATTATCATTGATATCCCGACTGCATTGACAGAGCCTTGTTTAATTGTCCCATGTAGAGTGTATCACACTCTTATGTCCAGGGTCTGGGAATGACATCATAGGTTTCATTAAGTACTGATTCATGCCGTGTATGTGTCATGTGCCCCGTGTCCTTGTGAGCTGGTGTGTGTTCAAGGTAATTTTACATTTGTGTGACATGTATGCAAGGCTTTTACCTCTGTCAAGCAAAAAGCGGCTATTTATTTATTTATTCATTGTTATTTTTTTTTCATATCGCACCTAATACTGCACCTGAGTTTTGCTATTGTCACACATTTGTCCATGTTATACACTGGTAATGATGAGTAAGAAAAGAATGATGCTTTCCGTTTAATCATCATTAACAAGTAGTGTTTCAATGCCAGTCATGTCTCAATTCTGTTGGAGAAAGACACAAGACACGTGTAAGCTATACATGCGATAAAGTACCCGTTAACATATGTCATAAGGAAATTGCAAGTCAGTCCTCTTTTGGATCACGGAACTCCAAGATGACTTGAAGTATACTTTTTATGTAGGGTAGTGGGTATTTTATTCCTTATAATTCATGGCCACCCACTGTCACCCCCTTTAATACCTGGCCTCTTGCTTAATCTAATGTAGTTGATCCTGCAGTTGAGTAAAACAACCCCTATTTTCTTGAAATATCTTGCAAAACACAGTTTCAGCAGTGTACAAAAATGCATCTAAAAACATTTTGTGTTTCAAAATAAATGAAAAACTGTGCTAAGGTTCTTGATCTCCTTTGTTGAGATAATCATAATACGATAACAAGTTCCATATCAATGAATGGCATAAAGTGTTGCAGAAATATATTTAGATGAAAGACATTTGAAAAACGTGTCACGGCTGTAATGAAGTGCTGCAGGAGCAGCTGGAATTCTGCTTTGTTCTGGCTCAAGCAGCAGGTATTGTGACGTCTCAACTCAACTGTAACAACTATTGTTTTATTTTTTTATTGTGTTCTGGTTTCAAAATACATACAAATTACAAATTTGAAGACATTATGAGGCCAATTCCTAGAATCTGGCGCAGGTGAAGTGCACGCGATTGGCGCAAAGAGAGGGAGCGTGTGCTAGCCGCGTGCGCCAAACAACATTCAGGCGCACTGCGTATTCCTGGATTTCCCAAGCCATTTGCAGCCGTGGTGCGGCGAACATCCAGCAGCACCAGTTACCCCCCAAGAATGCCCCTTACACCAGAAAAAGGCACAGAAATCCCCAATATGGCGCAAAGGGCCACGTTAACCCTGGACCAGCTTACAGGCCCCCTACACTGTAATCACGTGAAAAAGCATGTGTACCCCACTCGCGGCAGCCAAAATATCCCTGCGTACCCCCTTGAATACGCGTACCCCTCATGCGGCAGCCTAAATGCGTGCAAAGGGCTGTGCATGTGGTGACAGGTGTTGGGGGGTCCCCCCTGTGGTGTGGGCTGACTGTGGATCATGGTCAGGGGTGTTGGGTGTTCCCCTGTGGTGTGGGATGCCTGCAGGTACGCAAGTGTGCTTTTCACTGGAATTGGCTGGCGCGATGTACGCAAATGTGCTTTTCATGCGATTTGGCTGGCGCAAGCGGGGTACATGTATTCCGGGATATGCGAGTGCGCTTTTCACGCTATTTGGCTGGCGTGAGCGGGGTACGTGTTTTCCGGGATACGCAAGTGTGCTTTACACGCCATTAGGCTGGCGAGAGCGGGGTACGTATATTCCGGGGTACGCAAGTGTGCTTTTCACGCAATTTGGCTGTGGGTTGGCCCCTCCCCTCCTCCCCATGCCCCACAGGCAGCCCATCATCCCTGACTTTGGCCGCAGGCAGCCCACACCACAGGGGGCCACCCATCACCCCTGATCATGACCTGCAGGCAGGCTACACCACAGGGGACCACCAATCACCCCTGACCATAACCCACAGGCAGCCCACACCACAGGGGACCACCGAACACCCCTGACCCACAGGCAGCCCACACCACAGGGGACCACCCACACAACACACCTGTCCATGACTCACAGGCAGCACACGCCATAGTGAATCTCCCAACACACCTGTCCATGCCCCGCAGGCAGCCCATCACCCCTGACCATGACCCGCAGGCAGCCCATCAAACCTGGCCATGCCCCGCAGGCAGCCCCCATGGCATCATGCACATGCAAGCCCCGACTCATGTTCCCCCTACCAGTGATGGGCACCTGCCAGCAGGCCCCGACTCATCTCCCCCCCCACCAGTGATGGGCCCCTGCCAGCAACCCCCAACCCGTGATAGGCACCTACCAGCAGACCCCGACTCTTGTCCACCCAACCAACACATTGTCACAACATACATGCATGTAGCAAATGTCCACCCAAATCCCACCCCACGCTGCCCCCCCACAGTGCAACTTGACACCCATCCATTGTCCCCACTTCCCAGTACAGGCCCCATGGCATGTCATTCACAGAAGCACACATGCATGCACACAAAGACATGCTCAACATGGCCACACAGCAGCGACACATTACTGAGGCAATGACTACTAACACATGCACCAAACTAATGAGAGCAGACAACACAAATATGTGAACTAATGAAAATGTATTAAAAAATGAAATCAACCAAACGAAATGCAACCATGCCAAGGAAGAATAAATGAATGTGAACATAGCTGAAATGCTAAATCTATAAAAAGTGAGATCCCAAAACAAAGTAAATCCTCAAAGTGGTCCATAGCCACACACAGAAAATCGGAATCCAAAGGGTAAATAAAAGAAAACCATTACATCATGGGTGTTGTGAAAAACATAAAAGAAAAAGATGCGCTGTTCCAGTACTATTAATAATGAAAGTACTTAGTGTCCATGATCCCAAAACCAAATGAAACCTAGTAAAAACCCTACAAAAATACAACTATGTACAAAAAGTGGAGCAATGTCCACCAACTCCAAAATAAAAATAAAATGAAATTAAACCTAAGCTTAATAAACTATATACAATGGCGGTGGGCTACTCCTACGGCTCACCGTTCTTGCCAAAAGTCCTGGGCAGGGCATCATTGAACTCTGAGTTTGTGGCCTGGAGGCGGGACTGTGCTCTGTCCTCGAGGTCTCGCAGGGACGCTGCCATGCTTTCCTCCAGCTCCCTGCGAGTTTCCACGAGGAACTCTGCCCACCTCAAGGCTCGCCGCATGGAGTTCTCCGCCCTGACCATGGTGAGCCGTGCCCTCTCTGCCCGCCGCTGCTCTGCACCTATCTGCTGGCCCAACTGCTGCCACACAGAAGACACACTTTGTCCAGGGTCCTCCTGCCCTTCGGCCGATGCCTGCCCCCCGTGATGTAGTCAGCCCTGAGTCATGACGCCTCCCACGTCGAGCCTGCTGTTGCCTTGATGACATCTGTCTGTGCCATCACAACTGCCTCCAGAAAGATGGCAACACCCGGGGCCGTCGTGCACGTGCCCTGCTTGATGGTGCCTGCACAACCTCCGTTACCAGGGGTCCAGTTACTTGGGTTGCCACCTCTGCTGGACCTCCGACTCCCGACTGTGGCAGGGATGGTATCTCCACCTGCATGGCCGTGGTGGCTTGGGCAGATCCACAGGGGGCCCTGGTGGCATGTGGGCCGGAAGACGGCATTTAATACGACTGGCGCATAGTGCGTAAAGAGGAGGAGAGAGTCCCAATAGCTCCCAGCACATGGTGAAACCCCCAACAGTGAACCCTCCTAACCGGTTCATGTTGGCACACACCTGTTCGTGATAACTTGCGTAGTCCCTCCAGGAAGCACGCACAGCATCACGAATCGAGTGTGTGCTCAATGTGTTACCGATTGGGCCGGGCTCAACCATGTCATGGAACGCCACGTCCACAGGTAGAGGAGTGTCAGATGACGTGGACCTCCCCCCTACCTGTGGATGGGACTGGGACAGAGTATCCTTGCTGGTGCATGGTGATGCAGTCTCAGGAGCAGGGACAAGATTAGGCACAGGCCCCTCCGTGGCGACCTGCGCTGCCTCCTGCCGCTGGACTGCACCACTTGCACCAGTGGAATGACCCCTACAAGACCCCATGTGTGGGTCTAATGCGGCCTCCTACTCCTCCTCACCCACCACCAACCTGGGTGGCTCCACACCATCTTCTTCTCTGGACAGCCCCTGTGGGGGCCCACCTGGCCATACCACTGCTGAGGAGCACAATTCTGACCTCTGCCTCTAGGGCATCCCCTCGGCAGGTCCGGCCTTGGACGCGGCACCAGTCCCCTCGCTCCTGGAAGATGACATGTCCTGGGATGGTGACAGGGCCATATGTCCCCGCCTGGTGGAGGCATCCCCGCCGCTCTGCTCCACATCGCCGTCTCCTTACTCAGTCGCCGCTGTAGCTAGGCAGAGATTGAACACACTGAAAAATAGTCTTCTAGACACAAAGCAATTGCACATGAGTGTCACTGTCAAACGTCACTTCCATCATCACCCTCCACAACACATGGGTCAGTGCAAGCAACACACATGCAGAAATAGGCATGGCACATGCAACAGACATTTGCATCCATGTCCATGGCACCGTTGGAACATCCCATCACATGCATCATGGGACATGCTGACCACATGCACACATACCACCGGACAGTCATGCATCTGGCCATGTCTACCTCCTGACACAGTGGAATCATGGACAACTAGGCCGCATCTGTGTTTTCACACATCGTGATGGTCATGTGTCATGCATCCATGGCGTTTCCCAGTCACACACACACTTCTCAGAAACACGCACATGTACACCGTGCATGACCATGACGGTGACATCAGCATCCATGTCTCACACCCCAAACATGGCCATGAACAGACACAGGCATGCAAACATTTCTGCATCGTCACATGCTGGTGCACATCATGCATTGCAACACAGACACCATTGACGTGGAACATGCTTCAGTGGACTCACGTGCAGCAGTGTCATGGCACTGCACACAGTCATACATGGGGCATGCTAGACATGAGGCCAAGGTGCACACTCCTGCCACACCTCAACATGCATTTCGATGGACAAGAACACATGGACACTTACCACTCGACTCCAGACGGGTCTGCAGCTCGAGGACCTGGTGGTGCGCTCCAGGACCCGCGTTTGGATGTTGGACAACTGGTCCCGGGGCCCCACTTCTCCACAAGCTCCTATGGTCGCGCCGGGCCTTGCTCTGGCTCCTGGACCTGAGTCCTCCCAGCGCTTCAGGATGCGTTGGTAGTTGTGGGATGCCACCCCCTCTGCGTTGATGGCATTCACAATGTCCAACCAGATCCTCCTCCGTCCTTCCTTGTCAAGGCGCAATGTTGGTGAGAAGAGGACTTCCTCCACTAGGATGCCAAGTTCATTTGGAGTGAAGCTGACAGCCCTCTGTCTGTCTGCCGGGGGGTTGCCACTGGCCTGGGATGGTGTTTGGTCCGACATGGCAACCCCCAAGTCAGGTATGGGTGGGCAACTGGTTCCTGGGGCTGGGCTGTGGAGTAATGGTACACCAGTCGGGAGTCTTCTCGGTCTGCAGGGGTGGTCTCAGGAACAGGATCCCTGGCAATGGCTTCTGTGCAGTCACCAAATAGCAGGGCACGTTGGCAGCAGGCAGGCTGGCAGCAGCAGATGGCTCGTAGGAGGCTGCTCGTAGTTCTGGGGGCAGGTAAATGGCCTTATGAGCAGGAGCGTGGTATTTTGTGTGTTGTCGCGTGTCCAGCTTGATGCAGAGTGAGTCCGCATGTGAAAAATCAGCATGTGAGCGTGTAATCTGAGGACAGGCCCTTAGCGCGTAAGTGCGTAAGTGACATGACGCACGCGGGTGTTGCCTTCGCCACGGGTTAAAGGTCTCCGCGGGTGAGCAGTTTGCTGTACTTGCTTTTCCTGGAGACCGAACGTGTGTATTTCTTCTTCTTTTGAGTTCACATGTGATTACTTCACAGCGCTTAAAGTTCGTACTTCTTGTTTTGGCGGAGGAGTTGCCTACGCGTGTGTGTTTTTCTTTTCCACGCAAGGCAGCCGGTGAGTCGCGCACACTTATTTTTCTCACTGTGGTTGCCCCTGGTTGCCCCTGTGTGTGCAGGGAGTCCAGGGAGTACAGGGAGGCCAAGGTGGACATGGAGGAAGACGTGGCCAGGGTGTACCACCAGGGCAGGATGTCCAGCAACTTGCTGGAACAGCCATGCCACCACCCCCAGCACCTCAGGGAGATGTTGCTGCTGCAGTCATCCCCAGCGCACATCTCACCTCAGAGGCAATGTCATCTGCTGGTACAGTCCACCAGTTGGTGGAAGCTGCAGGTGCAGCTGTGGCAGCCACCACCCAGCGCAGGCTGCCTTGCCACAGGACTCCCAGGCAGATTTTCAGGGAAGGATGGCCAAGCCACGTGTGTCCAAGGTCACTGTGACCAAGGCACATGTTCCTGGGCAGTTTTGACATCTGCTGCCCCAAGCAGCCAGGTGGTGGGAGCTGCATGGGCAGTCGGTCACAGACCTTGGCACTGATGCAGTTGTGCTGCTGGGTCCTGGCAACAGCACCCAGCAGCCAATCGCATAAGCCAGGCCTTCCGTCCTCATGCCATTTCCAACTCCCATTGGCCAGTCCACCATCGCCACTGCTCCAACTGACCTGAGCGGCTTTTGCCTCTCAGGGTCCGCACAACCGACCAAGAGGAGGAAGTGTGCTTCTGCGCATGAGGCTGGGACCCCAGACACAGCATTGGCCTCCGGCACGGCAAGGAAGAGCCCTTTCAATAAAGAGAAGCTGGACTTCCTTGTGGACTATGTGTCAGCACACAACCGCGATATGCTGGTGGGCTCAGGGTGCTATACTATTCCTGCCCAGCGTCAGGTCCACTGGCAGTTCATTGCGGATGATGTGAATGCAATGGGATATGAGAGGTGCACAGCTCAGGATTGCCACAAGCGTTGGACTGACTTCCGACGCTGTGAAAAACAAAAGCGGGCCTCTAATTACTCCCTGACTCTGGTGACTGGCGGTGGGCCAGCACCAGAGGAGGATGAAATCACTTTGCATGAGGGAATCGTTGCAGAGTTCATCGATCAGGGACTTATCCAGGGAGTGGGAGAGATGCAGAATTATGACGCAACGTCCGGTGAGTCTTGATGCATGTCTGTTTAGCCCATGTGTGTTTTGCTTGAGTGATGTGTTGTAATTGACTGCCAGTTCAGGCTATGTATTGATGAGTGACATGTGTGACACATGCAATGCTTTGATGATATGTGATTGTCGTAATGCAGTCTGCATGCAGGACATGTGCTGCACATGGGGGCAGTCCTCATCACCACACCTGCACTCTACCTACATGCAAGTCACTCGGTGGCCTCTCCTGTCCATGCTCAAGCTCACTGACATGTTTGCATATAGCCTGTGCTGTAGTTCCACCCAAGACTCAGCCTATGTCGTCACATGACTGACGGCTATGTGAGGTCACCCTGCAAGCTGCTCCTCCTCTCGGGCATGCATCCTTGCCTCTCCACCACCCTGCAGTTCACTGTCTCCATGGTACTGGCGGTTTCTGTGTTGGACTACTGCTATGGGCTGTTCCCCTTGCCTGTGTACAGGCACAGTTCCCTGTGCAACCCTGCCATACCTGTGCTGTGGGGTACATTCTTTGTCCTTGATGCAGGGTGTCTCATTTGGACCGTGCAGATGGCACAGGCTCAGAGTGCACGTGAGTGATAATTCATGGACCATTGCATTCCCTGCAAGCCCCTAAGGGTCCGTGGCAGAATGCTCATTGTACCACATCTCCAGTATTTTATCCGTCTCATGGTATTTGCTCATCCATGTCATGCTCACTCAGGGTCACTTCATCCTCATGCACATGTTTATGGTGCCCGTGTCTGTGTCAGGCACAGGCCTCCCTCTGTTACAGCCGCTCTGCTTCCAGGTGACTGGTGTTGTGGCTTCTGCCTGCATAGATGTACTTGTGATGGTTCCTCATGTGTTCTGCTTTCTGTCCCCCTCTCATCTGTTCTAGTCTCATTTGTCTCAGATGATGCAATTGACACCTGTATACAGTGTCTGCTACTTCACAGTACTGTGGTCAGTCATTTAGAGCCATGCACTGGCTCCCTGCCATTCCCCAGGGGGCTATGGAGGGTGCAGTGCATCCCTACAACCCAGTGCCAACACTTTGCACATGATGATTGCCCTTACAGTGTCGTCATGTTACAAGATTGACATCACTACATTTTGGGTTCTGTTGATAGTTGAGGATGTACACATGTGTTGCACTGCACTCACACACTTCTGAGCCATTTTTCACCCTTCAACCTGCCTATTCACTGGTGTGTTGTCAAAGTGACCTGCCATGTATGTATCCATTTGCCTCCCTTCACTGTATTTCAAGGCACTTGCATTGTTGCATCCTGTGACACGTGTGCTTTTATTTATATTAATGTTCTTGTAGAGCATGTTGACATGAATTTTGCATGTGTCATGGACACTTCTATTTGACCTACTGCTGTGGCTATTTGGAAATTGTGCCATGGCTATGCTACCTGCCATCTCTTAGATGACTAGATGACATCTGTACATTTTGGCAAAGATATATGCCTGCCAGAAGGATGTGTGTGATGCAGTTGATATGCAACATGCAGTACATGTGTGGGTTTTGCATTTGACACACATCCATGTCTGCTTTCAGGGTCCCCTTCCATTTCATTGTCACTGCATGCATGCCAGAGTTTGTGTTGTGTGTGAAATGGCTGCCGCATGTGTTTGTCCTCAATATAGTGTTGTATATGTGTGTGTTATGTGCGCTGACATGTGTACTATTTTAATTTATTTACAGGTTATGTTGCACCAGAAGCAATGGAGGAGGAGATGGCAGACAGGGAGGAGGGTTCAGGTCACCATCCCAGCACCAGTGGTGGTCGTGGGGTGGTAGGCCACGAACATCCCTCGGTGCTTCAGGCCATCCTGTCCAGGCCTGCCTCTGGATATGGCTCTGAGGATCTCTCTGACTCTGATGTTGAATCAGATGCTCATGAATCCATGCCGTCGACGGTGGGTGATTCTGCAATGGATTCTCTTCTGTCTGCCACACCTGCAATGGGGGTAGACCCCTCAAGGGGCCAGTCAGTGTTGGTATGTCGGCTTGTGGTGGTTACGGGTGCAGAGTCACACTCCACACCAGTTGCTCCTGTTCCTGGGGCAGCAGATCGACGGAGGAATTCTGTCCTGCAGCCACAGGCTCTGCCGGCACAGCAAGGTCCATGTCTCCTTGGGCCCCGCAGGCGTGGTGACCAGCAACGCAGTGGCCGTTCACCACCAGGGAACACTGGGTGGAGCAATCCATGTATGCCATTGCACAGCTTAAATCAGACACATGGGTTGGGAGAAATGAGGTTGGATAGGTATCCTAAAATGAAATAAACTCCACTGAAATTTGGGTCTAAAGAAAAAATATATTCTTTTTATTTTCAATATACACTTGTGCAATATAAAACAACCATAGAAACTATATATGTCCAACTGGTTTAGACCACACCTTTCATAACCACCTTTCATACACTTTCATACCATCTCATATTCCCATGTTATCCACACTTTTCTAGCACATATCATCAGTGTACTATACAATGTAATACTTTTATTGACAAAAAATGTTAATTTCGGCTTTATATTTTCTTTTACAATTAGTTGCCTTTCCTCGAGGCACATTTCTATACTGGTGGCCCTTGTCTACATATGTTTCAGTCCTCAAATGGCACAGTTATTGTCCCTGATTTTCAGGACCTTCTTTAGGAGAAAATGTAATATACAGAACAGTAATGAAATATTTCTGCTCGTGCCAAACTGTTAGTGATAGATGTTTTTCACAGGTATATACAGTTCTCCGTCTCCTAAAAGTAATAAAAAAAGCAGAGCACACTGACTACCAACCAACCTCTATTTCTTATTCATGGCATATTTAAATTTATGCAGCAGAACCGTAAATCAACCTGTTGTGTTCTATCAGACTCACCTCCGGCTAGTATTTGCAGGGGGCTTGTGTGTATCGGCAACGCTGTCCCTCTGGTTCTCACAGACCCCGTAGTGGTCTTGGAACCCCATGAAACCTTCACATTAGGATCTCAGAAATGATCTACAAAAACATAGGTCCAGAGTAAACTCTCCTAGTTTTATACATGGCCCATGGGCCGAATGATACACACATAATGGGCCTCATTACGACCCTGGCGGTACGGAGTAAACGGCACCGTAAAAGGTGCCGGTGCCGTTCACTCCGTACCGCCGCATTACGAGTTCCCCTCGCGGGACACGGTAAGCACGCCTGGAAAAACCAGGCGTGCTTACCGGGTCCCGTCAGGGGAAGAGGGAGCAAATAACGGCCCATCTCGTAATGGCCCGTTGTTTGCTCCCTCTCCCATTCCCATTGAGCCCTACGGGGGCTGAAATGGGAATGGGGAAGGACCGTGTCCGGGTCCTCGGAGGGAGGAATTACCGGGCCTTCCCAACTCGGAATGGCCCGGTAAGTCCTCATTCCGAGGACCCGGACCTCGACGCGATTTCGGCAGCAGCCATGCCGCCAATAGCGACATGGTTACCGCCGAACTCGTAATGAGGGCCAATATCTACATTGCATGTAACATGACATCAAAAGGCAACTTACTTCCTCTAGATGTCAAAGGATGACGGCAGCTCGGTCATCTGATGTGGGTAAAGATAGCTGGTCATTAACCTATAACAAGGTGGACTAATTAGAATGATTATGCTAATAGTGTATGTACATTCACTATTATAGATGAGGGAGGTAGCACTCACCCATTTGAGAGTCAGAATCGCAACTCTGTTGAAAAGGTAAAGAACGCTGTGTTTTCTGAGCAGTGTCTAAAAAGAAAGACCGCTCCTCTTAGTACCTACAATTTCCTCAATCCTCGGCATATCACAAACCCAAAATGTGCCGCCAGGTGATTTTTGCGTTGGTACCCATCATCACAGAAAAAGAAAGTGTTTCTCACTCCTCTCTCACAAGATCTTAAATCACATAATCACCAAATCTCAAAAGTGAACCATGCTAGGGGCCACTTACTTGGATCAGTCAAAGAAAAATGGCTGTTTCACGTGCTCCACACGGCCACACACCATTAGGGACCCCGCATCATTTTTGGAGCAGAGTTTATGGAATCTCTAAACAGAACAAGCCCGTGAGTCATATATCGCCGACTTCGCCGCTTATTTGTATATGGCTCAATACAGAGATACACTCGACGCGGGTCTGCGGAACCGTGTGGTGCTAGTAAAAGAAGATGCGTAGTCATTCCTTACCTTTAAGGAGGGTCTCCTTGTTCCTTGGGTCTCCAAATGCTCCGCCACATTGCCGAGCCAGTCAGTGTCTGATTCGGATTATGACTGTGTCAGATTCTGTGGAAACTAATGACAGACTTATTTAAATAGAGTCCCTTCAATGTCATAGAAATGGGACTACACGGTAAAAAGCTAAATCCGTGTATGGCTGACACAACAGCCAATATTTACATGACTCAAACTTGCAAAAGCATATCACTATATCAGGGGCCACTAGAAGAGCTAAATCCATGTATGCCTGACACATCAGCCAATATTTACATGACCCACACTGTCAAAAGTGGATCACGATATCAAGGACCGCTGGAAGAGTGGAAAATTGTTTGCTCTTGTCAAAGAAGAGTGGGATGACTCGTATATCCATAGCAGTTAAAAGCCGAGAGTAATAGGGTGAAAATTCATATAATAGAGATGCAGGATACTAATCCATCTCTATTCCCCTAAATATATATCTCACACGCAAGTGTGATATATAGATCTATCTCTACTGGGGCCTCACTAGTGTGTTACTATTATCACCCTTGAGAAAGTGCAATCACAGCTATCTACATTCATAATAGCCTATTCCATTCTACTGCCACATTCATCCCGTGATTCACTGAATCAAATGAATGGATCCATCTCTGTTCCAGTTTGTGTAGTAGACCACTCAGATCACCCCCTCTGGTGGGAACTTTCACAGTCTGTAAAACAAAACATCTCAGGTCGTTTTCATTATGTTTTGCCCTTATAAAGTGCTCAACCAATGGTTTGTCCTTCACCTGATTTCTAACACATGACCTATGTTCGGAAATCCTCATGTGCATCTGGCGCATTGTCTTACCGACATAGATCAAATCACATGGGCGTAGTATTACATACAGTGCGTTTTTTGTGAAACAGTTGGTGTGGCCCCTTAGGGTCCATTTAATTCTTCCATATTCAAAAGTATGCCGTGTTTCTGTATAGGGGCATGCTGCACAATGTCCACACTTATAATGGCCTGTCAGAGGGGGAAGCCCCCATTGGTTCAGTCAGTAGGCTCATCATGCTGTGTCTCCAAGTAGGTGTATACCAACTTTTGTCGCAAATTAGAGATCCTTTTGAAGGCAAACAGGGGCTTCTTATCAAGGCTACCAGGATGTCTAACGAGGTGCCAGCTTCGTGGGATGCTTTTTTTAAAAACATTACTAAATGGTGAAAAAGTCGACACACAGACTAGTTGATCTTTCTTTGTTTTTTCTTTCTTTCACAGGCATACATCCCTATGTGTGTTCAATGCCCGTTTCATATTCTGCTTTACCAGCCTTTTCGGATAACCTCGATCTGTCAGTCTTACCTTCAAAATTTTTGCATGCTCTAAATATGTTTCTTTCTCGGAGTAATTTCTCCAGATACGGAGAAATTGCCCGTACGGTAAGTTTTTTTTAAGGCCTTCAGGATGGATACTTTGGAAATGCAACAAATAATTTGTATCTGTAGTTTTTCTATATAGGCTTGTTTCTATCTTGTCCCCTGATTTGGAAATCAGTAGATCTAGGAAACTGATTTTGGTGTCATTATATTCCATCGCTACATCCGGTACTAATGTCGCACCCATACACACACCCTTCAGCTGTTTATACATCTGTCTTTTGAATAAGAAAACATTCCCACACATAGCTATGCATATGCACTCAAGGATGAAACCCGTTGGTGGTACATGCGATTGTGGTCTTTGGTCAAAGTACATACATAGTACTGTCATACACTCCAATTGTGGAATGGATGTATAAAGTGATTCCACATCCATGGTCACTAGAATATCCCCATCATTGATGGTCAGTGTTTTCAGCATATTTAACATATCTGTAGTGTCCTTAATATAACTTGCCATATTAAGGACAAATGATTTTAGAAAAAAACTCACTATAGATCGAGAGTGGTTCCAAAAGAGAATCTATAGCCGATACTATTGGGCTCCCTGGTGGACTTAGTGGGTTTTTTATGTATTTTGGGCAAAGTATAGAAGGCCCCTATCTCGGGATGGGTCTTGACCAAGAAAAGGCATTCCTCCCTATTAAGCCAGTTTTCTTCAAACGCATGTCTCATAAGGCTACTTATTTCCTCACATAGTCTTGGGATAGGATCTCTATCTAGCCTCTTATAGGCATTAGTATCACCTAGCAGTCTTAGGCATTCATTTTCATATTTGCCAGTATCCATAACCATGATTCCACCGCCCTTATCTGCTGGTTTGATTGTGATGTCTGTGTTCTCACACAGATTTTTTAGGCTATCTCGTTCTATTTTGCTGAAATTGTCCCTATGGAAATTTTTGTTTCTAAGGGCCTCTTGTACCTGTTCAGTCACAATTTTCTCAAATACCAGTATTTCTGGTGGGCATGTGTGGGTTGGAGGGTAGTACAGGGATTTGTTCTTTATGCCGGTTACATTGAGCATCTCTTCATCATTTCGTATGGCTTCTGTGCCAGATTTTTGCATAGGTAAATATATCTCAAAAAAATGTTTGAGTCTAATGTTCCTAAAAAAATGCTGGAGCTCCATTTCACACTGAAAATGATTTGCTTTTGTTACTGGGAAAAATGACAGGCCACGCGATAGAACCTTATGTTCAATATCAGACAGAGGATATTATGATAGATTAAAAATAGGAAAGTTATCTACCTTCACTGGTTTGAGTAGCACTGGCTTGTGCGCATGCCCGGCCCAAATTGTTGTCGCTGATACCTCGGGCGGCCCCGCTGTTCCCCTCTGCCATTGCACAGCAACAGGGGGGAGCAATTGAGGTATTGGCTCAAGGCATGGTACGTATGGCTGTTTCCATTGTCCCCCTGATAGGCAGGTGGAGCTCCAGCATTAGACAACACAGTCCACATGCCGGTCACTCAGGCTGGGCATGGTAGCGTCCAACAGGGCCCACCGGGCTGAACTGGTGTCTCTGTGTCCCAGATGCAGTCAAGTTGGATCTTTATGTCACAAGAGGGCAGCTTCGGTGCTATGTCTGGGTCTGAATCCCGATTGGCAGATACTAAGAAGGCATTGGTGTTCTAGGTGAGCTTGCAGTTGTGTATAGGCAGTCCGCTCAACAATTTTAATTAAGTTGGGCACAGCGGTGATGGGGCGATAGTTGGTGGGTAGAGAGGGGTCTAGGAAAGGTTTCATCAGTAGGGGTGTACCCCACGCTTCTTTGATGGTGATGGGGACAGAACTAGTCACGAAGGAGGTATTAATAAATTGAGTGATAATGGGTGCAAGTGAGGTAGTGCAGAAGTTAACAATGTTGGAGGGGCATGTGTCGCCTTTGCAGTTAGACAGTTTGAGGTGTTGTATAATGGTTTGTACTTCTGTACTTGAGACTCGAGAAAAGTGGAAGGGGGAAAGGTGGTGGTGGTGGAGTCAATGAGAGGGGTGGAGATGCTTTGGTGAGTAGGGATTTCTTCAAAATGGTTTTATCTCTAAGGTTAAGTGTTTTGTCTGCTAGTGCTGTTTGGTTCATGGGGCACCAAATTCTGTCTTTGGTGAAGCTAGAGGCAGGAGGTACAGGGATTCAAGCTGTCTGAAGATTTTGAATAGCTCTTTTGTGTTGGAACTGGCTTCCAGAATTCTGGTGTTGAAGATCCCAGATTTGGTGGTGATTATGGCTTCTTTGTAGTTTATACTCGAGAATAGAAAGGTTTCTTTGTTGGATGGGAGTGTTTATTTCTCCAAAGATGTTCAAGAGATCGATTTTGTCTACGAAGGGTAAGCAGGGCTTTGAAAACCATCTGTTGCTGGGGTTATTTTTCTGCAATGTGGTTTTTAGAGGTGCATGTAGGTTAAGAGTATGGAGTAGAGTGGTATTGTAGTTGGAAATGATGGTGTCAGGGTTGTTGCTATTAGTGAAGAGACAAAGGTCAGGATGATGGGTCAAGCAATTCTGTGGTAAATTTGCGATTGTGTCTAGACGTTATGGTGCATTGTTTTGTCTCTTTAGGGATGTTGGTGGAATCATGAGGGAGGTTGAAAAGAACCAGGGAGTGATCAGTCCAAGGAAAGGGGTAAACTGAGGTGATATCAACTGGTGTGTTGTGGTAAAAGATCAGTTGAGGATTCTGTGACTTTGGCATGTGTAGGTGTAAGGACGGATTGTGTAAAGCTAAGGTCCAGAGTGAGCCGAATGATTTGTCATCTGAGGCATCAATAAAGCCTAGGGTAAAATCTCCAAGCAAAATGAATTTGGTGTTAGGCTTGATAAAGGGGGTGAGAAGGAGTGGGATGTCTATGTTGGATGTGTTCTGATTATTGGGGTGGCGGTAGAGGACAAGGATGTTGATGGTGGTTTAAGTGTTAGGTTCAAGATTAGCTAGCAGGAGTTTGTAACCTTGGATAGGTGGTAGTGGAGAGGCTCTGATGGGCAAGGATTTCTATTAATGGTGAGAGCAACTCCACCTCCTTATTTCTCAGCTCTATCAGATCTGAGGATCGTGTAGTCTGTGGGGATAGCTAGTGAGAGAAGGGGGACAGTTTCATGTAGCCAGGTTTTCAATGACTGCAAGCAGGTCTAAATAGTTGTGAGTATTAGGTCATGGATGGCAGAGGCATGAGAGCAGAGGTAACATACATTAATGAGGGCACACAAGAAGGTGTTGCAGGCTGGCCCACAGGTGCTGGTGGGTTGGTCTTGACCATAGCTTCCCACCAATTAGTATACTATCCATCATCACTGGTGTCTGCCAGTCAATTAGCCCTTTGAAGATTGGCCTTGAGTTTGTTCTTCATGCCTGAGAATAAAAGGGAGTATAGCATACACTATCTCATTGTGTAGGCATAGCACATCACGATTGTCGATTTTCAGACATCCACGTGACTGAAGACTATGGTTTTGAGCTTTTAGTGAGTTTTAAAATACTATTATTGAATGAACCTCTGACGTCTTCTGAACAGGAGTTTGTTCTTTCACACGTTTGTACCGTCTGATCATTCCGGCCCAGAGCGGCCTTGGATTCCTGGGGCTGGTCCAGCCTCGCCCTTCTTTGATTGACTTCTGTAATTCGATTGCTTTTCAACTGTGACACACTAGAAAAACCTTTCTTTTCTGGTCAAGCTCTGCTATAATGCGTAGTGGAATCGTCCATAGTTCACTCACTTATATACATATATATATATATATATATATACACACATTAGCGCATGTCACAATATATTCACTACATAGCTACATAGCAAGTCTTAAAAATACACATGACTTGATATCTTCATCGTTTTTTATAACATAACCTTATTCATCTTGATCCCGAATTGGTACTGGTCTTTGATACTTTCTCGATGCCTATAGAATATCTATGTTCTCTTGTCTCTGCATCTCTTCTGGGTGCGTCAGTCTTGCTTCGTGTGATGTCACCAATTTGCTCTTTTGCTCACTTTTTCACACTTCTTCTGGTATTTCATTCAAATGGCCGTCATATTATCCTGTATGCAGGTATGGCTTTCTTAATGGGAATCTTTCATGGGAACCTTTCTTCCAGGATTCTCCTTGGTATCGGTATCTTCACTAGCACTGAACATGTTTCACATTCTGTTTCCCAGCATATAGGCAACATGGACGTGATGCTTGAGGAGGGGGTATTTGGCTCCTTCTCTACACTCATCCCTCTGGGTGATTCATCGACCACTCGCCCATCATCCTTCACATTTACACATCCTTTTCTGAAGGGGAGGTATGCTGTCCGTGCTATAATGCATAGTGCAACCATATGTGGTAGTCAGGGGTGGGATAGGGCTGAGATGTGTGGAGTTAGCACAGCCATGGAGCACTAGCATTGCAGGCATGGAACTCGTGAGGTGCTTATAGTGGTAGTGGGTTAGTCGCAAGGATGGGAGGAAGCGTGTAGGGTTTGGGGTGGGAATCAAAGGTGAGCAAAACAATTTAACAACTTTAGGCGGTTGCATAGTCTTACCATGGGTGTAGAGGCCATGGAGCGCTAGCCTTGTAGGCATGCAACTCGTGAGGTGCTTATAGTGGTAGTGGGTTAGTCGCAAGGGTGGGAGGAAGCGTGTAGGGTTTGGGGTGGGAATCAAAGGTGAGCAAAACAATTTAACAACTGTAGGTGGTTGCACAGTCTTACCATGGGTGTAGAGGCATAGGAGCATACATCAGATCTTGCTTTGGATGAGCGGGTCGGCAAGAGGGGGGCCTTTCCTATCTCACTGGGGCCTCAGTATTTATCGCACCTTGAAACACTTATGTATAGGTGCGCTATAAATAAAATATCATATCATATCATATTTTTTTCATATTCTCCATGCCCTGACATGCCAGGATAGGAAGGGCCCTTATGTGTGGTCCTTCGGCGTGGCCCGGCTTCGCCTGCCGGCATACTTCTGAGCTTGATCATGCATGGGAAGCCTTCCTATTGGTTATAGGAGCCATAGATGCTGCATTTGTGGATAGAAGGTCACAGCATGCATCCCCAGCAGAGGGCTTTGCAGAGGCAGCCATTTCTGAGATGAAACGCTCTTTGTTTGTATTCGGGACCAGAGGGTCGGTCTCAGAGCCAGGTGTGGAGGGAGCTGGTTCCCGGTGCAGCAGTCGTCCTGCTTCTTCCTTTTCCAATGATGAGGCCCAGACAGTAAGGGCCCTTACGTGTTGTCACATGTGGGTTGTTTGACGGTTCTCAAAGGATTATGTTGGTGGCCTAAAGGTATTGCACATACCATAGGAAAGAATGCCCGCAGCCTGCAAGTTATTTCCTGTATCATGTGATGAAAGGAGAGGTGCAGCCTAGCTGTGATTTTTCTGAATGTTCGGCAGCTGTTCTCTGGAAACTGTGGAATTACAATTGATTTACTTTTTTTCCTGCCTATTAATGGTAGATCGCAGCTCTTCTGTAATGGCTCTGATGCTACCGCCTTCAGTATTATAGTCATACCATTGGCAGTCATTTTTCTGCTGCCTGAACAGCCATCTATGGGTCTTATTATAAGTTTGGCATTGCAGGAAAAAAGTGTTGGTAATTCCGTGACCGCCACATTTCTCGCAACACCAAACTACAAGTTTGCTATTGGGAGTTAACCTGATAAACCTCCAGCCAAGAGCAGAGGGTAAATCTGCCCTCCACTAGCAAAAGAAATCCAATATTACTGGTGCCGGTAATACCTGTAATTCCCCACATTAATATCTATGAGACTCCATGCAATGGGAATTACCTGTATTCCCGTCCCTTGTAATATCCTGCAAATTCTGGGATATCAGGCAGCGGGAACGGTATTACCGTTTGCCTGTATCCGGCCAGAATTACTAGCTGGATTCCGGCAAACACCTAATGAGCCTGATTAAACAGTTGCAAATTCCGCTGCTACTCCATTTACTCAGATTCAAACTCAGGCTCTGCTCCAACCTCCTTGTGGAACTCTGCCTTTTGTCCATTATGTGGTATTTTAAGAATAGGATTTATTTAAAATACACGTTTTGAGTGTTATCCCCATAGTCAAAATGTGGCTCTTAGTGTGGGGTACCAACTTCTAATGCACCACTAGAACCAATATCCACTATACCTTTTGACATGACGCATCTGGGATTAAATATTTATAGTATGTCTTCAAACATGTAAAGTTGTACAGGACTGTGGTGACATGCCATCACAAATCGAGGGATCACCAGCACAAGCAAGAGTCTTTCTTCCATCTCTGCTGTCATGAGATGGCCATGAATCATAAAAGGAATACACTAAAAGTGTGAGGCCCACAGAGAAATTATAGTTAGTAGGAAAAGGGTGAATCTAGAAGAAGCCAAAACCACTACGCTCTGTGCGGACCAAGTAGAGCCTGAATCATGCTGTTCAGAGAGTTGCACAGGGGAGGCAAGACATTCCTCTACATCCAAGACTGAAGCTTTGAGAGGTTGCAAGGTGGCACCAACTGTTAAGCCGTAATCATGTAGTGCCTCCTTATTATGAATATTGGCCTAAACCCATTCGCGTTATGCAGAAAACTGCGTAGTAAAGTTCCGATTTTGGGTTAACTTTGCCGCCATTTTGAGACTCATCCACCATTTTGATTTCAACTCATGTTCCATGTTCTAAAATGGTGGACTGTGTTTTCTACTTGCAGTCGAGCCGAACAACCTTTGAGCTTCGTTAATGTTTAGGTTGAACGAGAGCCGACGGTTTAACATATGTAAAGAAGCCTTGTGCTTCATACAAACTGCCATTCAAGTGTTGTCTGCGCTCACAAGCCTCATCCTCGTATAAACACCGGAACAATG
Organism: Ambystoma mexicanum; assembly: GCF_040938575.1. Classification (NCBI taxonomy): domain Eukaryota; kingdom Metazoa; phylum Chordata; class Amphibia; order Caudata; family Ambystomatidae; genus Ambystoma; species Ambystoma mexicanum. The sequence continues at coordinate 721,191,453 of NC_090921.1, forward strand.
AAGAGTAAACATCGATTGTATGCTTTAGCTGAACTGCATTGTAGTGACTCTTAAAATAAGACTTACCCCAGATCCGAGAACCAACAATATCATTGTATTTTCATGGACATGTACACTTGTTTTAATCCTTTGTATAATATTGTAACATCTGTCATGCGAACTAGGCACCAACTCTAGCACGTGAAATATTAACCTGAAGAGAGGCTGGACAATATTGTAGAAATTGTATAAATATGCCTGTGTTTAGATGTCCAGCACTCTCTCTCCTAACTGTGTCGGCTGGTACACACTGTGAGGTGTTGGGAGCCAGATAGCTATCTGTTTTGCTTTGTAAACTGTACAGTAATAAAAGATACTTGTATCTTTTCAGCCCGTGATTGGTGTATTTCATTCATGGTACCCAGCCTCGATATGTCTTTGGTCTTTCACAACCCTATACAACTAACCACAAGCCAGTTGCTGCAAACCGGCGCCCCCTTTAATGCACTCCTAAGTGGTAAAAACCCCACGTATTCAAGTATTGGTTACAACTAGTGATATAGTAAAAATAAATATATAGTCAATAGTAAATCATAGGTCAGTGCCTTAAGTGGCACTACAAATCGAGCCGGGGCTCATCGAGGGGGCGTGGCCTAACAGCAGGGGCCTTGATGACCCGTTAGGCCACGCCCCCTTGACGAGCCCCGGCTCAATGGGCTACTGGCACCCCTGCCAGGCAGCCTGTTGTAGAGATTAGCACCCTCTCCCCTATGGGGGAGAGGGTGATAATCTCTGCATTTATATTCTATAGGCTTGCCTGGCAAGGGACAGCGCCTCCCTATTCAGCCTTAATGGTGGTGCTGCTCCTCGCCAGCTGGGGAGGGGCAGCGTCACCATTAAGGCTGAAAGGGTGAGGCCACTGGAAGCAGAGGCCCTGTTCCTTACGACTGAAACTCCCGCGAATCCGCGGGAGCTTCAGCATTTAGAAAGCAAGGCCTCTGCTTCCAGCGGCCTCACGTTTTCTTCATAATGGTGGCGCCGGCCCACGTGCATCACTTGATTAAAGGGATGCTTTGTAGGTGAGGCGCCACCATTATGGCTGAAAGGCATTTTTTTCTGAAGCCTGAAGCTCTCGCACACGAGCGAGAGCTTCAGGCTGTAGAAAAAAATGCCTTTTCGTGGAGTGGCTGGGGCTGCCAGGGGAGATTAGTGGGCCCCGGCAGGGCCCCGCCTCAAAACGAAATTTCGGAGCCTGCCGGGGCCCAGCCCCGGCAGGCCCCGGCCCACTTAAAGCCCTGTCATAGGTGATCCCTCGTGGACAACCCTACAGTTCACGGTTACATACATACAGGTGTATATGATTGTTAAGTCCAAAGAAGCAGACAGGCACACATAAATCTGTGTTTCGTAAGAAGAAAGTCTAATTAAGTACAGTTTAGGGAACTCACTGCCATCCGTAAATTCATTGCAAACACAAAACAAAACTAGAAACAAAGCATTCAAAGTATAATATGTTTCTTCACAAACAGTAGTTCAAACAAGGTAAACAATTATGTTGCACTTTCATGTACACTTCTATACTTCAAAAGCTACTGGTACATGAGTTCAATCACATATAGTTGTATCTCCTAATACACTCCAATGATGGTAACAAAAGTTTGCCAACCCGTTTCGGATAACAACAGAATCCTTCTTCAGGGCTTGGGGGTACTAAACTTCCTAGGCTTGATACAACATATTTCAGCAATGTATCTATAAAGTAATGCAAAATAATGCATGTCAATATGAGGCTCAGAAATAGATACACATGTGAAGAAAAACTAAATCAAAGTCAAAAACTGACCTCATTGCCAGTTCCTAGTGACTCTCCAGGTCACTCAAAGGACCTGTAAATACAGGAAATTACCCAATGAGTTATGTAACTCCACAAGTGAAACGATAATCTAGCATGATTAGAGTAATAGGTGAAATGAATAGAGATTAAAAAAGATGAGGCAACACTTACCCGACTAATGGTCAGAGAAGCAGGAAATAAGTATGTAGGGATGGTAAATAGAATACTCTGGAATGGGGGAAAAAAGTGGGGGCACCGGTTGGCAGTAACTGGCTTGTGGTTAGTTATTTATCCTTCTGTCTCAGGTGGCCTTGAGACTCTTTTTCCCCCATCTGCACCTGAAGTCACGTGAATCTGAAAACTTGATTGAAACTAAGAGAGTAATGAAAATTCAATGAACAATTAGTGCCCCCTCTAATCCCCTCTTCTCACCAACCCTATACAACCCAGCAGACTAGCAAGATCTGGAGCCACCACCCGCAGACAAAGAGGAGCTTACTCCAACTATGCCGACGACATGCAAATCATGATCCCACTCTCAGGCAATTACACTGATAACTCCATTACCCTCAACAACATCTTTTCCACATTTCAGACATGGATGACAGGTACCTTTGCCTCAACAGTGACATGACAAAAATCTTAATTGTCGGCACACCCAATGCCCACAAGTCGCTTAACATTCAATACACATCCTTCCAGATCCAGCAGTGTGTGACTCCTGTCTCAACTACAGTAAAGACACTAAGAGTCTACCTCACCCACCTTGTCCAGACAGGTAAGCGCCATTGCCTCCTAAGCAGCTTAAGCCACTAAGGTGCTCAACGCAGCCAGACCCTTGCTCACTAAAAACAACTGCCTCACCATTGCCAGGCCATTTTTGGCTCTACGATCCACTTTTGGAACATCCTATTTACAGGCACCTCGGATGGAAAAATTAAAAAACTGCACTTTATACAAAAGAATGCCTTGAGAGCAATCCTCAATATCCCAAAATGTGAACACATCTCCAAAGAGAAGCTAATTGGTTGCCAATCCAAGAGCGGATCACCTTTAAAAGGCTTCCCATTGCCCACAAGTACCTCTCCAATACAACGCCTCTTTACCTCACACAAAGAATGACCATAGCCCATTCAACAAGGCCCACTAGGACCCCATACACGGACTGATGTCTAGTGCCCAAATTGAGGAGATGTAAAGCTGGAGGCTCCAGCTTCCCCTATCGCGCTGCCAAACTCTGGAATGAACGCTTTCCCTCCCTGACTGCTGAGAAATCCTACTGGATCTTACGTAAAGCTCTCAAAACTCAGCTCTTCTCCTAACCCGCCCCTTCTACCGACCCTCCACATCATGTCAGCAATTTAACCATACTATGCCACCTTACAGTATGAACAGTATGACCAATATGTATGAGAATGCTTTGTCTCTATGCAACTGTGATATCACCCTTGCATATTTGTGTCTACGTAACAAATACCTTACTGTATGACTAAGCTTGCCTCCTTGACTTGTACCTGCAACAGTGTCTCAATGCCTCCGGGTTTTACAAATGAAATAAATAAATGCTGTGTACCTTGCCAAAGACTTCCAGTTGCTGAGCCTACACTGGGAGAGCATTACTGAAAAGAAGAAAGGGAAAGCAGAACATAGTGATGGCCCATGACCATAACAGAGATGGACGTGCTGCCTTGAGAAGCAGACCTTGACTAATATGCCAAAGTGAGAAGCTGGCATGAGAGACCCCAGGACTTGCAAGAGTTGAAGTTTCAAGTCCAGTAGGGAGAGGGAGAGCTAGAAAGCAAAAACATAAGCAGAGAAGCAGTGAACCTCAGAGACTGACTAAACAGATGGAATGTTGCATTGTGGGAATTGATTTCTATATTCCAGATACCTCTGAAGGAGAATTTGTTAATCAAGTCATGGCTGGTGAAGAACAAGAGAATTTAGAACAGTCTGTCTTCACTTTTGTTTTTCATGAGCCAGGGGGTGCAGACTGTTAAAATCAGAGAAGACCTGAGGACGAGGGCGTGTTGGGAGAATCAAGAGTGGCTGAAGTTCCAGGAAGACCCTGGAATATCCCATGGTTTCAGGTGCTAAGCTACTTGTAATTGCTGAGAGTTGCAGAGCCACAGCATCTTTGCTGGAAGTCCCTCAGAGGTGTGCTGCAGGGAGGAGAGATACCATCAGAGCAGTTGCAGCCAGCAATGCAATTGCCATTGGTCCATGTTCAGAAATGGAGCAGGCTACTCTGTGCAAGAGATAACTTGGAATGAGGAAGCCGAGGAGATACACAGGGAGGCAGAACAGCAGATAGATTGTGATGCTTTTGCAAGAATTCAGCCATTGCAAGAATCCAGACACTCTCCAGCTAAACAGAAGGAAGCTACTGGAAAAGGAGCATGGGACACATAGAGTGATTAGAAAGCAAGGAGAGAATCCGGAGTGAATCAAGGAGGGTTCCAAGAGACCACTCAAAGGACAGTGTTGGCCAGATTTCGAAGTCTGTAAAGAAGATGAGCACGAGACAGATGCCAAGGAGGTGACCGATCGAGCTGCGAGATGGAAATGAAGGGCCCTGCTGTGAAACTGTTTGAAGAGAAGGAGTCCATAGTGATGCATGCTGGGAATAGTAGTTCCAAGCTCCGGATACAGTGTTAGAAGAATTCAAAGAATAAGAAGTCATTTGAGGTGCACTCTAGGAAGAGTAGTACAAAGACTCATCTAAAATATTATTGTTAATTAGTGAGGAGTTATTTCCGTTGCATGCTGGGAAATGTGTATTTAAGACTTGGGAATGTTGAAGGAGAATTATATAAGTGAGGAGTTGTTTATGTGGCATACAGGTAAATGTGATTCCAAACTGGGTGCTAGCCTAAAAAGTGCAGACAGGTATTTAGTTGCTCTTGAAGTATGTTGGCAACAATCTTTCTCAAAGGATCTAGGAGGGCGATAGGTCTATAGTTGCAAGGGTCTTTTGAGTCGCCCTTTTTATAGATTGGTAGCAGAACTGCTTTTTGCCATGATGGGGGGATGGATTTAGTTTTATCAGTTTCTGTGAAAATGTGGGAGCAGATTTGTGTCCAAGTATTTTTGTTGGATTTAATGATTTCATTAGCGAGGCCATCAGGTCCTGGCGCCCATGACAGATTAAGTTTGGTAATCGGTCTCTCAGTATCTTCAGTCTCCCAAATGAAAGTCCAGGAAGCTTCTTGTTGGTAATTGTTTTGATTTCCTTCATTCGTGTTATCCTTATACAGGCTAGAAAATGCAGTTTCCAGCTCTGTTCATGCACATTTGATGGCATGGTGGTTGTTGAGACCGTTTGAGGGTTCAATAGTCTCCACAAGTCTCTGGTATTGCATTTATTTAATGTGGTCAGTATTGTTTCAGCATCATTTTCATATTGCAGAACTCGGTGGCTCTTCATCCAGTTTTTGTGTGGATGTTTTAATAGTCTTATTTTTTCGTGGTTTATTTGTGGCAGCTGTTGGATCTTTTTGACTTTGCGTCTCAGCTCCTTTTTCTTGTTCGCAATTATGATTGAATATGCGTGTGTATGGAATTGGGTCGCTTGCTTTGGTGATGTTCGAGGTCTCTCGAAATGATTCAGTAGTTGAGGATAACTCAGCCGTTGAGCGTCTGACAATAGGTTACTGTTTATTTGGTCTGACCGTTTTCTCAAATTTGTATTTGTGATCTTTAGTCTGGTTAGCTTCATGTTTATGGTCAGTTCTGGAAGTTTGAGTTTTTCTTTCGGTGGATTATACATCTGGATTATACATCTGCCATGAGATTGTCATGAGTGAATATAATGTGCTCAATAAATACTACTACTACTAATACTACTACTAACAATAATAATAATAATACTAATAAAAGAAGATAAGAAAGTGAAGGAGTGTGGCTTTGTGCTAACTAATGCTCATATGCCCAAATGCACCTAAATGTGAGATTGTGTACCCAAAGTGATGAAGTGGTGTACTGTGGAACTTGAACTCTAGTTTCCCATTACCTCTGAAGAAGAGGCTGCCTGCAGACATTTCAGGATAAATACAATCTGCAGTGTGGGAGTTGAAGGCTCTATTGCTAACATGGAATTCAAACTGCTGCGACTAATCTTCCAATAGGTGTCACCCAGTGCTCAGATTACCCGTGTATAAGCACTTGTGTCTTCCAGGAGTGACTTTCTGAAGTCAGTCAACCTATGCCTTTCTGATGTTTCCCATATATAAATTACAGCGTGTGTGGAAACTGCCAACTTGTTTACTTTATGAACGAGGCCCACTGGCTCATGTATATCCTGTCCTTCCATGATTTCACCTGTTTCCTGTAAAATCTGGAGTTTATAATGCTTTCCCTACGGTCCATAGAGCTATCTACTGCCTCGCTCCCAGTTTCCTTGCAAATAAAATCCACTTGGCTATTCCCTATCAGGCAATATGCACTACAAACAAAAAACTATCGATTTCCACTTGTTTTCACTGTGTCCAAAGGGGGGCAGGGCATTCTGCGGTAAAGCATCAGAGCAACTACGGATATCATTAACTTACATTCCCTCCTTAACAAGTGTATTATCCTGTCTAACTAAACGTTAACATAAAATGAAAACTCGCTGTGGCTCATGCAATTTAATGCCAAGATACACTTGTGTATGTGTGCGTTATAAATAAAAGATCATATCAATATCATATCATATCAAAAGGTGAACGTTAGGGCTATAGAAACTTGAATAAACTGAAACAAAAAAAGAATAAAAATTCAGAGAAAGAGAGTAAGACAGTCAAGTTAAAAACAAAAAAAAGCTCTACAACAAAATGCATACTGGGAACTGAAGTCCAATTTGTCAGATCACCGAGGTAGAGACTTTAAATTGGACTATCAGACATAGGGCGCTGACACCCAGCTTCCCAAACAGCCTGAAGCAAGTGTCTAGCAGAACGGTGGACAGTAACAAGGCTAACATACAAGATCTAAACCACCGGACAACGAGTTAAAATAATATCTTTAAAATGTTAATTTTAAGATTTCCCAAGTTATTGCTTTTTTGGAAAAAAGGACCTCTGCATCAATCTATGTATTTTCTCACTATTGTAACTGTTCTGATGAGAGGTCTTTTTTGGAGAGTCTGTTCTCCCAGGTAATCTTGTGTATTCTGTATTGAGTACTGGTTGGCTTATTGGCTTACTATTAGACAACATTTCAGGTGTTAGCAGCGGATGCATGGCAGCTCATATTAAAATTGTTAAAAATAAATGAAACAGTCTTTATAATGAGTGACATGGGCCACAGTTGGGGGAGGGGGGAAGAAGCTTGAAAATGTGTTTTACATGGGTACCGCTGGTATTGTTGAGCCATGCTCCATAATTTTATTTGGGGCCAAGCATCATGATGGAGGGCCAGCATTGGAAAATATTTTAAGACAGGTGCCATGTGATTTTCTTTGGGAACAACCAGCATGAAAGGCAGGTAGCGTTGAATGCATCATTGAGGTAGGCCTAACCATATTCTCAGAGCATACACAGAATAAAAATGTATTTTGCAGTGGCAATAGTGGCATACATTGCAGAGAAAGGCCTCATAATTGTCTTTGGCCAGAACCATCATGGCAAGGGGGCTAGCGCTGGCATATATTGTTGATATTGGCCTCATTTCATTTTCTTTGGGCACAACCAGAATGAAAGGGGGGAGCGCACTGGCATATATTATTGAAACAGGCATCATGATCTTCTTCTTGGGCACCAGAAGCATGACACTGGTCCTTAGTATGGGACCGGCAGTTACCCTGCCGGTGTTACCGGTGGGTTTCGGCCGGACCCGTCACAATTTACCGGCGCCTGACTTCCTGTTGCCACCGGCTCATAACGAGTCTGGCGGCCCAGGAAGTCAGGCGCTAGCAAATTGTAATTCCCCATGCCCATAGGAGTGGGGACACGGAAGCACTGGCACCGTTGCTAATGGTGCCGGTTCTCCGTGACCAGTCTGCCTTCCGTGGCCGCTGCGCCCGGCAGGGTCAGACCTGTTGGGCACAGCGGCCACGACAGGCAGACTCACAGTTTGCCGGTACGTAAACAAGGATGCCAGTGAGCTTACCGGCACCATTATTTCCGGACCAGCAAACTCGTAATGAAGCCCGATGTGTTTTACAGTGGGAATGCAGCAACCCACACTGAAAGAGGTCTCATGTCATTTTTGTTGGGACACAACTAGCATGAAAGAGACACGCTGCTGGCATATGTTGTTAGACAGGCCTCATGATATTCTTTTGGCACAGACGCCATGAAAATGTAAAATGTGTTTAAAAAGCAAATGCTGGCATGTATTGTTGATATAGGGCTTATTTATGTCTTTAGCAACAACTAGCATGTTAGGGTGGCCGAGAGTGGGCCTACATTGAGGGACTTGTGATTTGCTGTCCGCCTTCACCGCCTGGCATGCTTTAATGTTCATATATGGGTCTTGGAATTGGCAGAGCATCCGGAGTTCTAACCACATTTATGGTAGTGGTTTTCTTTGATGGCAAGATTGGCAACCATTAAAAAAAAACAGGGGACCTTTATAAAAAAAAAGTGTTTAAGTAATATTCATTTTTTTAATATTGAAAGGTGCAGGTGGGAGCCAGGAGTGGGGAGAAGTGTTGGACTGCCAGGGGCAAGGAGAGATTGAACAGATGTGAGCTTGCTCAGAACACGGACATGTACCAGTAATTACAATTCAAGCAATCTGATTGGCCCGTGCATCAGCCGAGGTGCTACTGCTAAAATAACAGTAGGATTCTGCTAACGCCAAATCCTATGCACTGAGAGAAAGTTCACCATTCCGTTGATTTGACCTATGTCGATACCAGAAAAGATTTGGCGTTTTATGTTATTTTTCTCGTCTCATACACATAATGTAAGTTTGGGTGACATAATTCGTGTATGCGTATTATAACAAATGAACAGAACCGTTCAACTAAAAACAATACTTCTGGCAAACCAATGCCTCAGCTTCAACACAGCAGTTCCTGTCCAGGTCACGTGATGGAAACAGTAACTAAGGAGACTAAATGGGGCACACGCGGGAGTTAGTGCGCTTGGCACGTGGAACCATATGTAACTGCAAGAGGTGCCCAATTAAAAACATGGATGTGACCGCTTTCTTTTCAAGAGCAGCTTCCGCCTGGCCTGCGTGCAGCAGGGATCCCAACTGGATGGAAGAAGGGGGAACAAGACGACAAAGCACAAACCTTTCTAATCGTTTACGCTTCAGGAATTCTCTAAAACTGGGAAGAAAGGAAATATCATGTTTAAGCGTGGAGGTTGTGATCACGCGGGGAGAGCCGGACGGCTCCGGCAAACCCCCTGGTGACAACTCTTGTTGAGTGTGAAGCGAAAGTCTCGCTTTAAGCTGAAAGAGGCGACAGAGCTAAATGAAGCAGCGTCTCATCACTGGCAGTTGCTAAGAGGGTTCATTAGCAGCTTCTGCTCCCCTGGAAGATCAAAGCAAAACCGGCAGCCAGATCAATTAACACGACAAGAAAAGGCTCCAAGATGACACAGCACCCAAAGGCGGTTATTTAAAAAAATGTATCTCCTATAGTGATTTGCATTAATGTGTTGTTGGCACTGTGAAGTCTGGAATTACTCTGGATGGATTGCAGGCCAGTTTCTAACTGGTGAGGGCAGCTGAACGTGTGCTACATCGCGCAGCTTCCGGAAGCGCGACAGAGCTAAGGAAGACGGGAAGACAGCGCAGATTAGAGGAGCACATGCTGAAACGGCAGGGAATCTAGAAAGTGTCGACAATACCAGAAAGCAAGATTCATGTTGGTAATACATATCTAGACAGAATTGTGAAGATTAGTTTGAGTCATATCTCGACAGACTTGGGAAGATTGGCATTATGTCATATCTAGACAGAACTGTAATACTAGCTTGCGTCCTATCTAGACAGAATTGTGAAGATTAGCTTGCGTCACATCTAGACAGAATTGTGAATGTCAGCTTGCGTCACATCTAGTCAGAATCGTTAATGTCAGCTTGCACCACACCTCGACAGGATTGTAAAGATGAGGTTGCATCATATCTGGACAGAATTGTGAAAATTAGCCCCAGTCACATCTAGACAGAATTGTAATACTAGCTTGTGTCACATCTAAACAGAATTGTGAAGACTAGCATTGCGTCACATCTAGACAGAATTGTGAAGATTAGCCTCTGTCACATCTAGAGAGAATTGTAATGCTAGCTCGCATCACATCTAAACAGAATTGTGAAGACTAGCATTGCGTCACATCTAGACAGAATTGTGAACATTAGCATTGCATCATATCTAGACAACTGTAATACTAACTTGCATCACATCTAGACAGACTTGTGAAGATTAGCTTGTGTCACATCGAGACAGAATTGTGAAGTCAGCTTGCATCACATCTAGATAGAACTGTAAAGATTAGCATTGCGCCACATCTAGACAGGATTATGAAGATTAGCATGTGTCTCTTTTAAATAGCTATGCCACTAACCAACCCCACTAAACAATCTCACCCCTATACATACACATCTCAAACTCTCACTAAACACAACCATACCTCTAATGCACAACAAACCGCACACACTTCACCACACTGCAACAACAAAATATACTACACATAGCCTCACACAATGGCTCACAACCGAAAAGCACACCTAAGCTAAGCAAATGGTGAAAACCGAACTGAGGCTGCCAACAGCACATCACATCACCACTCTCTTACCTTTCTCCCGCTCAATCCTACTAACCCTCCTACCCTCTTCCCTTTTCAGCTCCGCCAGAGTGCCTGGGTACCACTCCCGCAGTGACAGTGTGCGGCACAAATATCTTTAACATTAACATTGTGATCCTCCCATTTAAACTGCCTCAGAAATCATACAATCAAGGGGGTTTGGTTTTCACATGACTGTTACAGATACTATGTACCACCAGCAATAACAAACCATTTACGATTTTCTGAAGCAATCCAGCTACAACAGTATTTTAAGTCTCAAGTTCAAGTTAGATGCCCAATGTCATTTTTTTTTTAAAAACCGCATCAACAGATCTTGCGCTTTCTCCATTAATTTACTTTCTGATTCTATGCAGAAATTACTTGGCAGGATAGGCTCCCACTGTTTGGACCACACCAGTAATTAGCATGTTGTCATCATGCAGGCCATGAATTGCTTGGAAGTGTGTACCAATAAAGTGGTGAACAACTTACATATATTTAATGAACTAGCACATTAAACGAGCCTCCCCAAGGAGAACCAGTTGGAAACCTGGATTTAGTTTTCTCCTTTTCAGGGCATCGCTTTAGTTTTTTCTGGGGGCAAGCTGACGGGATGACAGATTACATGGTCTATAGCGTAGCTGCTGGGCATCTAACAGACCTCAGTCTTCTGAACTTATTTTCTGATGCAACACATTACTGTGGGTCTGACTGACCTGGGACTCTATCCTAGTTTTTTAACTTCTAGGTCAGTGATGGTTGAGTAGCTCACTCTCTTGAAAGTGTGTCGGGGTGCCAATATAAGAGCTTTTTGGACAAGGAGAAAAGAAGGTGCATCCAGTGGTTTGCCAAGATGTTTGACCCAATACTAAAATCTCAGTGTCGGTGTAATTATGATGTGAAGTAATTACCGTTCTTTCCTTCTGAGTACTGCAAATCAGACCTCCAAATTAAAGGTCTGTGTATCAATCATCATGGAATGATTGAACGTTGTCAGAAAATGTGCAGACATCTTGATAGCAACAATGTTGTGCTGCATTATCCTTTTCTTGGTCTGTTTGTGATGCTCGCTTCTCACTCCTTCTACAGTACTGTGGGTAGGAAATGGAGAGACGGCGGGAGAGGGTGTTGTGACCGTAGGCTTTCACTTAGGTAAACTTTTCTTCTCTCCGTGTGTAGCTTCCTTGCCCCATTTGACTCGTATTTTACCCTTTTTCAAGTTCATGGGTGTACCATGATCTGCTCCTGTTATTTGAACCTGTTCCTGTTTTTCGATGAGAACTGTGGGTTTTCTGAGCACAAGAAGTGGTAGGAATATGGTTTTGATATTATACGTGGCCAAGACGGCTGTTTTGTGTGTTTTCGGAGTTCAACAATATGGACACCTTAATAAGCATGTTTAATTGGTGGCAGACATATATATAACAGTGATGGACACATGCAAAAGGAGTGAAGAGAGAGGGGGGGCAGAGAGAAAGAGAGAGAGAGAGAGAGAGAGAGAGAGAGAGAGAGAGAGAGAGAGAGAGGAGAGAGAGAGAGAGAGAGAGAGAGAGAGAGAGAGGGGGCGTTGGTGCTACAGTGGACATTTCAACACATCTGTTTTGGACTTGTTCAGACAAGACACTTTCTTTTATCACTGGGGCGGGGGCATTTTGAAGTTTGCTTTGGTTCCCAAAGACTATTCTCTATTTGGGCATCATCAGCACACATAAGGGTCAGAGGTCGTGTGATCTGATATGCTGAGCATGTGCGAGCTCACACATGTTTAATGGCATTGTGGAAAGTGAGTATTCTTGGGGGTGGCATACGCAAGCCTCAAAATGCTGCATTGATTAGGGCTGTTATATTGGTTGATAATAAACAAGGACATGTTTTATTAAGTAACGTACTAATGTGTTATTGGGTGGGGTTCCAACAGGGAGACTGCTGAGAGAGATATGTATAAAGATATAGGAGCAGAGGGAGCTGAGAGAGGAGGAGAGAAGAGCTTGAGGTGGTTAGGGCCCCATTACCCATGCAGCTATCATTGTATCACCAGTGTAAATAAAGGAGTTTTCATCTGGATGAACATGTGGTCATTTCACATCAGTGGCGATGAGCTGACCCGCAGAGATCCTGGGTCATAAACTTTGTGCCCTCACAGCACTAGGCTTCTCTCACTGAGCGGTGTTGCTGTGCTCAAGGGGAAAACAATATGCTGTCAAGGTGCTGCAGTGGTCACTGGAGTCGGCGGACATGTGTTGAGGGAAACTGCCATGTGAGCCATTGGTTCTGGAGGGGCACCAGAGTACTATAAATAACTCCAACGGATGAGAGTGGAGAGTTTTGCTGCCTGGGTACATGGTAAGGTGTGGAGAATTGAGTCTGTGGGGTACTCTGCTGGAAGGGCCAACAGATGTTTCAGTACACCGGCATAGGGCCTCCCTTGCTCGCGCTGAAACCGGCAAGGGCAACAGGAGGAGGCAGCCATCTTGAGCTCAGGCACAATATAGACGTGCCTATTCAGAGTAACGTTGGCGAACATTACTGAGTCAGACATTACTTAAATTACTAAATTACAGTGCCGCACAGAGACTTATGGTCGGTATCACCAATTAAATACATAAAAGAAACGTAAAATGTGTGGATAATGGCGCACTTACCACCTCAGTTTCTCCCATACCCTGGAGAATCCTCAGTGGTTTGGATACTTGGAAGGAGGATTTTCAAGATTATGTTCTGGCAATCCATGGCCCATCATTTAGTGTAGATAGGAAATGTGCGCTTCTAAAGCACAGCTTAGCTTTGAAAGGGCACAGGATTGTAAAGAGCCTCCTGGGACCAGGAGGTACCACTGGTAGTGGGGAAGGTGAAGGACAAGCCATTGGGGAGACACTAAGCCCTTATGAAGCCATTTTATGCAAAATGGATCTCCACTTTAAGAAAAAGTCCAGCATAATCTTGGAAAGGTACTACTATGGCATTCATGAAAAAGGTGTAAGAGAATCCGTTGAAGATTTCATTACAGGCCTGCGTGGTCTGGCCAATAAATTCAGCTTTGGAATGATGTACAAGGCACATCTCAGGGATCAGTTCAGGTTGAATCTGCGGGCGAATACAATGAGATAAGAGATTTGGACAAAGAGGGATTCCAGTTTGGAGGATGTGCTAGACTTGGCAGAGAATCTGGGACACATGATGGCATGTGTTGAGGAGTTGGACAAAAAGAGGTGTATACCACCATAAAATACAAATCCAAAAGGGGCAGAGCCAACTGTACCAAGTGTAAGGAATATTCCCATTTCATTATGGGAAGAAGTGAAACAGGAGATTTGTAAGTTGATGAAGGAAGGTGTAATTGAAGCAGTAGATGTATCAGCAGTAGAGCCTGTGGTTGAAGTGTGAAAATGAAATGCACTGATGAGATTGTGTGTCGATCTCAGAGGACTCAGTATGGTGGTGGGGGTAGAAAAATGCCCTCTTCCAAATGTCTGAGAGTAGGTAAGTTTAGCTGCAGGTGCCAAAGTATTCAATACACTCGAATTGGCCTTGGCTTATCACCAAGTTAGACTTCATCCAGGCTCAAAAGACTACACCACGTTTGTCATGCACAAAGGGACTTTTAGATTCAAGAGGGTAATGCCTAGTCTCCAGAAAGGTATTAAGGGTGTGGTCTACTTTCAATATGATGTCTTAATCACGAGGAAGAATGAAGTGGAGCATGACCAGAAGCTGTTTTGAGTATTAGAGATATTGTCACATGCTGGTCTCACTCTTAGAAATGTGAAGTGACGCTTCAGGGTAGGGTTCATTGACTATTTGGTTCGTAAATTAAGTGACTGTGGACTGGAAACAAGAGAGGAGTTGGTGACAGCAATAGTGAATGTGGAACCTCCCAAGGATAAGCAGGGAGTTATGTCATTTCTTGGTCTGGTAGAGTACTAGTCGAGATTTGTAAGACACTTTGCGGACAGGTGCAAAACAATTAGAGACATGGCCAAAAATTGTTGTGAGTTTGAATAGAGTAGTGCCAGACAATTATAATTTGAATACATCAAGGGTGCCATTGCGAGCGTGCTGGCATAAGGCAGTTTTGGCACTGCTTGTGAGACATATGTGATGATGGATGCGAGCGATTTTGGTTTGGGTGCAATTCTCTTACAGAAACAAAATGTTGTTGAGAGAGTAATTGCCTTCATTTTGCGACTGAAAAAGGGAGCTATACTGTGACCGAGAAAGAAGCTCTCAATGTGGTTTGGGCAGTAAGGATGTTTAGAACATTTCTGTGGGGCAGGACATTTACAATGTACACGGACCACAAGCCCCAGTGGGGCTAGTTATGAACAAAGGGTTGGAAGGGATCTCAAGAAGAATAATGAGATGTGTCATGTCCATGCAGGGACAAGAATTTAATTTGAAACATGCCAGGAAAGGAGAATGTTATGTCTGATTATTTGTTGAGAGGGAGTTGTCAGATCCAAGTTGAGCAAGATGGCACTGAATGTGAAGAGGTAGGAGGACAAGTATTTCTAGTCTGTGAGGGAGCCATCACAGAACGAGAGTGGGCAGAAGCTGCAGAACGGGACTTGGATCTGCAACAGGTTACCAACTATGCTAGCATGGGATGGAGTGGGTGGGTGCCGGCAAATGGTTTGTCGGTGTACTACAAGGCCAAAGATGAATTGTGTTTGGAAGGGGAGTACCTATTTAAGGCAGTACGCTTGATAAAGGCGGATAAAACACTCAGGAATCATGTACGACCGTTGAGCCCAATAGAATTGCCCAGCATGACATGGCAGTTTGTTGCTATGGACATTCTAGGCCCCATCAATAGTGAGCGAGGACTTACGAAATATATAATTGTATTGATGGACCTGTTCTCCAAGTGGTTAGAGGGTCAGGTAGTTCATGAAGCTGACTCAAGGACAGTGGTCAGAATTTTGGACAGTGTGTTTTAGAAGTAGGGGTTTCCCAGGAAACTGCTCACTGACAATGGAGTTCAGATGAGCTCAAGGGTCACAGAATAATGTCTGGAAGGCATAGGGGCTTCCCATCACCCTACTTCGTTATATCACCCTCAAACAAATTGAGCTGTACAAAGACTTAATCACACTTTGATGCAGGAGTTCAGAATGGCAACTGAGGCTGGTGATGCGAGGGTGTGTATGTATGTGTGTGTGTGTTTGTGTGTGTGTGTGTCTGTGTGTGTGTGTCTGTGTGTGTGTGTGTTTGTGTGTGTGTGTACCGCCTAGCACCGCATGCCACCCTGGGTCTTATCCCGGCAGAAAAGGAAACCACACACATCGACCAATCCACTGTGGTTGGGGAGAACTAGCTTTGTGGAATGGGATGATCAGGATTTGAGGGTGAGAGTATCTTGAAAGGGCATTAGCATGAAGGAGAGGTATGATGTGTAGAAGCAGTTGAAGAGAAGAGTGGTAACGTGTTTGTGAGAAAGCCAGGGAAGGTGCCTGAATGTGATCGAAGATTTTGGGGACATGAGAATATCAGGAGGGTGTTGGAGGAAAGGCCAGTATGGAACAAGTGAAGGTTATCTCATGGTGAAGGGGGAGAGAGTAGCAAGAGTTGGGCATGTTAACTCAGTTCAGAGAGGTTGCATGCAGGAGGAAGTTGACTTCATGTACTTCGGGGGAGGTGTGCTATGTTGTTTGATACAGAACTAGGACAGGTTTGATTAGGTAACACACTTATGTGTTATGAGAAAGGGTTCCAACATATAACCTTGCAGGGAGAGTGTTGACAGAGATACGTGGTAAGATCTAGAAGGAGAGGGAGTTGAGAGAGGAGGGGAGAAACTGGAGGTAACTGGGGGCTCCATTACACGTGCACATATCATTGTATCATCCGTGTAAATAAAGGAGTTCTTACCTGGGGGAACATCTGGTAATTTCACCTCAAGGGTCCATAGTGACATGTCAGAGTTTAACCCATTCTAGAGCTTAATCAGTATCTACTCAGTCTGAAAGGCATTTTGGTAAGAACAATAGGACTCTTTGGAGGTCTAGCACAAAAGAGACCCTCGTGGAGCTCTGTGTGTCTGCATAGAATTTGAAAAGTGTGATTGATGATCCTGTGGAGTGCTGTGGATTTGCAAGTGCTGCTTTATCTCTTTTGTCACTTCTCTCTAGGATAGTTCGTAAGAAGGGTGGGTTTGATATAGGGCTATAGTTGGTTTGGTCCTTTCGGTCTATAGAGGTTTTTTTTCCAGTAGTGACATCATAGTCATGTGTTGTACGGACATTGGACACTTCACCTTCAGATAGAGAGCCAATAATCAGAGTGGAGTATGTATTAATTCCTTAGTGATGAGATTGATAGAACATGTGAGGTTACATTTTCACTGATGCTGGTACAGTTATTATCTATATTTTCTGTGAAGAAGGCCTGGATGTCTGTGCAGTATGTCTCGGACCATACTCAGTGGGCTTCGATCACTCTTGGTCTGTTGTTTCACAGACAATGCTGAATGTCCTTTTAGATGGCTTAGCCACTTGCACGCTGCTTGCTGTTAAGTAAGCTTCCTTAGCCCACTTGATCAAGGGAGGGACTGTGGTGCTAAATCTAAACTATTTCCTTTTGGTTTGAGGAGTGTTTGTGCCCTCTTTGGTGGTATTTATCAAAAGTAAAAGCAAAGCTTGTTTGAGGGATCTTTTGTAAACCTATGGTGTTGATCGAAGTTGGAGGGCACTTCCTCCTGGACACGATTTCATCAAGACGTATTTCTAAAGACATCACGAAGGGTCAGGCTGAGGAAGAGGGATTCCTTGAAGGTACAAGATGGTGATTTTGTGGAACAATACTACGCCAAATGTGTCTCCAGCTCGGTGTTTAAATCCTTGACATGTTGTTCTGTGTGTTAAAGTAAGTCTGCACATTACTTCTTACACTTGACTCATATTTCTAAGCCTCACAAGATGTAGATTCTTCTACAATAAATGTGAATCACTGCCAGCAAGTTGGGAAAGGGATTGAGGAAAGTGGTGTCATAGTGGTGTCATAGTGGTGTCATAGATGGCTTTACATGTTTAAAGCAGGGACAGCATATCGATGTGTTAAAATGTGGTTCTTGATGCATTCATATATAGGCGTGCATGGCAGCACTCACTCTAAACTAATGACACATTCAAAAAGTTTAGAGTGTACCTGATGAAATAAAAAGAAAAAGAACCTGGATGGAGATGGTGAAGACGGGGCTAAAAAGGAGACATTTGTCTAATCATTAAGTCGAATTATTATTGTTCCAAAGATAGTGACCTTTTCCGAATTGCAACTAACATTGAGATGAGAAGTGTGCGTTTTGCCTAGTCACGTGATGCTGGCCTACAGCTTTTACATGTGTGTCAACAGTTATTATGTATTCTTATGTTTGTGGAAGTGCTTGTAGTTTTTCGTGAGTTTTGAATTTCCCTTTCACCAACATATTTCGAGTGGCCGTGAATACTTCTGTGCACTGGGGCAAATCAAGTCTTTAAGATGTCTGTGCCTCACACTCGCGGGTTTGCCTCTTGCACAGACATTTTCAAAAAGGGGATCAGAACGTGCGCGTCATAGAATGCACGCACGCCTGTTTCCGCGTGAGTGAAGAGACGCGCTGCTGCTTCCGGTCGCCTCAGTGACGAGGTAACTTGGTCATTAAACCATTAAGACCTTATGAAGTGCTCCGAGGTCTCCACTATTCAGTATAATGTTTAATTCTAGTGCTGATTTTGTTATCTTTATTTCATATTACATGGTGCCAGCCATCCTCTCTTGCCTCACTTCTCCCCCTCTTCCACTGTTTGCTTCATATAGTCGTATATAATACAGACGACAATCACTCTGTGTTCTTTCTGTATTTATTTGGAAAAAAATGGCAAAGAAACGGAAATCCATGTGTCAAGATTAGCTCTTTAGGTTGCAGTTATGCCTTGCAGTCCAACGGCTTTGCAAAGTAACACAATGGTTAATCCTCCTCACTAACATGAGAGGGTGTTTAGATTCTGTTAAAGACAAGGAGGCGAGTATTATGCATTCAGTCTTTACTTCTGACCACCACAGCAGCAAAGAAAACGTTTACAAAAAATTAAAATTAAAATAAAAAAGTTTAAACAACAAACTTAAAACAGAGTTTAAAGTCGGCCTATGGGGAGTTCCCCAATCCAACATGGAAGGCAGGTCATGCCCTGTAGATGGCCAATGAGCTGAGACCCACCCCCATAAAAGTTGTTTTCTCAAACTTCAGCTCCTCTTTCTGCAGCTGTCTTGCATCAGACGCCCACTGCAAAGAATGTAGCGCGGAGAAAAGGATCCAAACGAAACTGGGGGGATCTCAACCTCTCCGCAACCTTAAACTGCAACGAAATCCTTCTGAACAGATTGCCTCACCCCAAAGTTAAGAACAACAAACAAAGGGTGGCTGGGTGGGATAATACTCGCCTCCTTGTCTCTAAATCCCCTCTCACGTTAATGAGGGATATTAACCATTCTATGACAAGACAGGAGGCTTCATATTATGCAAGTTCAAAGCCCTTGCATCACATTGCAACATAATAAATACGCTTATGATAAAATGTTTTGAATGTTGATTCTCTTGACCATTCAGCTGCTTTCAAGATTTGTTCCAGACTACCCCCTAGGAAAGCGGCTTTAGATGCCGTAGCATCCCTAACTGAATGAGGACCAAAGGAGGACGTGTCAACTCCCACCTCCAGCATAACTCACTTAATCCATCTGGCCAAAGTGGAAGGGGACACCAGCTTACGGTGCTTCCTATAGGAAATAAGCAGCTGAGAGGTATTAGGAGGTCTTCAACTCAAAACATTTTAAACACTGAATGACACATAGCCTAGAATCTTCTGGAAAAGCTGGATAAGAAATTGAGGAAATTAAATATTTAGTTTGTCTGGAAATAAAGAAAGTGACCACCTGAGGGGTGAACATTTTATTGTCCACATCCAAAGCTCTGATATCAGAAACCCTTTTCTTTTTTTTTTCAAATTCTCTTTATTGAATTTTTCAACAAATTTAACAATCCACATAACTGCCCCCTCCCTCCCCTCCCCCTTCCCCCTTGGTGCTGCTTCCAAAGTTTCCGTGGCTCCCCGTGACCAAAAAGTGTCTATTCGGGATCATTCCAGGTCCAAAAGTCTTAAACGTTGCGGGCGCCACCCGATCCTGAAAAAGTCTCTGAGAAAGGTGAGGACCTCACCCCACTCGCCTGCAAAGTTCTGTATTACATTGTTCATTGCGTTGGAGGCCCATTCCATCGCTACTATCTCCCAGACTTTATGCAACCAGTCTTGAAACATCAGTATGTTCAAGCTCTTCCATCTCTGGGCGATGATTGTCATTGCTGCCAGAGTGAGCATCACCCTCGCTCTTTCCCTGCCCCTTGAACCAGCCGACCCTTCTGCTGGCCTCAGGCCTAATAGCGACCATTCCGGGGGTATGCCTCCCTCTGACCCAAACACTTGTTCCATCGCCTGTTTAATGTCTCCCCAGAACGGGGCTATTTTTGGGCATCTCCACCAAATATGTTCCGCAGTGCCCTCCTGGCCACATCCCCTCCAGCAAGTTCCCGACAACTCTGGGTAGATCCTACGCAGCCGAGCTGGAGTATAGTGCCACCCATACAGTGTCTTATACCAGGCCTCTCGGGTTTGTGAGTCTCTCGCTAGTTTAGGGATCTTGCTCCGTAGTCTTTCCCACTCCGTCTTCTCTATTTCCCTGCCCAGAATTTTTTCCCATCTTCCCATATATGCCCATTGCGGCCTCGGCGTAGCTTCATTCAAGATCTTATAAAGCTGCGAGATAAGGCCTTTCGAGCCATCATTGGTCATCAGGAATTTCTCAAAAAGGGTTGGTGATCTAGTAGCCGCCTCCTTGTTTGTGGGGTGTAGGAGCCAATGTCGTGAGTATCTCAGCCTTTCACCTTCCCCCAGTGCGAAATCCCTTTTACATTGTACAAAAATGCTGATCTCCCCTCCTATAAACATGTCCCGCATCCAACGGCAGCCTCCCTCCCGCCAGTACCGGAATGCCCCTCTTTCCAACCCTGGGGTAAAGTCTTTATTATTGAAGATGGGGGTGAAGGGGGATGGGTAGGTTGTGATTTCCTTGCGTTGGACCAGTCTGTCCCAGTTATCTGCAACTAGGTTGGTGATAGAACTCAGATACTTGAAGAAGCTTGCTGGGACTGCTTGAGGAATAGCCTGGAAGAGGTAGAGCAACCTCGGCAGGGTGACCATTTTAAGTGCCTCTAGCCTCCCCAACCAGGAGATCCACAAGTTCCACCACTTAAGGAGGTCCTTTTTAATTCTTTTCAGAAGTGGGGGGTAGTTTGCTGTGTACCATCCTTGAAGAGCCGGAGTGATTCTCACCCCCAAGTACGTAATTCCCCCCGGTTGCCAGGCGAAGGGCGTTGTCCCCTTTAATTCCTCCCTCTCCTCCCTTGCCAACGTCAGGTCCATCAATTCGGACTTATGCATGTTAATGCGTAATCCGGGTGCTTCCCCAAAGTCCTCTAGTAGTAGCCTGCATTGCATACTCGACTTTTATGGGATTATGATAGTTTGATATGATAGTTTATTTATATAGCGCCTATACACAATGTGTTTCAAAGCGCTTCAAGGCAAGGAAAGGAACAAGGGAAAATACAAGGACATTCTTACAGGCCATGAACAGTAAGGATGTGAAATTAACTATCGTACTCGGCCTGACGACATTTCAGATAGTGCAAGTGCTAAAACATAGATAAGGAAGGGAGGGGGAGAGTGGGAAGGAAATGGAAACAGACAGGCGACTACTGTACTAGGCCTGACGACATTTCTGGTAGAGCTGGAGGAAAACAAAAGGTGAGGGAGAGGGGTGCAGAAAGGGAGGGGACGAACAAAACAAGTGATATCGTACTAGGCCTGACATTAGATAGTGCTGGAGGGAGGGGGGCAACAGTAAGGGGATAGGGGAGCGACAGATGAGGTTGCTATCATAGTAGGTCCAGGGACAATTCTGATAGAGTAAGTGCATGGAAGAAAGGGAGGAGGGGAGGAGATAGGAAAAGGGGGAGGGGAGGGGAGGAGAGAACAGAGAGTAAGCAGTCAAAAAGAGTGGAGAAGCAAGAGAGGAGAGCGAATACAATTGCAGAAGTCAGTAGTAACACATAATGTTGCAAGCCAGGATACAAGATGAAGATGGAACAGCATGATTCAGGGCCACCATGAGTACAAGATGCAAAGGAAGTCCAGCATGAGAGTTGAGAAAGGGTGACACACCGTGAATCAATGAAGCCCATAAAAGTAAAATCCAGCATTGGCCACAAGACGGTGATGATGAAACCAGAATTTATCAGGACAGACTCCTGTGTGCAGGAAGGGGGGGGGTGCACAAGGGAACAACACGGGGGGACCAAAGAGGGTGGGGATGGCCTGTTGGGACAGAGGGTGTAAACACATGTTGGTGCATGCTTACCTGCTGTCTTAGCAGGGGGTCGGACCCTGGATCCTCCTGGTCCGAACAGGTCCAAACAGCAATAGCCCTTTTCTTTGACTGCCCTTCACTTTGGACGCCCGGGCGAGAGACGCCCTTCATCTAAGAGTTAAGAGCAGGAAGGAAGAGGCAGGGCTAAGAAGGTGGGCGGGGCTTAGGCCAGGTGACCTAGATCCACTTACACCTGCTCCCCAGCTGCAAAGGAAAATAGGCTGGAGGGCTCCTTAAGTAGGGAAAAGAGCGGCAAGCAGGAAGGCACCCGGTGGGCAGGGCTTGCTAAGTGGTAAAAAGGAGCGGCAAGCAGGAAGGCACAAGGTGGGCGGGGCTTAGGCCAGTTGACCTAGATTCACTTACACCTGCTCACCAGCTGCAAAGGAAAAGAGGCTGGAGGGCTCCTTAAGTAGGAAAAAGAGCGGCAAGCAGGAAGGCACCAGGTGGGCGGGGCTTGCTAAGTGGTGAAAAGGAGCGGCAAGCAGGAAGGCACAAGGTGGGCGGGGCTTAGGCCAGGTGACCTAGATCCACTTACACCTGCTCCCCAGCTGCAAAGGAAAAGAGGCTGGAGGGCTCCTTAAGTTGGGAAAAGAGCGGCAAGCAGGAAGGCACCAGGTGGGTGGGGCTTGCTAAGTGGTGAAAAGGAGCGGCAAGCAGGAAGTCACCAGGTGGGCGGGGTTTAGGCCAGGTGACCTAGATCCACTTTCACCTGCTCCCCAGCTGCAAAGGAAAAGAGGCTGGAGGGCTCCTTAAGTTGGGAAAAGAGCGGCAAGCAGGAAGGCACCAGGTGGGTGGGGCTTGCTAAGTGGTGAAAAGGAGCGGCAAGCAGGAAGGCAACAGGTGCGTGGGGCTTAGGCCAGGTGACCTAGATCCACTTACACCTGCCCCCCAGCTGTCAGGGCAAGCAACATGTCGTCCGCGAAGGCCGCCACTTTGTGCTGTCTACCCCCAAACGGTATTCCCTGTATTCCCTCCGATTATCGAATTGCCTGCAGGAGAGGCTCCAAGTAGATCGCATAGAGCAGGGGCGATAAGGGACATCCCTGATTTGTACCTCTTTGGAGTTGGAATGATCTAGATAAGGTCCCATTAACCACCACCCTCGCTCGCTGACCCTCATAGTTCGCCATGACCATCTGTAAATAAGCGCCTCCTAACCCCATCTTTTTTCCATGGCCTTGAAAAGGAAGGACCATTCCACCCGGTCGAACGCTTTTTCAGCATCTAAGGACAGAAGTGCTGCCGGGGTAAGAGTCTTTTCTGCCTTTTCAACCAGATGGGCCACCCTTCTAATATTGTCCGCTGTCTTCCTCCCCTTCATGAATCCCGCCTGATCCTGATGGATCAGATCTGGGAGAAGCCCCTCGAGCCTATTCGCCAGGATTTTTGTGTAGATTTTAGCGTCCACATTAATAAGTGCTATTGGCCTATAGGAGGATCTTTCGAGAGGGTCCTTGCCCGCTTTCAGAATCAGAGAGATCTTGGATTCTTTCATGGACGGAGTGATTTGCCCATTATCTATAAAAGAGTTGAAAAGGTAAGTCAACTGTGGAACCAGCACCCCGGCAAAGGTCTTATAGAAGGACGCAGAGTACCCAGCAGGGCCAGGGGCCTTACCTGCGGGCAGCTTCCGAATAACACCCCTCATTTCCTCCTCCGCTATCTTTTGTTGTAGACCAATCTGGGCATCCCCCTCAATTTTACGCAGGGTAACCATTTCCAGGAATTTCTCCTGGGCCTGGCCGCAGGGGTGTTGCGAAGCATACAAGGTCTCGTAAAATTCAAGACATAACAGCATGGCTATGGCTAACTTGGAAACAGTTGCTGCAAAGACAGATTTTCATTAGGAGGCCAAGTGCGGAAAAGATCCAACACCATGTTAACATCCCAGAGAACAGAATACCTCACTTTAGGTGGAACCTTAATACAAATGTATTTTAGGGCCCTATGCACCAGAAAATGCCTACCAACTGGTTCCCCCTTAACCAAAACATGACCTGCTGAAATAGCAGATCTGAAGCCGTTTATAATCCTGTAAGCCTTGCCGTCTCTAAACAATTTCACCAGAATGTTAACTACCTCCACTGGAGGGGCAGAAACAGGATCAAAGTGTCTAGCCACACACCAGCCAACCCAGCGGTTCCATGCTGAAGAGTACCCTGACTTAGTAGAGGCCACCCAGGAGTCTTTGATGACACAGATAGAGACCTGCAAAAGTCCCTGGAAGCGCCAGGAAGAGCTGAAATCTTCCAAGCCATAAGGGAGAGGTGCCCCTGAAGCTCCAGCTTGTGAGGGAGACCCGCCGGATTTGATAGCAGCTGCAGGTGGAGGGGAAGAAGACGAGGAATATCCTCCGCCAATTCCAGAAGGACTGGGAACCACACCTGGGAAGGCCAAAAGGGGGCAACCAACACCAGAGTTGCCACCTGCCTGCGCACTTGAACTAGGATTCTGGCTATCATGGCAGAGGGAGGAAAGGCATATGAAAGAGGGCCTGACAAAACCTGGAGTAAAGCTTTGGTAGCTAGTGCACTGGGATCTGGTCTCCAACTGTAGAACTACGGAACATGGCAGTTGAGTCTCGAGGCAAAGAGATCCACTTGAATCAGACCAGTGACAATATCTTGGCAAAGAACGCCCTCTCTAACATCCAGTTGCTTCTGGCCTGGAAATGCCCGGAGTTCCAGTCTGCAACCATGTTTCTGACCCCGGAAAGATATTCCACTTACAACACAATACCCCGATCCCAGGTGATTGATGTATCATACCACTGAACCATTGTCCAAACGGAGGAGGACACAATTCCCCTGATCTTTGAGAAGGCTTTTGACTTCAAAGAGCCCGCTAATAGCTCCAGACAGTTGATATGCATTTGCTTCTCTGAATCGTACCACTTCCCCCCTGTGGATACCTGTCCTATCCTGACTACCCAGCCCGCTCTGCTGGCATCTGACTCCAGAATGACATCCGGAGAGGGACCAAAAATTGCTCTGCCATTCCAGGAATCCACGTGCCTGAGCCACCAAAGGAGTTCTAACCTGGCTTTGGGGGACATCACCACCAACTGCGTGTAAGACAGACTCTTGAGCAGATGTTTGACCTTGACGCGTTGCAACGCTCTGTAATGGAGGGGGCTGGAAAGATAGCTTGGATGGAAGCTGAAAACATCCACACAACCCTGGCCAGCTGCCTGAGGGAGACCTTCCCCTTCCCGAGGAGAAGACAGATTTCCTTCCTTATCTTGGAGAGTCTGCAGTCCGGAAGGAGAAGGAGGCAGAGCTTGGAATCTATATTGAGGCCCAGGAATTGGATACATTGCGTAGGCTTCGATATGGACTTCTTTACATTTATGACAAACCTCTGTAGAAGGGATACTTTTAACTCCAGATGATGAGTCCGAAGAGTCTGAGAGCTCTGAGCTAAAGTAAGCATATTGTCTAGGTAAATTATTATTTGAATCCCTTTGGACCTGAGGTGAGCAATCACCGGTTTCATTAACTTGGTGAAACACCAGGGAGCTGACAACAGGCCAAACGCAAGGGAGGCAAACTGCCAAGTGCGAGCCCCCACTGGAACTGAAGAAATTCTTGGTGGGGAGGGAAGACGGGGACCACAAGGTACGCGCCCTTGAGGTCTAACTTGACCATCTAGTCCACTGGAAGAAGGGTGTCCTTGAGCATATGAATACCCTCCATTTTGAAGTGATGATACACTACAAATGAGTTTAGAGCTCTTAGGTTTATGACAGGGTGGAAACCCTCCTCGGGCTTTGGGACCAGAAAAATTGTGCTCAGAAATTGAGAGGCTGTGAAGGATGCTGGAACCACCGCTCCTTTGAAAATGAGGTCCCTGACCTCCACATCTATCAAATCTCATTTTACCTTGTCGAGCACTAGGGGACGAGGCAAGGAGAGCAGGCAAGGGGGGAATACAACTCTATTTGAAACCCCTGCACTGTCTGCAACACTCAAGGGTCCGAGGTGAGAGCCTCCCACTGCGGAAGAAACCTGGCCAGCCTGCCCCCTACAATTTTGTGGGAAGAAACCTTTAACACATGAGGCATTACCTGGCACTGCTCTCAATCTACCAGCAACCCTGCCGGCACGTCCTCTCTAATGGAAACTCCTTTAAAGGTAAAACTGGGCTTGCGCTCCCCTAGCAGAGGAGGAATTGTGCACACCTCTTGATGCGTATTGGCGGGGATGGGTAGAGCCCGGGGAGAAATGGCCAGAGGAGCAAGGCTTAATATATTTCTTTCACGGCTTATACTACTGCCATGACAAAGGGAACACATCGAGCAGGCGTATCCCAAGATGGCACACAACAGCAACAGCATGCGAGGGAGTAAATTACTCAGGTGAAACCTGAAGCTGAGCAGGCCAAGGCACACCTCTAGCGTGTATAGAGTGTTGTGCCAAAATTATTTTCCTGAGGCAACGTACACCTAGAATATTAATAAAAGGAAAGAGACCACCGCGCGCGCAACACCTGAAGCAAAAGCTTGACAGGCTTGCGCCCGTCGGGCCTGAAGAGTGTGTGGGGCGCTAAGGTAATTATAATGAGGGAGAGAAAAGGTCTGCGCGCCTCAGGTGTGAAGTAAAACTCCTGACAACCCCTGCGTGTCGGGCCTAGACTCTGCTGAAAGGTCCTAAAACTTCCAGCCTTATCGAAAACCTTAAGGGCAAAGACCTTTTGAATATTAGCTTGAGCCTTGTCTAATGCCATAAATGTGTGTGAACTTAGGCAGAGAGATCCTCTGCCTATCCTCTGTCCCCAAACAGATTGCCTTGGGCCGAAGGACCCCCTTCTCTCTATGCCATATCTGCCAATTTGGGATCAAGTCACATGAGGAGGGCCCTGCATCTCTCTTTAGAGATGGAGGCGTTAGCATTGCCGAGCAGGCAAACCATTCTTTGTATCCAGCCCCGCAGGACTTGTACATCAACAGGAAGGTTAGAAGTTGCTGCCTCCTCCGCTAGTTCAAAAATCTGGGTTACCAGACCCAACACATCCAACAACTTGTCCTGACAACTCCACCTAGCTTTATCTACCCCCTTCTTGGGGTCTTTCCCTTTTTGGGACAGAAAGGATACCATGGACTGGTCAATTTCTGAAGTGAGGGCCACTTTATCAGGAACCACCAGCCTAGGGCACTCCGAACGCAACTTGTTTCTGTCCTCTTTAGGCAAGGGACGTCTGACCCAATGATTCAAGAAGGATGCCACTTCATCCAAAGGATGCCATTCGGCAGATCTGGGGTGTTGAATAAGGGCAGGATCGAAGAATGGAACCCCATTAACATCAAGAACTGGCCTTCTTTCTGGAGGGACGGGTCTAACTTCCTCTTGCGCCTTTTTGGAGGCAAATCAGATAGCTCTGAACTATCAGTAGAAGAAATAGGGATTGCAGGAGCAGAAGCAGGAAGCTGGGAGCTACCCGACCAAGGAGGACCAGACTGGGACTGTTGAGACTCCTTCAAACTGCGCTTCTGAACCCTTCCTGGGAAGAGACATGACAAGGGACAGTGGACGGACTGAGTTGTCCTTGAATATGATTGGACTTTTTAGTGCACTTACAGGAAGCTTGTTCAGGAAGGGACAAAACCACATCATGGGAAGGATGAAAGTTGTATAGAGAGGAATGAATAACATGAGCTACTGATGACTGGATAGGAAAGGAAGATTCCCCTACAGGTCTGTTAACCTTTCCCCCTCTCACTTTTTTTTGAAGGCCTCGCCTGAGTGCTGGCATCCATGGAAGAGGGTACTTCTGACCCTTTTGCCGCCATTACAGCCCCAAACACGTAACGTGGTACAATAAAGATATATTTATATATATAGCCCAGCAAGGGTTAATATATTTCTTACACGCCTTATACTACTGCCAGGACAAAGGGAACACACCGAGCAAGTGTATCCCAAGATGGCACAGCACAGCACGCACGGGAGTAAACTCGCAATATTACTCAGGTGAAACCTGAAGCCGAGCAGGCCAAGGCACACCTCTAGCGTGTTTAGAGTGCTTGTGCCAAAATTATTTTCCTGAGGCAACGTACACCTAGAATATTAATAAAAGGAAAGAGGCCGCTGCGCGCAACGCCTGAAGCAAAAGCTTCTGACAGGATTGCACCCGTCGGGCCTGAAGAGTGTGTGGGGTGCTGAGGTAATTATAATGAGGGAGAGAAAAGGCCTGCGCATCAGGTGTGAAGTAAAACTCCTGACAACCCCCGCGTGTCGGGCCTAGACTCTGCTGAAAGTTCCTAAAAGGAACGGAAACAATAAAGACCCACGCATGCCGGGCCTGAAGTGAAAGCTTCTGACAGGCCCGCGCGCGCTGGTTTCTGGATACAATGTAACTCTGACAGCAGTCAGAGCTCGCAGCGAGTGAAACCAAACCTGCTAATAGACAGCGGTGGTTTCACGCTTCGTAACAGAACACTTCAAATAAAGTATCCAAAAGTAGGTAATATACAAAAGGAAACCCTTACTGAAAAAGCAGTATGACGTGACTGTGCTACTGATTAACGGATATAAAGTAGCAACACTGTATGACAGGCCCACTACTGACTAGCAACAAAGGCACAACAAGAAGGAGTGACTTAGCTTGTGACGTCAGCAGCAAAGAAAGAGGAGTAGGAGTTAGAGTAAAGGACTTTTATGGGGGTGGGTCTGAGCTCATTGGTCATCTACAGGGCATGACCTGCCTTCCATGTTGGATTGGGGAACTCCCCATACACTGACTTTAAGCTCTGTTTTAAGTTTGTTGTTTAAACTTCTTTTATTATTATTATTATTTTGTAAATGTTTTCTTTGCTGCTGTGGTTGTCAGAAGGAAAGAATTAATGCATAATATGAAGCCTCCTGTCTTGTCATAGAATTGAGTTGCTGTTGGGTTACAGAGATGCTTATCACATCAGCATAAGGAGCAGCTTTTTGTTTTGAAGGTCACACAGGATCTTGACTTGATGTGCAAGAAGGACCCAGCAGCAGGAGATTCTGCTTATAGGCATAAATTTCATTTGAATTACTATGGAAAAAGCACTAGTTGCACATTATTTTTTTAAAGAGCAAATATAAGTGTGGATAAACACAAATCAATGACTACTAAATAATATGATAATGTTGAAAAATGTTGACTGATGTTGATAATGATGTAAAAATAAATATCCTCAAACTCGGGAGCCTTAACTATACCCCCTTTTGACTCACTTCATAAGACGCAAGATATAATTGTATGTTATGTTATGTTATTTGGCATCTATATATCATTGGTATGACCTCAAAGCGCTGGTAGGTTGAAAGCCCTCGGGGACCGTAGTCCAGGTCAGTTGAAAGAGTAGAGTGTCGGGGGTGCTTGGGTGCAGTTATGTGTGCAGATGATGTAATTGCCTGGTGGAAGATGCATCCTAGCATTAGGTGTGGTGTATTGATATCGGTTGAATGTGTGCAATCTGGCGGGTGAACACCTAGACTAGGTTCTGGCTGTGTTAGGCCTGTAGGACGCTTATGTGTGCAGCCAGGCCGGTTTGTCATGCGATATAGCTGCGTTTTATTAGAGTGATGGGGTGTTCAAGGGGTAATGTTCGTATGTGAGCAGCTAGGCCAAAATTGATCGAGGGGTATAGCTGCGCTCTATGTGAGTGGTGGTGTAGAGAATAGAGTAGGCATAGTGATATGGGAGGAGAGTGTTTGCGTGGATTTATGATCTAAGGAGATCGATATTCTGCATTTCAGTTATGTGGTTGCTTCTTAGCGAATTAATACGGGATGACAAGGAGGACATTGTTCGGGATCTCATTGAGCAATTAGTCATTGGATGCTATGATTCAATTGCTTCAGAAGGACGAGGTTGGTATTGCGGAAAGAGCCACATTTTTAGAGCTTTGCGGAACGTCGTATAGTCTTTGGTGTGTCGAATGTGAGGGGGAAGCGAGTTCCACAGAGTTGGGGCCAGGGTTGAGAAGGTGGATCCTCCGATCCTGACAGAGTTAGAGGTTGGAATCACAGGAAGGAGGGCAGCTCTTGATCTTAGGGTGTAGGAAGGGGGGTAAGGTTTTATCTTATTCTGTAGGTATAATGGGCAAGTCTTGTGCACTGCTTGGTGCGTGGTGCATAGGGTCTTGAAGGTGGCCCTTTGTTCCGACTGGGAGCCAGTGGAGGTTTCGGAGAGCGGGTGAGATGTGGTCTCCTGGGCACAGGGCCAGGAGCAGTTTTGCAGCAGCATTTTGGGCTCTTTGTAGTTTGTTGAGTTGGTATACATAACTGCGGCAAGTCTGTTAGGGTAGGAGAGGTAGGGAAAAATGTGTCTGAGAAGTTTGAGGTAGTAGTGACAGGATTTTGTAGCAAACAAGAGAAAGTTGGATGCGCTGCAGTTAGTAGTCACCAACTTGCCTGGTACTGGTTGTCACAGTGTGCATCCTTTGAAAATGTGTTGTCACGATCAGTGCATCTCTTCCTTTTACTTAATTGCCCTCCCTTCCCTGCCCCACCTACCCATCTAAGCTGCTTCTGCTGCTCCTACGCCCTACTTGAACCCTTCCTGCAATCTTGTGTTGCATCGCCAGTGCACAGTGCAGTATTGCTTTCCAGCTAGGTTTGCGCTTCACACATCCTAATCATGCATGCATACAATTGTATTAAGCAATGTTAACGTAAAGAACATGAATTTGGCACGTCACCCCAGTGCTAAAACCACCATCACAAGGCATCTCACCCCAGTGTGAACATTGGATCTGCATCGAAAGTCTTCCACACAGTCCTTGTTGTGCATTATTGTTAACATACTTTACTAAATAAATAAATCAAAATAAATAAAAAATAAACATACTTTATTAAGATTTTAAAAAATGGCTGTTGTTTTATCAAATGGGCCTGGACAAGCTCTCTGCAGCAGTCCCCCCATCAGTCAGGCAGGCGGGCAATCAATTGTAATATCTGTATTGTACCCTTGCCAAGTCATTCGCCTGGAGCCGGTCGTCTTAACTCCTCCTGACACTGGGCAGCTCTTATCTGAGCAGATGCGCCTACATCTGGGCCCTGGCGCTGGATAGCAGGGATGGAATTAGCCCATTCCGCAGCCCCTGTGCTGTGGAACCATTTGGTCTCCTCTAGATGCGCAGAGGTTCTAGAAATGTCCTGTAGCTTGTGTCCCACATACCAAGGCGTGCATCCTGGGCCCTACCAAGGCGGTGTCCTCTAGATACAGAATGCGGACCCAAGGATGCATTCAAAAATTATGCGCCGAGTTTGGAATTGGAGTCTCTGCTCCACTTGAAGCCACTGGAGGTTACTACGTGCAGAGGCTTAACCGGGAGGGTCTAACAGGTAGGGCCTGAAGCTAATGCAGTTGGGACCACCTCCGTGACATGTTCATCTGTAAGTTCCATCGCAGCGCTGCTGAGTGGGCATTTAGAGATTTTGAGTGGGCCTTGCCCGCTCAGGCGCTACCCTCTGCCTACATGCAACATGGACCTAGTTCTCATTCTTAATTCCAAAGACCAAGCTGTCCCTTCCATACCTTGTCTGTGTGTTGTCTTAGAGCGAGGGCTCGAAGGGCACTTAAAACCCTTTCTATTGTACCGAGGATAACTTTGTGTGATAACCCTTAGCTCCATGGCCTATTAGGTAAGGATTTACTGCATTTTATTTGGCCAGTCGCCAAACGATTCCTGATCGGACACCTTGTGACTTAATGTAACAGCAAACGAAACATATATTTAGAGTATGTGAAACAAGGCTTTTGTTTCCCTGACCCGTTCAGGTATTTGACTAAACCCCAAAATGTGACGGTTAGAGATTTGATATTGAGGATGCATTTTAATCAATTCAAGACATACGAGCTGTTTGGTGCTTGGGATGGAATATCACACCAGCGCAGGCTTTGTAGAATGCACAAAGGCAGCGTAGAAACCATTCACCATGTTGTAACCAATTGCCCGGTGATTCAAAGCACATACATTGCTGGTGAACACAAGGGGGAATATAAGAGGTGACCAGTTCTGGGCCTCTATATTCTCTGGAGAGTCTTTAGTGATAACCACCTCAGCTTATTACATATGGAAATCCTTTTTAGAAAAAAAAAAAAAAGATTGAAAGTGGTTGAAAACTATTTTAGATGTAATACTATTAATGTCATATACATGGAAGTGAGTATTAAATAGTTTAATGAATTTTACTGGACTATGGGGTGTCATTTTCTGATGATGTAGTGCGTTGAGCTTTTATAATGAATCGTATTAGAAATATAATTGTGCTTAAAGTTTGTACAAAACAAATTACACAATAAAATAAAATAAAAAATAAAAAAAAGTAACAGCAAAAACACCCAATATGTTGGGGAGACACCCAATATATTGAAAAGGTGAACATACGCAGATTACAACAGCACATGGGAAAACAAAACATTGAAGACGGACACACGTGACTATAAATACATGATGGTATGGCTAAGAGAGTTGCTCTGCGGGGCGGAGGGATGGGGTGTGGATGCATTTCTGAACACCAGTCCTCCCAGGGAGACTTCTCTATTAGCGTCCGCTCCAGGGCAGGACATGCTCACTTTCCCTGCTCAGTCGGCCTTGAACAGGACACAGCAAGGAGCAAATCACCTGAACTCGAGTTCCTGTCACCATCATCTCCGGGAAATAGCCAAGGGACAAGCGTTCCATCCGCTCCCACTAAACCCCGTCCTTCTGCCACATCTAATGAGGCGGCGCTGAGAATCAAAATGGCAGATTTAAGCCTCGCCATCGCGCAAGAGACACGCAGTTATTTGTCACGCCGGTCCTCTCGCTATCCCAAACTTAACTACACCTGGCGTATATGTACGCTTCGTGCACACCAGTCGGGAGTCACTACTTCCCGAAGTAAAAACTGCCTTGTTATTTGATGAAAATGTATGGTCTCATTCACCCAGCCGCAAAGAAATCAGAGCGAGAAATGTAAGTGAGTGTCTGCGCAACCCGCTTGGATTTCTGCTGTTACTGCCACAGTTCTTGTATCTGGGTCCTGTTTCCGCATCTTACTTTGTAAAATGCCTTCAATTTTGGTGCTTAAAAACTTGCACCCTTTAGCACCCAAATACCCCAGTGTTCCTTGGGAGTTGACGACTCACTCGAACCAGGAATCCATTCACCTCAACTTGCCGAGCCCCCAAGTCTGTGATTTATGGATGGTGCAGAGTATGTTACCTCAAGTTGTGTTGCTAGACTTCCTCACTGGGCCTAAACACCACTGTAGTAGATGCAAAACGTGGAATCATTGTTCCTTAGTCTTCAGGTAAAAATAACACGAGAAGGTGCGAAATAAGAGAGACGGAAAATCGTACCTGCCAACATTTCGGCACGCCTGCTGAATATTCCCACTTCACCATTGACAACAGCACTGTCCCGGTCTCCCCAGTAGTCAAGACCTTGCGTGTCCACCTGGACCCGACTCTCTCACTCACCAAACATGTGAACTCCATCGCCTCTTCATCAGCTTATACCGCCAAATTCATTAAATGCTGCCGCCCATGCGAAAAATCAACTTCCGGGGCACCAGTGGTCCAGGGATGAATATTGGTTACTAAACCATCAATCAAGCCCACACCTCTAGTGCACCCGGTTGTGGATCATTGGTTAGTTGCAACACAGCGAACATACAATTATTACTCCATTTTTTTTTTTTTTTTTTTTTTTTTTATTGGTTTGTTACAAACCTTTAAAAAAGAGAACAAAGAATAGAAAAAAGAACCATGCCATGAAACCAACAAACATTATACTGGCAATCAAATTTCTGAAATAAGAAGGAGATTTTAGATCAATAAATACAGAAGGAAGGAACCAAGAGCTTAGCTTAAAGTTGGAGTGAAGTGAAGCGCAAAATGACCACTCTACTCATTTTTGCACAGGACATTTTTGTTCGAACATTCGCGCTATTTGATTTCTTATTTCGCTTCTGCCTTTAACAATTTTTTTTCTAAGGATTCCAAGAAAAACGTTAACTCAATTGTTAATCTGCGGTCCGCGTCTTCTTGAAAAGAATATCTCCACCATTCTTCCATAGTCATTGATGCTTTTGCCATTATAAACCTTCCCAAGTGCTTTGTATGTTCTTTATTCAAATTGGGACATAATAATGTAAGATGTTTTAAGGTTTCTGTATCATTTCCACAGAGTCTGCATAACAAGGAAGTTGAACTTGCTACTTCTCGTATGCTCAAATTTTCCCGAGTGGGGAACTGATTTGGACTGTATTTTATAATGATCACTCTGCGTTTCTTTTCGGGAAATTTTATTTATAATTATTACTCAATGATAAAAGGGGCTGTCAAGTCAAGGTTGTATAAATATATCTACTTTATTATTACTACAACAGACAGTTCTAGCACACGACAAAATACAATCCACCCTGTAAAGGAACACAGAGGACAGACAGTTTCATGAGGGAAAGGGGTGCACTCTGGATACTGACAGGAGAGTCGTTGGTTAAGTAATCAGTCTTACTGTTCAAGGTTTTTCAGTTTCAGCACAAAGGGGGCAAATGGTCGTAACTTTCTCTAGGGACCTTTGGAGAAGGACCAGCGGGCAGAACCACAATGTACCTAGTGCTGAAGAAGTTCTTGCCACTAAACAGCATTGAGGCGGTTCCAGGGTGCTTTGCAGCCCTTGAGACAGAGATAAAGGTGGAAGATAGCTGCTGGTACCAGGCGGCAGGCAGTTCGGCAAGTAAGGCTGGACAGACATCTGCAGGCTGTCTGGCGCAGCAGCTCAGGGCCAAGAATCGGTGTCTCTGTGCTGGTTGGCGAATCTGGAATGCTGGTTGAGGTGGTTCGGACCGCTCTTGTGACTACGGCGTGACAACAGTCAGAGGTGCAGCCTGATGCAGTTCGAAGATTTGACTGTCTCGAAAATGTCCTTAAAAGATGTACGCTGCATAATGCTTGTGTGGCACTCCTCCTAGCTTCTTCGCAGAACTGGTGTCCTTTCAAGGCATACGGCCCAAAGCTCAAGAGAGTGTTTGCTGGCAACGGCCTTGTCCTTTGGCCGGAAACTCTCTGGCACTTCCCACCTAGGAAGCTTGCTGGCTGAACCTAGCACGCACGCTGTGTGCTGGCTGGGTACCAGTTCTGGAGCTGCTGGACGGGTCCTCTGAGTCCGCGACCTCCCTCTGTTCCCTGGGAGATGTTTAGGGGAGGAGGGATCTTGCTTCCCTCTTGGAATTCATGTCCTTCCTTCACTGGCAGAAGATGTAAGGTAGACTATAGCTTCAGCTCGGGTCCAAATAAGTCCTTCTTTGTACTCCTTTCAAAGTCTTCAGATGATCTGCTAAGTGAGGGGTTCAGTCCTCTTTTGAAGCCAAATGGGCTTGTGTCATTTCAAGGCAACAGCCTTGTCCTTTGTCCAGAAACTCTCCCACACTTCCCACCTAGGAAGTATGCTGGGTACCTGATCTGTAGCTGCTGGACGGGTCCTCTGAGTCTGGTATCTCCCTCTGTTCCCTGGGAGATGTTTAACGGAAGGATCTTGGTTCCCACTTGGAACTCCTAGCCTTCCTTCCATGGCGAAAGATGAAAGGTAGACTGTACCTTCAGCTGGGGTCCAAATGAGTCCTTCTAACACCTTTTGAAGTCTTCATATGATCTGCTAAGTGAGGGGTTCAGCCCTCTTTTAGAGCCAAATGGGCCCCAGTGATTGGTGTAGGCTAAGCCTACCTTAATTAACCAATCCTGGGTCCCCACTAGCAATCCTCTTTTAAGTATGATGTCAGGACCAGAGTGTTCTGCAACAGGACAGACAAGGGGGTGACAAAATACAACTAAGACCTACCCATCTCCCTGTCTATGTAGATTAAAGTCTATCTCTGGTTAACTGAGCCCTCCATGACTCTTGATTAAAGTGCAGGGTTCCCTTGAAATCTGTGCTTGGATGTCATGATCTCTGCTTCCAAAAGATCAGGACTTGCCCGACTCCCTTGGAAGCAGACCTATAACCCCGGTTCCGAGTGCCAGCCAGTCCCAATTGGGACCTTTTGGACCCTGTCCTGGCACCAGTGGCACCAGGCTCATAAAGATGCCCAGTCCCAGCGCTGGAAGCACCGGGCTCATAATGCTTGGGTGGACTTACCTGCAGCAGACCATGCTGCTTACTTACCTGCCAGTTGAGCCCCTGATCCTCTTCTGTTTGGGACTACTTTTCCTGTTGGGTGGGGCAGGAGCCACTCCCTAGGTTCAGAACACTGGAACTCTTCTAGAAAGCAGGAACTCTTTTCTTACCTAGGCGTGGCTGTGGAAGGAGACATCTAAGCACTACAGGAGGCTATTTAAACCACACCCGATGGATGGATCTTGCTTTGCGTTATTCTGCATCCTCTGCAGCAGAACGCTCATCGTGTCTTCTGCATCTGATCCTGGGCCTAAGAGAAAAAGGCTTACCATCCTGAATCCAGTCTTCAGCAACACCTATAAAGAAAAAAAAGAACAGGTTAGCACTACGGTCTTCAGTGACAGCGCTTCTCTTACCTGGTCCATCGGCTGTCACCAACGCCTCGCGCTGCATTCCGGCATCTGAAAGACAAAGGCTTACCTACTCTTCGCGTGCTCCGGAGGTCTTCGCTCTGCATACCGGCATCTGAAAGACAAAAGCTTACCAACTCTTCGCACGCTCCGGAGGCCTTCGGCGCTGCATCCCGCATCTGAAAGACAAAAGAAGGTGCGGTTAAAGACATTGGGTAACTTTATTACTCACGTGCCATTACTCCTTCCCACGCCGAACCCAGTGGGTATTCCGGCACCCTCCGGCAGCTCCGAACTTGTACCTGCAAGATAAAAGGACAGTTAGTGCGCATCGTGAAGCAGGCAACAAGCGCTTACTTACGTGCTTCCAGGTGCTTCTACTCCTCACACGGGTTCCATCCTCAACTCACTTCAGCCCGTCATCCGCCATCGCCGGAACCCTGCAAAACAAGAGACATCATTACAAAAGACTTTTAAAGACATTTGAAATACTCGGAACTTACCGTTCGTGCAGTAAACGACGGACAGCAGTCCTCTGAGGTCAAGAGGCCTGCACCCTTATCCAGTGAAGAAACTGGTTACGGCACCATGCCCCGAGGCAGATGGAGAGCTCGGCGTTCACTTACCTAAGGTGAGAGCGTTAACCTTTGGGGTTCTACAGGAGAAGAGAAAAGGAAGAAGAGAGAGACACCCAATAACCCCAGTTCATTAATCCCATATTTTCTATCTGCAGACATCTTACTCTTCGAGTCAGACATACAGTGCACAGAGGTCCAGCCCAAAGAGCCAACCGTGTGTTACACATCACCTTTGAAGATACGGTGTTCGCCCAGTCAAGACCGGCGCCTCTGCGGGAATCAGGTGAGCGTTACAGAACGCAAAGCCTACCGCAAAACTCCCGCCCAGGCGCTATGGAAACCTCGGATACCGACCAGCTAGCCAAGTTACTTGGGGAACTAAGAGCAGAAGTGCATGCAGCCCGTCAGGAAACGAACGCTCTAAGAAGGGAACTGATTATTTCCAAGGAGCGAACAGACGATCTCGCTAGACAATTGCTACAGTCACAAGCCGGACAGACCCCATTACCCGCATCAGGGGCAAATCTTCCTTCAACATCCTCTATGAATCCAGTGCAAATCAACCTACCTGGGAATGTACCTCTGGCTCCGCCCGAACGATTTTCTGGTGACCCAAAGAGGTTTGCAGTATTTATTAATCAGTGCCGGTTGCATTTCTTATGCCGGCCAGCAGCCTTTCCAACTGATCAAGCTAAAGTAGCTTTCGTGCTTTCGTACCTTAGTGGCAATGCGGCAGACTGGTCGATCCCTCTAGTTAATCAAGATGATCCGGTTCTCCATGATTTTCAAGCTTTTCAGCTCAGTATGGAAAAACTGTTCGCAAGACATTCACAGGGGCAGGCCTTGGACAATGAGCTTCTTTCGTTGCAACAGGGTAATCAAGACCTTTTGGCTTATATTGCGTATTTCAACAGACTGATAGTGGAAACTCAATGGCCTGAGGACAAAAGGATTACACTGTTTTATAGAGGTCTACGTGGAGAGCTCAAAGATGTGTTAGCCCAAGTAGTGAATCCCCCGCAAGACTGTTCGGACTATATAGACTTAGTCGTTCAAATAGATCACAGACTGCAGAACAGGAAGGCCGATCGTTCCAAGTTTGATGCTCGAGTATTTTCCAAACCACCAACTCCTTCCAAAGGAGTAGACTCCGGGGAACCCATGCAAATAGGGGTCCTGAAAGGACCACTAACACAAAAGGAGCGGGAAAGGAGAAAACAGTTGCAATTATGCCTCTATTGCGGAAACTCAGGGCACTTTCTTCGAGACTGTCCGGTGAAACCAGCCAAGAAGGCAGTAGGAGCTGCAGTTACCAAGGTCACAAACTCTGAGCAGGGAAACGACCTCGCCTGACAAGAAAAGAGGTCCTCTTGCCGAGCGTTAAAACCAGTTCCGTGACCTCGCATTTCGTGATACCTATGGTCCTCATTAGCCCTGATCATCCGGATCGATTACATGCGATTGAAGCTTACGTCGACAGCGGTGTCATCGGCAATTATGTGGATAATGAAATGGTTTTGAGGATAAATCTAACTCTTTGTCCCAAGGCTGTAAAGGACGTCATTACTACGGTGGATGGTACGGAGATAGCCTCCGGACCAGTAACGCATACCACCCAAGAAGTGACGCTAATAAGTCAAGATGGACACCAGGAGAAGATCGTGTTCGATGTGATCAAGGCCCC
Source organism: Ambystoma mexicanum (assembly GCF_040938575.1). Classification (NCBI taxonomy): domain Eukaryota; kingdom Metazoa; phylum Chordata; class Amphibia; order Caudata; family Ambystomatidae; genus Ambystoma; species Ambystoma mexicanum. The sequence goes on from NC_090921.1 coordinate 721,230,200, forward strand.
TCAGTTCCAGATTATTCTAGGAATTCCTTGGTTAGAAAAGCACAATCCTCAGATCGATTGGCAAGCAAGAACGGTTCAGTTTCCAGAATGTGTCTCTACTTGTCACCCTCGACCTGGTGTTGCACTGGCAGCAATTTCCTCGGAGGCTCCCCAGTTACCTCCTGAATACCTTGAATTCCAAGATGTTTTCCGGAAGGATCAGGCTAACTCTCTACCTCCTCATAGGTCTTATGACTGCCAGATAGACATGATACCTGGATCTACTCCTCCTTGTAGTAGAATTTATGCCCTCACCGAGCCTGAGAATCTTCACCTCCGACAATACCTGGATCAATACCTAGCGAATGGGTTTATTCGTCCTTCCAAGTCCCCTGCTTCCTCAGCTTTGTTCTTCGTTCCAAAAAAAGAAGGGGACCTTAGAACTTGTATAGATTATTGCGCCCTGAACCAGATCACGGTTAAGAATAGATATCCGTTACCTTTGATCCCTGAACTCCTGGACCAAGTCAGAAAAGCATGCATATATACCAAGCTGGATCTTAGAGGAGCCTACCACTTGGTACGAGTAAAAGAGGGCGATGAATGGAAGACGGCCTTCCGCACCAAGTATGGGCTATTTGAATATCAGGTCATGCCCTTCGGACTTTGCAATGCCCCGGCCGCCTTTCAATATTTTATGAACGATGTCCTCAGAGAGCTCATAGATGTGTGTGTTGTTGTTTACATTGACGACATCCTCGTTTATTCTTCATCGGAAACTGAACATCGGAAACATGTGAAAATGGTCCTCGAGAGATTGCGTCAACACAAACTTTTCGCTAAGTTGGAAAAATGTGTTTTCAACGTGACTGAAGTTGAATTCTTGGGATTCATATTATCACCTAGCGGAATGCGTATGGATTCAAAGAAGGTAGATGCAATTCTCAAATGGCCATCGCCATCCTCTGTAAAAGGTGTTCAAAGCATGTTAGGCTTCGCTAACTTTTACCGCAGGTTTATCCCTGAATTCTCTCGAATAGTCCAGCCCATCACCGCCTTGTTAAAGAAAAACAAACGTTTTGAATGGTCTACCGAGGCGGAACAAGCTTTCCAGGATTTGAAGACTAGATTTATCTCTGCACCGATCTTAAAACATCCTCGCCCAGAACTCCCCTACATCGTTGAAATTGATGCTTCGAGCCTTGCCATGGGGGCAGTTCTATCACAAAAGGACCCAGTAACCAATCAGTTGCATCCCGTGGCATTTTGGTCCCGCAAATTCTCGCCTCCTGAAATCAATTACACTATTACTGATAAGGAACTTCTAGCTATCAAGTCCGCCTTTAAGGCTTGGCGGCATTATCTTCTGGGGGCCCGACACACCGTTACTGTGATTACGGATCACCGAAACCTGCAATATTTGAAAACCGCAAAAGCTCAATCCTCTAGGCAACTCCGTTGGGCACTATTCTTTGCCGAGTTTGACTTCATAATCACCAATCGACCTGGTACAAAAAACGGTAAAGCTGATGCCCTTTCTCGGATGGGAGTGGAAGAACATTTGATCAATCCTAAACCTGTACCTATCATTCCCGAACAAAGAATTCTGGGTGTAATCGCACACAATCCATAGAGGAAGTTAAGGATAAAGCCAGGCTACTGGTAACTCCAGCAGACATACAGAATTGGCATCTGCAGGTAAAGGACTTTACGGTGAAGGACAACCTATTATATTTCCAAGAACGGTTATACCTGCCCAGCACAGATTTACAGAAAAAGGTAATCTCTTGTTATCACGATTCTTTAATGGAAGGACATCCCGGTATGGCCAAAACCTCGGAAAAGATCAAGCGCTACTTCTGGTGGCCGTCTTGGAAAAAAGATATCAGAGACTTTATAATATCCTGTGGAGTATGCGCCCAAAACAAGAGTCAAAAGGAAAAACCAGCCGGCCTCTTACGCCCTATTGACATCCCACCTCGCCCTTGGCATACGCTTTCTATGGACTTCATCACCGATCTACCTCCATGCTCCGGATACAATACGATCCTAGTAATCGTGGACCTATTCTCCAAGATGGCGCATTTCATTCCACTCAAAGGCTTACCAACAGCAGCAACTCTGGCCCGAGAATTTCTCGAAAACATCGTCTGACTGCATGGTTTTCCTTCAGTTCTAATTTCAGATCGAGGGAGTCAATTTATTTCTCATTTTTGGCGAAGTTGCTGTCGGTCGGCTCAAATTGATGTGAGACTTTCGACCAGCCACCACCCTCAAACCGACGGACAAACCGAGAGGACCAATCAAACTCTGGAACAGCATTTGCGCTGCATGCTACAACAAACTGAAAAAACTTGGAAAGATATCCTTTGGATAGCCGAATATGCCTACAATAATTCTGTCCACTCGGGAACTGGGAAGACCCCGTTTTTTCTTTTATACGGTAGTCACCCTCGAACCTCGGAGTTGGATCCACTCCAAGATCTTGGAACACCAGCAGTAGACCACCTGCATTCTACAATCACCCAAGCCTTTAAGGAAGCCGTTTCTCACCTTCAAAGGGCTAAAGAACAATACAAGAAAGGCGCAGACCAACATCGGAAGGAAGCCCCCCAGTATCAAGTAGGAGATCAAGTCTGGTTATCCACCAAATATCTACCTCTAAAAGGACCACGCACATTCAACCCAAGATATCTTGGTCCCTATTCCATCACTACCATAGTAAATCCAGTAGCGGTCAAGTTGGACTTGCCCCTTCACATGAAGATACATCCGGTCTTCCACGTCTCTCTATTAAAACCCGTGCAACCTCAAACCCGACTACCTAAATCTCCAAAACCTATTCTAGTTGACGGAGAACTCGAGTTTGAAGTCAAAAGCATCCTGGATTCCAAGATCTCCAAATCAAAACTATTTTACCTGATTGACTGGAAAGGCTACGGTCCCCAAGAAAGATCCTGGGAACCTGCAGAATATGTTCATGCGCCTCGTCTAATCAAAAGATTTCATCGAACATTTTCTAACAAGCCCAAACCCCCGGAGAAGCCCGGTTTGGGAGGGGCCTTGAGGGGGGGTACTGTCATGATCTCTGCTTCCAAAAGATCAGGACTTGCCCGACTCCCTTGGAAGCAGACCTATAACCCCGGTTCCGAGTGCCAGCCAGTCCCAATTGGGACCTTTTGGACCCTGTCCTGGCGCCAGTGGCACCAGGCTCATAAAGATGCCCAGTCCCAGCGCTGGAAGCGCCGGGCTCATAATGCTTGGGTGGACTTACCTGCAGCAGACCATGCTGCTTACTTACCTGCCAGTTGAGCCCCTGATCCTCTTCTGTTTGGGACTACTTTTCCTGTTGGGTGGGGCAGGAGCCACTCCCTAGGTTCAGAACACTGGAACTCTTCTAGAAAGCAGGAACTCTTTTCTTACCTAGGCGTGGCTGTGGAAGGAGACACCTAAGCACTACAGGAGGCTATTTAAACCACACCCGATGGATGGATCTTGCTTTGCGTTATTCTGCATCCTCTGCAGCAGAACGCTCATCGTGTCTTCTGCATCTGATCCTGGGCCTAAGGGAAAAAGGCTTACCATCCTGAATCCAGTCTTCAGCAACACCTATAAAGACAAGAAAGAACAGGTTAGCACTACGGTCTTCAGTGACAGCACTTCTCTTACCTGGTCCATCGGCTGTCACCAACGCCTCGCGCTGCATTCCGGCATCTGAAAGACAAAGGCTTACCTACTCTTCGCGTGCTCCGGAGGTCTTCGCTCTGCATACCGGCATCTGAAAGACAAAAGCTTACCAACTCTTCGCACGCTCCGGAGGCCTTCGGCGCTGCATCCCGCATCTGAAAGACAAAAGAAGGTGCGGTTAAAGACATTGGGTAACTTTATTACTCACGTGCCATTACTCCTTCCCACGCCAAACCCAGTGGGTATTCCGGCACCCTTCGGCAGCTCTGAACTTGTACCTGCAAGATAAAAGGACAGTTAGTGCGCATCGTGAAGCAGGCAACAAGCGCTTACTTACGTGCTTCCAGGCGCTTCTATTCCTCACACGGGTTCCATCCTCAACTCACTTCAGCCTGTCATCCGCCATCGCCGGAACCCTGCAAAACAAGAGACATCATTACAAAAGACTTTTAAAGACATTTGAAATACTCGGAACTTACCGTTCGTGCAGTAAACGACGGACAGCAGTCCTCTGAGGTCAAGAGGCCTGCACCCTTATCCAGTGAAGAAACTGGTTACGGCACCCTGCCCCGAGGCAGATGGAGAGCTCGGCGTTCACTTACCTAAGGTGAGAGCGTTAACCTTTGGGGTTCTACAGGAGAAGAGAAAGGGAAGAAGAGAGAGACACCCAATAACCCCAGTTCATTAATCCCATATTTTCTATCTGCAGACATCTTACTCTTCGAGTCAGACATACAGTGCACAGAGGTCCAGCCCAAAAAGCCAACCGTGTGTTACACATCACCTTTGAAGATACGGTGTTCGCCCAGTCAAGACCGGCACCTCTGCGGGAATCAGGTGAGCGTTACATGGGAGCAGACTTCATCTCTCCCCCAAACCACATACTTCTCTCCTCTGAAAAGGGTCAGCTCTGCAGGGGGTTGCCTATGGTAAATAGTGGACCCAGACATGCATTTCACTGCCTTTCATACAGAGGGGTGGGAACTAGCTTCAAGTTGACCCATTGCATATCAAAGGGGTGCTAGCCCCGCCTTGGCTGTAGTATATTCCGTCATACAAGCCACTTCAGGCTTGCTTCAATTATCTCTCATTAGTATGCACTGCTACCAGCTGGAGGACAAAAGAAAGCAGATCCATGGCGCATTTGATATTTAAATTAGGCTGCCCATGTTGGAGGAAGGTGTAGTTTGCCCCTCCTGGAGATGCTTTGATGGACCGGGGGATGTCACATTCCAGCTGAATATGACAGGGGAAGATGTTGCCTGTAGGCTGGGTCTTCCCAGAGTATATGTGACTATGCATTTTGTGTGGGAAGCAGATGCACTGTGTTTGGAATGGCCTCACACTGTCTTCGGAGGTTGGTCTGCCATCATTCCTTTTCATTATTAAAAAATCAAAAAAGCCCAGGAGAGTGCACTCTCTCCGTGTGGATGGTCGAATTCCTCACAGCTCGTACCTCTCCACCGACAATTGCATCAACATCGTTAGCATCTGCTTCAATCTGGAGTACTGCAAATCCACCCTCGCTGGCACCTCCAAACGTATCCTGCATGAACTACCAACTGTTCAAAACAACACCCTCTGCGTGGCCCTGGCCTAAAAGAATTAGACCTTAACTCTCGAGCCAGGAGAGACGCCCATTGGCTGACATTGAAGGCCGTATCTCCTTCAAAATTCTGACCTTGACCCACCGCTGCATCAATAAGATTGCTCCCCAGTACCTCACAGAGCGTATCACCAAACCAGTGCTGGGATGGTTCCCGGGTATGCCAGGGGTCATCTGGGTGATATTTGTATTAGGAAAAGCACTTGTAATGGTTGTGCTCCTGGTATATACCGTTTAATCACACTGTTGTTGTTTTTCAAGATATTTATTGTTGTGTATAAATGTTTTTCCCCAAAATCATGTTTGTATTAATTTCCATGCATTTTTCATATCATGATTAACAATTTTCTCTCATTTGCATTAATTTTCATGCATTGAACATTCCATTTATTTGGATTTTCCTCTTAACTTGGTTGCATTAATATTCATGCAATTTCCATATCTTGTGTTTAAGTTTTCTCTAAACACGTGCTTCCCCACAGTACTTAACCGTGGTTCTTCAGGAGAGGTACCTTTTGTTGTTCTGTGGTACTACCTTCCTAGTGTGGGTGATTATCTCAGTTTTTGACTTCATGTAATATTTCCATGAAATGTCTGATTTGTAGTATTGCTTGTTTTTAATGATTAGTCTTAAGATTTCTGGTCCGGGAAGTGTGGCATGCATGGCAAATGAACCGAGCAGAAAAAAGAAATCACAGAAAAACAAAAGGTATCTCTCCTGAAGAACCACAGTTAAGTACTGTGGGGAAACACGTGTTGAGAGAAAACTTAAACACAAGATACAGAAATTGCATAAATATTAATGCAACCAAGTTAAGAGGAAAATCCCAAAAAATTGAATGTTGAATGCATGCAAATTAATACAAATGAGAGAAAATTGTTAATCATGATATGAAAAATGCATGCAAATTAATGCAAATATGATTTTGGGGAAGAAATGTATATACAACAATAAATATCTTGAAAAACAACAAAAGTGTGATTAAACAGTGTATACCAGGAGCGCAACCATTACAAGTGCTTTTCCTAATACAAATATCAAATTAAATATTGTAGCAGTCACAATATTAACACCCAGGGAGCAGATCTTGGTAATAACTATTATCGTACAGGCACAAAAGATATCGCCTGAATATGAACACAAAGCCGACAAGAACTGCAACTTTCTCATAAAACAACAGTCATCTGGGTGATAGTCCAACTTCCAAGGGCCCAACAACCACCCTTCCCCAGAATAAACGGAGGATTCAGCCAATAGCAAGCTAGTAATGTGGTTTATTACAAAAACCAAAAGGGATCATGCAAGACAATCAGGATTCTCCAATACATCTCAACTTTACAATGCATGATCCCCAGTTTTGTTGATAGATGTCATCACGTGGGCACTTCCCCAAAAACCTATTACCACTGCTGATTGGGTGCTGAGAATGGTAACCCATATTGTAATCCTCTATAAAGGTTATTCTACTGGCCCTTACACGTCAGGTGGTGGACCTGCCCCGTCCCCAAGAAACTTTCTATTACATTGTTGCAGAGTAGTGGATTTACCATTGGCCCTTACCCCTTGCCATCCACCCCTCGATTTCTGTCTCATTATAGACTGGAGCTGGTCTCCCCAGGCCTGGGACTGACTCAGTTGTCAGCCCTCTGTGCACCTCTTCAAGTTGATCTGAAGCGACTATGTGTCTGAATTGTATCTGGTAGTATACCACCTTTGCCCATGATAGTTCAACACTTGCTTCACCTTCTTTCTGGGCTGCTGTGAACGGCTTGCCTTCACGGGTGAATGCCTATTGTCTAGTTTGACTGCATCACATGTTTATGGACCACAAAATTGAGCTTTACGTCTGCTTTTATTAGGATTTGTCCCTTTTGCTATGTGGGTGTTCCCTACCTATGTATATAACTAAGGTGCACGTCTGTCGTCAAGAAGTCATAAAATGATAAAAAGGTCAGCTGTCCAAAAACTATTCCTAACTGACCCTACCACTATTCTAACAAATATAAGGTCAGAAGAATGTCTCCCTTCTCCTGATTGCCTTTTCTCTCAAGATTTCTCATTGGATTTAAACTTCTTATTAGCAGGTGAATTTCAATTAGTCTCTTGTCACTCTCTGTATAAGTTCCTGTAACTCTTTCACATACTCTTTGGGTTTTCCCTCCTCTTTAGGGATTGTTTTCCAGGTACCCCTTTTGTCTCTCTGTCTTATCCAGAATGAAGTTTTGCACTTCTGTAACATATACTTCCTTAGCTGTGATATGCTTTCTTGGTAGCTAAGGTTGCCCCTCTCCTGGGATAGCATGACTAGCTTCTCCTTACTCTTGTGGGCCTCTATTGCCTTCTCTTCATAGGATTCTCCTTCTGATTTGCAGTCTCTGCCTCTTAACATATGTAGTACATTCCCCTCTTCCAAGGTTATTTTTTCTCAGTCTTACTGATATCTTTAACAGCTTTGATCGTGATTTGCTCTTTCTCATTATTATAGTTCCACTTTATCGACTTTAATTCCTCTGGCTCGTCAATTCTTCTGAGACGAGTTCCTGCTATTTCATAATGATCCCCCGATGGCCTCTGGTTCTCCCACTCTCCCCGTTACCTCGGATTCTATGGAGGAATGTATCCCGGCCTGTGTTCACTCAGGGTCTCTTAGGTTCCTCGCTTTCTAAGCTGTTCTCTGGTGTCCCGCTCTCCATGCTCTCTCTGGGCAATCTGGCAATGCTGGGGTATCAGGATGGTGTGCTGCCTTCGCAGCCTAGTGGTTTCAGTGTTGTTGTGTGGGCATGGTGTCCACCACAAATTGTTGTGGTCATGCCACCATCGTCTTCTCATCTCCGTCTCTATGTCCATAGGAACTCTGAGTGACCGGTGCTTTGCTCTTCCTCACGTAGTAGTCTCGAAAGTTGTGGGCTCCGTGACCCTCTCTGACTCCTCCTCTCTCAGGTGTTACGCTGCCAGGGGGCCTCCCATGCTTGTGTACGTGACTCTCTGCCTCGCCTCGCTGTATCCTCCTATGGTAGTCTCCTCGTCTGAGTTAAGTGGAGTTCTCTTTTTAAAGAGACAGATCCACTTCTTGTTCATAACAGTACATTTTAGTTTTATGCTATTCTTCCGATCTGATAGGCCTGTGTATGCCAGCATGGGACATGGCTTAGGGAGTTCCTCACAGGAATGGGAGTCCTTGTCCCCACAGGGGGGAATCTCTCACAGTCATGTCCTTGATTCATCACAATGCACACACACACTTACTCTGACATGCAAATACTCACACAACACATACTCCAACATACATGTAACCCCCTTGCGGGGAGCAAGAGAAAGATCCCAGAAAGACATAATTAGAGTAAGGGACCCTCGCATGTGGTCACCGAAGGGTCCCTTTACTCTTCTATGAAAAAATAACTGTTGCCGGGTGCGAGGGGAGCACCAGTTGACAGAAAAACCCTTTAAGAGGGTTGGCAGTGCTTTGCTTAGCACCTGTAATGGCCGCTGCCTGGGCCCTGTAAGCACCCCTGACAATCAGGCAAGCGCCAGAATCATCGCAAGCCTCAGGTGGTTATCAATCACCACTGCCAGGCCCAGGTACATTAAATTACCAGAGCTAACCACAGCAGGGGAGCACAATTTTTCAGCACCTTGTTGTCTGGAGTTTGGAATGCGACTGTGTATCTCTGACCTTGGCTGTGAGCTCAATCTAAGCTTCGTGCAGCCAGAGCCAGCTACTCTTGTCTCGTGTTCTGTGGCTTGTGGCTTGAGGTCTTATGTAATTTTCCTTAGACTTATCATATGATTTCTACATGCTCGTGCTGTGATATGTATCCTATATATAAGTCACACATGGTCCTACCAGACTCCATATATACTCCTGTAGTCCTATATGGTTAATTGCCATAAGCATCTGCAAGCTTGCTCAAGATCTATTGTTGCCTTGTGTGTCTGCGTTACTGCATTTGGCTAATGAGAAAAATAATAAAAACTGTGACAGTATGTACATGTATCTGTTCTCTACCTTCAGAACTGTGTGTTCGTGTAATGCTATGCAGGGCTGCGAGTATTCTTCATGACCAACGTTGCTATGGTGCAGTGTCACTAATGATGTCAGCACAATGGTTGCTTGGTACCTAATCTACATAGTCCATTATGGTGTTCAGGTCCGCGATCTCTGTCGTATTCTCTGGATCTGTAAGGATATGCACTGCATAGGGTGGTAATGCTGTCGGAGGGGATACCTTCCTGCATATGAGTCAGGCAGGCATGCACTTCTGGTTCATCTGAAATAGGATGGGTGACTTCGAGCATTCCTGGCTCTTTGTCCCGTCATATTCATGAGGGTGAGGAGGGGCATTCCGGGGACCCTCGCTTCAGTTCCTCAGCTTATCTCTTTCTTCCACTATCTTGTCCTTTTCACCTCCTATATTCACATCCATCATCACCTTCACTCCTATTGATTTCTCTGTAGTGTTGCAGCATTGAGTGGTGCAAATCTTTATCACACACTGTCCTACTAGTACCACTGTTAGCACCCCTAGTAATACTTTCAGTCCATCCGCCAGCAATGACAGCATCCATGACCAGAGGTACGCTATCCAGCTCTGGTCTTTTCCAGTCCTTCTGGCTTCTTCCTCCATTTTTTCATGCATCTTGCTTGGACAGTTGTGTCACTGCTTACATTCTCTCAATCATTGGCAGGTATGAATGTGCAACAGGAACTCCCAATTTTTGTGCAAACTCCTCCTTCCATTGCTGGGAGAAGGTCCAGGACATGGAGGATAGCTTAACGGCAACGTGCGCGCCTTGGAAGCAAGACGACACGAAGCAACACAGGTTCAATCCCTGGGTCTGCGCTTAGAAACCTCTGGGTGTTTAAGCGCGTTATAAATATGCAACTAAGATAAAAAAAACAATTACGCAATTAAAAAAACAAACAATTCCTGTAACAGCGCCTCGATACCCGTGGGCTGTGTGAGCACTTTAAAAATGCAAAATAAATAAATATTTATTCTGAAGCGTCATCAACCTTACTGCTCGGAGCTCTTCTTGTATAGCCTTGAAGCCATTCACCATGGAGTTTATTGTCAGCATCAACTCCCACCTGATTATTTGTAACCATTTTGCATTTGCATATGTCTGAACTGCTGGTTCCACTGACGCGATGAACATTTCCGTCCTGCTGAATAACCTATGGTCGGGTGGTACATCAACCATGCATGTTTCTGACTCTGATGAGAAATAGTTGTCTCTTTTCACTTTGCTCACTTCCACAGAATATTTCATTATTTCCTTTACTTTGGACTTCATGGACCTTTTCGCTCTTGTGTTGTGTCCATCTTCAGGAAGTCATCAAGCTTTATATCCTTCTGGCACACTACCAACCAGGACATATTGGTGTGTACCAGCAAACAAACTCCTCCCTAGTTGGGTGGCAGCTTCTCATATGCCTTGGATCTGCACACCCAATAATGATCCATCAGTACTGCAGTGTCTGTCTTCATTGCTGGATGCTTTTCTGTGTACCGACATTCTGTGTTATCTCCAACTCTTACTGCTCCTTCATTCTTGTAGCACAATGCTGGTTTCTTCAGAGGTATTATAGGCATCAGTCCAGATTCGTTGTCTACCCATGTATACTGTTTGGCACTTGCAATCCATTCCTTTGGGCACTTGTCATTCTCTCCTTGTACTGTATTCACTGATGACTGTACTAGGGTGTGTGCTTTGCTTCCTACCACTCCATCTTTCCATCCTTTCTCTCTGTATACTTGGCCATACACGACCATCTGCAGTCTTTCCCAACATCCTGGTTCGCCTCCTATTTCTTTTACCCCTTCTTCCAGCAGGACAGATCCTTCAGTATTATTGTTTCTGTGTCACCTTTTTGAAGCCCATCAGTTATGTATTGTATATCTTGATCTAATTGCCAGTAATTGTTCATCATGTCAAGAGTCTTTATGTAACTATCTTCATATGGGAATGTTGTTTGAGACATCCATCAGTGTCACTCTTTTCCCTTGGAATCTTCCTCTGGTGGTAACCATGGACAGTTACATGAGGCATTGGGCTCTTGCTGTTAGTATTTCAGTTGCTATGAACGTTCTCGAGGCACTCATGGCATAGGGTATCAGAGAGCAGACATAACAGCTCTCCCCAGTGGTTTCCTTGCCTACTTTGGTCATGTGTTTATACCACATGTTATTAGACACTCAAGCAGTGTCAGTGAAATAAAGGTTCAGCCCACCCACATCTGTGTCAGCACTGCACTTACCTCTTCTTACCATGGTTACAGTGCTCCCTTGTCCATCTGACAGGGTTGTTCCACCTGCCAGGGTTGGGATAATGTTAGTAGAGGACACAGCATTTAAACTAGACGCAAGAGATATTCACAAAAAAATGAATGCCAGGACCGCGAATGGGAATACAAGACATTACAAGATAAGCATATTTTTAATAATTTCACCCGTTTACCTGTGCTGCTGGATCCTTGTGCAGCTTGAAGATATCAGTTTCCCGCCTAAAATGTGCAAAGACTGTGCATTCATTTGTTAGTGTTAGATTAGTCTCAAGCCCCCGGGGTCATATAGTCACTCATGGCAAACACAAGTAGGTGTTCCCACACAGTTCTAATTCTAGGGACTTGAAGTACTGCGAGGACAGATAGGTTTCCTCATTCAAGTTGTGGGTCTCAAAGAATGTATGTAGAGAACAAAATAACAAACAGGCAGTGTATCCTCACTCTGGATGTGTAGGAAGTCCTTGCCCTAACTCTGCTGCCCTTGAGCGAGTAATCATTGTGTGTCCTCTGTTCCGCAGTGTAAATTCTGATTTATCTCGTTGTTCCTCTAGCTGATGATAGTTGGCCCTGTCAAAGTCATTGCCAGGTGAGGTCACAGCTTTTTAGGGCTTGACGTCATGCATATAGTTCCAGGCTGACTTTCCCTCAAGCTTCAGCACACTTTCAGTCACGGCTTCAACGGTACCAGGGCCTGTGAATCTGGGTGCATCCCAGTGGTGAACAAAATTTCGTAGGATGATATGGTCCCCAGGAAATATAGGCTGTTGCTTAACTAAGTTCTCTGTGGTGTTGGCACTGTCACTTTCTCCGTTGCCTTCAGGGCCTCCATGGTGTTGATGTATCGGGCGAGAGATAAAAGAGGCCCTTCCAATCAAGGAAGTAACATAATTGGTCATTTCCTGATCTAAAACAGTTGCACTACTGTCTGTATCTTTGAGCGCCCTAGTGGGAGGAGCCAGGGCAAGTTGCATGCGCCGTCCTGTCACCACCACATGTGGGGTTAAATGATGGTTGGACCCAGGCTTGTTGAGCAATGCAAACAGTGCTTAGGGTAAACAATGTAGCCAGTTATTGTTGGTACTCTATTTAGTTTTGGCAATGCACTCTTTCAGAAGGCCATTGAGGCATTCACACATACCGTTTTATTTTGGGTGATAAGCATAGGAGAAGTTGTGTTGAATGCCCAGCAATGTTGTGAAGTACTTGAACATTTCATAGGTGAAGCGAGAGCCATTGTCAGACCGCAGGACCTCACATACACCCCATCGTAAGAACACTTGCCTGACCAGAAATGTCACAGCTCTGAGGGCATCAGGATGTGAACAGGGGCCTGCCTCAATCTACCCAGAGAATGGGCACACAACTACTATCATGTACCGGTATCCTTAGCAGACTTGGATCATGTCGACATAGTCAACATGGAGGTGCTTAAATGGATCAGCTGGGTTAGGTATGGCTCCTCTCACAACTCTTAATGCATGTCCTGCAGTAAACTGCTTGCATGTCATACAATTACTCATAAACTGGGCCACTTGTTCTGCCAAATTAGGAAAGAACTATGTATCTCCAATATGGGCGGTAAACACCTCCTTCCCTGTATGTGTTGGGTAATGTAACTGTGTCAGTGCTGTGTGCAACAATGTGAGTAGCATAACCACTTTCCCTGTGTTATTCTGCAGCCACAGGGCATCTGTTGGAGATACTGGACACCCCCTCCCAGTCCACGGATCATTTTCTTCCCTGGGTGCAGCTTCCTGGAGCTCCATTTTTTGTGTTGTTGGAAATACATTGTACCCTTATTTTAGTATCATTGTGTTTGCATAGTCACAGGCATGTGACAAGGCCTCCATTTCCAGGAGTTCTCCAAAATAGGCGGTGCACTTTTCTTCTGTGTCTGCTGCTTCATTTGACCTTGAGACAGGGTCCTCCCCTTGTGTGCGTGCTTGGCATTTAACTATTGCTAGTTGCTCAGGATAGTGTGTGTCATCCATGTATTTATTTATTTATTTATATAGCACACAAAACCCATAGGTATCTAGGGGCTTATGCTTAAGAAAATGGTTACAGTGCTTATGGCTACAGGTCAGAATGAGCAGTGAGTAAATACGATACAGAGAGCAGTTGAAGTGGTTACAGGTACGAGCAAACAGACAGTAATCACACCACACAAGTGCAAAAGAGTTCAAGTGGGCATATTCATGGAGCCTGTCCCCATGTTGCAGGGTGACTGTGACACAAAAATGGTCCAGTTGGGCACATTTGAGGGGCCAAACCCCATGATGCAGGGGGGCTCTGACACAAAGATGCAGTGAAGTCAAATCATATGGGCAACTTCAAGGAGTCTAACCCCATGTTGTAGGGCGGCTGCAACACAAGGATGCAGTGAAGTCAATCTGTCCATTAGGAGTCCATGCTGTACTGGTGACCCCTGAGCCCTTCTGAACCCCCTTCTCATGCATTGTAACAGTCCCGAGTGTACTGTTGACATTAAGTATGCTGAATCTGAGTAAAATGTCACCTCCCTCTTCTTGCTGTGCTCCAATGCCAATATTAAGGCCACGAGTCCAGCTCCCTGTGCTAAATAATGTGATGGAAATTGTGCACTAAACACTATCTCACTGGTTCATCCTGCCTGAGCCTCACCACTGCTGTCCCTGTATGTCTGACCCCATCTGGCTGGTCAATTGTTGATGTACCATCAATGTAGACCACATCTCCCCCCTGAAGTCTGTCCTCCTGTACCTGGTGGGTGTCACTGATTTCCTGTAAGTTGTCGGTGCAGTCATGTGCTTATTCATATTCTTGTAAGATGTTGGTGAGAAAGGTTGGTAGCACCTCGTACCTTGATGCTCTTTGGGTTATCAGTGTGTTTTTTGGTCTCTCCAGTATTGCAAAGAGGGCATGCTCCACATAAAGAGTGGTGCTGCAGCCCATGGTAACACTCGTTGACTTGTCCTCTATGAATGTAGCTGCAGCAAAAGCTTGTTCGCACGGATAATGTCCTCTCATTACTGGGTCTAGCATTCCTCTGTAGTATGCTAGTGGCTTCTGCCCCAAGCTTGTCTTCTGTGTCAGTACTGCTGTCATCACTACCCCATTGGAGCGTGAAAACAAAAAGAATTCATTTTTATAATCTGCGATCCCTAACACCGGAACTGTGCATATTGCTTCTTTCAGCTCATTGAATGCTCCAGTCATCTCTGTTGTCCATCCTATTATCGTGCCTCCTTTTTGTGTCTCCTTCAGTGCACTCAGTAGTGGTCTGGTGTAAGTACTCTAGTCAAAGACCCATGCCCTACAGTAATTGCATAACCCCAACAATTGCTGCATCTCTCTTACTGTCGTGGAATTTGCTGTCCTGCGTATTGCCCCTGCCCTTTCTGGCGTAACCTGATGGCCATTTTGGAAGATCAAAGATCATCTGTCCAATGTATAGCACTTCTTTCTGACAATAATGTAGTTTGGCCTTGTCCACTTTATATCCTTTGTCAGCTAACACCGTCAGCATGTGCACAGTGTAATTTCTACACTGTTCTTCTGTCGTGCTGCAGATCAAAATCTAATCTACGTCCTGTATGACTGCGCTCTCCATCTGTACGTTGCCTGGGTATTGAATATGGAGGGTGATTCACATTACCCTTGAGGAAGTCTTGTATGTTTCTACTTCTTGTTTCTATACAGAACAGAAGTCAAGTCTTATGAGTCTGGGTGTAGTGGTATAGAGAAGAATGCATTATTCAAGTCTATGACCGCTGGAATGCTGCACAAAACTGTTGCAGGATTCAGAACCAAAGGATACTCTGCTTCTACAATATGATTATGAGGGTGCAAGTCCTGTATAAAATGCCATGACCCCCCTTTGCCTTCTTAACAGGGTACAGAGCCATGTTGCATGGTGATTCTGATGGTACTAGGATGCCCTGTTTCACTAGTGCTGCAATTGCCTCATAAATGCCCTTGTCTGCTTCCCTTGTGACTGGGTATTGTTTGACACTGGGTAAAATTGCTCCTGACTTCAGCTTGATCTTCACTCCACCCACCCTCTTCAAAAGCCCAACATCATAGGGACTAGTGTTCCATAAGATGCTGGGCACCTTGTCCAGATCCTTCTCGCAGAAGGATGGTGGTGCTTTTAGTGACATCTCCATCCTCTGTGGTACCTCTCTGTAATGTGTCTTTATCCAATATGTCACACACATTTTGAACACCATCTCATGGTCTGATCTGTTGTCTCAGAATAATTCTTCGTCTGTCACTGTGGTCAACCTGTATCCTTCAGCTACGGTTATTACTGCTCGCCATGATCTTCCTGTGTTGTCCATCCCATGTACTGTTAACCACTCATGCCCCACAATCACTGCCTCCAATTCTAGTGGCACTACTGTCCCTCATCCAATGGTATCTCTGGTCTGAATACTCATTTGGAATTTCCCACATCTTCCCCTGAATCCATGGGAGCCATGCAATTTCAATCTCAGTCCTGTATTGAAACTGCTCCTCGTCCACTGGCACCCCTCTTTGTACCTTTCCGTCCACAATATGCTTGAATTATTTCCTTTACATTGAGAAAATGTATTCCTGATGTGGAGCACACTATTCCCTTTTCTGTGAATGAGATTGTCATGTTAAATCTGCTCATAATGTGTCTCCCCAATATGTTTACAGGTGTCTATCAAGAGTAAAGTAAAGGCAAAGATAAATCATGTTCCCTTATAGAAAGGGAAATATTGTCTGTGAATGGAACCACTTGCGTCGCCCCAGAGAATCCTTGAATATTCATGGCATCGCCTGACAACCTGTAACTTCCCTCCCGAATGCAGGATTTAGTCGCCCGTGTGTCTATAAGAAATGAACATATTTTGTCACCTATCAACACCCCTATGCATGGTTCCTCCACATGGTTGGGTGTAATCAACAGGATGGAACACATCAAGTCCATCTGTGGGCTGTCCTATTAAGGGTATAAAGACATCCCACTCCCGAAAATGGATTGTTAGCCACCATGGTGACCCATCCAAAGTTTCTAATGGGGGTCATTGCTATGGAGTCTGTGCGTGACACTGTCCCGTTGCTTGGCTGTTTGTTGTTCTGTATCTGTGGTACCTGCTGTGTGCTACCT
Source organism: Ambystoma mexicanum (assembly GCF_040938575.1). NCBI lineage: Eukaryota > Metazoa > Chordata > Amphibia > Caudata > Ambystomatidae > Ambystoma > Ambystoma mexicanum. The sequence goes on from NC_090921.1 coordinate 721,246,878, forward strand.
TAAATCTTGGGTGATTGCAACTACTGTAGTATAGGTGCTTGCATCTGTTGTATCTGAGTCATGGGCTGGTGCGGGTATGTGCGCAGTGTTGGTCCTTGTTATTGTGCTTGGTCTTGTGTGTAATACTTATCCTGTTCCCCTTTATTATCTTGACTGTTATTGATCCCTCCCATTCTGCTGCCCACCCCTGTTTCTGCATACCCTCGGAATGTGCCCTATCTGGCCGCACAACCAGCACTGTGGTGCCTTCCTCCCTTGCCCTTGAAAACCCCCAGAATAATCCCCAGGGCCCTGCTGCACCTACTGGCCATATCCTCAAAATCCTCTAGGAAATCCCCCTGGTTGTGATGTATCTTTGGCCCATATTCGTGTCCCCTGGGTGCCCCCCCTCTTCCTCGAAACCTGTGCTCCATGTTCCACTGCCCCATGAACCCTCCCCTGCAGGCGGTGGTGCATACTGTTGTTGTGTTCCCTTTCCCCCAGCGCTTGTCAGTACCTCATCTTCCAAGGCATACTTCCATACTTTCTTCTGTACTAACTTTGCTTCCATTTTCTCCCTTTCCTCATGCTTTTTCCTCATCTTCTCTTGCAATTGCCTACAATGCTGTACTATCATGAGCTGCCTTTCTGTCCAAGGTTTTGCCTCCATGCCTACTAGTTTAAGCTGCTTCTGTACCGGTTCTGGCAACCGTTGGCACATTCTATGGTAAAGTAAAGCTACGGTTTTGTCCCACGGTTCTCGCGTTTCGAGGACCCAAAGCTCTTAGATCACCTGAATATAATGTAAGGGGTCTTCGGATTCCCCCATCTTGCAGGCCATAATCGCACTAATGTCTGATGTGTCTGGGTATTGTGTCCTTAGAGCTTGCCATATGCATACGGTTGCTTGGCAGTTTGCAAATGGCAAACTATCATGTGCTGTGTCCTGGATGGTCACTACTGGGAACCCCGACCTTCTCCACACATCATCAGTGGCCTCCCTGAGAATCACCACTAGTAGTCCCTATACGTCCCCCACTGCTAATCTCTGTCCTGCTGTCATTCTTTTCATTTTCCATCTTGGCAACAGGTGAGTCTATATAGTCTGGTTCCCCTGTCCCCCCCTTCCTAACATCATGGTGCTGCTTCTGCGAGAGCGACCCTCATGGATGGCAAACCTGAGTCCCAGATTCCCCCTCCTCAGTCCCGCTTCCTGCGACCTCCCCCTGGACCTTATTGGTCAAAATGGTTCCTCGTGTGCTCTGAGTGTCTAACCCTCTGCACACCGGCTCCCTGTGCCATTTTCCATGTTGGCAACAGGTGAGTCTGTATAGTCTGGTACCCCTGCCCCCCATCCTAACATCATGGCACTGCTTCTGTGAGTGTGACCCCTGCGAGCTGCAAACCCGCGTCCCAGCTTCCCCCCTCCTCAGTCCCACCTCCTGTAACCTCCTCTTGGACCTTATTTGTCGAAATGGTTCCTGGTTTGCTCCGAAGGGCCTAACCCTCTGCATGCCGGCTCCCTGTTACATTTTCCATCTTGGCAACAGGTGAGTCCATATAGTCAGGCCCCCCTGACCCTCATCCTAACATCATGGCACTCCTTCTGCAAGCGCCACCCTCGTGGGCCGCAAACCCACGTCCTAGCTTCCCCCCTCCGCAGTCCTGCCTCCCACAACCTCCCACTGGACCTTATTGGTAAAAAGGGTTCCTGGTGTGCTCCGATGGCCTAACCCTCTGAATGCCGGCTCCCTGTGCCATTTTCCATCTTGGCAACAGGTGAGTCCATATAGTCCAGTTCCCTTGCCCCCCATCCTAACATCATGGCGCTGCTTCTGCAAACACGACCCTTGCGGATGGCAAACCTGCGTCCAAGTTTTCCCGCTCCTCAGTCCCACCTCCTGTGATCTCCCCCTGGACCTTATTGGTCCAAATGGTTGCTGTTGTGCTCCGAGGGCCTAACCCTCTGCACACTGGCTCCCTGTGCCATTTTCCATCTTGGCAACAGGAGAGTCCATATAGTATGGTCCCTCTTCCCCCCATCCTAACATCATGGCACTGCTTCTGTGAGCTGGACCCTCTTGGACCGCAAACCCATGTCCAATCTTCCCCCCTCCTCAGTCCCACCTCCCGCAACCTCCCCTTGGACCTTATTGGTCGAAATGGTTCCTGGAGTGCTGCGAGGGCCTAACCATCTGCAAGCCGGCTCCCTGTGCAATTTTCCATCTTGGCAGCAGGTGAGTCTGTATAGTTTGGTGCCTCTGCCCCCCATCCTAACATCATGGCGCTGCTTCTGCGAGCGCGATTCTTGCAGGCTGCGAACCTGCGTCCCAGCCCCCCCCTCAGTCCTGCCTCCCGTGACCTCCCCCTGGACCTTATTGTTCGATATGGTTCCTGGTATGCTCCGAGGGCCTATCCCTCTGCACGCCGGCTCCCTGTGCCATTTTCCATCTTGGCAACAGGTGAGTCCATATAGTCTCGTCCCCCTGACCCCATCCTAACATCATGGTGCTGCTTCGGCTAGCGCGACCCTCGCGGACCACAAACCTGCATCCCAGCTTCCCCCACCTCTGTCCCGCCTCCCGCAACCTCCCCCTGGACCTTATTGGTCAAAATGGTTCCTGGTGTGCTCCAAGAGCCTAACCCTCTGCACACCGGCTCCTTGTGCCATTTTCCATTTTGGCAACAGGTGAGTCCATAGAGTCTGGACCTCCTGCTCCCCATCCTAATATCATGGTGCTGCTTCTGCGAGCCTGACCCTTGCGGGCACCAAACCCGCATTCCAGCTTCCCCCTCTAGTCGCACCTCCCGCAACCTCCCTCTGGACCTTATTGGTCCACCCCCTCCTTATCCTGACCTGACCGGGGCAGGCTTCTGGCCAGCAGACTCTGCGGCCAACAGCCCAAAGGCAAAGGGTGGCTCCTACATTGGCGGCTCCAGGAAGTGTCTGCAGGTGTCAGCAGGGGAAGCCGTGGCCAGCCGTCAACCAGCAGCGACTACCCAGGTAGGTGTGGCCTGGGTGAGGAGCACAGCAATTGCTGTACTCTAGAAGCCCTGTCACTCTATTCACCCTTAAACATACCAGGCCAGAATGTTAGTACCAACCACCTTAACAACCAGACCTCATTGTGAATGTCAGCCATTGCCACATGTAGCTCTGACTGTAGATATTGGCTTGCATCATATCTAGACGGGATTGTGAGTGTTGGCCAGTGCCACATGTATTTCTGACTGTGAATGTCGGCTTGCGTCACATCTGGACAGCATTCTGAATGTTGTTTTGCGTCGCTTCTAGTCATGATTGCAAATGTTAGCCATTGCCACATCTTAGTTATATCTTTTTGATTATGAGCCTGTGTCACATGAAACCTTCTGTAATGTGAAAAACACAGCCCTCTCTCCCACTATACAGGACTCTCAAATTTAGGTATAGCCTCCATCAAGATAGGACTGTGAATGTTAGCAAGAGCCACACTTAGATAGCTTTGTGAACATTATCCTGTGTCACATCAAGACAGGATTTTGAAAGCCAGCAAGTGCTGCATTTAGGTACAATTGTGAACATTAGCCTGCGTCGCATCTAGATAGGATTGTGAATGTTAGCAAGTGCCACACTTATAACTGTGAATGTTAGCAAGTGCCACACTTAGAGCTGTGAATATCAGCATGTGCCGCATTTAGATAGAATTGTGAACATTAGCCTGCGTCGCTGCTAGATAGGATGGTGAATGTTAGCAAGTGCCACACTTAGAACTGACAATGTTAGCACGTGCCACACTTAGAACTGTGAATATTACCACGTGCCACATTTACATAGAAGTGTGGACATTAGCCTGCGTTGCATTGAGATATGATTGTGAATGTTAGCAAGTGCCATTCTTAGATTTGTGAATGTCAACAAGTACCACTTTTAGATAGGATTGTGAATGTTAGCAAGTCCCACACTTAGATAGCTTTGTGAACATTCACCTGCATCACATCTAGATTATGAATGCCGGCAAGTGCTGCATTTAGGTAGAATTGTGAACATTATCCTGCATCGCATCTAGATAGGATTGTGAATGTTAGCAAGTGCCACACTTAGAACTGTGAATAATAGGACGTGCCACATTTAGATGGAATTGTGAACATTGGCCCGTGTAACATCTATATAGGATTGTGAATGTTAGCAAGTGTCATACTTAGGACTGTGAATATTAGCACGTGTCGCACTTAGATAAAATTGTGAATATTGGCCTGTGTCACAACTAGACAGGATTGTGTATGGCGGCCAGTGCACATTTAGATAGAATAGAAAATGTTAGCCACTGCCACATCCAGACTGCAGTGGGAATATTACCAATGCCTCATTTAGATAGAATTGTGAGTGCTGGCTTGCTTCACATCTGGACAGGATTGTGAAGGTGGGCCAGTGCAACATTTGGATATAATTGTGAATATTGGCTGCATCACATGTAAACAGGATTGTGAATATTGGCTAGTGCCAGATCTAGATAGAAATGCAGAGACATTCACGCGCCACATCTCGAAAGAACATGGAAAGTGACCATTGCAGTACGGTACCCCCATATGGATCCTGCACTCCGTGGCCTGCATCATAAAATGGCCGTCGCCCGATGATCATGCTTTATGTTCATGCCGGTCGCCTAGCTACCATACTGGAGAGGCTACTTATTCAATTGCCTGTGACCGGAAGTGGAAGCCGGTCCCACACAATGTCCCGATGTGTGTGCTGTGTTTGATGACAACATTTGATTGAAAATACGCTGCTTTTCAACCTTATTACTGGGCAGCTGTGACCATTGCAGTACCATACCCCCACGTGGAGCCTGCATTCCGTGGCATGCATCATAAGATGGCTGCCGCCCGACGATCATGATTTATGTTTTTGCTGGTTGCAACCTTAATGGAGGGGCTACTTATCCAATTGCATGTGGCCCCACACGACTAAGGTCCACAGAACAAGGCCCTACCTGCCCGTACCTGTCGGTGCCGGATGGGGACACGATGGGGCTCGTGGGGCACGGTGTCAGCCACGAGCACTAGCACTCTATTTAGGGTAAAACGATTCACGACACACCTGTCCGTGACTCCTGACCATTAATGTTCATGCTAACATTCGACGTCGATACACTTTGTAACTTTGCAGCTGCACTGCTTTATGCATATCGCTACGCGCCATCATCAGCTGCATTCTATCTGTCACACCCTACCAACACTACGTAACTAATAGAGCACCACTTGCCTGAACTGCGCTGCTGTGCATACCTTGCCTAAACCTGCCCCCTCATTCAATTACTTGTGGTTCCGCCTACTGATCCTTAAATATAGCAGCATATCTCTGCCCTCCAGTGCAATCTACTATTGTGCACCAAGTCTATAAGACTGTATGCCGGGCCGTCTAAGGCTCATCTATCTATACCTGGTGGCCTGGTCGCTTACCTATACATCCCAGACTCATTCACAGAGATGGCCCAAGTATTCCTACTATTGCGACGTCCCTCTATATGATTACCTTGCAACTTCAACTGCCAATTTGAACTGATCCCCGCTGCATCCCATGCACACCTTATTCTATCGCAACTCGCCTTGCGAACAAATTTGAATTCTACCATTGCATCCTGAGTGCTACACCTGTTTGCATTATCTTGATTGAAATTGCCCCACTGCTTCTTTGCTCACCCATTGCATTTTGTGTGTCATATTCAATTACGTTACCTTGACTTGAACTGCCCCCACTGTATCTTTCATGCACCTATTGTATTTTGTATGCCTTACCTGATAGAATTATCTTAATTCAACTGCCCCTACTGCATTTTTTGTACATCCATTGTATTCTGTATGTCTTACCCGATTGCATTATTTTGATTCAACTGCAACTACTGTATCTTTTTGTGCACCCATTGCATTGCGTGTGGCACACCTTATTGCGCTATTTTGATTAGATTTCCCCCACCCCATCCCTATATGCCATACTTGATTGTATTGCTGCCTCTTGAACTCCAATCAGCAGCAACACGCCCCAGTTAAAATGCTGTTGAGTGTGCTATCTGTTCTACCTGCACCAACTGCCTCACACACCCATTGCCCAGCATCTCCTCACACTACACTAGTCTAAACACCATAATTCTTTGCATTGTTACCAAGCCCCTACTTCAGTATCTGCATGCCCCACATAATACGCTATATAATACTGTGATCTTGCAACCTACTCACATCTGCGTGGACCCTTCCCAGATTCAGCAGGGACCTTCAAATACAGCCCATCATGATTCTTAATAATGTGCCCAATATGTCCTGCACAACATTTACCACTAGCCGCAATCTCCCTCCAGAAGAGAGGATTCCTCCTTCCACCTTCCTGCCCTCCTGCCTACAGCCCATCACCAGCACCACTCCCACCCCTGATGCGTCACCACCAAACTCGTATTTGAACTCTCCAGCCCTATGGTTGGAACACTTTGCCGCCAAACCTACACCCAATCAACCATTCACTTTGCATATCAGGAACTCTAGACTAGGCACTAGATTCCCACGTGCAGCCCTGCGTTCATACAATCCTACTACCAACACCAAAATCTACTATATCTCTAGTAAACACACATACACTCCTAAGATCATATCTACCAAGAATACCCCACCCAAGGCTCCTCTTACAATCACTGATACCAATCACTCCCTTGCCAAAGCTTCAACCATTAACGGTGCTTTAATCAAAGCAAGGTCACTTCCTGCACATGCTTTGAATATTACAGACTATATCACAGTCCATGACCTAGATTTCTTAGATCTGGCTACACGCAGCTGCAGGACTTACACTCTCACTCGCCATCCCCAACGGTTACTCCATTACAAGATGCGACAGAGACTCTAACCAATCCAAAGGCGGGGGTGTCGCCTTTATGTCCAGAAGCTCCCTTGGCCTTAGACCTATTCCAAATCAGCATATCCCATCAGCTGGGCTATTGTCTGTCACGATGCCTATCTCAGCCACACAACCCATTACCAAGCACCTCATCTATTGGCCATTGGGTCCAGTTTCCACCTTTGCAGAAAACATTACCGCTCTCTTATCATCTAACACAAAGCCCAACTCACAAATCATCCTATTAGGTGATCCCAATCTTGGCTTTCAAGATGCCTATGACCATAAAGCTCTAGACATGGCAAGCACTACAACTGAACTGGGCTTCTCACATCGCATCATGCAACCCACCAACATCAAAGGAAGAACCCTTGATTGGCTCGTATGCCTTAACTGCAGCATCAACATCGTGTCCAATACACCCTGTGCTTGGTCAGATCACCATATGATAACTTTCAATATCAAATCTGACAACAAATGTTCTAAACAGAACATTGCACCACCTATTAGCATCAGGAAATAAAAGGGAAATAACGAGTGAGAAACTGCTCCGACTAATATTACCCTTACTAAACAATGCAACTAAGTCGTGCGCTGACCATACAGCCCTAGTGGACATGTACAATCAAACCATACTCAAAGCAATTCATACCATTGTCCCACTTAAACTAAGGGAATCCAAACCACAAGCACACCTTAACTCTTGGTTTACACCACACCTTAGAACACTACGTAAGGAAAAAAGAAATGCAGAAGCCCATTGGAAAAGCCTACCATCAGCCGCAAATAAGGACAGAATCATACTAGCATCCCTCAATTACAAATAGGCAATCTTCCAAGCCAAAAAATCTATTGAATCTAGCAAGCTAAGTCGAATACCAAAGACCTCTTCAAGATACTTAAAGAACTAGAATCTCCTCCTGTTCCCCCAGTTTCCTGTGTCAAAGATAGTATTTGGTGCTCTAATATCCAAAAAGCACTCCTAGATAAAACCATCATTCTACAAACCAAATGAATGCCAAAAAAGTAGTTTGTCCACTGACCCACAGTATAGTACTCCCCCATAGCCTCTGACCTCCCTCAACACACCCAAAAACCATTTAACTTTGCAGCACTCTCGATCAACGAGCTAGAAAATATCATCCTCAAACTCAAACCATCTAACTGCCAGGGCGAAACACGTCCAGCCCACATCATTAAGGAAGTCACTAATTAACTAGCACCATTCATCAATGCCTTAATAAATGCCTCATTTAACACAGGCATCGTGCCTAACACCCTCAAAGATGCCTGGATCCTTCCCTACTTAAAAAAACGTAATTAGACCCGAGCACCCCTACCAAGTATAGGCCCGTCACTACCATCCCCTTCTTACTCAAAATCCTGGATAGTGCAGTTTACCTGCAGATCCAGGACTACCTAGAATCTAATAAACTCCTTGGCCTCAGACAATCTGGCTTCCGACCAAGGCATGGAACCGAAACGGCCTTAATTGATTTAAAAACCCAAAAAGATAACGGCAAGTTGGCCCCCCTTTACTACTACTCGATTTGACAGCAGCATTTGATCTGGTCAATCACCAAATACTCTGCCAACATCTCAAATCCACAGCCCACTTATCTGACAAAGCCACCACCTGGATCAGATCATTCTTGGAGAATAGACACCAGTTCTGTATGGGGTCCCTCAAGGATCATGTGTATCACCAACACTCTTAATGTTTTTACGAAGCCCTCTTCTTGATTATTTGGGTGTCACTTACACTAATTATGCAGGTGATAGCCACATACTCATCCCAATCACTAGAGATCACAAAGCTGATTCCAAAGCACTAAACAACATCTATCTGGTCATCCAGGACTGGATGGCACAACACAGGCTCTAAGACAGAGCTACTCCTCCTTGGATCCCAACCAAGACTCACTAAACTAGATCCAGCCTTTAACTCTTTCATCATTGATGGCAATACCATCAAGGTATCAAATAACACAAAAACCCTTGGCATATATCTAGACTCTACACTATCCTGAACAAGACAAACTAATGCCATAACCTCTTCAACGCACTGTGTAAACTCATAATCACTTGTCAACCATTCCTTACTACTGCCAATAAATTACAAGTAACACAAATCAATGCCATCCGGGCAGCATTAAATATCCCAAGAAATCATCATATTTCTGACACCAGATGTAGCCTACATTGGCAATCGGTCACTCAAAGAATCACCCTCAAATCACTGTCACTTACACATAAATGACTTGCCAATCAGGCACCGAAATATCTGTCTAACTGATTCAAATACTCTGATCGCCCTCATATAGCAGACCAACCACATTGCCTTGTATTACGAAGGTTCCGACTTCAGAAAGCAAGGGGTTTTAGTTTCCCGGTGCTCGCTGCAAAGCTGTGGAACTCGCTAACTAACCCACTCAGATCAGAATTATCATTCCACTCCTTCAGAAGCAAAGCTAAAACTTGGAATGGAAAGCAAGACCATTAGATCCAACCCCAGACACAGTGATCACAACAACCTACGCTGTTATTATGATGTATGCTTTGCTTTCCAGTGGAACACCCTTGTAAATACCTATTGTATGTAAATGGATAAGTGAAATGTTTTGTATATGTTTGACTGTAAATTCTTGTAACTGTAACCTTTAAGAAATGCGCCCAGATGCTCTTTGGCCAGGCGCGCTAAACAAATAAAAAAAATACTAAATAAAAATTTAGCACATAGCACTTCTAGATAGTGAGGCCAATAACCAACCCACTAACAAATTCACCCCTCTGCATGCACCTCTAAAACTCTAACTAAACACAACCACAACCCTAAAGCAAAACAAACCGCACAACCTTCACTACACTGCAACAACAAAACAAACCACACATAGCTTCGCACAACTGTACACAACGGCTACCGAACGGAAAGCACCACCAAGCTCAGCAAATGGTCTGAACCAAACTGGAGCTGCCAGCAGCACATCAGTGCTCTCTTGCACTTATCCAGCTAGTTCCCACTAACTCACCACCCACCCCTTTCCTTTCCAGATCTGCCAGAGAGCAAGGGGACACTCCGGGGGTGATAGTGCATGGTACAAATATCCTTTAACATTAACATTAACATATCCATTTCCCCACACCCGCTGTTAACAAGGGTAGCCTATACCTCATGTTTTCCTTGTCAATGTGTTTCCATGGTATATCTTGCTGTCGCCCCCTACCTTTTCCAACAGGGGCAGCTGTGTAAACCCTACAGATACATATACATACTGTCAAAGCTTTTATTATTTTTCTCATTAGCCAAATGCAGTAACGCAGAAACACAAGGCAACACGATATCCTGAGTAAACTTGCAGGTGCTTATGGCAATTAACCCTATGGGACTACTGGAGTATATATGGAGTTTGGTAAGACCACGTGTGACTAATATATGGGAAACATAGCACAGCATGAGCATGTAGAAATCTGTAGATGTAGAGTCTAATCAACTTGTCAGTGTCTCTTATGTCAGTGTATACATCTACTGGCACTCCTCTACTCAATCACAAACACCTGTCTGATCCCCCCTGATCCTAGTGTTAGAACATGCTATAGCCGTCTCCCCCTTCCTTTGTCCTGGGAGGTCCCTAGGTCTCTCAACATATGGGAGCAAACTGTCAGAGTTGTGTGATGCAACTCTGGTCTGTGGCATCTGATCGTCCCTTTCATGTTTAGTCGTTTCTGTATTTCTTCCCCCTTCCCATGTCATGTTCCTTTCCGCGTATTGCCCCAGAGACCAATACTTTGGTCAGACTCTTTTCACGTCCCCACTTCTCCCTGCGTCCTCTCATGAATCTGTCTCCATATCGCTGCAAAAATAGTCCATGAAGCTCAGTCTCCTAGAAGTCGCATCTTCCCCAGGCTTCCCTCTGGAATCGATGAAGTTAATGCCATCCCTATCCCGATAGAACCCAATTCCCATTCTGTCTGATACTGTAGTGGTCCTGCTCAGCAGTGTTGTCTTGTCTGGCTCCGCTTGCCTACCTCCTCCTCCCATGCTCATGATATCTCCTGTGCTCAGTGCACATCATGCTCTTATGTCTCTGATTGCATGCTCCTCCTCCTCCTTTCAATTGTGTTCTCTCATGATCTGCTCTATCTGCCACTTCCTATGTTCCCTGTCCACTAACACTTACTTTTCCTTTTCATCTTCTTCCCTTTGCTTCTCAAGCTCTTCTTGCTCCTTCCAACTCCTTTCTTGCTGCTCCTGCTTTTTCTCTTCTTCCTTTTGCCTATCTCTGTGTGCTCTCTCATGCCTCTCTTCTGCTTTCCTCCCCCTTCTGTCTTATTCTTCCATTATTTCAGCCCAGTCCCTTGCTTCACTGCTCCTCTTAAGGCCCCCTATTTCTTTGTTTAGCCCTTCTGCCTCTTCCGTTGTCTTCCCTTCTAGCTTTAGAGGAATCTGACCCCCTAACCACTCATTTGTTGCTATGCCCTCTTGCCCCTCCTTTGTGCTCCTCTACACTTCACTACTCACTCCCTTTTTGCTGATCGGTTGCCAAATTCCTTTCTGTCGCTCCTCCTTGATATATGGCAGTGGCTTCAATATCGGGTTTGAATACCCCTCTGCTGCTTTTAGCTCCCGTAGCGGGTACATCCCCTGCTCATCGTCTGTGTCCTTGGAGATTTCGCTCGAAGGAGCGGGTGGGGGAGCGGAGGGTGGGGGCGTTGACCCCTGCTCCTCCTGCTGGGTCAGTATCCATTGAAGGCTTGTGGCATCCCACTCGCCCACCTGGAACATCATACACAACAGGAATATTGCTGTGCAGTTTGCTAACTTCTTCCCCTTAAAGGTGCCCTGTCAGTATGTTAGTAGTGATTGCTGCACATCCTTGGAGAAGCATCCATACCGTGGCCATGATTTAGTCAATTTACCCTAGATACTTTTTGTCCATTACATGCTATATTTACAAATCTTGTCCTTATAGGGCAGAAGAGTCTTACATAAGTGTTGTAGGGGCATATCAGCCCCGAACATCCCTTGATACATTGTGTTTATTATTACTTGACTTCAAGTGGAGGTTTTCGACAATCCGCTGTTGGGGGGGCACAGTGTAATGGCAATTCTTTCAATTTACTTTGAGCCTCTCTGGCTCCACAACAACCTGTCAGGCGTGCTCCATGTACTGCCCTTGCACAGTTCTCCGCCTCCTCAGTACTGTCCACAAATTCTGTGCATGCACCTTCTGCGCTCCGCCACTGGACAACCTTCTCTATCAATTACAAGTCTCTCACTACTGTGCGCAAAACAACACCTTGTGCTCTCCAAGTACTATGCACAAACTTACGGGTGACATCACCAATTCACTAAGCAAGGTAGTTCTACAAATCACTTACATCACGCACAAATCCCATTGCCCAAAAAATACACACAACCCTAACACAAACCCTACAGCTGTCTTCCTGTCTCCTGCCTCCTAGCTGAGTACACCAATATTTACTTGTGTTCGATCTGTACCAATAGCGTCGCCTTGTAAGTAACTGCCTCCTTGAGACTTAACCAGACACATCACCTTCTGCAATCTAGGCCAGCTCCCTTAGCTGAAACTTACGGGGATACTGTCATCTTTGACCCAAGCTAAAACACCCAACCGACAGGAAATCCAATATTTACATAACTTCTGTCATCTGTACCCTCGAGTCAATTGTCTAGGTTGTTCAGCAGAACCTTTTACCTCGAAATCGAATGTGCCCTAACCACAGAAAACGACATCTACCTCCGCTCCTCTCCCTACTAACCTTGACAATACTAAACAATACTTGATAATACTCTATGATAGTCAACAATGCTCGATACCACCATTGCACCCCCTGGTACTTGCCCTTTCAAGTTAGTTGCTCTGTGGCTGGGTCAATATCTACACTCTGTGATTTGCTGATGCTGCTCAGCTGCCGTGTCCCCCGAGGCTGCCACGTCACCTGTCTGGTCTGCTGGACTCCTCCCGAACCGTGGGCAGGATATTTCGCAGGCTGGCTCCTGATGGCCTTTACATGGGTTGCATTTTCTCCATTGTCTCAAAAACCGCTAGGCGTCCCGCAGCCCTCCAGGCATCCCACAGCCCTCCAGGCTCTGTGGTGGGATAGTTGGCTTCATGCTGGATTAGAATAGCTCAACCATTGACTCTGCTACCACCCTATTGGGAAGGTTCCTGGGTATGCCAGAGGTCATCTGGGGGATAGTCCAACTCCCAAGGGCCCAACAACCCTTCCCCAGAATAAACAGAGGACTCAGCCATTGGTAAAGTCAGTACTGTGGTTTATTACAAAAACCAACAGGGATCAAACAAGACAATCAGGATTTTCCAGTACATCTCAACTTTACAATGTGTGCTCCCCAGTTTTGTTGGTAGATGTCCTCATCACCTGGGCCCTTCCCCAAAAACCTATTCCCACTGCTGATTGGGTGCTGAGAGTGGTAACCCATATAGTAATCCCCATATAACTTATTCTACTGGCCCTCGCATGTTTGGTGGTGGACCTACCCTGTCCCCATGAATCTATCTATTACATTGTATCAGAGTAGTGGACTTACCATTCGCCCTTGCCCCTTGCCATCCAACCCTGGATTTCTGTCTCGTGATTGGCTGGAGCTGGTCTCCTGAAGTCTGGGACCCGACTCGGTTCTCAGCCTTCTGTGCACCTCTTCAAGGTGATGTGAAACGACTATGTGTCTGAATTATATATGGTAGTATACCACCTTTGCCTATGAGAGTGCATCTCCACGTTGCAACACTTTTTTCACCTTCCATCTGGCCTGCTGAGAACAGCTTGCCTTCCCACCATGGGTGAATGCTGATTGTCTAGTACGGCTGCATCAAATTGTTATGGACCACAAAATCGGGATCTTTGGTCTGCATTTATGGGGATGTATTTAATTTTTCTGCAGCTGGTACCCTTGTCGTTTGGAGTTTGGAATGTGACTGTTTATCACTGACTTTGGCTGTGAGCTTGATCTGCATTTCGTGCAACTTGAGCCAGCTCATCTTGTTTCGTGTTCTGTGGCTTGAGGCCTTCTGTAATTTTCCTTAGACTTATAATATGATTTCTACATGGTCGTGCTGTGCTATGTTTCCAATATATTAGTCACACTTGGTCTTACCAGGCTCCATATATACTCCTGTAGTCCCATAGGGTTAATTGCCATAAGCCTTTGATAAAGAAGTAATTCCTTGGCGACTGCTTTTTCTCTTAGTAGAAAAAATAGGTCTTAGTAGTTATGTTGGGTTATCTGCATGAGAATTTCCCAATACTGTGTGGCTGCTGCACAGATGTAACATTGAAAAAAGAAAAGAAATTTGGGAAAATAGACTCAAATGCGCTAGCCCCTTAAATAAATGTATACAGGCGAGTCTTTACAGTCTTTTAAATTTTATTAGTGTTTTTTCACACTAATAATTTTTATTTTTCATAAAAGGTTTCAAAAAAACATTCCAGATAAAGAGACATTTCTGTTAGATGTCACTTTTTTCATTTGTTTTTGCTTCACACCAATATATTCTAATTCAAATGTTTCTCTCTCTCGACACGTGTTTCCCCATTGACTCTCTCAATGGTTCTTCAGGAGAGGAAGTGTTTGTACTAAAAAGAAAAAGCCAAATTCTCATTTTGAGTAATGCCTTAATATTTTTTCTCAAAAGAAGTAAATATAATATTTGCTACAATGACTCACCCTTCTAATTTTCTTATTGTTAGCATGTATCCTGCTTGTTTTTCCAAATTTTATATACTCGAGTCTCGCTAATATTCATCAGGATATTTTTCCTAATTTAATTTTTAGGAAAGGTTCCAGGTTAAAGCTATAAGGGGGAGAATAAAGGAAAAAGGCAAGATAATACTTCTTGTTAATAGTCTATAAAAAAGGAAAACATGGTCATAGTTTAAATACAAGTTCTAGTAAAGCTAAATCCAGGGAGAGTACAGGCTTCTCATTCGCTTACCTTGTTTTCTTTTATATTTTTGATCCTGTGCCGTGATAAGCATCCAAGTGTAAGGATGTCTAACTTTGGCTGATTCCAACTATTTATGCCGCGATCGTGCCATGATGACGTCATCACGCCGCGCCCACGTGATTTTACGTGACGCGATGACGTCATCACGCACGTATTTACGACCCGGCGGCCATTTTGGGATGAGTTAAAATAAGTCCAACAACTCCATTCTAACTTTTTTGTTAGATGAACCAAATTAGAAGTACAGCATAAACGATATAGTTAATCTAAAGCCAATTATACATTTCCGTGTCACAGTTCAGACCTGTAATACATGTGTCCATTTTGCAAATCCATCTGCATTCCTTTTTTCTTAGTAGGTCTTCCTTATTTCCTCCTCTTGGAGATAACATTACTTTCTCTAGACCAAAAATTCTCAATTTGGAGATATCAAAGTCAGGATGGTTCATAATAACATGTACTGAGATGGGAGATCTCAAGTCTTTATTTCTGATAGCTCTAATATGTTCAAATATCCTTATTTTCAATTTTCTGACAGTACTCCCAATGTATAACTTCTTGCAAATACATTCCATTCCATAAATGACAAAAGTTGAGTGGCAATTAATCATTTGATTAATATGGTTTATTTCACCATTTGGTAGTGTGATTACTTTAATTCCTTGTTTTATGAACGGGCATAATTTACAGTGCCCACATTTGAAGGTACCATTGTTTGCCATATGAAAAAAGATTTACCTTTCATCGGATAGTGGACCCATGAAGCTTGGGCTAATCATATTCTTGATTGTTGGTGCTTTTCTAAAGCAAATGTTAGGATGATTATCCAGATGTTTTTGTAGACTTGAATCTGTCAAAAGAATGTTCCAATGCTTTCTGAGTATTTTTTTGATCCTGCAAGTTTTTGTGCTGAATGTGGTGACAAATGGAGTTTTGGGATTTGTCTTTACTGATTTTGGCTTGTCTTCCAATAGAGAGTCTCTTGATACCAATTCCGCTTTAGTAATTGCTTTTTTGATAGTTTTCATTCCATACCCTCTCTGTAAAAATTTTTGATTGATTCGATGAAGATTGTCTTGAAAGGTTGAAATAGTGCTACAATTTCTTTTTATTCTTAGTATTTCTCCACATGGAATACTGTGAATAGTATGTTTAGGATGATAGGATGTTGCATGAAGAAGACTGTTTCCGGCTGTAGGTTTTGTGAATAATTTAGTTTGTATTTGTGAATTTTCAACAAAAAGTTCAAGATCCAAATATTCTATATTTATGGCACTGGCTGATTTGGTAAATGACAGGTTGAAAGAATTGTTATTAAGATGATTAACATAAATGTCAAGATCTTGTAAGTTACCTTCCCAGATTATTAAAATATCATCTATGAAGCGTCCCCAAAATCTGATATTTTGTTCAAAGAAAGGATGTTTCCAAGCATGCTGTAGTTCAAAAAAATCCATAAAAAGATTTGCATAGGAAGGGGCAAATTTTGACCCCATAGCAGTTCCTTGAAGTTGTTTATAAATGTTGTTATTGAAGATGAATATGTTATTGTGCAAACAAAAATGTAACATTTCAATTATCATTTTGTTTTGTTCAAGAAATGAAACAGATCGAGTTTTGAGAAAAAACATTGTGCTTTCCAAACCTTTTTGATGTTGTATACTTGTGTATAATTGAACTACATCCAATGTAACAAAGTAGTAGTTTAATTCCCATGGTATTGAGTTTAGTTGCTGAATGATATGTTTTGAATCTTTAACGTAT
Organism: Ambystoma mexicanum; assembly: GCF_040938575.1. NCBI lineage: Eukaryota > Metazoa > Chordata > Amphibia > Caudata > Ambystomatidae > Ambystoma > Ambystoma mexicanum. Next base: position 721,263,477 of record NC_090921.1, read on the forward strand.
GAGGCTAAATTTGCTACCAATGGTTGTAGGTGGGAGTCGATGTATTGTGAGGTTCTTTCTGTTATTGAGCCAATGCCATTAATGATAGGTCGAAGTGGTGGAAAGTCTTTATAGCTTTTGTGGATTTTTGGTAGAAAATATATTGTTGCCATAATGGAATTTTTGCTGATTAAGCTTTGAGATTCCTTATCACCTAGAAGGCTAAGTTCATGCCAGGCTTTTATCTTTGCATTCCACAAGATTTCCAAATTGGGGATAGGGTTGTTGTTCATCTTCTCATAACATTCTTTCACATTCAGTTGTTTTAATCCTTCTCTTATATAGTCAATTCTATTAAAGAGGACAATTTTGCCTCCTTTATCTGCAGCTTTAATTATTATTGATTTGTCTTTAGATAATTATTTTATTGCCTGTTTTTCTTCTTTTGTTAGATTATAACTTGTCTTGATGTGTTTTTTGTTTAAATAGTCTTTCCGTAAACTGTTGCTGACTGTTTTATGAAATACATCAATGACATTTTCCGAAGATAGAGTTGGCATAAATGTTGATTTTGGTTTTAAGCTGGTTTCTTCCATTAAATCTGTTTGAATACCTTGTTCCTCCAGAAAAGTTTCTTGGGTATAGTATTCTTCTTCTTCAATATTCAGTAAATCCACTGTATCTTCGACCATTTTGACTGTGAGTTTAGATGGCATACTATTTTGATGAATAGATTTTTTAAAAGTTGTTTCTTCAAAGTGTTTTTTCAACTTTAATTTTCTGCAAAATTTGTACAAATCAAGTTGTTGCTGGAAATAATCTCCTTTGTATGTCGGACTAAACGAAAGTCCTTTGCTTAAAGCTGTGGTAAGTGCTGGTGTAATTTCATATTTCGATAGATTTATGATAAGGTTCATCTTCTCCTCCCTTGTCTTTGTGCTCTTGTTTCTACGCCTTGATTTTTTTCTCCTATTTTTTCTTCCTCCTCGACTGCTTCTATGGTGTTTAAATGGGAAAGCAGTGTGACAAGCATTGGCTTCCCTCAGGGATCTCACAACGGGCATAGGCCAGGCCTCACACTGGATGTGTGCAGTACTGCAGCTTTTCAGCAGATGGCACTACTCTCAAAACCTGCAGACTCGACGATCTTCCACCTGAGACCTGGAGAAGAGGGTGAAAACCCAGAATCTCCCGGCTAAACCCAGAGGTTAGGCAGGTATGGGGAAAGGGTAAAAGGAGTTTGCAGATGCATTGAGGGAGTTAGGTGGGGCTAAATGCTTGCATTAGCATGGATGCATGCTTGTTCATTACATATAGGGCCTCTTGACGGTTGTGCCAGTTCGGTAAAAATGCTGGAAAAAATGCTGGTAGCGCTGGCTCCAGAATTTTTACCAGACCGTCACACTCGGAGTTTCCCAGTTGGGGCATTGAACTACCGGCAGGCCTGAACTGCTGTGCGCTCAGGTCCTACTGGCAAAGATTTTCCCCAATCACTGGCACTGGTACTACCGGTGCCAGTGATTGCTGCACACTGATTCCATGGAGTGAATGGGAGCTTACCGCCATTGCCAGCCCTGATAATATCCCGGTAATACTGGGATATCGGACACCAGTAACGGTAAGGTGGGTTTGCCAGTAACTCGCCAGTATTACAAAAGGGGCTACCGGCAAACTCGTAATGACCCGCATAGGTTTTCTTCTTGGAAGGGTTATCTAATTGAAGTTTGTGAGAACATTTGGCTGGCTTGGAGGATGACATTGAGTCCAAGGAGGTTGTCACTCTCTAAAAGATGGGGATCAGATCGTTGTAGGAAGGTGAAGGTTTGTGTAAAGGCAATTATATCACAAACGTAGGCCAGCAACTCCCACTCCCAACCACAACTGCTCAATGCGACCAGTACACATGTATTCAGGGTGTGTACAGTATGTGCACACATTAGCTCTTTATCTGTACCTTTCGCTGTCTGCCACTAAAACCCTTCAGAGACTTGGTTAACGTCGATTCACTACCTAGTGCATGCTTCAAAGCTGTAATTAATCAACCCTTCCAGCAACTTTTTGTGTACAGAAATCCGCGAAAATTGGGTTGAGATTTGGAGACATGTGCATTTACACTCTTATGTTTGTAGCCCACATCGATGTTGGAGACAATGATAATCCAGAAAAGACTGGTGGGCTGTAAAAAAGCCTGCGTCTGTCAGCCATTTTAGATTGCATGACGTTCGCGTGAACAAGAGCCACCACGCAGTCCAGGAAAGAATGGGTGGGGGGCTGGATAAAATGATGAAAGCTATCAATGCTGGAAAAACATAGCTACAGACAAGTAACTTGCTGCATTTTAGTATTGACTGTCACATGCTTTGTTGGTGGAACACACAGACACGACACGAGAAGCATTACTAATTCACATTTATAATTGCATCCTTGAGAAATTAAGCCATGTAAAGATATTCCCCTAGAAAAACTGTAACAAAGGCGAAATCTACACAAGAAAAAGCATTTAAAAAGTGGCATTCGGTTCCTTTTGAGCAGTTTACGAGACTGTATATACCCCTGCTCAGGACCAGCTGCAGCTACAGCAGGCGACCCAGACCCAGACAAGGCCTTGCCCTGCCCCTTAAAATGGAGTCCTTGCTAGTGTCATTAACCATCATGGAGACCCAGGGGTGTGGGGGAGGGGTTTGCAGGCAGGGGGGATTTCACTCTAAACTTCAGAGCGTTTAGCATTCTGAGTGGCTGCACTGTAGGAGGCCCAGACAGGATGTGTTTGCCTGCTTTGGACAATAGTGTATTCCCCACAGCCTTGAAAACACAAATGACCAGGGAGATGAAGGGTCATTCACACCTCTAAGTGAGGTAGTACACTTGCTCAAGCAGATTGCCTGCAATCCTGTGTTGCTTTCTGTAACAGCGCTGTTCATCTAACATTTCCAACCTCTCAGTTGCAAGGTAGTGAGCTATTCTTTCAAACCTATCAAGCTGATATCTTTAATTTAAAGTGTGTTTATTAGGTTGTTAACTGTATCAAACAATAAATGACAGGTGATGCTTGGACACAGATTTCAGCTTCAGGTGTATACACAGCAGAGGACCCCGACAAATTACATTAAAATCCTATATTCTGCTGCATCTACTTGTGTAGAAGTGAAAACATAATGTTGACAGATTTGATTTGATTTTGGATATTCATAACGCGCTCAGGACGGATTTAACTGTATAATGGTGCAGCTGTTATCAGGGACTGGTAACAAATAAGATGGTGCACACACATCATGCCTATGGATAAATTAGCATAGAGCACCCCAATGAACGGCAGGACTTGCGGTAGCATTCGCAGTGAATATAAAAATGGCCAGGTATCAAGGCTTTCAGTTAAACATTACCACTATAATTTCTCTGGCCAGTCTTCCATTCCATAATTCTTTAGTATGTCTGTGCCATTACAGAAGGGGACACTCCATTGGTCTCATGTTTGCCACCAAACAGCGCAGTTCAATCTTAATTGGAAGGCCATATCCCCTCTGCACTGGAACACAAGTCACTGCAAGCATTTTTAGTTACTCTGGTCTAGCAGTTTGGGCAGGTCTACCCACATTGTCAATCAATCCCTTTTTTTAACCAGCTTTATTTATTCAAATATCATCATAGTCAGAGACTGTATAGGCCAAAGATTTAAATAATTTTAACACATATCATTTGATAAGGCCACATGTTATCCTTTGCTTTTACAATTATTAGGTAAAGCTATGAACATTAACTTAACTTCATCTGCAACCGTTCAACAACCCTTCCCCTGTCCCCCTACCCCCTCCCGGTTCCCAGTGACATGGACCAGTCTTTCTGCTTTCAAATGAGATCATTGTGTTCTGGTTAGATGGTTTCTGCACTAAGGCAAAGCATTTGTACTCAGTTTGCCAGAGCTCAGGTTTGAAACACACTCAACAGGTTTGGCCTAAAAAAGTATGCTTCTCTATCTCTGACATAGTCGAAGAAGGGGTCCCAGGTTGCCCTGAATGCAGGTACTTGCCGTCCTTCAGAGCCCCTACCTTCTCCATGGCCATTATATTCCAGGTTTTCACCCACCAGCATGCTGTTATTGGGCCTTCTGGGTTTTTCCACGCTTGTGCCAGGGTCATCTTTGCTGCCATCAACAGATGAGTGATAGGTGTTGCATTGTTGCCAGATGCCGCATATATGTCCTCGACCGCTGTACCCAGGAATATAACCTTAGGTGCTGCTGGCAGCTGCTTCCCTGTGATATCCTTTATGTGGTCCAGGACTTACTTCTAGTACATGGTCGCTTTAGGGCAGGACCACCACATGTGGTATAGATCTCCTTTACCTCTGCAGTTTCTCCAGCATGTAGGTGGGTAATTGGGGTTCATTTTGTGTAACCTATGAGGGGTAAAGTACCACCTAAAACAAATCTTATATGTGGTCTCCCAAATGGCTGTGCATCTGGAGGATTTCTGCACTCAGATTTGCATCCACTCCTTCTTGGTGATGGGGTTGCCTATGTCTTTTGCCCAGTTGTCCATATATGGGAAGGAGTCACTCTATTGTGCACTGTCCAGGAGTTTATATATTTTGGAGATGGTTCCTGCCTCGTCCCCTTTGTGGAACGTTAGTTCCAGGCCCATCGGTCCCCTAGTAGCTGCTTTCTTGAATTCCTTATGCGTTATCCAGTGCCCGATCTGAATGTAGGTGTATCTGTGTGCTTCCCCTACCCCAAATTTCTGTTTGCACTCTTCGAACTGCAATGGGATCCCCTCCTGAAAGAAGTCCTTCAGATATAAAGTTTGTTCCTGTCCCCAGTTCTTCCAGAAACTGAGCCGTTTACCTGGTGTGAAATTTAGGTTGTGCGCCATTGGGGTGAAGGGACCCAACCCCGGGGTGATGTTCCGTTTTTTCATTGCTCAGTCCCAGCCTTTCAATGAGATCTTGGTTGCTTTAAGCAGACGTCCCTCTGCTTCCCTATCACCCATCCGCAACCTGTGTAGAGCCCCCAATGGGATCGGGATCACCTCTTGCTCGATTCCCACCCATCTCTTTGACATGTCCTCTCTTTTCCAGGATAACATTGGTGCTATTTGTGCGGCCAGGGCATATCTCTCCACCTCAGGGACCCCCAGGCACAGTGGCCTAGTTAGGATTCTTCGTTGTATTCTAGCTTTCCCTTTGTGCCATATGAAGGCAGTCATATCACCCTGTAGTGCTTTGCTTATCTTGGGGGGGACCTCTATTGGAAGCAAGCTTACCGTATATAGCAGACGTAGTAACAGGGTAATTTTGAGTGCTGCAATGCGTGCAAACCAGTATAGTTCCTGGGTGTCCCACCTATGTAGGTCCTCTCTCGGTTGTTTCAGCAGGGGCGTTATGTTTGCTTCGTAGAGGTTTTTATGACATTTCGTTAGCTGGAGTCAATCAATCTTTAACACAAATCGGATTCATCCATTAATAAAATTATGCACATACAATCAGTTCACACAAGGAATAAAAAACATCACACTGTAATTCCCTTAACACCTTAATAGAAAAGTACAGACCCCAACACATCACAAATCATAAAATCTAAATACTACACAAAGAATTAGACCGCTGAAAAAGTGCTTTTCTAACACATTCATCTAACCTATGAATACAACTTGATTCACTACAGTACATTAGAAATGACAATGCATCCAAGTATTTTATAACCTAAAATAGGGCTGTAAACATTTGCTACACAAATCAGAGTCATTTTTGCAAAACAGGAAAAAATGGCATATGTCCCCTGAAACTCCCATTTTACAGTAATATTTCTTGTCCCTATGGCCCTTGTCACATTTCCTTCGAACGCCTGATAGGAGCATATTCGCATCAGATTTCTGGGATGGAATCAAAGGCTTTTTTGAAAATCACTGAAGGCCACACTCATCTTCCCAACCCTAACCAAACAATACTTTGCAATAAGAACATTTAATTGTAGGCAATGATCCATCGTAGAAAATCCTTTCCCAAACAGTAACTTAATTGAAACAGCAAATTCCTCTCATCTAACCAATAGAAATTTAGGAAGAAAATGTACATTTGTGGCACGGCCATGGCTGATTTGCAAACAAAGGTATGGAAGGCTGACCAATCTAATGCCAGTGGTTATGGCTGACTCAGAGACTTACATATATCAGACTTAGGGCACTTACAAATTATATCAAAAGTATATGTTGTGCTGTATTAACTACTTGAGTATAAGTGAAAAAATAAGCATTGTAGTATGACAAATGTAAATCTGGAGGGGAAAGTGTAGTGGGATCAAAAGTGATTTGATGCAAGACTTTGAATTGGGTTATTAGGTATAAGACATAACAATTGCATTGGAACGCATATAGGGTGGATATGGGATGTTAAGTGGGACACACATTGGGCCTCATTACGACCCAGGCGCTAATGGGTTAACGACACCGTAAAAGGCTGCAGCACCGTTAACCTATTAGCACCTAATTACGAGGTCCCTTTGCGGGACCCAACCTTAACGGCTGGTTTTACCAGCCGTTAAAGTAGGGACCCGCAAAGGGACCTTGGTGCTAAGTACGGTGCCGCAATTTGCGGCACCGCACTTAGCGCCTTCCCCATTCCCATTGAGCCCTATGGGGCAAAAATGGGAATGGGGAAGGGCCATGGTGGCATGGGGAATTACCGCCCCGCCAACCTCGGAATGGGGTGGTAATTCCCCATTCCGCCATGGCAGACACTGGCATGGACCATGGTGCTAATAGCACCATGGTCCTCCGCCTGGGTCGTAATGAGGCCCATTGTATGGGTGCATTTGGCCCTTTACCCACCCACTGCCATGTGAATCCCTATGGCAGTCCCACCAAGTTCCTAACTGCACCTCCCCGCTGAAACATACTCTCTTGAGTACTCTTTGAGCTAGCACTATCACCAAGTAACACCATACTCTCTGCTGTGTAGGGCCTGCTAGTGTTATAGCTAAACATTCTTTTCGGTGTTTAATTACTCAATTGCCTCTGTAAATGAGCTCCTGTTGTAATAAAAATCCAGTTGATTTATAAGCAATATGAGTTCCCTCACATCTGTTACTTGCACTGGAGTCTTATCTAAAACAAGCAATTGCAAAGCCAACAGTTGTGGCTTGTGTATAATTATTAGACAGATGTTTGCCAGACAATGACATCATCTGACTAGGTACTCAGTGCCTGGCACATGCCTATCCCAAATGCACTCAAAAGCCCAAGCTGTTGGCATTGTTGATGCTTGTTGATTTCAGTTTGTCTCCCTAAGTGAAAGTGTACATGCCCGGATGGGTAGCTTGCTTGTTACACATAGGGAATCAAGCTGCACTTCACTGCATTGCTCCAACAAAGTCCTATCTGAGCATGTCAAGGCAAGGATAGCAAGCATGTGTCAACTCCAGATCTTCTCATGCATACTTACCAGTGGGGTTCTAACCTACGTAGAATATATCTCTGTGTGAAAGCCGAGCCTGCCCAGCCAGACTTTTCATGAGTTGAACTGTTAAGTACTGACTCGATAATATCATACTGTTTGAGTAAGTATTAACAGTATTTGTATGCAAACAGAAAACATTATGTGCTTTGTGGGTCCCTGCTCTGTCTTTCTCCCCTCAAAGTCCGCCATGGCTGCAAAGGCCCACCCAGTCAGGCGTTATCATTTTAACATGTCTGAAAAACTGCCAGTTACCATTGCAGTGGCACTGTTTTCTTTAAAATATATAAGGTTTGTCCATTTTTAAAATTATCTGTATTAAATGGAGTATTCTTTTATGCATTCAAAACCAAACTTCAACACATATTTGTACCAACTTGAGCCGGTAGGATGTGTGGTCAAGTACCTACATTTCAGGCTAGACTCAAATTCAGGCTTTACCACTTAACCAAAATGTCTGATCCTGGGCAAATCATTTAATCTCACTGTGCCCTAGCTGCCAAAATTAGGTGCCCCTAAAAGTGATTGAGTTTGTAGTATGCGCTATTAAACAGAAGCCTCTCTCATGGTTTAATAGATTGGCAGCACAAGGATCAGAACCCGCCAAAGAGACACACACACACACTTCTTAATATGGAAATTTGGAAAATATAAGCCCACATTTATTGAACAACATTCTGAACAACATTCTGACTTTCAATTGCAAATCGAAGTAGAGATGTCAAAAAGGAAGTCGTCATGAACAATTGCATATTTTATCCAGTATGTACCAGGTAGCAGACAATGACGTATGAGGAGTGGCATGGGAGCAGTGGCCCCTCCTCCCTGCCAGGCCCCACCGGCAGTGATACCCACAGGCTGCCAACCCCTCAACCTGCACTGTCTACCTCATGATCCTGCTCCCCACCCTGGCTCTCTCTCCTGCATATTAGCACTCCCCCACACCCTCACTTTCCCAACTCAATTAAAGTGAGCTGCTATAAAATTGCAACACAAAGCAATTTTGTGCTTCAAAATGTCATTTTGTAGGTATTACCCAAATTGTTCGTTTACAATTGTTCGAATGAACAATTGACCGAATTTAAAGGGTCACAATTGACCTTTTCACAATTGACCGTATATATATATATATATATATATATATATATATATATATATATATATATATGGGTTTTGGGTTGGCGTTGGGTGGGGGGCTGTGGGGGGTTTCCCCCCACATATATGTTACAATTGACCTTCACAATTCGGTCAATTGTGACAAGGTCAATTGTAATTCGAACAGTTGTAAAACAAACAATTCGTATACAACCATTTTGTAAGAACCAACATGTTTTATTCCTTGCTTCAGTATTCAGGAGGGGGGAGAGGGTGGTTTGTCTTTCACAACAAGATGATGGGACCACAACCACCTCCTCTTTAGCCTGCTGGGAGTAGTCGCAGTGTTCAGCAAGGCATTGTTGAGCGCTCACCATCTGACATAGAATAAGAACTGGGAGTCTCGCTGCTCAGCCCTGGCAGAGGCGATCGGGGAGGCATCATCCTTGATTCCCCCCAGGCAGGACAAGACGATATGGTGGTGGTAGGATGGTGGAGGTGGGAGTGTTGTTAAATGGCAATGGTGATCGGTGGGCTGATGGAAAGTGACTAGGGTGTCAAAGGTGAACGAGGAGTGGATAGAATAGAAAGCGGGGAGAAGTTGGGAAAGGATGAGAGGTGAATTAGTATTGCCACACTATATGTACTGCTTCTCTTTTGCACTGTACTGATTTTTATATAGCTCAACTATAGCATTATGTTAAAAAAGGATTCACAACTTTTGGTTTTAGGTCATAGTTAATTAGGATTCATCTTTCAGGCTCTTGTTCAAGGCTCTGCAGTATAGAGTTTTTATTTTGTATGTTTTGGCAATAGTGTTCCTTATGGAGATATGGGAGCAGTGGGAAGCTGACATGAGTGGCCAATGTCAGGCCAAAGTAGTGAGCAAACTAATGGAAGGAAACAAAGCAGTAGATAAATGAAGGCAGCATAAGACTTTGTAAGAGGCACTGGAGGGTACATGCTTTTGAAAGGTATAAGGGGATGTAAGGAGTGAGCAGATTACTCATTTGAACACATTGAGTGATACTGGAATAATCAATTTTTGTCAGCAAAGCCTGGTGTGGTGACCAGGCTGTTTACAGCCAGAGTCATATGCCTAAACACTGAATAGTAGAAAAACTTAAAGGACAACTTAGAGAAAGCTTAAAAAAAACATGTAACATGTGTTGCCCTAGTGACAGCCATTAACTACTGCTGAGGTAATCGCTGCATCCTCTTCTGTTCATCAAAGCTCCCACCCTCTGGAATTCCCTTCCACTCAGCATCCACCACAAAGAGGACCGCCTCTCCTTCAGGAAGGCCCTCAAAACCTGGCTATTCCCCCCAGAAACCTGGCAAACTTCCCCCATTTCACGCTTACATTCATGACACCAAGGCCTTGAAACTGTTTGTGCCTCCCCAGTATATTATCCAGTGCAAGGTACTATATACATTCGGAGCAGACCGGACAAACTGATTCCATGGCCACATCAAAAGCAAAGTTCCAACGGAGGCTCAAGGTACATATTTACACACCACTTTGGTGGATATCAGCCGCAGGCATGGCCGCCCGCCGCACGCATTTGCCTCCATACACCAGAATAAAACACAAAGCACAACATCTCTGCCATCTTAATGCAGCTAGTTCCCATGACACAAATCTGGTCTAGCTGTACACATAACAAGTCTCTCACACTCGCACACTCGCCTAACCACCTCTCAGCACCCATTCACATGCATGACCATCATGGGTAGCTTACTGGGTCTTGGCCACCTCCCCAATGTCCTATTTGGAAAAATGTGTGCACACATTCTAATCATTCTGACAATTTTGCCATACCTTGGATTTGGGTCCCCCAGGGCGCCCCCCCCCCCACAAGCGCATTGAGGCCATACTAATGGGATAAAGGCACTATATAAATGACAAACTACTATTACTACCACATCCATGCCCTGCCTACCAAGGGCCATCAGTCAGCAATGATGAAGAATCCCTTTGCCTTAAATCTCCCCCAGAGTGCACTCATAACATGCATCTTTATCAGACATGCAAATAGTCTTGTGGGTAAATGTGCCACTCCTGGCCCTAACAACTTGGGTGTGAATCCAGACTTCTGCACCCTTTAAAGCAGCCTCACAGACTAAATCAATTGAAGGGTGTGATTGGATTATTCGAGACCCGGAAAGACATGTATTTGCTGGATTACAGATCTGAGAAATCTGGCTAAACTACAACACTTTGTTTAGGGTACTTTTACACACACATCCCCAGTGGAAGTTGCACCACCCACTGCTCCCCTGATCACAAACCTGGGCCACCCAGTTGAAAATTGCTGGAGCTGGGCCTGCTCAGGACACTACTGGTATGGTGCATCAACACCACTGTGGGACCCAAGAACAACAGGGGGGGCCTCTTTTACTTAAATGGAGATAACTCCCGGAAGAGTCCAACCTTAGTCCACTAGTGATTCAGCCTGTTGCACCACCATGGCCTTCCCCACAAGTTTCCTAAGAGGCATCAAAAACTTTCAGATAGGGCTATCCGTCCAGAGCATTGCTCCTAGAGTGTTGTAATTACGCCCCTTTCCCTGTCTGTATAACCCTGACATTTTTACCCATTTGGAGAAGAAGCAGGGTATTTACTTTCTCCTGGGATAAGGCTCACGGCAATGCATGGTGAGATATTTAGAAATCCTACTGGCAAGCTGCCAATATCCAAGAGTTTCTGGCTTTTGTATACGTGGGAACGGAAGCATAGCTTTCACCCAACAGCAGCAGCTTTCACCAAGACCGCCCACTCCCCAGTCGAGGGAGCATATCCTGACACCAGAGAGCTCTCTGCTGGTCTGTCTCCTTCAAACTCCAGATAAAATAACCCATCAGCCAATCAGAGAATCATACTGACCAATCAACATGAGCCAAGATTTCCACTAAAGAACCGCCCAAAAGGCAGGCAAACATTTTGGAGTGGCCACAAGGTCGCATACAGAACAATAAGAAACAAATAAATTAAAATAAAGCTAAAAAATCAGCTCAATTAAAATAAAATAAATAGCAACGCTGAGATGGAAGGAGGGGGTCTCAGTGCCCCAAATCTGTGCCATTCCACACAGGGCACAAATGCATTTTGCTGATAGAGTCCCCGCTGAATGTTTATCATAGAAAGTGCTTGCCTTAGGAGACATGAACAAGAGCTCAAAGTGCTTCTGTGGGGGGCAGTGAACCACGCCAAGGTAGGAGTAGCAGTGAAGATAATGGGATATCAGCGAATAGCGACTGGGAAGGGATGCAATCGTGAATGGATTCAGGGAACTGCAGACAATTTACTAATGGAAAATAAGACAAACTTGGCACTGCAGGGAAGACTGATTGTGGAGTGAAGTGGGAAGATTGGTCTACTCTGACAAAAAACTATGTAGAAGCATTATAAAGAAAATAGCATAATTGGGGAAAGAAATAGTTATTGTTTTATGTTTACTCTCTTCCTAGACACCAATCATAGTGATTGTGTTTTCTTTTATTGACGTTTTGTAGTGCGGTGCATGCGGCACATTCGGCTTTGAAGCTGATTTTACTGTTCCCAATACTAGGAAAGTGGTGCACGCAACTGCTTCTTGTTATGCCCACATCCATTATGAGATTGTCCAAGGGCAAACCCCATACCTTCAGGTACACATATTAACAACTGCGGGCCTCATCACGAGTTGGGCAGTATACTGGTGGTAAATCTGCTGGGATACCACCCAACCAAATAGTGTTACCGCAACTCGGTCCAGCGCTATTAGCACCGAATCTTGAGTTGTGTCAATGCTGTTACTCCCCATGTTTTTAGAATCCATAGGACTCTATGCGGCAGTATCCCCGCTATCACCACCGGTGGTAATAACGCCATGGTAATAGTGCTGCAAATTGGCAAGATTTACCTCCAGGAAAAATCTGGAGGTAAATCTGCATCTTTGCATCCAAACTCGGGATTGGACAGAGTGGTAATGTAGTGGTAATAGGGTTACCGCTGCATGTTTACCACTCCACCGAACCTGTGATGAGGCCCAGTGTCTTGGGAATTTAGTTCTCTCTCAGCAGCCTCTTGTGCTTCAATGGTTTGATAATCAGCTGGTCACTTTAATCTGCTGAGGTCTAAATCCCCTAGCCGATTAGCTGAATTGAAGTGGCTGCATTCTATTTTTGCACAATTGTATTACAAGTAAAAATATAAATAATTGATTGCTTGAGGTCTGGAGTTAGGGAGCAGCAAGAAGCATAATGCACTTTAGCTGGACTCCCAAAACACCCAATCAGAGGCTCAATACACAAGACAGTAAACGGCCTTCTGTTGTGTGCCCTTTGGTTCACCTTCAGTGGCACTGGCTGAACTCAAAAGCTTTCACCCTCTCAGAGGTGCTGTGGTATTCAGATATCAGACTTTCAAAAGCAGTACAGGTAAGAGTTAAATGGCTCAAGGTCCAAACCAAAGTTATAAAAAAATGTGTTATAATTGCATGAAAAGGAAAGTTCTCTCTGCAATGTTATTGGCCCAATGAATAGGGTATGTCTTTTTGAACGTATATCGATCGATCAGAATGTATTTTCCAATGCATCTTACGTTTGATTTTAGACATTTACCCATTCGAAAATCACGGGCCATAAATCACCCTCTTGTAACAATCTTATCCATGGATCCATCGCCCTAAATTCAAGTGCCCTCTAGGCAGTAAATCATATCACCTACCCCTTAAACTGACATCAATAGATGCTTAGGCCCCTTGTCACAACACCAGAGCACGTCTCATTTGAATGTCCTCTGTGCACAATCTATTGATGTGTCTCCATGGAAATTCAAGATGCTTCTTTCCACAATAAGTATTAACAAACCCTTTCTGATCAGACAACATTGGAGTTTCTGCTGCCTTAGTGTCTGTCTATTTCATAACAAATCTCCATGACTTAATTTTGCCCTGTTCAGCTACACAACAAGTACGACGAACTAAACTGAAAAAGGCACTTATACTAAATAGATCAAATGAATTTACTCAGTAAGCGCTTTCAATTTCAATAATCTTAAATATAAAGCTGAATGTCTGTATGTATGGCTATATAAATCCACACCGTTGAACCCACTGCTACCAAATTCTGTATGGATTCCTTATTTGGCTGGGGCAAGATTATAGTCAATGTTTGGATGCATACAATTCACTCCATAGACACCCTAATTTACTGATGCTCACGCCAATTCACTAAAGTAGGTACTAGAAGAAGGCAACATTTAGAAAAGTGTCTGAAGCAAAATGTTCAATGTGTTGGTTATTCCTTTGAAATGTATTGCTACTGTATACAGGTGTTTATTAAAGCATTTTAAAAGGAAATTAAAAACAAATTGATTTTCTTATCACTACACTCCAAATATGGGAAATGGCAAGGTTACAGTTTAGGTAAGTTCATTCATGAGAAGAGAGCACACTCAGTCAATCTTTCTTGGACATTTTCTCAAATGTGCTGAGACTGAAACATTCAGCACAAAAAACGAACATCACTTGGAAAAGCTCCATCTGATGCAAAGCGAAAATCAATATCAAGAGCTTCTGAAACACAACAACAAACAGCATCACATTGCCGACCAGTGGAACAGAGAAACTTCCACCAGGCAAATGAGATACCAGAGCAAACTGAAGCAAGACTTGCTGACATGAGGACAAGAGCAACTTCCTCCAGGGCACATAAGGCACCACTCGATCAGGACACAGGCAAAGCCGGGTACCCCAGCTAGTTATTACATAATTGACAAATGTCTTTACTAAATCAATTTTAAATTGTATATTTATATCAGTTCTTTTTTTCAAGTGCCAATGAGAACTTTGGGCGAATTCCTGATGTCTTTGCACTTTGGGTTTTTATACATATAGAAAAGTAAGTTCCTTGGACATATCTGTCAGGTTCCACAGGTATGCTTTATTCCAGTTACACTTAAGCTGGTAATCATGAACCAATGTGTCCCATCACCCAGGCTGGGCCTCTCCAACTGACATACTCTGGAACCTTCATGTCAGGCATTACTTCACTCACAACCAAACATACTCTCAAACAGACCAACATTCTCTCATGCATTCCCTAGCACCTGCATTCACACCAAGCACAATACAACACATCTCCCTCCTTCACTCACAAACACATCCACAAAAGGAAACGTACAGGGAACAACCATACAAGACATCTTTTTTTATGAGAGATGCAGCTCAGTATCAAGATGGAGGTCATCCCCCACAACATACTAGCTGTGCCCCCAACAGCAGCCACTCATTCTTACGGAAGGCGTCCCCCGCCCCATCTACCCATACTCTACCTCTCTTAGTCACAATTAATGGGAAGGCATCCCCTCTTATTCACATACACATCTGACTCATTCCTCAGCTCACTTTAACTCTGTATGTAAACAAAGTACCGATTCCACCCATTCCTCACTTCACTTTATCTCTGCATGCATACACAATACCCATTGACCAAACCTCACACCAGAGGAGAGATCCAATTGAGTTGGCGCGGTGTTGCAACAACCCATACCTCAATAAAATACCCTTACCGATACTCTACTATGCTTGCACACTGACACCCGAAGCCTGAATTGGCATTGTCCCAACAGTCCCCCAATGGGAACTTCTGTTGACCTGGACCTCCTTAAACAGATCAAACTACCCATACTTTGCACGCACACATTTTTACTCAAAGGTCCTATATTCCCTACTTTTAACGAGAAAAGAATTACATCCTAAATGTCCATAGCTGGGATCGACTCTAATCTGCAAATTTTCAAACACGTTAGTCCCTATGACTATTTTCACATCAAACCTAACACATACCACACTGCACCTGCTTCCATTAGCATTACCCTAGCAGACACTGTGGGGACTTGAAACCTGACACCTGAAAGTCCATGTTGCCCCACAACCTAAAAGTCCATGCTGATCCTGCACCTAAAAGTCCATGTTGCGGGGGCAACCATAAGGCTAACGTTTCTTCAAATGTTAAACGCTAATACATACTCTCATGTTCTCTACTCATTCCAAGCTTTACAAGTGTACTTTTCTCTTGCGATGCAGTAGAATTTCCAAAAGTCTATGGCTGGCAGACCAGCTCTGCCTAATAAACCTCCTGCAATGTTGCATTATCCTTTATGCTAAACATTCTCAGCACTGAAGTTGAGACCTCTTTCAATGTCAATTCAGGCTTTAAAACAAACACTGCATATCATAGCTACACTCACGTACACACATGTAAACCTTTGCCCAAACTTCCAAATGCATGCAGCAATTTCCTTTCAAGATCTCCATGTTACATTACATTGTCATGTCGGCAGATTCAAATCCCACGTCCTCTAACATAAGACTCCACAACGTCTTTAACCAGGTCTCACCGGTGCTCGTCATGACTACAGCTCAATAGGACACACATATTTCTTCCTTCCTGTACTGCTGTCGCGATAACGGCATAGAACGTAAAGATTGCTGGGTGCCCTTTTTGCAAACTGGAGAGTAACAAACTTATTTCCATGAATCTTTCACACATAACATATCATTGACTGGGAACATTTCAGGTATAACGCTGTGAAAACCACTTCCACACGGCGTGACCTTGTCATCACGTATGCACAGAGAGGTTCTTTACTCAAATGCATCCAGCTTCATAAAATTCATCTCCAGCTCAAGGCATGTCGATGGCAAGTACGTCAATGCCCTCGGCATTCCAGTCGGTCCCCAACCCCCTTTGCAGCTTCTCCGACGCCCCCATTGGTATGTTGATTGCCTGGCATGGCGGAATGCATGTGTGGGTTCAAAACCCATCCTTGTCGCCAGTGTAGAAAAGTAAGAACCTTGGACACATCTGTCAGGTTCCACAGGTAAGCTTTATTCCAGTTACACTTAAGCTGGTAAGCATGAACCACTGGGCCCCATCATCCAGCCTAGGCCTCTCCAACTGACATACTCTGGAACCTTCAAGTCAGGCATTCCTTCACTCACAACCAAACATTCTCTCAAACGCACCAACATTCTCTCATGCATTCCCTAGCACATTCATTCACACCAAGCACGATACAACAATAAGATGTCTGTTTCTTCTCATCATTTTCTTTTACATGGCATTTTAAAATAAAACCTCAATTCATTACTTTACCTAAATTACTAATTTTGTATTTTTCTGCCATAGATAATTTTCTACTTCTTCAATCCTCAATAATTATGGCATCCATTCAGCCATACCTTTACGACCTTGAATACACTGAACAGGAAATGGTTGAGAGAGAAAGTAGTTGAAAAGATGGTGAATCGAGTGAAAGTCGTGACAATTGCTCCCAGGAACTCTCTTTGCATACAAGACGTTTCCATTTTGGGTGCCTGCCATCGATGCGAGGTAATGGCAACTTTGGTGGAGAACTGTTGTTGCCAAGAAAAAGTTGGCAGTTTGATCTCCATAGCCGAAGGAGAGCCTCCACCACTATGCGTTACCGAGCTGCATGACTTCAGGACAGCCGTTTTACAAGATAAGTGTTGAGAATGCTAATGGTGCTGATGCACAAACTTATAGCAACTGTTTGCCCTTGTGCTCCGAGTAATGAGTAAGTACTGTGTCTGTATGTTTTATTTGCCAAACTATTCCATCTACTATTGTGCACGTCAATAATAACATTTTAATTATTTTCAAATAATCTTATTATTTTTTTAGTTTTCAAAAGGGACAATAAATTATTATAGTATCCTTATTTTAAAATGATTGGACTGTGAATACTTTACTTTTCAAAGTATGATTTTGAATTCATACCAATGCCTTGTATTTTATAAGATAGGCCAAACAAGATAAATGCAATTATTGGATTCATTCAACACAACTTTTTCTCTCGCTTTTACACAGATGGTACAGGCTTGTGGCCTATCTAGCATTTACATGGTGAATTCATGGAAGACAAGGATTCTGTGTACAATGTGTCATAACTGCCTGTGTTGTTCAAGCCATCCGTGAACAATTTCCTAGTTTCTCTGAACAATACAAGGGATCTTTACAGACAGTACGACTACCAGATTATTATAATGTGTAGTTAGTACATACCATCAACCGTTTTATAATTTTTTTTGCATTGCATTGACATATTTTATTTTCAATAAAACATATATTTATGTAATAATTTTTCATTGTTTATTTTCCATCATTTAAATTTAGTGTGTTTCATTTCAAGTAGTTTTCTGTGCAAATTTAAAGTTCTCTCATAGTTTCAACAACAACATACAACAAGGCACAAACCCTAAAGTCGAAATACAAAGTACTCAGTACTTGCATTATAAGGGCAATTGCATTTCTTATTCTCATTATTTCTTCACATGCTACTTCTCGGCTTCAGTGACTCTAGATTTTATTCCATCCTATTTAGGTGTACAAAATTATTTTATTAAATGTTAACAATGTTCACACTTTGGAAATAAAAGCAATGAAGTAATTTGATGACAAGTGAATGAAAGCGATTGTGCAAGTCAACAACACCAGCAAGTAAAATAATAAAAATAGTATGCTATACAATTGAGATCAACACATATTGTTACTGCCATCAATACATTTTCAAAATCACTCTCACTATATCATATTCTATCTAAGCACTTCTCCCTTATCAATGCACTGTTATTCTTTTTTCCATGCCTTTTCGTTTGGATATGGTTTTGAGCCAGCAGGTTCAACAGAGTCTAAGTGAATGTACAACTCAAGGTGTTCTTGAATCTATTGACAATTGCCCACCTAAGACCTAGTGTCTCTTTACTCCCCTTTGAATATCCGGTCACTGCAATCAACATATCTTTGTGTCCTTTGACAAGGTGCCGGGCTTATTACGCTTGCTTCATCCTTATCCACCCCCCTCCCTTATCAAAGGCAGGTCTCACCTGGGCTCATGCACTCGCAATGGGGCTTGGTGGATGGGAAGGCACCGAGCGCAGAATACAATTATTAATGCACAACTCAAAGGGATCTGGCCTCTAGGGACCATTGGCCACATGTCCACCACAGAACCTGTGTCTCCATGCTTCCTTTTGAAGACCCACTTCCCTGGAATCAACATATCTCTGTGTTCTTTGACAAGGTTCTGGGTCTATTGCACTTGTTTCATCCAATTCTATCCCCCTACTGTATCAAAGACAGTTTCCCCCGGGACCATGTGCTTGAAATGGGGGTGGGTGTATGGGAACGCACAACTTGCAGAACACCATTTACAACTCAAAGGGGTCTGGCCTCTAGGGACAGCTGGCCACCCCAGACCCTGTGTCTCCATGCTCCCTGTTGAAGGCCCTGTACCTGCAAACAAGAAATGTGTATGACCTTTCACAAGGCCTGAGCTCGTCCGCTGGCTTCATCCTTGCACACCCTTGCCCTATCAAAGGCAGTTCTCACTTGACACCTTGCGCTTGCAATAGTTGTTTGAAAGTGCCCACTTTCTTCTTTAAAATTTGACATCATCAATCTTTATACATACCCAAATATGGCTATGGAACAATACTACATTGTGCCCCTGAAAAAACAGGCAACACAATTTTGGGGCTATCCCTCCATGAGACACAATCACATTGTTGGGAAAGATGGATTTTAGCCCAGTAGAAAGGAGAGGTGCACATTGCGCACATTGCGCCCACCATATTAATGTTATGATGGGACAAGAATGAATGCAATATTGTTAAAGAACTGCAGTTTTGCATGTATCTGGAAAAGTTAATTAAGGTTTGTTAAAAGTTACTTTTAGTGTTACTTTGTGTCTACTATGATACTTTTAGATTTGTAGGACATTGTACAATTTAGCACAATGAGATTTAAAGCTTAGAGCTTCATACAAAGTAGGAAAAGGCTCTTGAATGGGAAACCCATTATGAGGGGATGGAGTAGTTTTGAACACACATACATAAATATAAACTTGCACACATGGGAAATACATGGGGCGATTGGGTGCCAAATATTTGGGTTGTGTATGCTGAGGCCTGGGTTTGTAAAATAGATTTCTTGCTTGTTCGGAAGACTGCTGGCAAAGGGGGAAGGTATCGATTGGCAGAGGCACAGCTGCAAAAACATGCGAGTGGTTATGATAGGATATAATAAATCTTTTATAAAGTGCCTATTCACAAGTGTTTCTAGGCATGAAATAGAATGAAGAGCAATGGGCCCAGGGATCTGAGCTTTGAATTTGCTGCTCAAGTGGGCAAAGAAGCATCTGCCATCTGGCAGGGTCAATCTGGGTTTGCGGCTAAAATTGTAGAATAGTGACTGGAAGATGACTGCGCAGCTATGAGTGGGTGAACTAGATTAATATGATAAAGAGTATAATGTGACCGGAGGCCCGATGGAGTGAAATGGTGGTCGCATAAAAAAGGGTGCGAGAGGACTCCAAGAATAAATATCCAGGGTGTCAGAGTATTTGGAGAAACTAAGAGTTTGTGCTCAATCAAAGGAGCCTTTTGTTAGCTCACAATGGCTTTGTGCGAAGTGCACATACATAAACCATGTGTGCCAGGTTTAGCGCTGCAAGTCTGTAACCAAGTGGAATTAGCAAGAAAACTGTATTGTATGCTCATGTTAGGGTTGTGTGTCCAGCAGGAGGAACCCAAGAAGAGGGCTGGGCTTATATGTGCAATATCATGAAATTGTATGTCTAAGGGGATGGTGCTAAAGTGAAGGCAGCCAATGAGATTGTGGGGACTACATTTCCTTGTATAGGGCTAACACAGTTGTATTGTGGGTGATGACTTTGTAAGGGAACATGAAGGGAATGTGGGAGTGCATTAACTGTCTGGAAATGTATGTATACTTTATCTGTTCTGTGGTTCAGGGAGACTCAGGTTAGTTCAATCTCCAAGGAGTTGTCTCGCCTCTCCCCAGTGGCCATTGTGAAATAAACATGCTTAATGACAACATGCATAAACTTCTTGAGAGGTGAGCTATTTTAGAGTGCAGAGATGCAAGGTCAGCCCTGACATTTTGTGACCCCAACGTGATCTCCAGGACCCCCAAGACATTGGGAGTTTTCTTGTCTGCATCTATTGGCTGAAGCACTTTTCTGAGGGGACCAGGTATTGTGCACATTAAGAGGAGTGGTTTCAGGTGCCACGTTGGTTAAAGGCCTGTCTGCTCCCTAAGGCATTGTGCCATGGCCCAGCTGTGCAGGACGATTGAGAGGAGCCCCGCTTTGAAGAGCTTCAGAGGACGTCTAGCCTATGTGAGTGCACTTTGGCAGAAAACCAATTGGGATTTTGATAGGGTTGTGCATTGGGAAATTATAATTGGGGATGCGTATGTAAAGAGTCAGATAGGGTGGTTTTGGGAGATGATTGTTTGGCGGGTGTGAAGTGTTTGGAAAGATTTCTCTTAGGTGCAATTTTCCTTCCATTTATGGATCCTCAAACTTTTTGCTTTTGTTTTGCTACCTAACCTGACCTGTTTCAGTGGTGCACAGCCTTCAGCTGCACTCCTCTGGTCTTTTGCTAATCTGTTATGGGGAAACTGACACGTCCTTCAGGCTGTCAGTACTGGGAAACTATGTTTCCCTTACTCTTCGACTATGTTGCCATTTCTTGGTACATTTTTATCTATGTGCCAAGTACCTTACAGTACCGTGCATAGGGGTCCTTTTTTATGGCCCTAGCCACCCTCTAAGGATTTTCTAGTGTTTGTACAAGTGTGCCTATGACAAACTGTTGGCAGCAGTTTACTTTTTAAGTATTTCTACTTTGTTTTTATGGACCATATCTTGTTTACTGCGTTTGGCCCAAGCCTGTTGCCAGTGCCAAAAATGGCCATGCCATGATGTCTTTTGTTCTGTCCTTTGGCTCTTTTATCCCTTTGCCATCCCCCAGGTTGAGAGACCTGGGTATTCCTTATTTGGGCATGCAGCTTCCCACAAAAACTGCATCTTTGCGGGCTCCTGTATGTCACGTGTGCTAGTGCCCAGGAAGAGGGTTGGGACTGTTCGGTCCCAATCCACACTATTGGGGCCAGTATGTCTGGTAAGCTTGAATGACTAGACCCACCATGGGCCATGATTGTCCCATGCCTGGCATGCATGCAAGAGATCAGATCTTCCATTGGCTATCCTAGATTTGAGCACGGACCTGGGTATTCCTTATTTGGGCATGCAGCCTCCCACAAAAACTGCATCTTTCCGGGCTCCTGTATGTCACGTGTGCTAGTGCCCAGGAAGAGGGTTGGGACTGTTCGGTCCCAATCCACACTATTGGTGCCAGTATGTCTGGTAAGCTTGAATGACTAGACCCACCATGTGCCATGATTGTCCCATGCCTGGCATGCATGCAAGAGATCAGATCTTCCATTGGCATTCCTAGATTTGAGCACGGACCGAATCTTGAATAAGAGAAGGGGTTCTGCATCCATTCCAGTTCGATCACCTGAAGTTCACACTGAACTAAATAAGGAGCCAAGTATCCTGAATGAAAGAGCAGACTCATGGAACCTCCGGAGACATGCTGGAAGGTTTGGCACCCTGACCCCACTGTTGTCCCTTCAGACCCTTGCTTTTGTATTGTACCAAGAAGGCCTACAAGGGCGCTTCAGCCCTTTGGAGTATTGGAACCAACTACTCTTGGCACCTCCTGCCTACCCTCACAAAGAGCCTCTTCAGAAGTGACCAGATTGAACCAGCAGTAGCTATAAGAGCACTGACGTCCCTAGTTGAGACTCAAGACTTTGGGCATCACATACTTGTTGTCCTGGGCCGTCTCTCGACAAAACTCATTGTCCTTGTTCCTCAGGGTCAAGATGTACGAGAGTGTGCCACACCGTGATCATTTGGGGTCCCTGTGTCATCCCGCTGTGATGACTGTCACTGTAAGTGCCTGCAGACCACCCCCCCACATGTCCTGACACATGATGCACTGGAACTATCCTTCTCTTTTCTTCGAGAGCTGAGAAAAGACTACTGTCCCACCACAGATGATCGTCCCATCCCGCAGCTGCTGAGAGCGGGAGCGTCCTGTAAATGCAGGGGTGAAACCTATTAGTGAACTGGAATAGACTGCCAAAGTTTGGCCCGGACTGTGTCGAGGGTCTGGGAGTACTTGCATCACTTACCGGTGCCCCCCTGGCACCTGCCTCTGTTTTACGCACGAGAATCCATGAAAAGATACTCACCTTAGCTGGGTTAGCCTGGACTCCCCAGTTATTCCCGAACTCCGAAAGTCACTCTATCTGCAAGGGTAAACCCTCCTCAAGGAATAGGGCTTTATTATTCATTGCCTCAAACCCCTTCCTGAACAGCTACAGCTCCCTGAAGAGGCCCCGCTTTTCACTTTACACATGACTGTGCGTTGTTAACACATGGTGTACATTTGAGCATAAGGCTCCTCACGTCTTAGGGCTGTACTGCATAAGATAGGGATTGGCTTTCGAAGAACTGCCTAATGTGATATCTGTGTTGAACTTACCGATTCTGTTGGAGGTTGTGGTTATTTTCTCCTCTTTCATTAGTTTTAGGCCCCATTTTGGATATATGTTACATAGTGTAAAGTGTGTGTGGTAACTGCTTTATTATTACTGTGGTTTAAATGTGTTTAGTTATAAAGGCCTATAATACATGTATTTTTTATATACATCCGTCTAAGAGTAATCAGTGGAGTTTTACTGTGAATGCTCTTTGTGTGCTTCTGAACACTCTCCCCCTCCTGAGACTTAGGGCCTCATTACGAGTCAGGCCTTAAGGGGTTAACGGCGCCAAAAACGGTGCTGACCCTTAACGCCTGATTCCAAGGTCCCTTTGCGGGATGGTGTTTTTAACGCCTGCTTTTTGCAGGCATTAAAAACCATGCCGCAAAGGGACCTTGGCAATAATTACGGCACCGTAATTTACGGTGCCGTAATTATCGCCTTCCCCATTCCCATTATGCCCTATGGGGCAAAAATGGGAATGGGGATGGGGCCATTGGTGAATGGGGAATTACCGGCACACTCACCTTGGAATGGGGCGGTAATTCCGCCATCCACCATGGCGGAGTTGGGACCTTAGCGGCATGGACCATGGTGCTAATAGCGCCATGGTCCTCCGCCAAGGTCGTAATGAGGCCCTTAGTCTTGACTGCCTTCCAAGCTACCGTAGATTGGTCTAGTTTTTCCAGAAGGTTCCCCTGTTCCACTAAACTAGGGTGGCCTCCTAAACATCTGCACGCCAGGTCAGAGTTTAGAAATCCATCTTAACATGAATTGTTATATTATGTAAATACTTATTCCCACTTTTTTACTTTGTTTATTAATTGAATTTCTTGATTAGTCAAAGTACTGTTGGGAATCTTTCTGTAGTTAGAAAAAGACAGTGCTGTAGTTGAGAACACTGTAAAGGAGGTGAAGAGATAAGGAAGATTTGGCAGTGTAATAACGTACTGTCTTTTGTATATTGTAAATGATTAGAAAAAGTTAGTGAGACAATGGTGGTTTGACTAGGAAGTGTATAAATGATTAGGGGGACATTTCTTGATTAGTCAAAGTACTGTTGGGAATCTTTCTGTAGTTAGAAAAAGACAGTGCTGTAGTTGAGAACACTGTAAAGGAGGTGAAGAGATAAGGAAGATTTGGCAGTGTAATAACGTACTGTCTTTTGTGTATTGTAAATGATTAGAAAAAGTTAGTGAGACATTTTAAGAAATTGGGAGGAAAGAATTGGCTTCATGCTGATGTTTTGGATCGATTTGTTTGCCGCAGGTTCAACTGTTAAGTTTTGGTAGAAATAGATTGTTGTATCCGGCGTAATATAAGTATGGAGACTCCTCTTGATCACTTGTGCCAGTTGTTGATCACTTGTGCCAGGTCTTTCCAGGTCATCAAGTACAAATTCTAAATGGGTATGAGAAACTAAGGGGGAAATGTTTAAATCATGGCTAGAGGAAGGGACATTTGATAAAGGGATGTTAGAAAATATGCATGCCTTTTTAGCTACACGGTATAAGTGTTCTAACTTAGAAAAGTGATGTCATATTTTAGAGTTATGAAACATGTCTGATGAGAAAAAGAGGACCCACAGAAATATGGAAATGGAGTCAACCATTATATGTGTAGAGGGTCTCTCTGCGCAACCACAATATGGGTGTTATCCTTGGCACCCCCCGAAGGATACTTCAATCCAGCCCCTAGCAACTACTCCAGTGGCTATGGATAGACGAAGGAAAGAACTGACACCTTCAGAGAAAGAGGGGCTATGAAAGATTGAGAATAGGGGATTGAGGAGAAACAACACCGTCATCAGGCCGGTTAGCAGAGAGGATACAACTAGAAGAAAAGGAAAGGTTTATGCCCCAAAGGGGGAGGCTTCTGGATAAGTCTGATTGGAGAGAATGACGAGGGGATATGCTGCTGATTGAAAGGTTAGTCGAAAGACTAAGAGCGGAAGATGAGGGAACGTCAATGTTCTCAATAGGTCGGACAGATGAAAGAGGACTGGAAGGGCCTTCAACATCCAGAATAGTAGATAGCCTGAGAAGGGAACTTGAAAACCAGAGGCAAAGAGATTGGAATGAAACAGTGTCACAAAGAGAAGAGGAGGTATTGGGACTACAACAACAAGGCTGGGAAGAAGGGAATGGAATGGAAGGAGAGATTTGATTGGAGAAATTAAGGTATGCATAAGTACTTTTAAGATTTGATAAATCGTCCATCAAAGTTGTTCAGGAAGACCTTGATAATAATAGTGCTGCTTTAGGTCTAGGATTTGAAAAGAAGGAAGCAAGATGGGTGTAGCAATACAGGAGGAAGATGAGGATTGGGAAGATGTGACTGGAGAGGGAGCTCAGGACACAGCAGCCCCTGGCATTCCCCATAGCAGCAGTCCCAGAATCCACACCATGGGGTTTTAGGACACACTGTGGTCACTGCAAGGCGGTTACAAGTAAAAGCGGAAGAACTGAAAAAATAAGAGCAACTCAATTTCCATTGCTTCAGAAAGGACAAGTGAATTGGGGAAACATTGGCTGTCTTGACTACCAGTGGCATTGTTCAATCTGAGGAATAACCCAGGAAAGGATCATTGCCTTTCCCCATATTAAATAATCAGAGGGCGTAGGATTACCCGTGTACGTACTGCAGCAGATGTACACAAATCTGCAGAGATTCTGGGCAACGACTTTAGGGAGTAGTTTGGGGCCTTCACCAAAGTTGAAAGAAACAGAACCTGTCAATTGCTAACATGAGACGCACTGGTGCACTCTTATGGGGATACAAATCCCATATTGACTTTCACAACGGTATTCTGGGACAGATGATCCACAGAACAAATGGTAATGTTATATAATCAGAGTAATCACATTCAACCAGGTTACTAAGTAGTCCTTCGGTTGCAAACAATTCTTTGCAATAAGTTGTACAGATGTGAAGTTGTGTATTACCAGATAACAGACAACACACTGATTATGTTTCTTTTTTCATGTTTTAGTGTTCAAAACAAACAATAGTAAAAAAGAGGAACATCAATTCTAATACACCATTGACATAACGAATTCTCAGAACAGAATGAATACATAATCCACTTGAGCTACAGTGGTAAGGTACAAAGTTGTGTTATCGTCACACAAGGATGTAAATCACATTCCCATATATATTCAAAAGTCTGGAATCTAATCCAAATAGGCTCCTCAGGGTGTTATGTGTATGCCGACGCGTTTCGGATGAGATCCGTCTTCAGGGCCTGGTGCCTATTGTTCCTAGTAAAGTTCGATTCGGTTTTCAGTACTGTCACTCTTTAAAGCCTAAAAATGAAGGTTGAGGAGACTCTTAGTCACACTATAGTACATGTTTGCCTTAAACTGCTATTAGAATGTTAATTCAACGTGTCACTAACCTTGGGGTCTTGGCCAGTGCATGTGTATGGATCCAAGGTCTATTGGTCCAAACTTGCTAGTCGGGGTTGCAAAAATAGGCTGTCTACCCGTATTGGGTAGAGTAGCAGTACGTGGCATATAGCCACATGGCGGGAGAAGGAGCGATCGTGGTCATTCCGCCAGTCACCCAAAACAAAAGTAGATTGTTTTAGTACACGTGACTCGTTACTAGTATATTTATTGCGATGCAGCCATGTTAATGCCGTCATATGTGGGAAAATAAGTACACGATTCTACAGGGCTCGTGATTAACTGTAAGTGCCCTGTGTTATAATACGGATTGGATATTAAACCCATCCGTGCTCAAAGAGGGAAAAACTGCTCACCTGCTGTAGCTTCCACTGCTCGTCTGCAGTAGTGAAACTGTCTCACAGGCGCCGATGGGTTTGTATATCTCGCGGTTGCTGAGTGACACCCGCGCATGCGCGGTGTGTCGCAAGGCAAACATCTTGGTGTGGGACCACTGCCATGGCAATGTCCCATGCCGCCATGACAGAGTTGTGACTAAAAAAATATGTTGTCACTCGGGTGCCCCAGGGGTCCTTGCTATATGTAGAGTATACGGTAAGTATAGATCTATTACTAGTGACAGGGGGTGGGGCTCGCTACCGAACAATGTCGGTCGGGCGCCCCTAACCCTGTCTTATTCAGAAAAGTGTATGCAGAGCCTGTGACATGCTCGTCATCTGGCACCTATCTAATCATTAGTGTACGGTTATGTCCACGACCCAATATTGTTCCATGCTTATCCTTAACCCGCAAATGTCTGAATTAGCAAATTGACAGATTCCCCAAGTACAACAATTGATACTCGTTCTGTTAAACGGGATATGATATTGTGCCTACTTTATTGTATATATTGGCCTAAGCCCAGTCGCTCTGCAAAGAAATCCGCGTTGCAAAGTTCCGATCTTAGATCGACTTAGCCACCATTTTAGGTCCATCCGCCATTTTGATTTCCATTTCAAAGTCACTCTGTGTTCTAAAATGGTGGACATGTTTCCTGCTTGTATCCTAGCCATCCTGACCTTCGCACAAAAGTTAATGTCTAAACTGCCCGTAGGCCAAATGTTAGGGCCGTGTCATGAGATCTTGTCCTACGTTTGACCTGTAGATCGAGGATTACTCGCACCAACAAGTCCGATCTGCGGACATACATCATATACAATGTTGTTTAAATACTAAACGTGAACACTTGTTGAACTACATTGTATAGGACGTGTACTAAGGCTTAATGTTAAATCCGAAGATATACTGTTGCCATTGTGACTTGTTATTGTACAAACTGGAAATAATCCACGTACATATAGTTGGATAAACTAGAGGTGAACTCGGCACCAACCCTAGACTGAGAATTATTAACTTGCAGAGGGGCTGGACATTACGATTGGAACATGTATAAAAGATGTAAATGTTTAGACGTCCAGTACCTCTCACTTCTCACACCGAAAGGGCTGGTATTCGCTCTGTTGTACTGAGGGCCAGATAGCTATCTGATACTTTGTTTCTTTGTAAACTGTACAGTTATTTGAATAAAGATCTGTGAATCTTTATAGCCGTGTTTGGTGCATTTCCTTTGGGGTACTCAGCCTCGATATTTCTTTTTGCTTTTACAGTTCAGATTGGACATCATCTGCCTGAACTCTTCAGCATATAAAGGTTCATAGATTAGATTTAGTACTTTACTAAACATGTTAAGAAATGAAGATTTAACAGTGCAGTACCTAATGTGAAACCACAACGTAAGTGTGTCTAGAAGACCACAGTGAATGATGAGTCATGATGAACAGACATGAAATGTGAAACTCATGATGGATGGAAATACAATTAATCAGAGATGCATATTGGCACATTGCAGCACATGACAAAATCTAATCTTCAATTGAGAGGCATAATAAGGCAGACGTTCAAAAGTGTCCATTGATTTCGTAGGGCCAAGGGTATACTGATATCAAGTCCATATAGTACACCCTCAGTGTTTCGTGTTCCTTGGTGATACACCATGCATAGTACATATCCCAAATTTCTTGTGAGGCATAGAGGCTATTTAAACAAAACACATAAAATCTGATTCACGATTCATACCTCTTGGGTAAATACAATCAAGTAGATCTATCCACAGTACTTCTCTCTGTAAAAGCTTCCTGTTCAGATCACCACCCCTGTTCCCTATTGTGACCTGTTCTAGGATGACACATTTGAGTTGGGCAATGGAATGGCGGGCCTCCAAGAAATGCATGGCCGCAGGTGATTTTGGATTCCTGGTCCTTATGTTGGACTTGTGCTCTGTCCATCGAGTCTTAGCCTTCCTTATGGTCATGCCAACATAATAATAACCACAGGGACATTTCAGTGCATAAATTACGTTTCTGGAATCACATGTGGTTGAATGTCTTAGTGTGATGGGTTTCCCAGAGTGTGGATGCATGATAGTATTGCCCGTGATTATGTTGCCACAATGCTGGCAATTAAAACATGGTTGTGTTCCTTTGAATGCCCTCCTGTGGGGATCTACTGTGTGAACATCTGCTTTGATTAAGCTGTTCCGTAGGGATTTGTTGTTGCAATATGCAAATGTTGGTGGTTCCCTAAACAAGGCCTGTAGTATTGGGTCCATCTGCAACATAGGCCACTTTTTTTTTAATAATCCCTTTGATCTTGTGGCTCTGTGTAGAGTGTGTTGTAACATACACCAATGCTTCTCCTTGCTTAGGTGGTTTGGGGGTAAGCAGTGTGTCTCTCTCAATAGTATCTGCTCTTGATGCAATGTCCGAGATAAGAGTGGGGCTATATCCACGTTTCTTGAATTTTAGCTTCAGGGTTACTGATTGTTGCCTATATTCTTCAATTGAATTAATGGCACACTTTGGATGGTGCGTTTGGGGAGGAAGCTTGGGGCCATCAGGAGGCTGTTGCGGTCAGTAGTCTTGGTGTAGACTTTAGTTTCCAAGGAATTATTCTTACTGTAGACCTCAACATCAAGAAAATGTATATTTCTTTTGCTTGTGCAGGTTGTGAATTTTATGCGGTGGTGCATGTTGTTCATCATGTTGAAAAAGTCGGTAAGCTCATCACTTGGACCAGACCAAATCCCGAAGATGTCGTCAATGTATCGAACATAAAGTAGAAGGTGTTGTGCCCATCTAGGTGTGCTGAGGATGTTCTCATATTCTAGGTAATACATAAATGCATTGGCATAGGTAGGTACCATTGTAGCTCCCATGCTTGTGCCAGATAGCTGGAGAAAAAAACTGGTCACCAAATTTGAAGAAGTTATTCATTAGAACTAGTTTCAGAAGGGTAAGGATGAATAGTCTGTCACCTAGGGGGCTCTGTGAGCATAATAAAAGCCACTCCACCGCTTCAAGGCCCGCTTCATGTACAATGTTCGTATAGAGGGATGTGACATCCATCGTAAATAGTGTGTCCCTCCCTTCCATAAACTTGACGTTTTTCAATCTGCTCAGGAAGTGCATAGTGTCACGTATGTAGGTTTCCGTGTTCTGGATCAGTGGTTGTAACACACGATCTAGGTATTGTGCTAATGGTTCCAATATACTGCTTGTGGCAGCTATGATCGGCCTCCCTGGTGGTTTAACCAGTCTTTTATGGATTTTCGGTAGAATATATAGTACCGGGACGATT
Organism: Ambystoma mexicanum; assembly: GCF_040938575.1. NCBI lineage: Eukaryota > Metazoa > Chordata > Amphibia > Caudata > Ambystomatidae > Ambystoma > Ambystoma mexicanum. The sequence continues at coordinate 721,293,509 of NC_090921.1, forward strand.
GGATGTTGATTTTCCAGATATAGTCAAGTTTTTCCAGAGATTACCTCATGGTCTAGTCCTTCGTCCAGGACTTGTTGAATTAACGTACGGATCTGTGGCGTCGGGTCATGTGGGATCTCCTTGTATGTTTCAGAGTCTGCCAATTGTCTCTGTATCTCCTCGAGATAATCGGATATGTTCATGAGGACCAATGCTCCCCCCTTGTCCGCAGGTTTGAAGATTATATCGTTGTTGTCTAGCAGGTTTTTAAGTACTTTTCTCTCCTGTTTTGAGAAATTGTTCTGTCTCTTGGTTTTGAATGGTAGTTTCTTGAGGTCCTCCAATACAGTTTTTTCAAATACTGTCAGTATGTGATTCTGTATGGGGGGGTTCACCAAAGCTGTCAGATTTATATCTTCACAGATTGAGTTTGTTCGTCAATGGTCAACTGCAACAAAATACAGAAACAATGTATCTGAAGAGATGAAGCATCCACCATTGTCCCTCATGGCTCGCATCTTCATTCAAACTTTTGTATGACGGTGAAGTAAGAGGAGATTTCACAACCCCTATATGATGATTTTCGCAACTCCGACAGCAGTTAAAGTGGAGGGAAATCTGGGCTGGCTCCACCTAAGTGACATGAGGCAAGACAGCAGAATCCATCCATTGACACAGGAGAAGAAAACACATTTAAGTTAAGTATGGGTGAAAACATTTCCTTTCACTCCAGTCGGCCAGTACAAGATAGATGAAAATTATGACTATATTGCCTCATAAGTGTTAACAAAAATATCAAGTGTAAAATAAACACTAGGCCATTTTGTTCTAACGGATCAGGAAGAACAACTGTAAATATTCAGGAATTGTCTAGGGATATAGAGTTTACTGAAGTATTGTTATGGTCAACAAGAGACCTGGAAATAGAATCTGTGAAAATGTATGATGTATCAAATTTTGATACGATTGTAAACACGCATGTGTTTGCTGCCAAGCATGTTTGGTATGGGCATATGAAGGAGTTGGGTAGAGAGAAATCTGCTGGATCTTGTTATATCTGCTCACTAATTCTCCATGCTTCTGGCATACCTAGGACATGTGATCCAAATGTAAGAGAATCACTGTGTTTGGTGCACCTAGTCTCATGTCAGGTTAGAGGGCAGTTTCAAGGGCAGTCTGTTAAAGCTTCAGTAATTTCTGTCGATGAAGATGAATGTATAAGAACAGATGTTAAGGAGCAGGAAAATAATGTACATTATACTAGAACGTATCAACTGAATCTTAAAGGCTTTATTATTGTAGATAACCGATTGGAGGAAGGGGTGAAGAGTTGTAGAGCTGGTGGAATGAGGGGCTACATAATGAAATGGTAGCACAAATTAATTTTATTTATTTGTACATTTATAAGTAGTGCACATAACCCAAAGGAATCTAGGCACAGGTTACAGAAAAAAAAAAAACAAAGAAGAGGGGATGGGGAACGATAGGATTACATAATTGAATACATAGTTGAATACATAATTGTTTACAAGGCATAGTATGAAGGTTCATTTCGCAGGTGTGGAGGGAGCTCATTCCAGAGTGCTGGCAAACAGGCTGTGAAGCTTGTCCCCCCTGCTCGTTTCCTGTTTAATCTTGGCATGGTAAGGCAATGTTTGTAGGCTGCTCTGATAGGCCTGGTAGAGGGGTGTTTTTTAATTGTCTCGGTGAGGCATTGTGGTGCCTCATTAGTGTAACATTTTGTAGGTGATTGAGAGTGTCTTGAACTATATTCTGTCTTTTACAGGAAATCAGTGTATGGCTTTCCTAGCCTCTGAGATGTGGTTGCATCTTCCAATGTCGAGAGCTGCTCAGAGAGCATTGTTTTGAATTGAATTGTTTGTAGTTTGTGCAGGTTTTTTCAGAGGTTCCATAAAGTAGGGATTTGCAGTAGTCCATTTTTGAGCCTATTAGGGCCCTGGTAATTTTGAGATGGTTCTGGGAGGAAAGGAAGGGTGCGGTTGCATTGATGAGTTTGATGGCATACACCGATGAGGAGGCAATGCGGTTGACTTGGCGAGTCATGGTGAGGGTGGAGTACACACCTAGAGTTTTGACAGAGGGAGCTACTGATATCTTGTGACCGTCAATGGTGAAGGATTTGTAGTAGTCATCCAATCTGGTCATGCAGGAGGTAGGCCAGTAATGAGGAGCCTGGTTTTCTCCTCATTGAGGAAGAGGCTATGTCCAGCCATCCAGGATTGGATGGTTTCATAGATAATGTTGATGCGACGTGAGTTGGAAGGATAGTCACCAGAAAGGGGTATGATAATTTGTGTGTAGTCAGCATAGTTGGGGCATGAGATGCCAAGGACGTCTAAGTAGTTGAAGAGGTGTTTGGTGTGCATGTTGTATAGTGTAGGGGAAACACATGATCCTTGGGTAACTCCACATGAGGTAGGGACAGGGGTAGCTGAGGTTTTTCCCACAAACACTCTGGAAGTTCTGTTGGTAAAGAAGGAGGCCATCCATTTAGTTGCGTCCAAGGAGAAATGGGCTGACGTTGATAGTGCTTGGCAAAGGAGCTTGTGATCAACAAGATCAAAAGCACCAGAGGGGTCAAGCAGCAAAAGGAGTGAAAGTGAGCCCTGGCCATTGGCGATGTCAAGTTGGTTTTTGAGGTCAAGGAAGGCTGTTTCTGTGCCATGTTTGGGGCAGAAGCCAGATTGATGGGATCCAAAGATGTGGTGGCATTCGAGTCCTCTTCACTACGGCGCATACTTTGCCAGAATGCACTAAAGTGTCACAGATCCTTTATGGTTTCCAATATTCCCAGATACAAGCCTCTGCATGAGGCATGCCATTGATTTGACTGCCTGAAATGATTAATTGAACAACATGCACTTCAAGGATATAATGACTGCTGCACTAAAAAGTTTTTCAGTAGATACTGATGAATTACTGAAAATTACACACAGGTCTAACATTTCACTAAGCGAAACAAGACTGAGGAAAGCCACTTGATGATAACCTCCATGTTAGAAACTGCCTACCATCGAGGTGTATGTTATTAGGATACTACATGTTAGACCCGGTTCGGTCAATAATATTGGTTCTCTACCCCTGAAGATGTTCCCCCAATGATCAGAATTTTTCAGTCCAAGAGGAATGAAACATGTTGGGTTATAGAACAACACTAGACCAAGTGTTGTGATATACACTAAGATAACGACATATCTAACATAGGCATTTTAGTCACATACTAGTTAGGCACTCTCTATTGTGGACAACAATTGTGGTCTTTGTATTACAAAACTTGTGCTCTTTATACATTTTATACTATTATTGTACATTTTGTGCTTTGATTATATGACTGTTCTGTACTACATTTGCACTCTGTAATCACCTGACAGGTGGCAGGCATGGGACACTTTATTCGGCACTAGCCACTTTTGTGATGGTTTTTATTGGAATGTTTTTAATTTGTCCTTTGTATGTATTAAATATATAATGTATTTTGCACATAAGATGTTGGGTTTTACAGTGTTTGGTTGAATATTCCATGCATTGTGTGCTCCCATAGAATTGGTGGATTCAAAAGAGTGGTAAATTACTGATGCACTAGGAACTGTAACTACCAAACCTCTAGAGACAGGGAGCTCTTTTTTGTAGCATTTGTATTTAAGGCAGGTTTGCTCCCCCATATCTACTTCTTTACCCGGTACCCCCTGTTGACTGGCATTCTTGGAATGACTGGATTTGCAGATAGGCAACACTGTCCATGATTTTGAGGGGGAAAGGGACCGTTGTAATTGGGCGGTAGGTGGTGAGGATGGCGAGGTGAAGTGTAGTTTATTTTAGCAGCAAGGCTACCCAGGATTCTGTAAGAGTGACAGGAACTAGGCCAGATCGAAGGAGGTGTTGATGATGGCAGAAATGAGGGTTAGTAGGGGTTCTTCACAATCTTTGACTGGCGAGGCAGAACAGGAGTTGCCCTTGCAGCATGATGGCTTAAGGCTTTTTATGATGTTGGCTTAGGCAGGTGGTGTTGATGGGTTGGAACTCGAAAGGGGGGATGGCAGGCAGGAGGGGACAGGGGGGATTGTGCAGGGGTTGGGAGGGTGTTTTGTTTGATTTTGATTTTTCCTTGCGGTTGGGTTATATTTCTCATGAGAGTGTCGTAGATGCTTTTGCACCATGTATCCTCTTTGAGAAAGGCAAGGGGAGGTGGGATGCGGGTCTCTAATTTCTTGAGGATGGAGAAGAGCTCAAAGGGGCTTGAAGTAGTTTTAGAGATTCTCTCGTTGTAGATTGCCGCTTTGGAAGTTAGGATGGCTTTTTTTTGTGATGGGAAATCTTTGTGAGGAGGGCCTTCCTAATGGTGGTGGGTTCTTTCCGCCATGTGGCTTCAGCTGCTCTTTGTTGGTTCTAATAGTGTGGATGCAAGGGGTGAACCATGAGTTAAGGTGTGCAAAATGTTTAACTTTTAAGTATTTTAGGGGATCTAGTTGGTTGACTGCTAAGTGTAACAGGGTGTTGTAGTGCTCCACTAGGGTGGTAGTGTCGGATATAAGGGGAGTGGTTGGTTGAGAAGGGGAGCCAGATGGTCATGTGTGAGGTTCCGCAAACTGCGGGCCAAGATGGTAGCATCACTAGGTGCTGGCTTGGTGGGAGCTGTAGGGGCAGGTAGGAAGAAGGCAATGGTATGGTGGCTGGACCATGAGCAGGGGCTGACAGCAAGGATATTAAAGTCACTATTGTGGTCTACAATCCAGTCTAGGGTATGGCTGAGTCTATGCTTGGGTTGTGTGATACATTGGGTGCAACCTAGGGCTTCCAGTGAGTTAGAGAGGGAGGCAGCTTGTGTATCAGTGGGGTCATTGAACACCAGGTTGAGATCGCTGAGGAGGAGGAAATGAGTAGATAGTTTGAGGCTGGAACTAATGATTTGGATGAGGTCATCTTCGATGGAGTGGGTGGGGGCTGGTGGTCAGTAAATTAGGTGAATGGTGATTGAGGCCATGGAGGAGCACGTCAGTTTGACAAAGAGTTGCTTACAGTTGTGCGGGGTGGTGGATGTGGTGGTGTATAGTGGGAGAGTGTCCTAAAGATGATGGCAACTCCCCTGCCTTTTTTTAGTGATCTATCACATCGTATCATAGAATAACCTGGTGGGATAGCTATCGATAGGAGTGGGCCAGATGTCGGGTTCGCCAGGTTCCTGTGAGGGGTAGGAGATCAAGTTTTTCATCAGTGATGAGGTCATGAATATCATGAGCATGGGCTACTAGGGACCTGGGGCCTCATTACAAGTTTGGAGGCAGCCATGGAGCTATTTGCTCCATGGCTGCCTCCAAACCGGGCTCCATTACCGGGTTCCTGCAATGAGGAATAACCGGGTCATTCTGACATAGGAGGACCCGGTAATTCCTCTTTTCAGGAACCATTCCCCATTCCCATTTGAGCCCTCATAGGGCTCAATGGGAATGGGGATGGAGGTAACAACGGGCACATTACATGTGTCCCATTGTTACCTCCCTCTACCCCTCACGGGACCCAGAAAAGACGTCTGGTTTTACCAGATGTCTGATCCAGGTCCCGCAAAGGGAACCTCATAATCGGCCCTGATGAAATGAAGGTAGCCGGTCCTGTACCGGCCCCCTTCAATCCATCAGGGCCAGGGTCGCAATGAAGCCCCTAGTGTTTATTAGAGTGCATTGGAGGAGGTAGAGACGGGGGTGGGGGGCAGTAGGGCTAGTCAAGGTTTAGGAGGTGCAGGAGGATGTTGGGATGCTCACAATGGAAGTATATGCCCTGGGGTAGTGCACAGTTGGAGAAGGCTATTCATGTAGAGATGTTCTGTGGGCTGGATGAGGGCTACAGGAGACTAGTACGGGCTGCAAGGCAGGTAGTCCTTTTTGGCAGTGTATGGGGGCATGGTGAAGGTTGTGTTATATAGCTTTGGGAAGTTTGACAGACTAAGGCAGGCTTGTCTAGGCGCAAGGTGGTCAGATGGAGCAGAGATAGCTTAGTTGCTGAGTTGACTACAATCTGTGAGGGGATCATTTTAGGCAGGGGTTGTAGCCATGAGGGATGAAGGAGGAGGTTAGAAGGTGTGATGCTTACAATTTACGGGTCATTACTATCTGGCCAGTTGTGGGGGGGGGCAGGTTCTGTGGGAGATGGTACATGGAGTGTTCTGGGATATATTACATGATGCAACTTGATGGCTGGTGGGGGGTGAGGGGTAGCCGTGGGGCTGTGATGCAACTCTTCTATCACTGGGAGAAATAGAGTGGCCAGCAGAGAGGGGCAGTCTACCTCTGTTGCCAAGGTTGGTGTGGCACTACAGACGTGGTGAGCTAGTGGTAAACTGGATTGAGGAGCACTGTCTGAGAGTAGCGTTAGACTGAAGAAAGCATGTTTGGGTGTGTGGGGAGCGTGTATGCAAGGTTGTCCTGGGCAGTAATGATATTTTATGTTTGTGGCATTACAAGGGCATAAGGGAGGGGTGGGTCTAGGGTGATGTTCAAACAAGGCTGCAGACATTAATGCAATACAGAGAACGGTGTGAACCTTAGCATACATGTGTGATGTAGTGACCGGCTGTCATGCCCACAGGCCCCAGAACACAAAAACCACACCATCTAGTGATGAGGCAATAGGTCACTTGACTCACTTATGTCCCTCTGGGACCCATAAACACAGGGGCCCTGGCGGGGGGCGTTTCTACGAGGGCCATGCAGGAGGACGTGAACTGGAGGAGCTCCCGAGATCCTGAAATGATCCGGGCGTAAAAGTGCGCAACGATGGGCCGACGACTGCTGAAAATACAAATGTCAACGTGTGAATGACTGGACCACGCTTGGCGAACTTTTAGAAGGTGTAGGGGGAATGGCGGCAGAGTTCTGTGCGGAAAAGGCAAGGAGCGCCGGAGACAAAAAACGACACAAAATGGCCGACCAATGTCCAGAACAAAAGAAGGAGCAGGCCGCACGGTGATCGAGCGAAAGAGGCGTACTGGGTGCGCATTTGTCACTTGTGCAGAATACAGGTCCTCTGGGTCATATCTAATAGAACAGTGAGGCCGAAGGCGAAGCAGCCCACCCTGGACGACTTCGCTAAGACGTCCACTGGTCAAGAAAATACTAAGAGCAAGGATAAGTCGCCTGCAGGCAGCATGACGGCAGCGGGCACTAATCAAGAAGTCCTAGCTGCGATTGCAGACTTAAAGGTAGCCTGGGAAGCCAAACTCGAACTAGCCGTCACAGGGCTGAAAACGGCACTGGACCTTAAGGTCGGAGAGGTGCAGGAGGAAGTTAATCTACTCCGGCAGGATGTCAGGGCCTTGATAGAGCGCACAGAGACCCTTGAGAAGGAAGTGAGCCCGAATACTGCAGATTGTGCCTCCCATAGGACCAAATTGCATGCCCTGATACAGAGAGTGGGCAACTTGGAGAGCAGAGCGGAGGAGGAGGAAGGACGCGCCCGACGACACAATATCTGCATCGTGGGACTGCCGGAGGGATTGGAGGGCCACGATCCCACGGAGTTCATTGAGTCCATGCTACTGCAAGAGATACCCGGAGGAGCCCTATCTCAAGGATTCGCGGTTGAACGGGCACATAGGGCTCTAACAAGGAGGCCGCCGCCAGGAAACCCGCCTAGGCCGGTGATAGCCAAAATTCTTAATTACCAGGACCGGGAGAGGATATTGGAACACTTCCGCAAGGGAGGAACGATTATACGAGGAGCGGCAAACATCACAGCCTACCCTGACTACACCCTGTCTGTGCAGCGTAGCCGCATGAACTTTGGGTCGGTAAAGCGGAGACTGAGAGAAGCGGCCCACAAATACATGTTGCTGTATCTGGCAAATTTGAAAGTTATACATAAACACAAAACTTTGTTTTTTGATACCCCGGAGGATGCCATGGGATGGCTCGATGCGCAGGGATGTCCCTAGTAGTCTGAAGCTCGGAAGGAGAGGGAGCATGAAAGAGATAAGTAATGCACGAGGAGGGTGCCACAAGATGGCGCGGCACGGACCCATGGGACTTGAATATAGTCATTTGCGCGGCCTTCAGTATAGAAGGTCGGACTGTTATACTAGATGTTAGGAGCACTGTAATGATTATTGAATTAATGGGAGCCTTGCAGAGCGGATCTCTTTACCCCACAGTAATCTTAGTTAAGTGGCCAATAGGGCAACGGTTTATAGTCATAATCTCAAATACAAATATGTCGAAAGTCATAATGTCGAAAAAATAAAGTCGAAAACAAAAATGTCGAATTTCTTTTTTTTTGTTGATTTTTATTCGAAATGGGGGGGTTCCCCCCCAACCCCCCTTTTTTAATTTTTTTTTTATGTTTTACCCCTTTTTTTTTACCACCGGAACCCCCAAAAAAAACATGTAAATTAAAAAAAAAACAATTCGACATTTTTGTTTTCGACATTATTGTTTCGACATTATTGTAATTCGACATTTTGTTTTCGAGATAATGACTGGACACCTAGGGCGACTTCACCCTACTGAGCTCTGGCCATTGTTTGGTGCTTGCAGGGCTAGATGTGGGGGTGCCTGAGTTCCGAGAACGGAGCTTGGCAGCAGTCGGGGTGTGTGGTGTGGGGGAAGGGATGGGTGGAGGGTGGGGAGGGAAGTGGGGAAGTTGTTTTGTACATAGTTATGGGCAGTTTGAGCTTGTACAAGAAGCCACAAGTAAAGGCGGAGAGCTGTATCTGTATCACGTGGGCAAAACGAATTCGCTACACGGAAGGGAAGAGGACAATCATGAGCTATGGGGGACCTTAAGATCGTGACATGGAATGTCGGGAGACTCAACAGTTACTTAAAGAGAAACAAAGTCATGATGTACTTGAAAAGACAGAAGATTGATATTGGGTTGTTACCGGAAACACATCTGACCAGGCAAAAACTGGAACTGGTGGGGAAGAAGTGGAGAGGTACTGTAGTAGGCTCCCCGTATTCTGCCTACGCTAGGGGAGTGCTGGTCTGGGTGGCACCGCACGTTCCGCTCCGACTTACACAAGAGGTGGTGGACACGGAGGGGAGGTTGGTCATATTAAAGGCTTTGGTGGAGAATAGAGAGGTGTGCATTATAAATACGTATGCCCCCAACCAAAATACTGCAGCATATTTTAGAACCCTGTGTACTCATCTGGGCGCGTGTATGGGAGGAGCGGTTATTTGGGGAGGGGATTTTTAATTGTGTGCTCAACCCCAAGGTAGACAGATCCGATGATAAGATTGATAGGCCCACCCCAGCTGCCAGGGGATTGCAGACACTGCTCGACGACTTCGGGCTGGCAGATGTTTGGAGGCTGAAACATCCTAATGAAACACAGTACTCGCATTACTCAGCCCCGCAACAACTGCATACGAGACTTGATTATTTTTTTGCCACGCAAGACATGGTGATAGAGACCACCCAAATAGACTACAAAGCGAGGGTCCTGTCGGACCACTCGCCTCTGGTTCTGGTCTGGCAGTACTGCCGCCCCAGAGCGCGGATACCGACGTGGCGCCTCCAGGCGGAGGCACTCCGGGACCTGTACTTCAGGGAAGATATCAGGGATGCGATCACACAGTACTTTGAGGAAAACACAGGCAGTGTGGACTCAGCGTGCATGCTCTGAGAAGCCTTTACGGTGGTATTGCGGGGTGCAGCTATTGCTAAATCAAAAGGCCTACAGGGTGGGGTCCTAACGGGGTTAGAGAAAGCTGAAGTGGAATTGGAACGGGAAAGCAACAGGGCAGGAGGGGATGCGGAACTTGTACTCGAACTACAGCAGCGGTGTGCAGAGCTTTGGGAAAGGCTCTGCAACCTCAACTATAAGAAGTATGTTGAGAGGCAACATGCAGGTGGGGATAAAACTGGCCGCTTGTTGGCGTGGTTATATAAGTGCCAAACCCCTAGGCCCCCGATTAGGACGATGACTAGAGAAAATGGGGAGGTAGTTGACACCCAAGAGAGAGTCAACGAGGCATTCCTAGACTATTATAGGACACTATATGAGGACAGAAGAGGGGCCAATCAAGAGGAGATAAAGAGAAACTCTAAAAGACATGGAATTACCTAAGATCAGCGCTGAAGAAAGGGAGGAGCTGGATGCACTGATAATCTTAGAGGAATTGGAGGAGGTGGTGAAGCAGCTGCCCACCTACAAGACCCCGGGCGCGGACGGATTCCCTGGCGAGTTTTATAAAACATATAGAGAGGAAGTACTCCCCCCTATGCTAGAGATGCTCAATGAGTCTTTTGAGACGGGCCGGCTACTGGAATCGCTTAGAGAAGCGTTAATTGCCCCGCTTCCTAAGCCCGACAAGCTAGGACATAGCTTCGGCTCCTATAGGCCTTTGTCAATGTTGAACCACGAAAGCAAAATATTGACGGCAGTCCTGGCCAATAGGCTGCGTAGAGTTATTAGCAAACTGATACACCCGGACCAGACAGGTTATGTCCCCAGCAGAAATATAACCCACAACCATAGGCGACTTCACTGGGTGATTGAAGAGAGGAACAGGAGCGAGGGGGAAATGGCGATAGTGTCCCTAGATGCAGTCAAGGCTTTTGACTCCGTGAGGTGGCCATGGTTGCATGAGGCCCTGAGGGAGTACGGGATGGGGCCGGGCTATGTTAGGTGGGCAAAATTACTATACAGTGAACCATTGGCCAGGGTGCGCACAGGATCAGTGATATCCGAGAGATGGCAACTTAGTAGGGGCATCAGACAAGGGTGCCCCTGGTCCCCAATGTTATACATTCTAGCCCTGGAGCCCCTGGCAGTGTACCTCAGGCAACAATATGACATGATAGGTATTGAGGTAGAGGGAGTGAAACATCTAATAACCTTGTATGCTGACGATCTGCTACTATATCTGAAATATCCGGAGGAAAATCTTCAATATATTGTAGAGGTTATGGGAAGGTATGCAGAACTGTCCGGAAAAATTCAAACAAGTATGAAGTTTTGGGAGAAGTTGCCGCTGGCGATGATGGGACGGGGGGCGATGCTCAAAATGGTGGTCCTGCCCAGGCTGTTACATTTCTTCAGTAATGTACCGTACTTGATACCCAAAAAGTTTTTTGTCAAACTGAATAGCATGTGCAGAGACTTCCCATGGCATGGCACTCGCAATAGAGTGGCACTATGGAAGCTGCAGAACTTCTATGATAGAGGGGGCATTAAACTGCCAAATTTCGAGGCCTATTATGTAGCTGGTCAGTTGCAATATGTAACCAAGTGGCTTTCTGATGAGGTAACTCCTGAACTTAGGCTGTTTGGACAGGACTGCACTCCATTTTATCTAAAGGAGATTATCTGGTTGCCTAGACTTGAAATGAAAGAACGCCCGGGTATGATGTTGCTTGGGTGGAAGATGTGGTGTAGAGTATGCCGACTGATGGAGAACTCGTACCCGTGTTCCCCACAAGTGCCGCTAGTGGCCTTAGCAGGGGGAGACAACCAACTAAGAATGATAATCAGGACCTATTGAGAACCGGTCGGGCTGGTCTCATTGGGAGATGTATGGCAAGAGGGGGTCATTAAGGATTTCGAAGAACTGGGGGAAGAAGCAGGCTTGCACAGAGGCCAATATGTCACGTATCCGAGGCTGGTGCAGATTATTCGTAAAACCTGGCCAGAGACTGTACTGGCGGAGGAGCCAGACGCCATTATGGGGACAATATATGACATATCAGAAGGAGGGCACGAGATCTCTAGATTGTATGAGATGGTGATGACCCGGGTGGGGAAGGATTTGAAGCATTTGAGGCTGGACTGGGAAGCGGAGGTGGGGGCACAGATGACCGATGGGATACCACAAGAAGGTGTCCAGAAACGCCAGATTGCAACAAATACAGCTATACATAATGCATAGAGCCTATATGACCCCGAATAGAATATCTAAGTTTGTAAATGCAGGAAGACAAGCATGCCCAAAATGAGATAAAGAAGACGCTGATATGACACACATGTACTGGTCTTGCCCAGTGATCGAAGGTTTTTGGGGGGAAGTGGCACAAAAACTAGCGGATAAAGGGGTCACGCTCAGCATAGATACGGCCTGGGCCTGCCTGTTGGGAGGGTTTCCCAGACCACGGAATACTAAACATGTTGGGAAACTGAGGGACCTGGCATATGTGCTTGCAAAAAGAAGGATTGCCATGGGCTGGAAGCAGTGCCACAAGCCACGGGTTGAGGTATGGTGGCAGGATTTGCAAAAATGGGCGGAGGCTAAAACGGTAGTATGGCAGGAGGCATGTAGCAAGTGTGGGGAGGAAGAGGTGGGTAACCTGATGGCATGGAGAGTGTTAATAACAGGACTGTTTGCCACAATAATGGATTCTGCAGCTTCGGAAGGAACCGATACCCGGCCACACGCAGCAGATACAGAATGAGAAACGCAAACAAGCTCTTGAGGGGGGAGGGAGTGGGGGAGCAGTAGTGTGCATTAATTGATGTCCATGTGACTGTTGCAAATAATGCTGCTAGCTTGGTTTGTATTGTTTATTTGTTTTTAAAATAATAAAAACTTTTGGAATAAAAAAAAAACACAGGGGCCCTGGCTGGACTCAGTCCTGGCACCTTTGGCACCAGGCTCATATAGAGATGTGAGCAGGAACACTTTATTTCAGTGCAGGAGTGCTTTTACTTTATTTCAGTGCAGGAGTGCTTTTATTTTACAAGAACTTTTCAGGAGCTGAAAGCCTTTATTCCAGAGAACATCCTCATGTTCTGACTCATCGGTTGTGGCTCCCTAGGTCTGGTCTTCATGTGCTGACTCGTTGGGTGTGGCAGGCAGGCTGAACCTGATGGGTGTGGCTTCAGAAGCTCAGCTATATAAATTGCTCCATCCTTAAGGGTGCTTCTCGTTACTGTGCACTCGCGTGCAACGTGACGCTCACCGCCGCTTGGACCAGTTTACTTACCTTTGAAACCAGGCGTTCTCCTGCATACTCACCTCCAGGAAACCAGTGCTTCATCTGCAGACTCATCTTCTGACATCCAGTGATCTTGATCCCGATGCTGCAGCACCGCACTCCTCATCCACAAACTTGGACTTCTGTAAAGAAGAAGAAAGACAAGGTAAGAACATCCGTCCTAGGGCCGCACACATTTGAACCCAGCATGCCCCCTAGTTAACAATTTACCAGCTACTGTTTCACTGCAGCTTCGTTCCTCCTTCCCTCTGGCTGCCGCCTCGAGCTCTGCAGCTTCTGCCGGGCCGGCAACATCACCTGCAAGGGAAGAAAGCAAAAGAGCATACATCAAAAGTGGAACGGGCAGCAATACAAGACAACAAACTTTACAATACAACAAAATCAGCTGAGAAAAGACAAAGGCAAACAGGAGCACTTACCTGAAGTATAGTGGCTTAGTCGCAGCAGGACTGGACTACCACGTGCAAGGGACCAGTGAAGGAACTCGGTCCAGATCATACAAGCGGCCCTGCCAGAAGCAGCAGCACAGACTGCTTGCCAAAACTAATCAACAGGTGAGCATTCCAGTGACAGCACATCCCACGGGTACCACGGTTTGGGAGAAGGGGTCTGGAAGTGGATCAGGCGCACAAGCTGACATACTCACGCCCCCTATTCTCCATGCAGGAGCAGTCCTGGACAGCATCACCTATTACCACCGGTCACCACATAAGCGCAGAGGGCGAAGTCGGACCCGAGTGACCTCACCCCCGGGACGGCTGTAACCATGCCCCAACACCTCTGCAGAGACCAGGTGAGCATAACAGAATGCAAAGCCTCTTCGAATCTCTGTCTGGGCATTTTGGAAACTTCTGAAATGGACCAGTTGTCCTGATTGCTGGGAGAGTTACGGGCTGAAGCTCATGCCTCAAGACAGGAAACCAATGCCTTAAGGAGGGATCTAATTGTGAACCGGGAACGGACAGATGAACTAGCAAGGCAAGTGCTCCAGACACAGGCAGGACAGGTCCCGCTGCCGGAGTATGCCCCTCCTGCTGCGCCTCCACAGCCCACGCCAGTAAAGGTGGTACTTCCTGGGGGGGTTCCTCTGGCCCCACCAGAACACTTCACAGGTGATCCAAATAAGTATGCCATCTTTATGAATCAATGTTGCCTACATTTCTTTTGCAGACCAGGGGCATTCCCCAACGATCAAGCGAGAGTGGCATTTGTACTTTCATATTTGGGAGGTAGTGCAGCGGACTGGTCAATACCCTTGGTAAACCAGGATGATCCTTTGCTTCGAGACTTCAGAAGTTTCCAGCGTGAAATGGAGAAACTATTTGCACGGCATACTCAAGGGTGGGCTCTGGACAATGAACTGTTATCATTACGGCAGGGTTATAAAGACTTACTAACATATATCACTTCCTTCAATCGTCTGATAGCAGAAACTAACTGGCCAGAGGAGAAAAGAACTACGCTCTTTTACTGAGGCTTGTGAGGGGAACTTAAGGACGTATTAGCCCAAGTAGTAAATCCCCCGGAAAGATGTGCTGAATACATCGATCTCACAGTGCAGCTCGATCACAAATTGCAGGATCAGAAGATGGATCGGGCCAAGGCCGAGGGGTGGTCGGTCTACGTGCGACCCTGTGAGAATCAAACCAAATCACACGATCAGTCCGAGCCAATGCAAATAGGAGGCCACTCACCAAGGCAGAAAGGGAGAAAAGGAGACAGCAGCAGCTTTGTTTGTACTGTGGTAAGGCTATGGAATTGGGTGAAATGAGTAGCCTGAATTGTTATCATTATTAGAAATCATAAGACTCTCTGTAGAAGAACCATTACCCATTATTAGACTCACTGTTAGAGAATCATTAGAGACACCATTACCCAGTCATTAGAATCTTTGCTATTGAATCATTCCATTATTGCATTCTGTTTAGTTCTGATTAGTATATTGCTGAAGTAGACACCATTACCCAATCACATATTAGACTGTCACCTTTGTATGCATTTGCAATATGCTTTTAGAATGATACTGTATGCATATTTTGCTTACCATTAGGAGAGAAACATGCTGCCACTTTGCACTTTGCCATTTGAAATAGAATGACACTTGTACTTTCACATATTTGAAGTGCCATGTAGTGTTTTAGAGACACAACATATACTCACCATGATTTGCTGTTCATCTATGTTTGCATTAGATATAGTACTTAGGCTGAGAGAGAAAATGCATTGCTTGCACCACACACACACTGTCATATTTGAAATGCATGTAAAGCCATTCACACATTGTTATGCTTTGTAGAGACACATGAAGAGACTGTCATGTATGTATGTATGTATGTTGAGTCACTTAGAATGAGTTTTGCATTATGTTAGTGTTTGCATTGCGAGAACAGTGGTAAACGCTAGAAAGCATTAGGCTGGCATTTGGATCCATTCTGATGTGCCTGCGCCACTAGACTCAGTGCGGAGAATTGTTATGAGTTACACTGAGAAAGTATTCGTAAACATTGGCAGAGAGGGAGAGATAATATGACTCTTGTCCGAGAAGGGAAGCTTATCAGCTTGGCTGGTGTGCTTCGAAGAGAGACTGCAAAGGTGGGGGCTGCGCCAAGGGAGTGACATGGAGAGATGGAGGGAGTGCTTTGGCATGAGAGGGACGGGGCTTAACACAGCATTTTTGTAAATGCACACAGAGCCTACAGTGGAGTGAATGGAGAAACAGGGAATAGATGATGTCTTTTGCAACAGACTCGCAAGGCCAAGGCAGAAAGATATGAGGTCACGCTGACAGCACACAAAGTGACAGAACATGCCGTGAAAGTACACGCGACAAGAACACGACAGGAACACATAACACAGACAGGCAGGCATTTTGCTAAATGCTGAGGGACAGACATTCTTAGAGATCTGTGCCTCATTGGAGACTATAACCAAGGAGGCTAGAATGGGCTGGAGTTAGACTGTATGAGAGGAAGACTGCACTAGAGATCGAGAGGAGCTGAGGAGAGCTATGGAGTTCGGGAAGTTGTTTGCTGGAGCTAGTTCGAGGGAGTTCGGGAGAGCCAGAGAGTTGCGGGGAGTTCCAGTTGTTGATTTACCAGGAGGGCTGGAGAGAAAGGAGTTAGAGAGAGTTGGCCAGAGAGTTCGAGGACTGCACGAGAGGGGGACTGCACTAGAGATCGGGAGAGCCACAGAGAGAGTTGGCTGGAGATGGTGCTTGGTGCAGCAGACTGATGGGCCTTGATGAGATCGATGAGGCAGAGAGAGAGATTGGCAGTTGGCAGTCTTGAGGCCTGCCACTGACTGATTGAGGCCTTGCTGGAAAGACAGCAGAATGGGAAGTATGGGTTTGGCCTAGGCTTAAATTGATTGATAAGAACAGACAGACACACACATACACAGACACACAGAGCTTTGGGAGAGGAGAGTGTGGATGGTGTGGATTGAAGGTGTGGATTTACCCATGAAGGTGATGGATGATGGATGATTGAAGCTTGCATTAGATTGCATTAGAACCACACACTCGCAGCACAGGCTTATAGTTATTGCATAGTAGCTTTGCACCAGAAGTATAAAAGGTGCAAATTAGACATAGCATTAGAACTGCCTGCATTGTTATGCATTATGCTTAGCTGTGTGTATATACATAAATGTATCCCGTTGTTATAAATTGAATCAATTCTCTGTGTTTTCTTTGTGTCTTAATGTTATTTGTTATTTGTGTAAGTAAACACAGAGCACAGAAACCACCCCGGAAAGCAGTTCAGCAACTGACAAGGGTGAAGAAGAAGAACAGGACTCAGGAAACTCCAATGCCCAGCAAGCGTAAGGGCCCACTTGTCGAGCGGTGAAAAGGAACCTATACAGAACTCACATCTAGTCATCCATGTTCTCCTGGTAAACCGCAAGCAACTGTCGAAAAAACTTGCCTTGGAGGCATACATTGACAGTGGGGCTGTGGGAAATTACATGGACCAAGATCTGGCTACCCGGATAGGCCTCCCTCTCCACCAGAAGCAGGTTTCAGAAAACATCAAAGCAGTTGATGAATCTCAGCTATCATCCAGCCCAGTGACACATTACACCGAGAAGGTCACGCTTTTTTGTCAGGCCGGTCACCAAGAGGATATCACCTTCGATCTCATCAGCGCTCCTCAGTTCCAGATGATATTGGTAATGCCCTGGCTGGAGACCCACAGGATTGACTGGCATGAACGAGTTCTGACCTTTCCCCAAGACTGTGGCGACACCTGTTATAGCAAGGGATTCTCATTAAAAGGTCTTACCAGCCCAGGTTCGTCGAAGAAAGAAACCATACTGGGCCTCACCAGTTCACTATCACCTAAATACTGGAATTACCAAGATTTCTTTCAAAAAGAGCAAACAAACACCCTACCTCCGCACAGACCATATGACTGCCAAATTGACCTGGTACCTGGAGCTCAAGTTCCCTGCAGCTGGATTTACGTCCTAACCGAACAGGAAAACCAGCATCTAAAAACCTACCTCGATCAGTATCTGGCAAATTGCTTCATTCGTCCGTCCAAGTCCCCTGTATCCTTGCCCCTCATTTTTGTGCTTAGAAAGGAGGAGACCTGAGAACTTGCATTGACTAGAGAGCACTAAAACAGATCACAGTAAAAAAACGGTACCCGTTACCGCTTATCCCCGAGCTCTTGGATCAAGTCAAAAACACTCAGATATATACAAAACTAGACTTCCGAGGGGCCTACCATCTAGTATGAGTCAAAAAAGGAGACAAGTGGAAGATGGCCTTTCGCATGAGATATGGCCTTTATGAATATCAGGTTATGTCATGGCAATTGGACAAGGGCCCAGGCCTTCCTCACCCCCATGGTCCAAATGGACCCAGTCTTGGTGCCTCTGGCACCAGGCTCATAGAAAAGTGTGCTTTGCACACTCTGTGTCTAAGGCACGTGCATCAGGGCCAGGCCTATTTAAGGCCAGCCCAACCACATGTCATTGCTTTGCGTTATTCTGCTTTGCAGCGTGACACTTACCGCTCTTCCTCACCTTGATTCCTGTTACTCCACCGCTGAAGACCATCTTACCTGAATCCTGCAACTCCATTGCGGAAGGCACATCTTACCTTATTCCAGCCGTTCTATCGCTAAAGGCGCATCTTACCTGATTCCAGCTGCTCCATAGCTGTGCGCGCATCCTACCTGCATTCCATCTCCATTGGAGTCGGAGCCTTTCCTCACCCGATCCAGACGTCCAGCGATGCAGGAGCTCCTCTTCTTTTCTCCATCGTCACAGTATCTTCCTCTGGGACCGTGGAATGGCCTTCGAGCATCCAGACTCTTCTCTACTCCGCCAGACCACTCCTGCAAGGGAAAAAGTACACAACAGGTTACAAATCCTATAAATAATGAACTCTTGGCCATGCCATAACTGAGTCTAGAATTCCATTATAATGGCCAACTTGCATGTTGATTTGAGAGCCCCATCATCCTCAAGGGAATCCCCGGATCCGCTCCATGATTCCGATCTTCACACCTACTGGGAAGAGAAGAGACATTGCAAGGATTATTATTATTGTACAATCAAGGCAGCATACTCACTGCCAAAGACATTACAATAAACAAACAATTATCATGACAAAAGACTTACCTTCCAAATGGATTGGTCGCAGCCAGTCTGGATCGCCACTTCCGCAGGTCAGTGAAGCAACTATGTCCACTCTACGCACCCCTGCTGAAGGAAGCAGGATGGAGAGCTCAGCATTACAAAATAACAGGAGAGCGTGCATGGGAAAACTATTGCGCACTACGTTTTGACACGAAAGGGTCGAGGGAATTCTTGACACAGCCACACCATTCTCATTGCCTCTCATCTTCTCCCAGGGGCAACAGCATACTCTGCAGCAGCTGCAGAAGATAATTGATACAGGGGAGCCAAGTCGACAGAGGGCTCCAACCATGCCCCAATGACCCTGCTGAGACCAGGTGAGCATGACAGGTTGAGCACTTTGGACTATGTAATGCCCCGGCGGTGTTCCAGTTTTTCATGAATGACATGCTCCACGAACTGTTGGACGTCTGTGCTCTTGTCTATATTGATGACAATCTTATCTATTAGACCACAAAGGAGGACCACGTCAACCATGTCCGGGCAGTTTTGGAGAAACTGCGGCAACACCGGCTATATGCCAAATTGGAGAAATGCTTGTTTCATGTCACAGAGGTAGAATTCCTCAGCTTTATTCTCACACCACGGACATACGCATGGACACACGCAAGGTAGATGCTATCCTTAACTGGCCCTCACCAACATCCATAAAGGGAGCACAGAGTGTACTCAGGTTCGCCAACTTTTATCGCCGGTTTATTCCCAGGTTCTCCCAGATCGTCCACCCAATCACCTCTTTACTACGGAAAAATAAACTATTTAAATGGTCCGCAGAGACAGAGAAAGTCTCTAAGAGCTAAAACAAGCATTTACCACAGCACCAATTCTACGGCATCCTCGACCAGGACTACCATACTACCAGGAACTGATGCTACCAACCTAGCAATGTGAGCAGTCCTGTCACAATCAGACTGAGAAACAGGTCAGTTGCATCCCGTTCATTCTGGTCTCGCACATTTTCAGCCCATGAATTGAATTATGCAATCACTGATAAAGAACTGCTAGCAATTAAGGCAGTGTTCAAAGCCTGGAAACATTGGGCCTCATTACACGGCAGGCGGTAGCCATGGCGCTGTTAGCGCCATGGCTACCCCCTTACCGCATTCCGGGTCCGTGTTCCCGGAATAGGGACTTACCGGGTCATTCCGACCTTGGAGGACCCAGTAAGTCCCCATTCCGGGAACCATTCCCCATTCCCATTTGAGTCCCCATAGGGCTCAATGGGAATGGGGATGGAGCTACTAACGTTGTTCAGAGAGGAGAGGAAGTTACTGACGGGCCCATAGGTTAGTACTCACCCTCCTGAGCTTGTAAGACAAGATAGCTGCACCATGTGAGGACAGGGGGTGCAGGATTCACATACTCCAGCACAACACAATAATGAGGACTCAGTAAGTTGGCAAAAGGAAGTCTGTTTAATGGCAAGTACATCGAACACGGAAAACAAATGGAAATCAGCAGTGTTCCGATCACCTCTTTTGCCCTGACTTCCCCGAACTTCGTTTGAACAGCCACTTTTATGCATAAAACTCATCATCATTGATGTCTAACTTTACAAAAAACATCATGCAATATAATTGGTTAGCAAAGGTAACTTAAGTGTAGGTACTATATCTGTATACGGTAATAGAGCATGCAGATTGGATAACTCTTATCGGGTGGGCGTCTATGTCCAACCCTCTACACCACTCGTGATTGACGTCACTACAAGTACGACGTCTCATTGGTTCTACTGGCTATAGGACCCTAGATTACTTGGTCTATTGTGATTGGGCGGGTTACACCCCTAGACATTAATCCCCATTTTAATTAGCAGCATGCAGAATGGAAACCCAGGTGCCCAGTGTCCCAGGTTTCACCCTGCCTCCCTTCCATCAATCAGTATCTTAGGGCTATGTGTCAATTAGTTGGCTGGGTATGGCCTCGGAACTGTAGTCTCTTATCAGGAGAAGTTATGGCAACCTCGGGTTCTGGATGACATCAGGCGGTGGTACTTCTTCGCGCCTGGCTGGTCACGTGTCTGTTCACCATGAATCTGCTTCAGTTTCCAGCTTTTATTGCAATTAATTCTGCTTCGGCTCTGCCACCTGCCTGGACCTCTCTTATCCTGACCTTCACGGGTGAGCTGGTATGCTCCGGAGCCTGATTCTTGCGAGTTGATGCTCTCCTCCCCTTCACTGGTTGACCTCGATTTCCTAGGCATGAGCAGCTCCCCGTTGAGTTTCGATTCCGCTCCTTCTCTTGCCTTTGGCTGGGTTTCAAAAACTTGGCCTGTCAGGCCTCTGGCCGCCTGGGTACATTCCCGCTTTTATAAAATGGAGTTGCACTTGTATAATGTGCTTCACGAGGTAGATACATAGTTGGCACATGCCGCTTGTATTATTCTACTAAGCATTGCAAGCAGTATCGGTTTCTTAGCATCTGACTTTTCAAGCCTATTTACACACGTGTTACAGGATGGTTGCTTCCATCTTGTCTCGCAGCACCATTTCCTTACGTTGTAACAGTGTCTCTTATCTGTGTCCATTACATTTATTTTCGTAGCTACTCGCACTGGCGTGCTTGTCTTCGATAGCCACTTTTGTTCATTTGCGAGTCTGTTCAGGCTCTTATGTCATTTCTACTGGCTTTCCATTAAGGCTTTTGGGGTCTCTTCATGGACCACATGAAGGTACTCCTCATTTCGTAACATCGGCTGGTATGGCTGTCTGATAGGGTACCGCGCTGACCAGGGTTGTCTTGTTATGGGCACTTCAACAGGAACGGATCTCCTAATGTATACTGGGTCCCAGTGCAGCTCTCTGTTGGTTCATTTGCTCTTCATACGTCACGCCCCTTGGCAAGTACCTTCCTGGCAGATCGAACTGAGGGGCAGGGGTGCAGGTCATGTCTCAAACCTCCTCTACACTCCCCCCTGGTCGGTTCATCGACCACTGCTTCTTCAATTTTCATCTTCATTTCTCTTGATTATTCAGTGCTTTGTTCATCATCTTCATGGTTGGTATATGATGGCCTGAAAATATGCGTCTTTGGAGTCCACATTTTTATCACACCTTTCAAACTCCCTGCTGTTTTGACATGTTCCTCCTTGTTCCAGGTCATCAGCTAGCATTGTCCATTTGGACTGCAGTAAATCCATTTTCCTTCATACTTTCTTCATTTATTATGGTATGCAAATGTTTTTCCTTCTGGCGTAAACTCACTGGCCTTCACAAAGTCCTTTATCTCTCCATCAGTCAGGTCTCTGGGCTTCCACCCTAGCTCTACATCGACCATAATCTTAATTCCAATGGTTTTCTTTGCTGCTTTCTGGCACTGTGTGATGACTATTTTGATCACAAATAAACCTAGTAGTATTATTATTAGCAGGGCACCCAGAAACATGAATATATCAGCCATCCATTGTGGGACCCATGAGAACAGGTTCCCAAACCAGCTGTCATTGTCCACTTCATCCGTTTCATCAATCATTTGATTCTTTAGATTTGTCAACATGCTTATGGCCTCTGTGAGGGTTCCACTCTCTTCATCGTGAGATGGTATGAATGTGCAACATGATTCTCCAATTTTTGCACAAATACCTCCATCCATTGCAGTGATCATGTCAAGCACATATCTTTTTTGGAAGATCATCAGTCTGATTTCTCTCAGTTCCTCCTTGATCACGTTGAATCCTTTTACAGTGGTGTTGATGGTCTGCAGTAATTCCCATCTGGTTATCTGCAACCATTTAGTATTTGCTCCAACTTGGATGCTTGGCATGAGTATTGTTGTGAATACTGATGAGGTGAGGCTAAACAGCCTGTCTTCGTATGGGATTGCATCGAATGCTTCTTTCGATTTGGTAGAAAAGTAATTCTCTCTCTTCATTCGGGATACTTGCTCCGCAGATCTCCTTTTTCTCAGTTGAGCATCTGCTTTCGGGAAGCTGTCAATATTCAGGTCACTTTTTGGGATCACTAGCGCAGCAACGTGGACGTTTACTATTGTGCATATGCCTCCCCAGTTCTTTGGAAGTCTTATATATGCTCCGGGTCCACACGCCCAGTAATGAATCATTATTACTGCGGTACCATGTACCATTCCTGGAGTGTCAAAGACTCGTCCACAGTTCTGATTTTCTCCCATCTTCCTTGTACCATTGTTTCTGAAGCAGAACTTTGGGCTTTCCAGCGGTACTATCTGCAGGAGTCCTCCTCTGTCTTCGACGCATGTGAGTAATTTTGCGAGTTTTGGCCATAATGGCTTGCATCCTTTCCGTACCACTCCCTTTTCCCATTCGTCTGGTGAAAGCACTGTCCCCCAAATCTGCATTTGGCCTCTGTTCTTCCAACTTCGAGCCTCCTCTGGAGTTTTTCCTTGAACGTTTAGCTTCTGATTCACTTCCTGCTAATTCCAGCTCCCTTCACTTCAGGGTTCTCGTATCTGATTACATGATTCTTAGTATGGGCTTTGTTTCTTGTCTTTATGTCCCGAACATAATCATCCTCATCAGGGTCAGTTGCTTCTGTTGCCCATTTCAGGGAGGAATCATTGCCTCTGGTCTTGCACATTGCTACGTAGGACATACAGTGAGCTGTCTGGACATCAATTTCTACAGCCACAAAGATCTTGGATTTTCCCATACTGTATGGCAGGAGTGCACAGACAAAGCATTCTCCTACTGACTGCCTTCGTCGGAAGCCTTGTAGCCATTGACACTTGCCCTTGTTTGTGTGCATTCTGTGTATGGGTGCGTGCCATGGTCAGTGCTACATTATCATTCATTTGTTGCTGTCCTTGTCTCATGCTTTTCTCTCCATTCATTATCTCATGTATATACGTATCATTGCTAATTACATTCAATTTCAAATAATTTGCTTCAGCATTAGCTTTTCTTGGAACTGGAATCTCTATATAGGGTCTGGGTGCTTTTGTGTGACCCTGATGTTCATTATCCTGTGGTCGTACTGACAGTGGGACACTTCGCTCACCAATAAAGAAAGCAGTTCCGATTGTTAATAATAGGAAAACAACAATAATCACTGTACATATGCACATTATCGTTCGGAACGATAATTTGCAGAATTTTCTTCCAGGGATGTCGAGGCGCCCTTCTGCTGGGGGTAGAACTATGTTACTGTTCTGGGCCCCCATTTCGATAAATTCCACAGTTAATTATTTATTCTTATCGTGCTTTGATCTTGCAGTTCAAAAGGTCTATTATTACTAAAGTGTCGAGTGCTTTTAAGTGTCCCCCCTCTTGTGGGTGATGATGATAGTCTCTGAGTATGCAGCACGGTTCTGTTCGCTACACTATGGAAAAAGGTTAGGCTATCAACTGTGGTACATCACATTTATTTATGCATATCTGTAGTAGGTGAGGTCCCAATGAACGCCTCGAATTTGCCTTGGTCCTGAGGACATGCTGGAAACAGTTCAATGCAAAAGAATAAAACAATGGAACTGCTACAAAATCACACAAAATGGAATGCTGAAAAAGTAAAAATAAAAAAAAATAAAAACTGAAAGTGTACATGTGGCAAAAAAAGGAAAAACTGAGCTAGTCTCACAAAAATATAGTTGTTAAAATAGGAACAAAAAATAAAAATGAACATATGGAAAAGGTGAGAAACGAGTTAAAATCACAAAAAAAGGGTGTTGCAAAAATAGGAACAAAACATGAAAGCCAAAGTGACCACATGAAAAAGTAGAAAAATGGGAAGGTTGAAGGAAAAGAAAAATAAGATGGTGAAGTTCTTGTGTTCGCTCCTTTCGTTCTGTCTCTCGGCGACACGTTGAAGAACAGTGTCTCTTTCCTCTGTCTGCTCCATGGCGGTAGGATGATGAAAGGTTCTATTTTGGATCTCCTCCTTCTAGGGCTCTCCTCAGCAGTGGATGTCCATAATTGCTTCTTAGTTGCGCTATGATGGCTCTCAGGAGCCTGTTCAATTGAGCGTTCTTCACTGGATCTCTGAGAAATGTGGATACTTCAACATTGTTAGGTCTACGCACTAGTTCTGGAAAGTTCTCAATGAGATGGAAGAAGACTCAGTATGCATATTTGCTGTCTTCTGGTGTCAACGACATTTGCTTTTGTTTTCTAGTCTCTAGATCACAGGCCTTTCTTGCAGCGTGAACAGTCTTCGTCTCCTCGACCTGTCCCACAGCGAAAGGTCTCACTGGAATCTCCTTAGGAATTCTCGCTAGAAGTTGGACAGTTCCACTTGGAGCATAATTCCATGGAGAAGTGTGCCCATGTGTGGGGCATTGGCTGAAAGGTGATGATGTCAACATCTGCAGGCCTTCCTACCATTTCTGGATAGTCTGTGACTAGTCTGAGCATGACATTGTGAGCCAGCTGGGTATCTGCGGGTGACAGGGACATCTGTCTTGTTTGCGGGGTCCTGATCACAATCCTTTCTTTTGACACGAACAGTTTTTACACTTTCCTGCTGCGTGGATTGCAACCACGTAGTTTAGTTTGTGCCATACTTGGTTTAGGATTTTGTTGTTTCTTGGGTCTCTGATGAAGGTTAGGGTATCTGTGGTTCTCCCAACAGCTCTTGGACACTCCTCTATGATTCATGCTCAGGTGGCAGCATTTGTCCTTATTCCCAGTACTCTGGCACTTCGGCAAAAGCCTCTGCTAGGACAGTCAGTAGTTGCTGTATTATCTTCCTGTTAGCTGGATTTTGGATGAAATCTGGGATACTTGTGCCTCTCCCTATGAGTGATGGATATGTCTCTAATACTAATCGGAAACAGGAAAGCACATCCTTTGTAATAGTTCTACTGGGGGAGAACATGAGTTTTGTGGCACAGTCTTGGTTCTGGTTGCTTCAGGATGTTGTTTTCGGTTCTCAGGAATGTCCTACTTTCCGCTTATCAAAGTCTTAGGGTCTTTTCAGTGTTCAATGTGGCTCTAAATATTTATATGAGTAGCATTACTGCGGCTTTGGGTGCGCGATTCTCTTCTTTACTCTGTATCTTTGGCTGCACAGAGTGTTCGTTTTGCTGCTTTTATCCCTTTCAATGCTTAGGGGAACAGTCGGTGTAAGGTCAAGATTTTCAGCTCTTTTCGTCTTGTCTTTTCTGCTCATGCGTCCTTCTTCCTTGTCATGGATCTTGTCTGCACGTGCTGAGGTTCTTTCCCGCTGTCTGTAGCTTCTACACAGCTGGATGCAGCTGGAGGGCTTTCTCCTATGTAGGGTTTAATGTCATTTAGGAAGATCCAGGCTCTTCTGCCCTTGAGCTTGACAGAGGACGGGGTGCAGTCCTCTACGATGAAGGGACCATTGAATCTTGGTTCGTCACACCTCTTTCTTGTGTGGTTCTTCACCAATACTGTGTCACCAGGGAAGACGAGTGGCACACAAAGGATTTGAGCTGTGGCTGCATCAGTACTTTCTGTTGTGTGTTGTGTTGTGCTGTCCCCTTTTTGCCGTCGCTGCAGCTGGTCTGTAATGACAGAGGCACTGGATGTCATACAGTGAGAAAGTCTTTCATTTCTGCTCCCATAACCTTCCTAGTTGTCTGGGCATCACAACTAGCTCTATCTCTGGGGGTAAGAGGGGTCCTCATCCTTCTGCCTGTAACTATCTCGTGCGGCATGAGATGATGGTCGGATCCTGGTTGGTTCCGAAGTGCATACAATGCCAATGGTAGACAGTGCAGCCATCCCTTCTTTAATGTGGAAACCAGGCTGCTGTGGTCACACCTTATTACTGCGGCAGAAAAAAATTGCCAGCAACACTTCGCTTGAACGTAGGATGCGGCAATGGGATCCCCATTATTACACTTCCAGTAATGATCAAGAGAAATAAAGTTGGATAAGCCCTGATTTGAGAAAGGCACCTTGCCGAAACATGTGTAATCCATAGGGCAGATCAATTAAACTTCCTTATCACACAACAGCAATTGGACTTAGTCTCCAGCATACTTTTTTTCTGGTGCAGTAATAAGGTGTGACCACAGCAGCCTGGTTTCCTAATTAAACAAACGGAGTTGAGGAACTCGAAGTCTCCGTTCTATGGCACACCAATGCGACAGTGCACATTTTTGCATTTAATCAGGTCGCAGGGGTTCTAAGTGATATCAACCCAAAAGTTCCTTCAAAATCCAGCCTTCTTTAATGTGAGCTTCAATTTGGCTATTCTCTCATTAAGCAAGCCGTTGATCCGTTTACATATCCCTTTCCCCTCAGGATGATACGTCTACAAGAACCTGTGCTTTATAAAGAAGCAAGCTAATCTGTTCAAAAACTGAATTTACAAAGTGAGCCCCGTTATCTGGTCTCATTACTTTGCACACCCCCTATACGCTTGGCTTCCGTGTCCGCTTCATGATTTCCACGTGACACGAAATCCGTCCCCTTGGTGTGAGTGGCGCATTTCACGACTGCTATGCCCACCGGGAGCTGTAGTGCTTTTATCAGCCTGTCTAATAAGGCTGCGTGCTGCACTGGCATGCCGTCTGCTCGGAGGTAGCCCCTCCTTTTAAAGCACACTAAACCTGCGTGCACTGTGGATGTCACATAGGCAGAGTCACTGTACACCATTACTTCCTGGTCTGCATGATTCTCAATGGCGAGCATCATTGCCAATAGTTTGGCAGCCTGTGCTGAATAGTGAGATGGTATTCGTGCACTAACGAGTACTCAACACACCTGTTCGCCAGATGTTTCACCACGGCCACGCCTGTATACCTTTGTCCGTCTTGGTTTATTCTCGAAGACCCGTCAATGAAAACGATCTCTCCACTCACCAGGGCATTTTCATTCACCCTAGGGATCTCGTCATAGAATTCCTCATAGTTCACACAGTTGTGTATAGGATCTCCCTCTGTGACTGGCTCAGCTATGAACGTAGCAGGGTTTACAGTTTTACATCGCAATATTTTGATCGATGGATGAGAGATGATCACCTCATAGGCGGATGTTCTCTAAGATGTCAGTGTGCCCTTTGGCTTCTCTAGTATGGCGAACAGTGAGTGCTCAACATACAGTGTCATGGAGCACCCCATCACAATGGATGACGCCTTCTCGATGGCGAACGCGGCGGCAGCTAGATTTTGTTCACATGGGAAATGGCCCTTCCTGACTGGATCCAGATTCCTGCTGTAATATGCTAGGGGCTTGTACCCCAGTGAGGTTTGCTTCGCGAGCACTGCCGTCATGAAATTACCATTGGTATGTGAGAACAGGTAGAATTTCTCTCCATAATTAGGAATCCCGAGAACAGGGGCCTTACAAATTGCCCCCTTAAATTCTTTAAATGCCTTTTCCATTGTCTCAGTCCACTCGATATCTTCCCTCATCACCGGAGCCTTTTTTAGGGCCTGAAGCAAGGGCTTGATGTAAGAGCTGTAGTCGAAGACCCATGCTCTGACGTAATTACACAGGCCTAAGAAGCTTTGCATTTGTTTTTATCGTGCGTGGCTTGGGTGTGTTCATGATAACTTCAGCCCTCTCTGGAGTCACTTTCTTTCCCTCATGTGAAATCAGTTGCCCTATGTACAATACCTCTGGCTGACAGTACTGCAGCTTCTCCTTGTCAACTTTGTATCCCTTCTCAGCCAGTATAGTTAGTAGCTGGACAGAGTCTTGCCTGCATTGCTTTTCAGTGGTGCTGCAGATCATAATGTCATCTACATACTGCAACACAACACTGTCCACCCGAATATTGCTTAGGTCCATTTGCAGGACTCTGTTAAATATAGACGGGGACTCGCAGTACCCCTGTGGCAAGCTCCTGCTTTTCAGGCGCATTTGTCTGAAAGTGAATGACGTCAGGTCTTGTGAGTCACGGTGCAACGGGATCGAGAAAAACGCATTCTTCAGATCAATCACCGTGAAATATTTTGCCTTGGTGGGTGTGTTGCATAGGATTGTAGAAGGGTTCGGGACTAGAGGGAACTCGGCTTCAACAATATCGTTTAAGGCTCTTAAATCTTAGATTAAACGCCAAGACCCTCCTTTTGATTTCTTAACAGGGTAAATCACTGTGTTACACAGCGATTCTGACGTCACAAGGATGCCCTGCTCCATCATGGCGGAGATTGTCTTTGCGATCCCTTCATCCCTTCATCTGCCTCTCTGGACATGGGATACTGTCACGCTCACGGTAAAATTGCTCCTGGCTTCAGTTTAATTTTCACTTCCCCTGCCCCCTTCAGGAGTCCTACATCGTAGGGTCCTGTTGCCATTCTGGGCCATGTCGTCATCAAAATATTCTGGACATACTAGTGCCAACATCATTCTTTGTGGCACCTCTCGTTTGATCATTTTGACCCAAAATATGAGACTTACTTCCACCCTTCTCTCTTCTAGGTCAGGGTGTTCTTCGAACAGATCATCATCGGTGACATCAGTCACTCGTACCCTTCTTCAATGGCGACAATCGCACCCCATGTTCGGTGGTTGAACCACTTGCTGTGCACCTTGCTGCACGCCTGACGCCTGCGGCTGCACTGTGTAATTTTGTGCACCGCCCGGTTGCGGGATGGCAGGTTGATTCATCATGCCTGCCCCCATCCCTTGGCTGTTTTGCCACATGCCTTGGCTTCTGCACATATGCGCTTCGTGTCCTGTCATTCCACACAGCCAACACACTGGCGGTATTTGGGCCATCTGTCCATCTGGCGTAGCTGGACTGCCCATCTGTGCATTCTGGAAACCCCCTTGAACATTCTGAAAACCTCCTTGGTTACCTCGAAACCCTCCATGATTATTCTGCCATCCTCTTCCTCCAAAACCCCTTCCTCTTGGGTAATTATTCTGTAATATGTCTGATTATTCTGTGATGGGTTGGTCGCTTGTTGTGCCCTTGGCTTAGCTGGGCTGGTGAGCATGGCTCCCTCCAGAGCATATTTCAAAAGTTTCTTTTGCACTAGCTTTGCCTCCTCTCCCTTACGCGTTGCCTCTTTTTTCCGATTCTTTTCTTGCAACAATCTACAGTAGTGTGCAATTGTCAACTGTATTTCGCCCCATGGTTTTGCTTCTACTCCTACCAATGTTTTAAGCTGCTTCTGCACCGGTTCAGGCAACCCTTGGCATAATATGTGGTAGAATACAGGGATGCGTTTTGAGCACCCACGCGTCCTGAAAATTCTGGATATAAATCAATAGATCTTCAGAATCTTTCATTTTCCGAGTCATTATACCATATATATAGTCATATCTCAGACGTGTCTGTGAATCGCATCCAAAGCACTTTCCACACTGCTGCTCTGCAGTTATTAAATGGTGCTATGTCATGGGAGGTATCAGTTAAGGTTACCCTAGGATAGCCTGCCCGTTTCCATACATCATCTGCTCTTTCACCAAGTATAGAAATTAGGAGGCCCTTAATGTCCCTAAGTCAATGTCATTTTCTCTAACTCGTGTATCCACTGTCCAGCTCCTGATGTCAGCATTGGAAGCTTATTTTTAAGATTATGTTGGTCCATGTGTGGCCATGGAATAGATTGTGGTCTTGCTCCCCCCTTTTCTAGCAACGGGAATTGGAATGCACAGTCCTCCTTCTCTTTTCCCATAGCTCTCTGGTCTATTTCCGGGGTGTTATTCCCGCCTTGCCGTCTACCTGGCAATGCCCTTAGTCTGTCTGTATAGGCAGGTGCTGACACCTCCCGCTGACCGTGGGGTGTTTCTTCATGAGGGTCGGACTGCGCGGCAGACTTCGGTGCCCTACTTGTGGACCTGCTAGCGTCTGACCATCGTACCCCTCAGTCCCCTGGGGGCCGTTTTTTGCACTGTCTCCCTTCTTCATATGCCACATCCTCTGTTTCCCCACCAGAGTCAGATTCTGAGTACTCCCAGTTTACACAACTCCTAGCGTCTTCTTTGTTTTGCCCAATCTCTAGCCTGTCTAGGGACAGTCCCCTGCTCCCACTACTTCGGGTGACATCCTCAGTGTCATATAGTTGAGTGCTCTCTAAGCGCTCATCTTCCCTTCCCCCTTGGTAAACTAGTTCCAGTCCCATCTCGTCATAGATTTAATCAATCGTTTCCCCGATGCTTCTGGTGTTGAAGTCATCTCCAATATTTGTCCCGCTTGTACCTGGTACCGCATCTCTTGCAGGAAAGAATTCTTCTATGTCCTCCCATTCTACAACAGGATTGGGCTTTTTAACTTACCGTTGCAAATATTCTAGATCTTGTGCCCTCTGTCTACGCTTACGTTCTGCTTCCTCATCTGTTTCCTTTTGCTTTTTTGCTTCCTCGCTAACCTTATCTACTTCCCTCATTCATTCATTTCTGTGTTCTTTTGCCCTTCTACTTTCCTCCTCTTCCCACTTTTTTACTTTTGTTTCATTCACTCTCCTCTCTTCCTCTAACTTTAGCATGTTCTGCCTGTACTTTTCATAGGCTGCGTACTGTTTGCGACTGAGCGATATTCTTTGCTCTTCGCGGAATAGTTGTTCTCGTCTTAGCCTATCTTTCTTTCTTGTCCTTTCATCCCTTACTTCCTTCTCCTTTTCCTTCTCCCTTCATTGCGCTTCATCAGTTCTTTCTCTCAACCGTACC
The DNA here is from genome assembly GCF_040938575.1 of Ambystoma mexicanum. Lineage (NCBI taxonomy): Eukaryota > Metazoa > Chordata > Amphibia > Caudata > Ambystomatidae > Ambystoma > Ambystoma mexicanum. Next base: position 721,324,587 of record NC_090921.1, read on the forward strand.
TCATTGTTTCCCTTTCCATCTAATTTCAATAGTATCTGCCCTCCCGTCCATTCGTCTTTTGCGAATGCTAACTCATCAGTTCCTTTCCGCTTCTTTCGCTCTTTCTCTTTCTCGAGAGATGCACTAGTCTGTGCCTGATCTTTTTTTCCACCATCTTGTCTTTCCTTGTCCCTCTGGACTGCAGAGGCAAGATTACTCTCCTGCTCCCTCTCCTTGATCTCGTCACTACTGCAAGTAGGTGAATAATATGCAGGGTTGCTATACCCCGTGGCTGCCTTGAGTTCTCTTAGCGGGTAAAGCCCTTCTGTTTTGCTCCCTTCGATGACTGGCTCAGGCGGGGCTGGTGGCGCGGTAGGCGTCTCACCCCCCTCCGTACATACATTTAGTATTCTGTCTGTGGGTGGTTCTTCCACCTTTGTTTCTTCAAACATTTTCCATAACTCAAGGACAGCAAGACATTTCTCTAGTTTCTTGCCTGTATATGTGGCGTGTAGGAAGGTGGTCATGTGCTGTAAAACAGCCTTAGAAAGCGACCCATTCTGGGGCCGAGGCATAAACATCTTATTGGCGGTACCCTTAACCCACTCCTGGCTATATTTCTTCAGTTTTATTGCATGCTTGGGAAGTTGCTTGCATAAATGCGCAAGTGGGGTAACTTCCTCCATTCTTAATTTCGTCACCAACAATATTTACACAGTTCTTTAATCTTTCCACTAGTATGAGCGAGCACACACACGCAAGCTCCAATCCAATTTTTTTTTCTGCTAAATTTTGTAGTGGTTCTTTTTATGTGGGGCTTTACTATTTTGTACAACCACAACGCAAATTAGTTGGTAAAATAAAGAAATATATGAATTATTTAAAACTAATTTACTCAAAACTCATCAATTCAAAGGCGATTCCCTCTTAGTTACGAAATTGCGTAAAGCCAAAATGCATTTCAATCAATCATCAATACAATAATTTCACATTTGCCACACACAGGACATATATGACAGACGCTTGAAAGACTAGACAGACGCCAGATGGTCACACATATACCTGCCTTCTAATCAATACCCCACCATGGGATGTGAACAAACCCCTTTTGTGACGCCTTTAATCGTCACGTAGCCTAAATTGTCCCCCCACTGTGGGCTCTGGCTTCACGTTCCTTCTGACCACTCTTTAAAGCACAGGAACAAGGCAAATCCTTATGTTTTTGCTTTGGTGCCCCCCTGGTATTTCTTACGTTTTTGCTCAGGTGCCCCCTGGTATTCCTTACGTTTTTGCTCAGGTGCCCCCCTGGTATTCCTTACGTTTTTGCTCAGGGGCCCCTCTGGTATCCATCTTTATTTCTTATGCTCAAGTCATTAATCCCTTATATAAATACAGTCTTCTCTACTTCTATCTACTTTATTTTTTCTCCGCCACCCTCCGTTACCTTACCCGTATTTACTCTAATGCCTACGAGACATTTGCCAAAGTAACAAGTTAATTGTTTCACTCACAGATCGCATATTTTCCTCTCTGGGACTTCGGGATCACCACCCCTTCCTTTTCCTGCTTTTAAGGTTTTCGTCTGATCCACTGCCCGTGGGAATGAGAAGGGTTATGCTTGGAAAGGCGGGTTCATTCAGACCCACTGCAGATTTTTGAAACTTTTACTCTATCATTGTCCACGGGGAGCTTCTCAGTCTACTCAGCCGGAATGGCGTAAGGACTTGTGATCTTACCAAGGGCCCAGAATTACTTCGTGCCGTCGGTCTGAAGTTGTCTTATAACTATCAATCGATAATCAATAATTGATGGCCAAAACCATCCTCTGCTACCAAGTGTTCAGAGAGGGGAGGAAGTTACTGACAGGCCATAGGTCAGTAATCACCCTCCTGAGCTTGTAAGACAAGATGGCGTCACCATGTGAGGACAGGGGGTGCAGGATTCACATACTCCAGCACAACTCAATAATGAGGACTCAGTAAGTTGGCAAAGGGAAGTCTGTTTAATGGCAAGTTCATCAAACAGGGAAAACAAATGGAAATCAGCAGTATTGCGATCACCTCTATCACCCCGACTTCCTCGAACTTCGGTTGAACAGCCACTTTTATGCATAAAACTCATCATCATTGATGTCTAACTTTACAAAAATCATCATGCAATATAATTGGTTAAGAAAGGTAACTTAAGTATCAGTGCTATATCTGTATACAGTAACAGAGCATGCGGATTGGATAACTCTTATTGGGTGGGCGTCTATTCCCAAACTTCTACACCACTCGTGGTTGACGTCACTACAAGTACGACATCTCATTGGTTTTACTGGCTATAGGTCCCTAGATTACTTGGTCTACAGTGATTGAGCGGGCTACACCCCTAGACATAAATCCCCATTTTAATTAGCAGCATGCAGAATGGAAACCCAGGTGCCTGGTGTCCCAAGTTTCACTCTGCCTCCCTTCCATCAATCAGTATCTTAGGGCTATGTGTCAATTAGTTGGCTGGGTATGGCCTCTGAACTGTAGTCTCTTATCAGGAGAAGTTATGGCATCCTCAGGTTCTGGATGACATCAGGCGGTAGTACTTATTCGCGCCTGGCTGGTCACGTGTCTGTTCACCATGAATCTGCTTCAGTTTCCAGCTTTTATTGCATTTAATTCTGCTTCGGCTCTGCCACCTGCCTAGGCCTCTCTTATCTTGACTTCACGGGCGAGCTGGTATGCTCCGGAGCCTGATTCTTGCGAATTGATGCTCTCCTCCCCTTCACTGGTTGACCTCGATTTCCTAGCCATGAGCTGCTCTCCGTTGAGTTTCGATTCCGCTCCTTCTCTTGCCTTTGGCTGGGTTTCAAAAACTTGGCCTGTCAGGCCTCTGGCCGCCTGGGTACATTTCCGCTTTTATAAAATGGAGTCGCACTTGTATAATGTGCTTCTCGAGGTAGATATATAGTTGGCACATGCCGCTTGTATTATTCTACTAAGCATTGCAAGCAGTATCGGTTTCTTAGCATCTTACGTTTCAAGCCTATTTACACACGTGTAACAGGACGGTTGCTTCCATCTTGACTCACAGCACCGTTTCCTTACGTTTTAAAATTGTCTCTTCTCTGTGTCCATTACATTTATTTTCGTATCTACTCGCACTGGTGTGCTTGTTTTCGATTGCCACTTTTGTTCATTTGCGAGTCTGTTCAGGCACTTATTTCATTTCTACTGGCCTTCCATTAAAGCTTTTAGGGTCTCTTCGTGGACCACATGAAGGTACTCCTCATTTCGTAACATCGGCTGGTATGGCTGTCTGATAGGGTAACTCTCTGCCCAGGGTATCTTGTTATGGGCACTTCAACAGGCACAGATCTCCTAATGTATACTGGGCAGAGTCCCGGTGCGGCTCTCTGTCGGTTCATTTGCTCTTCATACGTCACGCCCCTTGGCGAGTACCTTCCTGGCAGACCGAACTGAGGGGCAGGGGTGCAGGTCATGTCTGGAACCTCCTCTAAACTGTTATTAGCTCTGTAGTGCCTCAACTGGTCCCTTCCATAACGCCTGGTAAAATCAGGTGTTAGGGAAGGGACCCGCTAAGGGACCTCGTAGTAGGGCGGTAAGGGATTACAGGCACCGGTGCCCTTAACGGTGCCGGTAATCCCTTACTGCCTACCGTGTAATGAGGCCCATTATCTTCTTGGAGCTAGACATACAGTCACTGTCGTCAGGGATCATCCCAATCTACAATATCTGAAGACCGCTAAAGCGCAATCATCACGCCAACACCGCTGGGCTCTCTTCTTTGTGGAATACGACTTTGTCATCACCTATAGAGCCGGAGTACACAATGGAAAAGCGGATGTCCTGTCTCACAGTGAGGGAGAAGAGGTATTCACTACACCAGAGCCCATGGCCATCATCCGATAAGGACGAATCCAAGGCATGATTGCCGCAACCACCACTCTAGACAACTTAAAATCTGACCTGGAACACTTGATGACTCCACCAGTGCAACAGGAATGACTAGGGAAGGGAGACCGGTATACTATTGTGGACAACCTAACATACTACCAAGGACGATTGTACATCCCAGATAAGAAATTACAGAATCAAATCATCGCAAACTATCTCAATTCATTAGTAGAAGGGCATCCGGGAATAGCCAAAACCCAAACTAAAATAAAGAACAATTACTGGTGGCCAACTTGGTGAAAGGACATTGTCCAGTTCATCGCAACCTGTGGCACCTGTGCACAACACAAGTCCCAAAAACAAAGTCCTGCAGGTCTGGTATGTCCTTTAGAAGTACCCCCAGCACCTTGGCATACGCTATCAATGGATTTTATTACAGATCTTCCCTCCGGTAATGGATACAATACCATCTTAGTCGTTGTAGATCTGTTTTCCAAAATGTCCTACTTTATTTCCCTGAAAGGTCTCCCAACTGCTTCTACTCTGGCTACCGTGTTTTTGGAACAGCTCGTCCAGCTACACCAATATTGATATCAGACCGAGGAACTCAGTTTGTCTCTGCATTCTGGAAAAAGTGTTGTAAAATTGCCAAAATCAACCTCCGGTTATCTACAGGCCATCACCCCCAAACCGCTGGCCAGACCGAACGGACTAACCAGACCCTCGAGCAATACCTAAAGTGTATGCTGCAACAAACCGAGGATACCTGGAAGGACATACTTTGGTTAGCAGAATACGCATATAACAACTCCATTCACACCAGTACGGGACAACGCACCTTTCTACATAGTGTACGGTCGACATCCACAGACATCCATTATAGACCCACTCGAATCATTAGAAATGCCCACATGCCCACTGTAATGACCTTACACGAAACCATCACCCAGGTTTTTAAGGAAGCAACAGAGCATCTTGCCAGAGCCAAAGAGAAACAGAAGCAGTTTGCAGATCGACACCGAAGGGAAGCTCCCAACTACAAAGTCGGAGACAAGGTTTGGTTAGCATCCAAAAACATCCCCCTGAAAGGACCACGGGCGTTCCGTCCCAGATATCTGGGACCCTACAGTATCAAGGCTGTGATCAACCCTGCGGCCATGAAATTAGAATTACCGGCACACATGCGGATCCACCCGGTGTTTCATGTCTCCCTCCTAAAACCATTGAGACTAGGTACGCGGATCGATACTTCACCGGATCCGAAATAGTTCAGACCTGGGAACCCAGTGAGCATGTCCACCCTCCACGATTAATCAGGCAGTTCCATGCAATAACGCCACTAAACCAGGGCCAGGGGCGAAACCACCCATGAGAGGAGCCTTGAGGGTGAGTGCTGTCATGTCCAGAGGCCCCATAACACAAACACCACACCATCTAGTGATGGGGGCAATGGGTCACTTGATTCACTTATGTCCCCTTGGGACCCATAAACACAGGGGACCTGTCTAGTCCTCAGTCCTGGTGCCGTTGGCGCCAGGCTCATATAGAGATGTGAGCAGGAACACTTTATTTCAGTGCAGGAGTGCTTTTACTTTATTTCAGTGCAGGAGTGCTTTTATTTTACAAAAACTTTCCAGAAGCTGAAAGCCTTTATTCCAGAGGACATCCTCATGTGCTGACTCATCGGTTGTGGCTCCCTAGGCCTGGTCTTCATGTGCTTACTCATCGAGTGTGGCAGGGAGTGGCAGGCAGGCTGGTCCTGATGGGCGTGGCTTCAGAAGCTCAGCTATATAAGCTGCTCCATCCTTAAGGCCGGTACTTCGCTTTACTGTGCACTTGCATGCAACGTGACGCTCACCGCCGCTTGGACCAATTTACTTACCTTTGAAACCAGGCGTTCTCCTGCATACTCACCTCCAGGAAACCGGTGCTTCATCGCTTCATCTGCAGACTCATCTCCTGATATCCAGTGATCTTGATCCCAACGCCATAGCACCGCACTCTGCATCCACAAACTCGGACCCTGTGAAGAAGAACAAAGACAAGGTTAGAACATCCGTCCTAAGGCCGCACCACATTTGAACTCTGCACGCCCCCTAGTTAACAATTTACCAGCTACAGTACTGCTGCAGCTTCGTTCCTCATTCCCTCCAGCTGCCGCCTTGAGCTCCGCAGCTTCTGACGGCCCGGCAACATCACCTGCAAGGGAAGAAAGCAAAAGAGCAAACATCAAAAGTGGAACGGACAGCAATACAAGACAACAAACTTTACAATACAACAAAAACAGATGAGGAAAGACAAAGGCATACAGGAACACTTACCTGAAGTATAGTGGCTTAGTCGCAGCAGGACTGGACTACCACGTGTAAGGGATCAGTGAAGGAACTCGGTCCAGATCATACAAGAGCCCCTGCCAGAAGCAGCAGGACAGAGTGCTCGCCAAAACTAATGAACAGGTGAGCTTTCCAGGGACAGCCGCATCCCACAGGTACCACGGTTTGGAAGAAGAGGTCTGGAAGGGGGTCAGGTATAAAAACTGGCATACTCATGCCCCCTATTCTCCACCCAGGAGCAGTCCTGAGCAGCATCACCTATTACCACCAGTTACCACATAAGCGCAGAGGGTGAAGTCAGACCCGAAGGACCTCACCCCCGGGAGGGCTGCAACCATGCCTCAACGCCTCCGCAGAGACCAGGTGAGCGTAACACCAGCTTACCTTTGGGTATGGACAATGGAGCTGGCTACGAAGAGGTAGATCCGGCATCCTGGCTTCTCTGGCTGAGACTGGCTGAGACTGGCAGAGACGCTTCTGAACGGCCTTGAATTCAAGCCTTCAATGAGGGCCAGTTGCACCTCCCGGCTAGGTCGGGAGCAGGGAGGTAGGGCCTGCATCGGCCAATCAGGCTTCTCCTTGTCGGATGGTGCCAGCATTGTAGGCTAGGAGGCAAGTGCCCCAACAGGAATGGTGGTGGCCATATTAGGGAGGTGTGGGGCCTCCAGAGTGCGGCCAGTGATGTAGCTGGAGATGCATCTAGGCAAAGGTGTTGTGCCGATCCCTGGATGGGATAAGAGATATTGATTTATGCATTGAAAGAGATGTATTACTGTCTCTGTAATTTATGGATACACACTGCCTATTCTGTACCATTATGCTTAAACACCTATTCTTCGTACCTGTTAATACTTATGTACAACTGCCTAATCTTGAACCAAGAACTTCCCTAGCCAATGGGCCTCCTGTACCTGGATTGCAGTGCCCTGATGCCAGAGGGCTTGTGTTCGCTTTATGAATGCCATAAATAAATAAATGAATCAAGACTCAGCCCAGTTTTGAGAACGGCCTGCTGGTCGAAACACGTGTTAACTATTAAGGACATCTTCAATGCCTTAAGTACCTGGAAAAAATAAAACAATTTAGAGGTAAACATTTTATTTTAATACAAATGACTTTGGATTAATACCAATTAATGTGTGATCATTGCTGGCCGGCGCCACACTATAATACCAACAACTCTTATTAAACTCATTCAAATTCCTAGAAAGAAAACATCTGTGCAGTGTTCTATGGATATCATCACCAAACCGCTTGTTACCTTTGTTGCTGAATCAAGTAGTAGATTGTCTCTATTACAGGTAATTGAACTCTTGGTTATTATAGTGTCCTTGTTTTCAGCTTGGTACATTTATAGTGTGTTTTACTCAATTTTCATTCAAATTTTATTTTCATATATCTCAATGACTTCACCATTATCAGCCTTTCTATGCATTATTATATCTTGAATTCCTACATCACATGATAGGGTATTTTTTTTAATATCTAATGTTTTATTATCCTTCTTTTCTTTCAGTGGCACAATGGATGATGAATGTACCAGTAATACATTTCTCCTTGTGACAGATCATTGACACAAAAGTTGGTGGTTAGCCTCACGGGTCAGACTAGTTACCAAACTCTAAAGCGCTTTGTCTTTGCAAGGTTTTGATTGGTGAATTAATCACTGTCATACATTAATAATTTTTATATTTATTTTGACTAAATCTGAGCATAAAACAATGCCTTCATGTACTGTTTTTTGGTGCCCTAATATCAGCCATGATAAAACTCCTGGTACTGTTATGTATATTTTCCACAAGGATATGTTGTTGATACGAACATGGTTGGTCAATTTTGGATTTCCAGTAATGAGATTGACAGCAGAGCCAAGGATGTCTTGGAGGATGTGAGGGGCAATCGATTCCACGTCTGGAGCATGCACTTCTCAGAAGATTTGTACAAACCATCAAAGTTCACTAAAAAGCATCACCACAGACTCACTCGTAAATTACGTCCCAATGGTGATTCAACTGTATGTCAATACACACTCAGATGAGTATGAACAGGAATTATTAATGATTATTAATGTATGTTTATATATACACATTTGTACATATATATATATATATATATATATATGTATATATATATATATATGTACAAATGTGTATATATAAACATACATGTGTATATATAAACATATATATATATATATATATACATATTACACGGCTTGCGGTAGTGGCCGTGTAGTTATGGTTAAGTTGCTAAACCCATAGGTAGACTTTGCTACCCCTGGAGGAATCCGCACCAAACTTTGCAAAAAAGGTACATGGCCCGCTCTGAATTATTTCGCCAAGTTTGGTGAGGTTTCATGCAGGGGGGAAATTATAGGGGTGGTCCCACATTTTTTTTTCTCCATAGACTGAATGGGTGAAAACTTTGCATACAGATAGAGCCCGAACGGCTGAACGAATTTGCACCAAATTTGTGGCAGGAGCGGGGCATGGGACAGAAAGCGTGCTTTTGTGTGTTTGGTGGAAATCCGACCAGTACTATATTGCAAAGAACTGAAATGTACATCTCAAAAAATAAGTGGTAGCTGGCTCCGCTCGGCAGACCAATTTCCCTGTGCGCTCCACAGACAGACGGCTCATTGGTTTGCAGAATGCGGTGATGTCAGCGAACTTTGGGTGCTGCCGGTGGTTGGCTGGAGTGAAACGTGCTGTGCATCAAATTTTTGGGGAAACACTGCCATGGTGTATCAGAGGACAGTGCGGCGCCGCAAGGGACTTGCAACCAGAATGTACGCCATGTGGCGGTTGGAAGAGGGGATGGAAAGGGTGGGGGAGAGAGAAGTAGTTCGTCTGAGATGTGTGATTATTAGGTGGACGAAGACGGTTGTGTGCCTGCAGTATCCGTGCGTACTGCACCAATTTGCCAGTCCCTGCACAGGTGACTACCATGTGTGGTGAATGCAGGTAGCATTCGTTAGGGCACGATAGAGCGTGCCACGACCTCCATGGTGACTGGTGGGAGCCCATTTGCATAAGGGGAGTGTATTGCACATGAAATGCGCATTGTAAGATAACGTGTACTCTGGTGTGTTGCGTGTGGTAAGCCCGTAGCCCATTCCATGACCGGATGGAGGACTTGCACCAACAAATTTGTGCCTTAGTTGAAATTAGGTTTCACATTGTTGCCTTCTGTGTGTGGTTAGTCAGCATTGCATACATTGTTTGTTCCATTTCCATGGGTATGGTGCTTATTAGCACACCCTACTGTGTTTACCTCATGGCTGCAGCTACTGGAGTGAACAGGTCTGCAGTGAGTGCACTGAGTGCAGTGTTGTCATACTGTCAGCATAGAAGAGGGTAGGGTTGAAGTGCATCTTCTATGTGCATGGAACTGCAGTGGGTGCTGTGGGTGCCATATTCAAATAGTGTGTGCATAGAAGTGGATAGGGGTGAACTGCATATTCCATAGGATTGCGTAGTGTCCATTGCACGAAATGCTGCTGATTGTAGTCCACTATGAGAGACTGCTTTGTGCACTGAATAGAATACTGCATGTGGTGTTGGAAGAAGGGTTGGAAAGGGTGGGAGACTGAGAAGTGGTGCATATGAGATATGTCAATAGGTGAACAAAGAAATTAATGTGCCTGCATTATCTGTGCATACAGCCCCAATTTGCAGGTCTCTGCACAGACAAATACTGTGTGTGCTGAATTCAGGCAGACTTCGTTACTGCACAATAGCCGCTGCGGACACATCTTTGCATGGTACTGGTGGGAGCTCAATCTCCGAAGGAGAGTGCATCGCACATGATATGCATATTGTAAGATACCATGTATTCGCTGCATTGCATGTGGTAAGCCCGTAGGCCATTCGCTGCACGGATGGAGGCCTTGTACCGACAACTATGTGCTGTGGTTGCAATTAGGTTTGCCATTGTTGCCTTCTGTGTGTGGTTCCTCAGCATTGACTGCATTGTTGATTCCATGGGCATAGTGCTTCTTAGCACATACCACCCTGTTTACTCCATGGCTGTAGTTTATGGAGTGAACAGCTCTGCAGTGTGTGCACTGAGTGCAGTGTTGGAATACTGTCAGTATAGAAGAGGGTAGGATTGAAGTGCATCTTCTACGTGCATGGTACTGCAGTGTGTGAAGTGGGTGCAAAACTTCAATAATGTGTGCATAGAAGTGGATACGGGTTAAACTGCATATCGCATAGGATTGTGTAGTGTCCATTGCACAGAGTGCTGACTACTGTACTGCTGTATCAGGTATTGGTTTTGTGTACTGAATAGAGTGCTGGGAGCTATACTATGTGCATGACAGTGGGTATGGGTGCCGGAGGCTGTGTTATGTTTGTAGATTCTGCTAACTGTTGCATGTTTCCATGCATAGCTGTATTAAGGTGCAGAGGATGGGTAGCACTGGTGGTGGCTGTGGTACATGTGTGGAGTGTGGTAGTTGGGCACATGTTGCCATGCGTGGCTCCATCACATTGCAGTGGGTGTGGGCAAGGCCTAGACTAATGGGTGCATGGCCAAAGGCCATAGGCTGTAGGCCATGCACCCAATAGCTTTGCCCACATGCCCCGCAGCAATGAAGTTTAGATTCCATCTGTCAGAGGGTGCTCACCTTTACAGAAGGGTTGTGGAGCACATTTTAGACTTTATAGAGCACCAGAAGTCAGCTGCCATGCATATACTGTTGGTTGGTTCAGTTGCCAGTAACACCATTGTATGTGAATGCCAGTAACACCATCATATGTGAATGCAAGTGGATAGGGGTGCTGGAAGCTGTGTTAAGTTTGTAGATTGTGCTAAAAGGTGCATCTTTCTATGCATACCTGTATACCAGTGCAGAGGTTGGGTAGGAGTGCCGGTGGATGTGGTACATGTGTGGATTGTGGTACTTGGTGACATGTTGCCATGCATGGCTGGATTACATTGTGGTGGGTGTGGCCAAGGCCTAGACTATTGGGTGCATGGCCAAAGGCCATAGGCCATGTACCCAAAAGCCAAGGCTTTTACCACACCCACCGCAGCAATGCACTTTTCACTGCATCTTTTAGAGGGTGGTCACCTTTACAGAATGGTTGTGGAGCACGATTTACTCTGCATAGAGCACCAGAAAGTGTGCTGACCTGCATATATTGTTGGTTCCATGGGTGCGGTCATTGTTAGAACATCCTACGGTTTCCAGTGTACGGTTGGAGATTGTGCAGTGAAAAGTCTTGCAGTGTGCCCACCGAGTGCCGTGTTGGAACACTGTGAGTATAGAAGAGTGTAGGGTTGAAGTGAATCTTCTATGTGCTTGGATATTCTGGTTTCTGTAGCTTCCTGGAAGTAGGCCCAATGTTGTGAAGATTGTATGGTTTGGTTGCCTGTGACTTAATGCTTTGTGAATGGAAGCGGGTAGGGGTCGTGGAGGCAGTGGTATGTTTGTGGAATATGCTGTTACATGTTTGCATGCATCGCTGTGTTATGATGCTTTGGTTGGGTAGAAGCACTGCTGCCTATGTTACATTTGTGGATTGTGGTATCTGGGCACATGTTTGCATGCATGGCTCCATTATGTTGTGATGGGTGTGGGCAAGCAGTAGACTCTTGTGTGCATGGTGAAAGGCGTGACAGGTGCCGGTCTGGACAAATGGTCTAGGCCTTGCCTACACGCCCTGCAACAATGAAGTTTAGACTCCATCTGTCAGAGGGTGCTCATCTTTACAGAATGGTTGTGGAGCACATTTTATACTTGACAGAGCACCAGAAGTCAGCTGCCATGCACATACTGTTGGTTGGTTCAGTTGTCAGTAACACCATGGTATGTGAATGAAAGTGGGTAGGAGTGCCGTAGGCTGTGTTAAGTTTGCAGAGTCTGCTAAATGGCGCATCTTTCTATGCATACCTGTATAACGGTGTGGAGGTTGAGTAGGAGTGTTGGTGGCTGTGGTACGTGTGTGGATTGTGGTACTTGGTGACATGTTGCCATGCATGGCTGGATTACATTGTGGTGGGTGTGGCCAAGGCCTAGACTATTGGGTGCATGGCCAAAGGCCATAGGCCATGTACCCAAAAGCCAAGGCTTTTACCACACCCACCGCAGCAATGCACTTTTCACTGCATCTTTTAGAGGGTGGTCACCTTTACAGAATGGTTGTGGAGCATGATTTACTCTGCATAGAGCACCAGAAAGTGTGCTGACCTGCATATATTGTTGGTTCCATGGGTGCGGTCATTGTTAGAACATCCTATGGTTTTCGGTGTACGGTTGGAGATTGTGCAGTGAAAAGTCTTGCAGTGTGCCCACCGAGTGCCGTGTTGGAACACTGTGAGTATAGAAGAGTGTAGGGTTGAAGTGAATCTTCTATGTGCTTGGATATTCTGGTTTCTGTAGCTTCCTGGAAGTAGGCCCAATGTTGTGAAGATTGTATGGTTTGGTTGCCTGTGACTTAATGCTTTGTGAATGGAAGCGGGTAGGGGTCGTGGAGGCAGTGGTATGTTTGTGGAATATGCTGTTACATGTTTGCATGCATCGCTGTGTTATGATGCTTTGGTTGGGTAGAAGCACTGCTGCCTATGTTACATTTGTGGATTGTGGTATCTGGGCACATGTTTGCATGCATGGCTCCATTATGTTGTGATGGGTGTGGGCAAGCAGTAGACTCTTTTGTGCATGGTGAAAGGCGTGACAGGTGCCGGTCTGGACAAATGGGTGATTGTAGGGGATGGGAAAAAAAACAGTATGGTTTTAAAGAACATAATGGATACTAAAGTGTCAGATACCGTGCTCAGAGGCACTTATAACACAGTTGTAAACATACTGCAGAAAAAGTTTTCATACCTCCATTTTGTGGTGGTGGGTGCTCATGTGGATGAATGTGGATGCACAAATCTTGCAATCTTTTACTGAACTTTCTACTGGACGTGCTTTCGAATGACAGGACACTTGCAGGCTGAATTTGTAATGAAGTTTTGTGCATTACTGCCAGTTTTCGATGCTAAGATCTTGGATGGCATTGGTGGATGCATGTGTGACTATTTACCTGTACCCAATGAGGTAGTAGTGGAGAGAAAATAGTGGAAAGGGACGAAGGACTGCTCCTGCTTTAGTGGGGTGCGCCCCGCACTGTACTTTGGGAAGCACACGTGCCACATTCTGCGCTTCTTTCCATGCTGTCCTATGCAAATGGGACTGTGGGGATTATCCAATCAGGTAATGTGGGTGTGGTTCACAGGAAGGGGCGGTCATACTGTTGTACATTACTTTGCGTAGTGAGGCTGGCTGACATGGTGAAACGCATTGTGTTGACTTTGTGTGATGCATTTGTGCTAGATCTGCACAAGTATGCCCAGGAAAGACACTTTGATGGTAATTTCGGTTTGGAAGGAGTGGACACATTGTGGTGCGCTATCTATGACCGCAGTTTCGCCGATATGCATGCACTTTGCAGAGACATGGCCACTTTTGCTACTGTCGATGTTATCGTCATGCACTACGGCAGTATGCCTATTGGTTTCGTGGCTTGTTTAGGTTTGTTCCGTCGACTGAAGAGGTTGCTGAATGTAGTGAAGAGCCTTTTTCCGACTGCCAAGGTGCCTTTCTTATCCATAACACCAAGAAGAGTATGGAACAATGCTCCTGGAAGTTGTTGTGAGCCAGAGTTTGGAAGATGTCTCATCAACAGAAGCATGTATATTTTTTTGTCCGCTCGGGGGATGTTCTTCTGCAACAATTACCTCATTATTTGTCTCAATGCAGAGTTTTCCCAAGCAAATGGCATTTCGTTGTCACCCATTGCTAATGCTGATTTGGTTGCCCATCTACAGGATGTGGTGAAGAGTTTACTGTAACATTGTGAGCACACAAAAACACAAAATCAAATAAAAACTGAAAAGAAGGTTTTTCACTAGAGGCACCTACAAAAAAAAGCCTCTTTTCAGAGCTGCCCCTAAAACAAACTCCCCTACCCTGGTTGCAATTTATTCTCCCACGCCCGCACACAGCACGAAATCCACATCCGGGGATTTTGAGGATGCCCAGGTAAATGGGACTGTGCAGGCTGAGGTAGTGCGCAATCCCGTTTCTGGGTGTGGTGTGTACACAGAAGACTGGTGTACAAAACTGATACTGTTACATGGAGAGCTCTTCAATGTGATTGGTGAATGCGTTTGGAACATTCTAACAGTACCCAATGACGGTGTGCTGGGAAGAAGGAAGTGGAAAGGGAAGAAGGAATGTTTCTGCTTTATTGGGGCATGGCCCTCGCCATACTTGGGGAAACGCATGTGCCACATAGTACCAATTTCAGCATGCGACCTATGGGAATGAGACACTGGGGATTATCACAACTGCTGGTGTGGTTCACAGGAAGGCCCATTAATAATGTTCTCCATTTCTGTGCATAGTGAGCCGGGCTGACATAGTTGCCATTACTTACAAAGGCAGTGTAGCACAGCAGATCTGGTCCAACATCAATTACAGGTCAAACTTATGTCGCCTGCTACTCTGTTCTGTAAAGCTACAAACAGATTGCGATGCAGCTCTGGGTGTTGCCTTTTTTAGAGCTGCTGTGAAGACCTTGTACCAGGAAAACAGGCCTACATTGTTCAAAAACATATATACATGTGCAATGGCATTCGAGAGAGGGGCGCCTGCTACCTTTTTTGTATTTTTGAAAGGAACTTGGGGTTGGTCACCCTAGGTTACCTGGGGGCAACCAGACGTGGACTCCCTGCTCCCTGTGCTTAGAGAGGCTCAGCTTCACCTCACTGATGATGCCCACCAAGGCTGAAACACTTGTATGGGGTTGCTGATGGTACTCTTGTTCAGAGAGGAATTGCCTTAGCATTTCGGTGCTGGACTGCCCTTGTGGGCAGGACAAAGACTGATATGCAAATGGATATTTCCCATCTGTGAAGGTACAGTGAGCAAAAAGCAATTGCTGCGAACTCTCAGTGTGGTTTATAACCACTGAACAGGTTATCATGCCTTGTTCTTTCGAGAGAGGGGCGCCTGCTTCCTTTTTTGTATTTTTGAAAGGAACTTGGGGTTGGTCACCCTAGGTTACCTGGGGGGAACCAGACATGGACTCCCTGCTCACTGTGCTTAGAGAGGCTCAGCTTCACCTCACTGATGATGCCCACCAAGGCTGAAACACTTGTATGGGGTTGCTGATGGTACTCTTGTTCAGAGAGGAATTGCCTTAGCATTTCGGTGCTGGACTGCCCTTGTGGGCAGGACAAAGACTGATATGCAAATGGATATTTCCCATCTGTGAAGGTACAGTGAGCAAAAAGCAATTGCTGCGAACTCTCAGTGTGGTTTATAACCACTGAACAGGTTATCATGCCTTGTTCTTTCGAGAGAGGGGCGCCTGCTTCCTTTTTTGTATTTTTGAAAGGAACTTGGGGTTGGTCACCCTAGGTTACCTGGGGGGAACCAGACATGGACTCCCTGCTCACTGTGCTTAGAGAGGCTCAGCTTCACCTCACTGATGATGCCCATCAAGGCTGAAACACGTGTCTGGGGTTGCTGATGGTACTCTTGTTCAGAGAGGAATTGCCATAGCATTTCGGTGCTGGACTGCCCTTGTGGGCGGGACAAAGACTGATATGCAAATGGATATTTCCCATCTGTGAAGGTACAGTGAGCAAATAGCAATGGCTGCAAACTCTCAATGTGGTTATTAACCACTGAACAGGTTATCATGCTTTGTTCTTTCGAGAGAGGGGCGCCTGCTACCTTTTTTGTATGTGCACATTGTGGTGTGTTTGTAAGCGTGTACTTTCTGAAAAATACTCAGTTCATTACACAACACTGTACTATTCCATTATCCGAGGGTCAGGATCGTGTCCCCAAAATAAGGGCCCATGCGCAGCATGGGTGCGGTTGCCTTGTGACGTCGCCACTAATCTCCCTTGGGTCAGCTGTCCGCAGTACCTGTTTTGTGTGGAATACGTTGTGCACATGTGCATAGGTGTCCGATGCACACTGTTGCCACTTCTATACAGATTAATAGTGTGACACACATGCGCCAACCATTTTGGGACATGCTGGGTGTTTATAGGGTGCAGCAGGTGGGATGTTTATGAGTATGGCTACCTGTAGGACATTGGTGGGCAGGTCAAATGCATTAAAGTTTGTTCACATATGCTGCACAGTGGCAGTGTTACCAGAACACAGAGGCACAGATACACATGCGTGCACTTGCACAACCACGAAACGTCTGCTCCCACATGCAATTGTGGTGCACAAGATGCCAACTTGCGGGTCATAGTGGCGTCGTACAGATGTCTCTATTGTCATTACGGATAGGCCAGGCAGGTGGGTTGTGCGTAGGACCACCTCCCTTTGGCTTACTTGTGGCCATTCCTACGAGGACTGTGCGCCACTGAGTCATAACAGCATTTTAAAAAAAAATGAATACCATACATACACTCAACAACAATTTAATTATCAACGTTTACTTGCACACATTCGTACACACCATTAGGAACGGGAAGGGGTGGCACAAGTGGATACTTATTGTGGAGAATTGGGGATTTGCACAAGTTGGTTGTGAGGGGAGGAAGAGATGGAGGTGTCACCGTAATGTCTCCCATCACACAGATTTTGAGGGGATAGCAGGCTGTGACATGGGGGACATGGGGGAAGGGGTACATGTGCAGGTCTTTTATTTTGTCCATAATATACTCTTGTACACAATCTTTTCAGGTGGCACAATTGTTCCCCAATTTTTCCACTTTGGCTTCCAGGCTGTCCATTTTGCTGTTTACCGAGTTTCTTTCCTTTCCTATGCCCGTATGCTGTTGTGGAAGGGGTGCCACTTGTGCTGCCCTGCTTTCCTTTCCAAAATGTTCTTTTACAGAAAAGAAAATGTGTTAGGTGTGCATTAAACAAAATGTACTACATAAATTACATTTCACACTACTGTGTGTACCAATGGGGTTACTATAGTAAGTCACTGCATAATGAGGGAAATGTCCTTCCCCTCACTGTAAGGTGGTTGCCATTGCTATGTACAAAACACAAAACATTCTACCTCTGTACCACTGCACCACCTGTGCAATTATCAGACAAAATGTACTGTGCTTGATATGTTGCAGTGATGTTCTGGTCTTAGTACTTTCCCGTCCTTACCATGGCCGTTCTTTCTTTGTTCCCATGTACAGTAGCATTGAGGTAAGATTGTTGAAGGGAGACGTAATTTCTGGTGGTGTAATCCGTTATGGTGCAGTCCCTATGCCTATGTGCTGTTTGCTTTATAAGTACACAGTTTGCAGTCCTACTCTATTTTACCTTGCAATGCATGTACATGCTGCTCCTTCCATATGTTCCTTGTTTTTGCTGAATGGTGCCACTATGTAAGAGAGTCCGTGCCTTTTTGAGCAGGTTGGATGCCAACTGATGTCCACGACCAGACGCATACTCCGAGACTGCTGTGCGCATTAACATGGTGCCCACAGGTTCAGTATGTTGTTCAGTACATCGTCAAAAACTATGCAATTCACTGAAAAAATGTTGCTGAAGGAACACTATGCTTAAGTAGCACTAATAAAAACCTATGAAATTCACTGACAACAAACCTTGTTAAAGGGACATTATGGTTAAGTTGCACTAGTACACACCTATGCAATTCACGCACAAAAACATTGTTAAAGGGATGCCATGGGTAAGTTCCACTACCAAAGCCCTCTGCAATTCACTGAGAAAACAGCTTCTTAAAGGGGTGCTATGTTTCAGTTGCCCTCGGATAAACCTATAAAATTCAGTGCAACAAGTACTTGGAAGGAACATTACACTTACTTTGCACTAATAACAAACTATCCATATTATGGTTACAAGTTAAACCAAACAAAACCTAAAATTCCACTATGCACTGCTAAGACTAACACCCATGACATCAAAGATGACACCACAAATCCACTTTGCCTTTATGATGGAGGAGCAGGAGCCCCTCGACTGTTGGAACAGTCCCCTTGCCACCAGGAGGACCTGGGCATCATCCGGATGCAAGGTAGGGCCCCGGGCAATCGGCCCAATATTTTGGAGCCGGTCCTGCACGGAAAGTCCATCGTGACACGGATCCGCTCTATCTGCACGATATTTCCGACATCTGCAACCCGATTCCAGGCATCTAGCCGAATTGTTGCTCTGCACTGCTTTTACTGCTTTATTTGCATTTCGAATAGAGCCACCATTGAATGCCACGAGGCATCTGTCATTCCAAGATGGCCGTGAGTGTTTGCAACCTTGCTTCTTTGTTTGATTTGGCCTAGGACTTTGCCAAGATCAGCCCCCTCACCTCATTGGTCACCTTTGCCCTTATCTCACCAATCCTGCGCTGGCAGGCGACAAGCCGGCCCACCCCTAAGCCACACACCATAAGGTTCCTCCTGTCTGGAGCCTGTCAGGAGCCGGAAGAGTCGAGAGCCCGGACCCCTGCACCTCTGCCATACCTACTGTGAGACTCTCCACCAGGGGTGTTGCTAGGTCTGGAAAAGACCCGGGGCTAAGCTGATGTTGGAACTGTTGGGACTGGGGGCTAGCTAGTCTTTTGGCTGTAGCTCCTGAGATTCTATCTGGGGCTACAACCAAAAGATCAGGGGCTATAGCCCCCTTAGCCCCCCCTAGCAACGCCCCTGCTCTCCACTCTACCTTCTAATTGCTAGCTATGGCTTTAACTGTGCTGCAGCCCCGACATGCTGAGTGTTAGTGTTGAAAATACGGCAGCCAATCACTTATATGTATGCCTTTGCCTGTTGATGCGCTCTCATAACTAACCTGTTTTGTTGTCTGCCGCAACATCACATAACTCTTGTGAACTCTTTGTCCGCTTGATACCGACAACAGTAAATTGTATCCACCAGAAGCTTGCCTAACTATGCCTACCGGTATTCGTGAACAGTACCCCGAGACCTTATCTGTTTTGATGTACTCTGCCTGATACCAGCCTCATACTTCCACAATAGTTTTAGCGCTCTCAAACTGCCTAACATGTCTGATTGACTCCCCTAGCAAATTGCATATAGCTTGTCCAATATTCTCCCTTTTCTTGACTATTATAGTGAACTACATGCAGATTTGCCCATAACATCTTGATCGCTCTGGCGTATTACAAATAAAATATACCTGTATTACTGCATGTATACTACATGTCAATTCTAGGTGCCTCTGGCACATATGCATTTTAGTGTGTTTTGGGAGAGTTAATTCTAGGTGCCTATGGCACATATGCATTTTAGTGTGTTTTGGGTCAGTCAATTCTAGGTGCCTCTGGCACATATGCACCTTACTGGGTTTTGGGACAGTCAATTCTAGGTGCCCTCTGGCACACATGCATTTTAGTGTGTTTTGGGTCAATCAATTCTAGGTGCCCTCTGTCACATATGCATTTTAGTGTGTTTTGGGTCAGTCAAATCTAGGTGCCCTCTGGCACATATGCACCTTAGTGTGTTTTGGGTCAGTCAAATTTAGGTGACCTCTAGCACACATGCATTTTAGTGTGTTTTAGGTCAATCGATTCTAGGTGCCCTCTGTCACATATGCATTTTAGTGTGTTTTGGGTCAGTCAAATCTAGGTGCCCTCTGGCACATATGCACCTTAGTGTGTTTTGGGTCAGTCAAATCTAGGTGCCCTCTGGCACATATGCACCTTAGTGTGTTTTGGGGCAGTCAATTCTAGGAGCCCTCTGGCACGTATGCAGTGTAGATACAATAATACCGGTGCCCAGTTCCTAGTTCCCACAACTAGTACCTACGGGCAGGCGTGACCATTCCCTATTCTGGGCTACCTTCATAATTACCACAACAATGCCCTACATCAACTCCACACCCTGTAATCTGCCGGAAAGAAACATGCGGCTTAGAGCTAGGCTACCACGACTCTACGATCTCAAAAATAATAAAACAAAACCCTTGATTCTTAAACATAGACTAAATAACAACAACCCTAACTTACCTGCCACAGAGGTGGAAAGAACACCTAAAATACAGGTTCACCTTCCTCATAACCAGAAGAGGTCCAAGTACCCTAAGCTAAAACGCATTCAAGAAAAAAATACCAACCCCACTGTATCAGGAGCACTTATCAATGCGAGGTCCCTCATAGCTCACAGCACGGAGATTGCTGACATACTCAATATGGACAACATAGACTTTTTAGCTGTCTCCGAGACTTGGCTCCATGACGCAGCAGGCCCTGTACTTATGATTGCCATACCAGACAACTACAACATATTGAGAGTCGACCAGCCGAACTCAAGAGGCGGCGGCCTGGCTATTATTGCCAAAACTAAATTAGCAATAAGACTTACCCCACCTCCAGCTATCACATCCTTTGAACTACTTTCAACTAAACTTCCCATCTCCAACAATAGCACACTAACCATCCTCTTGGTGTACAGACCACCGGGCCCTTTAGGCAACTTCGAGGATGACCTTTCCAGCCCCCTCACCAATAACATCAAAAACTCCACCCAACTCATACTACCAGGTGACTTTAACCTAGGGTTCAATGATATTGAGGATAAACAGGCCCAAACCATCCAATCTATCCTAGTCGAACATGGGCTTACAGAAAAAGTCCTAGCCCCCACACACATTAAAGGACGGACTCTAGATTGGATAGCCAATTTAAATTGCACCACTACCATAGCCAATATTATACCTCAAACCTGGACAGACCACCATCTTATATGCTTCTCATCCATCATAGCACCACCTCAAACAGATAATCGTGAAATTGTACCACCTCAGCCTACTAGAAGCGAAAAAGACATCACTGTGGAAAAAACTACTCCCTCCACTCCTACCTGTCCTTACTGCTAGCGCCAATAATCCTGACCCTAACTCATTAGTCGAGACATTCAACAGCTCTATGGCTAAAGCGCTGGACACCATTGCCCCTATCAAACTACGTAAAAGTAAACAATAATCACACCTCAATTCCTGGTTTACCCCCCATCTCAAAGAACTACGAATCCAAAAACGTAGACTCCAAGCTATCTGGAGACATTCACCTTCAGAAGAGAATAAAACCCTACTTACGAACTTCGCGAACAAATACAAAAAAGAAATAATCCAAACCAAAACAAATGCATTCAACGAAAGAATCAGCAAAGCCAATTCCAACTCTAAGGAACTCTTCTCCATCTTCAGGGAAATGGAAAACCCTATTGCTCCCATGGACAATGTCCCCAAGGACAAACAGTGGTGCACGAGCATCCAAAATGCACTTGCAAATAAGTTAACACCGCTACAATCCAAAATTGCTACGAAGAAAGCTTCCTTGAACTCCGTAGGAATGCATACCACCCCTCTGATAGTAACACCAAGTACAGATGGACTAGGCAGTTGTATACCATTCAGGTTTTCCAACATTTCCATACTGGAAACTGAAAAGGTCATCTTATCCCTGAAACCATCTAATTGCCAGGACGACAACTGCCCTGCTCAAATAATCAAGGACGCCGCGAGAGACTTAGCACCCTTCATCTCTAGGTTAATCAATGCCTCCTTTAGAACTAGCACTGTGCCCACTAACCTTAAAGAATCATGGGTATTGCCTCTCCTCAAAAAGCAAACCCTCGACCCAGCCATCCCAACTAATTATAGGCCTATCACCACAGTCATGTTCCTTCTTAAAATCATTGACTTAGTAGCTTATCTCCAGATCCAAAAATATCTGGAGACGAACCAACTACTAGGATCACGCCAATCCGGATTCAGACCTCTTCACGGTACTGAAACAGCCTTAATTGACCTTAAGACATTGATCGACGAGTTGAAGGACAAAGGTAAAACAGCTATGCTCCTCCTCCTTGACTTATCGGCAGCCTTCGACCTAGTTGACCATGCAGTAGTATGCAAGCATCTAGCGTCTGCGCCCCATTTCTCAAGTGAAGCTATAGCCTGGGTACAGTCCTTCCTAGCCAACCGCATGATGAGAGTCTTCTCCCCTTTAGCCTCAGCGGACCCGATACAAATCACCTGTGGTGTTCCACAAGGTTCATGTGTCTCTCCTACTATGTACAATATCTTTACTAAGCCACTCTTCAACAAACTTGACAGACTGGGGGTAACCTATTCTAACTACGCGGACGATATGCAGATCCTCTTACCATCTTCTGGCAACTTTGTCGCAGACTCAGCTCTAGTAAACAAGATCTACCTCATCATTCAGGCATGGATGGCCTCTTATGGCCTCTGCCTGAATGATGACAAAACAGAGATACTGATCTTGGGTTCCGACTCTAGTCTCAAAAAACTTCGCCCTAGCTACTCGGCCTTTAATATAGATGGTAACATAATCAATGTGGTAACCGAGGTTAAAACACTTGGCTTCTACCTTGACTCTACACTATCCCTTAAAAAAACAAGTTAACTCCCTGGCCTCATCGACAGCCTACACCTGCAAATTAATCAGAGCCTGTAGACCTTACCTCTCCAAAACTAACTGCATCACCCTACCCAATGCC
The DNA here is from genome assembly GCF_040938575.1 of Ambystoma mexicanum. Classification (NCBI taxonomy): domain Eukaryota; kingdom Metazoa; phylum Chordata; class Amphibia; order Caudata; family Ambystomatidae; genus Ambystoma; species Ambystoma mexicanum. Next base: position 721,347,265 of record NC_090921.1, read on the forward strand.
TTAATAATGTCTAAACTATATTATTGTAATGCCCTATACGCAGGTGCTAATAAAACTATCATAAATAAAATGCAAATAATGCAGAACAATGCTCTTAGAGCAGCCTTAGACACACCCCGTAGAGACCATATCTCTAACATTAGAAAAGATCACCACTGGTTAACAATTAGTGATAGAATCCTCCTCAAGACACTATCTATCACCTACAAAGGATTTAACAACTTAGCGCCACACTATATAGCAGCTAGACTGACGAGAAAAACTACCAGCCACCACAACAGAGCCTCCAGCCACCTTTTGCTCTACACCCCTAGATTCAGACTTACTAAATCGGGTGGCGCGAGCTCCATTATTACGGTATCGAAGGCCGCTGAGAGATCCAACATTAATAACACTGTGGATCCCGCCCTGTCGGCTGCATCCATTAAATCATCATGCACGGCTAGAAGAGCCGACTCTGTGCCATGGTTCGGGCAGAAACCTGATTGAAGATCATCCAGTAGATTCTCTTTATCCATGAAAGCCTGGAACTGAGTGCACACCACTTTTTCCAGAATTTTTGTTGGCCACATTAGGTTAGCCACTGGTCGATAATTCTTCATTACTTCTGGATCTAAAGTGTTTTTTTTTAAATAAAGGTTTAATTAATGCTTTTTTAAGGCTACAGGTACCTGTGAATCTTGAAGCGACTTGTTCACAAAAGTCCCAATGAACGGTGTTAATTCCTTCGCTAACCGTTTGGCAGCATATGCTGGGATTCTACAGGAAGAATCATTAGTGGGTTTCAATTTCCCAAACAGGGTAAAAATTGTCTTATTCTCCACTTTTTGGAACTGAAAGACTGTTTCCCTTTGTTTTTCCTTCTCGTGTTTGTCTTCTTCCTTCCTTTTTCTCTCTAGTTAAGTGTCTTTAACATAACATAACATAACATAACATAACATAACATGACATAACATAACATAACATAACCGCCTAACAAAACATAACCACATAACATAACATTGTGTCTTTCACCATATGTCATGAATAACCTGCTATAATATGCCAAGTCTAGCCTCAAATACAGTAATAAGGCCATTATATGGTTGGTAGAGTCACACTATGTAGGGTAAAGCCCCAAATGTATACACTCAAATGACCCAACACTGCCAAGAGACAGAGCACAATGGCTCTAGCTCACATCCTGCCTTGCTGCCACCCAGAGCACAATCCCTACACCTGTCATCTCTCAAACCTAGCAACAAGAATGCCAACCCCAAAAGCCAATGTTTGTGCTTGACGGACTTGCATTGACAGGGTACCCTCCACAGCTAGATTGCTCCTCTGAATCACCCCTCTGAGTGTGTGTTTCATATTTGAATTTGTGTTGTTGTTCTCCATGCCCATAATTGCATTTTCCTCACATAGGATCCAGGGTGTGGGTCTCACAATTGAATGTTGTTGTTTGTACTGCCATACTTGTATCTTCTTGTCTTAGGTTACCTGGCATGTGTTTCACAATTGAATTTGCTACTGTATGGTTTTTGCACATTTGCACTCACTCTGAGGTGACCCATGCCTTGAGTATCACCGTGCCTTCAAGGAATGATCTCCAGACCTGGCTCTTCCCTTCTACTTCCTCATAGACTTAGAGCATCTCCTGGGCAAACTATTACCCACCCCTGACAGGAATGAGGAGGCAACTGAGAAGTCGGCAAGGGGGGCATGTCCCCCCACATAGGGCATCTCAGTTAGGCCTTATGATAAGCTACACAAGCCCTAATCTGACTTGGTGTCAGTCTTGCTTTGCTGGAATGACAAGTACTACATCACAACAGAACATAGCTACATCCTGCCCGGGGCACGACCCAATCACCTCCCTCCATCTGCAATAAAAACTGCTCGACTTCACCCACCCAAACACACATCATCACCACCAATAGAATACAGTTGTGTCCCATAAAATGATTTGGTCCATCTATTACCATAATCAGTGTCTTGACTGTCCTACTGCCCTGCCAATATGTCATGGCAACCATCCTCTTATCTGACATCTATGGGCTGCAACTAGGGACCTAGCTACTCCCTACCTACCATTGTGCAGGCAATAACGCATTTACCAAAGGGTGTTCATCCACACCTGACGCCTGCGTGGTGGTGGTGGGGGTATATTGTCAACCGTTCATTTTTTATTCAAAGCACAGTAAACATTGCATTGAATTCTAGTGTTTAGTATAGGACACTGTTTCAATTGGGTTAAATAAAGTTAATCTGTATTCATTTTACCCAAATTAAATTGAGAGTGAAATATATTTGGATTGTAAAAGTGGCTGACCAAATGTAAAACCAGAACACTTCTGTGTGCGCATGTAGCCTTGTTTGATAAAATAATAATATTTAAACTTGGTTTGATTAAGAATATTTATATTTATAGTAATGTTGAAACAAAATATGATGTGATTTTGAAGAATAAAAATATTTTCATATTTTTTCCCGTAGAGCCTATTATTGTAATAGGAACATAATCTTTTCTATTCTATTCTGAGTTAAAGCTGAAACCGAAGCCAAGCTAGTCCTTGGAAATTTGAGCACACAATACAGAGTTGTTTTGTAATGTTTCCCTGAATCCCTCATAGTAAAAATTGCAAGTATAAAATGTAGCAAGTGACATCAAAGAAAAGATCAGATGCAATTCAAAGTAATAGAACGGACAAAAATCAAGTTTCTATTCGTAAGACCTCTTGAACGAGGATGAGCTTCATTTTGCATTGCTAAAATGCAAAGTCTACAAATCATGTAAGCAAGATTGACAGTATTAAAATAGTATGTATGCAAATGTGTACTTGAAAAGAAATGATGTCCCATATTGCTATTCAAGTTGGTGCAAAGACAGTATATGTTTTTGATTGAAGTATAGAGAAGTAATTTATTTATTGAAATTTAGTGAAATGTGTTACTTTTTTTACCAATTGTTGCTTAAATATAGTGTCCATTTCTCTAATTTACATAGTTACGCCAACAAGATGTGTTTGGGATGATCGAACCGCACACGTATGCCCATTTGCATTGTCCGTCATCCGAACCCACATGCCAGTGTCTCCTCAATGAAGGCATGCAGATATCAACGCTTTGTTGTCGGTGTGTAAGACATGTATTTTTCTCAGCTCCAGAACGCCATGTACTTCGATAGAAAATAGAAGATGGAACACAATTGAATTATATTTTACTTCACAGAACTTTGACTTTTACAATTCAAGTACCATCGATGGCCATTGATGAACGAATCAGAACGATTTCATGGAATGTGACAATCGACCCAAAAAATTGAACAATGGCTTGTAGTAAACATTGTGATCTTCCACAGATTGTGTGCACCAAACGTTTGAATGTTTTGTTAGATGTATTCCACTTTTTTCCATTGATTTAAGAAATATATCGACATGGTAAGTTCCCGACTATGAGTTATTACTGCAAAGTGTGCGTTGTGTTCTTCTTTTTGTGAAAAGAGAGTAAACATTTACTTTGTGAATGTGCTTGTGCGTGTGTGTTGATCTTCCGGGTTTTGTGGCAGGTAACATTATAACGTTAGGTAATGTTTTCTCTAGCATTAGTGCAGTAGGGATAGAAAAGAGGGACGAACAGCGGATACAGAAACAGCAAAGGTGAACTGAAAGAGGGAGAATGGATGGGACCAGACAAAGGGCAATGTAAAAAAGTTGCACTACATGGGCTTCTGCGGATGCAATTTCTAAGAGAAATATTTGTGAACTTTGTGCTGCCCATGGGATGCACTGTAACATGCACCCTATTCAAATGGTTTAGCAGGTTGTTACAATGGTGCTTCTCATTATGGAAAGGGTCCAATCAGGTATTGCATTACTGGGATGATTTTCTGTTTGTGGGAAAGGCTAAAGATCAAGAGCAATGCCAATGCTTGTTGGTCAGGTTTGTGCAGTTGTTGAACAAGTTAGGATTTCCTTGGTGCCCAAGAAGATGGGAGGGTGGCAGTGAATTTGATATCTTTGGGTATTGTTTTGAATTGAGAGGAAATGTGTTTTTGGTTTCAGGGGGACAAAACTCAGATACTGATGCAGCCTTTGGAAGAGGAGATGCGGATCAAAAGGTTATCAGAGAATCAGCCTTCTTCACCTAAACAATACACATCTCCTACTCAAGGCTTCGGTCTTTTATCCACCTTCAAAATGTATGCAGGGTTCCCAATGCTTTGGTCTTCTCGTACACCTTGTAAATACACCTGGAGTTCTTAGGTCTTTGGTCTTCTCACCGCCTCCAAAATACATGTTGGATTCTCAGTGCTTATTCCTCCTCCTCCACCTACGAAAAATGTGTGGGTTCTCATTGCTCTGGCCTTCTTCTATGCCATGTAAAAGCAGGTAGGTTTCTCAGTGCTTTGACCATCACCGTGGCCTAGATAATACATGGGGCTGTTAGTGCTTTGGCCTAACCCTCTGCTAGTAAATTCACTTGAGGTTAACAGTGCATTGGCCTTCTCCTCAACCTATTAAAAGCACATGGAGTTCAGTGCTCTGGCATTCTCATATGCCTACAAAATGCACATGGGTTGCACTGCTCCTCACCCCACAATTCATACAGGCAGCTCACCCACATATCATGTGCTCCCAACCCCCTCAAACAATTCCAACCTAACTCTTCCTCGGCCCTTCTTTTGAGTTAATTCTCTTTTAACCTATCTATTCTACACATCTCGTCCCTAATAAGCCTGAGCTGCTCCTGTCTCCTCAAATGGCAACCACCAACTATCCTGAGTTTCTACTCACATGTCTTCATATTGGAACCCAAAGAGCCTCATATGCATGGACATTCTGTGGTTTACAGTTAAGCCTTTACCGTCCCACTCATGCTTACCTGTGGGGTTGCTGGATTTGCAAGTTGCCACCACACACTGCAGTGGCAGACGGCACGTCACTAAAAAACACACACGAGTTGGAAAACTATTTGCATTAGAAGCCTCAGCACAGAGACCAAACAGTGATTTATCTCAACCCCATTGTCAGATTTTAGGAACTTTTAAGTCCCCCGTGAGGCATTGACTTTAATGCCCTTTCTTTATACCTGGGGCCTCATTATGAGTTTGGTTGCATTGCGTGTGGTAATATTGCATCCATTATACATTTGTGTGGATGACCACTCCACACAAAAGCAGACGGTTTTACAAAGATTCAATATCAAAATCCATAATAGAGTGGAGTGGTAAAACATGCAGCATTCAGAAATACTAGGGCTCTCATCTGTAATGTCCTATGTTCATTGTTATTAATGTACTTGAAGGGGACAGTCCTCTCTCTATGGCAGTTATGAGTGGGCTGCGACCCACGTGGTTAGGAAGGCGGGGTTACCGCCAGTTCGGCAGTTCGAGTTATATTAAAGTCCAGTCAAGACGTACCTGTCTCTGCTCCTGATTTATTGGCCTGCTTCATTTAGTGAATACAGCGCGTCTTGCGTATCGCGAGGTGCCTCTCGATACCTTCAGCTTAACCTACAACAATGGCGACGAGTCTTCTGCTGAACAGCACCGGTGCCCAGAGAGTCGTATAGCCACCAACACAGCTTTTGCGCTCGAATCAGCATCCGGAGCTGTTTCCAACCCATGCAACGTAAGAATTTTGAACAAGTAAGAGTCACCGCCTGTCTAACGGCATCCGCGCTGCGGCCTGTACCAAGAGTTTAACGTGCTACTCTCTCCGCATAACGCACGTGGAAACTGGCGTATCAATACGTGTGCGCCCCACGTATAAGGCCTCATTTCCATCCGTGAGCAACCAAGCATGTCGGACGACAATCCGGACAGCGGAACCCTGAGCCCTTCCTCCAGCTCCACACCTCGCCAAGCCGCTCACGTAGACGATAGCGGTTCAGAATCATTACAACTACAAGCGGTGCCACCGTTTGACATGGCGGACACTAGCAGCCTTGCCCCTAGATGGAACAGATGGCTCAAAGAACTACATATCTACATTGACGCATCGGGGGTGAGGGAGGAACGACGTCTGAGAGGCATCCTGCTCCATTCACTAGGCCCGGTGGTCCGGGACATCGTCTTCGAAATGCCTGAATCTAACACGGACACATTCCAAGGCATCATTGATGCTCTGAACGCCTACTTTGCACCGCTGCGAAACGTGGATTACGAACGACACATTTTCCACACGTCGACACAAGAGAGCGGCGAAACCATGGACAATTTTGTAATGCGCCTAAGGAAAAGAGCAAAGTATTGTGATTTCGACAGATATTGGACGGATGAAGCCCTAAAATCTCAAACCATTGCCGGCTGCGCGTCTCATTCAGGAGAAAGCTACTTCAGAAAAGCAGAACACTTGAAGAAATTCTGCAACTCGCACGTGCTGACTCCGCGCTCATGCAGCAGACAGAATCCCTAGGTAACATCAAAATTACTCAGTCTGCCTCCACTGCCTCAGTATGCCCCATCAGGACATCAAGGGACTCTCACCCTGCGGAACAAAAAAAGTGTTACAGGTGTGGCTTTAAATTTCCACATGTTGGTCCATGTCCCGCCATCGGTCACAACTGCGACAAGTGCGGTGGCGAAAATCACTTCAAATCAGTATGCAGAAACATCAATTTCGCCCAGTCAGGGGACTATAACAGGGACACACGGAGGCTGCAAGACCAACATCCGGTAAGGGAAAGCTCAGGATCCCGCAGGAGACAGTCACCCACAGTCTCCAGACGCGATTCTCGATATTCGTCAAAGGACACCCCTCGGGAGGAGAAAAGGCGGGAAGAAAGAAGAGAGTATTCAAGACACGCCAGCACCAGACATGACTCACAACGACGACACTCCCGACAAAAAATCAGATATCTAGAAGATTCGCCTCACAGAAGACGGGAGTCTCAGTCGTCCTCCTCCAGCGGAGACAGAAAAAGGGGATATGTACACGCTATTGGAAATAGCATTGCCGCAGAATATAGCCCCACTCTGCTACTACAAGTTAACGGACAAAATAGAGAATTTCTGATCGATACGGGAGCAACAGTCAATGTCATAAACGATGAAACATACAAATTACTCACCCACAAGAAGGCTCTGAAAGAAGCAGACACATTAATATACCCATACGGCTCCAACAAGCCACTCAATTGTCAAGGGATGTTTACGGCCCACTGTCAATATAAGGACAAAAGTCAAAGGATCAAAATTGAGCCGTAAAGTGATTGCAACGTGTAAGGCTTTAACGCACTGCAATCACGCCCAGCTCATGTTCAATTGTTTGTATGGTGGGAAGGAGCCAGGGGCGGAATGCAACTTCCGTTTTCAGCGCTCCCTTCCGCACCACAATGCAAATGCTCCAGCATGTGTACCGGCATGCATTTTCATGCTGGTGCAGAGGCTGGACATTCCTATGGGGTCCTCCTGCTTTATGCACAAGCATAAAGTAGTCGGACCTCATAGGGATCCATTGTACATGCTCCCTGCCATGCCAGCATGGCAGGGATAGAGTACAATGACAATTAAACTCTCCCCGACAAACTCGCGTGTCAGGGAGGGTTCCATTTCACTTGGAATCACTGCTTAGCAGGCGCGCAGTGTAGGCAGTGTTGCCAGTTGAAATTAAGTCCTTCCCGAAGTGCGAGTATGTCAGGGAGGGTTTCATTTCATTTGTGAGCACCGATTGCCATGCGAGCATGTCAAGCGGCGCTCACAAACAAAAGTAACCGCTCCCTGACATACCAGCATGCCAGCCAGTGTTTACTAACTTTGCACTGCAGAGTGCAAATGTGAAGGACAAAAGGCGGTGTACGCACTCGTATTCCGTCGTTTACCCTTTACATTTGCACCCTTTGTGGCAGGACCCACTTACGTTTAAGTGTAAGCATAGCGGATCTCAGCTGCCAAATTCAGGAACATGAGCCCCTATAGGTTTTACCATTACCACACTATTTCATTGAGGCGCTAAGCTGCATATCCAGAGCGGCCATCATCCTGTTCTTTTCAGTGAACCAGTGCTGTACCATAAAATGGAGGGGTATGGAATAACTCCAGCTAACGGCTGCTAGTGCCGTTCTAGAGCATAGATCAATAGGACGATCATTCAGGCATGTTCACATGATGACACAATAAACACAAATATTCTCTGCGAATCTTTTCGCCCCAAAAATGGAAGTCTTGCAGAGTGATGCCAAATCCCCTGCAAAGCCCCGGCTTCCAGGTACACAGGTGCTTCTGGGGGACAGAGCAACAAGAGGCCAGGCGGGTTTCAGCGCTCCGGATTTCGCTTGTCAAAAGCAGTTGTGTAATTTAACCAAAATCCTGCAGCGGCAGAAGAGAGTGAGCAACCGGAGGAAGATGCAGTCAGCCAGAGGCCTCGGCTCAAAGGATAACTTAATTCCGCTAAGAGATTTCACAGAGTCCTCGGCCAGGTTCGACCTTGTCAACCCGTTCAATGTCAGCGAGAGGTTTGAACTTCAGTAGTTTAAAGGAGATAGGTCTTAAAAACCAAAAATAGCAACAGCAACACATTTCTGACTGCTCACTGCACAAACACGCTCAAAATATATGTGTTCCAACGCACAATGCATATACCAACTAAACCAACCTCACATGCAAATTGAACACCCCTCAGAACAGATATCAACACGCAAACCCTACATCTCTACTCGTTTTGACACACATTCAGTGGTCAAAGTGTAAGACAAGAAGTAGTGGAACTATGTTCCCTGCTGGCCTGCACCCACTCCCCACAAACCCCATCACCACACCGCCTTCCACACACAATACAAACCCCCAAACACATGCACCTGCTGTTTAAGGAGCGTTCAGTGTAGTGCACTGAAAGTGCAAGTTTCGAATTCTTCCTACACTGTTATGTTAAAACGAAACCATTCAAGAGCGGTTTCTTTTTAAAATAAAAGTATAGGAGCAGAAAAACTAAATAAAAAAAAAAAAACTATAGGAAGACCGCTCCTGACTGCTCCCGCTCACATCGACCACTGCACACATTACTCTATGCCCTCCACACAGAACACTTAGAAACTGACCCTCACACAGAGCTTAGACTACCTCCAGGCTGCATGCATCAACACAACAGCATAGATACCTCACTAACCTCACACTCTAGCCTCTCTTTCAGATCCGTCAAAACATCTAGGGAGCATGAAAATGGCAGAAACGTGTTTATAAATCCCAGTAACATAACAAATCACACCATCTGGGTTATAATGTTGTGGGCTGACCCCTCTCTTCTCATTGGTGGATGGGGAATGCTGTCATTATTGAAGGGGTGTAAATAGTTGCGCAAATGTGTGTGAGCGACCAAGCACAGGGAAGGAGCCCCAACCACCCATGGAAGTCCAGAGGGGATCTCCGATGAAGAAAGGTCTATAAATAAACAGTTTAAAATTCTGTATTTTACAGGCACGTTTTGGGAAACATTGAGTAAAAAAAGCCACACATTTTAGAAACAGTTTTGTTGGGTAACACATGAAGTACTTGAAACACTCAACAACAGCACGATGGAGCATATTGAAGAGTATTTTCATGATGACTTGGTACACAATAAATGTCAGTATTGTGCCAGTGTAAGAGGACATTTTCCTGCTGCCTGTGCCCACAATATATGTCAGTATTCTATCAGTGTACAATGACATTTTCGTACTGGCTCTGTCCAATAGGTGTAGTGCTGCTACTGTAGGATCACATTCATACTGATATTGACTTTCCCATGATAATAATAATAATAATGTATTTCTTATATGGCACTACACACCCATAGGTCTCAGAGTGCTGAAATAACAGAAGACATTATTATCCCGCAGAGGGGTACTCAATTTATTGACCTGCACAGATATTGGGGACGAGCGCTTAGCTCACTGTGCTATCTAACTGGTCTTTTATGCTCGAAAATCACTGAAAGAAAACATGCCAATGCTGGCTTCACCAGTGTATAACAGTATTTCAATATATGCGTGTATTTCTAAGTATTGGAACTCTCATGTTGGCTTTGACCATACCGCTACTTCAAGAAAACATGCCCATGCTGATAGTGCCTTTATAGGTCACTATCCACATGTAAGAGCACTCGTACTGACTTGGTGCGTAATGCTAGCAAGAATTATGTGTCCCTGGGAAGCAGACAACACCTAACAATTCAAATAACTAGTTCAATTAACAATCTGTTGTGACTAAGTAATTCTATTGTTTGGGACAAAATAGCAAACCACATCCACAGATTGTGGTAAAAAAATACTATTGTATCAACATGAGACTAGGGAAATCTTCCCCAGTACTATGTGCCCCTGGAAAACATATTGCTTTAACATTAAATCAAAATTACATAAATCTTAATTCATCAAGAGAACAATTATATAATAAACCAACATCCATCATATATAATAATAGCAATTGCATTTTAATGTGTAGACAAGACCACTGGAATTAACTCCAATGCATTGCACACTGAGGGCTCTGGGTGTGATGCACTATATAAGAAATTAAATGCTAATAATAATAATAATAATAATAATAATAATAATAATAGTAATTATAATAATTCCGACTAAGTAGAGTCCTTCTTTAGGGACATGATCTGTAACACATAAAACCAATAAGAAAATATTGTTAATAAAACATTTGAAAATACCACAACACAACCAATGATGTGACTTCTAAACATATAAAACACATAAGAGATGCATTTGTTGCTTTACCTCCATTCTAATCCCATCCGAAAGTCAATACAAATCTGTGGTCAGAAAACTCCTTAAAGAATTAAAAATCCCAATATCACATTACAATAGTATTCTACAGCAGAAATATCTACATTGTGGTCAAAGATAACTTCTCCTTCATGTGTTAGCTGAAGGTTCCTAGTTCCTAATTTTGTACAACCCTCTCTGAGAAACCTGAAGGTGTCTCACTCGCTAGTCCCCGGGGATCTGTCATCAAGGACACAGCCATTGCTATTGGATCTAGTTCCTGGGGCTGGACCAGTGTGGGAGGATCACCTGGGTGAAAGGTCTTCGGGGAGTGGAAGTGGGACACCAAAGGGTGAGATGCGGTACCCCCTTCCTTATGACACCTTTTCCCATCCTACCCCATAGGATATCTAGAAACTCACCCCCCCCCCACCCTTAAAGACAGACACACTTTCTCACAGACCGATTACCATGAAAGACGACGGACTAACACCAAAGCCATATAGCTGACATGTCCAAACACAAGGGTCAGGCAATTGCCAAGAATTTCACGCACCTGACTTCCCTTCCTTTTCCCCACAGGGATGAAAGGCGGAGCACAAAAGCACACTCTGAGCAAGGCCGAATGCATGAGGTAGCAGCTATTCCAGGATGAGAGTTCAAACGGAGGAGAAAGGCAGCGAGACCTGAAAGGCCAACGAGGAGGGAATTGCATCTGCCCTTTTCAACCCAGACCCGGAGAGCCTCCGAGAAGGGAAACGTAAAACCATCAATTGCAGCTGGCGAATGGTATGAAGGATGTCAGCGGTACATGGAACTGTCCCGCACAAATAGCCAGGGCAGGGAGAAGCAGTTGCCATCATGGTACCATCCTTGACTCCAGAGACAGGAGACGTCAACAGAGTTCAGCACATTCCAGGAGTCAGAAAGAGCTGATAATAGATCATGCTGTGTTGGGCTCAAGGGTGTGAAGAGCAACATTGTATGAAGAACTAAGAATAAAGCACAAAAATCTTTTGTAAGCAAAATAGGTATCAGTTAGAGTGGTCCGGCACCACGTCAGAGCTCAATCAAAGGACTCTGACTAACGCCCCACTCCTGAACAAAGAATGTGTTGAACTGAGAAATCAAAGTGGTCATATGAGGTCCAAGCCAAACCCCTTGTACAGTCAAAAGTCTTCAGTTGTTGTAGAAACCATCAGTACCAAGTGGTCCAAAGGGAGGCCGGCATGAGGTGTCAAAGTGGTCCTACAAGGGTCAAGGCAAACCCCTTGTAGAATCGAAAGTCTTTGACATGTAGTGGAAAAGCTACGTGTACTACATTGTGGTGACAAAATGTGAACCTGACTGAGGGATGTCCACAGTGAGTGGTTGGTCTGAGCCCGACTGAGGGAGGCTAACATTGAGAGAAGGATCAGAGCCCAGCTGAGGGGGATCCAAGGATGAAGAGTAATCGCCCAACATGAAGATAAATAGAAGGAACTTTTGTTTTGTTCTTTATGATAAATCAGGCCCCCTGAAGCAAGAGACTTTGCATGAAAGAGACCTGGACACAGAAGGTCCTGGTATTGAGAAAAGGAACTGTAACCTTGTGCTGAAGAAACCCAGGAGTGTGCTGTGCTCAAGAGTCCTGCCTTTTTCCCCTGCTAAAAACATGGGGAAGGGAGACCCGGCCATAACATCCTGACTTATTATTTTGTGAACACTCCTTTCTCTTCTTGTAAACATTTTCCCACAGTCTTTTGTAGCATAGCGGTGAGGATTGGCAATAGGTTTTCTTAGTATAGCCCCTTTTATTAGACTAGATCCCACTAGCACTGTATTATTATTGTTTGATGGTCGTAGTTTGCTCCTATCTCAGATTTAGGTTTAGATTATAAGTTTATCTCACCCATTTTACAGTTTAATAAACATCCTTGAACTGTGATCACTTGTGTCTGCCTTACTTTGATACCATGCCTTCCTTACACCTCCCTTTCAAATTGTATAACTACATTGGCATTAACGTAACAAAACACCTTTATACTAAAAGTGCTTCAGAAACAGTATACAATTCAGGTAATATGATGTAAGGGATAGAATGTTTCATGTCACTACAGTAAATAACAAAGTAGTTGTCTGTTATAAATGCAGAGAACAGGAAAATTAAATAATCGGTCACTCCTTCAGTACATGTGTTACCACGCGCGTGCTGAATAAATGTATCTAATGGTGCTTCTCTCATTCTAGATGAGTTTGTTTTAAAGTGTCCATTTTCACGTCAAATCTACATTGTGACGTCCTGCACATTTGTGTGTAGACGTCACAACGATGATGGCTCAGAATACACATTTGTGACATGTACAGGTAAACAAAAACATTATTGGATTTCTCTGATCCAATACGATTTCACTAAGACCATGGATCAAATCACATATTCTTTCATTCCAATGGTGGACTATTACTATGGTGTGCAGATCACACTGAATGTGTAACGAAAATGTAAAAAATGCATCATAGCCATCACTCCTTTGTATATCAACTAATGGGTTGCCAAGGGAAAAGGTATTCATCACGTTCAGAGGAACACATTGCCAATTTCAAACACTTGAAATGATTAGGAACTTCTTCAACATTGTGTTTAGTTCCCACATGTGTGTGAAGTATGGTTCACACTCTATATGAAGCAAGCAAAATGGTGTTCCTCATGCATCCCATTCAGATGTAATGAGTAAATGAAATGTATCCATAATGTTTCCCTTCTTTTGAGAAAAGTTTCCATGTCCAAATGTCCTGTTTTCGTGCTCATCACCTCCGAAATCTGAAATCTCATTTGTGAAACATTGCAGCGTTAGTTGTTGAAATGTCCTGCCACTGGTGAGCTTGGATTAATCGTCCTCACGTTAGACTGATGTTAGTTCCACTTTGTCTTTGCTTTTCTGTTTGTGTATCCAACATGATAAATACGACATGGGCATCTAATATTGCATATCACCTTCTCAGAATCACAATATGGAAATTGTTTATAGAGTCAATTTTTTTACCAATTCCTGGATGGAATGCTATGTTGCCTTTCTTAACATTTCTACAGTTCACCCAATTAAGACATGGGTAGGTCATCTGTTTATCTATTCTCTTGTTTTTCATTTTATTTTTATTTTTGTATTAATGCTTTTAGTTTATATTCAATCAAGAACAAACATTTGCATTTAAATTCACAAAATAAAAATCACATTTCCTAAATAAAAACAATTAAAATCACCTTCACTAAAAGAAAGATTAAATAAATTCATCAGTATCAGTGGTTACAGATAATGGAGAAAAAAACCTCCATCTATTTGTGTAGATATGGTGGAATATGCATTATAGAGACAAAGCTGTTGACCAAAGTTTCCGAATCGTATGTACTTCATAGCTTTTTCCCATATGTCGTAGGCTGCAGCGTTATGAACTATAGATTCTTACATCAGTCAAACTAATAAGTCTCTCATATTACTGCTGCGTTGATATGCAAATACTGAGCCTTCCTTGAATAGATCTTTTAGTTTATTATCTTTAGTGAAAATGCACCAGTGTTTCGTTATGGATTTTAAAAATGTTGTATTTTTATAGAAGATTTAGACACGTGGACCAATGTTGGTAGTTCACGTTTTGGAACAGCCCTGAGTAATGTATCTCTTATCTTAGTAGACATTCTGGTTTTAGCTATTGTCAATTCATCTTTACAGTAACTTCTTGTCTGGAACTTACCCAGAACTTCCTTGAGTTGTTTATTGCTCCGATTAGCATCACTCACTATGCATTTTACTCTTAGATGCTGACTATAGGGTCGACTTCTGTATATGAATGGCAAATGAAGACTCATTCTATGTAATAAGATATTCTTGGCTGTTTTCTTATGGAACATGTTTGTGATGAAATTTCCCTGTTCCGTGGTAACATGCATGTCAAGGAAATGCATCTCAGGGTTACTGTCATTGTAAATTGTATACGGTGAACAGTAAGGTTTAAGAAATCAAAAAAGGTACCAACGTGTCTGTGGAACCTCTCCATACACCAAAGGAACCTCTCCATACATACCTTCCACAGAAAGTAATGTACTTTTCCCACACTACATGAGTTAGTATATTATCTTTCTCAAACTTATGCATGAAACAAATTGCATATGATGGGGCTGTGGACACAACAATTGGTCCTTATATCAAAAATCTGAATTTTTGGATATGAACTTATGAGTTGTGAAGTTGCAGAAGTAATGCTCAGACACAAAGATGGCATCGTTCTGGTTATAAACCTTTATTAACCAGTGGAAGAGTTGGGAAAATGGCCTCTGTGTCCCTAAAGCTAAGAGGAGTTTCCCTGCCTCAATGAAATCTAAGGGAAAGATCAGGATGTCAAACAAATAGTCAGTCACTGTTGTGTCCCAAAAACCCTACTTCTCTCCACAACACTAATAACATACATCTAATGTGAACAGGTATTCTTTTCCAAACTAAAGTGCTAATGGCAAGTCTTGCTGACAGAAATGTTCACAAATGTTCACAATGTCTCCGGTGATCAAAACAACCAAATAAATGTGCCACAATTGTATTTCTCCACGGATTAGGGGTTAGCTCCTTTCCTCTGGATTCTTGTGGTTCTACTTTAGGAGCTCATTTCATACTTATGTCATTTATTTTCCTTTACTTATCTCCTTGGTTCTCTGACCCTGTATCCTCTAGAAAGATCTTCACCGTATTATAATGTTTTCATATTAGTGCGAGTCCTTGACTTGTAATACTGTATCATGCTAGCTTGGTTTACTCTCCTGCCAAGTGCATGTTTTCTTATGATCTGTCTCTTTCGTTTTCAGGGTCCCATACCATCTTTTTCTCAGATTCGCATATGGGCGCGGGTCCCAGACTCGCAATGTGTGGTGCCAATTACTTATTCTTCTGCCAAGCAATTGCTATATATTGGGCACTCTCTGTATCTCTCAAGGTCCCAGAACCTCTTACTCTCTGGCTCTCAAATGGGTTTGGGTCCCAGTCTCGCAATGCTCTGTTGCAATAGCTTGTTTTACTCTTGTGCCAAGCATGTGCTTCCTTCTGAACTCCCACTGTTTCTCTCAGGGTCATAGACCCTCTCCGGCTTTCATATGGGTGTGGGTCCAAGACTCACAATGCGCTGGTGCAATAGCTTGGTTTACTCCTCCGCCAAGCATTTGCTTGGTTCTGTACGGTCTCTGTATCTCTCAAGGTCCCAGACCCTCTTATTCTCTGGCTTCTGCAGTTGTTCCCTGATTCCACTCAGACCCGTAGCACCTCTCGGTCTGCTTGCTTTACTGTTTGTGTGGTTCAAATCTTCCAAGAACCAGTGATTTACTCGGAGGCTCTGGAAGCATTCAGACATGATCTCTGGTCAGCAGTGTCTCCGCCTGTCAATTCTTCTTCCTCGGGCTGGACCTTCTATCTACAACCGTCTTCGGGTTCCTTTTCTAGTTGGTGGCTGTCCCGCCATTCTCTGCTCCCTTCTCGGATTATGCTTTTGCTCTCCAGTGGCTTGCCAGGCTTTGCAATGCCCAGAGATTTGTTCAGTTAGCCTGCAAAGTAGCTCCTTATCCCTGGACTACTTTCACTCTCCTGTATGCCTCTGAACACAGCGTTTCCTGTTGTAGTCACCTGTTTGCCAGATCAGCATCTCCTGGGTTTTCTCGTCAGAGGATGGCTCTCGCCGTTTTGGTCTCCCTCTGATATTTCATATTTCCTTTGACCAAACGCCATGAAAGACGAGACCGTTCACTCCTATTCTCTGGCGTAATCTTCATATTCATGGTAATCTTCTTCTTCACAGTACTTGTATTGGAGTTAAATGGAAAGCAGTTTGTATTTTCAGGGTCACTAGGCAGGTCAAGCATACTAGCTTGGTTGACCTTACAACAAAGGACACTGGCACTGGTTGGGAAAATAGAAGGAGAGTTTGCCTTGGTAAAGAGGGAGGGTCTAACAAAGTGGAGGTAAACCGCGTTCTCTGGGAAGGATCGTCCCTAATCCCATAAGGGGCTTCCTCTCCCATGTGATCCTCCCCCAGTGTGCCCCCTCTTCCACCAGGGGGACTACTGTACTGTGGACGCACCATCCTGGCCCCATGGGAAAGTTCTCCCCCATAAGAGGGAAGCAACGGCATCCACAGATTCATCACAGAGCATAATTAATTGTTTATATTCTCCTATTTCTGTATGCTGCAGAAGTAGCCACTCTACAGCCTCATACCCTAAAGAATGTGGGATGAGGTGCATAGGCTCTTAAAGTCTATGGTAAACAAATGATCAAAGTCTTCTAATATTGTTGAGATTTAAAAAGACAAGCATAAGATCTAATGAGAAACAAGAGAATATACGAACAGCGGGAACCTGCAGCATGTCTTAATTGTCTGAACTGTAACAATGTAAATAAGGGCAATGTAGAAATACATCAAAGAACTGCTAAAAAATGGTTTGTACAACACATTGGAACTTGCAATTCTACGAATGGGATATACAGTGTTAGATCCCCAGAAAGAATGAGGAACAGGACTTTGATTGCTTCATATAGAGTGTGACTTTGAACACATACAGGAACTGAAAACAATGTTGAAGAAGTTGATATTAATTTCAAGTGTTCGAAATACGTAAGGTTTTACTCTTAAAATGATACACAGCTATTCACTATGGCAACCCATTAGTTGATATATATAGAATTGATATCATATTATATTAGATTTCCGTTACACGTTCAGTGTGACCTGCACACCATACTAGCAGTCCACCAGTGGGATACAAAATATGTGATTGGATTCAAGGTGCTAGTGAAATCGTTTGGATCAGAAAAATATGAGAATATTTTTGTTTACTGTTACACGTCACGAACAGCGTTTTCCACGCATGATCACGGTGGCATCAACATGTGCCTGTGCGTGACATCACAACGCAGGTTTGCCCAGAAAATGGACATTTTAAAACAAATTCATCTAGAACGCAAGTAGAACTATTAGATACAATTGTTCAGCTTGCAAGCAGGAACTTGGCAAAACCATGGGCATTCCACACTGTAAGAAAATTGAAATGATTTTATTTTGTTTTACTAGGAGTTAGGTTTAGCAACTACAAAATATAAAATCTAGAAACATGAACATGCCAACATTAAGGTTCCAAACATTTGAAATTAAGTGAATGACCCTTTGAATTGCAACTGAACCCACATTCACCACTATAACACACAACCTACTTTAAATATTACTTAGCTTGCAACGGTAAACATTGTTAAGTGTTTCATACCATACAAAAGGTTGCCTACAATGACAGTATAGATGCAACTGGAATCCAAAACTAACAAGGAGTGATGGTCACAGACATTCCCTGGATGCATGAAGGCAGGTGGTATGCATTATGCTCACCCCATGCTTGGCCGGAAGTAACACATTCCAATGAAGTCAAGCATCTAGAGGTATAGCCACACTCTTTTTTGAAAATCGGTGCTTAATGAAAACCAAAGCTCAGAATTAAGTTTCTTGGGCTCATTTCTTAAAACACTGGAACATTTTACCCTCAGAGCTATGTACAAGTAGTGAGCTTTTGTACTTAAGAAGCCCCATTATTGCATAAAAAATTGTTGATGTATATTTCTAGGAGATACACTTGTTTTAAATGTCTGTCTTTGATGGAATGCTTTTTTTCAGATGACTCTTATAAAGCGGTTAAATGAATGTTGTATATATGTGTGCTTCTTTTGCAGCCCTTATGGATCTATGGGTTTTTGTTTGAGCTACTTGAAAGATGTCCATTGTGCTGACCCCTTCACAGGCAGAGGCACTGGCTTGAAAGCTGTGAATGCACCTGAGTCACATCAGCAATGTGTGAGGAGTCAGCAATGCGAGGCAGACAACTGTTTGACATTTGTTCAAAATAAGCTTTTTTAATTAGAACCAAAATAATGTCAAAATGCCTCACTCTCCCTGCTCTACTGTTGGTTTCCCTGCCTAGAAAAAGTAAGGGTAAACACTCTAATACAGGAGATCTGACCCTCACAATAAACATTCAATACAAAAAAATAATATAAGACAATTCAACCAACTAAAAACAGAAATGGTTACAATTTCTTGTGAACCTTTATATAACCTGGGTAGTTTCCCTTCCCCAGGATTAACGGTTAGTTCAAATTTATTGTTCATCCAAAGAAAAAGAAAGAAATCCACATAGATAGCAACGTCTTAATTTGGTGCTTGAAGTTCCAATGACAAGGTAAAGTTGTGTTAACCAAAGTTCCAATAACAAATTTCTCTTTCTTGAAGAAAAATAGACTTTCCACTTTTCTTTAAGAATAACATCAATGTTATTCCTTGCCACAATGCTTTTTGCCCCTTCCAGAACACTTGACACAGTTCAAAAGAAATACAACTTCTATAAAGTTAGTGGAACATAAGTCTCGGTAAACAGTGTTTATTCTTCTAATAATCGTGTGGTATAAGCATAGCTACGGTATTTTGTGATACAACCATAACTTCAATTTTAGACTACTCAAAATGTATATTTGTCAGAATGACTTTGCAGTGCAACTACAACTTCTACTTCATTGACTTAATTTCTACTAGAGATTACTATGAGGACAGTGTTCTTTGCCCCAGCCTTTCACTTTACTTCAATAGTATTAAAACTCAAGACAGACATCAACAAGACTCACTTTATGGTACTTCTATAACTTCAAATAGGGAAGGCACTCTTCCTCTGAATAACTTTCTTTAATAGGGGCAGCCTCTTGGCCTCTCTTGAATGTATGCCACAGTAACAACCCAAGTTTGCCTTTATGACCCTCTTCTCTCTCACAATCTTTGGCAAAATAGGTTGTGTCAACATTAACAATAAGGAAGTGCAGCAAGTCCCCTTTCTCAACCTTGCATTCACTTTCTCTGACACGTGTCGGCCAAACAATCACACAAAAGCCTTGTTGCCACTCTCTATAGTGTTAGGTAATGCTTGTTCAGTGATGGCCTAAGCCAGCCTTTAGAGGTATAAGTTTGAGCTCTCTTCCATTCCATTAAGTGCTTATTCTGCATGATACTTTGCTTGAACCCGTGATAGAAATGGTTTTCTTTTACACTTTTTTTTTCAGTTTTCATAGGGTTTTTATTCTGGTGCATTTACTTTGCACATTTATTTTTTACAGGCTAGGCTGAGTATTATAATTATTTCATATTTTTTGTAACTTTTTTTATGAATACTATTGAGTGACTTATATTTAATTTGAATATTCTCTTATGCCTTATTGTTTTTATTGTTTCTCCTTCAGTGTGTTATGTGTTTAGATCTTGCCCTGAGGATGGACCCTATGGGTCCGAAATGCATTGGCCAATTGATATCTGCATGTATATTTGAATAAATTATAATTGTTCACCAGACAGACAATAACATTCCAGTAGTTTTGATTATGTTTAGAAATATTTACATGTTCTAGTTGCTATTTGTTAAGGGCAATATTGCCATTAGGTATAGTGCAGTCCATACTATGGGAAGAAAAAAACCAGGGTCTACTTTGCACAATTAAACTTGCTCTCATTTCTCATTTCCTATTAAATAGCTATGGTCTTCACAGAAATCACATTATCAAAGCAGATCTTCATTAAGCTATGGTATACACAGCTTCATATCAAAGTTTAATGTTAACTATTTGTTTGGAAACACTTTGGACACAATTTAATGTATTATAATTGAAAAAGAATTGCAAACAGTCTGCATAAAATGCTATATATAGCACTGTGCATACAGTTCAGAAATGTATTTTGGCTGAGATTAAAATGACAGCTCATTTGATTGTAAAAGCAGAACAATGCACTTTTCATTTCCCTTTACACAATCAATGTATTTTGGTAGCAACCGTTACAACATACCCCCTTGCTGGGACTTATCAGGAAAATAGTTCTATAGAGCATTTGCATACTCACTTGGAATTGAACTTCAATGGAATGGAGCCAGCAGAGTCCCTCCCAGATTGGACATCTCCCAATCATTAAGGCCCTTCCTGAAATGCTTCCATAAAGCTAGGACTGACTCTGGTTAAATTGGTTCCAATTCCCTTATGGATAAGTACATGTCATCTGTCGATAATATTCATATTCAGCTCTTATCCAACAGGTACAAGTGGAGTACTTTCATGCAGCTTTTTCCAGAGTCTGACCTGTGCCCTGTGTGCTCCTACTTTTAAAAGGTAACATATTCCCATGCGTACGTAATGATTATGTCAAACTATGTGATTAGCCCAATCTGTCAACGGGCCTGCCTCATAGTCAGACATTCCTATAGAATACTCTTCCACCCATCACCTTTGGTTGATTATTTTATTTTATTTATTTTATTTTTACATCTTTATCAGTGCACAAAACCCTCAGGCATCTAGGCGCGTGTTACAGAAAGTGCATAGCATAGTTCTTATTGTAGATGAACAAGCATGATGTTTACAGTCAAAATAGGTGTGTTTAAATGGACTGGCAAAGTCTCAACTCATGCTATGGGAACTACTTCAGGCATGCAGACAAGCATAAGGGACAACATAGGTATATGAGCGCAAACTGGCAAAGCCTCATCTCATATTAATCAGGTATGCAAGTAAAGGTAAAGGTAGCGCACAAACTGACAAAGCCTCACCTCATGTTATGGTGAGCTATATCAGGTATACAAGTAATGGTAGGTAATAGCAACACATGAATGAGTGCACAAACTAGCAAAGCCTCCCCTCATGTAACAGGGGCTACCTCAGGTATGCAAGTAAAGGTAGGTAATAGCAACATATGAATGAGTGCACAAACTGTCAAAGTGTCGTCTCATGTTACAGGGGGCTACATCTGGTATGCAAGCAGACAATATAAGTTTCAAGTACAGCACGAGACTGCAGGGACAAAACAGTAGATTTCAGAAGGAAATGTTTCAAGTGCAGCACGAGGCTGTAGGGATGTTGTAGTCGCTGAATGTACTTTTTATTGTAAGCGGCCAAAAGTGTCATCTGTACATCGGACTCCATGGTAACAGTGCGAGGAATTCTGTCACACAGTGTGCACATGACGATCAACAGAGGTTGATGGTGGCAAGATGCCGAGGGCAGCCACAGACATCATAAACAGGTGGAGGAAAGGTGGGAAATGGGAGGAAGGCAAGAAGGACTGTTGTGTGAATAAGGCAGAGAGCAGTCTTACCTGCCGTATGGGGAGGTGCTGGTGATTTGGGTTTGTAATAGATGGATAAGCATTTCAGTGATGCGATAGAGGTACTGGAGGTGTATAGCCCCTCTGTGCTCGGGCAAGTTCAGAAAGGGGTAGTCCAAGCCCTTAGTGGAGGCCCTTTGTGTTGAGCTGGTGTCACCTGCTGACTCCTAGATACTGCAGGTATGAGGTAGCATGGGAACCAATCAGCTGCAATCCGGGGTGGAACTCACATGTTGCAGGACCCCGGCCTCCTCACGGACATTGTAGTGGCCATGCTGGGAGGGCACTGAAGCTCCGACAAAGATAATATTTCTGTTATTAGCCCAGCGGGGCTTACCCTCAGCTGGCCAATACCTATGGTCAATCCATAAGCTATATGCTGTGCTTCAGCTTGAGGGGCTGGGGGCTCACTGCAAGCTCAGACAGGGGCAGTCCAAGCACCTAGTGGAGTGCCTTGATGACTACATTTGTGAACAGAAAAAGGGGAAACTGTTCTAAGAACTCACGCGGTGTCCGGAATGTCCATAATTAACCAAAATGGGGGTGTCCTGAGGACACTCCACCTGTCTGTAATGTCCGCAGGCAAAATGAAACTGTTGTAAGAACACACGCGCTGTCCGGAATGTCCGTAATTAACCAAAGGTGTCCTGATGACAATATACCTGTCCTTAATGTTCGCAGGCAAGATTTAACTGTTCTAAGAACACAAGCGGTGTCCGGAATGTCCATACTATATCTGTCCGTAATGTCTGCAGGCAAAATGAAACTGTTCTACGGACACACGCGGTGTCCATAATGTCCGTAATTAACCAAAATGGAGGTGTCCTGATGACACTATACCTGTCTGTAATGTTCACAGGCAAGATGAAACTGTTCTAAGAACTCATGCGGTGTCCAGAATGTCCATAATTAACCAAAATGGGGGTGTCCTGAGGACACTAAACTTGTCTGTAATGTCCACAGACAAAGGTGAAATTGTTCTAAGAACATGCGCGGTGTCCGGAGTGTCCGTAATTAAACAAAATGGAGGTGTCCTGAGGACACTATTCCTGTCCGTAATGTCCGCAGGAAAGATGAAACTGTTCTAAGAACACACGCGGTGTCCGGAATGTATGTAATTATCCAAAATGAGAGTGTCCTAAGGATGCTAGTCCTGTCCGTACTAACCCTAGAACATCTACGCACATGGACACCACACCCATAAATCCTATGAAGAACTTTGCGCCTGTCCGTAACTATCCATCTCACTTGTGTCGCACTTTTAATTACTTTCAGGACCTGAGCACTGTCCGTAGAACACCCGTGCGCACACGCGCAGCTGTTCCTGTCTATTTGGTGTCCTGTGGACACCCGTCCCCTTCGCGGACGTGTTGGCAATGTCATCATGTGACCGCACCTGCGCTGACCGTTTGTCCTGAATTGTGGACACTGTTCTGAACCGCAAACATTTTTAAAGTACTTTTTCAGGCAATCCAATGTATTTTATAGTAAGAAATCACCACAGCACATATCCCAGAAAATGACCCTGACATTCTAACCCGCGCCCCTATAAAAGGCCACACCCCAGAGCTCATCCTCATTGTGCTTCTGGCTATCTGACAGAGCATTGTCTACTTTGGCTACTAATCTTGGAGAGTTTGCTGCTCTTGCTGCTTTCCATCAGACCTGATGGCATCAATGCTTGCTGCTCCAGCTGATGCTACATCTGTCTCAGCACCACCCACACCCCCTCCACCACCACAACCTCTCTAAGGGCCTGAAGAGGGGAACAAGCATGGGGATGTAGAGGAGGAGGATGAAGAGGATGACAAGGATCAGGTAGTGGAAGTCCCTACTACCAGCACTCGCCGTGAGTCTTGGGTGTGGCGGTTGTTTACCATTCAGGGTGGAGTGCCAAAAGCGTGTGTGAACAAGGTCACTTGCAATCAGTGCCACATGACGCTGAGTCGTGGTAGGTCTGGTTCGTACAGCTTTCGTGCAACATCTATGAAGTGACACCTAAGGTCGTTCCACGGTCGGGCCATTCGCAAGGTTGTACCTTGTGATCAACGTAGTAGGTTGAGCTCCTCTACCACATCCTCCGTTTCTGCTCCTGTCACCACAAGAGACAATCCTGTGGGACAGCGCATCCCTCCAGCTGCCTCACAGGCCATTCACGATGCTGTTGACCCTTACCTTTCGAGGGTCACAATATTGTTTATGTACTGTGACGCAGTACTTTGCAGGGGGGAGAGTCTTCAGAGTGCTTTCAAGACTACAGTCAAGGAGCATGAGAAGGTCTGCCCACTACCTAAATAAGGTCCACCCTACATCTTCCTCTCTCCACCTGCCCTTTCTTATCCCTGTGGTTGGCGTCCATTCCTTACCCTCGTTACCCCTCCTCTCCTGGTGTGTCTTGTTTAAAAAAACACAAAAAAGGCTCTTTTCAGAGCTGCCTTTCACAGTCTAAAAATAGAAGTAGTGAATAAATTGAGCAGGACCTTGTGCATGTTTTAGAAGTCCGCGGACAGTTCGCGGACATCTAAAATTTTGGGGTGCTGTCTTATCAAAATCATTGCACTTTTCTCTGGGAGGAAGTGGTGGCTCTGAAAAGAGCCTTTTGGTAGTGTTTTTTGTGTTTGAAAAACTTGAAATAGTCAAAACCTATTGAAAAATGGATGGCTGTTATTCCAAAAAAGATTGCGATGCATTTTGTACATTTCTCTTAAAAATCTGATTACCAGCATAAGTAAGATGACTCCATCTCTGCGAAAAATGCATGTGCTACGAAACATAATATTTTCATTGTGCAAAAGAGGACATGCCAACATCTCTTAGAAAGCCACAAACAGCCTTATTGACATTGCACCTCGCTTTCTCCATTTGTGGGCCAAATGAAGAAGAACACAGCCACATTTGTCTCTGCGCAATATGAAAAAAATTACTTGGGAATTTGGAAAAATGTCCATGACCTTCCCAAGTCCTTCTTTCATTGCAAATTGTAAAGAAATTCCAGACACATGTCCTAAACTGTTCCCTCTACAATGAATAATAATTATGTCTGGATGATGCTGTATCTCCAAACTAGCACAGAGAGGTACCAAGTCCAGCCACTTCATTCCACGCACTCCATGCCAGTGCACTTCCTCATGAGGGAATCGAAGATCTGCAGCTACTCCACAGCATTCTGCATGCACCTCCAACCAATGTATCCATGAATCTCCCAAAATCCAGATAATCTGTTTTCTGAAACACACAGCCATACCTAACTCTTCTTCTCTCAGGAAAAACACTTTCTGACAAACTCTCTCCTTACACAACACACCCAGTAAACTTTACTGACCAATCCCTTGCTCTGCTCATTCTCATTTGCATGCCTCTCCACCCCAAAATCCCGGTATGTAATACATGATGTCTGTGGACTACCGCCATGTCCGCGGACATATCAAAAATCTGAGCATGCTGAATGTAAATTTAAATAGTGTACCCCATTTCCACTTTGAGGTTGGCTCTGAAAAGAGCATTTTTTTTTGGCAGATGCTTGACAAACACCTGTTATTTTATATTTTATTTTTTCTTACTTTACTACTAAAATCGTCACATAACCTTCTCCAAAGCAACCCTTACATTCCAAAACAGCATGGCATTTCCCAAAAAAGATAAAGAAATGCCATCTTCTTTAAAATAAACAGCATTACTGGAATCAATATTCTCATTATTACAGAAAAACATACCAGCTCTAAGCATGAAAGCACTCATGCCTCGGTCGATTGCACACCAAGCAATGTTTTGCTGTGGACAAAAAACAGAACTACTGTCCCAAATTGCCTTAGGTAGCATCCCAGAAAATATTACTTTGGCACTTGGAAGGATGTTCATTACTGCTTGAACCAAGTGTTTTAAATCTGCCAACAAAGTAGGGGCACTGACATAGCCCAAATGGAAAGCACCATAATGCAAAACTACCACATGTGGACTTTCATCCTGCCCATATCTTCATAAACTTCTACAATTCCCTGCATATTGCAATCAGGCACAGTGCTCCACACCACCTCCACTCCTTTAACATCAAAATTGTTTGCCACATGCCTGCATTGATCATACTGCTGTAAACCATGCACAAACATATCTCCAAGGACCAACACCCTGATTTTCTCCACCTCTTCCATCTTCACTACACACAGCCTCTTTCAACACAAATCCAAAACCTCAACACCTGATTGGCTAATCCCTTTCAGCCCTCTTTCCATGCTGCATTTGCTGGAAAACCCTGGATGTGGCACTCCCTGTCCGCGGACAGCCGCTGTGTCCGCGGACCGCGTAACTCTTAGACAGCCCTTCTACCCTTTCCACTCCACTCTCTCTGCCATTCCCTCATTGGATACAGGTAGGCAGTCACATAACCATCCACCAATCACATACAAGACCCCTACATCTAACTCCATCATCACAGTTCAGCACTTCAAATGTACTGTTGATCACTCTGAGTATAAGTCTCATATCATTGGAAAGCACCTACTACAACAACTACTGTACAAGTCTCCAAGATTTCTAGTTACAACTACATGCATATCCACATGCATTAATACAAACTACAGGTTATATATTTTATTCAGAGTACATGTACAACTCTTATGAATGCATATAAACAGAGTAATGCCACTAAACCTGTATAACCTATAAAATGAACTTATTGCAATTTTTCCCTTCTGCTATAATCAACTATCACTTCTGAACCTGTCTGCTATCTACAATTTATTATACACACACACCTATCTAAAAAACGATCATATTAGAAGTTAACAGAAATAACAGTATAATTGTACAAAAACACTCAGTGGTGTATTATAAAATTACACACAGGCAGAAAAAGGTCATGCATATTCATATACTCGCACACATAGACACTATCATTGAAAAGCTCCTAGCTGCAATAACACCACTGCCTGTATATCACATTCTTCTGCTTAATAAACCACACCTTCACAAATGTATACATTCCATAATTTTCTATACAGTTTTTGCCATTCACCTTATAAAAATTGCAAAATAAATATATTATTATTTCTTCTTTCTCCTAACATTCTATAACACAGCTTTAAAAAACCAAGTGAATTTCGTACACTTAATATTCTACTCATTTGAAAGCATGGTGAAATAACATATTGTAAATAAAATATAAAGGCTGCACATAGTCAAATGAAATGCATGCATATACTATGTTCAGATATCAAACAAGAATACTACTACAAAAACATAAAAATGAACGTCTAAATTAACATCAATACTATAAACACACAAAATTACTAACTTCTTTCTTTTACAATTGCAGTGAAGACCACTCTCCTGAAAAGCAGTAGCATCTGAACTACAAACAACATCTCAGAAGAAACCTGCTCATTCCACAAAAAAAAGTAAGTACAATACTGCCTTAATATTCGTACTGTTACTCAAAAATACTTTGTGGTTCTTTCATGTAATTTCTTCACCAAAAAAACGGACATTTCTGAACCATTCTGCCCACAAACCCCTATTTATTAAACAGGGATTAACAGGCAGAATGGCACATAAATCCCCATTTTTGGAACACAAATATCATAACTCAATCCCTACAATGTTAGTATTACAAAACAAAGAACTGTTTTAATTTTATACCATTAGATTTACTATTAGTGCTTTTCTCACCACTAGCTCACTTTCTACTGTCATCTGAACCGCAGTATAGTAAGACACAAATAGAAAAATAGCCTTCCCAACTAATTGTAGCTGCTCAATACACCACATACACCACATACATATTTACCATCATACTTTCAACAGACCCCAAAGAATGCCTACCAAAAAGCAAGTCCGTAGAAAGCAACAAATAGAGCAAATGAAAATAAAGTGTCCAAAATAAGCATCCATCTCTAGCAGAGTTTGTACAAAAAGTTCAAACAAAACAGCTAATACAGTCATTTAGTGAAACAAAACAAGTTTCCAGCACAGAACCTTTGCCTCCTCTATCAAAATGTGAAACAATACAGAAAATGATTAACAAGAATTCAGCTACCACTACTGCTAAAACTGCTCCAATAAATCTTGATATAGTGGCAAGTAACCATACCAAAAAAAAGTATTTTAGCAAACATGTTCCGCAACAGAGTCGGTCGTAATCTTATAAAAACAGGAGACAAATCATACACAACCCTTAAAACCTACCGTAGAAAATTAATCTTAGAAGCTTTGATAGACAGTGTCATCCTTCTCAAAAGAAAGTTATTTATTTTAGTGTTAAACAGAATGAAACCACTAACAAAACTAACTACTAAATTACAAAAAAGACTTCTCAATAAACGGAATGTCAACAAAAATAACTTCTTAAATATCTGTGGCGGTGAATGGAGTCACAACCATATTTTAATGAAGAAGCATACAAACAAAAGCAAACAAACACAATTGCCATACATAGCAGTGGACAAGGGTTTGAAAAACCATATTTTAATGAAGAAGCATACAAACAAAAGCAAACAAACACAATTGCCATACATAGCAGTGGACAAGGTTTTGAAAAACCATATTTTAATGAAGAAGCATACAAACAAAAGCAAACAAACACAATTGCCATACATAGCAGTGGACAAGGTTATGAAAAACTTAATAATACCATAATACAACAAGAAATACTGCTTACAAAAATATGCCCAGAAAACTCAGTATTACCTCTCCATTCGACTGAACCAGAATGTCTAGTATACAAATGGCCATGCACGTCCATGTGTATTATTGCCAAAACATCTTTCAAATCTTTACGCCAGTTCCTCAATCAGTATGTGAAAGGCAAAGACAAAATCAAAATGAAACTGCTGCAAAATATGGATACATGTCCAGTGTGCAAATACACAGGACTACAAGGACATTCATTAGCCTGCATTTCAGGACCTATTTGCAAAAGCACCTTCCATCATATCAAAATGATAACAACACATCATTCAACTATAAGAAATCAACTGGGTAATTCATAGAATTCAGTACACAAGTGGTGCACGCGGCTGGCGCACAGTGTGCGCGTGTGAATTTCTGCGCCAGCCACGTGCGCTAAAATCCATTTCCGCGCACAGCGTATTCATGGATTTTAGTTTCCAAAACCAGCCGTGGCGCTGAGTGGTGCAGCAACCCTGCAGCAGCGCCATTTAGGCCCCCATCCCCTCAGCGCACAAATCCCGTACATGGCGCACAGGCCCCCAACCACGAAAACGCCTGTAAAACTCCCCGCACACCCCTCTGAATAAAAGTACCCCGCGGCACGGGCAGTGTCACACGAGATTGGAGCGGGGTATGTGTAAAACAGGGGTTCGTGGGAAGTTTCACAGGTGAAATGCCCTGTGTGAGTGGGGTACGTGTATTCCTGGGGTGTGCAGGAAGTTTCACACGCGATAGGCCCTGTGCCAGTGGGGTACGTGTATTCCTGGGGTGCACGGGAAGTTTCACACGCAAAATGCCCTGTGGGAGTGGGTTACGTGTATTCCTGGGGTGCGCGGGAAGTTTCACACGCAATTGGAGCGGGGTATGTGTATAACAGGGGTTCACGGGAAGTTTCACACTCAAAATGCCCTGTGCCAGTGGGGTACGTGTATTCCTGGGGTGCGCGGGAAGTTTCACATGCGATAGGCCCTGTGCCAGTGGGGTACGTGTATTCCTGGGGTGCGCAGGAAGTTTCACACACGGTTTTGCTGTCAGAGCGGGGTACGTGATTTTCGGGGGTTCGCAGGGAGTCCTACACGTGAATTGGCAGTGTGGGTCCTCCCAAGTGTTCCCTTTACACCCTCCATGGCCCCTGCAGGCAGCCCACACCCCAGGACACTACCCTGCACCCCTGGTCATGTCCCTCAGGCAGCCCATCCACCATGGGCATTACCCCCAGCCAAGCCACATGTCACCTTGCACTAGTGATCACTAACACATGTTCCCCAGCACCCCCACCCCCAGCAGTCAGGGGCACCTGCCAGCAGGCCCCCCCTCATGTCCCCCAGCACCCCACCCCCCAGCAGTCAGGGGCACCTTCCAGCAGGCCCCCACACATGTTCCCCAGCATCCCCAACCCCCAGCAGTCAGGGGCACCTGCCAGCAGGCCCCCACTCATGTCCCACACATGTCCCCCAGCACCCCCACCCCCCAGCAGTCAGGGGCACCTGCCAGAGGGCCCCCACAAATGTTCCCCAGCACCCCCATGCCCCAGCAGTCAAGGGCACCTACTAGCAGGCCCCCACACATGTTCCCCAGCACCCCCACCCCCCAGCAGTCAGGGGTACCTGCCAGCAGGCCCCCACTCATGTCCCACACATGTCCCCCAGCACCCCCGCCCCCAGCAGTCAGGGGCACCTGCCAGCAGGCCCCCACACATGTTCCCCAGCACCCCCAACCCCCAGCAGTGAGGGGAACCTGCCAGCAGGCCCCCACTCATGTCCCCCAGCACCCCCACCCCCCAGCAGTCAGGGGCACCTGCCAGCAGGCCCCCACTCATGTCCCACACATGTCCCCCAGCACCCCACTCCCCAGCAGTCAGGGGAACCTGCCAGCAGGCCCCCACTCATGTCCCACTCATGTCCCCCAGCACCCCCAACCCCCAGCAGTCAGGGGCACCTGCCAGCAGGCCCCCACACATGTTCCCCAGCAACCCCACCCCCCAACAGTCAGGGGCACCTGCCAGCAGGCCCCCACACATGTTCCCCAGCACCCCCACCCCCCAGCAGTCAGGGGCACCTGCCAGCAAGGCCCCCACTCATGCCCCCCCAGCACCCCCACCCCCCAGCAGTCAGGGGCACCTGCCAGCAGGCCCCCACTCATGTCCCCCAGTACCCCCACCCCCCAGCAGTCAGGGGCACCTGCCAGAAGGCCCCCACACATGTTCCCCAGTACCCCCACCCCCAGCAGTCAGGGGCACCTGCCAGCAGACCCCCACACATGTTCCCCAGCACCCCCACCACCCAGCAGTCAGGGGCACCTGCCAGCAAGCCCCCACTCATGTCCCACAAATTTCCCCCAGTACCCCCACCCCCCCACAGTGAGGGGCACCTGCCAGCAGGACCTCACTCATGTTCCCCAGCACCAACGTCATGATGATCCTCAATCATGGGCCTCATGGCCACCCACACCCCAGCCCCAAACAAGTATTGCATCCACCCACAGAGAAATGGCCATTACATGATACAACCCGAATGGCAAGTATGTACATGAACACATGTCCGTCACACACACACAATTGGTGCAAGTGAATCTGAAAACCCATATCATGACATGCATGAAACCAATGAGAGAATACCACACATCGAAGTATGAAACAAAAATGTATTGAACACAACATGAATGTAATGAAAAAAGAAAATTCAATAATGGGAATAAGAAATAAAATGCAGCATGTCAAGAAAAAAATAATAAAAAATATGAAATCAGAATCCAAAGAACTCCAAATGAAAATTTGTCCAAAGTTTCAGTCCAACAAAGCAAATCCAAGGGAAAAAAAAAATATATGAAATCCATTGCGCCATGTGAAATTAAAATAAAAACGAGAAACATCCACTGTTCAACTATATACAAATCAGCAATCCAGGGTCCATGAGCCCAACAAATGAAATGAAACCTACAAAAAAGACCTACCTAATAATGAACTATATACAATAATATGGTGCATTGTCCAAGCTGCCCAAAATAAAAAAAAACAGAAAGGAAACCTAACACTATCTAACTATTTACTATGGCAGCGGGCTAGTCCGATGGCTCACTTATTGAACTCCCAGTCAATGTCCTGGAGGTGGTCCTCTTCCATGGCCCCGAGGGTTTGCATGGACGATGACATGTTCACCTCCAACTCCCTGCGAATTGCTTCGAGGCACTCAGCCCGCCTCAGGGTCCTCCGCATGGAGTTCTCCGCCCTGACCATTGTGAGCCGTGCCTCTTCCGCCCGCTGCCGGTCCGCATCTATGGCGTGGCCCAACCGCTGCCACACGGAAGACACTTGAAATCTGGGGTCCTCCTGCCCTATGGCCGATGCCTGCCGCTCCGATGTTGAAGGCCCCGAGCCATCATTGCTTCCACCATGTTGCTGCTGCTGTGCCTGTGCCTGCGCCCTGGCTCTTGCTGCCTGCACGTCCTCCTCTGGCTGGGGTGCAGTTGTTGTGGTGGCCACCCCTGCTGGACGTCCAACTCCCGACTGTGGCAGGGATGTGTCCTCCACCAGCCTGGCTGCTGGGTCAGGGGCAGCTCCACATGGTACCCAGGTGACACATGGGTGGGAAGATGGCATGGAGGACGACAGGCGCGTAGGGGGTTCAGGTGAGGAGGGGATCACAAGAAGGTCCAGCACACGGAGGAATCTAGCACCGATGACCCGTCCCAGTAGGTCAACGTGGTCAAAGAGGCATGTGAGATGAGTGCAGTCTCTCCACGAAAAGACTCACCTTGCATGCCCCATTGACACAACGCTATCCCACTCAGGACTGGCTCAACGCGGTCCCGGATAGCCACGTCCACAGGGAGAGGAAGGCCAGTTGTCATGCGCTCATCCCCTCCCTGAAAACGGGTCTGGACGTAGGCATCCCTGCTGGTGCCAGATGATGCAGTGACAGGATCAGGGACAGGATTACACATAGGCAACTCCGCGGCGGCTTGTGCTGCCTCCTGTCCCTACACTGCACCACTAGCAGCAGTGGAATCCCCACCTCCAGACCCCATGTGTGTCCCTTCCGAGGCCTCCTCCTCCACCAAACCCCCCACCAACCTGGATGACTCCGTGCCATCTTCCTCCGTTGGACCCTGTGGGGTCTCAGCCGCCCCTTCTGCTGCCGAGGAGTCCACCTCCGACCTCTGCCTCTTGGACCTACCCTCGGCAGCTGCGGCCTGGTTGCATCACAGTTGCACACTTGTCAAATACACACATATGCACATGTACACAGTGCAGATACATGCAGCAGGAAGCACCATCCATGTGTGACACCACAACCATGCCAACGAACATACACAGAAATTCAAACATGTGTGCTACCACACCTGCATTTGAACAGCATGCTTACCAACACATACACCATCAATGTGTCTCACACCTAAGAGGACTCACATGTGGCAGCCTCACACCCCTATTCATACACATCTCTACATGGCCCTACGAAAACACATGTGCAACCTGCACACTACTGGCACACCAGCACACGCACAGCGTCCAATCAGTATGCATGTACACTTACCGCTCGACTCCAGAGGGGTCTGCCTCTCAAGAACCTGGATGTGGAGTACTGGGCATATGTGTTCCAGGACCCTCATCTGGTGGTCGGACAGGTGGCCCCGGCGCCACTTGGCATTCGCTGCCTTCAAGAGGCGCCGGGCCTTGTTGAGGGTCCTGGACCTGAAGTCCTCCCAGCGCTTCTTGACATGGTGTAAGTTGCGGACTGCCCCCACACCCCTCCACGTTGATGGCACGTGGGCAGCAGGCAGTCAGGCAGCAGCAGATGGGAGGTGGGAGCGTGCTCGGGGCTCTGGGGGGCAATAATTTGGCCTTCTGTGCAGGAGCGAGGTCTTCTGTGTGTTGTTGCGTGGCCTGCTTGATATAGAGTGATTTGGCATGTGAAAATCTTGCAGGTCAGCGTGTAATTCGAGGAAAGGCCCTTTGCGCGTAAGCGCGTCAGCACACGTATGCGGTTTCATTGGACCAAAGGCCCTTAGCGCGTAAGCGCTTCTGTGACGTGACTCGCGCGGGTGTTTCCCTCGTGACGTGGGCATAGTGGTTCAGCGCACGTGGAAAAACTGCACCTCCACGTGTGCATGCGTGTAATCCGAGGAAAAGGCCTAAGCGCGTAAGTGACGTGACGCGCGTAGGCGTTTCCATCAACACGGGTGCATGTTCATCGTACACGTCCAAAAACTGCACGTTCGAGTGTCAGCTCGTGTAATTGGAGGAAAGGGCCTTAGCGCCTACACAGGTAAGTGATGCTGTACGTGTGGGCCGCTTTAAAAGGTACGTGTAGGACCCTATTCCCTTGTACGTGCTTTTCGTGGAGAGCGAGTGGGTGAATTCTGTACTTCTTGTCAGTTCACCCGCGATTACTTCACAGCGTTTCAAGTTCGTACTCCCTGTTACCTCTGACAGCGTTCTTTATTTTTTTTGGGCCTGTTTCCTCAAACAGCATTCACTTCTTCTTTTGTCCTGTCTCCTCAGACGGTGTACAGTTCTTCTTTTGGTGGGGGTGTTGCCTACGTGCACAAGTGTGTTTTTTTCATGTTATTTTTACAGGCAGACGGTGAGTCGCGCGCGTATTTACCAACTGTGCTTGCCCCGTGTGTCGCGTACCCCTTTAGAGGTCATTGTTGGCTGCTTGTAAAACGCATACATTTGTTTTTGTGTTTCTGTGTGCCACAGCGTAGTGCGGGTTCATTTTTCCACACACGTGGTCTACGAGTGGTTACATGCACGCTACTTTTTGTTTTTGGGGTGCCTGTGCGTTGCGTGACCCGTCATCTTCCCACAGGGGTCACAGACAGCCGTGCTAGAGCACTAGGGTACAAATTCCATCTAGTACCCTACCCCTTTCACCCCCAATTGCCAAGAACAATTGTTTACTGCAACTCCCATATGCACAACAACATCAGTGCCATGGTTGGGAGGCGACCTAGCGGTAAGGGAGGCAAAGGTGGCTGACCTCCAAAAGGTGGGTGTGGTGGGCGCAGTAGGGGACGTGGCCAGGATTTGCAGGGTGCCCCTAAACCCCCATGTGTGGAGGACCAATCAGGGACACCCATGCCCCTCCCCTGGTTGAGGGAAACGTGGCTGACACCATCCCAGCTGAGCCCTTGTTGGACCAGCCCATTGTGGCACCTGAGCTGGCACAGGATGACTCCCAGGCTGACTTCCAGGTCAGCAAGTCGAAGGCACGTGTGTCGGTGCAAGTTGGTGTCACCATGCCACGTGGATCTGGGGCAGCGATGTCATCTGCTGCCCCAAGTAGGCAGGGTGGGCAGACTGCAGGGGCAGCTGCAGCTCTATCCTCCCCAGCTCTGAGTCTCCCAGCTGGGACAGTGTCGGTCCTGGTCCATCAAACTGACGTTGCCCCTGCCAACATCACACTTCAGCCAATGCCTGCACCAAGACCTATGTTCATTGTGCCTTCGCACACACCCAGTACCCAGTCCACCTGCGCTTCTGCCCCTACTGACCAGAGCGGCGCAAGCCACTCAGGCTCAGCTCCACCTTTGAAGAAGAGGAAGATGGGTGCTCTGGCACTACAGGCTGAGACCCCAGACACGGCTACACAATCCGGCACGTCAAGGAAGCCTAGCTTTAATGACCCAGAACTTGATGCACTTGTGACCTATGTGTCGGCACATAGCCGTGAAATGTTGATGACTGCAGGGTGCAAGACTACACCTGGTCAACGTAGGGCACACTGGCAGACCATCGCGGACCGCATAAGTGCCCTTGGATTTGTGAGGCGCACAGCTTATGATTGCTACAAGCGGTGGAATGACCTGAAACGCAGAGCAAAGAACAGGCTGGCCTCAAATCATGCAGCTACTCTGGTGACTGGCGGTGGGTCTCCACAAGAGGACAAAGAACTCACTGAACATGGTCTGTTGCTGGGACCTTCGTCACAGAGGAACAGACCGAAGGTGTGGGAGATGTACCTGATTACTATGCATTGTCCGGTGAGTGCCCATGTGTGTGTGTGTAATCCATGTGTATGTTGTTTGGGTGACGGGTTCTGATTGAGTGCCAGGTGAGGGTGTGTACTCCTGAGTGTTATGGGTCACCCATTTGCTTCCTCCCATACATTCACGTGCCTTGGATATGGGTATGACTGTATCCCTTCTGCCCACAGTTGCCAATTAGGCCCACATTAGTGCACTTTATCTTGAACTGTCATCTTGCAACTACATTGTTCAGATTTTGTAAGTGTTCATTTAGGCTGATTGTTTCCACTCTCCCATTTTTGCTACGCATTATTCTGCCCTATTGCAACATATGTGATATGCTTCGGTCATTGTTTACAGCCCACACGGGGCCACTATTTTTACCTGGTTATGTTAATGATTACACCATTCAGGTCAATGGAGTATTGGGCTCCAGACATTTTTTGTTAGGGCCTGTTTGCATGTGGAAGATGACAGATGTTTCCTGTAATGTTGAAGTGACCAACCATTGATCAGCCCACAATGACTGTGTTATTGGACACTGGATGTGTTTCAGTGTATGGCACATGCATATTTTGCAACACTATTCAGCATCAATCTTCGCATCATGTGGATGTAACATGGATGTGTGACAGTGGTCATTCACTGACATATTGCTGTAGTTTTGTAATTTCCCATGGCTATGCTACATGACATCTGTGTGGTGGCATGTGTCATGTATGTGTATTGGACATGCCACTCACAGCCTGATGTGTGATGCCAGTGCTACCCAACATGCTGCAAATGTGTTGCTTTTCCATCTTGATCGCCTCAGTGTCTTCCTTTTTGACTCCACTTCCAACTCCTTAATAGTGCATGCATTGCAGGGTTATAGTCATGTGGGACATGTGTAAATCATGTACTGGATCTCTGGCTTGTCACGGCCTATGTGTGTGCTATGGTGCTCATGCCTGTTTCCATTTGTTGTCTTTCATGTTTTTGCAGGTGATGACGCACTTGGTGCTGTTGAGGTTGAGGAGATGGTGCACAATCAGGATGAATCTCAGGCACGACCGGGCACCAGTGGGGGACGTGGTGTGGTGGTGGGTGAAAACCCAATGTTACTGCAGACCATACTGTCCAGGGGTGTCTCTGGGTGCACCTCCCCAGACCTCTATTCAGGTGCTGAATCAGATGATGAGACTTATGTGCAGTCGCAGGTAAGTGTTTCTGGCAGGGATTCTGTTCTGTCCAACCCACCTGGACCAGGGGTAGAACCCTCTATGGGGATCTCAGTGTTGGTAGGTCCTCCTTTGGTGGTTACGGATGCAGAGTCACGCTCCACAGCATCTGATCCTGTTCCTGGACCAGCAGATCAGAGGGGGAATGCAGTCCTGCAGCCTCAGGCAGTGCCCCAAACAGGTGTGGTGCCCGTCGATGCGGTGGCCGTGCGCCACCAGGCAATACTGTATGGGAAAACTCCTTGTACGGTATGGCAACCCAACAGGCAGCATCAGTAGAAATGATGGCTCAGGCAATGGAGAGGGTGGCCACTTTCATTTTCCCCCCTGAAAGGCAGATGGAGCAACAACAGCAGGCAACAGACTCCATTTGCCAATCACACGGGGAAGACATGTTGGCGTCCAACAGGGACCGACGGGCGGCACTGGATACTCTGCGCAAATCCATATCAATAGAGTCACAGGGCCACAGGGAAGCCCTGAGGGTGGAACTCCATAACCTCAGGCAGAGTCTGCTTGAACTTGAGGCTTCCTGAAATGTTAGGGCAGAACAGCAGCTGGAGCAGCTTACACGTTCGCTCTCAGCTGAGCTGCATGCAACACGTGAGGAGATCCGGGCATCACGTGAGGCCATGCTTGCTGAAATGCAGGCAACCCGTGATGTGCTGCATGGGGATCTCCGCACTTTAATCCTCGCTTGCTGCCATGGAGGACCATACCAGGGCTTTTCGTGGGCTGCCTCCCATAGTGCCACCGCCTCCTGATGCAGCAGCAGAGGATGAGCAGAGCGACAGCAGTTCTCCCACAATGGCATAGCCGTGCAGGCCATGAGCCCAAGGAGGTTATTTTTTTCCTGCAACATCCACACAGGCGAGTGTTGGTGTGCACCCTGTCCTCGAACCTCCTGGGCGGCCTCCCCCACCCCGCCTGACCTCCACATGGCCATTTTTTTTTCTTTTTTTTTACAGTGTGTTGCCTTGTGTGGCTCCCGTCGGCATCCACTGTATTCATATTGGGCACATGCAGGCCTGTCCTGAGTTTGGGTTAGATGCTTGGGTTTGTGAGACACACACCCCTCCTGCTTCCCGTTTCCATGGGCTTGCAAAGGGTGTGACCAAGTGAAGGTGAATTACACAGTGACGTTGGGCTCCCATGAGCTGTGTGGGCAGTCTGTAGTCAATACTGTGTAGACATCCCTAGTGGATATTGTTGTTGTATTGTACACTGCATGGTGTATTGATATGTGCTTGTGCATCCATGTCTTCCTCCTAATCTGTAGGTTCCTTCCTCATGTCTTCACAAGGCCATCTACTTTGCAGATGCAGTTCATGTTGCATGCAGTACACTGAGACATTTGCGTGGCAGCAACACTCTACAGTTGGAAGGGGTCAATGTGCTGGCGTATTCAGGTTGTAAGACTACCACTACTTGAACTTAGTACTGTCATGTTTTTGCATTTTTCCATGGTGTGTTGCAGCATTGTGTTGGTGGTAAGTATTTGGTAAGGTGTGCTGTTATACAGTTCTGGGAGCATATTGTGTGTGGGCAGTTTCCATTAGGGACAGTGTACTTTGTGACACTTGTGTCATGTATTGTGCATTTCTTTGTTTGCTTTCACATTGCATGACATGCCATGGTGTGTTTGGTGGTGGAGCTGGGGAGGGGTTGGGTGACATGGCGATGTTCTCATGTTGTATTTAGCAAGGGGGTAATGAATTTAGCAGCATAGATGTATGTCTTTTGATGACACAGCATTGGTGGTGTTTGGGTAGGTAGGGATGCACACAATGTAACACTTCCAGGTGACCAATCTCGGGATGGTATGGTTGTGACAGTTGAGTGTCCCTTATGTCATTATCATTGATTGTCAGCTGGTATCTGCCAGGGCTGTGTGCACTACACAGGAGTGTGATTTTATGTGAAGTAATTAGCCACTAGCTGCGTACGGGCTGCCTCACCACATGCCCTTTCACCTCCCATGAGCAGCAGGTGTGCATGTGGTTGGGGATGTGGGGTCACCACCATGTCCACCGGCAGGCCCCGGCGTGTTGCAACGTTATGCAGGGCACATGCTGCCACTATGATCCTGCACACTACTGGGGGAGCATATAACAGCTGCCCACCAGAGCGGTCAAGGGAGCAAAAGCGTGACTTGAGCACTCCGAATGTGTGCTCCACTATGCCACTATATGTTGTATCTTACCTCGGGTGGCATGGTGGGGTTCCGAATTGGCGTCATCATGTGGGTGCTCAGAGGGTAGGCACTGTCCCCCGGGGAGGTGGTGATGGGTATCATTAGTGAGGTTGTGACATTACTCAGTATCTGACATGCATGCATGTGCAGTGGCATTTATACTCACCAAGCAGCCATGTATCGCCATGCCGCCCAGCTTCTAGGTCCTGGTTTAGGGTTGACATTCTGAAAATGAAACTGTTGTGGATGGACCCTGGATATACTAAGGTGATGATTCCCTTGGCATCACATACTACCTGCACGTTGATGGAATGCCAGTGCTTGCGGTTTCTATAGATGTGCTCAGATGCCCTGGGGGGACGTAGAGCCACATGGGTGCAATCAATGGCACTTAGCACTTTGGGGAATTGTGCCACCCCATAGAAACCCTGGATGGCAGCCTGCCTTTCTGCAGGTGTTCTGGGCAGGTATATGTGCCTGCGGACTGATGGGCATGCAGTCATGATGGCCAACACCTGGTGTAGGCAGCGTGACTGTGTGGCCTGTGACACCCCCCCCACTATAGCACTTCTCCGCTGAAATGATCTAGTGGCCAAGAAGTGCAGTACATTGAGGACCTTCTCCAGGGGGCTGAGTGCTTGGGAGCACAAGGTGGGTGATGTGAGGTCATCCTCCCACTCACTCACCAGGTCAAGTATTATGTGAGGTGGAAACCTGTACCTCCCATACACCTGGTCATCAGGCATCCCAAAAAGGCTGGTTCTGGGTGTACAAATTCTGGGCCTGTCTATCCTCCTCCTCCTCCTGCGGTATCCCATGACCACTGCTGCTAGGAACGGTATATTCATCTTGGCGTCTGAGCTTATTTGTTGTTTGCACGCACTTTTATGCTGTGCGGGTCCACGTACGGCTGCTTCATGCTGGCGTATGTGTTTCCGGATTAGCGCGTCTTTTTTGGCGCACGCATTAGCCCCGTTCGATTTCATGAATACGTGTTGTAGACGCACATGTGAGCGTTCCGCGCATTTGCCTCCTGTACTTCCCCCGTGACGCCCACATTTTCATGCGTTGTTCCCATTCCGTGTGTTACGCCCCCTGTTCCGCCTACTTTCGTTGTGTGCGCTGCGCTATGTGCGCTTAGCGCACGCTGTTTAGAGACGTGTGCGACAGCGTGTGCCACGCAGAATTTTAGCGCACATCCAGGGATTTACACGCGCACGGGCTTCCATGAATCGATGTGCGTGGGTTTCTCTGCGATTTTCGCACTTGCACTGCGATTCACACACTTTTGCACGAAAATTTCAGCGCACATTAACTCCATGAATCGGCCTCCTGGTCTATAAACTGTACTAAGCTAAAAGTCCTGCTTTAGCACTAGCCAATTTAAATAACGATCTTCTACATGGTACAGCCAAAGACCTACTCGAAGAAATAGAGCATATCCAGAAAAATGCAGTAGCTTTACAAGAGACTAGCAACAATTGCACAGATGGCAACCTTCTACTACACACATACAAAAAAGAAATACTAACATTTAAAAGTACATCCGCTGAAGTACCAAACCATGTGTGTGTGTTGACGCAGAACTTTTTATAAAAGAAACACAAAAAACTATAGATGTAACATACAAAATAGAAGAAAATGAAGATTCCAAATGGTTTGAATTAGCTCTCTACCTTATAGCAGAAAACAAATATGAAATAACTGACCCCTTAATACTTTGCAGTTACTGCACTACATAACTAACAACAATCAAACTCCTTCACGTGCTAT
The DNA here is from genome assembly GCF_040938575.1 of Ambystoma mexicanum. Lineage (NCBI taxonomy): Eukaryota > Metazoa > Chordata > Amphibia > Caudata > Ambystomatidae > Ambystoma > Ambystoma mexicanum. The sequence goes on from NC_090921.1 coordinate 721,387,951, forward strand.
CACAAATAATTTGGAATTATTCCCACTACCAAAACCCCTGCAACAAATTAATTCATATGAGAGCATCATAATTCAAACAGTGCACCCATTTCAAGCAATATTACGCCTTCAACCAAAAACAGCAAAATTACCTCCCTCTGAATTGGTGAAAGGCATTCATGGCAAAGTAGTTTATTTACCATTAGATGTAAAAGAAAATGTGCACACTCTGGGAGTACAATGTCCAATAGAGCAATCTTTAATTGTTTTAGTAAATGGTGTACCTACAAAAGACAAAAGAAAAAATGGCAACTACTCGTAGACTTACATAAAGTTAGACAAGCCTTGCAATATCTAAAATACAACAATGAATACTACAAAGAAATACATTTTAAGAAAACTGAAGGGAAACAACAGAAATAATTTAAAAGTCAGCAGAAACTGGTCAGTTTGAACTTCTACAACCTGCTACAGTATCCGATATTTTAAACCATTATACAATTCATCCATTACACTCTAATGACAACATAGATGATGCATTAGAAACGTACCAAATGCGACAAACCAAAGGATCACCAATCAGCATATGGGAAGAAAAGTATAGAAGCACATGCCTTTCTTCCACTCTTTCCTACTGGCAAAGGAGGAAGGTACGATGATAAACCTATTCAGATAACATCATCGGAATACCGCTCATTACGAATGTATTCTGAAGATCCCAGATTTAGACAAAATGTGGAATACATATTCCACCTACTCTTTGAAAGTGACCTAGCAACTCTATGTTACGGAGTTGCACACACATTCAAACCAGGAACCCACTTTCAATAGCAATTACTACAAAAAGTGCAAGAAAAAGAGTAAAGGGTGCTGGTTCCAACGTCATGGAAAGCACCATGCCTGCCTCCAATCTGCTGTTGGCAGCATAGGAAATGTCAACCTTTGGCAACATTTCCAATCCAGAGAATTAACAGAAAGCGTGCACCAATCTACAGACCTCACTTATGCCAACATTTTTAAAAGTATTAGAGTTGATGTACTATCTCAAGAAGCACAAGCAATATTAAAACCCGGCACATCCATGCACTTTATGGCCATAACTAATTTGCAACTGATGTCATGGAACAATTAGCACACAAAAATGTCAATTGTATGTCCTTAATGCCAACTTTTGCAAGCTGTTCCAAATTCAATGAAACAATGTTGAAAAAAAAATGCAACCAATAATTGAAATTTACTCCACAGACAAACTGGACGTACATGGTATGACACTACCCATGTGTCAACAAGCCACAACAAGACGAAATACCTTAGAAAATTCTATCTCCAACACAACTGGTTTGGAGAAAATATTAAAATGATCTTTAAACTGTAGAGTAATGCTTAAACGTAACCTTGACGTGGAGCAAGGACTAGTTAATGAAGCACTGGGTACAGTTGTTGGCTTTCAAACATACCCATATGAAAACAACATTCAGTTTGTCAATATTCTCTTTGACAAACTTTCAGAATTTAAAAGGATAGGGTGCTCAACAGCTCGATTCCTTCTATTCAAAGACATGTATGTACGCAGAGAGCAATTTTCTCTAACTCTAGCATATGCAGTCACCATTCAAAAATCACAAGGTCTTACCCTTGATAAAGCATTGATAGATATTGGGAACACAGTCTTTAAAGAAGGCATGAGCTATGTAGCACTATCACGCTTACGTACACTTGACAGTCTATTTCTAATCAACTTTGATGCAAGTAAAGTAAACGCTGATATTCCTTGCATTTTAGAATACAATAGATTACGTTCACTATACACCCCCCATCTAAAAACATATCCTGTTCGACAAAAAGGAAAACGTTGTAAAAGAAAACTACTTCAAACAGAAATGCAACAGGATCTCACTGCAAATCCTCCAAAGAGAGAAAAAGAAGTTAATACTTCACCAATTACTGCAACCAAAGAAGAATCTATTACTCAAAGTAACTCAGGTACTTCTTCAAAGAAGCGACACACACTCCGAAAAAATCACTTGGACACAGAACTACCTGGTCCATTCAAATTTTCAAATGTAACTGGTGTAAATTGCTATGCAAATGTAGCAATAAATATTCTATTTCAAATGCCACCAATTGCTGACAACATTTACTTACACAGTACAGACCAATTGTATTTGCAAATGTTAGTCCTTCATAGAAATGCAACCAACAATCCTGACAACACATATAGGCCCTCATTACGATGCTGGCGCTAAACCATGGGGCTATTAGCACCATGGTTGGTGCCTGTATCGTAATGAGTCTGCCAATGTTCAATTGGGAATTACCACCCCATTCCAAGGTTGGCGGGGCGGTAATTCTCCATTGAACATTGGCCCTTCCCCATTCCCCATTTTTGCCCCATAGGGCTCAAATGGGACTGGGGAAGGCGCTAAGTACGGTACCGCAAATTGCGGTACCGTACTTAGCACCAAGGTCCTTTTGCGGGTCCCTACTTTAACGGCTGGTCTAGACCTGCCATTCAGGTCGGGTCCCGCAAAGGGACCTCGTAGTAATGCGCTAATGGGTTAACGACGCCGCAGCCTTTTACGGCGCCGTTAACCCATTAGCGCCAGGGTCGTAATGAGGCTCATAGTGTTCATGGAATAAGACAAGAATTGGACTACTGTGCTGGAATTGTGAAATTCACTATAAACTCACAAGAATATCCACAAGAATTTCTAATGTACTTACTACAAGTACAGGAAAACAAAAATAAACCTATAAATGAAATCTTCCAGATTTCATACATGTGGAAACATACATGCACTGTCTGCAACAATGTGGCACAGGAACAAATCCCTAATGAACGCTTTGTGTATGTATCCATATATAACTGTGAATCCGTTCCATTTCAGCACCTTGTACAAAATGCAAACCATGGCAGATTATGTACTACCTGCAATTCAGATAATCGCTCCACCTTACTAATACAAACACATAGTAAATACGTAATACTAATGCTTCTATGTTACAATGCAGATGGTACTAAAAACAACTGCAAGCTGACTGGATTCACACATGGTCAAGTATCTCTTGGTAAGAAAACCTTCACAACCGTAGGTATAATCTACCATGCAGGAACCACAACCAATGCAGGTCACTACACTGCATATATAAAAAAGAATTGTGGATGGTTCGAATGTAATGATAGTACCATTATTGTAAAGCAAAGATTACCAGCAAATCTTATAAACGCTTATTTAATATTCTTACAACCAAAATTTAATAACTAATCTGTGCATAAACATTAATAAAACTTCAATTAAAGAACTATAAACTGTTAAAATACGGCAACAGGTATCTAACTGGCCCAAGATTCTGCAACAACCAAACAGATAAATCACTACCTCTAAATTATAAGAAGAAATAAACAGTTAGAATACGCCAACAGGTATCTAACTGCCCAAGATTTTGCAACAACCAAACAGATTAATCAATAGCACTGAAAAATAACAAGAAATAAACAGTTAGAATACTCCAACAGGTATCTAACTGCCCCAAGATTTTTGCAACAACCAAACAGATAAATCAATACTACTGAATAATAACAAGAAATAAACAGTTAAAATACATCAACATGTATCTAACTGCCCCAGGAATCTGCAACAACCCAACAGATAGATTAGAAACTTGAGAATATAAATAAAATACTATAACCAGTTACAATTCAACAACAAGTATCTAACAATCTGCAACAAACTAACAGATAGAAAATTAGCTAGAAACAACAAGTAAACACTGAAAACACAGAAATAAATTAACTTTACCAAAAAAAAAAGTTTTTTTTTCATCCAACATGGATTTATGTTTTCCCACAGACCCAGTAATTTAAGCAACAAACACAGAAACTGAGCAAATTGCACAGTACACTGGTTTGTAATCTACCAAATATGAGGGTTGAAATGAATCAGAAATGTGTATTATTCAATATTATAAATCTTTATAAATGACCACCACTAACATGATCTTTTCTTATCTCAGAAATTGACAAAGAATATATGTATTCCAGTTACCAAACCAAACCAAAGTATATTATAATAAATACAACTCATAAATACTGCTCCATAACACAATCATTGAAGCAAACATGTAACCGTACACCACAATAAAAAATGTTTACTTCCATGGAATGTTATAGTGCAACTTCACATACAAACAATACAAATCAAACAGTACATAAACTGTAGATCTGCAAATATTTCATAGATATTCCATTCTATGGATGTGATCTATGGGTGTGTTATGATGCGAGGGTTGTGGCCAGGGCCTAGAGTCTTCGGTGCATGGCCAAAGGCCGTAGGCCGTAGGCCATGCACCCAAGACACTAGGGCCTGGCCACAACCACCGGAGCATATCACACCCATAGATCACACCCATAGAATCAAACATTTTAACTATGCCATATGGGCATTTTTGATGTCTGCGGACACCGCACATGTTCTAAGAACAGTTTGATTTTGCTTACGTACAGCACGGACAGGTATAGTGTCCTTAAGACACCTCCATTTTCTTTAATTACAGACATCCCGGACACCGTGCATGTTCTTAGAACAGTTTCAACTTGCCTGCGGACAGTATGGACAGGAATAGTTTCCTTAGGACACCCCCATTTTGGATAATTATGGACATCCCAGACACCACACGTGTTCTTAGAACAGTTTCAACTTGCCTGCGGACAGTACGGACAGGAATAGTGTCCTTAGGACTTCTCCATTTTGTTAATTACGGACATCCCGGACACAGAATGTGTTCTAAGAACACCACGGACAGCAATAATATCCTTAGGACACCCCCATTTTGGATAATTACGGACATCCTGGACACCCCACGTGTTCTTAGAACTGTTTCAACTTGCCTGCGGACAGTACGGACAGGAATAGTGTCCTTAGGACACCTCCATTTTGGTTAATTACGGACATTCCAGACACAGAATGTGTTCTAAGAATAGCACGGACAGCAATAGTATCCTTAGGACACCCCCATTTTGGATAATTATGGACATCCCGGACACCTCACGTGTTCTTAGAACAGTTTCAACTTGCCTGCAGACAGTACGGACAGGAATAGTGTCCTTAGGACACCTCCTTTTTGGTTCATTACGGACATCCCGGACACAGAATGTGTTCTAAGAAGAGCACGGACTGGTATAGGGTTCTTAAGATACCCCCCATTTTGGATAATTACGGACATCCCGGACACCTCACGTGTTCTTAGAACAGTTTCAACTTGTCTGAGTACAGTACGGACAGGAATAGTGTCCTTAGGACACCTCCATTTTGGTTCATTACGGACATCCCGGACACAGAATGTGTTCTAAGGACAGCACAGACAGGTTTGGTGTCCTTAGGACACCCCCATTTTGACTAATTACGGACATCCTGGACAGTGCGACCGTTCACGGACAAAACAAACACAATGGGGGTGACTGCCACCTAAATAAATACAGCATTTGACCCATCTCTTACTCCTCCACCCTCTGCAAACACTCTTACACACCAACACACTTGCCAAAGTTGCATTTCTCCCCATTTGTCACCGCGCTGTGCGCGGATGTCTGCGGATCCAAGATGACGGACGCAGCAAAATAATACGACACACCTCACGCATCATTCCAGCCAATCAGCGAACATGTCACATGTCCGGGGACATGACGCAAGCCAATTAGCCAATCGGTGTCCTGTTGTGTGGGAACAGGGAAATGTGTCCGTGGAGCGGACATAGATATCACTAATTTTTTGTGACCTACTTTTTGGTCTTATTTTAAAAAACTACTAGACAGATTTTCACCAAATTTACAAAAGCACGCTTTCGGGACCAAGTTGCAGCTCCTGCCACAAATTTGATGAAAATCCGTCCAGTGGTTTGGGCTGTAGGCGTGAGCAAAGTTTTTTCTCCATTCAGTCTATGGGAAAAAATGAAGTTTTGGGACCCCCCCCTATAACTTTGCCCCCCCTGGACCAAACCTCACCAAACTTTGCAAGTGGGCCATATATTTTTTTTTTTACAAAGTTTGGTGAGGATTCGTCCAGATGGAGCGAAGTTATAAGCTGCCCAAAAAGTGCTCTTCCTATGGGATTAGCAACTTAACCATAACTACACAGCCACTATCTATCGTGGCTGTGTAATGTAATATATATATATATTCAATGAAAAAACTTTGTTAAAGGGACGTTATGGTAAAGTTGCGCTACTAAAAACCTATGAAATTCAGTGAAAAAACTTTGTCAAAGGAACGTTATGGTTCCAAGTAAAACCCAAAAACCCTTGAAATTCGCCAGTTATGGTAAGCTAAGCAACCATAACTCGTGCCACCACCGTGCACTGCTAAGACTAACACCCAGGACATCAAAGATGACATCACAAATGTCATTGATGACATCACTGATGACATCACATGTGTATGTACTTTTCATGAAATATGTGTACAAGGGATTCTTATTATAATGTTGTGAAACAAGTGTCAAGGATCATTGCAATAAATATCATACCCTAATTAGTGCATTGAACGATGCATTGATATAAATAGCATTCTATTATGGGGTTCTATCTAGTATACTAAGCTACTGATACAGAAACATAACATGGTGTGCAGTGTACAAGATGAAGGTATAATATTCGTAATGTTAATATGTTGAATAATGAAATGATAATTGTTTTCTTAATAGATTTTTGTGTACTGTGAAATATGTAATATGTAGCTAATAAAACATTACTATAGACAAAACACAAAGACACAAGAACACATACCAATATGGGTATATACAGGGACAGTGAAGTTAGCAAAAAAGCACAAGTAGTAGCAGAAACAATTCACAACTTAACTGATTATTCTCATGCAAATAAATGATTGCTCTGTTTGAAAGCTGCTATTCACCCTATGTATATGTATCACTTGATGTGATTGGACCCACAGGGAAAGTACAGCCATAAAAAAAAAACAACAGAACTATCAGAAAGTGCTCATAAGTCTATTGATTATCTTTATGCACAAAAAGGATTGCTGTCTTTCAAGCTTGTGTCTTCCCGTATGTATATGTTTCATATGATGTGACTGGACTCTAACAGAATTACTGTAAGAACCTACTTGAAGGATACGTCTACAAATAAAATAAAATGTTTAGTTTCTGACTGTTACTGAAGAAAACCATGTGGCCTAGATATGTCAGCAAAAGAGAAACGAGTGAGCCAGACATGTGATGTCATCAGTAATGTCATCAATGACATTTGTGATGTCATCTTTGATGTCCTGGGTGTTAGTCTTAGCAGTGCACGGTGGTGGCACGAGTTATGGTTGCTTAGCTTACCATAACTGGCGAATTTCAAGTGTTTTTCGGTTTTACTTGGAACCATAACGTTCCTTTGACAAAGTTTTTTCACTCAATTTCATAGGTTTTTAGTAGCGCAACTTTACCATAATGTCCCTTTAACAAAGTTTTTTCACTGAATTTCATAGGTTTTTAGTAGCGCAACTTAACCATAACGTCCCTTTAACAAAGTTTTTTCATTGAATTTCATAGGTTTTTATTAGTGCAACTTAACCATAACGTCCCTGTAACATTTTTTTTTTACTAAATTTTAAAGGTTTTTATTAGTACAACGTGACCATAACATCCTTTTCAATAGATGAAGACCACTAACATCTTATGTCCTCAAAGTGGGAATGCCAGGTGGTAAAAAAAAACAAAAACATTTTCCTTCCTACCCCGGGACGCCTGCGGCATCTCGGTGTAGGAAGGAAAATATTTTACAAAGATGGCCACCATCGAAAGGGAAGGCGGGGTGTATAAGGAACACAACGGCGCATGAGCGGGGTTGGGGGGGAACAGGGGAGACACATGGGCATGAGCGGGGGGTGAGAGGGAACAGGGTACAAACGGGGCATGAGCAGGGGGTGGGGGGAAAAGGAAGGAAACACAGGGCATGAGCGGTGGTGGGGGGAACACGAGAGAGACACGGGGCATGAGCAGCGGGTGGGGAGGAACATGAGGGAGACACGGGGTATGAGCAGTGGGTGGGGAGGAACACGAGGGAGACACAGGGCATGAGCGGGGGGGTACAGGGCACATACGGGACATGAGCGGGGGAGGGGAGGAAAGGAGAGAGACAAGGGGCATGAGCGGGGGATGGGGGGAACACGAGGGAGACACGGAGCATGAGCGGGGGCGGGGGGTAACACGAGGGAAACACGGGCATGAGCGGGGGTGGGGGGAACACGAGGGAGACACGGAGCATGAGCGGGGGGTGGGGAGCAACAGGAGACAGACACGGTGCATGAGCAGGGGGTGGGGTCAACAGGAGAGAGACATGGGGCATGAGCGGGGGGTGGGGAGAACAGGAGACAGACACGGGGCATGAGCGGGGGGGTGGGGAGAATAGGAGACAGACACGGGGCATGAGCGGAGGATGGGGGAACAGGAGACAGATACAGGGCATGAGCGGGGGTGGGGAGAACAGGAGACAGACACGGGGAATGAGCGGGGGGTGGGGGGCAACAGGAGACAGACACGGGGCATGAGCGGGGAGCGTGGGGGGCAACAGGAGAGAGACACGGGGCATGAGCGTGGAGTGGGGGAATGCAGGAGACAGACACGGGGCATGGGTGGGGGCAACAGGAGACAGACACGGGGCATGAGCGGGGGGTGGGGGGAACAGGAGACAGACACGGGGCATGAGCGGGGGTGGGGGGAACAGAAGACAGACACGGGGCACGAGCGGGGGAGTCGGGGGCAACAGGAAAGAGACACGGGGCATGAGCGTGGGGTGGGGGGGTCCAGGAGACAGACATGGGGCATGAGCGGGGGGCAACAGGAGAAAGACACGGGACATGAGTCGGTGGGGGGAACAGGAGACACACACGGGGCATGAGTGGGGGGGCAACAGGAGACAGACACGGGGCATGAGCGGGGGGTGGGGGGGTACAGGAGACAGAGACGGGGCATGAGAGCGGGGGTGGGGGGGTACAGGAGACAGACACGGGGCATGAGCAGGGGGTGGGGGGCAACAGGAGAGAGACACGGGGCATGAGCGGGGGGTGGGGGGAACAGGAGACAGACACGGGGCATGAGCGGGGGTGGGGGAACAACAGAGACAGACACGGGGCATAAGCAGGGGGTGGGGGGCAACAGGAGACAGACACAGGGCATGAGCGGGGGTGGGGGGCAACAGGAGACAGACACGGGGCATGAGCGGGGGGTGGGGGGCAACAGGAGACAGACACGGGGCATGAGCGGGGGGTGGGGGGCAACAGGAGACAGACACGGGGCATGAGCGGGGGGTGGGGGGAACAGGAGACAGACACGGAGCATGAGCGGGGGTAGGGAGAACAGGAGACAGACACGGGGCATGAGCGGGGGTGGGGGGCAACAGGAGACAGACACAGGGCATGAGCGGGGGTGGGAGGAACAGGAGACAGACACGGGGCATGAGCGGGGGGTGGGGAGAACAGGAGACAGACACGGGGCATGAGCGAGGGAGTGGGGCCAACAGGAGACAGACACGGGGCATGAGCGGGGGTGTGGGGGGCAACAGGAGAGAGACACAGGCATGAGCGCGGAGTGGTGGGGTACAGGAGACAGACACGGGGCATGGGTGGGAGCAAGAGGAGACAGAAATGGGGCATGAGCTGGGGTTGGGGGGAACAGGAGACAGACACGGGGCATCAGCGGGGGGTGGGGGGTACAGAAGACAGACACGGGGCATGAGCGGGGTAGTGGGGGGCAACAGGAGAGAGACATGGGGCATGAGCGGGGGGTGGGGGGGTACAGGAGACAGACACGGGGCATGAGCAGGGGGTGGGGGCAACAGGAGAGAGACACAGGGCATGAGCGGGGGGGTGGGGGGGGTACAGGAGACAGACACGGGGCATGAACGGGGGGTGGGGGGCAACAGGAGAGAGACACGGGACATGAGCAGGTGGGGGGAACAGGAGACAGACACGGGGCATGAGCAGGGGGGGCAACAGGAGACAGACATTGGGCATGAGCAGGGGGGGTGGGGGGGTACAGGAGACAGACACGAGCATGAGCGGGGGGTGGGGGGGTACAGGAGACAGACACGGGGCATGAGCAGGGGTTGGGGGCAACAGGAGAGAGACACGGGGCATGAGCGGGGGGTGGGGGGAACAGGAGACAGACCCAGGGCATGAGCGGGGGGTGGGGGGAACAAAAGAGACAGACACAGGGCATGAGCGGGGGGTGGGGGGCAACAGGAGAGAGACACGGGGCATGAGTGGGGGGTGGGGGGCAACAGGAGACAGACATGGGGCATGAGCGGAGGGTGAGTGGCAACAGGAGACAGACACGGGGCATGAGTGGGGGGTGGGGAGCAACACGAGACAGACACGGGGCATGAGCGGGGGGTGGGGGGCAACAGGAGAGACACGGGGCATGAGCGGGGGGTGGGGGGCAACAGGAGAGACACGGGGCATGAGCGGGGGTGGGGGGAACAGGAGACAGACACGGGGCATGAGCGAGGGGTGGGGGGAACAAGAGACAGACACGGGGCATGAGCGGGGGTGGGGGGAACAACAGACATGGGCATGAGCGGGGGGTGGGGAGAACAGACACGGGGCATTAGCGGGCGGTGGGGGGCAACAGGAGACAGACACGGGGCATGAGCGGGGGGTGGTAGGAACAGGAAAAAGACACGGGGCATGAGCAGGGGGTGGGGAGAACAGGAGACAAACACGGGGCATGAGCGGGGGGTGGGGGGCAACAAGAGAGAGACACGGGGCATGAGCGTGTGGGGGGAACAGGAGACAGACACGGGGCATGAGCGGGTGGGGGGAACAGGAGACAGACACGGGGCATGAGCGGGAGGGGTGGGGGGCAACAGGAGATAGACACGGGGCATGAGCGGGGGGGTGGGGGGAACAGGACACAGACATGGGGCACGAGCGGGGTGTGGAGAGAACAGGAGACAGACTCGGGGCATGAGCGGGGGAACAGGAGACAGACATGGGGCATGAGCGGTGGTGGGTGGGAGGGGGAAAGAGACATGGGGCAAGAGCGGGGGTGGGTGGGAGGGAGAGAGATACACGGGGCATGAGCGGGGGCTGGGGGGAGGGAGAGAGACACACGGGGCATGAGCGGGGGGTGGGGGTAAGGGAAGAGAGACACACAGGGCATGAGCGGGGGGGTGTGGGGTAAGGGAGGAAGAGAGACGCACGCGGCATGAGCGGGGGGCGGGGGGGAGGGAGAGAGACACACGGGGCATGATCGGGGGTGGGCGGGAGGGGGAGAGACACAAGGGGCATGAGCGGGGGTGAGCAGGAGGGTGATAGACACAGGGCAAGAGAGGGGGTGGGCGGGATTTTGAAAGACACGGGGCAAGAGCGGGGGTGGGCGGGAGGGAGAAAGACACAGGGCAAGAGCGTGGGTGGGCGGCAGGGGGAAAGACACAGGGCAAGAGCAGGGGTGGGAGGGAGGGGGAAAGACACGGGGCAAGAGTGGGGGTGGGCGGGAGGGGGAAAGACACGGGGCAAGAGCGGGGGTGGGCGGGAGGGGGAAAGAGACACGGGGCAAGAGTGGGGGTGGGCGGGAGGGGGAAAGAGACACGGGGCATGAGAGGGGGGTGGGGGGCAACAGGAGACAGACACGGGGCATGAGCAGGGGGTGGGGGCAACAGGAGAGAGACACGGGACATGAGCGGGTGGGGGGAACCGGAGACAGACACGGGGCATGAGCTGGGGGGTCAACAGGAGACAGACACGGGGCATGAGCGGGCGGTGGTGGGTACAGGAGACAGACATGGGGCATGAGCAGGGGGTGGGGGGGCAACAGGAGAGAGACACAGGGGGTGGGGGGAACTGGAGAGAGACACGGGGCATGAGCGGGGGTGGGGGAACAACAGAGACAGACATGGGGCATGAGCGGGGGGTGAGAGCAACAGGAGACAGACACGGGGCATGAGCTGGGGGTGGGGGGAACAGGAGTCAGACACGGAGCATGATCGGGGGGTGGGGAGAACAGGAGACAGACACGGGGCATGAGAGGGGGGTGGGGGGCAACAGGAGACAGACACGGGGCATGAACGGGGGTGGGGGGCAACAGGAGAGAGACACGGGACATGAGCGGGTGGGGGAACCGGAGACAGACACGGGGCATGAGCTGGGGGGGCAACAGGAGACAGACATGGGGCATGAGCGGGCGGTGGGGGGTACAGGAGACAGACATGGGGCATGAGCAGGGGGTGGGGGGCAACAGGAGAGAGACACGAGGGGTGGGGGGAACAGGAGACAGACACGGAGCATGAGCGGGGGTGGGGGGAACAACAGAGACATACACGGGGCATGAGCGGGGGGTGGAGGGCAACAGGAGACAGACACGGGGCATGAGCGGGGGGTGGGGGGCAAAAGGAGACAGACACGGGGCATGAGCGGGGGGTGGGGGCAACAGGAGAGACACGGGGCATGAGCGGGGGTGGGGGGGAACAGGAGACAGACACGGGGCATGAGCGAGGGGTGGGGGGAACAGGAGACAGACACGGGGCATGAGCGGGGGTGGGGGCAACAACAGACATGGGCATGAGCGGGGGGTGGGGAGAACAGACACGGGGCATTAGCGGGGCGGTGGGGGGCAACAGGAGACAGACACGGGGGCATGAGCGGGGGGTGGGCGGGAGGGGGAGAGACACAAGGGGCATGAGCAGGGGTGGGCAGGAGGGTGATAGACACAGGGCAAGAGAGGGGGTGGGCGGGAGGGTGAAAGACACGGGGCAAGAGCGGGGGTGGGCGGGAAGGAGAAAGACACAGGGCAAGAGCGTGGGTGGGCGGCAGGGGGAAAGACACAGGGCAAGAGCGGGGGTGGGAGGGAGGGGGAAAGACACGGGGCAAGAGTGGGGGTGGGCGGGAGGGGGAAAGACACGGGGCAAGAGCGGGGGTGGGCGGGGGGGAAAGAGACACGGGGCAAGAGCAGGGGTGGGCGGGAGGGGGAAAGAGACACGGGGCAAGAGCGGGTGTGGGCGGGAGGGGGAAAGAGACACGGGCCAAGATCGGGGGTGGGCGGGAGGGGCAAAGAGACACGGGGCAGGAGCGGGGGTGGGCGGGAGGGGGAAAGAGACACGGGGCAAGAGCAGGGGTGGGCAGGAGGGGGAAAGACACACGGGGCAAGAGCGGGGGTGGGCGGGAGGGGGAAAGACACACGGGGCAAGAACGGGGGTGGGGGGAGGGAGACAGACACACGGTGCAAGAGCGGGGGTGGGGGGTAGGGAGACAGACACACGAGGCATGAGCGGGGGTGGTGGGAGGGGGAGAGACACACGGGGCATGAGCGGGGGGTGGGCGGGAGGGGGAGAGACACACGGGTCATGAGCGGGGGGTGGGCGGGAGGGGGAGAGACACACAGGGCATGGGTGGGGGGGAGGGAGAGAGACACACGGGGCATGAGTGGGGGGTGGGGGGAAGGAGAGAGAGACATATGGGGCATGAGCGGGAGGGGGAGAGACACATGTGGCATGAGCGGGGGGGAGGGAGAGAGACACACGGGACATGAGTGGGGGGTGGGCGGCGGGTGGGGAGAGACACACGGACATGAGTGGGGGTGGGCGGGAGTGGGAGAGACACACGGGGCATGAGCGGGGGGTGGGCGGTGGGTGGGGAGAGAGACACACGGACATGAGCGGGGGTGGGGAGAGACACACGGACATGAGCGGGGGGTGGGCGGCAGGTGGTGAGAGGCATACGGACATGAGCGGGGGGTGGCCGGCGGGTGGGGAGAGACACACGGACATGAGCGGGCGGCGGGTGGCGAGAAACACACAGACCTGAGCAGCGGGTGGGAGAGACATGCGGGGGTTTGAGAGACACACGGGGCAAGAGCGGGGGGTGGGCGGTTGGGTGAGACGAGCGGGGCACGAGCGGGGCATGAGCGGGGGGTGGGCGGGAGTGAGAAAGACACACGGACATGAGCCGGCGGTGGGCGGGAGGGAGAAAGACACACGGACATGAGCTGGGGGTGGGAAGAACAGGAGACAGACACGGGCATGAGCGGGGGTGGGCGGGAGGGGGAAGAGACACGGGGCAGGAGCGGGGGTGGGCGGGAGGCGGAAAGAGACACGGGGCAAGAGCAGGGGTGGACGGGAGGGGAAAAGACACACGGGGCAAGAGCGGGTGTGGGCGGGAGGGGGAAAGAGACACAGGCCAAGATCGGGGGTGGGCGGGAGGGGCAAAGAGACACGGGGCAGGAGCGGGGGTGGGCGGGAGGGGGAAAGAGACACGGGGCAAGCGCAGGGGTGGGCGGGAGGGGGAAAGACACACGGGGCAAGAGTGGGGGTGGGCGGGAGGGGGAAAGACACACAGGGCAAGAACGGGGGTGGGGGGAGGGAGACAGACACACGGTGCAAGAGCGGGGGTGGGGGTAGGGAGACAGACACACGAGGCATGAGCGGGGGTGGTGGGAGGGGGAGAGACACACGGGGCATGAGCGGGGGGTGGGCAGGAGGGGGAGAGACACACGGGTCATGAGCGGGGGGTGGGCGGGAGGGGGAGAGACACACAGGGCATGGGTGTGGGGGAGGGAGAGAGACACATGGGGCATGAGTGGGGGGTGGGGGGAAGGAGACACGGGACATGAGTGGGGGGTGGGCGGCGGGTGGGGAGAGACACACGGACATGAGCGGGGGTGGGCGGGAGTGGGAGAGACACACGGGGCATGAGCGGGGGGTGGGCGGTGGGTGGGGAGAGAGACATATGGGGCATAAGCGGGAGGGGGAGAGACACATGTGGCATGAGCGGGGGGGGGAGGGAGAGAGACACGGGACATGAGTGGGGGGTGGGCGGCGGGTGGGGAGAGACACACGGACATGAGCGGGGGTGGGCGGGAGTGGGAGAGACACACGGGGCATGAGCGGGGGGTGGGCGGTGGGTGGGGAGAGAGACACATGGACATGAGCGGGGGTGGGGAGAGACACACGGACATGAGCGGGGGGTGGGCGGCAGGTGGTGAGAGACATATGGTCATGAGCGGGGGGTGGCCGGCGGGTGGGGAGAGACACACGGACATGAGCGGGCGGCGGGTGGCGAGAAACACACAGACCTGAGCAGCGGGTGGGAGAGACACGCGTGGGTTTGAGAGACACACGGGGCAAGAGCGGGGGGTGGGCGGTTGGGTGAGACGAGCGGGGCATGAGCGGGGGGTGGGCGGGAGTGAGAAAGACACACGGACATGAGCCGGCGGTGGGCGGGAGGGAGAAAGACACACGGACATGAGCTGGGGGTGGGAAGAACAGGAGACAGACACGGGCATGAGCGGGGGTGGGGGACTTACTGTGCAGGCGGGATACAAAGCCTCTCATGCGAGGAACAAAGATGGCGGGCGTCTCTGAAGCCAGACGCACTGCACGCTTTCACGCATCCAATGAGAGAGCACATCAGATGCCCACGGACATCACGCAAGCTGCTTGCCCAATCACCGTCCTGTCCGCGGAGCGAACAGGGAAGTGTGTCCGCGAAGCGAACACAGATATCACTATTTTTTTCACTTACATTTTTGTAATTTTTTAAAAAACTACTGGACGGATTTACACCAAATAAAGCAAAGCACGCTTTCGGGACCAAGCCGCCGCACCTGCCGCTAATTTGGTGTAAATCCGTCCAGCGGTTTGGACTGTAGGCGTGAGCAAAGTTTTTTCCCATTATGTCTATGGGAAAAAAAAAGTTTTGGGACCCCCCTATAACTTTGCCCCCCGTGGACGAATCCTCACCTAACTTTGCAAAAAGATTCAGAGTGACGCAAATACTTGTTTCGCAAAGTTTGGTGAGGATTCGTCCAGGGAGAGGGAAGTTATAAGCCGCCCAAAAAGTGCTCTACCTATGGAAACAGCAACTTAACCATAACTACATGGCCACTACCGTGGCCATGTAATATATATATATATATATATATATAGCCAAAAGGACTGCTCAGCCTAACTACGTAGCTGGTACTTAAGGGTTAGAATAGGCAAAATTAATGAAAAAATGATAAAACACATTCATCTTTCAGGTTGTAGCACCACAAAAAACCTTACTGGATGGATGTAGAAAACACCCAAGCACTCGTGACTCTGCTTACTTCGACAAAATACCTTTATTTAAATTTTAAGTACATTACAAAAAATATATATGTTTAATCATAGGCATGTACACCATGCCTACACAAATGGCAACCAGGTGATCTTAAAAAACACACACTCACCCATCTGGATGGAGAAAGCCACGTGTTCCGCCTGTACTCTCTGGCTTCGTCAGGCTAGTAAATCCAATAATGCCAAATACACCAGTAAGTTTAAAATAAGAGGCTAGAGTGGCCTGCTGCTTCCTCAACATCACGTGTTTGCATGATCATGTGATCGGAGCACCAAACGCTCCTAAGTCAGAGAGCATCTCTGATAAGGCCCCCATATTGGAACGGCTAAAAGTATACCGGTATCACCTGATCTATTCCAACACGCTATGAGTTCCCAATGGGCTGGAGAGTGCAGAAAAACCAGAGACAGATTTCTAATTGTATATGTAAGTGCATTTAAGACAGATCGATAACAGCAGCTCCTAAAGTGCACACCAATTCAAGTTTCTTTTGAATAGAATTAAAAGGAATGCTAGTGCATTTTAAGAAAAAGCCACCTTCGATGTTGCAAATGGTCAAGAGGGCAAAAAATGAACTTTCCAATGCATAAGATAGAGTACATACCCATTCTGAGATTGCAAGATGAAAGCACTGGTATCGGCAATGAATCAATTCAAAGAGATGTAGGACATAAAATATGTATAGGAATTTAGGTGATTAGCTATATAATCTATCACAGCCACATGCCTCTAGACCCTATCTTAGGTTTGAAGGAACACAGACATCTCCAAATCTTTATTGAGTCCTTTAGGTCTTAATGTTTCTAGTTTACATAAAAGAGTAGCCTCCAATTGCCATAATTTAAGTTCACGATTTCCCAATCTTTTATGGGGAGGTACATGCGCCAAGCCAAGAAAGGACATATTGTTCACATCTCCATTATGTTTTTCCTAAAAATGGCCAATAAGGGGATATGTCATGTCACCATTTTTTATTGCCCTGTAATGTTGCAGTATTCGCAGCTTAACTGGTCCAATAGTGGAGCCTATATAGTGTAAACCACACATACATGTTATGGCGTACACTACAAACTTGGTAAGACATGA
Organism: Ambystoma mexicanum; assembly: GCF_040938575.1. NCBI lineage: Eukaryota > Metazoa > Chordata > Amphibia > Caudata > Ambystomatidae > Ambystoma > Ambystoma mexicanum. The sequence continues at coordinate 721,405,112 of NC_090921.1, forward strand.
AATCTTATGTTTATGCTTCCAGGCATGACCATTGTTACTAACAAAAGGCATCTTGGAAACATGCTTACACATTTTGCAGCTACCATATTTCCAAAAACCAACACTAGGGTTGTTGTACAACAGGTTAGACATTTCAACTTTCTGCAAAGGCCTCATACTCGATGATAACATATTTTTAAGAGTCGGGGCCTTCCGAAATGTGATGCTCGGTGTGGCATCTAATACTTGTTTAAGATCTGAATCTGTGAGAAGTACTCCTCACTGCTTCTTCATAACTGATTTAATTTCCTTAGCTTGGTGATTAAACCCTGTAATAAACCGAATTTTGCTTGCTTTATACTCGTTTTAGGTATTGAAAATATTTTGTCTAGTGGTTTTCTCAGCTTTATCAAAACATCCTGAGATGGTGTTTTTACTATAACCTCTCTTGATGAATCCTTGGCCTATATATTTGGCTTCTGATTTATAATCTGCATCACGACTACATGCACGTTTCGCTCTCAAATTTTCTCCATATGGGATAGATTTAATCAATGTTTTCGGGTGGTGAGTATTGTCATGGAGGGTTAAATTAGAGCTGGTGATCTTCCTATAAAGTTTGGATGTGAGGTTGTTAGTTTGTATCTGAAATTCAACATCCAGGAAGACCAATTCCTTCCTGCTGCAGACTGTGGTTAGTCACAAATGAAGTGTGTTATCGTTAAGGATATTGACATATTGTTCAAGTTCTAATTCAGTGCCATTCTAAATGACAAATAAATCATCAATAAAGTGATACCAAACAATAATGTGTTTGGCCAAGTACTCCAATTCTTCCATCCATGCCCTCTGGGTCTCCCACCACCCCATATAGAGGTTGGCATAAGAAGGGGCCATGCAAGACCCCATCGCCATCCCCTGGGTTTCTTTGTAAATCTGGGTATCATACAAAAAGAAACTGGGCCTCATTCCGAGTCATGCCGGAAAGTACTGGTACTTTCCGGCATGGCAGAAAGTATGACACCGTGCCGGTTTAAGAGCGAAAATTTCGGCCCATTCCGAGTTCTCGGACACGCGCTTTCCGCCATGCTGGAAAAGGACTGAGCGGCCTGCCGCAAAACCCCCCGAAAAACCCCTACCGGCATGCAGCGACACGTAAAGTACAACACCGCCCTGTAAGCAGTAGTGTCAGTGCATAACGGTGACCGTAAAAAAAAGGAACCGGAAATTACGACATCGCACAGGAACGGGAAGGAGAGCGGCGGCCATCTTTAAAAACACAATCCATTGCCATCCGCAGCCGCCAGCACCCTTGTGATAAAACTAAAGTTGGAAACCGGACCAGGCACCGCTCAACATGCCAAAAGCACCAAAAAGGGCGGCGGATCGCATTCGCAAGCAGAGATCCTGCCCCGATGAACTCCAGGCCATGGTAGACTTCCTGGCAGAGCATGCCGATGTCGTCTTCAGCAGCGACATGCGGAGGGAGTCGACCCTCCGCAAGAAGAACATTTGGGCGGAACTGGCACAGAGGGTGAGCGCTGTCGGCAACACCCCCCGCTCCCCCAGGGACTGCCGCAAACAGTGGGACGACCTGCACGTGCGGGTGCGGGGCTTCCTCTCCAGCAACCGCAGCCAGGCCCTGCAGACGGGAGGTGGCCCAAGTACCGCAGTCCAACTTGAGCTGTGGGAGGAGACCTGTGCGAAGCTCATTGGCACTGAATCCATTGAGGGCGTGGGGACCATGGAGTGCGGGGGAACGACTTCTGCAGAAGGAGGTGAGTGTCGACAGTGTACACTGGCAATGTCCATTGCATAATGTAAACTGACCCAGGGGCCATCGAAGGCACCCTCTCGTGTTGCCCTCCCCCATCCAACGCACCCTCCATCCAACAAATGCTGAGGCAAGTGCCGCCTAACGATGGCCCAAGTTCGAGTACATAACGCACATCAACCATAGTGCATTGACTTTCACAGCCCATCATGCACACTGTTCAGCGTGGTAGGCATTGTACTAGCCAAAATGTACATGACCAGGGCATAATGAGTCACTCCCAAACATGTGTATATGTCATCACCATGCACATGTACCACTGCCATAGCTACCCCCCAAACAGAACAAAACGTAAATGACCGAAATGTCCATGCAGCCATATATGCAAATAGGACATTGCACATACACTAATGTTGTCCCTCTCTTCTACCCCCACAGGCACTGACTATGACAGCACAGAGCCCCAAGCACACTGGCCAAGCACCTCCACGGGTACTAGCAGGGTCAGGCCGAAGCCAGCACAAATAAAAACCACCCCCCAACCCACGGAAAGCCCACTTGAAGCTGGCAGACCAGCATGCCATACAGCATCGGCGGCAGCAACTGTGCCAACCCCCAGCTCGGTGCAGTCCAGCGTCTCAGGGGAGGCTGCTGCTACCGCGCCGGATGAGTGGGAGCCCAGCCCGTCACCCATCCGGGGGCCCATGTCGGAGGATGGGCAAGACACAATGCACCATGCTCCGTTACCCTGGCGTCATGCAGTGACGCAGGGGATGTACCATCATCTGTGCACAGTCTGGAACTCAACCTGCAGGGGTATGACACCGATCCCCCCAGTCCACCCATACCGCCCCCTGCAGAGCATGCTGGTGCAAGTGGAGCTTCAGATGGTTTCCTTTCTTTTGACCAGCAGCGAGTGCACCAGTTGACTGATCTCATACAGAACTACATTGAGGACAATCGCCAGGCCAGGGCAGAATTGCATGTAGAACTCAATCAAATGCAGCAGTCCCTCACCGACTACACCACCAGATTGTGTGACTCTTTGACTGACAACACGACCCGGCTATGTCATGTCCTTAATTGCGTAGCAAATGCCCTTGAGGCAGGGCATCCAAGTACCGAGCCACAGCAGGAGGACACATCCGCAACCAGTGAGGCCACACAATGCAGCCCAGAGAGACGCACTCGGCGTTCCTTGCGTCAATGGGATTTGCCTCCCCCAGACAAGGGGAGCAAGAGACATTAGGCATTCCTGCCACATGTGGGCCCCACATCCTACATGGGACAACTGCTCTGGAGTTGGGGGGACGGGGGAGATGGTGTGTTCTGGAGTTGGGGGAGGGTGAAGGGGGCGATGGTGTGTTCTGGAGTTGGGGGGAGGGGAGAGATGGTGTGTTCTGGAGTTGGGGGGAGGCGGGAGGGGGCATGGGCAGTTGCTGATGTAGGCACTATTTTTTTTTTCTCACAATACACAATTGGTATCGCAAACTTAAACCGTTGTGGACATTCTTCATTGCACATTTGTTCATTGACTACTGCCAGTGCTTGGTGTACAAGTATGCACGAGTCCGTTGCCCTGTGTGCCCATGTCATGACACCCTGTACTGACTTGTGTCCTGGAGACCTTGTCCACTGTAAAGACAGAGCATTGTATGTCCCTCAAGTGCACAGCCTCAATGACCCTTTGTTGGCACTTCACCCTCCGCCTTCATCGCATCGTCCTGTGGTTGTAGCAGTACCATGTCAGGGGTGATAGCCGCTCACGAAGGGATGCACTTTTGTCCATCTGCACATATGGCATGTGCCCATTCGACCCAAGATATCAGTGGAGGGGTCACCCACCAGTCCTGCTTCGCCGGCACATATGTGCATCACGCAAGCCACGTGACTGCTTCATCTACACGCATGCACGGGTATGGCCATTGTCTGGTTGCCCCATGGCCCTGTTCAGGGGGTTCGTGACAGGGGTCTTGTGGCTTGCTGTCAAGGGACAGCCAACAACAGCTGCATGTGTCGCCAAATGAGGTGGGTGTGTGGACTGTCATGGTGGAGAACAGTACTTGGCTGTCATGGCAGGGTTTCAATGATGGCCATCTGCACATGTCCATGGATGTATTGTGCACAATCATGGACACAAATATGGTGGGGTGTTGCGTCTACATGATGGCAGGTGAACGATGGTGTGGACATCTTGGGTTACATGTTCCTTTGTTGCATGCTGCTGTCCTGATGTCGGATCAATGTGGTTCTGTGTACTGTGTACATTCTTATTTGGGTTTGATGGCTGTAGTCTGTGGATCATGGTCATCATCCTGTTTTGATGCATTCTATGGTGATTCCCAAAACTCCTATGGGTGTGCCATGCCGGTGACGTGATATGGTACCCCTGCTGCCCTCTGTGAATTCCACTCCCAGGGATGGGTCTCCAATGTGGTGCCAGGCCTGGGGATGCCACATTGTGCATGTACAGTGTGCCCTCCGATATGCGCTTACGGTTGTGGTGTCCGCCAATGAGTGGTGCTGGTGTAGTGTGATTAGCCCTTGTCAGTTGGTGGAGATGTAGTGTGATGTGAGTGCCTTATTATAGCAAAGTGGGAAACTGTTCATATGTGCCGTTGCACTGGTTCTGTGGCAGGTTTGTTGTCGGGGTGAACACCGTACAATGGCTTCATCGTTTCAACCCAGTTGGTTCATGCAGGCACCCACCCCATGGCACCAGTGCACTTGCATGACACAGTCAGACGACTCAACAGCCAGCCAGGCAGGTCATCCTGCATGTTGGACCATGTGGCGCGGTAGCGTGCTGGACTGCTGGCCCTTTGAGTCATGTGTAGTTGTTTGGTGTCGGGCCGACCCATGTATGCGGTTCTTGGTAGCGTTGGATTCCATCTGCACGTATGGGGAGTGGTATTGTTTGCAGTTGCTGTCCGCCACCTGCATGCCATGCTGGTCCACATACGACCTGTGGGTGCTGTCAGGGGCACCATTGTCATTTGGCATGCCTCCATTTGCATTAGGTCCAGATTTACTGTTGTGTATGTCATGGGTGGTCCATGTTGGGGATTGGTGGACCCTTGTGTGCTTGGGGAGGTGTGACGGCACTTGTATATGTGGCCGCCTAATGGACGGTTGTGACATGCCACTGTGTTTTGGTATGTGCCTTTGGCATGGGTGTGGGGCACAGGCAACACCATCACTTGTGCCGGGTTGGCACTGTACATTTGTATGGTGCTTGCTTTTCTTGTGTCTGTGGCGCAATATGGTGGTGACGGTGTCACAGTCTAGGTGGTCTGGGTCTCTATCTGGTAGGACTTCTCCTAGAGTGGCCGACATGCTGTGTGTGCATGGGGGCTGCTGGGGTTGTAACGGAGGCTGCACAGGTGCTGCATGCAGGGCCTGTCTCCCCCTCCTTCTACCCCTGTGTCTCCTCAGTGGGGGGGCCTGGTGTTGTTGCAGGGGTTTGTGTGGTTGTGGCCTTGCTTGTTCGATTGGTGTCATCTTGTTGTGGGAGGGTGGTGGTGTGTGGGTGTGTTCCTTTTCTGCTGTGGCAGACTCCTGGCCTCCATCTGTGTTGCATGTGTCCACCTGTGGCTCTGGGTCCCACTGCTCAGGGTTCTTTACTCCTTCTCTGAGATGCCTGTATGTACTCCATGCTGGTAAGGTACTTTACGGCCTTGAGGAGGCCGTAATTTACGTGTGCTCCTTACTTGTGATCTGCTCCGGTTTACGCCATGCCGTTAATTTCGGCATGGTGGGGCGCGCGCTCGACCCAAGACCGATAATTACGGCATTGTAGTTTACGGTGCCGTAATTAACGGTCTGAGGGGTCGAAATGACATGGAGCGGAAACCATTGCCGGTAATTCATTACCGGCATGGTTTGTACCTTACCTCCATGCTCGGAATGACCCCCACTGTTTCTTAAAGTAAATATGCAATGCCCATCAGCATGAAAATCCCCCAAGATTGTACTGGAGTCTGGCATGGAGAACAGGATTTCACTGGCAATGTAACTGCTATTGAGGTTGAGAAAACAGAACAGCTGCAATGCACTTCAATTCCATCACTGGCCTCCGATATACAGAGTGCTACCTAAGGGAACGGGACTAGGTTACTAAGGGATGGAGTGATTTGAGAAGGTCCAAATGCGGTCCTCCTTGAGACACAAATATACTTCAGCCAAACTACACATACTCAAAGAGATTAAAAAGTGTTGATTCACAAAGTACAGGAACATCAGTACATCAATCGGCTAAAGCAACACAAATTGATTGTAAACATTGTAACCCGTTGGATTCATTCCATGGTAAATAATTAGGATGTGTCCCCATTGAATAGATTGAAGATGTTGATTACCTGTCAAGAATAACGTTGTAGTCCTTGACTTTGTTGTTTTCATACAGTAACTATTAGTGCCATACATTGTGGTTAAAGCTTGATGAAAGTGTTATATGGTACCCAGTACTGATATAGAGTGTTCTGCATCTTCATGAAAGTTATTTACAGTGAATATATTAATATACATTTTTGCCACAACTTTATGTAAGTGATTTCCAGCAGTGCCCATGGTACACTTGATTGTGGCCACAGCTTCATGAAACATGATTTACACTAGTAACCATACAAATATAGAGTGACCACAGCTTTATGAAAGAGATTTACCTTACTGACCAATTTGGCGTAAATTGTCACTGCATCGTCATGAAGATGATTTATAGTGATCAACTGTCTTAGATTGTTGCCACAGCTCAGAGAAAGTGTTTTACAGTAGTGGCCATACTGGCATAGACTGTGATCACAGCTTCATGAATGTGATGTATCCTTACATTGCTTGACTAAAACATGGGTGGAGCTGCATGAAAGTGACTTACAATGGTAATGCTGTTGTATGTTGTGGGCATCATGAAAATGTTGTAAAATGGTCCTCTGTACTGTTGGTGAAATGGAATTTACTGGAGTTTTCCATGCATTTCTCTAGAGAACCAATTGTAAATTGGATGGATCTTTACCCCATTTTCCTCAAACTATGTGCTGTAAAATGCACCATTTAAAAACATTATTTTAACAATGTTCCCCTGGAAACCCTTTACAAGTCTAAATCCCTGTGAAGAACTGCTTGCAAATCTTGACACTAACTCTCCTGCTGTTCTCATTCTCCTTGACCTCTTGTCCACCTTTGACATGGTCAACAATTCTATCCTCATAAAGCGGCTCCAAGAAACTCTTGGTATCTCAGAGCAGGAACTGGACTGGTTGACCTCTGTCCTCACTGACCAGTCCTACCAGGTGTTCCTGTGCTCTGTCTCCTCCTGCACCACTCTCTCGACATTTGGTGTTCCCCAGGGTTCTATCCTCTCGTCTTGGCTTTTCAACATCTACCTGGCAGCTCTTGCTTCCTGATATCTGCCTTCTCTCCTCATTTCCAGTGTTACGCAGATGACACACAATTCTCCTTCAAGCTCCCCTCTTACTCCTCCTCTTCCTCCTTTAATATCCCTGACCGCTGTCTGCTATTCAGTCTTGGTGCTCCTCCAATGATCTCTGTCTTAATGCCAGTAACACAGAGATCCTTCACAGAAGTGTGAGAACAAATACACCTCGTGATGACTCTGTAAACCTTCTCTGTGGCAACAAAGCAGGACGCATTGCAACTTGTGGCACAGCTGAAATCAGGATGTGCAGCACGTTTAACAGACATATAGTGAGTGCTGCAGTGTAAGCAGGAACTGCAATGGCACTGGTTGTGGGTAAGAGGTGCATGTAGGTTTAATGATGCGTGGTACAGCCGGTAACAGTGTGCAGTCAAGTAGGTGAATTGGCTGTCTTTTCTCTCTCTATACATAGTGCTTGTCTGCACAAATAAATATGCCCTGCTTCTCGAGGGTGTCATATACTTGTGCACACATAACTCATTGTGCAATGCAGGGACTCTACCGGATCCAGCAAGTGCACCGTGGGAACTGTAAACACATGCCAGCCTTTCTCCAAATCTGGCCCATGTCGGTATGTCAGTGCACCCCATGTTGGAAGAGCTCCTGCTGCCATGATCTATCAAAGCACTGTTGAACAAGCCGGCACACATGGGTGAGAAACCAGTGAGGGCACACCAGAACATACACACATACATGCTGTGAGGCTGACACTGACCTGTACTGAGAACCATTGCAGGATCCATAGCCAAAAATAAACACAGAGCCTCTCCTGTATGTTATTGACTAAAAGCAACAGCAGACCCTGGGAGGGAGCAGGCATAGAAGCTAGCCCCTATCTCAATGGGGAAGTACAGTGGTATTCCAGCGCTGCACAGTTGGTGCATCATTCCTATCAAATAAGTAGCTGTGCTCATAAAAATGTGCTGGTTCTCAGCCCCGGAAAGCAACATCAAAAAGTCAGCATTGTCACTGTGCCCCCACCTCTTGCAGGTCCCCATGAACCCTGTTACCCTTAAAGCCTTGGATCAACCAGCTATATGATCAAAAGTAGTAATTAAGCAATAAGCCCCCGAACAGGGGGGCATTACCACTTCAGGTAGTGCCCCGGGGCCCATAATTACAGGCCCCAGAGAAGCAAGGTCCTTTACGAAGGGTTTGGGGGCATTACCTTAAATGGTAATGCCCCCCTGCGAGGGGCTTATTGCTATTAGTACCCCCAGCCCGTAACACTGGGGTACTAAAATCTTTTTTTTCTGTTCCAAAACGCTACAATGTTTCGGAACAGGAAAAAAAAAGTTTGAAAAATGTCTGCCGGTTTAAGGGAAAACAAAATCTGTTTTCCCTTTCCATGGCGGCCATTGAAAACAATAAAAAAGTTTTAAAAAGACAAATGGACACCCAAGAAGGGACTACATGTAGTCCCTTCTCCCTTTCCATGGCGGTCTGTCGCAGATCGGGAGTGGACGCGCTGGAGACAGAAGTGTTTCCAGCATGGTCGCTCCCGAAAATCAGGTAAGTGTGGGGGGGAGGGACGGGAAATGTGGGGATGGGAGGTTAGAAGACTTACCTCATTCCCCGGTGAAGGAAGATGGCGGCTGCTACCCCTGAGGAGGCTCAGGCTGGAAGGAATAACGTCTGGAAATGGGCGCGTTCTGAACCTCCCCATTGTCTGAGAGGCCGCCACACCCCACTCGCTAGGTACTAATTGCAAAAAATCACCCTAAAAAAAGATTGTAATTGCTGACAACTCTATCTCTAAAAAGGGTAAACAAAGTTCCCAGACCCCGATCGGAATCATAAATGCAGGAGGACCCCCCACCCCCACAATTCCAGTGATATCTACACTCCATTTTTAAACATGGCAAAGGATGTTAGTGAAATGAAGATCAACCTGGCAAATGCATCTGAAGAAGTGACCAATCTGGATGGCAGGATGAAGGTGGAAGTGGAGAAGACAAGTAGGGACTTCTCAGAAAAATTACGGGGAAGCTTCAAAACATACATTGAGGTGAGGGGGAGATGTCTAGACTGCTCTCTCGCAGCGTGGACTTGGAAATCTAAGGCATATCCAACAATACACGTGTGGTGGAAATAGAAGAAACAGGCGAGGGAAGCACACACAGTTATTTCTGGCCAAATTCTCCTCAGACATTATGGGAAATACAGTTGTCACAACACTGGACATTGACTTTGCCCTTAGAGCTGGGAAGATCCACTACATTAGGTACTGCCAAATAATAGTTATACTGGCACATCTATCCACAAAATAAACCATTCTGATGGGTGATTGAGAAAAGGGCAGGACTAGATGTAGGGGTCCCCAGTGTCCCTATACCCTGAATTCCACAAGGAGGTAGTAAAAAAGAGGCAGGCTTTTCCAGGGGCTAAGGAAAGAAACATTAAGTTTACCCTAATGAAACCTGCTATACTGAAGCTGTTTTGCCGAACATGGCAAGGAGTACTGTAAACGCTACGCAAGTAATGGTTTGGCTGACTGAAACCTATGGAGATTCAATGTAGTGCCCTAGGAACGCACTGGAGTACCAACAGCAACCCCATACACGTGTTTCAGCCTTGTTTGGCCCCATCCTTCTTGGCTATGGATTTGGTTACATTGGACTGCATGGGCAGACTCCCCTCCACATGCATGTGGAAACTGCAACCCATGTTCTTGTAGGGTCCTCTACTGACACACATATTTTTTTACAGAAAACGACTTCCAGCTGTCTGAATACATACTATCGGATGAAGATGACACTAAATGGGGGGCGGAGGAGCGGTGCATATATACGCCTCATTGTTTCCAAGATAGCACAGGTCGGGCTATGGGTGCTGACCAGCAAACCCTCTCCTTTGTTGTCACTGTGCTGGGACGCTTTCTAGTGTGACATTGGGTGGCATCACCATTTGACATGGGAGCACGTGACTGCGTATACTGGCAGCCTCCTTGGCACACAGAAACTGCCCATAGCAGATAGCTCTCAGGAGGTACGAGGATGCGGACAGGCAACGGGTGAACTCTTTCGTTCTAATTTAGTGGATAATGGCGTTACTGCCTGCATGACCCTGCACATGTTTGCCGATGTGAATCCTAGGCTAGGTTGCCATCCATGGCTAAATGATAATAATAGAGGTAGGTCCAACGATTCCTGCCTTCAACTCATTATCAGAATATGCTCACCATAATTAGGGGTCATGTGACTATGTACTAAAATGAACACACAATGGTGTATTGGCACACACTGGCAGACTGTTGTGTATCGGAATGCAGGGTGTTGTTACTCTAAAGGCTCCTGCTTAGTCCAAAATCGAATCCAGTAGATTGCAAAGGGTATCCCCCATCCTCCTTGTAATACCCAAAGAGTCGAACACCTAATTGGTGGAAAATGTTGTGCACTCTAAGCTATGGGATGGAAGGAGGGAGAGACCAGCCCAGACGCCACACTAGATCCTCCACCATTCCACGCCCAAGGATGGGAACACTTCATAGGACTCAGGGCTAGTGTTCTCAAATTCCATGGGGCAGAGCTAGTTAAATTACACCTAGACACAACAGCACCCCACTCCATTTTGACAACCGTATTGAGGGCCTGATTCTGAGCTCTGATGGAACAACACTTTTCTTATGTGCTCCACATTCTCTAACTAAATACAGTGCTGGAAATGGAAAATATTTACTCCAGGAACTCTCTCCTCCTTGAGGGCCGGGGCTGTGGGGTGAGGGTGGGGCCAAGTGGCATGACTCCAGGCAGCTCCTGCAACATAATATGTATTCATGGAATCCAGGGCTGGCGATTTGCATAAAAACAAAGAGCATTTTGGGAACACAAGAATAGCCTCAATTTTAAATCTGAAACATTTTGTGATAGTGATTCAGCAAGAACCCTTTTGAACGAGCAATGGAAGTTGGAATCTGCTTCTTTCACTGGTCACAATACTCAGCCTAACATAAAAATGCTGTAACTTGCAATATATGTACCAACTGAGACAGCTTCTGAACAGGATGTGATGATCTGGCTTTTTCTGCATTCAGTCTCGTTTCTGAGTCTTCAGAAGCGCAGGCAGCTTGTGCATGGGAGATTGGTTTGGGAACGGATTTGGAAGTTTCCTAGGCACTGGAAAGGATCCAGCAAGACAAACTTTGCTGGAGCGCTACTGCGTCTTGTTCCAGAACATTTAAAATATAGTTTCAGAATCAGGCACTGGGTCAGTGGTTCACTTACTGGCACAGAGTAATCCATGAGGCTTCCTGGACTCACCATATGCCTGAGCCAGCAGGTGCTGACCCCCTAGAGAATGTTCTACCTGGGGAAACCCAGCAAGATTATGGGGGGGTACAAGACAGAGTCAGACACTATATGAAATTTTTTATGTACTTTTGTAAAGGTTTAACACAAACCAAAAAAAAACAAAAACAATAAACAATAATAATAGAGTCAGACACTGAGTAAAGAACAGAAATTGAAAATCTTGAACTAAAGATGCAGGACTCTCGAGGGGATGCTTCAGAAGGAAGATTGTGATTCTGACGTGAGCTGGGGTTGCGTACACATAAGAGGCACAGTGGAGCACATGCTTCGGGAATGTGGTCAAATCCAAGTGTTCTGAAACGAAGTAACTAAGAAGATCAATGAGGTTTTACATAAAGACATGGGGCCTCATTACAAATATGGTGGTAGCCTTGCCGGTAAAACCGACAGGCTGCTGCCAAACTTGTGAAAAATTGCAGCAACCGCGAATGGGCAATTACCGGGTCACTACGGCTCCGCCGGACCAGGTAATTGCCCATTCGCGGGCACTGGAATATATTTGTTCCCGTGGGAAAGCCGACATTCATGAATGGTGGCGGTGCATCCGACATGCTCGGCTTGCGAGTGCCGGTACACCCGCCATGCCAGTCTTGGCGTGCGGGAAGGCACCTGCGAGTAGAACTAGTAGTCCGGTCCGGTAACTATGGTACCAGCAAGCTTACCGGTACCATAGTTACCGGACCGGCAAACTTGTAATGAGGCCCATGGACTCAGACCTCCAAACGTTCATTTTAGGAGTTGACTTAATTAATAGTGGACGGCTTGCCTAGCCGGCAAACAGTGTAGGTCTGTATGACTGTGGAGAAACGAATGCTGTGCATACATCCAGTGCTGCCCCGAATATAATGAAATGGGTGGACGACTTAGTGCCAATCTCCCTATTTGGGGAAAAAAAAACATGGTGTCTGGATAGGTGGTTTGTATTAATGATGGGCGGGTCTGGGGTCATCTAATGCAATACCGACTGCACATGTACCCCCAGTGAGTGTGCCTAAGATAGTTTACCCCACATGTGACTCATTATTATATGCTTTTATCAAAATAAACTCTTGGATATAAAAAAATAAAAACATGATGCTTGGATTCGTGAAAAGCTGCACAATGAGAGCAGTACCTTCTCCATTCTAATTCAGTCTCTGGGACTAAGTCTTTCCTCTTCCTCAGTGACATCAGAAGGAACTGTTTCTTCTTTTCCAGCTGATGTAATACTGAACACATGCAGAGCTGTTTCGCTCATCTCTTTTTTTCTTTCCTTCTTTCCCATCGTGTGTGTTTTTTGCCTCCCTGTGGCTCGTCTTTGATTTGAAGCCTCCCACACTTTTTCTTTAACGAGGGTGAGTGGTTGTTAAATATAACATATGTTGGCTTAAAGCTTCTCACTCTTTAAGAGCAGTCGGGAGGCTTTTAAAACAAAACGCGTCTACGTGATTTAGTGACTTATTTTCAGCCCCTTTTCCCTTGAGATTCCTTCTCTCGCTTTCCTTCAATAAAATGTTATTGAAAAAACAAGTGCGCGCAGGTGATTTTACAGTGGTTACAAGAAGTCACGCCGTCGTATCTCATCATACCACTTTCCTTAACTGTGATGTAAGCTCATTGTCATAGCTTGCACACCCCATCACACCACTTGTTATCATGACATGCATTTTCCTTAACGTGAATACATGCTAAGCTTAATTTTAAGGTGTGCACACAACTTTGTTTAAAGTGGGAATAACAATGTCGTTATTGTGTGTTTACCACCCCAAGTCAAACACATGTTATCTCTGACACTTTAAACTGGATATGATCTTCCTCGCATGGCATGCACATCAGGAGCTGTGTATTGCTATTAAGGGGTCGATTCATGGAGCAAACGTGCGCCGAAAATCCCAGCGCAAGCAGGCGCAAGGTGGCGCAAGCGTGAGAAACCCAGCACACGCGCACACGTGCAATTCAAGGAAGACGCTGCGCGTGTTTCCCGCTGTCCGTGCGCCAAATCCTGCCATGGCGCACGCGGGCAAACACGGCATGCGCTACGTGCACAGCAAAAGTGCACATAGCGCGGCGCACACAACCAAAGTGTGTGGAACAGTGGGCGTAACACGCGGAATGGGGAATAACGCGTGAAAAAGAAGGCATAACTGGGGAAGTACTGCAGGGAACTACACGGAACGCCCACACGCACGCAAACAACCCGTATTCAAGGATTCGAATAAGAAAAACCCGCGCACGGCAAAAGACGCACACAGGCGTCAACGCGTCCGCCACACGAAGGCAGGCGGAAGCGTCCCCGCGAACAGTATAAAAGTGCGCGCAAACAACAAACACGTATATACAGCTACGATGAATGCCCCATTTGTCGCAGCACTGATCGTGGGACACCGCAGGAGGAGGAGAATAGCCAGGGCACGCATTTTCGCACCACGGAGAAGCCTTTTTGGGATGCCTGATGACCAGGTCTACGGCAGGTATAGGTTTCCACCCCATATCATCCTAGACCTGGTCAGGGAGTGGGAAGATGACCTTACATGCCCCAACCTTTGCTCCCAAGCATTGAGCCCCTTGGAGAAGGTGCTCAATGTCCTGCATTTTTTGGCCACTGGGTCATTTCAGCGGACTACTGCCATATTGGGGGGGGGTCTCACAGGCCACGCAGTAACGCTGCCTACACCAGGTACTGGCAATCATGACAGCGCGCCCCTCAGTCCGAAGGCACATATACATGCCCAGAACACCCACAAAAAAGGCAGGCCGTTGTCCTGGATTTTTTCAGGTGGCACACTTCCCCAAAGTGCTCAGTGCCATAGATTGCACCCATGTGGCCCCATGTCCACCTAGGGCCACTGAGCACATCTACCGAAACCGCAAGCACTGACATTCCATCAATGTACAGGTGGTATGCGATGCAAATGGAATAATCACCTCTGTCTATGCAAACTACCCTGGCTCCACCCATGACAGTTTCATATACAGAATGTCTGCCCTGAGCCGGGCCCTGGAAGCTGGGCTGCATGGCGACACATGGCTCCTGGGTGAGTACAAATGCCCTTGCACATGCATACATGTCACACACACACAAATACACAAACCCCAATAATCACAACCATTTACACATCCAAAGGGGACAGTGCCTACCCTCTGAACAACCACATGATGACGCCAATCCGGAACCCCACCACACCACCCCAGATAAGATACAACGCCGCCCATATTGCAACCAGGGCCATAGTGGAGCGCACATTCGGAGTGCTCAAGTCACGTTTCCGCTCCCTTGACCGCTCTGGCGGGCAGCTACTCTATGCACCCCCAGTAGTGTGCAGGATCATTGTGGCAGCATGTGTCCTGCACAATGTTGCAACACGGCAGGGCGTACCGGTGGACATGGTGGTGCCCCCACATCCCCAACCACAGGCACTGGCGCTGCCCATGGGAGGGGACAGAGCACGTGGCGAGGAAGCCCGGACCCAGCTTGTGGCCACATTTTTCACCTAAACTCCCACCCCTGCGGAGTGCACACAGGCCTGGCACAAAGCAGGTGACAATCGATATTGACAAAGAGACAGTCAACTGTCACAACCCTACCACCCTGAGATAGTTGCCATGGAAGTGCCACATTGTCTGCATCCTTAGCTACTTAAACACAAGCTATCCTGTGTGATCAAAAGGCACACATATGACATGACATGATATGGCATTTGTAACGTTCCTATACACAAGTATTTCAAGGTGCGATGAGGCAGGGAGGGGGGAACAAGGGAAGACAGACAACGATACTACTAGGCCAGGTGTCATTTAGATTGTGCAAGTGCAGGGGTAGGGGAAGGGAAAAGTGCAAGGGGAAGGGGAGGGGGGAGTGCAGTACAGGGTAAGTAGACTAAAAAACAAATAAATAGGCCAGCTGGTGGCAACTGCAAAGGTAAGTGCAGACAAGTGCTGGGAAGGGGGGGCTGTAGGGATAGAGAGACAGTCCCGCAGTGCAGGGGTTGCCAGGGAGGCAGTGCAAGTGGAGAGTGGCTGGGCCAGGGACCGAGGTCAGTGAGAGTGGCCCAGTTGCAGATCCGATGCAGTTCCAGTGAAGAATTTTGCAAGGGAGAGGCAGAGAGAAAGCAGAAGCAGAGGAAGGTCTTGAGGTGCTTCCGGAACCGGAGATGGTTCTCCTCAAGTTCCAGTGAGGCAGGAAGGCTGTTCCAGAGGGAGGCCCCTGCCGCGGAGAGAGATCTACCCCCAGCTAGTTGCTTTGAGAAGCGGATGACCCTGCCTGACATGCAAGGTGTGAATCACACACACCTGCAAAACAGGCCATGGCCATCACTGTTATGTCACTGAAACCCTCCCAAACCACAACATGACATGGCAAGCAATACCCATACACCAACACAGTAACATTAAGGTACACATTGCCATGTCAAAAATGAACAGTGGCATCAGACAATGATGCCTGACATGGAATCAGATGAAATGACTGACCAACAACCTCCCACCCAAAATAAGTCATTTCCAAATGCATTACAAGAGTTGTAGACGTAACATAACAATGAATGCCTGTCTACATGCACATTGTGCATTGCAAAATCAACACTGCAGCTTCTGTGTGCTGTGTCCAACTCCTGCAACACACTGCTCAGCGCACAGCACAGTGAACAGCCATTGTGTGTGATGCACACCCTGAGCATAACATCTAAGCGACAGACCACATCAAAAAGCAAATTAGGCATGTACAGGATCCATAATTGGTCACAGAACATGTGCTGCAGGGACACAGTGGGCACCAGAAGGCAAACAGTGTACACGTGGATATGCAAGGGTGGTTGTACATGTAGTGCATCATAGTGCAAGTGTGTGGGTCAGTAAGGACATGCACTCAACATATGCATGTGCAATCAAGTGACCATCAGTGTCCTCTACACATCACATGTGAGCATTCACCATGTGTACACCCCAGCATGTCAAACCACAACTATCCCCTCACACCTGAAAGGTAAACACAACACATGATCAGGCATTGATCAGCAGAACACAACATGTACATAGGATACCACCATTACAATGTCAGGGTTCCCATCACACTGCAGGGCAAGGCAACTATCAACAACAACCCCCCCCTTCATCACAAATGACCATGACCCACTGAACAACTGCACCTGGGTCATGGAGCCTTCAACCCTCAATTTCACCTGGCCACAGGATCACCCTTCCCCTTCGTCACCATCTCCCACCTTGTGTGTAAAAAGGTGCCTGCACCCTCAGTGTCCACCCTCATTTGCAAAATCACAAAATCCAAGCCAGAAAAACGAACCAGAACACCTTCCAGTAGATGACTTGACGTAGCAGTACCTCAAAAAGGCCAAGTACTACCACAATGATGTAACAACCAAGGTAGCACAGTAAAACAATGTCACAACAGGATGTGAACCATGTGTGGTACATAACATAGAATGATGCACCATGAACGGATGTGTACTGTCACAGGTCCCGTGTACAGGCGCAGGAGTGTCACGAAACAACCACCCCCACCGTGTCCCGGGTGCCTGCAAGGTCAAACTCACACAGGCCTCTGAGACCCTGGTGGGGAAGGAGGGTCAGGGATATGCAGTAGGAACAGGTGTTGGCACACTGGATAACTGGAATGAGTGGCAGGAGAGGGGAGGAGGAATGACACATGAAAGTAGGGAATGCACGAAAATGTACTACCTGCATGAACACATACACAATCCGAACAAACTTGGACATCATTGTCATGGCTTTCTGTAGTCCAGGCTTAGGAGTGGCACGAACCAACCACCCCCTCTAGGGTTTTGGCGCCTGCAAGTTTGGGGCATACACAGGCATCCGCAACCCCAGCGGGGAAAGAGGGTTAGGGAACGTTGCTTGGATAGGTACGGGAAGCAGGAACACCGAGTAGAAGGTACAGGGTTTAAAATTGGATAGGACTCCGGGTGATTAGGGGAAAAAAACATAAATTGAATTACACATTCATCCATGCATTAGTGCACCCCCCAGCAAGCCTATGCAGAGCAGTTTGAAAGAAAAACAACAAGACACTTAGCTCTGGTTTTGAGTGCTGGCCTCCTGCCTGCGCACTCTCAGGTTCGGTTACAGGAGCACTGCAATGCTGCAAAGAGAGCCACAGTCAATAATCTGTACGTGCCTATTACACAAAAACACACCACCAAACATGCCCCATAGCAACAAACTACTCTACAAACAGACAATCTGGTCTAGATGCTTCATACCCATATATAACATTACCCCTGTGATGGGTCATACACAGTCAATGCAGTAAGTCAGCCGCCGGTGGGTGCGTGGCAAATGGAACACCAATGTGTCACAATTCACACAACATGCAATGTTCCCTGGGTAAGCAGATAGACACATATAGCAAGGCATGACTTCAGAACAAGTCGTGTTCCACCATGACCGAAACAAAATTGGCAGTGCATGTATCAAAATGTACATGGAAATGAAATGCACTGCACCCGAGTATGTCCCTTGCTGTATGTCCCTGTGAGCTGCCCCTTTCCATGTCTCAGAAGGCTACATGGTTGATACAAGTGCCTCAATGGACCTTGGTGTACCGGAGGGTATGTGCCACTGCCCCTGCAGGTGTCCCAGACAACCTTACAATCAACAGCCATCAGTCCACCAACACATCTGAGCTGCATTGTGTGGTTCAACACCAATATTCCTCCAAGCACACCCTCAGTGCTGTGACTAAGCCTGCATGTGCAACTCGCCTGGTGCAAGCTTTGCTGTGTTGTGGCCCCCCTGTGCTGCTCACCTTGCCTGGAGTTCCTTGGAACATGTCAGCAGTTCTAGGATGTAGGTCTGCAATCCCTGTGCCTCTGCTTGTGCACACATGTGCATGTGGGCACCAACAAACGTGTCCAGAATTCAGACGTCCAATGGGCCATGTCTGCTGGCAAAGGTGCACTGGAGGCTCATCCCCCTGCAGAAAGGGCATGAAACACATGATTAATGCTTTAAAGTCATCTGTGTGTGTCTCTTCAGGCATCTCATTACTGGACCATGTCAGAGACTTACATCAGAAATCACACCATCAGTCCGTCTTTCACATCCAAAGTGTGGAACACACTATCTATGGCATGAATTGTAACAAGCAAGTGTACAGTAAAGATAAGAAACATACTACACAATGCATAGCATTGAATGTACACATTAATCATGAAACACCCCATCTAGTGATAGCTGAACAGTGGACAATAACATCGCAATCATCCCCACTAGGTGTGTCAACACAAGTCACACAGCACCAGACAGCACCAGACAGTCCAAAACTCTTGTTTAATAGGTTGTCACACTGAACCATCCTTGCGAGCCCATGGATAAGGGAGGCAGGAGTGGCATATGTGAGTCAAGGACCCCAAACAGCAAACACATACACAAGACAAGCCTTAAGGGCCCAGCTGGAACAGACAGTGGATGCATTCAAAAGCCACAAAGCACCGCACCGTCACATGAAAGTACAATAGACAAGCAATTTTAAACTATATTAACTAATTACACTAACTATGGAAAACCTACATTACCTAATTAAACTAACTATCAAACAGAAACTTAACTAACTAAACTAAAAGAAAAATCAAAAATGGCCACATACGACCCGGGGGGAGGGGAGGCACCCAGGAGGGGGGAGGTACAGGGTGCTGCTCAACACCCACATGCGATGATGCTGAGCCAAAAAAAAACCTCCATGGGCTGAACACCTGCACAGCCCGACCTATGTGGGAGATAGATGGTCGTCCGAGTCTGGCTCATCCTGGAAAGGAGGACATGGCACAGTAGCCTGGCCACGCCTAGCCGCAGCTTACCCCTCGTCGGCAGCAAGTCTGCCGGATGGGTGAGCCTGGTTCTGTGTGGCGATGTGACGTAGGTCTGCATGCAGTACCTCACGTGATACACGTGCTTCCTCTTGCAAGGTAGCACGTGTAACACGGAGTTCCTCCTGCAAGGCCTGGCTGGACAACCGCTGCACCTCCCGGCAAGCCTGTAGCTCAACCGAGATGGTACGCTCAAGCTGTGCAAACCTCTCCTCTGCCCACTGCCTCTGGGACATCATAAGGACACCCAGAGTGGATTTGAGGGAAGCATACTCCTCCCTCAGGGCATCCATGTGCGCCTCTGCGTGAGCAGCAATTGCTTGACGCAGAGACGTCATTTCAGCCTGGCGTGCCCTGTCTGAGGCCGCCATGCCCAGCCTGAGCGAGCGGGCCGTGGACCGTGCCGCCTGCTGCTGGAGAAGCACCTGCCTAGCGGGGGGGCACAGATCGGGCCACACGCTCCATGCTCTCACCGATGTTCTCCATTGCTGCCCCCTGCCGTTCTGAATTGGCAGTCATGTCTTGCTCCCACTCAGTATACTGCAATTGCACGCGGCGATCGCGTTGCCGGGCTTGACCCCTGTGGGACCCAAGGACCGGGGGTCCTCGCTGTGTTGGCACCGCCCGCGGCTGCACGACTACATGCCCCCGTCGACGTGATGTCGCAGGCACATCAGTGACTGGTGTGGAGGGTGACCCTGCGTCCCGATCCACCACGGGCGGATGAACCAAGACTGTCTGATCCCTCAGTGCAGGTGTCGCAGACAGAGGAGTGTCCACAACAGAATCACTCACCCCTGACACATGGACTTGATGCTCATCCAACTCAACATGGACGTCAGAGTCGTCATCAAGGCTGGACTCACAGGCAGCCAGAGACAAGATGGACTGTAGCACTTGGGGGTTTTCGTAGCCTACCACCCCACGACCCCCACTTGTGCCGGGTTGATGTAGTGGTAACAACCCTGTGTCTGGCATGACAACACCATCCTCCGCCTCCATTGCATCATCACCTGAAAAATAGAGAGAAAGAAGGTCACTACACATGTCAGAAGCACACAACACACAAACACACTGACAACAAACGCATCAGGCAGACATGTGACACACAACATATAACGTGGCATGCATGCTGGGTCAACTTTGAATTGCTTCTGTGATCAGACCTGTTGAAAGATGGCAGTTTCCATGGAAGTAGGTCTATGCAGTGCAGAAAATGTGTACACCACTCACTACCTACATGTACAAGGACTCCATGGTGTGTGCCAGGAAATGTGAAGGCAGTGCAAGGTCAAATTCGGGCATCATGTGCATTGTGCATTCAATGTGTACCATATCTAGAAGCCAAGCACCCCTCCACCCCAGTACAAAAGCAGGGATGCCTAGCATGGTATCAATAGGCTGACCATACACCTGTGTATTGACAGGCAGTGTTGACTGGCATCAACAGCTTAATGTGATTCAAGTGACAACACTGCAAATGATGATGGGACAGTAAGCAGGACACATGATGAAAACTCTGTAGGCCGCCTACGTGAGAAGAAGACACTACAAAAGTTGGACAGAGTCATTGGCCATTGAACAGGCTGAGGCCTATGAGCCACACAGATTGTCAGACCCTAAACATGTGTGCAACGCAGTACTGAGCCACAGTTGACATGGGAAGGCTGATGAGATGCCATACAATGTATGTCACTCAGGACCTGTATTACAGTGATCATCCAGTCAAGGACACATAGGGGCATGCGTGCAATGCACATGGAGCATGAATGGGCACTCATGTCCCTGCGGGACATCTGACCTATGCACAGTACAAGTGAGATACCCTGCATCAAGTACTAAGGCTGTACCACACGGCATATGTCTGGCAGATTCTACGCTGGAAGTTAGCATCTACACAGGACGCATGATCAGGAAAGTACACATTGGCAAGATTGAAGCAGACCAGTGCAAAGGTGGAACTGGGGTGCAGAGTGGCGGAGGAGGGGCAAGGGAGCATGCCTACATGGAGTCCCCGCATGCAGGCAGAGGAGACATGCATCACGGACGCATTGCATTACTTACACATCAGAACCATGTATACGTCACATGTAGTGGCAATCATGCACAACACATCCCACAAGTAAAACACACATGTACTCAACAAACACGCATCAACACTCAATGGACTGGGCATCAAAGTCCAGCATCTATCCCACTCCTTCGACCAATTCAGGTTGTATGAACTCCGCAACGAGTGCATCATGCGGAGTGAGCTCTTCCTCCTCTGGTGCAGGCCCACCGCCAGTCACCAGAGTCAAGTTGTAATTAGAGGCACGCTTAGCCTTAGTGCTGCGTTTGATGTCATTCCAATGCTTTTTGCACTCTTGCGCCGTGCGCACCTCATGGCCGAATGAACTAACATGTTCCGCAACATGCTTCCAGTGGGTGTCACGTTGGGCAGCCGTAGTCTGACTATTGGCACCCACTAGCATGTCACGGCTGTGGCCCCGCACGTAGCCCACGAGGAAGTCCAGTTCCTGCTTGGAGAAAGGCTTCTTCCTCGACGTGCAGGAGGTTGTGGCTGTGTGTGGGGTCCCAGCCTGTGCTGCAGATGCAATCTTCCTCCTCTTGGACTGTGGCGCAGACCCTGGCTGGCTAATGCCGCCCTGACCAGTATGGCCAGTGGATTCGGAGGATTGAGCCAAGGGAGTGGCAGGTGGAGGGGCAGCAGATGACATAACTGCCCCAGGGACACGTGTCTTGGTCTGAGCAGCCCGGCATGCCCCTATGTTTTCCCTCCTTGCCCGTTGGAAATCTACCAAGGGCTCCTCAAGTGCCAATGCAGCCTGCGCTGGCAGACCCTGAGCCTGGGTGGCGGTGTCCACAGCTGCACCTGCAGCTACCAATACCCTTGGGCCCGTGGCAGTCGATGGAACGGACTGCTGGGTCACACGGGCGCCAGTGCCAGATGCAGAAGCTGCATCCCCCGGAACCACAGGGGGTGGTGGCATGACTGCACCAACACATGGCACAACATTGTGGCGCACCCCTGCCTCTTCCCCCTCTGTGGCTGCCCTGGACACCTTGGAGTCCCCCTACTCCCTGGTTACCACGGCCACGTTCCCGACCACGCCCGCCACGAGGAGTACGCCCAGCTGAGGCACCCCTCACCTTTGGTGTCCTCCCAACCATGGCACAGATGTAGTAGTGCCGGCACAGATGGAGTAGTGCCAATGGGAGGTGTAAACCACAATTGACCTGGGCAATTGGGGTGAAGGGGGTGGGAAGCAAGATGTTAATAGCCCCTCTGCACCTGCAAGGCTGTATGTGACCCCGGTGATGTAGTGACGGGTCACGCAATGCTCAGGCACCCCAAAACTGCAGTAAAACCGTGCACGCAACCCTGCAGCCTACGTGCGTGGATTCAACCTCCCGCAGTACGCGGTGGCACCCAGTAACACGAATAACGCGTACGCGTGGGACACGCAGGCTACTATGACATCGAAAATGGGTGCGATACACAGGGGCACCCGCAGTGGGAAAAATAGCGTGTGCGACTCACCATCTGACTAGCACGATGCAGAAAAACATGCGTAGCCAATACCCCCGCCAAAAGAAGAGATACGTCCTTGATAGCTGTGAAGTTGTGATGGCGCGCGAAACAACAGGAAGCAGCAACACACGTCAGTCTCCACGAAAGGCACGTACAGTGAACTGCTGGCCCCGCTCACCTTTAACCCGTGCTGAGGGAAACGCCCGCGCGCGTCACGTCACTTACGCGCATGGGCCCTTTCCTCGGATTACACGCGGACGTGCAGTTTTTCACGTGCGCTGAAACGTCCATGCACGCCTGCGCGCGTCACGTCACAGAGGCGCTTGCGCTTGAAGGGCCTTCTGTCCAATGAAATTGCATATGCGTGCAGACGCGCTTACGCGCTAAGGGCCTTTCCTCGAATTACACGCTGACGTGCATAATTATCACGTGCCAAATCACTCGGTATCAAGCTGACCACACGTAAGCACATGGAAGACCACGCTCCTGCCCAGAAGGCCTAATTACTGCCCCCCAGAGCCCCGAGCACGCTCCCACCTGCCATCTGCTGCTGCCTGACTGCCTGCTGCCGACGTGCCCTGCCATTTGCTGCCTGCTGTGACCACCCCTGCTGGAACCGAAGACTCCCAACTGGGATTCCATTGCTCCACAGCCCAGCCCCAGGACCTAGTTGCCCACCCACACCTGCCTCTGGGGTTGTCATGTCGGGCACTGCAACATCTGGCACCACTGACAACCCCCGGCCAGAGAGGCAGAGGGGCACCAGCTTCAGTGCCAGGGAAGTTGGTGTCCTGGTGGATGCCCTCTTTGGAAGTGTGCGCGCCGACAAGGAAGGACAGACTCGGATCTGGACGGACATCATGACTGCCATCAACGCGGAGGGGGTGGCAGTCCGCGACTTCCAACATGTCAAGAAACGCTGGGAGGACTTCAGGTCCAGGACCCTCAACAAGGCCCGGCGCCTCTTGAAGGCAGCGGATACTAAGGGGCGCCGGGTCCACTTGTCGGAAGATCAGTTGAGGGTCCTGGAACGCATATCCCCAGCGCTCCACGTCCAGGTCCTTGAGAGGCAGACCCGTCTGGAGTCGAGCAGTAAGTGTACATGCATCCTGATTGTAAGCTGTGCGTGTGGTGATGTGCCAGTAGTGTGCAGGTTGCACATCTGTTTGTATGGGGCCGAGTATGGGTGCGGGTGTACAGGGTCGTGAGGCTATCACATGCGAGGGCTGTCATGTGTGAGACATGGATGGTGCTTGTGTGTGTAGGCTTGCATGCCAAATGCAGTTGTGTGGGCACACATGTTTGGATGAATGTGTATGTAAGTAGGTATGTTCGTGATGTCACGCATGTATGTTGTTTTCAGCTGCATGTATCAGCACTGTGTACATGTGCATGTGTGTGTATTTGACAAGGGTGCAACAGTGATGCAACATGGATGCATGTGACAGCCGGATGTGGAAGCCTGATTGGCAGATGTGACATGGATGCCCATCTGAACACTGCAACAGTTGGCAGAGGTGTACACATGCATGCAAGTGTGGTGGTGTGTGTACATGTGTAGTGCACTCCCTGTGTTGCATGTGATGTCTGGCTCACCTTTGCCTGCTCTTGCTGTTGTATGTGTATGGATGGTGCTGGCAGTTGCGATATGGCTGTGGTATGGCTCATGTGTGCAAGTTGAAATGACATGTGTGTTGGGGATTGTGGTGGCATGTCTGAGGTTTGCCAATGCCACACATGTACAACTGTCATGTGTGTATGTGTCCATTGTACAGTGCCCTGATGCCTGTGTTTTATTTCTCCCTGTCTGCAGCCTCAACTGATGAAGAGGGCGGAGAAGGTGCTGTGGAGCACAGCGGAGGGGATTGCACCGCCAGCCGGAGACGCAAGGCCCGGCTCCCCTCCCAGGTTGTGATCTCGTCGGGGAGTGAGGAGTCTGGTGCCGCGTCCCAGGCCGCAGCTGCCGGGGGGAGGTCCAAGAGGCGGAGGTTGGAGTTGGACTCTTCGGCAGCAGAAGGGGCAGCTGGGGCCCCACAGGGCCCAACGGGGGAAGATGGCACGGAGTCATCCAGGTTGGTGGGGGGTTTGGTGGAGGAGGAGGCCGTGCAAGCAACTGAGACGGGGTCTGGAGGTGGGGATTCCACTGGTGCTAGTGGTGCAATGCAGGACCAGGGACAGGAAGCAGCACAGGCCACCGCGGAGGTGCCTTTGTGCAATGCTGTCCCTGATCCTGTCACTGCATCATCTTGCACCAGCAGATGATGCAGTGACAGTGACGTCCAGACCCGTTTTCAGGCAGGGGATGAGCTCACGACAACTGGCCTTCCTCTGCCTGCGGACGTGGCTATCCGGGTCCGGGTTGAGCCTGTCCTGACTGGTGTGGCGTTGCGTCAACGGGCCATGCGAGGTGACCTGCAGTCTTTTTATGAGGAGACTGCACGTCATCTCGAATGGCTTGTTGACCTCGTCGGCCTACTGGGACAAGTCACCCAGGCCGGATTCCTCCATTTGATGGGGTTTGCTACGACCCCCTCCTCAACTGAACCCCCTATGCGCCAGTCGTCCTCCGTGCCATCTTCCCACCCATCAGTCACCTGGGTGCCCTGTGGAGCTGCCTCTGACGGTGCGGCCAGGCTGGTTGAGGAGGCATCCCTGCCACAGTCGTCCAGCAGGGGTGGCCACATCAACGACTGCACCCCAGCCAGCGGAGGATGTGCAGGCAGCAGGAGGCAGTGTACAGGCAGAGGCACAGCAGCAGCAGCAACGTGGTGGGAGCCATCATGGCTCGGGGCCTTCGACATCGGAGGGGCAGGCATCGGCCGGAGGGCAGGAGGACCCAGGACGGGAAGTGTCTTCCATGTGGCAGCGGTTGGGCCACGCCATAGATGCAGAGCGGCAGCGGGCGGAAGAGGCACGGCTCACGATGGTCAGGGCGGAGAACTCCATGCGGAGGGCCCTGAGGTGGGCCGAGTGCCTCGAGGCAATCCGCAGGGGGTTGGAGGTCGACACGTCGACGGCCCTGCGGACCCTTGGGGCCATGGAGGAGGACCGCCTCTGGGACATTGAGCAGGAGTTCGATGATGCCCTGGCCCGGGACATCCAAAAGTGAGCCGTCGGACTAGCCCGCTGCCCTTGAAAATAGTTCTGTAGTTAGTGTTAGGTTTCCTTTGGTTTTGCATTTTTTTTGGACAATGGGCCACATTATATAATATAATAATTATATAATATAGTTTTTTTTTATTAGGTAGTGTTAGATAGGTTTCATTTCTTCTGTTGGGATCATGGACCTTGGATTGTTTATCTGTATATAGTTGACTGTTGGATTTTCATTTTTTTTAATGATTTACCCATGGAGCAATGGTTTTCGATTTTAAATTTCCATTGCATTTACTTTTGTGGACTGTGACTTTGGACACCTTTCCTTTGGATTATGATTTGTCGTTTTGCATTATTTCACGGACATGCTGGTTTTTATTTTTTTAAATTCCCATTTTTGTTTGTTTATTTTTGATTCAATTTATGTTGCTTTTAATACATATTTTTTGTTCAAACTTCAATGTGTATTATCATCTCATTGGTTTCATGCATATCATGATATGGGTTTTGAGATTCACTAACACCCATTGGGTGTATGTGAGGGACATGTGTTCATTTCCAAACTTGCAATTGGGGTTCTATCATGTTATTGCCATTTCTAAGTGGGTGGATGCAATACTCGGGTGGGTGTTTGGCATTTGGAGGCTGACCATAAGGGCCAGGGATCTAGATTGTGATGACATGTTGGCTGGGGGACATGTGTGGGGGCCTGGTGGAGGGTGCCCTGCACTGCTGGGGGGTGGGGGTGCAGGGGGACATGAGTTGGGGGCCTGGTGGAGGGTGCCCCACAGTGTTGGGGGGTGGGGGTGCAGGGGGACATGGGTTGGGGGCCTGGTGGAGGGTGCCCTACACTGCTGGGGGGTGGGGGTGCAGGGGGACATGTGTGGGGGCCTGGTGGAGGGTGCCCCACAGTGCTGGGGGGTGGGGTTGCAGGGGGACATGAGTTGGGGGCCTAGTGGAGGGTGCCCTGCACTGCTGGGGGGTGGGGGTGCAGGGGGACATGAGTTGGACATGAGTGGGGGCCTGCTGGCAGGTGCCCCACAGTTCTGGGGGGTGAGGGTGTAGGGGGACATGAGTTGGAAATGAGTGGGGGCCTGCTGGCAGGTGCCCCACAGTGCTGGGGGGTGGGGGTGCAGGGGGACATGAGTTGGACATGAATGGGGGCCTGCTGGCAGATGCCCCACAGTGCTGGTGGGTGGGGGTGCAGGGGGACATTAGTTGGACATGAGTGGGGGCCTGCTGGCAGGTGCCCCACAGTGCTGGGGGGTGGGGGTGCAGGGGGACATGTGTGGGGGCCTGGTGGAGGGTGCCCCACAGTGCTGGGGGGTGGGGGTGCAGGGGACATGAGTTGGGGGCCTGGTGGAGGGTGCCCTGCACTGCTGGGGGTGCAGGGGGACATGAGTTGGGGGCCTGGTGGAGGGTGCCCTGCACTGCTGGGGGGTGGGGGTGCAGGGGGACATGAATTGGACATGAGTGGGGGCCTGCTGGCAGGTGCACCACAGTGCTGGGGGGTGGGGGTGCAGGGGGACATGAGTTGGACATGAGTGGGGGCCTGCTGGCAGGTGCCCCACAGTGCTGGGGGGTGGGGGTGCAGGGGGACATGTGTGGGGCCTGCTGGCAGGTGCCCCACAGTGCTGGGGGGTGGGGGTGCAGGGGGACATGAGTTGGGGGCCTGGTGGACGGTGCCCTGCACTGCTGGGGGGTGGGGGTGCAGGGGGACATGTGTGGGGGCCTGGTGGAGGGTGCCCCACAGTGCTGGGGGGTGGGGTTGCAGGGGGACATGAGTTGGACATGAGTGGGGGCCTGCTGGCAGGTGCCCCACAGTGATGGGGGTGGGGGTGCAGGGGGACATGTGTGGGGGCCTGGTGGAGGGTGCCCCACAGTGCTGGGGGGTGGGGGCGCAGGGGGACATGACCTGGGGGCCTGGTGGAGGGTGCCCCACAGTGCTGGGGGGTGGGGGTGCAGGGGGACATGAGTTGGGGGCCTGGTGGAGGGTGCCCTGCACTGCTGGGGGTGGGGTGCAGGGGGACATGAGTTGGACATAAGTGGGGGCCTGCTGGCAGGTGCCCCACAGTGCTGGGTGGTGGGGGTGCAGGGGGACATGAGTTGGACATGAGTGGGGGCCTGGTGGAGGGTGCCCTGCACTGCTGGGGGGTGGGGGTGCAGGGGGACATGAGTTGGACATGAGTGGGGGCCTGCTGGCAGGTGCCCCACAGTGCTGGGGGGTGGGGGTGCAGGGGGACATGATTTGGGGACCTGGTGGAGGGTGTCCTGCACTGCTGGGGGGTGGGGGTACAGGGGGACATGAGTTGGGGGCCTGGTGGAGGGTGCCCTGCACTGCTGAGGGATGGGGGTGCAGGGGGACATGAGTTGGACATGAGTGGGGGCCTGCTGGCAGGTGCTCCACAGTGCTGGGGGTGGGGGTGCAAGGGGACATGAGTTGGGGGCCTGGTGGAGGGTGCCCTGAACTGCTGGGGGGTGGGGGTGCAGGTGGACATGTGTGGGGGCCTGGTGAAGGATGCCCCACAGTGCTGGGGGGTGGGGGTGCAGGGGGACATGAGTTGGGGGCCTGGTGGAGGGTGCCCCACAGTGCTGGGGGGTGGGGGTGCAGGGGGACATGTGTGGGGGCCTGGTGAAGGATGCCCCACAGTGCTGGGGGGTGGGGGTGCAGGGGGACATGAGTTGGAGGCCTCGTGGAGGTTGCCCTGCACTGCTGGGGGGTGGGGGTGCAGGTGGACATGTGTGGGGGCCGGGTGGAGGGTGCCCCACAGTGCTGGGGGTTCGAGGTGCTGGGGGACATGAGTGGGGGTGCAGGGTAGTCCCCCGTGGTGTGGGCTGCCTGCAGGGGCCGTGGAGGTTGTGGAGCGAACACCTGGGATGACCCACACGGCCAATTCACGTGTAGTACTCTACGGAACCCCTGAAATACACGTGCCCTGCTGATATCGCGTGTGAAACTTCCCGCGCACCCCAAAATACACGTACCCAGGACATTCGTGTGTGGAACTTCCACCGCACCCCTGGAATACACGTACCCAGCTGAAATTGCGTGTGAAACATCCCGCGCACCCCTGAAATACACGTACCCTGCTGAATTCGCGTGTGAAACTTCCCGCGCACCCCAGTAATACACGTACCACGCTCGCACAGGGCCAATCGCGTGTGAAACGTCCCGAGCACCCAGTAATACACGTACCACGCTCGCACAGGGCCAATCGCGTGTGAAACTTCCCACGCACCCCTGAAATACACGTACCCTGCTGAATTCACGTGTGTAACTTCCCGCGCACGCCGAAATACACGTACCCAGGACATTCGCGTGTGGAACTTCTAGCGCAACCCTGATATACACGTACCCTTATGGAATCGCGTGTAGAACTTTCTGCGCACCCCTGAAATACACGTACCCTGCTGAATTCACGTGTGTAACTTCCCGCGCACCCCGTAATACACGTACCCAGGACATTCGCCTGTGGAACTTCCAGCACACCCCTGATATACACGTACCCAGCTGAAATCGCGAGTGAAACTTCCCGCGCACCCTTGAAATACACATACCCTGCTGAATTCACGTGTGAAACTTCCCGCGCACCCCTGATGTACACATACCCTGATGGAATCGCGTGTGGAACTTCCTGCGCACCCCTGAAATACACGTACCCAGCTGAAATAACGTGAGAAACTTCCAGCGCATCCCAGTGATACACGTACCCCGCTTGCCATGCTGGTACAGGGTTAGCGCAGCCCTTTGCGCTGGATTGGGGATTTTGATGTCTTTTCCCTGCACAAGGGGCGTTCTTGGGGGCGTAACTGGCGCTGCTGCAGGGTCGCTGCGCCACTGTGCGCCACGGCTGGTTTTGGTGGCTGGAATCCATGAATACACTGTGCGCGGAAATGTATTTTGGCGCACGCGGCTGGCGCAGGGATTCGCACGCGCACACTGTGCGCCAGCCGCGTGCGCCACTTGTGCGCTGAATTCTATGAATTACCCCCTGAGTATCTTTAATGGTGTTTCTGGATATTGCAACAGCGCCAGCGTTGTGACCCAGTCAAGGGGGGAGAGAAGCCCACCCCAACCGAACACTGGTGCCTAGGAGCAGGCAGGCCCTCTACCCACCCCATTTTACCTGCAGTGATGGTGGCGTCCAGGCAGGGGGTCAGCACAGCAGCTGCGAGGAAAAAGCCTGAGCAACGGTCTACAAGAAACAAAGGCAAAACATCCGCCTGACGCGGGAGGATGTGGATTGTAGAAAGGCAAGGGGTGCCGGAGCACCCACAATACCGGCCCTCAAAGAAGCAAGGCCCCAGCTTACTTACTGTGGGACATGCCTCCACTAGCCCACCAGGCAAATGTTATTAATGAATAAAGGCCATGTGGGGGCCTTTTCCCATTTTCCCACTATACCACCAGGGATATAATTATTATTTTTAAAAGCCCTTCAGTCCTTGAGCAGCGCAGCAACCCCGGATCCAGCAGTGTCCATGTTGGAAAGGGGTGGGGCTTACCATCCCTTTTAAGCCCTCCCATGCCTTTCCCTGTCACACCCGCATGAGCCAGGTAAGTGATTGGGCAGGGTAAGTATCTAATCCTGGGATGGGGTGCGGTATTTAAGGAGGTGTGTGAGAGTGTTTAAGTGTGGGTTAGTTGAGCGAGGACAAGAGGCAGTGAAGGACCTCTGAGAGACCAGAGGAGGCAAGAGCGATTGGAGTGCAGAGGCTATTGTTAAGGATGGGGTCTGTGAGTTGTTTGTGAGAGAGAGGGGAGTGTGCGAATAGTAGTGGTAGAGTAGAAGTAGCGGAGTGAAGTAGTAGTAGTATCAGAGGTAGTAGTAGTTGTTGGGAATAAAGATAGTTGGAAGCGGAAGTAGCGAGTGAAGAAATTAACTAGTAGAGTGGTAGTCAGTAGTATAAGGGTGAACAGGGCACCATATCCCTGAGTGTCCCTGAGGGTTTGAATAGGGACTAGAAAAGAGGTGAGCAGGGCACCATATGCCTGAGTTTCCCTGAGGGTCTGAATGGGGACTAGAAAAGGGGTGAGCAGGGCACCATAACCCTGAGTGTCTTGGAGAGCTAATAAAGGGATAGTGGTAGTAGCGGAATAGGAACAGTAGTAGAGGAAGAGTGGGAAGGGTTACAGTGAGTGGGAGAATAGGACTAACTATTTGTGTAGAGTGAAACAGATATTATAACTAGAGGGATAGTACGAAGTGGGGAAGTAGAGTGGGCGGAAGGAAGGAAGAGATAACAACAGAGGTAGGGGGTAGTTGAAGGTGTAATAGTATACCAGAGGACAGCTGGCATTCACATCAACAATAACACAAGAGTATCTGGGGCCCATCCGGAACCTTCCCCCTGGCAATAGTGGAGATCTCAGTCATGGGGCAAGTACACTGTTTTTATTCTTCAATAGACAGGGATCATACGGGAAACAACAAAATCTCTGGCAATCTCAGCGTTTGAGCCTGTGTCACCCAGTTTTGTATCATGGTGATCCACAATTAACACAAATCCCCAAACCTAAGGGGCATTCCCATTGGGTAGCTCAGGTGGTATTACCTATAGAAGTCCCATATGTTAGTCATCCCATTGGTCTAGCATGTCAGGTGGCTTCGCCTGAGACTTCCCCAAAAACTATCTATTACTTTGTTGCAGGGTCACACAATGACTATCAGTCCATGCAACATTCTACACCACCCCATGATCTGAGCACCTGGTTTGGCTGGAGTCCCCCATTCCTGGGACACTGTTCTTTTTACAGCATTCGGTGTATCTTTTCAAGGTAATGAGGAAGACTACGGGCCTCATTACGAGTCAGGCAGAATGGGTTAACGGGTGCCGCAAATGGATGCGGACCCGTTAAACCCATTCCGCCTGATTACGAGGTCCCCTCGCGGGACCCGGTAAGGATGCCTGGTAAAACCAGGCATCCTTACCGGGTTCCGCGAGGGGACCAGGGAGCTAACAATGGGCCGATCGTAATCGGCCCATTGTTAGCTCCCGCTCCAATTCCCATTGAGCCCTATGGGTGCTCAAATGGGAATGGGGAAGGTCCGGGCCCGGGTTCCCTGTCGGAGGAATTACCTGGCCCTCCAAATTTGGAATGGCCCAGTAATTCCCCATTCAGGGAACCCAGACCCGGTTATGGTGGCAGCCATGTCACCAATAGCAGCATGCCTACCCCCAAAGCCTTAATGAGGCCCTATGTGTCGCCATTGTTAACACTAGTCTGATCATCTAGCCTGGGAGAGTGCATGCTGGTTGCAGATTTTGGTGGACAATGCATGTATCAATCTTGACTGCTTCGCTGGAAACAGCTCCTCTTCCCACCATGAGAAAATAGCCATTGTCCGGCTCTGCTGGGTCACATGTGCGTGGCCACAAAACTGAGCCTTCTGTCTACAATTATGAGTATTTTATTTTGTATTTTGCAGGAGGCTCACCACCTCTGGAATCTGGAATCCTCCACCCTCCGTTTGCCCTTGGCTGCGGACACCGTCTCTATGCTTGGTGCTGCAGGGATGGCACCTTTCCCTCTATGTATTTGAGGCCTGTGGTTGTATGTGTATCCACTACAGTCATTTTAGGATTTCCCTACATGTCCTAATTTCTTCTTAGAGGTTAGTCGTGATAGAGCTTTATAGGGTCCCTTATATGTTCCCGTAGCTCAATATGATTAGTTGCAGTAAAGCGTTTGCAAGCCCGGTCCATGTATGCTTGACTTTATTGCATTTCTGTGTTTGGTTAATGAAAAGGAAAAGCTCTTGATAGTATGTACATGTAACTGTCCTCTATCTATAGAAGCTGCAAGCATGTTGTTCATGTATGTGTCTGTGTGTGTGTGTGTATGTGTATCTACGTGCAGGAATGCGACTTTGCTTTGTGACTAACGCTGCTATGTCGTGTTGTCACTAGTGCCGTCATCTCGACTGCATCTTGCCATCAGTCAACCTGATCCATCGGTGGGGCACCTGTCTCTTCAAAACCGTCAACTGGAGAGGACTTAAAGGGTCGTCTGAGCGAATATCTCTTTGCATATGCGGGATACACTGGCGGGCCTGGTGATAGGCCGAACATGAGTTGCGTTGTTCGTTTCTCATCGTTTGGGCTGACATTCTCACAGGGGACATGAGAGCCATACCAGGGACCCCCTCTTCAAAGGTACAAACAGAAGTAAAAACAGGAGTAGGAAAAGAAGTAAGATTGAAGGGTGGAGGTGGAAAGGCAGAGTGAGAGACTGGAGAGATAGTGACATGATGGGGGGAGAACCGCTTAAGAGACCAGTATAGAGAAGGGTCAGGTACGAGAGGGTGTGAAAGGAGTGAGCATGACACTTGGTGAAAGAAGGCACCATTCCTTACTCCCAGAGACTACTAAGCGGGGATAGTAGAGGGAAAGTTAGAAGATCCCTATGGATATGATATGATATATGATATGATATGTCATTTATAACACGCAAGTACACATGTGTTTCAACGCATGACAAGATAAGGGAGGTTACAGAGGGAAGACAAGACAAACAATCTTACTAGGCCTTGTGTCATTCAGCTCATGCAATTGCATTAGCGCATGGAGCAGGGTAAGGGGATGTGAGAGGTGCAAGGGAGAGAGAAGGGGAAAGTGCAATCAGGGCAGCATTGCTCTGAGTAAGTGCAGACAGTGCAGTGTGACTCTCAGTAAGTGCAAGGAGTCAGGTTAATATAGAGGTTACAGTTACAACCCCTAGTGTGTGATAGACCCGGAGACAGTGCAGGGGAGACTGGTCATAAAGGAGCCAGGTACCATGTGAGAACCTGTAGCATATCTAAGCAACCAGTCACACAGCTAATACAAATGACTAAGAGCAGAGGGAGCACTCCTGGGAGAAGCAATATTTGTTTTAAAAATGTGTTTTCTTTTATATTCAATTGGCCATCCTTTGAATGGCACCAGAGCCCCGGACACAGCACCACTTCCATGGCTGCAAAAATATGACCTTATGGTGCCACTTAGTTTGTCCAGGTTGTTCACTGCTTTATCAACCTGGGCAACCGAGCCCTGATGCTCCTGAAACCTCACCCCAAGAAAGTCAAAACGGTCCACTTGTTCAATCAAACCGCCTCCCACTTTCAAATTGATCATCCTATGTTTGGAAGGTTGGGAACTGAACACCATTGATTTTGATTTGCCCAAGATCAATTTCAGGTCAAGCTCAGAAAACTTGTCCAGGAACATAGGTACAGATGTTTCTCAGCCCTGTGGAGCGGTTAAGATTAGGACCCCAT
This sequence comes from Ambystoma mexicanum, assembly GCF_040938575.1. Lineage (NCBI taxonomy): Eukaryota > Metazoa > Chordata > Amphibia > Caudata > Ambystomatidae > Ambystoma > Ambystoma mexicanum. The sequence goes on from NC_090921.1 coordinate 721,439,321, forward strand.
CATCCACGTAGAAAAGTGCTGGGTATTTGCTTAAGGCCTATTTCGGACAGCCCAAGCACCCGCTCAATAATGCATCAATTATTTCCTGAATGTAGATGTTAAAAAGGAGAGGGCCAGGATGCAACCTTGTCTTACACTCATGGACACTTCAAACGTGTCGGTGGCCTGCCCCCCACAGCCATAGCGAACACCAGTATTTGTTTTTTCATATAATTAAAATGTTAATCAAATTTAACGGAGCCCCCCGAGTTAAGAGAATTTGCCCTGGAGACCGAATCAAAAACGCTACTTAAATCAAGAAATACAACATAAAGATTAATTTCCTAAAGGGATGTATACTTTTGGATCAACAGGGATAGAATCAAACACTGGTCCATCATAACCCTATTTATCCTGAACCATGCCTTCAAATCAGTTATTATGTTGTTGCTATCTGCCCAATCTTGGAGGTGCTTCAAAATTATTTTACCAAATATCTTTCCCACACCATCAAGTAAATAAATATGCCGCTAATTTGTGGTGTTCCCCCTGCTACCCTTTTTGTAGATCGCAACGATGACTGCTCTATGCCAGTTAAAATGGCATTAAAATATATTGACAGGACCAGGGCCCAGATTTTAATTTCATTTTTAAATAAATCTGAAAGAATAAATCATGCACATGGAGCCTTGCCCCATGTGTAGGTGACCAGAGCTACTTCAACCTCTTCCACTGTAATAGACAAAGGAACGGTTTCATTCAAACAGGGCACAGAGGCACCCAAGGGCAAGAAAGGCAAAGGATTTCTATATAAGCCTGAAAAGTGAGATCTCCACAGCTCACTGCTGATACAACATGACAGGGACTGATCTTATTTAAGGTCTCTACTAGAGACCAATTTCCAAAAAAAGAGAAGTGTCCCCTGCTTTTGTGAGCATTGTGCATTGCACTGCAACGCCCAGCTGCAAATTCTTTGTTTTGTGACACTAGCAGGGATTTATAGTTGACTCTTAATAAAGTTAAACTATCCCTTTCCACCCCTACTTCTACTATCTCTCTCTTCGCTAAGCAGCAGGCATCATCATAGCAGCCTACCTTTCCAATCTGGCCCCACTTTAATTGGTGTGGTTACCAATGGGCGAATCTTAGCCATCATTATCTTAAATCCAGCTAACACTGCGTTATCGTCAGTGTTAGCCACCATAATTGATGCCATGATGGGGAGGATTGTACCATAGATTTGGGGTTTTACATCTTGCTCAATTACCTTAGACCATTGCAAATATTTTCGGGCATTACTTTTGCCCTAATCTGTTGGAAGCGAGAGGCTGCGCAGAAGTCGAAGCCTGGTACATTAGACATTAAAATAGAAAGTGATAAAGGAGAGTGGTCACTTTCCATTCTCTGGTGTATCACGAAATGTTTAGCTCTGGCTGAGTCTCTAGCTGAAACGAAAATATAGTCAATGGTGGAACAGCCATTATGACCATTAAATTTGGGGTGTGCAGGCTGATCATTTGAAAACCGCCCATTACAGGGCCTCAGTTTAAAATTAAACATGGTGCAGGAGGACTTAACGCCAACGCGGATGTCTTCTAGTGGGAGCATTGGCCTTCAGGGGAGGGATATCCCAGGCTAGATCCTGGTCGTCCCAAAACCCCGCCAGCTCTCTCACGGGTTCCATCTCGAGGTTAAAGTCCCCAGCCACAATGATTTATTTTTCCTTGGACACTATCGGTACAAACTTTATGTTAATTAAATCCTGCAGACTTCCCAGGGTTTACATACTATGGGATAACCATGGCTTGTTGAACATATTAATTAAGCAGAACAGTTCCTTATCACCAAACCAAATGAGCAGCATTTGGAGGTCTCTACAGTTAGTTTTTGCGTCCTCTAGCTTCTAATCCAGTGACATATCAATCCAGATCAAAGGTCCTCTTAACAGTCACCCCTTGCGACCCTTGATAGCTGGAATAGCACCCTGTAGCACAACCAGGTCAACTGCCCAGGTCTCCTGAAAGACAACTATGTGGAATCTGCGAACAAAAGAGCACCAATCCTGGTCATCCAGGTGTTTCCAAAACCCTGCAATGTTCCACGAAAGGAGTCTAAAACACCCGGGTGACACAGGGCCACCATCTAATCCCCCACACCAGATATTCACAGGCCAACCTTTGGGACCTTGAGCAAAATGGCGATGAAGTGTATTGAGGCCCTCAGTCTGAGTTCCGGAGGTAGACCAAACTTTATGCAATGAAGGAGTCCCACTTGGATGTGTACGAAGAGTGCCAACAAACTTCTCTATATAGGACGAGCAATAGCTGCAGGTATTCCAGCGAACCCGCTGTACGGAGTGGAGAAAGTTAGATTGTCATTGCTTATCCATAAAGCGAGTTCTGGAACCCAATGTAAAGTCTCTCTTACCATGCATGGATCATTAGGTGTTTCTACCAATTAAGGCATCAAGCTAGAACTCTTAGGCAGTTAGACTGTGACAGAATTAAATAAAGGTTGGGTATTAACATGGCCCAAGGAGTTAAAGTAGCACAGGAGGGAGGGACGTCCTACTGTACACTGGGAGCTAGACAGTCAAAGTATCACACACAGAAGGGTGTTCACATACAGACCTATTTAAATTGAGTAGATAACCAGTGTTTAAGTATCCTGGTTATGCATTAGTGTCAATTAATGGCATGGGTTTCAACTATTCAAGCAATTCAAAACGAATTACTACTAGTACAGTTGATTCTAGAAAGCATATTTTATTTTATGCACGAAACAGTCTTAAAACTCAAGTGGACATAAATAAAATATATACTAATATACATATACCAACACAGCATAGCCATTGTGCATCTAAATCATCCCAAATGCTTTTCTTGTACCTGACAAATCACTGTATATGTCTGTGTATGCAGTTTGCTTTCTACCACTTACTTTTGATTAGTAGGCAACTACTACATAGATGTCCTCATAACTCATTGTCGTTTTCTATGCTGTGTTAAACACTGGTGATCTACTCAATTTAAATTCGTCTGTATGAGAACCCCTCCTGTGTGTGATACCAAAAGTTAAAGAACTTAATCGATCTCTTGCGACATACAATAAGTTGGAGACCCAGATTACGCAGCAGGCTAGAGCATATTCACAATAGGGAAGTTACTGCAGGTAGTGCAAATTATATTAGGACCCAGTGTGTGGGGCTATACAGGACTGGGAGTACAACCCATAATATGTTTTCACCAGTAATAGCTGATAGAACCAGGAGTTGCTTCCATAGAGCTAACAGAAAAATCTATTTAAAAACGGTCTCTCAGCTGTCGGAGCCATTTCCTCAATTTTGACTAATCTCCCCCATGACGACGCAGTTCCAAACTCATTACAGGAAGATCTTCTAGGCACACTTGGTTTATTCGAATTAGCACAGGGGGTTGAAAGAGGAAATTAGTCCTTACATTGCATGGAGCAAGTTAACATAATAGGGGGCTGAGAGCGGGCACACAGTGAGGGCTCCTGATTTAGCAATAGCTTCCCATTATTTGGGTCCAATCGGGATGGCACCATCACAGGTGGGGCTGCAAAAATAACTTCTGGGTGGAGCCATTTGCCTATGGGTCCATGCAAAACGACCTGTCTAGCTGTGCTGTCACCTTGGTCTCTGGTAACCAATGTATGAATCGGAGGAGGTTCGTAAGGAACCGGATCAAAGTAGGGCTGAGGGGTGGTAGAAACATGTGATTCAGGGCAGCCGGCTGTAAATAACTTAGTTGTGGGCCATCGCCTTAGTCGCTGTTTTCTCCTTTTACCTGCCCAAGGGGGGGGGGGCTCTCCATCATCGACAGCTCGTTGCGTAGCGCGGCGATGACGTGCTCCTCAGTTTCTGCAGTTACTGTCACAGAGAGCTGGTACATCTGAATATCACAGCAAGGGGCTATTGTCAATGCCACCCTGGGCAATAGTCCTGATGTACTAGGATGCTCCAAATCCCCTAAAGATTGGATGTTCAAATTGGTCCTCTGCCAGATTAATGCATAATAGTAAGAGAGAATCCAGTTTGGACAAAAGGATGTTTGATGTTGAAGCTCGGGGTATATCCATGTTGATTGAAATCGACATAGAGCTGGCACGTCTGGGGTTCACAGTAGCACTGTCACTGTCAGCGTCACTCTCGCTGCACATATCTAAAGAGGAAGAGGCCAGGTTTTCGAGGTCAAGGCAGACGCAGAGGTTGGTACCCATAATATTATCATCACCAACTTGAGTAGACCCCAGTGAATTTCTCTGCAAAGTACGACAGAGGTTTAAAAGAGATACATTATTGTCTAAGAACGTGAAGGTGGGAAGAGGGTTTTTTCCTAGGTTTAGGGCAATCTCAGGAGATAATTGATCCACATTTTGCCCGCTTCGGCCAATGGCTTTACATTCTCCAAGAAGTCAGTCATTTTTGGTTGCTCGTCAATTAGGGATAGTTTGACGTTTTTTGCACACAAAGACTTTATATTGTTGGAAATCAAAATGGGGGGGCTACGGGGTCATTTCTCATTATGGGTAGACCCACTGCGCAAGCCATAGTGATAATGTTTGTGGTTCCTCATAACGATAGTAAGAATTTCAACAAGTACTTGCCAGTACAGAGCATATTGAGAAGGAAGTGAAGCTCCCTGCAAGATCGGAGAGGAAAGGACCTCTCGACATGCACCCCCACACTGTGTCAACACAATGAGGCCGCGTCCACATAATGAAAGATGTGAAAATCCATTGAGTCAGCAGGCAATGCCCTATCAATAGTCCTCAATCTATTTCCGTAATGTCCCCCCTCATCAAAGATCTAAATCTATAAACAACAATTTCAAACTTATGAACTCACATTTATAAAAAGCCACAAATTCCTAAACTGTCATAAAAAACGAATTCAAAGCACTCACCAAATCTCCATGTTCCATCAAATCTAAGACACACTATTGGTATCCACCATCATTGACGAAATAAACAGTTTCATTCAGTGCATGGTGTGTGTCAGTTACATTTCTAAATGAAGTCTCTTTCCTGTGCTTTCCACTGGTTTCTAAAGAGATCAAATATAATTCTTGTCTTCCGATCAAGAACGGTAGAAATGAACAAATGGCTCAACATTAGCTGAATGTTTACCATCAAAATAATTGTAAACAACTACAATCCTAAGAACATCATCGCTAAAATGTTAATTCCAACACTACACTGTGAAACTGGACATGCGCACGCCAATACGACAGGTTTCACATCTTCCTGTACCACTGTCCCACAAATGACTCTCCTCCTTTTCTTACAGAGGCACGTTCAGTGATGCTAAGTGGCAGAGGATGCTATACAAGACTACTTATATTACAATGAATCACATACTGCGCTAGGCATTGCAGTGTTTTATATAGCAGTGATATCTCCTATATTGCATAAACTGCACCCACATGACCAGGCTTTACTCGCCACAGCTATACACTAAATTATTGTACTGCACCTTGCATAATCAGGCTTTAAACAGCAGAGAGACACACCTCATTGCACATTCTGCAACCAACATGGTAAAACTTTGGACAGCAGAACTATCCCCTAAATCACACATTCTCCACCATATATGGTCAGGCTTTAAACAGAACATCTATCCCCCTAAATTGCACATCATGGACTGTACATGGCCAGGTGTTAGAGAGCAGAGCTATGCCTTTAAATTGCACATCCTGCACGAACATGGTCAGACTTTGGGCAGGAGATCTATTCCGCTAAATCGTCCAAAATGTATTGACTATGGTAAGGCTTTACACAGAAGAATTATGCCTCTGAATTCCCTTTGCTGCAACATACAGGGTCAGGCTTTAAATGGCACCGCTATCCCATACATTGCATATACAGTATTGCATAATACATACTCAAGCTATACATATCAGAGCAATCCTCCTAAATGAAGACTCACACATCAAGATAAAAAATGACCAGGAAACCAAAAGGATCAAAGGTGCCAATAACATGTTTTTGGTGCTTTTGGCACTAGCTTCAAGACTACATATGCACACTTATCTGACTTTCATCCCAGAAATCATACCACATTGTGACAATGTTCTACAAATTATGGCATCAATCAGGCATCCCCACATTACTTAAGAAAGGCAGCCTCTTTCACTTTTGTAGTGCAAAATAGCTGTTAATGTTTGACTTGAAACCCTCCTGGCACCAGGAGACCCTCAAAGAAAACACTTAATACCGCAATCATATGCTAATCCCTGGCTTCCCATCCTTGTCCCTGAAAGGAAAGCCCTTAAAATTCGATAAATCTGCCATGCTTGCATTAGCCCTGGTGTCATCATTTAGCTATTGGGCAACTATTAGTAAAGAACTTGCAAAAATTGGAGGATTTGCAAATAATTTAGGAAAAATGTTACAAATTCGCCTATTTGTGTTTAACAATCCATTACATGTGTATGGCTTATTTGGAGAGAATAATTGAGATCCTGTGCTTTTCCTCCTCTCTGTTTTAGCAAATCAACCCATACACAGTGGTCAACTGGGTAATCTCAATCTTCAAATCTGTGTATCATGTGTGGGGTGGTCGACTTAATGGCCAGCACAACTTCTCATCCAAAGTAACCCGTTATATTGACTTGAGGACTTTTCCAAATGTCAAAAATGTAAATGAATCCATCCCAATCAATTAACTGTGTATTCTAGAACTGACTCTGCAGGACATGATCAGACTCAGCTGTTTGGACAGGCTCGTCAACGGAATAGGGTCTAGTGTTTAAATGAGATATACGCCTGTATTGTGGTGTATATGTCAGGTTTGAGCATCCTATCTTCAAACTGTGTGTAGGTTTAGCTGATGCCATGCACAAGAGGATCCGCAGATTGTGCTTAGAGTGATATAACCTCTGTGCCATTGTGTACTCATCTGGGACTTAGAGAAGAGCCCTTAAATAGATATAATCTCATTTCTATGATGTGCTCATCAAGGAACTGACACAGACTTACTAAAGCAACCAGCGGCCTGTTAAGGGGCTGATGCATGATCCTTAAGGTGGATGCTGGTGGATGCAAGCTTGCTTTCATAATGCACAAATCAGGGACGTATCACCATACCTTACTCCTAAGGTAGATATAGTAAATGTATGCACATTGGAAATTCAGTGTCTTGCTCTTAAACAGTGCATATATAAGATCACTGTTGTGGTGTGCTCGCTAGGGACTACAATCTTGTTCTTACAGTAGATGTAATCTTGCTCTCTTGGCTTGTCAATTAAAGAAGAATCACATTTTTCTTAAAGATGATATAAGCTCACTGCCCTGGCTTGCTCACCCAGGGACCAGTAGAATTCTCCTAAAGTGAATGTAAATTCACTGCCCTGGCTTGCTCATTCAGGGACCAGCAGCATTCTCCGAAAGTGAATGTAAGCTCACTGCCCTGGCTTGCTCTTTCAGGGACCAGCAAAATTCTCCTAAAGTGAATGTGAGCTCATTGCCCTGGCTTGCTCTTTTAGGGACCAGCAGAATTATCCTAAAGTGATTGTAAGCTCACTGCCCTGGCTTGCTCTTTCAGGGACCAGCAGAATTCTCCTAAAGTTAATGTAAGATCACCGCCCTGGCTTGCTCTTTCAGGGACCAGCAGAATTCTCCTAAAGTGAATCTATGATCACCGCCTGGCTTGCTCTTTCAGGGACCAGCAGAATTCTCCTAAAGTGAATGTAAGCTCACTGCCCTGGCTTGCTCTTTCAGGGACCAGCAGAATTCTCCTAAAGTTAATGTAAGATCACCACCATGGCTTGCTCTTTCAGGGACCAGCAGAATTCTCCTAAAGTGAATGTAAGATCACTGCCCTGGCTTGCTCTTTCAGGGACCAGCAGAATTCTCCTAAAGTTAATGTAAGATCACCACCATGGCTTGCTCTTTCAGGGACCAGCAGAATTCTCCTAAAGTGAATGTAAGATCACTGCCCTGGCTTGCTCAATTTGGAAGAAACACATTCTTCTTAAAGAAGCTATATCTATTTTGTCAAAATATAGCGTACTGCCTTCTCCTGGCCATCTGAAAATGTTCCCTCATCCTTAAAGTAAACAGAAACTAGTTATGCTGGGTTAAATAATCTTATGAAGAGCAAAAGGGTGTGAGAGCTCTGAAAGCGTAAGAGAAATAAATCAAAGTTGAACAATTAAATATTAACGCTCTAAAATGGATGCAGAAAATATAGTTTTATAAAGACTTTTAAAACTGACATTAAGGTAGATCGCTTCTAAGAGCATACGCCAATTTATTCCAGAAATTGTACAGGGGAAAGTTTTGCCTGAAGCAGAGGACAAGTAAAATCTTGGAGGCACAAATAACAAACACTTGGGGAGAAGAAACGGGGCAACCTTTAGCCTGTTTGGCAAATAATGGGTGGCATTTTTCTGGCAGAGTACCCACCTTGATTTTAATCCCGTTGCAATGGGACGCCATTGAAGGCGACACAATAAAGGTGAAATGTGAGATTGAAAATGAGAAAAGGTTGCATTCCTTGCTGTGTTATTTTGTAAAACTTGAAGCTTGTGAGTTAGAGAATCGGGGAAAAACGAGGTACATGACAGCATGAAGCTTTGATCCGACGATGGACCAGGCAATAATGCAGAGATGAGGTTTCTCCAGGGAAAGGTGATCTGTTTAAACAATCACAGATAGTAAGATGCAGAACATTTGGGAGAACAGGTACAGAAGAAGTGTTAACTGGGAAAGAAGAAGGGATGGTTCAACCCACGGAACATTCCTAGAACTTCGTCTATGGCTCTCACCCGAGCTCAGACTACCCAGCACTTGCCCCCTCTTCCCTCTTCCTTTCTGCACTTGCAGGTTCTGAATACTCACAAGGCATAGTAGGGTCGTCCCGGTCTGTTCTAAAATGTTGTGTTCTTGTAATGCATTTCCCTCCCCTTCCCCCTGCCTGCACTGTGGGTGCTTTGAAACAGTTTATTCTTATTGTATAAGTGCCTTATAAGCACACATCAAATACATAAATAAGGGCTAAGCCAAGTTTTCTGCATCCACATTTTAATTTGTGAACACATTTCGGAGAGTGCATCGGTGTGAGGTGAAATGTACCAGAGAGTCTAAAGGGTAGTTGGGCATCATTGGAATGCCCAACCCTCAGCTTGGAAAGCAGTTCATGACTCTATTGTGTGTGGGGGAACATCAGAGATTGTCTTTAAACTACAAGTACGATTTCAGAGTGACGTGTGCCCTATCTACACTAAGCATTTGCTCACCAAGAGAGTCAGGACAAAAGACCACCCAAAGGATCCTTATGTCATGTCCAGTAGTGTAGACAAGCCCAAGATTTAACTGAGCCAGAGCTGCTTGGGAGTGCAACCATGCATGTATGCAAGAATGGGGTTTATGAAGCTCCATGCTAGCTGCAAAGAAGAGCTGTACAAAGGGGGCGCAACCAAAGGTTACAAGTAGAATGCAGGAGTAGCAAAGGAGCTGATCTAGCCCTTGGTAGGGAGAGCAGGGAAGTGGAGTACTCCAGCAGGAGATACATAAGTCAACCAGTCAAAATGGCGGCGCCAGTGTACCATTGTGGGCAGTGGGCAAAGTGCTTCTAGTCTAAGGCCCACTGCAGGAGGGAACTATTTTGCAGGTTGCTTCCAGAGAACCCTCATGTGATCATTGTGAAAGCCAACCATTACCAGCCAAAGACGAATACGGTATCCAGTTAATATGTCGAAAACATTTTTTCGAATGACAAAAATGTCGAAAATATTTGACAGAATTTTTTTTTTTTAATGTATTATTTTTTAATTTAAATGTTTTTGTTTTGTTTCGTGAGTAAAAAAAAAGGTTAAAAAAAGGGGCATTTGGGGGGAACCCCCAATTGCAAACATAAAATAACAAAAAAAAGACATTCCATTTTTTTTTTCCGGTGAAATGTTTTCCACATTATGGCATTCGAAAAAATGTCATTCGAAATAGTCACTAGGAACCGACGAATACGTGTATGAGAATTCACCAGGTCTCACAATTCACAGTTCGATCTAGCATATGAACTGAGTAAAGCCGGTTTAAATGTAATCTTATGTCTAGTGGCATCCTGTGAGGCCGTAGCTCAGTTGAGTCAATGGCCTACGGGCCTCACAGGAAAGGCCAGACATGATCAGCACTCCACTACTAGAAATACTCAAAACTATCAACTGGACACTCTATGTAATTACTTTTTGGGATCATACAAACTAACACATCGTTGGGCTTTTAAGATGACCGGGAAAAGGCATTACCAATCCATGATGGCAACCAGAAAACCTTGTTAACAGGCCAGAATGTTATATGATTGAATGGAGGTGTAAAGTGTGTTCCTCAGATTTCCCCTCCCCTCTTCATTGGTTTCTTTTAATCTCTCGCCCTTTCTTGCATTGTGAGACTGGGCACAGCAAGGTCAAGGCTTGCTTAAAGCTTCATGCTGCTTCGGGCTCAAACAGCGGGGCAGGCTCATGTCTCCACACAGGATGAAGGCTGCTGCGCTGTCCCTGGGGGTGGCCAGGGGGATGCCATGCTTAGCACTACAGACCACTCTTCCACACACACAAACTGATTCACTTGTCGGGGAGACACGAGGGCCTCCAGATACCTGGGGGCATCTAGCCTTACCCACAATCCTATCATATGTTTCTATTGCTCTTGTTGCCTCCCACTTTATTCATTAGAGTGCTCCCTGACCACTCCTGCATGAGCTGGCAAAGGTCTATGGCCCATTTGACTCTAAGTCTGCAGGATCAAAGGAGACAACCCACGAATGTCATGGTCTCCCCTGAGAGCGAGCATATGCTCAGGACCAATGCATCGGATGACCCACCCGAGCTCCTCTCTCCTGCCATTGAGGGAAAAGCTCCACTCACTAGAGAACCACAAGCAGAGCAGAGCTGTGACATTCCAGCCGGCACAAATACACGTTACACACAGTGGCTAGAACAAAGTGATCTTATGTGTGCATCTAACTTGACCTTTCACGAGTATAAACAAATCCAATGTACTCATTTCTCACTGGTACATCGGATCTGCCATCAGTCTGAACTACTGCCACCATTATATATGCGCTAGAGGTAGATGGCGAGCAGCGGGGGCAACTTCACTCATTACGAGTGGGCATAGCATCGAATGTGCTGCTTAGGCTGAAAGCGCTACTGTGCACTCTCATTGTATTGTGAGGTTTACAGAGTGATAAGTCTGCCTTGTTCCACTCATAGAATGCTTTTATTACTCTGCTGCAGTGACAAGGCTGGCAATAGTAGTTAAAACTCATGGAATAGAAACAGAAAGACATGGATTTTACAACATGCCAGTTTATGGCTGAGTTCAGACACTATGATGTGTAAACAAAGCAGTATTCAATGTAATGGGTAATTACGTATGGTAATCCTCATTACGTGAGTCCACCTGTCTCATCAGGGCTGCCTGCCTTCCCAGACAGAAACCTACAAAGTTGCAAACATTTCCAGAATGTTCCTCTACTCCCTATTGAGTGTATAAATCCACACCCCTATTTGTCCTATGCCTGTGCTTTTACTATCCATAGACAAGAAGGCAGAAGAACCCAGGGTGGGGAAGAGGGAGGGCCATAAGCACTATGACGAGACAGGTGGACTCCAGCAATGAGGTTTACTATACCTAATTGGTCTACTTGGTCAAGTAGACCAAGGTGGTGCAGCACCAAAGCGCAGCTGCCATCCATACAGAAATTCAGCATTATTTACAGGCTGGACCTCAATTGGTGCGGGATTGCCCCCTTTTATTGTCTGAATGGCAGAACAGGGAACAGTCACAAAAAATATCCATATTGGAAAACTATTTTGTACAATAAGAAGCCAATGTTTGGCTCCATCTATAGATAAACACTATCATGAAGAATGCAAGGAGCACATATACCTGATCAACTGATGCTCACTTCTGACTACACAAGTCATAGATAAACTGTGTTAACTTTCCAAGCTCTGGAGGATGGACAATATGTGATTGACCATAATTGAACAGACTCGGGGAATTAATTTTTCACTCAACAAGTGACACCATCTGTGGTGCATCACGAAAATAAAGAGCCATGGGACCCATTCCTATCACTGAAAGGATATCCTGATCATAACAATTCCTCAATGACGTTCAAGCTTCTGATGCAATAGAGAACAGCCCCTTGGTATGTTTTCTCCGTCTGTACTGCATGCCGACCAAATTTGGGATGCAAACCCTATACACCTGGAGAAAATTAGATTGTAATCACACGTAAGTGAGTTGCCCCATTACACCTGTCCACCACTTCTGTTGTAGAGGGTCGGTGTTATGTACCATGACTCTTGATGTGCCTGCCGTATTTTAGAATACTTACCCAGTACAGATCATATAGAGCACTACTGCAGTGTATGAGAACCTATACTTGGGCCTTATTTGAGCTGGCCTGGATATCTCCTGTAGGAGGAACAACCATACATAGCACAGCCCAGAGCACAGCTTGCTTCATGGAGCAAGGATTTCTGGAAGACTAGGAAAACCACTATTCGCAGGGAGGAAAGCCATGCTCTATCCACGGGAATGAGGATTACTGTGAAGTTAATCAAATTAGATCTTGTTAATAAGGAACATATGTATCTCCATATGCAGAATATAGCACCTGTAAGGGAAAACGTCCACTAAAAAGGAAAAAATAGGTTGACATCTCACAGTGCAACTCATCAGCATTCTATTCTTCCAATATATGACATTATAACGTGTGGTATGTCATTTATAATGCACCGGGAGACCGTGGGCGTCAGGGAGCAACAAAAACACAAGTGGAAATCTAGAAGGGGAAGTATGGGTTGCAGGTGTTCACCTAAATAGGAAGGTTTTCAGGGATTTTCTGAAGGCCTTCAGATCCGGCAGGAGTCTAAGTGTTGGTGGTAAAGCATTCCAAAACGAGGTTGCTTTGACAGGGAAGGATATGCCGAGGCCCATTGAGTGCATTGCTTTCGGACACTGTGTTTGGTCTAGGGTAGAGGATCAGAGGACCAGAGACTTCTAGTCGGTTGATACAAAGGTACCAGTGTTTTGAGGTATTCTGGGAGTTTGCCGTAAAGGCAGCGATGGACCAGAGTGCCTATTTTAAAGAGGATGCGTCCCTGAAAGGGTAACCAATGGTGTTCTCTCCTGTGGTCAGAGATGTGGAATCTTCTAGGAACGTTTTTGACGATGCGAACTGCGTCATTTTGAATAGTCTGACATGCCTTAAGATTTGTTTTGGAGGCCCTACATAGCTAGGCTTTACAGTAGGCCCGTATGGTCACGATGGTACCGTGGGCAATGGTTACACAGTTCTTTTCGGTGATATAGGGGCAAATATACCTATTTGGCCGTAAGTAGTAGTTGCAGGTTTGTTTGAGGTATTTTACCTGAACATCTGAGTTGAGGGAAGCCTCAGTTTGGAACCCTAACGTTTTTACTTTCTTTTGGATTTCAATTTTGTTGTCTTGTATGTAGACATTGCTATATTGTGGGCTGTGATTGGCACAGGCCTGAGGGGCGCCAAATATCAGAATCTCTGTCTTGCTGCCATTAAGGCACAGCCAATTCTCAGACCTTCAGCCTTCAATGATGCAGTAGATGTTAGATAAGGTAAGAGAGTCCTTTACATGTTCACCACTGAGCTTGATGACCAATTGGGTGTCATTGGCATAATTTGTAAAAAGTGCACCCACGTTCTCCAAGAGGTAACAGAGCGAGCTAATGTAGAGATTAAATGATAAGGGCAAGATGGAAGGACCCTGAGGCACCCCACAATTAATTAACACTGATTGGGAGAAAGCTTGTCCCCATTAGATTTTAGACTCTCGATTTGAGAGGAAGGACTGGACCAAGTCCACCGCTTCTTTGGAGCATTGGCTGTGATCTATCAAAAACAGTAGGATATGCTCGTGGTCTACATGGTTGAAGGCCGCGAATAGATCTAATAGGACCAGCAGCCTGGCTTTCCCTTTATCCAAGATTTTTAGCAAGTGAGATTGGAGGTGCATAAGCGCTGTCTCCGAACTAAAAGATGGACGTAAGCCTGACTGTCGATCGTGGAGAATGTTATTCAATTCGATGAAGGCTTGCAGCTGGGAGGTAGCAAACTTGTCCAATATCTTGAGGAGAAATTGCCAGTTAGTGATTGGTCTTAGGTTGCTCGAGTCCCTGAGGTCGATGTAAGTTTTTTTTGGGATGGGAGCAACTGTAACTTTTTTAAATTACATTAGGGACTTGGCTGTCTCTAAAGCAGGCCTTTCCAAATTGAGTATAAAATGAGGCAAATAGGTCTTTATGCACCAGAATCAGTTTGGGAGGCAATAGATTGTGGAAGCAAGATGTTCTGTGCATGGAGGATAGCATTTTAAGCATGTCTTGGGGAGAAATGTGTGAGAAAGTAAATTCAGGGTGCTTGATTCTCCCATATTTTGTAGTTGTCAATATCCTATGTGTAGTGGTATGACACTGGGCCAATGTTATTTTGTTCCTTGCGTTGGTAATTTTGGTGTTAAAGGCTGCTTGAGTTAAAGTACAATCGAGGGTAGAGGGTAGGAAAGCAATCTGAGATACTTTATTTTTTTTCGGAAGCCTCAGAATTTCGAAAAGCTTTCCTGTGGAGTTTGAGGACTGCTATTTTGGGGGTTGGAGACTGGAGCATTCCACCATAAAATGGTGGTCCCATATTATACTATTTGAGCCATTCAGTTCCATTGTAGCCTTGCTGCTGGGACAGTGATTGCTAGGAAAACAATTAAAAGAAAAGGTAGTGAGGAGCTTTAGCCAGCTCTAAGCATTATATTAGGAACTCCATCACTTCTAAGCACTCCTGAGGCCCTCCTAGTGTCTGACCAGGTGAAGGCCAAGACGTTTATGTTATATTATGTTATGTTACTATTTTATATAGTGCAATTTATACCCGTAGGTAACATGGCACTGAGGAAGTCCAGTAAGAGCAGAAGATAGTCAAAGAAAATACAACAGTTTAATTAAATAAGGAGGTTTTGAGATGACGCTGAAAACTCAGACGGTCGACTGTTTTTCAGAAAGTGAGAGGAAGGTTATTACACAGGTTTGTGGCTGTGACAAAAACACTTGCCCGCCTTTTCTAATTTGATGAACTCTTGGAACCAGAATTAAAAAGTCAGAGGATGAATGGAGCAGCCAAGCAGGCACATAGCACCAGAATATTTTCTGCAAATAATCAGCTCCCTGATCAATGAAGGCCCGATGGACTAAGCATAGTGCCTTAAACTCAACATGGCGTGCCACAGGAACTCAATGAAGGCTGTGTATTGATGAAGAAACATGATCACCAGAGGAAAGCCCAGAGACGGCTGAGGTAGATAAAGTGCATTACAATAATCCAGTGTGCTCAAAACTAAAGAAATCACCACCAGTGCATGTAGAGGGGTTGGAAGGAACAGGAGCACTTTGCGCAGGACTCTGAGTTTAAATTGGCCCTGCTGAAAGACTGAGTTTACATGTGCCTCGATAGAGAGGGAGGCAGCTATTTTAGCACCCACAATCTTTGCCACGGGCACTGGCTGCGGAAATGGACCTAGGGATGGAGGCCAGAAGTCAGGCGTCCAGAGGGAGATGACAGTCTCTCCGGGCTGCATTGCGTGGCCTCACTGGTTGCGGATGTGTCCTCCTGCTGTGGCTCGGTACTTGGATGCCCTGCCTCAAGGGCATTTGCTATGCGATTAAGGACATGACATAGCCGGGTTGTGTTGTCAGTCAAAGAGTCACACAATCTGGTGGTGCAGTCGGTGAGGGACTGCCGCATTTGATTGAGTTCTACATGCAATTCTGCCCTGGCCTGGCGATTGTCCTCAATGTAGTTCTGTATGAGATCAGTCAACTGGTGAACTCGCTGCTGGTCAAAAGAAGGGAAACTATCTGAAGATCCACTTGCACCAGCATGCTCTGCAGGGGGCGGTATGGGTGGACTGGGGGTATCGGTGTCATATCCCTGCAGGTTGAGTTCCAGACTGTGCACAGGTGATGGTGCATCCCCAGAGTCACTGCATGACGCCAGGGTTACAGAGCATGGCTCAAGGCTGTGCATTGTGTCTTGCCCGTCCTCCGACATGGGCCCCCAGATGGGTGACGGGCTAGGCTCCCACTCATCCGGCGCGGTAGCAGCAGCCTCCCCTGAGACGCTGGACTGCGCCGAGCTGGGGGTTGCCACAGTTGCTGCCGCCGATGATGTATGGCATGCTGGTCTGCCAGCTTCAAGTGGCCTTTCCGTGGGTTGGGGGGTGTTTTTTTTTGGTGCTGGCTTTGCATGACCCTGCCAGTACCCGTGGAGGTGCTTGGCCGGCTTGCTTGGGGCTCTGTGCTGTCATGGTCAGTGCCTGTGGGGTAGAAGAGAGGGACAACTTTAGTGTATGTGCAATGTCCTATTTGCATACATGGCTGCATGGACATCTCGGTCATTTACGTTTTGTTCTGTTTGGGGGGTAGCTGTGGCAGTGGTACATGTGCATGGTGATGACATATACACATGTTTGGGAGTGACTCATTGTGCCCTGGTCATGTACATTTTGGCTAGTACAATGCCTACCACGCTGGACGGTGTGCATGATGGGCTGTGCAAGTCAATGCACTATGGTTGATGTGCGTTATGTACTCGCACTTGGGCCATCGTTAGGTGGCACTTGCCTCAGCATTTGTTGGATGGGGGTGCGTTGGATGGGGGGAGGGCAACACGAGAGGGTGCCTTCGATGGCCCCTGGGTCAGTTTACATCATGAAATGGACATTGCCAGTGTACACTGTCGACACTCACCTCCTTCTGCAGAAGTTGTTCCCCCACACTCCATGGTCCCCACGCCCTCAATGGATTCAGTGCCAATGAGCTCCGCACAGGTCTCCTCCCACGGCTCAAGTTGGACTGCAGTACTTGGGCCACCTCCCGTCTGCAGGGCCTGGCTGTGGTTGCTGGAGAGGAGGCCCCGCACCCGCAGGTCGTCCCACTGCTTGCAGCAGTCCCTGGGGATGCGGGGGGTGTTGCTGACAGCGCTCACCCTCTGTGCCAGTTCCGCCCAAATGTTCTTCTTGCGGAGGGTCGACTCCCTCCGCATGTCGCTGCTGAAGATGACATCGGCATGCTCTGCCAGGAAGTCTACCATGGCCTGGAGTTCATCGGGGCAGAATCTCTGCTTGCGAATGCGATCCGCTGTCCTTTTTGGTGCTTTTGGCATGTTGAGCGGTGCCTGGTCCGGTTTCCAACTTTAGTTTCCTCACAAGGGTGCTGGCGGCTGCAGATGGCAATGGATTGTGTTTTTAAAGATGGCCGCCGCTCTCCTTCCCGGTCCTGTGCGATGTCGTTATTTCCGGTTCCTTTTTTTTTGGTGACCGTAATTTATGGTCTCCGTAAATTACGGTCACCGTTATGCACTGACGCTACTGCTTGCAGGGCGGTGTTGTACTTTACGTGTCGCTGCATGCCGGTAGGGGTTTTTCGGGGGGTTTTGCGGCAGGCCGCTCGGTCCTTTTCCGGCATGGCAGAAAGCACGTGTCCGAGAACTCGGAATGGGCCGACATTTTCGCTCTTAAACCAGCACGGTGTTGTACTTTCCGCCATGCCGGAAAGTACCAGTACTTACTGGCATGACTCGGAATGAGGCCCATTATCTAGTCCCTGGTGCTCATGTCTACACAGCAAGCAAATAAGAACTTTAAGGAAAGTAATGAGGCGCAATATAAATATAATTACATGTGTATAGCTCCTTAGAGTGGTCTGGCCCATTAAAAAAAGCTTATATTCCCTTAGTCTGGAGTGAGAACCACGGCAGCAAGCCTCAATCCACTTATTGTCGTGCAGTGGCCATACTATGACAGTGCTATGAATTTGCCCTTGCATAGATTTTTTGTGTTAGGTATGTCAACTTTAGGCTTATATTCACTTTAAAGAAAAGGTTTGGCTCCCAGGTGTGCATGCCATTACATTGAACTAATTTTAATCTGGTGTGGTATGCTCGCCATGACAGCAATATTGTATCCACTAGGTTTGATGAGCACTACAAGAAGTGGATGTATATCCATGTGGTGGAGTGTGTAGGCCATGACACAGAGTTAATATCCACTTAGTATAGTATGTAGTATGGTGTGCATCCAGTGACAGCGATAAACATGTTTGAATTGTTTGATTTGTCATACATGCTGTGATTGCAAATTAACTTAAAGTCAGCTGGTCTAGTGCTTGTCATAGCATTGAACATACATTGAGTTGGTGAGGTGGAGTCTGCTTTCTGGAACACCAGCAACCTAACATCCACTAGGAATGGTGCACCCGTGGCAGCATGATTATACTGAATAGGTATGTGATGGACATGATATGACAATGTTCATATTTTTAGTTGGTGTTATATGGTTTGTTTGTTATCAGAGCAAACACATATAGACATATTAACCTTTCTTGTAATTTATTTGTCAAAGAGCAATACCCCCAATCTATTCCTCCCCACCAAATCAATCCCAAACAACAGTCTGGGACAAGACACAGATTGTCTTAATCTGAAAATGTGACTTAATACAAATAACAAATCAAGGATTTAAAGGAAAGGTGGTCCCATATCTCACGATGCTTGGCAAGTCACCCGCAAAACTTCCAATACATAGTGGCAGCTTGTTTACAGAAAGGAAAACACAACCTGTCAGCTGTTGTCTCACTAATATGTTCATTTCAATTCACACGAGTAGCCATACTTATGAAAACCAGTGTGCAGACATATTATAGACAAGAGACTCCACTGTTTAGACACACTCATTTGCATGTATTGTTTGAATTCACTTTCTTTTGAAACCCTCAATCTACAGCAAAGAGAATTATATCTATCTGAAACATACCTCCCATAGAACAAAAGCCAGAATGAACTACGGAACAAAACAATTTATTGAGTTTTCTCTGAAATCATTCACAAGTATTAGCATTAGAGAAACATGTTACTCTTTAAAATACAGTTCCTGGACGGTTTCAAATGGTGTAAACGGTCATAAGCTCTTGGTTCCGAGCTTGGGCATAGGTACAATTTGATATTTGTATGTTGTTAGATTGGTTTAAAATAATTTTAAAGGCTTGATTTTGCAGATTTGCTGTTTCTTTTGGAATGCTGGGATAACAGCACCTAACTCTCTCATTCTGCTCAGGGAATCAGGCTCACCATCATAACACCCCTGTTCCATGTGTTAATTAATTAATCAATTTCAGCTACGTTAGTAATTGTGGCAGACATCAATCAAAGGAGATGTCATTGAATATTTCAATATGAGAGGCCTAAGGCCTCCAATGATTTCAACATTGAGAAGAAAATCCTTAGTATGATGATACTAACTAGTGTTTTAATTGTAATTAAATATTATAATTACTCCTCTGTCAGATGGCCCACTTGCTTTTCTGCTTAATCAAATACAGAGCAAACTGTACACATTCAGAAACATTTGACATAACATTTCATTTGATGTAGCATTTCTGGATCATGCAAAGCCTGTGAGTTGGCCCCTTCACTTTCTCACACACACAAGACCCCCTCCTTCCTTCCATAGCCCATTGAATGCACTGAATCATAAGGGAATATGTTAGCTTTAAATTAATTCCTTTAGGAACAAGGAATGAACATGGGACTGGAATGTTATATTTTCTCATAATTATTTGTATGGACAGATGACTGTATTTCAAATTACGTATTCAAATGTGTAAAATATTCAGAATCTAGAGATAAAGTGTGTGTTCTGTCACTTCATGCATTAGAGAGATATTAAAATATGGAAAGTGTTAATAAAACATTGTTAATAATGTGTACATTTTAATATATCATTCTTTATGCATCTGACACATGATTTTCCACTCAAATCTTATAATAGAACCAGTCCAAGAATTTCAAAGCTATAGTTAAACATCTAGTACTTATGGTAATTGTGTCTGGCCTATTTAAAAGTGACTTTGTGTTATTCATTTTCACCTGAATTGCATCTATGTTGGCTTGACTCATTTTATCATCAGAAACCATCTGCTGAGAAAGGCATTATGTGGGTCAAAGGGCTAATTTGAATAAGAGGCTTACTTGAACAGACATACTCTTCATGAGGTCTGACACTCTGCCAATGTTGATGGTCAATGGCATGGCCTAAGCACCTGCTTTATTGGAGTTGCAAGTAGTGACATAGCAGTCATTGAAATTACTGACTTTAAAAATAGTTAATAAATATATGCCTATAGATTTGGCGCTTTTCTGTGGCAAAATATTGGCATTATAATGTATTACTTGAAATTTGGAAACAGAGATCGAAGATCTGACTGCTGCACAAACAGACCTTTCAGTCCACTTAGAGTACACAGATTAAGATGCAACATAATGGATATACTCTTTCCCTTGTAACACAAATGTGCATTTTTTATTGTTTTTACTGAAATGGCAATATGATAACATGTTGTTCTGCTCATAAATATATTTGATTTCTCATGTGATTTGTAATTATATGTGTATCATATCAATATAAAATACTGAAATTCAAGTTGCACAATTCACAATGTTCTTTTTCACATGACAGCAAACATGAAGATGCAAATTTAAACTTCAGTGTGTCATTTCCGTTAAAATCTACAACTTAACATATATTTCTGAATATTTGGTTGTTTAACATGAATTACTTGATATTTCACTGCAGAGCCAAATTATGAACATGCATTATTTAATGGAGGGCAACATATTAAAAAAGAAAAAAAAAACATTTCACCCTATGTGTACATCATGACAGTGTGCCTATATTCAATCTTTAGAAAATGTGATTCACCCCAGTGTGCATACAACTACAAATTTATATCCACATCTGTGGTGTTTGCTCTCTGAGAGTGGGCTTTTATCCTGTTGGTGTGGAGCACGCCATAACTGCAAGCTTACAGACACTTAAAGGCTGGAGTACTCTGTATTGCATTGTGAAAGCACACTTGTGTCCACTTTGTGGAAAAGTATATCCCCAGTGTGCACGCTATGATAGCAAGCAAAAAACCACTTGACTTGATCTGGTGTGCATGTGATGGCACTGTGCTTATATCTACTTGGCATGGTGTGATTTTCCCCTCTTGACAACAAGATATACCCAACTTAATGGAAAGACCCAAGTACCTATGTGCACACCATGAAAAATTGCTCATATGACCTTCGTGTGGTGCAGTGTGCATGGCAGTGTGATTTTATCCACTAGGTATACTGTGCACGCTATGACAGAAACCTTATATGTACCTCAACAAAGAGGCCCCATTCCTTGGGGTGCACGCTATGATAGCGCACTTACATATGCTTTAAGAAAAAGGCTCCAGTCCCCCGTGTGCATCACAAGACAGCACGCTTACACCCCCTGTAAGGCAAAAGCTCCTGACCCTGTGTGCACACACAACAGCAAGATTATATGTCCTTGGTGAGGTGCAGTGTGTATCATAGTGTACTTTTATCCACTAGGTGCAATGTGGCGGGAATGCTATCAGAGAGCGTTTATGTGCACTTTAGGGAAAAGGCCCTTCTCCACAGTGTACAGTGCACCATGTGACAGCAGGGTTCTATCAACTTTAAGGAAGAGCCGTAGTCCCTGGTGTGGTGCACCCTGTGACAGCGTGCTTATATACACTTTATGGAAATGACTCCATTCCCTGGTGTGCAGAGCACCCTTTGACAGTGCGCTAATATGCACATTAGGGAAAAGGCCCCTCTCCACAGTGTACAGTGCACCCTGTGACAGCAGGCGTCTATCAACTTTAAAGAAGGGCCTTAGTCCCTGGTGTGGTGCACCCTGTGACAGCGTGCTTATATCCACTTTATGGAAATGGCTTCATTCCCCGGTGTGCAGAGCACCCTTTGACAGTGCGCTAATATGCACTTTAGGGAAAAGGCCCCTCTCCACATTGTACAGGTACCCTGTGAAAGCAGGCTTCTATCAACTTTAAGGAAGAGGCTTAGTCCCTGGTGTGGTGCACCCTGTGACAGCTTTTGACAGCGCGCTTACATCCACTTTATGGAAATGGCTCCAGTCCCCGGTGTGCAGAGCACCCTTTGACAGCGCGCTTACATCCACTTTATGGAAATGGCTCCAGTCCCCGGTGTGCAGAGCATCCTTTGACAGCGCGCTTGCATCCACTTTATGGAAATGGCTCCAGTCCCCGGTGTGCAGAGCATCCTTTGACAGCGGGCTTACATCCACTTTATGGAAATGGCTCCAGTCCCCGGTGTGCAGAGTGTAAGCGATATTCAATCAACACTACAGCCAAGTCAATGCTTAGTCTGGGATGCTGAGGAAAACCATTATTAATGTATTTTTATGTCTAGTTCAGAACTCTGGATGACCACCCTTGTATAACACCCCCTCTTAGAATCCCCCTGACCCCACTGAGCCAAGAAGTAGGTTTGTTTTGAAAATTAAAAGGTTTATTTGAAAAATTAAACAATATATATATATATATATATATCACACGTTTATAATAAATTAATATCTGATAGTACACTGAGACATATGATGTTGATCAACAATGGGTAATCTGGCACTAGCACACTTCTTAACAATCAATGAGGAGTTAGTATAGGATGGATAAAGTAGCAAAAATACTTTTATGATTTCAAGGGAAAAGCAATGAGGAATAAAATGCAATACAGAAATACTTGATATGATTTTAGCAAAAGATAAGATAATCACTTTTTCTCTGGCAATTCACCCCCTTCCCCTATGCAATGTAAGAAATGGAAGGAGATGGAAGTAACACACACAGTTCTCAGGAATGCAATCAAATACAATACGAAATTAAATTCCCACCCCAGCAATCTTAGAGAAAACCGGTATGAGTTTTAAAACACAGGCCCAAGTGCTTTGAATGTGGTGGCAATGAAGTGAGAAATATGCTGAAAATGCTTTTAATTCCCTTTAGGAGGTTCAGGGTGAGTGAGAGATACTTGGGATGAGCTCAGGCTCACTTTAGCAATGATTCAGGGATGGTTATTAAGAGGCAAACAATTTTTTTAGCAGAGGAAAGCAAAAAGCTGCTATCTTTTTACAGGTAAAGAAATCAGGCCAAATCGCGGCAAAATTTGCGAGTGTGTGAATCGTGATTATGGCAAAAGTGTAAGGAGTAGCAAGTCGGTTCTAGGTTGGAAAGCTGAGATTCTAAGCTTTCAGAGGAAAGTTAAACCAAGTTCCTAGGACAAACGGTTCCAGAGATATGAACGA
Organism: Ambystoma mexicanum; assembly: GCF_040938575.1. Classification (NCBI taxonomy): domain Eukaryota; kingdom Metazoa; phylum Chordata; class Amphibia; order Caudata; family Ambystomatidae; genus Ambystoma; species Ambystoma mexicanum. Next base: position 721,462,537 of record NC_090921.1, read on the forward strand.
TTTTGTAAAGGTCATTTTTCGGATTTAAAGTAAACTCAAAATGACAGGTGACAGCTTGCAGCTGTAGAATTGACAGGTGACAGTTGTGCAGCTTTAAAAATGACAGATGACACGATTTCTAGGAGGCAGTTCTACTTAGGTTAAAATAGTTTGGATTAGATTATTTTAACTAAGAGATTGGCTCTGCACAGTTCTGCTAGGTACTCACAATATAAATTTGAAATAGGCCTCGCCACGGATCTTGTCAGGTTTTGGACTGGACTCCGGTTCTGCTCTCGGCACTTCACAGCGATCTGGGTCACTGATTCTGCTCACAGCGGTCTGGGTCAGCCCTGCTCTGCTGGTCTAACCTCTCTGGATTCAGCAGCATCTGGATCTGGATACTGCTCTGCTTTCCGGTCCGGATCAAGTGGATTCTGGATGTAACACTGCTTTCTGGGTACTGGCAAGAGTTCTTGGCAAAAGAACTCAGACAGCTCGCCCGGCTGTGGAAGAGTTTGCAAATGATTTTGAGGCCTGCTGACAAATACTTTTGCTTGCAGTGGGCCTTCTTGGTTCAAAGTTCTATAGTCTCTGTTTAGCTTGGAAGTCTAAATGTTGGATCTCTGGATGTGAAGTCGTCGGTCAGCATGCTCCGCAGCAAATGGAATTGAATGTCTCAACCTGTCCCAGCAGTCTCTTTTTATGTGTTTTGAAAATGGGTGTGTGTCTGGGCCTAGCTAATCCTGCCCCTCTCTACTTGTCATTGGCCCAATTCTCCCCTCTCCCATGATTGGGGGAAGGAAATGGATTGTCATCATAATGAGGTCTGTTTATGGGTCAGAGGATCCTCCCCTGGTCAGTTTGCCCACAAATCTATATTTGATTCAAATACATCTTTCCCAGATATACAATTTGTTGAAATTAAATGTGCACATTATATATTCCTTTTTGTCCATGCTTGTCCGCCTCTGATCTTCCTGGGGGCTTGCATTCAAAAATGACAACATTTTGTGCTTTTTCACTGGTTTTGCAATATCGGACATTTACCCAAAATTACACACATGTGCGCAAGGAGTATGGACATTAATTGATGAAGTGTCAGATTTTTAACATGCACACATTTTGAGTAAGACCCTATTTTCCGCTAGCAACCCCCCAGAATACACCACAGGGTCCTAACGCCTCTCAAAATGTTCACAGAAAAATCACAAAAATAATTATATTACTTATATAATTCTGACAAGTCCGCACTATGAGTTATCTATCTTTTTAAAACTATGCCCTGGTCAAAAAGGGGTGTGGCTTCCCACATCACAGGGTGGAATAACTGGTTTATCCACTTCCCCCAAGCTCAGCTGCTAGCAGAGGCACTGCCCCTCCCAGTTTCCCCTAAGAGGAAGCCACTTTTACGACGCCCCCAATATAACATTTGCCTGAGTCCAGGACAGGCCTTTGTTCAACTCCCTGTAGTCCCCAGCTGCTCCACCCCTAATCTAATCAGAGAGGTGACAACTCCTTTTGGCCAGGGGCAGCAGGATGCAGCCAGGCCTGGGAAGAGTGGCTGAACAGGTTTCTCCTGTCGGGGGTAGTTGTCAGGCAGAATCCAGTTTCACTAAGCCAGGTATCAGCTAAAGGTCACTTTTTGTTCCCAGTTTTCTACATTCAAATCAAACTGACAATTTGTACCTATACATTAAATAATTACTTCCTTCAAGTCATTTCAGAATATGGTTTTACATTCTTCCACCTCTTAGCAAGTCTTTCCTTGGTCTGGTTTTGTTTCATTTGTTCAGTTTTACACAAAAGTCTGGTGGTTTTAAAACGCCAGCTTTCTGATAGTGGTGAGTACTGGTAATGCAACCATTTTTGGGATTAAGAAAGTTCTGAGTTGCTGTTTTTTGGCAATCAGCATTGCCATTCCCAATGGTTTCAGGCTACTGTGTGTGTAGCCCAATGGTGGTTTTAGGCAGTGCCCTCCTGTGCTCACAACATAGGCAAAAATGGGTGGCAGCCTATTCTTCATGTTTTCCCTGTGCACTCTCTGGGGAGTTCTGGCCATCATGATGTTTTCCATGCCAGTACTGCACAGTTTTATTGTAGGGCTTGGATGCATGGGTAAAAACATCCCACAAGCTCCCCCTCTTGCGATGGCCATTCTGTACTTTCACTGATGGAACTCGCAAGATCTGGGATGTTCGCCTCCTCTTCTTCCAATTCCATAGGTGGCACAGTTCAGCATCTTTTCCTCCCTCCAGTCGATCAATCAGTTCTCCTTGCTGGTCCTGATGGGAGGATTGGGTGGTACCCCGGGCCCCTTGTGTCTCTGCTCCCGGTCTCCGGATCGTCCTCCTTGGCCAGTCTCCAGGTTTTCTTTCTCCTAGGATGATAAAGCAAAGCGGCAATACACATTCCTAGACATTTTTCCACCACTATTAATGGTGTGGCGAACATATACATTTTATGAATCAGAAGATATGAACATATACATTTTCTTTTTTAACTTAGGAGACAAGAACATACATATCTATACAAGGATCCCAGAATTTTATATGCTATATGTGGAATATTTTAGGGTTGGAACTGAATTACTCTGGAGCGGCCCCCTCTGGGATTCCAGTGGATTCCTCCAGTTGTTGCAGAGTGTGCCTGGGATGGCAACACTTTAGCTTATTTATATGTACCCACTTGTCTTCCCCCTCTCCCAAACCGCCTTTGGGGATGTGGATCTTGTAGGCCACAGGGGAGATGTTGTCTATAATTTCAAACGGTCCCTTCCATGTAGGCAAGAATTTTCGCTGTTTGGCCTGGTTCCTTTGGAAATTGTATAGATAGACCCGATCACCCACCTTATATTCCTTTCGGGTATTTTTTAAATCATAGTGGGTCTTCATGCTCTCGGCTGATCTTTCTAGATTCCGCTGAGCATAGGCAAAAGCATGTTGAAGGTGTTTCCTTAAATTCTCCACATACTCATGAGTTGTGGAGGCATTTATCAGTGTCTGTTCTTGGGTCCTGTAGAGCAAATGCTGGGGAAGCACCATCTTGCTTCCCGTCATCAACTCAAATGGTGACATTTTAGTTGCAGCTGAAGGGGTAGATCCGATGGCCATTAGGACCAGAGGTAGTCGGATATCCCAACTTGGCCCAGAATCTGCCACAAACTTTTTTAAGATGCTCACAATGGTTCGGTTGTATCTCTCTACTGCCCCAGAAGAAGCTGGCTGGTAAGCAATATGTAGCCTTCTTTTGACCCCCAGTATCTCCTACATCTTTGTCATTACTTCACTGGTGAAGTGGCTACCTCTGTCTGACTCAATCCTTTGAGGTAGACCAAAACGGGAAAAGATGTGGTTAATCATCAGGGCAGCTGCTGTTTCTGCTTTGCAGTTTGGTGCCGGGAGACTTTCCACCCACTTGGTAAACAAGCATGTAACGGTCAACATGTACTTGTTTCCTCTAGACGAGCGAATCACAGGGCCTACAAAGTCGATTTGCAAATCTGACCATGGCAGTGTCATCCCCCTCTTTTGGAGAGGCGCACGGTGTGTGAGGGATGATGGCTGAAATTGTGCACACACAAGACACCCCTTCAAGTATTGGTCGAGGTCCTGCCCCATGTGTGGCCAGTATGCAACCTCTCTTAAGATTTCCAGTGTTGTGTGAAACCCCCTATGACCGGCGGTGGCCGCATCATGGGCGTGACTTAACATCAGGCTTCGGAATGAGGTAGGAACCACCCACTGATCATGGTCAGCTTGGGATTTCCTTACCAACAAACAGTCTTGGATTCGGAACATTTTTGGACATTTCATCAACACCCTTAGGTCCTCTTTCCCAATGTAATCGGTATCCGTCAGGGGAAAGTTCTCAGGGTCCTCAAGGTGTTGGTAAAACTTACCAATAATTGGATCCCCCTTCTGAGCTGTAATCAAATCAGCATCAGGGGTCTCCTTACTCCATTGTGCAGTTGAAAGATCATTGTGAGCATTCGTCTGCGACCTAGTGATAGCAGTGACCTGGATTTCCCCCAACAGGGACTCTATTCCTATTAGATCCCCTTGGATGGTCCCGGTTTTGGCCAGCTGATCAGCTAAGTCATTTCCAGTTTTGTCTGGTCCCTCTACTTTGGAATGACCCTTGATCTTTTTCCAGTAGATGGTCATCCCATTCGATGTGACCAGATCATCAATTTTTTGGATTAACTTCCCATGTTTCAGGGGTTTGTTATTAGCACATAACATGCCTCTGGTTTTCCTATTAACCAGGTGCTCCACGAAACCGTTCCGTACATAATCCGAATCTGTGATTATGATCAGTTCATGGAGTTGATGTTGGACAGCAGTGAGGATGGCCTGATCAATTCTGCCACCTGACTACTTCGGGGAAAGAGCATCCATCCACATAGACAGTGGGCATTCCCTCACACTTGTCTTCCTCAAAGACTTTGTGTGGGGAATTAAGGTATGCCTCCATGTTGTCCTTGATTTTTAGACTTTCGTCCTCGAGACAGTTTTCTCTGGCACAATCATGCAAGTCAGCCAGACCTTGCGCGAGGGGACTCTTCTTGTTTTGGCCATATCTGACCTCCACAGGAAAGCCTTGCATTGACAGAATCCAGGAAGTAATTTGGGAATTACTCACATTTCCGGCCTGGATTCTGTCACTTTGGAGATATTGCAGAGGCTGGTGTGGAGTCTCCACTATGATGTGTTCCCCCTGGATAAACGGGCGGTAATTCTTCAATGCCCACACCGTTGCCAGGAGTGCCTTCTCACAATCGTTGAATTTTTCCTCCACCGAGGATAAAGTTTTGCTCGCATAGGAGATTACTTTATTGACCTTGTCATGCTTTTGGTATAATACTGCCGTCAAGCACGTATTAGAGAACCCCGTCTCCAGGAAGAACTCCTTGTTTCTGACAGGGTAAGCTAGGCAAGGCGCTTGTGAGAGGCTTCTTTTGAGTTGTCTTACCGCCTCGGATTGTTCTGGACCCCATTCCCACTTGACCCCCCCCTTTAAGAGATGAATCAGGGGTATAGTGATCTCTGCGTAGCCTTCAATGAACTTTCTGCTGTAATTAGTCAGTCCCAGGAGGCTCCTTAGTTCCCGCAGAGTTGTGGGGTCTTTCAGCTTTTGAAGTGCTTCCACTTTCTTTTCTTGGGGACAGAGGCCCTGAGGAGTAATCTCATGCCCCAAGAAATTAACACGGGTTCTACACCACTGTGCTTTCTGGAAGGAAAGTTTTGCTCCGGCAGCCCTCAACTGTGTCAGAACATAACGGATCTCCGCTATGTGTTCCTCCACAGATGAACTTTTGATGAGGACATCATCTACATAAGCCAGGTTACCCCTCGCGCCCAGGTCGGGCATGGTCTTATGTAGGAAAATGTTGAATTCTTTGTCGGAGTTGAGGTATCCGAAGGGAGTCCAGGTCCAGGTGTACTGCTGGCCCCCAAAGGTAAAAGCCAGTTTGTGTTGGTCCTCCCTACTGACAGGCACGGTCCGGTATCCATTGGTCAGGTCTATTGCTGTGAATACCTGTGACCCCTGAATCTGGGCCAGCCCTTGGTCAATGTAGGGCAGAGGCCATCGGGAAGTATGGACCCGTTTGTTGAGCTCCCTAAGGTCGGCGCAGAGTCTCCACTGGCCGTTTGGCTTCAATATTCCTAGCACCGGATTATTGAAGGTGCTGTGTACTGGACGTATTATTCCCCGGGACTCAAGGTTCTTAATTATTTCAGTAAGGGACTCCATTGATGCGAGAGGCAAGCGATATTGCTTCACAAACACTGGAGTCATTCCAGGGTCCGTGGGAATTGTTGTTGTGTGGATGTCGGTGCGACCACAGTCATATGAGTCTACCGCAAAGAGATCTTGGAAATCCAAGAAAACTTGTTTCAACTTTTGCTTCTGTTCCAGAGTCACACAGGCATCAGCTAGGTTGACTCTCTCTTCCACCATCTGCCTGAAGCCTGGAAAGACTTCCGGTTTGGCTTTCTCCGCGGCCTCCTCCAGCTGGGTGGAGAAGTCCCTGGTCAGAGTGCTGATTTGGACTGGAGGCTTCAGGTGGGAAAGGCAGCCCTCATGGACCTGGAAAATCACCTCATCCCTCCTGAAGTCACAAGTCACATCTTCCTTACCATAAGTGCAAGAAGTGTACACCAGGAAGTTCCCCCCATGCTGGGTGAAAATCCTGTCTGCTGTTGTGTTGTCATCACTGTCACTGTCAAAACAGTCCTTGGGGATTGGTCCTAACAGTTCATTTCCTAGATCAATGGAAAAATATAGGTCATCAACCGCCATTCCAATAATGGTGCCTGCGGCTAGAGTAATAATCTTTAAGTCGCTGTTATCCACCTCTATTGGAATGGTGTCATGTTCTATGTTGATTAATGGTTTTGGGTTTACCCCTAACCCTTGCTGTTGGAGAGAAGCATTTAGATGTATGTAAGCATCAGGGTTTTTCAAATGTTGTCCTCTTTTAACTTTCACTTCCAGGGAGAATTGTCGGGTCCTTTCTGGGATGGTGACTTCCTCTTTGATCTGAATTTCAACTGCATAAGGTAGCAATTGAGCTGACCTAAATGCTTTTTCTGGATCATCAAGGCCCATGGGATTATCCGCTAATCTGGACCAAGCTTTGAAGTTTATTAGGTCCAAACTAATGGCAAAGCGATTGAGAATGTCACTGCCTAAGTAAAAGGCGGCAGTGAAGTCTCGCACGACCCAACAATTATGGACTATGCTCTTGTTGCCAATGGGGATTTTGAGCATGCACCTGCTTGGCAGGAGATGTTTGGAATTAGGTGCTTCCAGGTCCATTTCCCATTTGTCTATCAGTTTGAATGTGGGAATGGCTGGATCTTTTGGGAGTTGGCGGAACATGGCTTCGCTGATGAAGCTCTTACCGTTGTTCACACACACTCGAGCGAGAACAGAGTCCTTCCCATCATTTAACTGGACAGGGATGAACAACTGCTCTCCAATTTGCTGAATATCAGCCAGGCTCTAAGCTGATTTCACATCTTTCTGGACTATAGGAGTGGGAGTTTCTGATTGTGGATTAGTAAAGGATTTCAGGGTGATTCCTTCCAGTGTGGAATACCACCTTAAACTGGAAGGAAGGTTGATTTTCAGAAATAGAGAGGACCCCCCATCACCAGTCTGTTGTCCTACTGCTATTACTGTCACGTCTGGAATTTGGTTGTCCTGGAAGTGAAATTCTACTTGGTCAGATTTTTGTTCAACCATGTGGCAGGTGCCATTTAAACTAACATGGTTGACATTCTGATTTAATTTTATTGGTCGGCTAGTCTGGGTCCAGAGGACCTTGTTTACGCAATCTATTAGGGGTGACAACCTTTTCAGGAGGTCATTCCCTAGTAAACAAGTGGTGCCCTCTGGAGTCACTACTATGACCGGGTGTTTCACCTTGTGTTGCCCAATTTTAATGTCCAAGTCTGCAGTCCCCTCAACGGGAATTTCCTTTCCGTCAAAGTTCTGCAGTTGTCCAGGAAGAGAGAGGAGAGGAATTCGGTAATTCTCCCCCCTTCCTGCATTTAGTTCCTCAAAGGCCCTTTTGGACAGAAGGGTAGCTTGGGATCCAGTGTCCACCAGTGCCAAAATTGTACCCTGCCCCTGTACTTGTACCGGGGCATAGTATCTTCCCTCCTTCTCCTCAAGGGGGCACAGATAATGCACATTTTTGGACAATTGGTGGGCTAACTTTCTGGTTTTGGACATTGCTAGCAAAGAGATTTGGGCAGAATTATGTGGAGAGCCTTGGGAATCTGAAAGAAAAAGTTGGCAACTGGAGATCAGAGCCATTGTGGGTTCCCCTGGTTCCGGTTCTGGGCCGCCCCGCCCTTTTTGGAGGCAGTCATCAGGATGGGTTTGAACCAGGGGATTTCGGTATTGTGGGTTCTGGGATGAGATGATGGGCGGCGGTAGCTCAGTCTCCATATCGCCCCAGTCTGAATTGGCATCCTTTGGGACCCATTTTTCCTTGGGAGGAGTTCCCCCATCTCTAAAGGAGAAGATCTTTTCCCCAGGATCCTCTGAGGATCCCTCTCCCTCAAATTGGAAGATCTGTACCGCCTCCACAAAGTGGGTCTGTTTGGGTCCTTTGTTTCTACTACCCCCCCCCCCGCTCCTTGGGAGGCAGGCTCTCAGGGGCATGAGATTTTGTTTCCGGTTCCTGGTTTTCCAGGGGCTGTTTACAAGTTGGGAAGGAAGCTTCCTCCAAGGCTTTACACCCCTTCCCCTTGTGCCTCCTCCCTGGGAACCGGTGGGTTATCGGGGTGCTGCCCCCGTCATTGTTCTGGAGCACCAGGTCCAGAGTTTGGGGCATTCTGCGGTGGCATGCTCATCTGAGGGTTCTGTTGAGCCCTCAGTATGTGACCCAGATCTCGTGCCATATTTTGGACCTGGCGCTCAAGTTGTGAAACCCGCTCAGGCTGATACGGGGCTCTATTTTCTCCCCTGGGCTGATCCCGGGAAGGGTAGCTATCCCTTCTCTGGTAGTACCCCTGGTTGGGAAGATTTTGGTACCCCTCCAAACTTGGCCTCCCCTCTCCCGGATTAGGTTGTCTGGGCTCAGGGAATTGGGGAAAGAAGGATGGATGGTTTTGGGGTTGGAAATTGGGTGGATACCTGGGAAAAAAAGTTCTGCCCAGGATTTGGAGAATTTCTGCCCTCCTGTGGGAAGTTGGGAGGTAAGTTCCCTGGGTTAGGTGCTTGGCTGGATCCCCCCCCCTGGGCTGGAGGAGTCCACACATAACCCAGGATTGGTCGGTTTCCATTGTAGCGGGGACTTACATAGTCAGGGGAGCGGGGTACCCCATTTGTGGGACTCCCTCCTCGACTCTCTGTCTGTGACTGGCCCGAGGGCCTTCTGGGCTGTGAATTATTTGGTGCAGGCAGGTTTTTAGGCCCCCTCATCTCCAAATCTAAAACGGGGACAACCTTTACCTCTGCCACCTTGCCAGCAGCAGGGGTGCTGTTGGTTTTGGGGTTTTTCGGGGCATTATTTTTATTTTCGATGGGCTTCTGCACCTCATAGATCCGGGTAGCCTGTTCAATGACCCAGTCTAAAGATCTTTTCTCATGAAAATCTCTCACGAGCTGGGTCATTATGTATTTGGGTAAGGCATGGAAAAACGTATTGATAAATTCTCTGCTGTCCGTGCGCACCCTTCTGGTGGTCTGCGCAAAAGCACACTTTAATTCTTGCACAAACTCTTGTGGAGCATGATCCTCTCCACATTGCAAATTGTAGGCTGTTTTGCGAGCCTCTTGAGGATTTCTGTGAACAGAAAAATGTTTCAAGATGGCCGCCTTATAGGTGGACCATCTTAATGATTTTGGTCCTCCAGCCCCGCAAAGAAACTGGAGTATTCTGGGGAGAATGTCCATTTGACATACTGGATGCAGCTACTGCTGTCCTTCAAATGGAAAGTCTCCATCATTTGCTCATAGAGCTCTAGGTGTTCCCAAACGGAATACTTGGCGTTCTTATGATAAGGAGTGATGACACTCCTGATTGCCTTTATTTGTTTCAATGGGTCCTTAAGCAAGGCCCTTTTTGCCTTATTGGCCTTTTTGGTTCGGGTAACCCTGGTCCATTCATCCTCTGACTCAGAAGCACTGCCCCCAGAGGTGCCCGTCTGATCTTCCAGGTTTTCCCAGATTCTGCGAGCCTGGGAATGGCTGGCAGAATGTGGGAACCTGGTCTCCTGTGTCCTGTAATGCTCAGAGGAGTATTCAGACCCCTCCTTGCTGCCAGGATTTGATGGGTTCCCCTCCCCCACTGACCTAACTGGGCCATGGTTTTCAGGATGCCCTTAATGGGCCTACTCTCCTGGGGTTCCCCACTAAATTGCACTGTGCTTGTGTGTCCAAACCCGGATGCCCGCCCATCCATTCCTGGGAGGTACTGGCCTATGAGCCCCATACTCTAGCTGGATAGTAATCTGCCATCCCTGTGGCCCTGGGCTCATGTGCGCGAGGGGACATGGGGGTGGCAGAGTCCAGGGACTGGGAGAGATGACGGCCTCTGGTACTAGGGCTCCTGAGGTTATGCTCAGGAGTTTCTCTTTCCCAGCGAACCTCATCTCTATCCGCCCCTGCTTCCTGTTGCAATGCAAGAGCCTGCGCTTTCAGTTCCTCAGTTAAGGCCTTACTAGACTCTCCTGCATGGCTACCTGTTGCTGGAGCCTATCATTGTGCTGACAGAGAGCCTCATTTTCTCTCTGTGCCTCCTGATTGGTCCTGGAGTACTGGGCCAGTCTCTGCTGCAGGAGGGTTACCTCCTCAGCTGTGTCCCTATTGGCCTGCTCCTTTCTTGCCAGAGCATCCTCCACCCTCCTGGTGTGGTCTAACAAGTTCTGGTGTTCTTTTTGGAGGTCACCCAGTCCCTGGAGGGCCAGGTGATTTTCTTCCATTTTCCTTTTTAAGTGGCAGACTTCCTGGCCTAAGGTATTCCTTTCCTGACTAAGAGCCTGCATCTGTGCCGCCAGGTCGTCCCTTTGCCTTTGGAAGGCACCAGCTTTCTGGCTCTCCTGGTCAAACTCTGCCTGGGTATCCAGGTCTTTCAAAATAAGTTTATTGCTCTCTGCCTTCTCCCTATCTAGGTGGCTTTGCAGGGTGACTACCTGCTCGGCACATGCCCTATTGAAATCTAATTGTTGCTCCAGCTTTTTCTGGCTCTGCAGTAGGGAGTCCAAACCTTCTTGGTACTCCTTCTGCAAGGCCAGAAATCTGGTATCCTGGTCCGCCTTTTCCTGTTGCAGCACATCCATATCCTCCTTTATTTTAGTGATGTACTGTCTGCTGTCCTTTTCTGACTCCTTGTTCCTGAGCAGCCTCTGCTCAGAAGAGTCCAGATCATATTGGGCCTTCTCTAACACCATCTGTTGCCTATTTGCCAGATCTTGGCCTTCAGCACATTTGTCCTGTATGGCTCCCATATATAGATACAAATATGCCGCTATCCTGGCAATCTTATTAGTTTCATCTTTGGCTTTAGGGGCCATATATAGTTCACTCAGGGCCACATGTAGGGGACCCTGATCTCCCCATATATCTGACCCTGTTTCAGTGACCTGTTGTGTGATTGCCTATTCTAGGTCTGAAGTCAGGAACGCTGAGATTCTAAGCTTTCAGAGGAAAGTTAAACCAAGTTCCTAGGACAAACGGTTCCAGAGATATGAACGATTTTGTAAAGGTCGTTTTTCGGATTTAAAGTAAACTCAAAAGGACAGGTGACAGCTTGCAGCTGCAGAATTGACAGGTGACAGTTATGCAGCTTTAAAAATGACCGATGACACGATTTCTAGGAGGCAGTTCTACTTAGGTTAAAATAGTTTGGATTAGATTATTTTAACTAAGAGATTGGTTCTGCACAGTTCTGCTAGGTACTCACAATATAAATTTGAAATAGGCCTCGCCACGGATCTGGTCAGGTTTTGGACTGGACTCCGGTTCTGGTCTCGGCACTTCACAGCGATCTGGGTCACTGGTTCTGCTCACAGCGGTCTGGGTCAGCTCTGCTCTGCTGGTCTAGCCTCTCTGGATTCAGCGGCCTCTGGTTCTGGATACTGCTCTGCTTTCCGGTCCGGATCAAGTGGATTCTGGATGTAACACTGCTTTCTTGGTACTGGCAAGAGTTCTTGGCAAAATAATTCAGACAGCTCGCCCGGCTGTGGAAGAGTTTGCAAATGATTTTGAGGCCTGCTGACAAATACTTTTGCTTGCAGTGGGCCTTCTTGGTTCAAAGTTCTGTATTCTCTCTTTACCTTGGAAGTCTAAGTGTTGGATCTCTGGATGTGAAGTCGTCGGTCAGCATGCTCCGCAGCAAATGAAATTGAATGTCTCTACCTGTCCCAGCAGTCTCTTTTTATGTGTTTTGAAAATGGGTGTGTGCCTGGGCCTAGCTAAGCCTGCCCCTCTCTACTTGTCATTGGCCCAATTCTCCCCTCTCTCATGATTGGGGGAAGGAAATGGATTGTCATCATAATGAGGTCTGTTTATGGGTCAGAGGATCCTCCCCTGGTCAGTTTGCCCACAAATCTATATTTGATTCAAATACATCTTTCCCAGATATACAATCTGTTGAAATTACATGTGCACATTATATATACCTTATGGTCCATGCTTGTCCACCTCTGATCTTCCTGGGGGCTTGCATTCAAAAATGACATTTGCGCTTTTTCACTGGTTTTGCAATATCGGACATTTACCCAAAATTACACACATGTGCGCAAGGAGTATGGACATTAATTGATGAAGTGTCAGATTTTTAACATGCAGACATTTGGAGTAAGACCCTATTTTCCGCTAGCAACCCCCCAGAATACACCACAGGGTCCTAACGCCTCTCAAAATGTTCACAGAAAAATCACAAAAATAATGATATTACTTATATAATTCTGACAAGTCCGCACTATGAGTTATCTATCTTTTTAAAATTATGCCCTGGTCAAAAAGGGGTGTGGCTTCCCACATCACAGGGTGGAATAACTGGCTAATCCACTTCCCCCAAGCTCAGCTGCTAGCAGAGGCACTGCCCCTCCCAGTTTCCCCTAAGAGGAAGCCACTTTTACGACGCCCCCAATATAACATTTGCCTGAGTCCAGGACAGGCCTAGTCCCCAGCTGCTCCACCCCTAATCTAATCAGAGAGGTGACAACTCCTTTTGGCCAGGGGCAGCAGGATGCAGCCAGGCCTGGGAAGAGTGGCTGAACAGGTTTCTCAGTTTCTCCTGTCGGGGGTAGTTGCCAGGCAGAATCCAGTTTCACTAAGCCAGGTTTCAGCTAAAGGTCACTTTTTGTTCCCAGTTTTCTACATTCAAATCAAACTGACAATTTGTACCTATACATTAAATAATTACTTCCTTCAAGTCATTTCAGAATATGGTTTTACATTCTTCCACCTCTTAGCAAGTCTTTCCTTGGTCTGGTTTTGTTTCATTTGTTCAGTTTTACACAAAAGTCTGGTGGTTTTAAAACGTCGGCTTTCTGATAGTGGTGAGTACTGGTAATGCAACCATTTTTGGGATTAAGAAAAGGAATTCCCCACAGTTCTGAGTTGCTTTTCTTGGCAATCAGCATTGCCATTCCCAATGGTTTCAGGCTACTGTGTGTGCAGCCCAATGGTGGTTTTAGGCAGTGCCCTCCTGTGCTCACAACATAGGCAAAAATGGGTGGCAGCCTATTCTTCATGTTTTCCCTGAGCACTCTCTGGGGACTTCTGGCCATCATGATGTTTTCCATGCCAGTACTGCACCGTTTTATTGTAGGGCTTGGATGCATGGGTAAAAACATCCCACAAGCGCACCCTCTGACAGCACGCTTACATCCACTTTATGGAAAAGGCCCCTCTCCACAGTGTACAGTGCACCCTGTGACAGCAGGCTTCTATCAACTTTAAGGAAGAGCCTTAGGCTCCAGTCCCCGGTGTGCAGAGCACCCTTTGACAGCGCGCTTACATCCACTTTATGGAAATGGCTCCAGTCCCCAGTGTGCAGAGCACCCTTTGACAGCGCGCTTGCATCCACTTTATGGAAAAGGTTCCAGTCCCCGGTGTGCACAGCACCCTTTGACAGCGGGCTTACATCCACTTTATGGAAATGGCTCCAGTCCCCGGTGTGCAGAGCACCCTTTGACAGTGCGCTTATATGCACTTTAGGGAAAAGGCTCCAGTCCCCGGTGTGCAGAGCACCCTTTGACAGCGCGCTTACATCCACTTTATGGAAATGGCTCCAGTCCCCAGTGTAAAGGCCACCCTTTGACAGCGCGCTTATATGCACTTTAGGGAAAAGGCCCCTCTCCACAGTGCACAGTGCACCCTGTGACAGCAGGCTTCTATCAACTTTAAGGAAGAGCCTTAGTCCCTGGTGTGGTGCACCCTGTTTCAGCGCGCTTATATCCACTTTATGGAAAAGGCTCCAGTCCCCGGTGTGCAGAGCATTCTTTGACAGCGCGATTATATGCACTTTAGGGAAAAGGCTCCAGTCCCCAGTGTGCAGAGCACCCTTTGACAGCGTGCTTATATCCACTTTATGGAAAAGGCTCCAGTCCCCGGTGTGCAGAGCACCCTTTGACAACGCGCTTATATCCACTTTATGGAAATGGCTCCAGTCTCTGGTGTGCAGAGCACCCTTTGACAGCGCGCTTATATCCACTTTATGGAAATGGCTCCAGTCCCTGGTGTGCAGAGCACCCTTTGACAGCGTGCTTACATCCACTTTATGGAAAAGGCTCCAGTCCCGGGTGTGCAGAGCACCCTTTGACAGCGCGCTTACATCCACTTTATGGAAAAGGCTCCAGTCCCCAGTGCAAAGAGCACCCTTTGACAGCGCGCTTATATTCACTTTAGGGCAAAGGCCCCTCTCCACAGTGTACAGTGCATCCTGTGAAAGCAGGCTTCTATCAACTTTAAGGAAGAGCCGTAGTCCCTGGTGTGGTGCACCCTGTGACAGCAAGCTTATATCCACTTTATGGAAATGGCTCCAGTCCCCGGTGTGCAGAGCACCCTTTGACTGCGTGCTTATATCCACTTCAAACTGACAATTTGTACCTATACATTAAATAATTACTTCCTTCAAGTCATTTCAGAATATGGTTTTACATTCTTCCACCTCTTAGCAAGTCTTTCCTTCGTCTGGTTTTGTTTCATTTGTTCAGTTTTACACAAAAGTCTGGTGGTTTTAAAACGTCGGCTTTCTGATAGTGGTGAGTACTGGTAATGCAACCATTTTTGGGATTAAGAAAATGAATTCCCCACAGTTCTGAGTTGCTTTTCTTGGCAATCAGCATTGCCATTCCCAATGGTTTCAGGCTACTGTGTGTGTAGCCCAATGGTGGTTTTAGGCAGTGCCCTCCTGTGCTCACAACATAGGCAAAAATGGGTGGCAGCCTATTCTTCATGTTTTCCCTGTGCACTCTCTGGGGAGTTCTGGCCATCATGATGTTTTCCATGCCAGTACTGCACCGTTTTATTGTAGGGCTTGGATGCATGGGTAAAAACATCCCACAAGCGCACCCTTTGACAGCACGCTTACATCCACTTTATGGAAAAGGCCCCTCTCCACAGTGTACAGTGCACCCTGTGACAGCAGGCTTCTATCAACTTTAAGGAAGAGCCTTAGGCTCCAGTCCCCGGTGTGCAGAGCACCCTTTGACAGCGCGCTTACATCCACTTTATGGAAATGGCTCCAGTCCCCGGTGTGCAGAGCACCCTTTGACAGCGCGCTTGCATCCACTTTATGGAAAAGGCTCCAGTCCCCGGTGTGCAGAGCACCCTTTGACAGCGCGCTTGCATCCACTTTATGGAAAAGGCTCCAGTCCCCGGTGTGCACAGCACCCTTTGACAGAGGGCTTACATCCACTTTATGGAAATGGCTCCAGTCCCCGGTGTGCAGCGCACCCTTTGACAGTGCGCTTATATGCACTTTAGGGAAAAGGCTCCAGTCCCCGGTGTGCAGAGCACCCTTTGACAGCGCGCTTACATCCACTTTATGGAAATGGCTCCAGTCCCCAGTGTAAAGGCCACCCTTTGACAGCGCGCTTATATGCACTTTAGGGAAAAGGCCCCTCTCCACAGTGCACAGTGCACCCTGTGACAGTAGGCTTCTATCAACTTTAAGGAAGAGCCTTAGTCCCTGGTGTGGTGCACCCTGTTTCAGCGCGCTTATATCCACTTTATGGAAAAGGCTCCAGTCCCGGGTGTGCAGAGCACCCTTTGACAGCGCGCTTACATCCACTTTATGGAAAAGGCTCCAGTCCCCAGTGCAAAGAGCACCCTTTGACAGCGCGCTTATATTCACTTTAGGGCAAAGGCCCCTCTCCACAGTGTACAGTGCATCCTGTGAAAGCAGGCTTCTATCAACTTTAAGGAAGAGCCGTAGTCCCTGGTGTGGTGCACCCTGTGACAGCAAGCTTATATCCACTTTATGGAAATGGCTCCAGTCCCCGGTGTGCAGAGCACCCTTTGACTGCGTGCTTATATCCACTTCAAACTGACAATTTGTACCTATACATTAAATAATTACTTCCTTCAAGTCATTTCAGAATATGGTTTTACATTCTTCCACCTCTTAGCAAGTCTTTCCTTCGTCTGGTTTTGTTTCATTTGTTCAGTTTTACACAAAAGTCTGGTGGTTTTAAAACGTCGGCTTTCTGATAGTGGTGAGTACTGGTAATGCAACCATTTTTGGGATTAAGAAAATGAATTCCCCACAGTTCTGAGTTGCTTTTCTTGGCAATCAGCATTGCCATTCCCAATGGTTTCAGGCTACTGTGTGTGTAGCCCAATGGTGGTTTTAGGCAGTGCCCTCCTGTGCTCACAACATAGGCAAAAATGGGTGGCAGCCTATTCTTCATGTTTTCCCTGTGCACTCTCTGGGGAGTTCTGGCCATCATGATGTTTTCCATGCCAGTACTGCACCGTTTTATTGTAGGGCTTGGATGCATGGGTAAAAACATCCCACAAGCGCACCCTTTGACAGCACGCTTACATCCACTTTATGGAAAAGGCCCCTCTCCACAGTGTACAGTGCACCCTGTGACAGCAGGCTTCTATCAACTTTAAGGAAGAGCCTTAGGCTCCAGTCCCCGGTGTGCAGAGCACCCTTTGACAGCGCGCTTACATCCACTTTATGGAAATGGCTCCAGTCCCCGGTGTGCAGAGCACCCTTTGACAGCGCGCTTGCATCCACTTTATGGAAAAGGCTCCAGTCCCCGGTGTGCAGAGCACCCTTTGACAGCGCGCTTGCATCCACTTTATGGAAAAGGCTCCAGTCCCCGGTGTGCACAGCACCCTTTGACAGCGGGCTTACATCCACTTTATGGAAATGGCTCCAGTCCCCGGTGTGCAGCGCACCCTTTGACAGTGCGCTTATATGCACTTTAGGGAAAAGGCTCCAGTCCCCGGTGTGCAGAGCACCCTTTGACAGCGCGCTTACATCCACTTTATGGAAATGGCTCCAGTCCCCAGTGTAAAGGCCACCCTTTGACAGCGCGCTTATATGCACTTTAGGGAAAAGGCCCCTCTCCACAGTGCACAGTGCACCCTGTGACAGCAGGCTTCTATCAACTTTAAGGAAGAGCCTTAGTCCCTGGTGTGGTGCACCCTGTTTCAGCGCGCTTATATCCACTTTATGGAAAAGGCTCCAGTCCCCGGTGTGCAGAGCATCCTTTGACAGCGCGATTATATGCACTTTAGGGAAAAGGCTCCAGTCCCCAGTGTGCAGAGCACCCTTTGAGAGCGTGCTTATATCCACTTTATGGAAAAGGCTCCAGTCCCCGGTGTGCAGAGCACCCTTTGACAACGCGCTTATATCCACTTTATGGAAATGGCTCCAGTCTCTGGTGTGCAGAGCACCCTTTGACAGCGCGCTTATATCCACTTTATGGAAATGGCTCCAGTCCCTGGTGTGCAGAGCACCCTTTGACAGCGTGCTTACATCCACTTTATGGAAAAGGCTCCAGTCCCGGGTGTGCAGAGCACCCTTTGACAGCGCGCTTACATCCACTTTATGGAAAAGGCTCCAGTCCCCAGTGTAAAGAGCACCCTTTGACAGCGCGCTTATATTCACTTTAGGGCAAAGGCCCCTCTCCACAGTGTACAGTGCACCCTGTGAAAGCAGGCTTCTATCAACTTTAAGGAAGAGCCGTAGTCCCTGGTGTGGTGCACCCTGTGACAGCAAGCTTATATCCACTTTATGGAAATGGCTCCAGTCCCCGGTGTGCAGAGCACCCTTTGACTGCGTGCTTATATCCACTTTATGGAAATGGCTCCAGTCCCCAGTGTGCAGAGCAGCCTTTGACAGCACGCTTATATGCACTTTAGGGCAAAGGCCCCTCTCCACAGTGTACAGAGCACCCTGTGACAGCAGGCTTCTATCAACTTTAAGGAAATGGCTCCAGTCCCCGGTGTGCAGAGCACCCTTTGACTGCGTGCTTATATCCACTTTATGGAAATGGCTCCAGTCCCCGGTGTGCAGAGCACCCTTTGACTGCGTGCTTATATCCACTTTATGGAAATGGCTCCAGTCCCCGGTGTGCAGAGCACCCTTTGACAGCGTGCTTATATCCACTTTATGGAAATGGCTCCAGTCCCCAGTGTGCAGAGCACCCTTTGACAGCGTGCTTACATCCACTTTATGGAAAAGGCTCCAGTCCCTGGTGTGCAGAGCACCCTTTGACAGCGCGCTTACATCCACTTTATGGAAAAGGCTCCAGTCCCTGGTGTGCACGCCTTGACAGCCAGTTGCTCCAGTAATGAGGCTCCGATATGCAGATTCCATCTGCACTTGTCTGTTCGGAGACATCTGTCCCGTTGTTCTAAACATCACTTTAGCCGCGCGCTTCTGCCGCCCGTCGATGCCTTTTCATGCAGGTTGTTTACAGATCAGCAGATAACCGTTTGTCAATGTTCAAAAGAGATAACGGAGGCACGAATTCTATCAAAATACAAATTAAAACATATACACACACAGAAAAAATAACATTAATTGTCTGCTTCGACTGTCCCTCACAGCTCAGCCATGCAAATGGCCCTTCAGCAGTCTGCCAGCAAATTGCATCTTCCGGCGAACAGAGGAGCTGGGTGTCAGCACGGGTCACTTCCCGGGACTTGCAAGCTCTGATCAGGAAGGAGAGCTCCACTCGTGGATTCCATCTCCTGCCCGATCTCCACCGGGAGTCGCCATGCATTCATCGCCTCTTACCATCGCCCTCCCCAACTGCGTCATTTATCTGAAGAGGGAGGTTCGACGCAGCTGGGCATCCGCGCCCGTGATGGGGGACTGATGGTGGTGGTGGCGCGGTGGCCGCTGGCTGGGGGCTTCGGAAGGAGGGGCCAACCCTTCACCAATTCCTCGTTGTCTCGCGGCGCAACTAATGCATTGGAGTAATGCTAGGAAGGAGTTGGGATCTGAGGAGGGTCACACAGCTTGTGGGTGTTGTTTGATTATTTATTCCTCATTAACTGTCCAGGGCCATGCTGGTCAATGTGGACCTTCCTGCTCACCCACTACCAGCCCCAAAAACCAAACCTTTGGCTTTTACAATGCTTGTTTTCCTTCTAGGGATGCATTGCTCTTTGCTTATGTGATTTGGTGCAAGGTTACCATTCTGACACCTTGCAGGCAGTGGTGTCCCCAGGAATCAAGTTTAGGAGGGGCACAGAGGGGGCCAAAGACAAAAGTAGGAGGGGCCACAGACAAAAGTTCAGGGAGCGCCTATGTAAGGTAATGTGTGAGATCACAAGCACTCCTGCAGAGAGTCTTTTGTGCACACCAACCACCCACACCCCACTGCATCTCCTCACCCATCAGAATGCAGACACAAAACCATTCAGTGACTAATGGCCCATCATTAGCAGTTTTGTGCACTACATTCTGATGGGAGGGGCTGCAAGCTGCTCTGCACACTATGAAGGTCACTGTGCAGAAGCCGGCCAGGAACACCTGAGAAGTGGCTTGTGCTCATGTTCATACCAATTCCAGAATGCATACCAAGATCACTGCTAGCTTTGAGACAAAAGGAGAGTATTTGCTGTGTGATATGCAGACATTTTCCTTAGTGAGCGTCACAAATAACACAACGAACAGAGAACACAGTCACTGCTCGATTTAGGTGGGGGCTACAAGGGGGGGCTCTGGCCCCACCAGGGTCTCCCCTAGCGACACCACTGCTTGTCAGGATGGATGGCTCAGGGGTGTTTGGTGCAAGATTACCATGCCGACTCCAGTTTGGAGGTGATGGTTCAGTCATTTTAGTGCAAGGTTACAGTACCGGCTAGCATTAGAGATGAATCTCTTAAGTGGGAGGGTTTAGTGCCGACTGTTGCTAGGGATGGATGGCTCGAAGGTGGGAGTGCAAGGTCCCAGTGCTGACTCCTGCTAGGGATGGATGGTTCAACGGGTGCGGGGGCATGCAAGGTTGCAGTGCTGGCCAGTACTAGCGATGGCTGTCTCGGAGTGGGAGGGTTCAGTGCAAGGTTGCAGTGCTGGCCAGTACTAGAGATGGCTGTCTCGGAGTGGGAGGGTTCAGTGCAAGGCTGCAGTGCTGGCCAGTACTACAGATGGCTGTCTCAGAGTGGGAGGGTTCAGTGCAAGGTTGCAAGGTTGCAAGGGTCGATGGCTCAACAGGTTTAGTGAAAGGTTGTGTGGCCGACTATTGTTAGGGATGGATGGTTCTAAAGGAGGGGGGAGTGCAAGACTGCAGTGCTAACTTCTGCTAAGGATGTATAGATTTGGCGGGTTGTAGATGTTTGTGAAATATGTTGCCTTTTTGCCTGGGTGGGTCAGGTTATTTGTGTGTGGCTACATACAATTTTGTCTCTGGGGATTAAAGATCAGGGGCCTCATTACGACCTTGGCAGTAGCCATGTCGCTATTGGCGGCACGGCTGCCGCCGAAATCGCGTCCGGGTTCCCAGAGTGGGGAATTTCCGGGCCATTCCGAGTTCGGAGGGCCCGGTAATTCCTCCCTCCAGGAACCCGGGCCCGGATCTTCCCCATTCCCATTTCAGCCCCCATAGGGCTGAATGGGAATGGGAGAGGGAGCAAACAACGGGCCGATTACGAGTGGCCCGTTGTTTGCTCCCTCTTCCCCTTGTGGGACCCGGTAACAACGCCTGGTTTTACCAGGCGTCCTTACCGGGTCCCATGAGGGGACCTCGTAATGTGGCGGAACGGGTTTAACGCGTCTGCCTCCTTTTGCGGAGCCCGTTAACCCGTTCCGCCAGGGCCGTAATGAGGCCCCAAGTCTTAAAGTCCTTATAACCACTAGCAGCAAATGGCTCTGGCTAGGCATATTCTTATACGGCCTTTAAAAATGTTTCCTGGTTGGCACCATGGCTTGACACATATTGACAAGGCCTTTCACCTCTGAGAAAGGCTACCCCCACAGGTTTTCGTACGGGTTATCAGAGCTTTGCACCTGAAGGGCTAACTGGCTGACAAGATGGGTTCAAGGTTACAGAACACTTCATATCTTCTTAGATGGGTGAAGATTAACAACATTTTCAGCTCTGACATGTCACAAAGCAGGAACAGAGGTGCACAACCTTGCTGGGTGGCAAACAGGCTGTATGTTTTGTTACAGTGTCTTTCACCTCTAGGGCTGGTTGGCTCACAGGGCTGTTCACGTTACAGAACCTTTCATTACTTTGGCAGGATGGCCTAGCCTTATAGCGTGGGTGCCAAGGTGCGGGACCCTTGGGCTGGGTGGCTCCTGGGGTTTATGCATTGTTAGAGAACCTGTCACATCGATGTCACACGTGGTTGGTGCAGATGTGGAAACTCCCTCTTTAGTGCTGGCTGGCTCACAGGGTTTATGCAGAGTTACATAACCTTTCACATTTACGGCTGGATGTCTCACAGGGTTGGTGCACAGTTAATAAAACATGTATCTTTTGGGCTGGATGGCTCACAGGGTTAGCAAACGTTACAGAGAATGTCACCTCTAGGGCTGGAGGCCTCACAGGGTCGGCACAAGTTGCAGAGATTGCCACCTCTATGGCTGGATGGCTGACAGGGTGGGCACAGGTTACAGAGATTGCCACCTCTATGGCTGGATGGCTTACAGGGTGGGCACAGGTTACAGAGATTGTAACTTCTGTGGCTGGATGGCTGACAGGGTTGGTGCAAGTTACAGAGGTTGTCATGTGGATGGATGGCTGATAAGGTTGGCACAAGTTACAGATGTTGTTACATCTATGGCTTGATGGCTGACAGGGTTTGCGCATGTTTCATAGATTGTCACCTCTATGTCTTGATGGGTGGCAGGGTGGGTGCAAGTTACATACATTTTCACCTATATGGTTGGATGGCTGGCAGGGTTGGCACAAGTTACAGAGATTGCTAGCTGTATCGCTGGATGGCTGACAGGGGGAGTGCAGGTTACAGAAATTGTCACCTCTATGGCTGGATGGCTGACAAGTTGGGTGCAGGTTACAGCTGGACAGCTGAGAACATGTGTTGCATTCCATGTTCTTTTTCCCAGTTTATACGAAACTGACAGCAAGGACGCTCTGCCTAATCCTAAAGGACGCATGTTTCTATCAATGGTGCTGTGCTTTATGTTACCACTTGAGAGCAGATACGAAATGAGTTGGATGGGCCTTATTATCTTATCTTAGAAAGGCCATGAATACTACAAAGAGTCGCATTGCTATGAACAACAGCTATAATGACTGACTGTTTTGCTTCTATTGTATGAATCAGTGTACCTTAATAATTGTATGCTGGTCTACTGTTTTTTATCGATGGAACTACCATATTAATTGATTTTGTTTAACTGCTTGTCTATATTAATCTCTCATGTGTTTTAATGGAATGTTATATTCTGAAATAAACTCAAGCTTGCCTTGACTTGCCTTGTTCAGGCAATGTAAGCTCTGGGCCAGACATGACCTGCAGATTAGCCCTGTTGCAGGGAAACTCCTGGAGTGGTAGCGGGCATAGTGTAAATGATCACTTACTTAATACTTGTATGCAAACTTAGCATCTAACGTGAAGAGCTTTATCATCTGGAGGGGTGGGATTCTGAAAAAGTGCAACATTGAAGTCTGACTGATGTGGAAGTCAGACTGCGATGCTGCACAGCTGGGAAAACTGGACCTCACCAACACATCTTGCTGAGATGATTTGCAATATAAAGGAGGTCTCAGTGGAAAGGAAGTTAATGTTCCTTTCACCAATGGGCTCAAATGGAACACTCATACATCTAGAACATGCACTGTTAATCTCCCTTCTAGGGCTGGTCTGCGACCTGCTCAAGAAGACCTTGGTAAAAGTGAATGGATGGAAAGTGCCTTCTTGCATTTGGGAATGGCAACGAAATGTATCCTGCTTAGATCACTGTGCATACCACCATTTGCCAAATGTAGGAGTTAGGGAAAGTTGTGAGTGAGTGCCACTCTCAGGGATAAGCCTTTACTTGAATGCCATTGGCAAGATCAATTCCTTTTGCTTGTCTAAGTCTCCGCCATGGAGAAGGCTCTTGGCTCTTTCAAAACTGTCAATCCAGTAAAAAGTATATTAAGAGGTCCGAATTCCAGGATCTCAAAAGTCAGACCTTTAAAATCCGCACAAGTCCTGGATTGTTGTGTTGCATACCTGCTCTCTCAATGGACCGCAGATTAGGATGGAGGTCCAGCTTGATTGAAGGTTGTTCTGACATCTATATGAGTAACATGCACCAGTTCCTCAGGAGGATGAACACATAAGGTTGGAATATTTTGTTCCTACAAATAATACATCTTGCAGAGAAATACCTTTATTAGACAAACTTGTATTTGTGCTGCTAGTGGCCAGAGCCTGAGCATGAGACCTATGTGGTTTTGGAACCCAGGAGTCAAAACTCTGGAGGGGGGGACATTACAGGTTTGGTGGTGTGGTTGGGAATGGTAGTAATTCTCTTACTGCAATGTTTTCGGCAGTAACAAAGTTACTACCATTTCTATCGCAGCACCAAACTACGAGTTTGACCTTGAGGTGGAGGATGCTGGAGATAAATCCTTCACTTCAAGGCCAAATACTGGCGGCTTTGGAGAAGGCAGCCTGAAGCAAATCCTCCAAGTTCAACATCAGCACCTTCTTGATTATCTGCTGCATGGATTTAGTGAAAGGATCCTAGTCTAGTGTTTTTAGAATTCGATGGACAAATGATGCAGGGTTGCAGAAGTGTTTACATATTTGATTTCCTGAATTAAGGTTACACAGCCTTTAGGGGGGCGTGGCTTGGAAGCCATGTGAGAGGACGCGCTCTTGGGAGAGCTCCCGGAGATCCTACATCCATCCTGTGCAATAGTGCATTGGCACTAACTCCCGCAGGCCAGAAACGAGAGTACCTGTCCATGAATGTGAGCTGCACAACTATGGAAGAGCTGAAACCTCCACAAGCCCGGCAACGGTAGATAAATGCCATCGAAGTTCCTGGAGTCGCGGACCGGACGGAGTGAAAATGGCGGCCACACCGGACAATGGAGGGGACACAAACGCGTTGAAAGGAACACCCTCGCGGTGATCGGCGGCGACGTGGGCGGTGCAGGCCGTGGAGATACAGATAAGCCTTTGGGAGAGCGTCAGCGCGTCTCTGTGGGCACCGATGACCTAACGCGGGCCTGGGAAACGGTCGGCGACGGTCGGCGGTCGGCACTAGGACCCGCCTGAGCTGACTGGTGCAACGGACTACGTGCTTTGGCCCTGACCTTTGGGGGACACTCGGATAGTGGCTGATCCTACGACGGGGTCGCGTGTACGGGCCCACGGCTTACAGCGGCTGTGGAATGGCGAATAAGGCCGTCAGACAGAGAGCAAAACAGCCCACATTGGACGAGTTTACCAAGACACCGACGGGCCCAGAGAGTGCTCGGACCAAGGAGAAGCCACCCATGGCCGCGGCTAGCCCAAATCAGGACGTGCTAGCTGCTCTCGCTGAACTGAAAGCGGACTTGAAAAGCGCTTGGGAGGCCAAGCTTGAAATGGTGGTGGCGGACCTGAAAACAGCGCTCGACCTCAAAGTCGGAGAAGTTCGGGAGGAGGTGAACCTACTTCGACAGGATGTGAAGGCCCTATCGGAGCGCACAGAGAGTCTGGAAAAGGAGGGCAGCGCCAACACGGCAGATTGTGCCTCACACAAGGCCGACCTGCATATTTTGGAACAGAAAGTACGCAACTTGGAGAACAGGGCCGAAGAAGCGGAGGGGCGCGCCCGAAGGAACAATATCCGTGTTGTGGGCATCCCGGAAGGATTGGAGGGTCATAACCCCACGGACTTCATTGAAAATATGTTGCTCCAAGAGATCACCGGGGGTGCGCTGTCGCAGGGTTTTGCGGTGGAGCGGTGTTAAGACGGATTTCTGAACTCTGTCCTGGTGGCGCAGAAGTTCAGAAGGCCAACCTAATTACTTGGAACAGGGTAACCTCTGGACAAGCCAGACCAATCAAGGTAGCGATCGCGGCGGTCAAGACTAGGTCTCAAGAGGGGTGAGGGTGACTGAAAGCCCGCAGTGAGCACACAAAGCAAGAGCGCTTACAAACTACTCCAAACAGTTGTTTATATCAAAAATAGATACACATTTATTATAAGGCCTTGAAACTAATAACCACAGTAAAAGCAGCAATATACAACGATATTAAACCAACACATACACTATCCACCCAATATATATACAGAATACACAGTTTCACAGCATTAGCAGCACGAAATATGTTATCCACCTGCAGGGGAAGGAAAACAGGCAGTGCGAACCAATGCGAGTGATATGTCCGCCTTCTGAGGCCCCTAACTGGATGGTAGTCCAATCCCTACGAAGAGTGGAGCCTAGCGCTCAAAAGTACCTGCACACGCCGGTGCCAATGGGCAGAAGGTGAAGCTCTTCGGAGGACGTTGGACAGTTCTGTAGGGTGCCCTAATGAAGGAGAACACGGTCCGCGACTCTAGCGCAGCCTCCACTGTGAGGCAGAAGCAGGGCGCGAGTACGGACAAGGGGTGCTGTATTCACAGCGGGGGAAAAGCAAAGGGCACTGCAGGAGGGCGACCAGATCCTAGCTAATCTACTCACCGGTCCCCGAAGCAAGCAGGCCCGAGCTTCTCCTCGATAGGTGCAGCTTCTGGCAGGTTCTGAAGAGCAGGGAACGTCTCGTCGTCGTGCAGAGTAAAAAGACGTCCCGATCGAAGAAACAAGCACAGTTTTGTCGCCACCGCAGGGCAACGGAACGGCCGGGTGTATTCAAGCCAAACGAGCACCGCTCACCTCTAGCTTAGGACTGCTAAGCAAACGAAGCGTGTGAGCATGCCCCGGACTCAGAATACCACCCAACCTGTCGGCGATTACAGAGCAGGCCTCCTTAGTAAGCTGGTCAGTCAACTGGATGGCCCAGAGACACTTCCGAAGGCTTACAGCAGGAGTTGATGAAGGTGCCGGGAATAGCTGGTCCTGCTATTCCAATAGGTCGAAGCGCCAGTACAGGCCTTCTTGTTCGATCTTAGGTGGAAAGGGCTTCACCGGACGACAGCAATGAGGAGCAGAAGTTCTTCAGGGGGTCACCAGCGATTCCTCGGTCCAGCCTCGTGTTCGCAGGATACTTGGCTCCTGTATCCCTGGGTTCGTAAGAACTCAGGAGATCGACCTGGCAGTGGTGTTTCCAGCTCCCTCTTATCCACGGTTCCCTTCGCGCCAAAACGGAGGGGAGCCAATGGGAGATCCGCTCATCAACACACATACCATACGTGGACCAATCACGGACCACGGTGGTCCCAGGCATTCACACCACCCTAGACTCTCTGGCACCCAGGATGTGTATTGGGACCAGACAGCCCAGCCCACATCCTGGGGGCACTCAAACGACATGTAGAAGCCCGCGAAAGCAACCGTGTTTCGCGGGAAACTACATGCCCAAATAAGGAAGGCCCCGGGTCGCCTGACCCGGGGGAAGGTAAAG
This sequence comes from Ambystoma mexicanum, assembly GCF_040938575.1. Lineage (NCBI taxonomy): Eukaryota > Metazoa > Chordata > Amphibia > Caudata > Ambystomatidae > Ambystoma > Ambystoma mexicanum. The sequence continues at coordinate 721,488,976 of NC_090921.1, forward strand.
GGAGCAAGACGGACAGTGGACTAGACAAAGGAGCCTCGTGGTCCGGCCATTTTGTGTAGCCGGGCCACCCTTTTGTGTTCGCGGCAAAAACGTGCTCAGAACGGCAAAAGGAGCTCAAAATAAACCAAATGATCGCTGCCACCAGCCCAGTCCCTGAATGACCTGCACCGATCCAAAAACCATCCTATAAGAGTGTCTAGGGTCCGTAGAAGGCTAGAGACCCAAGAGAGCTGTAACTTAGCTTACAGTGCCCTCTTGTGTCGTGTTGCACTAAAATGGCGACACGATAAAAGAAACTACGGGAAACAGCGTTCCCCGGTACTGACTGTCTTAAGGGCATGTCAGTTTCCCCGTAAGAAAGGAGCGAAAGCCCAGAGGAGTACAGCAGAAGGCTGCACTTCTCTGGCAAAGTCAAGAAAACAGGTTGAAAACAATAGCAAAAAGTTTAGGGGTTGCCACATGGAAGGAAAGTTCCCTACAATAACGAAATCTTTCCTAACACTCGCCCCTCCCAGACTATGGACAGGGGGAACTAATCCACCCCTGGATGAGTCTCTTGTTCAGGTCGGTAAAACATTCTGGACAACCCATCAGCATTGCTATGTTGGACACCTGGCCTATGCTCAATAGTGAAGTCGAAGCCTTGTAGACTTATGGACCACCTAAGCAACTTTGGATTCTCCCCCTTCATGTTCATTAGCCACTTTAACGGCTTATGGTCAGTCTGCACAGTGAAGTGGGTCCCATAGAGGTAGGGCCGCAGCTTCCTTAGGGCCCACACAACAGAGAAACATTCTTTCTCTACCGTGGACCATCTGAGCTCTCTGTCCTTAAGCTGGCGACTAATAAAACCGATAGGGTGTTCCTTACCCTTCTCATCTACTTGTGATAGTACAGCTCCTATCCCAGTGTCAGAGGCATCCGTCTGCACGATAAAAGGTCTTTGATAATCAGGGGCCCTGAGCACAGGGGCCTGGCACAAGGAGTCTTTCAAGCCATTGAAGGCCTTCTCACACTCGTCAGTCCAAGTTACCTTCTTGGGTTTCTTCGGAGTTGTGAGGGCAGTCAGAGGAGCAGCTATGGTGCCATAGTCTGCCATAAAATTGCGGTAATAACCCGTGAGTCCTAAGAAGGCTCTCACTTGGGTTTGTGTAGTGGGGGTAGGCCAGTCTTGTACTGCTTGTACTTTACTGGGGAGAGGCTGTATCCTTCCTCCACCTACTTCATGCCCAAGGTAAACCACTGAGCCTTGTCCAATCTGGCATTTACTCGCCTTTATGGTCAAGTGGGCTTTCTGAAGAGCCTGGAGCACAATCCCGAGGTGTTTCACATGGTCTTCCCAGGTGGCACTGAAAACTGCTATATCGTCCAGATATGCAAGACAGAATTCGTCCAACCCATTCAACACATGATTCACAAGCCTCTGGAAAGTGGCAGGTGCATTCTTCAATCCGAACGGCATTACCCGGAATTGGTAAAGCCCATCGGGAGTTGAAAATGCTGTCTTCTCCTTGGCATGTTCTGCTAAAGCTATTTGCCAATAGCCCGCAGTCAGGTCAAACGTGCTGAGGTACTTGGAGGCACCCAAGGTATCCACCAGCTCGTCAGTTCGAGGCAAGGGGTGAGCGTCTGTCTTGGTGACAGCATTCAGAGCCCTGTAATCCACGCAGAACCTCAATTCAGAGGTGCCTGCCTTTGGAACCAATACCACAGGACTGGACCAAGGACTACTAGAGGGTTCAATCACCCCAAGGTCTAACATCTTGTTGACCTCGGTCTTAATATAAGACCGTACTTTATCCGACATCCTGTATCCCCTACTTTTGGTAGGTACACTGCCTCCTGTGTCAATGTTATGTTTGCACCAAGGTGTCAAACCAGGCGACTGTGAAAACAGGGGGGAAAACTGCCTAAGCAAACTTTTCACCTCAGCCTGCTGATCAGAAGTCAGGTGAGGGGCCACTCGGACACCCTCAACGGAGCTATCTGAAGGACCGCTTTGGAACAGGTCGGGAAGAGGTTCTGACTCCTCTTCCTCAACGTCTGACGCCAGTAGCAGTGCTGCGATTTCGACTCTTGGGACGAAAGCCTTCAGCCTATTTACGTGGAACACTTTTGGAGCCTGTCCAGGCCTTCCAAGGTCCACTAAATAGTTCACCTCACCCAGGGGCTCCACCACTGTGTAAGGGCCTGACCATTTGTCCTGTAAAGCGCGAGGCCTTATGGGGTTCATGATCAGGACTTGCTGACCAGGTGTAAAGTGAATTAAGGAAGCTTTCTGGTCGTACCAATGTTTCACCAGCGCTTGTCCTGCTTTCAACTTTTCACTAGCCAAGCCCATCAGGAGTACCATCCGTTTTCTGAGCCCTAGCACATAGTCAACTACATTGGTAGTAACAGGGGGAGTGGGCATCTCCCATCCCTCTTTGACGATGGCTAAGGGTCCCCGTACGGGATGACCGAACAGAAGTTCGAAGGGGCTGAAGCCAACACCCTCCTGTGGTACCTCTCTGTAGGCAAACAACAAGCATGGTAAAAGAAGGTCCCATTTCCTCCTCTGGGGCTCCTCCAGAGCCCCAATCATGCTCTTTAGCGTTCTGTTGAAACGCTCCACCAGACCATTGGTCTGGGGGTGGTATGCAGAAGAGAACTTGTAGGTGACCCCACATTCTTTCCACATAGCCTGCATATACTTCGACATAAAGTTGCTGCCACGATCTGACACAACTTCTTTAGGGAAGCCAACCCTAGTAAATATGCCGAGTAACGCTTTTGCAACTGACTTGGCAGTTACAGTCTTTAATGGGATGGCCTCAGGATACCTGGTTGCATGGTCGACCAGCACCAGGATAAACCTATTGCCTGAGGATGTTTGCGGGTCAAGGGGACCAACGATGTCGATCCCTACCCTTTCAAATGGTACCCCCACAACTGGGAGCGGTACCAACGGAGCTTGGATTGTCGCGCCAACCTTACCAGACAACTGGCAGGAGGCACAACTCCTGCAGTGACTTTCTACTTGCACCCCCATCTTGGGCCAGTAGAAGTGCATAGATAACCTTTGCTTGGTCCTCTTCATTCCAAGGTGACCAGCAAGGGGAACTTCATGCGCCAACTGCAGGAGGAAGGGTCTAACAGAAAGGGGAACCACCAACCTCCTATGGTCTCCTTCTGTAGACTCTGTGGGCTCACTGTACAGGAGTCCACCTTCCCAATAAATCCGATGCTTCCCAGGAGGTTCACCCTCAAGCTGGGAGCAGGCCTGTCTCCTTAGGCCTTCCAGAGATGGGCACTCACGTTGGCCCTTACTGAAGTCGTCCCTATCAGGACCTCCTTCAACTAACAAGTCTTTTAGTTCAGGATGGTCGTTGGGGTCGAACACTTCAGGCATCGCCACCTCCTCGTCAGGCTCGGGCGATTGACCAACTCCCTCCACCGCAGTGGTAGGCGAGTTCGGGGGAATATTCTCTTTCCCCCGTCGGGACTTGTTGACTCCTTTCGCCTTGGGTTTCCCCTTCGGCTGGGGCGGCGTATTGGACTTGGCCAATGCTGCCCGTGCTTGAGACCGTGTGTAGGGTCTTTCGGCAGTGTCTCCTACGAGCCCTAGAGCTCTGAGATCATTGCCCAACAAGACCTTTCCCGGGACGTTTCTCTGAATGCTCACTGGAATCCTAACTGCTGTACCATTTAAAGTTAGATTAACAGGGATCACGGGAAACATACGGAGGGGGCCGTCAGCCAACTTAGTGGGCATCAGAGTAGCTCTGGCAACTTCCTCTGAGTCTACCAAGGTAGAATCCACTACAGTTCGACTGCACCCACTATCCCTAAGAGCTGGAGTATCCACTCCATTGATCAGCACACTGTCTTTAAAGTAGTGCTTGGTATTATCCGGAATCCTAGCATACGCCTCTGCGACTTTAGGCTCCCAGGAACCCAGGGACACTAAAACTACCTCAGCCTCTATTCCGCTGGGAAATGAGTCTGAGGAGAAGGATGCTCCTGTAATCTCTTCTTCCTCGTAGGAGGAGAAGGCCAGATTAGCGGAGTGGACCCCCAAAGGTCTAACCTTACAACGGGGATCCCCCTTCACATGGTCAGTTGCTCCACAAGAAAAACAAGCCCCATTGGGTCTGTTTACGTAGGGAGGCTTATTATAACCAGAGTTCTGTTTCGGAGGCGAACCTCCACTACCCTGTGAGTTCTCGGATGGCTTACCCTTATTTTTCTTTTTGTGGCCCTTATGGGAAGAAGATTTAGCAGATTCCCCACCCTCCATATCTTTGGACTTTTTCCCTTCCTCCTGCTTACCAGGATGAGTTTTGTCCTTATGGGACACTCGATGTGACACCCATAAGTCTGCTGCAATGGCCAGCTTCTTAGGATCTATCTCCTTCGAATCGGCCAAATGCTGCTTAAGCTCCGGGGAAGAAGAAGCAAAAATGTGTTCCAGCATGACCAGATTGATCATGCCTTCGAAGGTAGAAACCTTATAACCTTCAACCCAGCCAGTCAAGTTTTTCAGGGACTCAGCTACATACGACACCCAAGTACCACCTTCCTTTTTCTTATACTCTCTAAACCTTTTCAAATATTGGGTCGGAGTCTTCCCAAACTTTAAAATGAGAGTCTGCTTCAACATTGCAAAATCAGCGCGCTCAGCCTTCGACATTTCCATAATGGCACTGCAACCAGAATGGGGCAGTCTGCTGAGTAACCATGCAATCTTATCCGCATTATCAACCTCCTGAACCTCGCATGCATACTCAAACGCATTTAACCAGTCCATAATGTCATTTCGTTCCTCATACACACTGAGCAGATCTTTTGGAAACCGTGGATGAGAGGAAGCCCCAGAACCATGTCCAGGACCCTTGGACCCATTTGCGAACTGAAGCTTGGCCAGTTCCAACTGGTGATCCCTGTCTTTTTGTTTTTCTGCCTGGTCGATTTTCAGTTTGGCTATGCTGAATTCAAGCTCCTGCTGCCTAAACCGCAGCTCTTGCTTCTTGAATTCAAGCATAGCCTCCCCATCAATACTGGCAGAGGAAACATTAGACATTACATCCTCCCTGTCCTCGTGGTCGTGATGGATCAGTGCAGCGGCAGAACCGTCGGTTCTGCCAGTGAGAGCAGCCCCACCACCTTCTGCACTGTCCTCGGAAGTTATAGCGTCACGCTGCGCTTCTTGCCACGCCACGATTCTCTGGATCATTTCCAATTTAGTGCCTTGAGAGGAAACCCCTCTCTCCGCACACATCTTCTTCAATGTTTCAGATTTCGAAGCATTTAAGGTTAACAAAGTATTCGTTTCCATACTGTTGATAGGACTATGGCCTTTTTAACGTTATATTCAATACTTTACTGCGTGTCCTGGTTGGAATAACCTGAAAACGCCTTAGCTCGTGCGCAACACTGGATACCTTCAGTCGTATCCCACCGCTGTACACCACTTTGTTAAGACGGATTTCTGAACTCTGTCCTGGTGGCGCAGAAGTTCAGAAGGCCAACCTAATTACTTGGAACAGGGTAACCTCTGGACAAGCCAGACCAATCAAGGTAGCGATCGCGGCGGTCAAGACTAGGTCTCAAGAGGGGTGAGGGTGACTGAAAGCCCGCAGTGAGCACACAAAGCAAGAGCGCTTACAAACTACTCCAAACAGTTGTTTATTTCAAAAATAGATACACATTTATTATAAGGCCTTGAAACTAATAACCACAGTAAAAGCAGCAATATACAACGATATTAAACCAACACATACACTATCCACCCAATATATATACAGAATACACAGTTTCACAGCATTAGCAGCACGAAATATGTTATCCACCTGCAGGGGAAGGAAAACAGGCAGTGCGAACCAATGCGAGTGATATGTCCGCCTTCTGAGGCCCCTAACTGGATGGTAGTCCAATCCCTACGAAGAGTGGAGCCTAGCGCTCAAAAGTACCTGCACACGCCGGTGCCAATGGGCAGAAGGTGAAGCTCTTCGGAGGACGTTGGACAGTTCTGTAGGGTGCCCTAATGAAGGAGAACACGGTCCGCGACTCTAGCGCAGCCTCCACTGTGAGGCAGAAGCAGGGCGCGAGTACGGACAAGGGGTGCTGTATTCACAGCGGGGGAAAAGCAAAGGGCACTGCAGGAGGGCGACCAGATCCTAGCTAATCTACTCACCGGTCCCCGAAGCAAGCAGGCCCGAGCTTCTCCTCGATAGGTGCAGCTTCTGGCAGGTTCTGAAGAGCAGGGAACGTCTCGTCGTCGTGCAGAGTAAAAAGACGTCCCGATCGAAGAAACAAGCACAGTTTTGTCGCCACCGCAGGGCAACGGAACGGCCGGGTGTATTCAAGCCAAACGAGCACCGCTCACCTCTAGCTTAGGACTGCTAAGCAAACGAAGCGTGTGAGCATGCCCCGGACTCAGAATACCACCCAACCTGTCGGCGATTACAGAGCAGGCCTCCTTAGTAAGCTGGTCAGTCAACTGGATGGCCCAGAGACACTTCCGAAGGCTTACAGCAGGAGTTGATGAAGGTGCCGGGAATAGCTGGTCCTGCTATTCCAATAGGTCGAAGCGCCAGTACAGGCCTTCTTGTTCGATCTTAGGTGGAAAGGGCTTCACCGGACGACAGCAATGAGGAGCAGAAGTTCTTCAGGGGGTCACCAGCGATTCCTCGGTCCAGCCTCGTGTTCGCAGGATACTTGGCTCCTGTATCCCTGGGTTCGTAAGAACTCAGGAGATCGACCTGGCAGTGGTGTTTCCAGCTCCCTCTTATCCACGGTTCCCTTCGCGCCAAAACGGAGGGGAGCCAATGGGAGATCCGCTCATCAACACACATACCATACGTGGACCAATCACGGACCACGGTGGTCCCAGGCATTCACACCACCCTAGACTCTCTGGCACCCAGGATGTGTATTGGGACCAGACAGCCCAGCCCACATCCTGGGGGCACTCAAACGACATGTAGAAGCCCGCGAAAGCAACCGTGTTTCGCGGGAAACTACATGCCCAAATAAGGAAGGCCCCGGGTCGCCTGACCCGGGGGAAGGTAAAGGGAGCAAGACGGACAGTGGACTAGACAAAGGAGCCTCGTGGTCCGGCCATTTTGTGTAGCCGGGCCACCCTTTTGTGTTCGCGGCAAAAACGTGCTCAGAACGGCAAAAGGAGCTCAAAATAAACCAAATGATCGCTGCCACCAGCCCAGTCCCTGAATGACCTGCACCGATCCAAAAACCATCCTATAAGAGTGTCTAGGGTCCGTAGAAGGCTAGAGACCCAAGAGAGCTGTAACTTAGCTTACAGTGCCCTCTTGTGTCGTGTTGCACTAAAATGGCGACACGATAAAAGAAACTACGGGAAACAGCGTTCCCCGGTACTGACTGTCTTAAGGGCATGTCAGTTTCCCCGTAAGAAAGGAGCGAAAGCCCAGAGGAGTACAGCAGAAGGCTGCACTTCTCTGGCAAAGTCAAGAAAACAGGTTGAAAACAATAGCAAAAAGTTTAGGGGTTGCCACATGGAAGGAAAGTTCCCTACAATAACGAAATCTTTCCTAACAAGCGGGCACATAGAGCATTGGCTAGGAGGCCTCCACCGGGCGGTCCGCCCAGGCCAATGATAGCCAAAATCCTTAACTACCGTGACCGGGAAAGGATTTTAGAGCATTTTCGTAAAGGAGGAACCATCAAAAGGGGGGAGGCCACTATAACGGCCTACCCAGACTACACCATGATGGTGCAGAGGAGTCGGATGAACTTCGGGGCGGTCAAGAGAAGATTGAGAGAGGCAGGGAAGAAATATATGCTCCTCTACCCGGCCAAATTAAAGGTGATCCACAATAATAGATCCCTGTTTTTTGAGTCACCGGAGGAAGCCATGGGTTGGCTGGACATGCAGGGCAGCCCCCAGGAGTCGGAGGTCCGGGCGGATGAAGGTGGCAATGAGAGATAAGTGCTCTACGACGAGAGAGGGTGTTGCCGGAGACTATGGGACTTGACTATAGTTATTGCTATGGCCTGGGGAGGTCGGGCCTGGAACTGGATGTTAAATGCACTGTTTGCACTGTAATTGTTGTCGTACATGGGAGCCTTTCGGGGCTGGTCCATTCACCCCCGTTTAGTATTTCTTAGTTAAGTGGCCGCTAGGGCGACTTTACCCTACTGGGCTCTGTGTGTAACAGCCGGAACTAGATGTGGGGGGGCCTGAGTTCCCGGGATGGAGCTGGGCAACAGTTGGGGAGGGAGTTGGGGGGGAGGGAATGGGCAGGGGGAATGGGGGGTGTGGGGGCAGTTGGGGTGTACATAGTGATGGGAGGTTTGAATGGGATCGCGAGCCCTGAGGGAAGATTTTGGATGAGACTTCTGGATAGCATGAACGAGCAGGGATGGTCGGGGGGGAGAGTGCAAGATATCAGTACATCATGGGGGAGCTAAAATTGTTGACATGGAACGTCAGGGGCCTCAATAGCTATCTTAAACGGAACAAAGTTATGTTGTACTTGAGGCGACAAAAGATAGACGTCGCATTACTGCAAGAGACGCATTTGACCCGAGACAAATTAGAGCTGGTGAAGAAAAAGTGGGGTGGAACGGTGGTAGGATCCGCGTACTCAGCTTATGCTAGAGGCGTGCTGATCTGGGTGGCGCCGCATGTCCCGTTTCAACTGCAGCAGGAACGTGTGGATACTGAGGGGCGTCTGGCTATGGTGAGAGGGGTAGTCGAGAACAGAGAGATGTGTGTAGTGAACACGTATGCCCCGAACCAGGGCACGGCAGAGTACTTCCGGACCATGAGTACCAACTTGAGTTGGTGTGTGGGGAGTGCGGTGTTCTGGGGAGGGGATTTTAACTGTGTGTTGGACCCGGGGATGGACAGATCCGACGATAAGGTGATTAGTCCCGCCCCGGCAGCCCGGGTGCTGCGGACGCTGCTGCGGGACTTTGAGCTCGATGACGTGTGGAGGACCAAGCACCCCAATGAGAGACAGTACTCGCATTACTCGGCCCCGCAGCGGTTGCACACTAGGCTAGACTATATTTTTGCCACGTCGGACGTCTTGGGGGATGTGTCTAGTGCGGAATATAGAGCGAGGGTCCTTTCGGACCACTCGCCTATGGTGGTGGGATGGCAATATGGCCGCCCCAGAGCGCGGATCCCGACGTGGCGCCTGCGCGCAGAGGCGCTTAAAGACCAGGCTTTTAGGGAAGACATGCGGGAGGAAATAGTTAGCTATTTCGATACCAACACTGGCAGCGTTGACTCGGCGGGAACTCTGTGGGAGGCCTTTAAGGTTGTGGTACGAGGGGTGGCGATTGCTAAATCGAAAGGTTTGCAGAATGGGGCCCTGGTCGATTTACAGAAGGCGGAGAGAGAGCTGGAAAAGGTGCTGAAGAGCGAGCATATAGATAACGAACTGGTGCTTAAACTGCAGCAGCAGTGTACAGAACATTGGGGGAGGCTCTGTAATCTAAATTACAAAAAGTATATTGAAAGGCAACATGCGGGAGGAGATAAAACGGGTCGTCTTTTGGCATGGTTATATAAAAGAGAAACCCCGAGGCCCCCGATTAGGACAATAATTAGAGAGGATGGGGAGCAGATAGATACCCAGGAGGGTGTCAATGAGGAATTCGTAAATTACTATAAAGCATTGTATGGGGATCCGGGTGGCGGCGACCCGGAGGAAATGTTGGAGACCCTGCAAGATATCGGGCTGCCCAGGATAAGCACGGAGGAGAGAGAGGAACTAGATGCCCCAATAACACTAGGGGAGTTGGAGGCGGTCGTCCGGCAGCTACCCACTAGCAAGACCCCAGGAACGGACGGCCTGCCCAGTGAATTTTATAAAACTTTTGGAGCGGAAGTACTCCCCCCGATGCTTGATATGCTTAATGAGGCGTTCGAGAAGGGGAGGTTGCCGGAATCGCTCAGGGAAGCGATTATTATACCGCTCCCTAAGCCTAATAAACCCGGGCATAGTTGTGGGTCGTACAGACCAATATCTATGCTGAATCAGGACAGCAAAATACTAACGGCTGTCCTGGCCAACAGACTGCGGAGGGTGATAGGCAAACTGGTACACCCGGACCAAACGGGATATGTCCCGGGGAGAAACATTGCCCAAAACCATAGACGACTCCACCGGGTGATTGAAATGGGATCTAACAGTGATGGGGAAATGGCGATAGTGTCGTTGGACGCTGTTAAAGCCTTCGACTCGGTTAATTGGAAGTGGCTGCTGGCGACCTTGAGAGAATACGGACTGGGACCAGGATATATTAGATGGGCGGAGCTGCTGTACAGCGCTCCGCTGGCTAGAGTTCGGACGGGCATGATTATATCCGAGAGATGGCAGCTTAGTAGAGGCACTAGACAGGGGTGTCCTTGGTCCCCGATGTTGTATATCTTGGCCCTGGAGCCTCTGGCACTGTACTTGCGGCAGCAGTATGATATCGTGGGCATTGAGGTGGGGGGAGAAAACCATCTGATATCCCTGTATGCGGATGACTTGTTATTGTACTTGAGTCATCCGGAGGAGAATTTACAATATATCCTGGACGTGATGGGGAGATATGCGAGGTTGTCGGGCATAGCGGTCAACCCCCAGAAATCGTACATTTTCCCGTTGGGCTGCTATAGGGGTGTTCCCACGGAGCGGCTGCCGGTGCTCCAGGTGCCCTGGTCAGTCAATACATTCCGTTACCTGGGAATAGATATCTACCACACGGTGGAGGAAGAATACAAGCGCAACACAGAGATGGCTGTTGAGAAGATACGCGCATGTATGAGCTTTTGGCAGAAGTTGCCCCTAGCGATGATGGGGCGTGGGGCGATGATCAAGATGGTAGTTCTGCCTAGGCTGCTACATTACTTTAGCAACATCCCATACATGATCCCTAAGGGTTTTTTCACTAAAATAAATGGGGTTTGCAGAGAGTTTCTGTGGCATGGTACTCGTAACAGAGTAGCGCTCTGGAAGTTACAGAACTTTCATGAAAAGGGGGGAGTCAAACTCCCAAACTTTGAGGCGTATTACATAGCGAGCCAACTACAGTTTGTGTCTAAATGGCTGTCCGACGAAGAGACCCCAGAACTCAGACTATTCGGGCAAGATTGTGCCCCATTTTTCTTAAAGGAGGTCATTTGGTTGCCCGAGGTTGTCACGAGAAGGTACCCGGCGATGGTGAAGCTGGGGTGGAAGGTGTGGAGACGGGCATGTACAATGATGGGTGACCCACTTCCGTGTTCTCCGCAAATTCCACTGGTTGCCCTGGCGGGGGTGGATGGACAGCTGAGGGAGATTATTAGGACCTACTGGGAATCGGTGGGGTTGGTGACATTGGGCGATGTGTGGCAGGAGGGTGCTATTAAGGGGTTTGTGGAACTTAGCGAGGAGATTGGATTGCACGAAGGCCAATATGTTACATACCACAGATTGGGGAAGAAAATTCGGGAACTGTGGCCTGAGAATATCATGGCAGACGAATCGGAGGTTACGATGGCGGGGATATATGATACAACGGAAGGGGGACATGAAATTTCTAGGCTGTATGAGATGGTGATGTCGAAAGTTGGGAAGGAACTGACATGCCTACGATTGGAATGGGAGAGTGAGGTGGGGATCGAAATGGGAGATGGGATGTGGGAACGGGCTTTGGGGTACCACAGGAAAGTGTCTCGAAATGCCAGACTGCAGCAAATACAACTGTACGTCACGCACAGAGCGTACATGACCCCTCTGAGGAGATCCAAATTTCGGAATGCAGGCAGACAGGCGTGCCCCAAATGCGACGAAGAAAATGCGGACATGACGCATATGTTTTGGGCGTGCCCAGTGATTGAGGGGTTCTGGAGGGAGGCGGCGCGCAAGCTGAGAGAGAGAGGGGTCACGTTTGCCATAGACACCACCTGGGCATGCCTTCTGGGTGGGTTTCCCAGACCTCGGCAGCAGAAACATGTAAGCAAACTGAAAGACTTAGCGTATGTGCTGGCCAAACGACGAATAGCCATGGGCTGGAAAAAATGTAGCAAGCCACGGGTTGAGGTGTGGTGGAATGACCTACAGAAATGGGCGGAGGCTGAGACAGCGGTGTGGCAAGAGGCGAGTTGTATGTCTTGGGAGGAGGAACTGGGCTCTTTGATGGCATGGAAGACATTGATATCCTGCATATTCGGGACAGGGGTTTCGGGAGATCCAGATGATGACGATGCTCGCTCATGTGCAACAGAAGCGGAACAAGACATGGAAAATGGCTCGCGAGGGGGGAGGGATCAGGGGAGTAGTGCGCACTAATGGTTAAATGTTTATTGGAATATTGTTTATTGCACTGCTGTTTGGTTTGTATCGTTGTTTGTGTTGAAAAATCAATAAAAATAAAAAAAAAAAAAAAAGGTTACACAGCCTTTCGCTTATAGTACTGGGTGACTCTGAGTTACTGAAGGGATGATAGACTTGTGTGATTAGTCTTAGATGGAAAACTGGAATTTAGCGCAAGGTTCAGAGACTCTCAACCATACTCATGGGTGAATTAAGGCTTTAGGGTCTTCCACCTCTAGCACTGGGTGTGTCAGGGATTTAATGAAAAGTACCAAGACTTGAGCTTTAGGCTTTGACTGTGAACTGAAATTTCGAACAGTGTCATAGAGTCTTTCAACAATATAAGAGGGTGAATTCAGTTTTCAATGCCTTCCACCTCAGAGGTGTAATGAATGGCTCCTATTGTTTACCTTTAGTCTTGGATGGAGAATTGATGTGTGGTGCATCACTGGTTGTCTGTTTCAGTGGATTACTACCTGATGACAGACCCTTTCACTTGTAGGGTTAGATGGCTCAGTGGTTGGATGAAGGTTATTGTTCCTTCTCTCTGCATGATTACATAGTTCAGTTGATTGCTACATGATTACTGAAGATGTCTTCTTTAGGTGTGCATGGCTCAGGGTGTATGGCGGGCTAGCAAGCTTTCCAACGGCAGGGGTGGATGGCTTAGTGGTTTCAGACAAAAGCGCATAGCCTTTGACCAGTAGAGTCAGTTCACCAGCAGTTTATCTAAAAACGATATATATTTTCACCTTTTGGACTAGTTGCCTTATGGAATTACTATGGGTTAAAGAGCTGGAAATCGATAAATGAGCGCTACAAGATTTCACTGCATAGAATAAGTAGCATAGAGTGTCAGTACAAGATGAAAGAACCATTCACCTTCAGGGCTTTGGTCTCTGGCGGCTTAACCTGGATCACAGAGTTGCCGACCACCGGTGCCGGAGAGTTCAGTGAGTAATGCATGGCTTACTGAGCCATTGGCATATAGTGCTTGCCGGCTCATGATTACAGACTCTTTCATCGTTAGGCTGTGCAGAAGGTGGGTAGTAGTGGGTGACACATCTTTTTACCTCTAGGTCTTGATGGCAGTACCTTAGTGAAGGGGTAATAACCAGTAAATGTCTAGGATAAGGTGACTCTGGAGTTGGTGCCAGTTTACACTCCACACATAACAGATGGCACACACACACACAAAATAACGCATTGCTGAAAACACAAACACAACAATCCAAACATATAGAAACACATGCACAAAACAAAAATGTATAAAAGCACAAACAGACACAGACATAAATACACAAAGACACACAGCTAAAACGGACGTCAGAATACACTCACATGACTACACAGGATGGCAGCACACATACGCAAACACGCACACAGCAACAACAACAAAAGATGGCAACCAAGCCTGGCACCAAAACACACACACACACAGACCCTAGTGGTCATTGAATACAATTGCTGGGAGATTTCTACAAAACTTTGCACTTTATTCCTTTGAAGGATGATGTTACTCACCTTCACTGCTTGTACTTTCACACCAGAATCTAGCATAACATCAATATCACATGCTTGTTTAGACTGGTAATGTTGTTTCACCAATATAATCTGCTGTCTACGAATCTGCCTGGCTAAGCACTGAACGTGTTCTGTGGGCACTAAGCTATTGTTCAGTACTCTGGCGCTGACGTCCAGGCAACAATATACTTTGCAGCCTATCGCTTTCCTTATCCCTCCAATGACCTATAGGTTGCTTTGATGTATATATATTGTATCATTTCAGAAGCCAAATGAACTTTAAGACTTTAAACATTATCAGGACATTACAAACCTTCTCTGTAGATATCAGTCACCTTAAAGGTAAAGTGAACTATAGCCAGTTCACAGCTGAAGCACTTCTTATTCGACTCAAGTTCAGCATTTGTCTGCATTGGACTCATGTTTCTGCATCTGTCCTTCTTCAACCCTCTGTCCCCTCCCTCTTTTTTCCCCCATGCATTCATATATACACGTCCAAATCTTGGCGCTGGCACTTCTGTCAGAAGCTTGGCAAACCCAGTTCCCTCCCTTGTTACAGGGAGGATTTCTTGCAAACTAAACTTGCGAAAGCCTCCATATCACTAATATCACTAGGGCCTGCTTCTGCACCCTGGAAGTCCATCATGCAACCACACACCAACCATATGTAGCACCATGAATGGTCTGGGCTAGATACGGCCATCACAAATAAGTCTTGCTTGTAAAACAGGCTGCATATTCCTTAACCTTTCCTGCGTGTCTATCAATAACTAACCTCAGCTAAGAAACATGCATCCCAGCAAACACAACCATGATCCTTTATTTAACCTCATGGGTGTTTCCCTCCACTAAGTTGTTTGTACACTAACTAATCTCCCTTTTCTATCACCTCCTATTCCTCAAGCTCTTCTTTTATATCCACTGACCAAGGGCTCACGACACCCTTGCGTGGTCACAACACGCTGCTTCTCGGACAAAGCTATGTGCTGTAAAACCACTACGGTAATGATGGACGCAGTATAAATACTTAATAACATAACATATCCATGATCATAACAGCAGATTGCAGGTGAACACACATGCATCAACAACTGACAGCAACATGCACACAGAACAACAATGTAATACAACACAGCCACACACATACACACGACAATAGGAAGTAGCACACACTCACACACCACAGCAATAACTCATGTCAACACAAAAACACACAGCAAAAACAACGGATGGCAGGAACACAGACAGATTCACAGAAAAACACACACCAAAAGCAGATGGTAGCGCACGCACACTTCCAACAATAAAAACAGATGGTCGAGAACACACCCCCACACAAAAACACAGACACACAGATAGCAACAACAAGAGATATCAATATGCACCTGCACAAAACAACAGATGGTAACACACACATAAAGAATGAATGGTCTGACAGACACACCACTTCAACAACGAATGACAGCATACACATAAACATGCATACAAAATGGCTGTCATTCCACACACATGCACAAACAACGAATTGACGCACCCCCCCACACACACTATAAAAATGGATGGCAACACACAGACACACACCAACAACAATGTGTTTCAGTTCTCTCTATCTCATTCACACATAGAAACACCTGAAGCAGCAAACTGCCAAATCCCCTCCCAGCGTCAAGCACCATCTACAGAAGTGCACACCTGGAGCATGATAGGAGCACTCCATCATACCAGATGCCAAAACAGGTCACAACCGGCATATCGACTAATGGTAAGCCACATGCAACTACTGTATATATACTGAAAGCATTCCTGTTTGGAGCCCATTTGGTGGCCTGATTTAATGGGGTGGGGGCCATGAGGCCCCAGATCAGCTACTGGTACTGGGAGGCAGGCATCCACATCATACATAAAACCATTCCAATTGGCAGAAAGTGGTCCACAAGGCTGCACTGGGCATGCAGTCTGCAATTCTGTCTCACCTAAGCATCAGGGACTTCATTTGGGGGTTGCCAGTGGTCACAGTTGCGACCCCTGAGGTCTCCCTTGCTACCCCTGTGGTCTCCCTTGCTACCCCAGAAAAAAACCTTTGTTTTAAAAAAAAATGTGTGTACTTTTTTATTTTTTAAATGTAGGCTCCTGGGCTGTGGCCAGTGTCATGTGGCTCTTTATTTTTGGAGTGGCTGGCTTTCTTGTTCAAACCTCTTAAAAAAAGGACAGGGTTCCACAAGGGTATCACTTTGAGCAGTGACGTTAAATAAGAAAGAATAGGAATAACAACATAATTTGTTTTTCTGGAATTCTATCCAATAATTGCTAGACTAATAAAGGTTTATTTCCAGACACACTTCAGCTGGTGAATCACTGATTTAGTCTGTTCTTAAACACCTCAACTCAGCCTTTCACCCTTCTGAGGTCGATAAATGAGTACCAACACAGGTTGGGTGCTATTGTATGTATATTCGATCTATATAAAGCGCTTAAGCGTAAGTGCTATATAGTAACATGTTATCATTTGGCCTTGGATGTCTGGTTGCATTCACAGTAATTTGGTAATATGGTCCTATACACACTGATATTAACGACAAATGTGGTGATCCATTCTTGTATGAAATGTATATATCATAATAGTGATATTGCAACCATATTTTTCGTAGTATACTTAGGAACAATATGTGATGTCCCTTCCTGTTTTGTCAAGTGGTGAAAGGTCGTGTTCCATCGCTTTCCGTGATGTCACTTCGTGGTGGGGGGGTCAAATGACATCACTTCCTGTGATGTCCTCAGCGGTCAACGGTCATGTGATGTCAATACTGCTACCCCTGGCATTTTGGTGAAATGACGTCCCTGCTAAGCAGGTACTGGGCAGTGATGGTGGAGGCTCATCACAGGTGTCAGCTTCTTTCTGCCGGCCTCCCAGTGCAGCACCTTTCACAGGCATCAAACCCTCCCGCCGTGACCTATTGCTTCATAAGAGGGTGCCCTGCAGGGAGTCCGGTGGCCATTACATAGAAGAGTTACATCATTGAGGCTGTTTGAATTAAAAAAAAGGGGAGCACAGTTTTGAAATTTGGGGAGAGAAGACAGCTGCACGCTGATTCTAAAGAATCTGTCAAGTCAATCCCCCTACAGCACATGTATCCGGAGACAGCACTGACTCTGGCGTGAAACCCCCAGTGAAAGGTTTAATCTTCCAAAAGCAGCTGAGAAAACCTCCTGTGTCTCAACAGCTGACCAAAGCTTACGGCAATGGAGAAAATAACTAGGGAAAAATAACTCAAATATATGCCCATCGTCATCCTGCAGTTTCTTTCTTTCCAACCGCGACGCCTCGGAAGCACCTCGGGCGACCAATACTGCAAATGTGATCTCTTCCACATTTTAACCCAATTTTTATGTATTCCTGGAGTGAGTTATATTTTATCCTTCAAGCAATAAGAAAGAAAGCCTGAAACCCTGCGCTCCCAGGGAGGACAACCGTCAGTCTAACGCAGAGAATAACCAGCAGAATGGCGATAACTGATTACATACCCCCTGTGACTGCTGACATAGGGTTAAAACCTACCAGCACATATCTCAAGGTGCCCAGCGGCTGGCTCCCCATGTCTGATTTTTGTATTGCACTGTGCTAGTTGTTAGTCAGCTGTTGGGCATGCAGAGAAACTAAGATCAGGTGAACCATTGGTACCTGCAATACAGACTAGTGGGGGCTGAAAGGTTTTGGATGAATCATAACTGCTGGCATTTCTCTGGGCAATCCTCCAGACCATTGCTTTTCAGCCTGCAGTATCATTACAGAAGGGAAAGGTCTTGCAGGCATGGCACGTCACAGAAAGGGAACACTAGTCCGGGCGTTTGGGGCCTCCTCAACACCAGGCCAGAGAGCAGCGTACAGTGGAAAGGGAAAGAGATATTTTGGATGGACGCTGTGTGTGTGTTATGTTATATGGCATTTGTATAGCATCCCATGTTCATTGGTATGGCCTCAAAGTTCTGTGGTGTGAACACCTTTAGTGGGCCAAAGTTCGAGGTATGAGAATTGAAGGAGGATTTTTTAGAAAGCATGTGTGCATTTAGCCAGCACAAAGGTTGGGAGGGGTGGCTAAGTCTGCTGGCGACACATGCATATTTGGCTAGTGGAAGGGTGCTGTGATATACTGTCAGGAGAGTAGGCGAGTCAAGGAGACTGTTTATGTGCCCAGCTGGACCGAATTATTGTCATGGCACTTGGCTGTTTTCTAATGACATAGGTGATGTACGTTATGAATTCGAGTAGTGAATTGTTGCAGATGTATGCGGGTGAGCGGCCGGGCCCCTGGCAGGATACGGCTATGTTCCATTGAGATGGAGTGCTATACGTACCAGAGGGTCGCTGTAGGCTTGGAAATGCAAGCTCGCAGCACCAACCCTGCGGGAGAAGATGCAAAGCAGCGGCACCGGACAGCAACAAGATTGAAAACGCAAGATCGCAACACTGCCCCTGTGGGAAAGATGCAAGGTAGTGGCACAAAACAGCAGCATGACTCAAAGTGCAGGCCAAGAGCACTGGCCTGTGGGGAAAGAAGCAAGGTAATGGCACAATCAGTAGCTAGGTTCAAAATACAACCAGACCCAAAACACAGGCCCCTGGCACCATCCCTGTGGAAAACATGACATGACATTGCATACTATAACGTAACATATGTGTGCCGGCTTTTAAATATCTACTGGCTAGCACATGTGAGGTGATGGTATCACTTTTTGTCGGTTAATCTAGATTAAGAAAATAAAGAAGAGAATAAGTCATGTGGAATTTGGTCCTGGGAATTCACATTTCCAATACCCCTAGTTTTGATAATTAAATAGCTATACCGGTGCATCATACACGGATCTCTCTCTCTCTCTCTCTCTCTCTCTCTCTCTCTCTCTCTCTCTCTCTCTCTCTCTCTCTCTCTCTCTCTCTCTCTCTCTCTCTCTCTCTCTCTCTCTCTCTCTCTCTCTCTCTCTCTCTCTCTCTCTCTCTCTCTCTCTCTCTCTCTCTCTCTCTCTCTCTCTCTCTCTCTCTCTCTCTCTCTCTCTCTCTCTCTCTCTCTCTCTCTCTCTCTCTCTCTCTCTCTCTCTCTCTCTCTCTCTCTCTCTCTCTCTCTCTCTCTCTCTCTCTCTCTCTCTCTCCAGAAAAGATACACATCTATCTTAAATGGTGGGGTCTTGGGTGCTATATTTTTTCACGGTTGAAAGCAAAATGAGAGCAACTGTGACAGAGGCATTCCCGAGGGGGGAGACTAGCCTGGTATTGGGAGACATACATTGTCATCATGGCCGTCCGGCAGACATGTTGCAGTTTGCCATCCCAGGAGGGTGCATTGTCTGAACCAGGGGCGATGACGTGGATGTGAAATGGCATTACAGGGGGTGGGGTGTGCAGAGGTTTTGTACCAGATCAGGCTTCACGGTCAACAATTGCATTTGTTTTACATTTTCTGTTAATTGCCATTGTATGACCATACCGCAGCTTTGGCGTAATGATCATTGGTTTAAATCTAAGAACGAATGTGCGTATTATCAGCAACATAAACTACCGAAAAGATATTTAATTGCACCAACATTGTAAAATGTTAAACTGTCTCTTCTTAAAATTTCAATGTCCTTTTTTAAATAAAAATGTGATTATTAAACCTCCTACAGAATCATAGAGAAAATCACAAAACAGCATTGTTTTGTTTAAATTAAATGCTGAACCCTTTCCCTCCCTCCCCCGCCCCATGGAAGCACAGCTATTTGACTTAGTAAACTCTTTAAGCATGGCCTATAGAGGCCAAGCCACAAGAGTCAGAACGGGGCCCATTCCATATCCACTGTAATAGCAGAGTCATATAAGAGGGTAGTGGTAAAAGTGAGCGGGTACGGTCGGGACCAGCGTTCCCCTACTTTTATTGTTTACTGTTAACAGCTCCACTACTTTTTACAAACACTTTAACCATTCTGAAACTGTTCTTTATGAAGTGTAAGCACTCTTCATCACTTTACCACTGCATATCATTCACAGCTAAACTGAAATCTATTTGAACTCAATTGGCTGTCAACCAGCATCACTGCAACCCTTGAAAAATGTGTTGCACATTGCTCCTTTCCTTCCTTCTCTGCCCCCCACCGGAGACACAGTTCCACTACTTTCTTGGTACACTTCTATCACTGTAAGAGGGTAGAAATTGTTCCCATTTTGTAAATGTCCCAAGATTAATGAGCCATTCTTTGGTGGGGAATCTCTTTTCCACAATATTGCTAAACAGGACCTTGCAGCAAGAACTACAAATTTGGCGTAGGGCTCAAGTCCTAAAAAAATGTGAAGGGACTCTGATTCTGGCATTGGCAAGTGACACCACATGAAGTGAACAGATCCGAAAATTCCATCTGCACATTTCATTAAACTTGTCTTTCACAATTAAAGAAAGTCGCAGACCAAATAGTTATTTGCCAAGAGAACATATTTCCTAATAACACTAATGGCTAATTATAGAAGCTAAGCACCTTTTAAAGTTAAGAATCTTTCACAAAAAAAATATGTAGTGGGCTGTCAACATCCGACATTTCACAGGTCTGGTAGCAGTGATTCCTGTTGTCTTGTGGCTAAGCTTCTCACCTCCCACTTATAAGACCTGGGTTGAATCCTGGCCGTGACATTGCTCACACCAAGGTGCAAAAAGTTTTTTTTTTTTTTTTTAAATGTTTGAATCCTTAAATACAGGAGGGGGCTGTCCACCCACAAGTCCCCTCGACTTGAGCACTGAACATGGGTCGTGTGTGGGAACGGTCTCCTTCTGAACCCTGCATGCTAGCCAAGACTAGTGGTGAATCAAGAGTTCTTAGAACCCCCTTAGCGTGCTTTATTTAACCTAAGACCTCCTTCCAGACTAGCTGACTTTCTCACAGTGCCACCAAACAAGCCAGTAAGATGGTGCCATCTTCCCCGCATTTAGGGCTTGCAGTAGGGGACATCTCGGAGGGTTTCAGAGGGTCACACTGCCATCTATGAAGCCACCTTATTCCATGCATTTTGTACTGGCATGATATCAATAGGTTGAACACTTGCACACAAAGTTTGGCCCGTAACTTGTTTGTAATCAGTGTGTCCATGTCTTCATCCAACCTTTCCCAAACTCTCAACAGGGGTTTAAAGACTGCCAAAATCATCAATCTGTATAATTTCGCTGTCAGACCCCCTTCCTTCTGTGTGCAGGGGCTGCACTTATTGTTCTATGATTAGCCTCTGAGGAACACTGTGAGGAAGCGGGACCGGCAAACAGGAACAGGACTGATTAAGAGAATTGGGTGGGTTAACATAACCCAGTTGGTTGTTGGCGCTGGCAGGAGGGTTGGTACCTCGGTAATGTCTCTAGTTATTTAGCACTAAAGTCGAAAGTTTTGTTTGTGCAGAAATATTTTTGATTTCAAGTGTTGCATGACACCTGGGGCACAGTGTACCAGGTTGGTGAACCATAAATGAAAAAACAGCTGACACGCGTTTCAACCGAAGTCTTTCTCAAGGCATTGAAGTTGGGGTGGGGACTCCCAATGGAAGAAGAAGGGCAGGGCCCTGAGTAGGGTGTTAGTTTGATGCTGGTTAGCGAATCTTAGGCGGTAGTCCGTGTGCGTCCGGGTTGTTGCCCCCACCCCAACTTCAATGCCTCAGAAAGACTTCGGTTGAAATGCGCGTCGGCTGTTTTTTCATTTATGGTTCACCAACCTGGTACACTGTGCCCCAGGTGTCATGCAACACTTGAAATAAAAAATATTTCTGCACAAACAAAACTTTGGACTTTAGTGCTAAATAACTAGACACATTACCAAGGTACCAACCCTCCTGCCAGCGCCAACAACCAAGTGGGTTTTGTCAACCCACCCAATTCTCAAAAACTTCCTGGGAACCATGGAGTCTGGTTCTCTGACAAAACCATGGGATAGGCTGCAGGCGTAACCCTTTACATAGACGACGAGTTGCGCAGGGGACCTATCTGTCCCGACACCAAGCTCCTCACCCCTTGTAAACAAGAACAGGACTGAACAGGAAAGGAGGCTTATTATCCATGCTAAGTATCATAAGGCTACCCCTGGCACGGCCAGTGCCTGCTTCAGTTCCCACTTTATTCACACCACCTTCCTCCAGGGGGCCTGAGAAATGTCCAGCCTGTATTTGATGGCATATCCCAGAAACTGCATTCTCTGTGACAGAATCATTTCTGACTTCTCCGAATCGAGGCTGAAGGCCAGACTCTGTAAGAGAGAGATTGACTAGTCTGGCTAGCTCAGAATCAAAGACAGGGAGTGCCCCAACCAAAGCATGCCATCCACTTAATATTCCCATTATGCTCTCAGATACGCCTCAGGAGCTTCATGACACACCAGGGCCAAGTACTACCTCACCCAGGAATAACGTGAGATGTGCGTTGGGTGAGGATGTCTTAGATCCCTGCTAAAACAAAGTCAGGAACCTCTGTGCCTGTCTGCCCCTCTGCAATGACAGGCGAATGCTGAGACTCCTCCCCCTGCTCCACATCAGCAGCTGCCTACTGGGGTACTGATACTCCACCTGGTTCTCCTCTCTTAGATTCTCTGCCTCCTCATCTGCATATTACAAACCTCGCAGAGATGGGTCTCCACATCTAACGCAACATAGGTGTGAAGAGCCCAGCTGGCGAATGTGTGCAGGTACACTTCCAGAGTCCTTGCAAGAACAGACACCTCTTCTTCATGACTGGTGATCTCAACATATTCAACATATACCTCTCTCAATTACTCCTCTGCCTCCCACTCCTCTGGCAGGCTGTACTCTCCCCACACTGGCTCCTCCACCAGGTTCTTCAGACACTGCATCCACCAACATGTTCCCGCAGCCACCTCCGTCCTCCATGACCTGCATCCAATAATTTCCTTTGGATGAGAAGTGCACATTTCCCCTTTCTTCTCTCAGTGCAGGTTCTTCTCTACCACATAAGAAACATTGTTCTCCTTGACCCACGGCTTTAACCATTTCCTCCCTAAATAAATGTAAAAGCCACAAGGACAACAACTGTGGCAAAGATGACACAGGTCAGGTAAAAGCATCACCAAATTAGTAAATGCAAGTTTCCTTTTTAGAAAAGTGCATAGCAAAAGCGGACCAGAACATGTTTGTGCACCTTTGTTTGTTAATTTACATGTTTATGGGGTATGTAAGGCAGAAAGGGAGCAAGGAAAGGACAGACAATCTTTTTTGCATTTATTGTTGGGAATACAATTATTCTTAAACGGGAAAAGATAAAAGAATGTATACAAATACGCAGAATAAACAAGGGATACGAATGGGGTACACCAAGACAAAGGGGTACAGGTAAAACCTTCGTAATTACAATAGCTTTCCAAAATGTTTACCAAAGCTCCTACAAACACCTTCAAGCACTTCTCAGCACTCATCCAACACCCCAATTCCAAGGTGTGAGCTCAGCCTGTAAAACCAATAGCCTGGCAAAACCCCAGGGTAGGCAAACATTTTCTTTTGCAGCTTTCCCAACCATTTCAATGGGATCCAATCATAGCCACAGGCCCTTATTTTAGTGGAGTGAGGTATTTTTGCATCTCACTTCGTGGCTTAACTCATTTCTTTTTGGGGCACTGGCCAGTCATTGAAGCTACCAGTGCATTGGACTCTGCCCCCTTTTAAGTCTGTTATATCCCTACTACCTCCTTGAAGGAGAGTAGTGCAGTGAAACATCATTATTTTTGCAGTCGGGGTGATTTTCCAATACTAAATTATGCTCAGGAAGGGTGGTGTCAGTGGAACCTTTATCTTTTTCCTTTTGTGTGCATTCTACAGGGTAGCCATTTGTGCACTAACATGCTCAAAATGGCTGCCCATTTTGTTCACAGACCTTTCTTTTTGTTTCATTACCCTTTTTGTTCTCTTCCCCATGAGGATGTGTTGGATGTGGCCATATGTTATGTTAGGTTAGGTTATTTTATCAAGATGTGTCAGTCAAACTCACAGCTGCCATCTGCATGGTCTCTGGGCGCTCTGGCTGATCTGGAAGAGAGTAGGTGGGTTTCGTTAGTTGGGAGTAGAGAGAAAGGGGAGATAGAAGTGCTTTGTATGAAGGTTGTAGATTGGATGTACCCTGACCTTTAACCTCTGCATGCTTGTAAGCTATCTAATGTAGGTGGAATTGAAGGTTTTGTGTTCAGAGGGGTAGTCACATGCGTATAGTGTGGACGTGTGTTGGCCAGTGGCTGAGTATGTGAGTTGTACATAGAGGTGTACATTTGTGATGTTGAAAGCCAGGACATATGGTCTTTTTTAAAAGTTGTGTTGGAGTGACTGGTTTGTCTTTTTGTGTTGTGAGTAAGGTGGAGAGACATTGAGGGCTAGTCAAAAGGTTGGGAGTGTTCTTGAAGTTTGTGTAGTGCTTTAAAATTATTGGTCGTGTTGTTGGTTGCGTTATGGTGCGAGGGGTTTGGGGTTAGGGATTGATGCGTGAAGATATCCTGTGTTGAGGTATAGATATTCCAGGAGTGTGATCATTTCTAGTAGTTTGTTCTAGGCAGAAGGTCGGGAGCCGGTATGTCGTTTCCTTAGATTGTGTCAGTCGAACTATTGAGAAGTGTTGTTTCTGCTGCTTGATGGGTGTCGGTTGCATTTTTTGTCTGTTAAGCAGTGAAGAACCTTGTACTTATGGTGCAGATTTCCCTTGGTAACGTGTTCCATTGCCTGACCACCATAGTAGAAAAGGCAGAAACCAGCAGACTGCTGCCAAACTTGCAAATATTTCCGGCACCTGACAATGGGGAAATATAGGTCTATGACAGCCCTGGCAGACCCTGTATTTCCCCATTGCCTGGCGCCTGAATTTGTTACTCCCCATTCCAATTTGAGTCCCATAGAACTTGTCTGTCTTTTTGTATATGATTAGTGAGTCATCCACCTAGTTGCAACGGGTGAGACCATAGGATTTCATGATCCTCATCAAAGTGGTCATATACATATTGAAGAGGAGTGGCAAGAGGCTTAATCCCTAGGGAACACTACAGTTAATGGGTAATTGTTTTGAACTGAACGAGGAAGGGGTCATGTGATTTTCCTTTTGTTCATATGGAACAATCTCATCCAGTATTGGGTTGGGTTATGGAATCCGGTTTCTTCACGCGTCCCATACGACTCAATGGGAATGGGGAGGACGGTAGCACCGACACCATTCAGAATGGTGCCGGTGCTACCGTCAGCTTCTGTTCACGGGTGCCGGTACACCTGCCAGGTCAGACCTGGTGGGCGGGAAGGCACCCGCAAGCAGAACTCACAGCTTGCCAGTCCGGTAACAACGGTACCAGCAAGCTTACCGGTACTGTTGTTACCGGACCGGCAAACTTGTAATGAATGTCTTTTCCTGTAATGTCTTGTGGTTTCTCAGTATTTGTCGGGTCTCAATCTTAGGTCTTCGGTTCATTCTTAGAATTAGATTTTCTTTTGGAGGAATTCTGCTCCTGGACCTTCAACGTATGAGTGGGTAAGGGGGCGGGCCTTGAACTGGATACTTTCTTTTATTATTGGTAGCCAGTGGGGTTCTCTGAGAGATAGTGTTATGTGTTTCTTCCTGTCGAGTCTGGGCAGTATTCTAGCTGCTGTGCTTTGTATTCATTTATATGATATGATGTTGCATTTATAAAGTGCCTGTACACAAGTGTTTCTAGGTGCGACAAGACAAGGAGGGGCTGGAGTCGAAGACGACACCAAGGTTCTTAGCTTCACAGGACGGAGCAGGAAGACAGCCCAGAGTGGGCAGCCAGAGAGAGAGGAAAGGAGGGAGTTGGTGTCCCAATGAGGGGGATATCAGACTCACTGGCATTAAATCAGAGAGCATTGGTGGCACACCATTCCGGAATTACGGGCAGGCAGTCTGGTATATGAGAAGCAGAGGTGGGTGAGGGTAGCCTGAAAGAGAGCTGAGTGTCATCTGCATAACATTGACAATTGGAGCAGAAAGTAGCGATGCGATGGGCAAGAGGTGCCAGGTATTGGTTGAAAAGCCAGGAAGAGAGGTTAGACCCTTGAGGAACACCACAAGCAGAGAGAAAGAAGAAAGACATTAGTTGGATCTCAGAGGGTCGGTCGGAGAGAAAGGATGTCAACCAGTCCAGAGCCTGATCAGTAACACCAAGGTTGTTGCACAGGCGATTGAGCAGGATGGCATGGTTGACCTTGTCAAAAGCAGAGGATAGATTGCAGAGAATGAGGACAGATGGAGATTAGAGTCAAGATTGCAGAGCAAGTCTTCCCGGGTGTTCAGGAGAGAAGTGTCCGTGCTTCTGGCAGATCGGAAGACAGACTGGCGGTCATGGAGACAACCGGCAGATTCAGTATGTAGATTAAGCTAGAAGATGGCCAGCTTTTCCAAGAGTTTACCCAGGAAAGGAGTGATGGAGATCAGGTGATAGTTAGCCGAAGTGGAAGGATCGGCTGAGGGCTTCTTTAGAAGGGGGTGCACAAGGGAGTACTTAAGTGGGAGGGTAAAGTTCCAGTGGCAAAGGAGTGATTGCAGAAATCAGCGAAGGCTGGAGCAAGGGTGTCAATTTGGTCCTTGATGGTTCTGGGTGAGCAGGGGAGAACCTGCTCTGATGAGACTTTCATATATTGGAGTTGTCTAGAAACATTGTCAGAGGTGAACAGGGGAAAGGAGGAGAAAGGAGGAGGAGAGACGGCCTCAGACGGGCCAGGAGTGGTAGAGGAGGGGGAAGAGGAGGGAGAGGAAGAGAGGATGGACAGGATGTCCTGAGTTTTAGTGGTGAAATGAGAGTCCAAGGCCATGCGGAGGGCCTGGGAGGGAACAAGAGAGGTAGAGACTGCAGCAGGATTGACCAGCTCCTTGCAGATTCTGAAAAGTTGAGCTGAGTTGTTAGATGCCGCAGAGATGCAGGCTTGGATGTAGGCTCTCTTCCTAGATAGGACAGAGAGTCTGCTCTGCCTTTGGAGCAGGCGGCAAGCCAGTTTGTCAAAGGGTGCAACCAATGCCCTCCTCTTCCTCTCCGCCACCCTACACTTGCATTTATGGGCAGCATGGTTGGAATTGTACCAAGAGTGTCCCTTGGATTTGAGCTACAAGCGGATCCTCATGACAGGGGGAAGGACATCCAGTGTGTTAGAGATAGAGAGAAGAAGATTAGGGAGGGCTGTGACAGGGTGTGAGTCAGCCAAAGGTGCAGGAGGAGGAGAGAAAGTAGCAGCAAAAGCCCCAACTGACACACGCTGCATGGGTCAGATGACTGAGAAGGTAGGTGACAGTACTGAAGTTGACTTGACCATCGGGATGGAGAGTGTCGAAACCCGTGACAGAGCTGGCCGTGAACCATGTCTCGGTGAGACCGAGTACATCCAAATCAAGCTCTTCCAGGAGACGGCAGAAGTCAGGAGTGTTTGACAGCTGAACGAGAGCTGAGAGTAGCGATGAGGAGCAGGTTGCCACATTTGAAGGACTTCCGGGGAGGGGTAGAGGCCAGTCGTGCACCCTACGGAAGTGTTGGAGGTGCCCGAGGGTGGGCCAAGGAGAAAGGAAGAGAAGGCAGGGTAGTCAGAGAGGGAGAAGAGAGTGCCAGGGGGGTGGCGGAGGAGGGAAGCAACAGGGTGGCCAGAGAAGCAGGAAGGCATGCCGAAGAGGTGACAGAGGAAGGAGGCGGCAGAGGAGCCAGAGAGGGGTAGGAAGGGATAGTAGGAGAGGAATGTAATATGATAAGGTGCGGGAAGCATCTATCAAAGAGGAGATTGGCCTGAGGGCCCTGGACCAAAACTGTGCCATTTACGTAGACATTAATGATGGTCTTAGAAGAGTGGAAGGGGGCATCCCACCGGGTGCCACCATTAATGGGAGAAGAGGAAAAAGGAGATAGAACAGAGACAATATGGGGGGTCCATAGGCCTGGAGCAGGAACCACAAAGAGCTGTCACTAAGGGTCTGTCTGGAGGAAGCACTGGTATAGGTATCAGCGATAGTGAGGCCTGGGTTGGAGACCAGGATGCCGCTTTTGAGCTTCTTCCTGCCAGACGTAGTGAGGGGGATAGGATAGTCGATGGAAAAGCAGTTAGAAAAGATAGGTGACACAGAGAGCACAATAGAGGGTGCATTGAGGAAAGAGGGGGAGTAGGGAGAGGGGAGTCCTGGAGGGGAGGGGGAGAAGGGATCGCGCAGGAGGGGCAGACAGGAGGGGGGGCACAACAAAGAACAAGGACATCAGACCTACAAATCAGATGCAGTACAGAACCATCAGCAAAGCACAAAGCACAACAGGGAAGCTGGAAGTAAAGAATGCAGATGCAATACAGGATCAAAGCAAAACACAGAAGTCAACAGGGAAACTAGAAGTGAAGAATGCGGGCAAATTGCAATGTGATGCCACAAACAGTGGATAGCAACACAATATCAAGAACTTTAGAGAGCAAGCAAAAAGTCACTACAGTCAAAAAGGTACATAACACAACAGGAACCCTAGAGGAATATAATTATTTTGTAAAGTAATATAGCATAGTCGATTCTTGAAAGAACCAGGGAGATGACGGCCAGTGCTGTGTGTATGTAGGAGAGTTAGGGCATACATAACCCATCGGCTAGAGCAGAGATGGTAGAAGCATGTTTTGACTATTGCATTTATTTGGGTTACCTGCCTAATTTCTAGATCACTTTAGATGCTTTAAAGCAGTTGCCCATTTCCAAAGGCAATAGTAGAGGTGTTTCTGGTGTGGCATGAGGTGAGACTATCTTTATTTCCATTTTGTCTGGGTTCAGTTCTAGGTATTTGGACATCATCCATTTGCTCATTTGCGTGAGGCAGTTGCTGAGGATGGTGCTAGAATTTCCATTATCAGTCATTTTGTATATGATTTGTGCGGCATCCACCTAGTTGCAACGGGTGAGACCATAAAATTTCATGATCTTCATCAAAGTGGTCATATAAATATTGAAGAAGAGTGACAAGAGGCTTGATTCCTAGGGAACATCACAGTTAATGGGTAGCTGGTTTGAAATGAACGAGGAGAAGGGGTCATGTGATTTTTCTTTTGTTCATATGGAACAATCTGATCCAGTATTGGATTGTGTTATGGAATCCAGTTTCTTCATGCGTTCTCATTAGTGTACTCTGGTTAACATTCTCAAAGGCTGCTGAGATGTTCAGGAGAATGTTTTCTGAGATTGTCTCATATGGAATCCAGTGCTGAATCAGTGCCCCTCATGAGTCTAAAACAAACCTGTGAGTGATCCACTAAATTACTAGACTCTACATGTTCCAAGATGTGGCTGCATACATAGCTCTCAAGAATTCTGGCTGGGAATGGTAAGTTTGAGATAGGACCAAAGTTGGAGGGGTCTAACGGGTCTCCAGTGGCGTTTCTTTAGGAGTGGTTTGACGCGGGCAGTCTTGAAACCGTTTGGTCCAAATCCTATTTCGAGCAAGAATCCCTTTGCAGAAGTACAAATCTGGTGTTTTCCTGTGAAGGATCTCTTTGCAGATGTTTGAGGACAGAGATCAATCACCAATAGTTTTGAGCCTGGTTTGGGTACTGGCTTAATGTGGTTCATAAGTGGGGCTGTGGTCTGAATCTCAATGACTAGGATTTGATTGCTGCTTCTAATTCTATTCCTAATTTCTGCATTGATGGCTTGCTGTACGTTTAGCACTTTGCTGCTGAAATGGTTGGATTATGACCTAAACAAATCTAGCGTGCACAGCCATCGATAGTTATATGCCTGGCAGATTGTTAAACAATGTAAGGCCTTTAGTTTGGGGTATTTCGGTGTTGGGCAGACAGAGCAGAGTATGTGGTAATGTACTCTCAAAGGGATCTGAAACAAACTGGTACACAAAATGGAGCAGCTCTATGCAGCATCTAAAGGAAACCTAGAAATTAATGAAATGCAATGAGCTATCAACAAGATACCCAGATATAGAACACCGCAGAACATCCAAGTTTGAAACACAGCAGTATATAAAAGAAACAATTGTATTGCTTTCCAGAAACAACCAGATGTAGAACAAATTGGGGCAAACTACAATACATAGCAACACACTGTGCTTTCTTAGTGATGCCATCTGTGTTTGCAACAGAGTACAATTTAGAAAACAAAGTAAGGCGTTAGTTAGAGATATCAAGCTGTGAGCAATATGGAGCATAAAACATGGTGATACACCTCCACTGGGCACCCAGATATAATACACAACAGTATACGAAATGAAATACATCAATGTGCTATCTAGGTGTGATTGAAATGTAACACACTTTCACAGGGACATCTAGCTGTGAAACACAGCAGTGAATAAAAAGTCAATGCAATGCATTGCCTCAGGGATACCTCTGTGGGAGAACAAGGCAATACCCCTTAACAGCTACACCTAAATATGATACACAATATTGTATGCAATTAAGAAATAAAGTGTGTTATCTTGGGGATACCTGGATGTGAGAACAGTGCAATGTCCTTTCACAGGGACACCTAGATATGAAACACAAAGGCATACATGGTGTACAACCTCAATGTGCCATCCAGTGAAACCTGGATATGAAATAGAATGGTATATACAATGGAAACATCTGTGTGCCATCCCATGGACACCCAGAAGTGGAACACACAGGGCACAATATGTAGCTATGCAGTGTGCCTTTCAAAGGATGCCTATATGTGAGTGCAGCAAAGTACACAGTTAGAACACTTTCTTAGGGGTGTTTGAATACCAGGCTGTATGTAAAACATTGCAAGGCCTTTGCTGGGGATATCTAGATGTGGGAAAGATGGGGCTTAACACCTATGCACCTTCAGAGGAACACCCATATATAGGAAACAGTGCAATGGAATGCCCCTTCATGGAGCACCCAGATACAAAATAACAAGTATATGAAATGAAGCAATTTGATGAGTTATATTAGTGGTCTCTGAATGAGTGTTCCGTGCAATAACTTTTCCCAGAGACACCTAGATTGAAGAAACATAATAGTATACAAAGAGGACCAACTCAGTGCACGATCCTAGTGATACCTCCATGGGAGTACACAGCAATCTGTTTCTCCATTTGCCAAAGATACCCAAATAGGAAACACAACAGTATATCAACTGCACAACTCAATACACCATTTTAAACGTATCTACAAGTGGAGTGCAAAAGAACACAACATACAGCAATGAAAGACGATTTTTTAGGAACGCCTGTGCATAAATGTGCTGCGTTACCATTTACAGACAATGAAGCAGGCTTTCATGGGCTAGTTAGATGTAAGACTGTGTGTAAAACACACTAAGGCTTGTTTTTTAGGGATACCGAAGTGTGAGAAACATGGTGCATGAAATGTGACAGGGCACCATCACATGGGGACTTAGATGTGAGAGACAATAGCATGCACATGAAACAGCCCAATGCACTATATATTAGGGATGCCCAGATCACAGTGCAATCTAATGTTTTGTCTTACTGGGTTCTAGATGTGAGTACAGAGTGGAGGGCAATACAGAGCTAAAGTATAGACCCGCCTCCTCAAGAAGGCTCTCCTCCTCAATAATTGCAGAATATAGTGGGTCTAAAAGGAGAGAGAACTCACTGAAGATGTATATTCAAGGACATCAATGGGTGCAGTTGTTTTCTAAACATTAGACCCTAGAAATGGATGGAGCGACTAATAACATTATGTTAGAGGAGGGTGAAGATTGGTGTACAACTAATACGAGTTTTAACATCCAGCCTATTAGTTGGGAAGAGGCAGAGTGTGCTCTGTCCTTACAGCATTGGTTGAAGGCTGTAGGTTTCAAAGCAGTCCCCATCAACATCCAAAAGTGTGAAATAAATTATGCATTCTGCTATTAACTATGGTCTTTAATGTACATTTAGCAATAGGTACATTTCCTGCTAAGTGGAGAACTGGGGTGATTGTCCCGCTATTTCATAAAGAAATAGAGCTTGCCCTAAAGCTTATAGACCAATAACCTGTTATCTGGAACACATACATTGTTTGGTAGAATAATTCACTCTCGACTTAGTGAGTGGGTTGCTACTAACAGAGTACTGAGCGACACGCAAATTAGTTTTAGGGTGGGGCTGGGTATGGTCTCCCAAGGCCTGAATCTTTTATCAATTCTATCAAATTATCTTGTTGGTCTGGAGGCCCTGACTTATGTGGCGTTAGTTGATATGATGGCTAGTTACGATCACAAAGACAGGATCAATTGTGGAGCACGCTGAGGGAGATGATGATCCCAGGGGAATTGCTGAATGGTATTATGACTCTCCATCTCAATAGTATATCATGAGTTCATTATGATAGAGATGGAGAAATCACTAAAGAGTTTAGAGTTCAGAAAGGTGTGCATCCTCACCCTGTACACAAATGAACTACTGGTCTTTTTGGAATCAATATCCCGTGACATACCACGAATTGGAAAAATCTAACCTATGCAGAAGAGGCCATTTTATTGGCAAGGACACCTGCAACCCTTAGGAAACCGATTGAGGCATATTCCACTTTGATGATGGGGAAGGAATTAATTGACAATTATGTAAAAATGCAAAATCATGGTAATTTCTAAAAGATTAGACACAAACTAATGATGTTAATGAACTGTGTGCATGAAGGTTACTTATTTGGGAATATGTTTTAAATCTGTGGTTTCTTGGGAGGACCATATCAATGCCCAGGCTATAAACATGGGATGTCCCAATGGTGCGATTTAGCGATTTACAAATAATATGAACGATCAAGCAGTGGATCTAATGTTACAAATATTTAAGACAAAGGCAGTCTCCATTGGGATTGAAGGTGCTGTTGCAGGAGTTTAAGTTAATGCTTATAATTTCTAAAAAGTTCAAAATAACTCTTTGAGCTTTATTTTGGGCTTTTGCAGCGCAGGATACAGTATTTGCTAGATACTGTAGTGTCACAACCACTTTTATGATGGCGCATGTTATGGACAAACGAGGAAGCAAGCTTAACTCCACCCTTGCTGTCATATTCTATGGCTGAGGTGTGTGCGATGCCTTGGTCTGGGTGATTGCTATAAGAAGCTGAAACTACCGAGGGGAAGTTTCTTAGAATATAGTTATTAAATGTTTCTATTCCGATAGGACGAGAATATTCCGATCGAAGGAACAGAAAAACAAAACTGCTGTAAACTCATCCTTTCTTCGGGCCCCATTGGTAGTTACGTGCTGAATATCTTCCCGAGTAAAGGAGACTCATGGTGGGGTGATTATCCTGAGCTCTGGACTGGGAATATTACCCTTTAACACACAACAGAATTCAAAGCTAACCAGTTCGTAGTTTGGGAAAATCTTTGTTTGTGCAGACCTGGATTTTTCCACTCGATCATGTATAACATCATGTGGAAGTAATGAGTAAGGCAAATGGTTATTGCCTTATTAATGGGTGGAGAAAGTTGCCATATTGCTAATGTGGACTATTTGTTCATTTTACATGTAATATAGGGTACTTGCGCGCCATTCTGGTGCAAATCCTTGTTTGTCGATTCATGGAATCGAATGCGCTGTACTTTTCCAGGACTTGCGTGGAGTTCAAGCAGGCTCGGCATATCTCTGCGAGCCGTCGAGGGCCTTGCATGAGACTCCACAGAGAACACGGGCATGGCTTGTGCAGAAGGCTGGGAAGGGGGCAGAACACCAAAAATGGGGAAGAACTTGCTCATAAATGGGCGTTCCAAGGAATGGCCTGCAGGAAATCCCTCGCACACCCACAATTGTGTGGCAAGAGACGTGTTCATGGATCCGATCGTGCAACCTATCTGCTGGGAAATGGCCATGCAAGCCCATCATACGATCCACCACCCGAACCCAGGCGTAAATACACTTATGCGTAGGATATGAGCGCGGAGGTGGGTTTGCAATTCGAATTTTGGAGTGCTTGTACTCAACCGAGGTTCCGATGTAATTTAGGGGTGTACGGAAGCAGTGAAGCGGCCTGCAGGCATGGTTTACAGGGTTTCGCACGCACTTTTTTAGAGATTAGACCGGGATACAATTTTTCATACACAGGTTGTTGGGGTGCCAGGAACAGTTAGGGGGAGGTGCAGGTCTGCTTGCGGGGGAACCCACAAACTATTTGAAGGGTGCGTGTATTCACACCCGGGGGAGCGGCAAATGTAGCTGATCTGGCTGTTTATGTTTTGCTTGTTGGAGTGTTCGGGCGTTTAAGCCGCGACTTGCGAATAGGGTTACTTTGTGTAAACAATTCCATTAATACGCAGAACACATATTTTTTATTCTGCACGCAGGCTCGCTCATTGTCCTTCTCGGCGCACGGCCCTTGGAGGATTTCTGCACACATTTCCATGAAGCAGGCCCATAATGCTTAGGCATCAGGATTCTAAGTGATTATTTTATTTATTTTTCTAGGAATTTTGTTGGATGTGTTTTGTATTATATTTATCAATGTACTTTTATGGCTTGTGTATACAAGAGAAAGTAGTCATACATTCTTCATACAATAACACAGATTGGTATGTCTGTCTACAGAGCACTACATGCTTAATCCTTATCCTAAATCCTTAACCGCCCAATTAGCAGCCATGAACCTACAACAACTAGTCAAGGGAGCAACCCACTCAGCAGGGCACACACTTGACGCAATCTTCGCCAACAAGGATCTCATCACCACGGCACCCCCAATTCAAATACTTTGGAGTGACCACCTCATTATTCCGTTCATAATCACAACGGCCGCTCTGACAAAAAAGCAACAAGAAAAGCAACCCATCATGATGAAAAGAAATTGGAGAACCATAAAAAACTCCAATTTAACCAAGCTCCTAGAACTCAGCAAACCACAAGCATCAAACATGGAAGAAGCAGACCTAGACAAAAAAGTTGTCCTACTTCATACCTGGATCACAACAACCCTTGACGACATTGCCAAAGAAAAGCCCTTCACCCCATCAAGCAAGAAAACTACAGCAAAATGGTTCACCCCACTACTCAACGCCATGAAAAGGAAAAACTGAAAAATATAATCTGAATGGAGGAACAACAACAACACCACAAACAAATTGAAATACCTACAACAGATCCACGCATATAAAAAAGAAATACAAAAAGCAAAGAGGAAATACTACGACAACCGAATCTTCATAGCACCAAACGCTCAAAAAGAACTATTCAAAATCATAAACTAAATAAAAAAAACACCGGCCTACAACAACACGCCAATTCCATCGACAAAACTTTGCGAGGACCTCGGAGACCACTTCTAAACAAAATAACCTCCATCCAACACACCATACAAAACAGACCAAGCGTTTACAGCTCAAACCCCACCAACGCAGATGAGGAACATGCAAACAAGCTACGAAACTTCCCAGAAATATCAGTTGAGGCTTTCGTCACACTGGTAAACCAAAGCAACAAATCAGGCTCTCCAGAAGACCCTTGTCCCCCGGACATATACAAAACATTCTCAAACAAGGAACCCCCATGGAATACCACAGGAACCTCCTCAACCTCTCAATCTCAACAGATAAAGTACTGCAGGCCTTCAAATCAGCTTACATCAAACCACTACTCAAAGACACAACAGGAAACGTAGAAGACTTATCTAACTACAGACCCATCTCCAACATACCTTACATAGCCAAAGTACTAGAAACGTACGTCTACCAAATAACCCAAGAATTCATAGAAGAGCACTGCCTACTAGACCAGGCACCAGTTGGCTTCAGACCTATGAAAGGAACAGAATTGGCTCTCCTCTCAATATGGGACGACCTAAAAACAAATGCAGACTCAGACAACAGCACCGCCCTGATTCTCCTTCATCTGTCTGCAGCCTTCGACACTGCCAACCACGCCATCCTCATAAAGAGATTGGAAGGACTAGGGATAACAGACACTGCCCTACTATGGATAAAATCCTTCCTAACAAACAGAACAGAAACAATATGGATGAAACCTTGTAAATCCAAACCCAGAGTCTCCACGTGCAGAGTACCACAAGGATCATCCTTCTCCCCGCTTCTATTCAACAGCTACATGTATCTATTAATCAAACTCATGAAAAAACACGGCCTCACATGCTACAACTACGCCGGCGATACTCAAATAATCTTCAACATACAAGACACCTGAGAAGAAAACACCACACTAGAGAACTGCCTTTGTGACATATTCAACTGGATGAACCTCAACCATCTCAAAATCAACCCAGGCAAAACAGAGATAATGATTGTTTCAAAAAAGGGAGGAGACATCAACTACATCCCCTGGCCAAGAGAGCTCGGCAGCACACCAGAACCATCATCAAGTGTAAAAAAAAACTAGGGGTCCTCATGGATAACAACCTCACTCTGGAGCCACAAGTAAACTCGGTAATCAAGAAATGTTTCTTCCTCCTGCGAGCAGCAAAAAGGATCCTACCATTCCTGTCATTCACCAACAAAACACTTTCCATCATTGCTCTGATCATGTCCCGAGTGGACTATGCCAATAGCCTATACCTGGGCATACCCGAACGACTTCTAAAAAAACTGCAACGCATACAAAATGCAGCAGTCAGACTCTTCCTCAAGCTACCCAGAAGAGAACACATCACACCCGCGCTAAAAATACTACACTGGCTACCACTGAAACAGCGAATAAAGTTCAAGGCCATTTGCATCATGCACAGAGCAATACACAAACAAGGCACAGAATTCCTAAGCGACAAACTACGCCTACACCAACCGACAAGAACACTAAGATCAAGCACCGACATCCACCTGGAACCAAAAGCCTATAACAGAAGAAAACTCAGAGGATCGTCTTTCTCTCACCAGGCACCCAAACCTGGAATGACCCACCTAAGAATATACGGAATACAACAAACCACCTAGCATTCAGAAAACTCCTCAAATCATGGCTCTTCAAGGCATAACCACAACAGAGATGCACTAGAATGCCCAGACATCAAAACAATTATGGAAATAACTCCAACCTCGACCACTCTCAAATTGGACAAACCCTCAAACCAAAGAACCAACCACTCGACAGAGCATAAGAGATCATGGAAAATAGCCACAAAGGAAGGCTGCAGAGACTGACCACATACCTCGACCCACACGAAAGCCCAATTGACTCCCCCACTGGTACATACCGGACGAACATATCCAGACCGACAGATGCATCTAGATAGACGTTGGCCTGCGTCGCATCTGGATAGGATCGATTGAAGGATAACATGCCCGCACTTAGAAGAAACGTGAATGCTAACATGTGCCACACCTAGAGTTGTGAATGGCGGCCTGTGTGGCGCTCGGATGGAGTTGTGAATGTTAGCATGCCCACAACTGGACGGGTCTCTGGACACTGGCCTGCGCAGCTTCTGGGTGGGAGTGTGAGTGTTGGCATGACCACGCCTGGATGGGGTCCTGGACGTTGGCCTGCGCCGCGTCTGGATGGGAATGTGGAGGCCGACAGGCGCCGCACTCGGACAGAGCTGTGAATGTTAGCATGGTAAAGGTCAGGTAACCCACTAACCAATATAAGCTCAAACTCTGCATACTTATCTCACTCAAAAAACTCACACAACCATCTCTCACACAACAAGCCGCACGCACTTCACAACACTGCAACAACACATAAGCCGGAACAACAGCACACGCGGACTGACTCCGATCCGATACCCGCACCAAAGCTCAGCACCCGGTGTATACCGAGTTGATGCTGCCAACAAAACACCACTCCTCTCACTATCCTACTCCCTTCTTCACCTTACTAACCCATCCCACCTTTATCGTTTACAGATCCGCCTGAGCGCCTGGGGACCAATTCCGTTGGTGACAGTGCGCGGTACAAATACCTTTAACATTTAACTTTAACATTTAACATTTAATCAGCCAAGCAGAGAATCATTCTGCAATTGGTATGTTTTGGCAAATTGGGAAGCATGTGTGTCTGGGGATAAGGGTTGCGCTGTTTCTTTCTTCCATTTGGACATGCCTATCACGCTGAACTCTCCCAAGTGCAATTACTCCTCACTGTCTGAAAACTCTTAGGTCTTGTATTCCACCACATACAATTAAAATTGCCTCTCCACCCAACATTATTTTCTGCTTACCACTGAAACCTCCAAAAATATATCAGAACATGAACTTGAAAATTGTAGTCCCCTTCCTTGTTAGAAGTCCATCAGAGTATGCCACTGCCCCTTCTTTCAAGCTTACTCTGCATCCCCCTCAGGCCCAACACCACCCTTCTACCAGACAGGTGTGGACTGGCCTATGGGGAACTCTGGATATTTCCTGGTAGGACTCTGCACCCTGGACAACCTTTGTGTGGTTACCTTTTTTATTTCCAAATGTTCTCATAGGAAAAGGGTTGGGTTTGTGGATAATGTGTAATATGGGGAGAGATCCTTCCCTGTAAAAGCAGCGCAAACATGGAACAAGCTCCCATGCTCTTTGAGGACAGAGCCAAATCATTTGACCTTCAGAAAGAAACACAAGTTTATTCAAGTAGAGTTTAATCCTTATTTCTAGACACCCCTGCTTGTCCTATTGTTACCTGTAGTCGTGTCTCTTTTTACGCGCCCTGATGTCTGCGGCTTTGGCTTGATATAAATACATTAATTAAATAAATACAAGTTTGAGAATTATTTCCAGGGCCTCTTTTGGATCTCAGTCCACCCCTTCTGCCAGATCTTCTTTCAAAAGGAGGATGTATCTACGGATCAGATAAGGGTGAAAAGGTCAAGATTATGGAGATAACTCCCATCAGAGCCAAGCTGTAGCCACAAGGGATCCAGCCTCCCATGCCACTATTACCATATCCACAAATATCCTAGCATCCCATAATAACTTGCAAGCAGCCTGATCCAGTGCATTGCTCATTTCAGAGTGCCTGTAGTCCACCCACTTTTTCTGACACTGTTTGAGATGCAGATATAATTTGCTTTGCAAATGCTCTAAATCAATTGCATCTGTTTCCAATTTTGAGAACCCTTGACTATTCCTTACTATTTCTGAGTGCAGTCTTGTATTATCTCTTTGTTAAAAAAAAAAATGTTTTGTTAAAACTGAATAAAATCTATTTTGAAAATATAAACCCAATAGTGACTGTTCATTGACAAGAAAGTGAGCAGGAGGGTAGTTCGCCTATTCTCTCCTTGCCATTGCCAGAGCCAAGCACATCCTCTTTTCTCTAGAATGCGAGTGGTGCAAGTTGCATAGAAACACATGGAGCCTCATAATACTTGGACGTGTAACCATCCTATTTGCTTCTAGATTTTGTAGTTGGTGGAACTCAAGTATAGCTTTTCATCCCATTGCAAACTGAAATCGAAGCACCCAACCCTCAACCCTGGGAGCAATTACCACCAATCGGGTAGCATTCCACTTGTCGCTCTCATTCAAACTCCAGATGTAATAATTCATAAACTGATGTCATGTTATCTTAACAATAATATTAATAATACTAATATTAATACTACTTCTAATAATAATAATGCTTATTTTTATATCTATGCCTTTTTTGCATGAACCTAGGTTTGGCAAGCAATGTAGTGCATTACAGTGCATTACAAGTAATAGGCGGAAGTACACAGTGAGTCAAGAAGAGATACAAGGGAACGGGTAGCTAACAACTTAGGAGAGAGAAGGCGGGCAATTTGGCAACAAGAGATCTACAAGCAACCGGGGAGGAAACAGGGGGAGAAGATCA
Source organism: Ambystoma mexicanum (assembly GCF_040938575.1). Lineage (NCBI taxonomy): Eukaryota > Metazoa > Chordata > Amphibia > Caudata > Ambystomatidae > Ambystoma > Ambystoma mexicanum. The sequence goes on from NC_090921.1 coordinate 721,528,476, forward strand.
CCCAGTCTCAGGTTATGTGGGGACAGGAGTGCGTCTGGATGTCTTTGTTAGGGGAGCGTCATAATAAATCCTATACGCGTACACCCACCAAGGGGTTTCTAGGCACTGGAGAACAAGGACATCAAAAATTAACAAGAAGAACAACGTTATGAAGACGACAGAACAAGTCAGGTGTTTAAGACACAGCAGAATGACAGTAAGTTGTAGTTTGCTGTCAAAGACAGAGGAAGAGAGATCCAAAGTGAGGGGGCTACAGTTGAAAAGGATCAGCCCTCTAAGCAGGGTCATTTAAAAGAAGGGATTCAAAGAAGGTGGGAGTTTGTGGATAGAGGAATTATTGCCGGGAAGTACAGAGACATCTGAGACAATAAGAAGCTAGTGGTGGTTTCATAAATATATTGATGGACAAGGGGCACTGCATTTACAAGCAACACTCTTTTTAAAGGGGTAGTTCACCCAAAAGTTGTATTGTTTAAAAAGATGGGTTATAATCTAACATATATATATATATATATATAAAAATATTTGTTTTAAGTTCCTAGGTAAAATTGTTGGAAAATGAGCCTCAAAGTTTGTTTTTTTAACACTAAGAAGCTGCCATCTTGCAAAATGAAGCAGCCTCCTGTGTTCATGTTAAGCTCTCTTATGCAAGTTAAGCTCTGTTAAGCTCTGCTCTAACTGTAATAATCACGCAAAAGCCCCCTGCTGGGAGCTTGTGCTTATTACATCTGTTTGGCTCCTGCCCTGTGCTGCTGGTGAGTGCTGCCACATCCCCATTTTTCTTCATTTGTTCTTCCTGTTTTCCCAGAGACTTAAAGCGAAAGTCCCAGCAATTATGAGCACCACACAGCGATCACCATGCAGCATTGTATTTATAATAGCTCTGCCTTTCGGTTTAAGTCTCCTGGCAATTATAAGTACCACGGTGCACGCCGTGATTGGCGTGCAGTGTTGTATTTATAATTACCGTGCCTTTCAGTTTAATTCTCCCGGGGTCCCCCAGCCCGAGAAGCTCGGGAGACTTAAGGCGAAAGTACATGCAATTATAAATATGTTGCCACTCGCCAGTGTGTGGCATGGTATTCATAAATGCTGGTACTTTCATTTTAAGTTTTCGCAGGCTCATAAAACTTAAAACCAAAGTCACAGCAATCATGAATACTTTGCCGGTGGACATCGTAGTATTCATAATTTCTGTGACTTTCGTTTTAAGTTTCCTGTGCTCGGGAAACTGAAGAAGAGAGTCACAGCAATTATGAAGTCTCCACCGGTGGCCAGCAAAGCATGTATAATTGCAGTGACTTTCATTTTACGGTTTCTTTGCTCCCCTGAACCTTGGGAGCACAGGAAACATACAAAGAAAGTCAAGGCAATCATGAATACTGTGGCAGCCTCCTCTCTTCGTGTTAATCTCTGCTCTCTGACAGTAGTAAGCAAAAGCTCCCTGTAGGTGGCTTTTGCTTGATTATTGCCACAATGGATGGATGCCCCCATATAAAGACTTTGATTCTCATTTCCCAACAATTTTACATTGGAACTTTAAAAAATAAAATGTTGTATATATATGTTTGTATGGGAGTCATTTGTTAATGGTGGCGGGAGACTGTAATAAGCCTAGATGCTGCATTTTCAATGAGCTGCAGCTGATGGATGTGGAAAGCAGAAAGTCCCAAGTAAATATTGTCACAGTAGTCAAGCAGAGCCTGGACTGAGTCCTTCTCAATGGTAACACGAAAAGAATGGATCCAACATGGAAAAACATTTATTGAGAACACACATTTGAACAATATAAAGACTCTTACTTGACCTGTGGTCCAAAGATGAGGTTCCAGTCAATTATTAGGCAAAGGACCTCAGTTACTATGGAAGGGCTAGAAAAGAGGCCATTCGTATAGACGAGAGATAAGGGCCCCACACCAGGTTCCGCCAGCTCCAGGGAAAACCACAGTTTTGTCGTAGTTCAGTTTAAGATTATTAGAGGGTAGTCAGGAGACAATGGCATTCATGCATTGCTGGAAACCGCCTGACATACAGGGGGGCTCATCATCATCAAGTCAAATCAACATTTGCGCATCATCAGCCTAGCTGAAAAAGGTAAAACCAAAAGAACGGAAAAGGTACGCCGAGGGCACATTTAAAGATAAAAAAAACAGGAGAGAATGAGAATATGTAGGGAGAATAACACATATAAGAGAGCCAGACTTGGAGATGAAAAGAGCAAAGGGGTGGCCTGTTTCCTTTTGGATAAGAAACAACTAAGCAATTTCATGGCTTTTCCTGCAATGCCACTGTACCTAAGATGGCTGACAAGAATGCCAAGGTCAACGGTGTTGAAAGCAGGTGAAAGATCTAATAATGCCAATGCACCAAGATTGCCGATATCACCCATGAGGTGAAGGTTCTCTAACACAGCCACAAGAGCCTTTTTATTACAATTTTGAAGGTGAAAGTCCCCCTGAGGGGGATGAAGGAGGAAATTAGCATCTACACAAACATGTTCAGTGACATCTCCACGAGACACACAGAGCTCTGCAGTTACACTCCTGCTCTCATTTACACTCATTCAGTAAAAATGTCGCCTGGATGAAGAACTTCTATAACATATGCTTCTGTGCTCCTCAACACATATATATTACACAAGTATATGCAGTAACAATCATCTATCACATTTAGCTCCCTGTTCAGTTGCACTTCCATAACACATACAGTCCAGGGGCATGTGGGCTAGATATACCAAGCTTACGTCCTACAGATAAGCAGCGTACCAGCATCTTTTACATCCCTAAATTCACGCAAATACTACCAACAAAGAAAACAGAGAGTTTAAATACAACCAACAGATCATATCATCTGAAATAAAGGATACATAGGAGCCTACCCCCCCCCCCGTTTTACCCACAGAGCTACTAGGACATGCTCAGATCTGAGGCAACAAACGAGCAGGGTCATAGGTAAGAGCTTTCATTTTAGTTATAGAAGATCTGAAGTGGAACCTTTTGGTGAAATCTCACCTTTAAATATATATTCATTACAAGGAACAAAGAAGTATGTGTTACAAAATTTGATCTGTTTTTCCATTAAAATAACTGTTTAACATTAGTAAAAATGCCACCTGGTGCGTGCTATGCTGAGGTATTCAATGTTTGTTTTCCATTGAGCAGTATGGCATATCATTTGCCTATGTTTTCTTATGCCACGGTATGTCATGAAAGGTCATGTTATGTTTTGCGATGTTTGGCTGCTATCACTTTAACACAACGTAGTAGATGCCGTCCCTCCAATGCCTGGCTGCATCATATTTGCTGTATTACTACAAAACGTAGGTCTGCTACAGACTCCAAAGTCACTATCACACTTCACTTTCTGCGTTTTTCCCAAGAGGTGTGCTACTACTCTGTGTGGTCATTCTATATTAAGAAAAGTTATTTTTGTTATGATATGAATTTGTATCATTATGCAAAGCATTATGCAATATATGTATAGACTGATTTTAATTATTCTCCTGTCTAATTTAATCTGGTTTTGTGGTCGATATTGGCCTCGTTAAATCATCTTCGGTCATTTAATTGTGGTTGCTACAGGCCCTGAGTTCATAAATAAGGGCACTACTGGCCTTGGTCTACATTAACTCTCCATCCACTGGCACTAGCATGGAGTCCACCCAAACATGAACCTTCACATCCATATGTTCTTCCTAACCACCCTCTACCTACCCCTACCTGCTGCTGCCACTCCACCGTCCCACTCTCTACTCCCACCATATCCTCACAAATTCCTATAAATGACTCTCTGGCTGCTACGCCTACACCCACTCTTATTTGTTTCTCCCCAACCAGTTTAATCTCCCCTACCCCCACCCCTACTGTCATCACCCAGTTATCCCCCTCGCTCCACTCTCCCATCCTTTTTCCAGCACTGAAGTCACGTTAGGTCTGTGAAATACCCAACCCCTATGCAACAAGACTTGCTGTTTCCTGGACCAGCTTGACTCTGAGTTCCCATAGTTCTCGGTGAAGGTGGTCCCTGAGACGGATTCACAGTCACAGAACAGCCACTTGACCAGCCCTCCACGCAGACCTAGCCACTTTCATTGCTCTCACCAAGGAAAAACAAGTGGGGGTCCAGGTTGGAATCAACAGAGCCACCCCATCTATATCGCCCCTTCTGAGTTTCCCCCTACTTCTTGCAAGTACATTGCTGTTCAACACCTTACACACCCCCCTAAATATCCTCATCCTCATCCATCGATGACCTGGCACCCTTAACTCCTGTCCACGATCTTGGGTAAAAGGGGTTTTTGCTGTCAGAGCCACTCCTGCGTCCCGAGGTTCCTCCCGCGTGGTTTTGGGGCGTCGGGGCTTGTGGGCGTGGACGAGCAGGGGACAGTAACTGGGGAGTGAGGTAGAGCGTGCCTTTCAGGTTGTTTGTCCCTGCTCCGTGTGCAGGCCAGTGCAGTGCGGTGCCGGTGCCAGTGTGGGGCCACCAGGGGACAGCACTATTAAGTGTGGAAATTGTGTAGGCCCCCTCTCCAGGTAGCCTAAGGCTAGTACGGTGCAGGCGGTGGCCACGTGGGGGCAGTGTGGTGCAAAACCATACTATAGGTCTTGTGCAGTCTTGGGCTGTTTTTTCTTTTTCCACCATACAGTCAATTAGCTCTGCGTGCAGCGTTTCATAGGGTAGGGGAAGAATTTCGTAATGAAAAATTGTGTATTCAGGAGTTAGCAGCATATACTGCAGGGTATACGTTTCCCCAGTCAGCAGGCTTATTGTCAGGAGGATTTTCTTCCTTAAGGTGGAGACAGCCCCTACCTGCCATTAGGAGAGATATCAGTAAAATAGGGGAATTAAGATAGGTTATATTTAGTAGTCAGGTACTACTTCCAAGAAATATATTACAGGTGAGGCCTCGCAGGGAGTTATAAATTGTAGGCTGGGGAGCCAGCTATTTTGGGTGCGTCTGGAGACGTGTGTCAGTAAATTGAATTATCTTTGCTATTGGAGTAGGATGGCAGCACAGGGCTCTGGGGTTAGGGGCTTGGTGGACGCCGAGAAATTGAGAGAGGCCCTGAGTATTTTTAGCAGCTCATCTAAAGCCCAGCTGGAGGGGGCAGTAATGGAAGTTACGGGGGAGATTGGGGCAGGGGAGGGGAACCCACAGCGCAGAGTGGTGTCGGACAGGGCCTTTTCACCGGTGGTGGCTTGTGCCCCGTCAGAAGGAAGGGGGGAGTTATGGGACAGAGGGACCAGGAAGAGCAGGAGGGAGGTACCTAGGAGAGCATCCAGGAGTGGACGAGCAGACAGCGAGGGGTTGGGTAGTGGGACAGAAGCTAAAGGGCCAGGTGAGGCCACTAGCGAAGTAGGAACAGGGGTAGAGGTGGGCACAGATGTTAGTGTCAGCTCAGACCCAAGAGGGGCGTCGGTGCAGAGGGGCAGATGAGGGAAATGCCTGCAGAAGAGTGCAGGTGGGAGGAGGAGGACGCTATCCCCTTTAGTTAGCGAAGAAAGGGGAAGGTGTGGAACGACCTCCCCACCTAATAGGCTGGTATGCAGAGGGATTGGTACGGCCCCAGTGGTTTTAGATGAGGTGGAAGGAGAGGTCTTGAAGGAGGCCCCTGCGGCAGGCAGCAGAGGACAGACTAGAGGGCACAGTAGGGCCCATAGCACGGCTGAGCACAGGGTGGATGAGAGAACTCCTCGCCCGAGAAGAGAAGAACAGGAAGGGGAAGGCGTGACCCCGCTGAGAAGATGTCAGAAGAGTGGCAGGGCGGATGCCCCGGGCTCGCCTGAGGAAGAGCTGCCCGGCCCGAGTGTGCACTCGCAACAACAATGGTATTTCACTAGGGAGGATGGGCGGGAGGAGGAAAATTGTGTGCGTTGGGTGGATGAGGAGCAAGGTGGGTTTTAGGGGAGGGAAAGGGTGCAGAGGAGTCTATGGTTTGAAGGGGAAGATGGGGCTGGGTGAGCATGAGCGCAAGAGAACGGCAGGGAATTTTGCCGGGGGACTCTGCTGATGTTTTTTGTCCCCGCAGCAGACGCTCGGGGAAGAAAGATAGGAGGAGTGTCGGAGTGGAGGCCAGGATGACATGGCTAGGTGACAGCAGGGCAGAAAGAGGTGAGCAGGAACCAGAGTGGTCGGCAGTATGGGTCAGGTTGGGTACGAGGTGGGGGACACACAGGGAAGGAGCCGGAGGACAGGTGGGGATATGGAGAGAATGTCCGCAAGGGCATTGATGAGGGCGAGCAGAAGGTGTGTCTCCTCTGTTGAAGTACAAACTGACAAGGTTGCAGAGCCTGTGGACCAAGGGGTGATAGAGGTTCCTAAGGAGAGGATTGCAGAGGGTGCAGTAAAGGATGAGAAGATGCCTTATATGGGCATTACAGAGCAGCTGGGTGCACATTTGATGGGGGCAACAAAGGAAAAAATATGGGCAGGCGAGTTTGTGGATGTTTTTAAACTCCTGCACAGTGAGGTGAGAGCGAAAGAAGGGAGGGTCCAAGGAGCAAGAGCGGGAGTTGGACGCAAGACCAAGGATACCTGTGACAATTACCAATTGAACATCAGTATTTATTATATATGCAAGTGTTTATTGCGAGAAATTTCCCAAGAGGTGTGTATTGTTACTGAAATACATGGATGTAAAAAGGAATTTGTTTACGAGTTTTGGGGGATTTGCATGATTGAGATACGATGAAGAATTTAGGGCAAGGATGGCTATGGATACAATTCATGATGCCTACGTGCCTAGCACCAACGCTGCATACGGCAAGTGGTTTACCCGTGCCTTACTGGCCCTTTCATAGTCGCCCCACCTCGGAGTGGGTGGGGAAATGAGGCAGGGGTTAGCAATCAGTAGCATGCTGGCCATTTAATAAAGAAAGCTGTACGAGAACGGTGTGCAAATTTAGGTACGAGTGTAGCAGATGCACGGGACGGCATCCGATTACACAATGTTTTCAAACAGGTGACAGAGGAAGGGGGCGGGACAGGGCAAGGAGTTCTGAGGAAAGGCCTATAATTCAGTTAAAGTTGGGGTTTTGGAAGAGTGTCTTCCTTTTTACCCAGACAGGGAAGGGGCCAAGATTTCGGGGGAAGATTTTCGCAAGGGTTTTAGGTTGCGTTATCAGTGTCCAAGGATGCGGCGGTGGGCAGAAAATTTGAATTCTGCACGGGAGAACGTGGAAGTGGTCAGAGTAAAGCTGCACAAGGAGGTGGCAGTGGGGCGAGTGGTAGAGCGGATCTGTCGGGAGACTTGATGGTGTCCCTGTTGGTGGTCGTGCTTAAGAAGGTTGCGGGAGAATTCAGACTAATTCACAATTTGTCATGGCGGGAGGGCATGTCAGTGAATGATTTTATTTTTCTGGAAGACTGCGAGGTGTCCTATGCCAGTGTAGACCAGGAAGTGGGGTTGGTGAGGAAAAAAGGTTATGGGGCTTTCATGGCCAAGTGTGATCTCAAGACAGCGGTTTGTTTGTTACCGGTGAATCCGGAAGATTTTTGGCTGCTGGGGATGCAGTTTGAAGGCCAAACTTATGTTGATAAAGCTTTACCTATGGGCTGTGCAATTTCATGTGCATTGTTTGAGCATTTTATCTCTTTTTTGCAGTGGGTTTTTACTTACAGTTCGGGTTGTGAAGGCGTGTTGCATTATTTGGACCATTTTCTTTTCATCAGTGCGGCGGGCAAAGACCAGGCATGTCAGAGGATGCTGGAGGCTTTTCAGACATTGATGCAGGAATTGGGAGTGCCATTGGTGGAGGATAAAACTAAGGGGCTGGCGGTGGTGTCGACCTTTCTAGGGATAGAGTTGGATTCAGTTGCCATGACCTCGTGCTTACCGCACGACAAGGTGAGCAGGCTTGTAGGTTTGCTTAAGAAGGCAATAGCGGCTCGAAAACTGATGTACATGCAGAGGCTAGTGGGGCATCTCAATTTCGCATGTCGGGTAGTGGTCCTGGGTCAGACATTTTGAGGCATATGGCACGGTCTATGGCGGGGGCTAAGTACCCACATCAGAGGGTGAGGTTGTCAGGAGCGGTCAGGCAGAACTGCAGGATTTGGCTATGATTCCTGGAAGAATTTAATGGGGTGTCCATGTGGCTGCAGAGTGGCCCAGTGGTGTGGGAAGTCCAAGTTTTTTCCGACGTGGCAAGCTCAGGAGATTTCGGAGTGTTTTGGGGGGGTAAGTGGTGTGCTGAAAAGTGGCCTGGGCATTGGCAGAGAGGAGGAAGGAGCTTAGCCTTTTTATAATTTGTCCCGTTGTTAGTGGCTATGGAGTTGTGGGGCGGAGAGTTACAAAAAAAGAAAGTACATGTTAATATCAATAATGAGGCAGTGGTCAATGTTGTGAACAGGCAGTCAGCTAAGGACCAGAGGGTAGCCAGGCTAATGAGAGAATTTGTACTGCGATGTATGAAGTTGAATGTGGTGTTTAAAACAACGCACATGCCAGGGAAGGATAATAGTATCGCTGATGCATTATCTCGTTTTCAGTGGCAGAGATTCCGTGGAATGGCTACAGAAGTGGATGTGAGCGGGTATCGGATCCCAGAGGAGCTGTGGGGCCTAGGAAACTGAGAGCGCTGTGCTTAGTGGAGGGTTTGCTAGCCCCGGCGTTTAGGACTGCATACAAGAGGGCATGGTTGGAATTTATAAAAGGGGGAGCGTGCAGTTGGAAGGGCATGGAGGACACGGAGGAGAGAAGAAGGGATGATGTGGTTGATTTTATACTGGGGTGTATGGACAAGGTCTGGTTAAGGGCAACAATAGCAGGGAAATTGGCAGGCATTTCTTTTTACGGGAACTGGTTTTGAGGCTTTCAGCCCAGTGGCGGGGAGATGGCATGTAGGATGTTGGAAGGATGGGCATGGGAAAACAGGAGACGTAAGGATAGCAGGAGGCCAGTTTCAGCGGCCCTATTAGTGAGGTTGTGCAAGGATTTGAGGGGGGTGTGCTGGTCATCATGGTAGAGATATATGTTTTTGACCTGCTTCATTTGGTTGTTCTTTGGGGCATTTAGGGTGTTTTGAACTGGTTAGGAGAGAAGAGTGAAGGAGGTCTATGGTGGGAAGATGTTCATTTATCAGAAATAGGAGTGGATATAAAGATTGGCAGATCAAACACAGATCAGAAAGTAAAGGGCTGTTGGTTGCTTCTGGATAGAGGTAGTAAAGAGATGTGTCCAGTGAGGGAGGGAGTATCATGGTGGGAGACATGTAGGGGAAGAGAGGATTTGGTTTTCCAGCATGAAAATGGGTTGGCGGTGACAGCAGCTCAAGTTTTGGGGGTCATGAGGAGTGCTTGGTTCACTTTGGATTGAGAGAGCAGAAGATTTTGGAACTCATTCTTTCAGGATGGGGGTGCCATCGGAAGGTAACAGAATGAGTCTATCGGAAGAGGGGATCAAGTGTTTGGGTCATTGGAAATCGTGAAAATACAAGGGCTGCATCACAGAGTTGGGGAATAGGGACTGTTAGGATAGGAAAGAGATCAGGGGGTGGGGGATGGGGTATGGCAGTTGGTGGAGAGAAAGCTCATTAAACTAATTATTTTGCAGATGTGGCACAGAGGAGTGGTGAGTTGCCGCAGATATGGATATATGGACACTCCATTGTAAATAGAGCAGGGAAAGATGCAGCAAAAATAATTATTGGAACCCATTTGGGATGTAGCTATAACATTGCTTTAGTGAGGTGGTTGGGGGTAGGGGAGCTTAGTTGAAACCAGTTGCTGACCATGCAAGCCGGATTGAGGGAGAGCAATGGGGTTCTGGTGGCAAAAATTCTGCATGCAGGGGAGAATTATCTAGTTAGAGATACAGGGGTGTCAGTGCTGAAGAAGATGAATAGGGACCTGATCTGGTCAAGGGAGATATTAAATGAAATATTTTATTTATATTGCGCTCATACACAGGTGTTTCAGAACACGAGGTGGGACTGGTTAGGACCAAGTTATTGCCAAGAAGAGTATGGAGGGGGGTGGTGAACGAAGGGGCAGTGGAAAGGACAAGGAAGAAGATTAACAGGGAGATGGTGAAGTTTTGCGGATCACAATTCATTAGTGGCATACACATTCATCATTAATAAATACATGCACTCTTTTCTTTCAACATTTGAACACAAGCATATATATTTTCTATTCTTTATATCTTTAAACCACTACTCTCACACAGTGAAATTTATATACAATCAACAAATCAGTGTGCACAGTGACAACTATTCCTCGGATTCTTAGTTAAAAACATGAATCCTCACAGCCCATCTCACCGTCACTTCCAAGAATCCTCTATGCTAGCACTAGCTGCAAATGTGTCTCCTCGGCTACTTTATTTTCATTTTTTCATGTGGGGATTGGCAGAAAACACATGTTTCAGTGCCATCTTCATTGTGTGTCCTTCATTAGGGGTATTGTTCAACATGATCTGCTATATTCCTTTTGCTGGAAATGTAGGTGTGCACCATCTACTTGATTTCTGGGTCATTCAGCGGGTCCCTTTGAACAATCACCTCTAAAAAGCGAAATACGAGTGTCATCATAGCGAAAGAGGTCTTCGGTCAGTGATCAAAGTGAGCGGGAACGGTCGAGAGCAGTGTTCCACTACTTTTATTTTTTTCTGTTTACCATTCCTCAACCTTTTATGACCATATTCACCATTCTATAGAGAGGATTTATCCATTCATGTACTTGTGCAAGTGTAAAGTTGTAATAGGAGCCTTAGTTACTAGTCACTTAGGGATTGATTCATGGAAATGGGTGCAGAAATCCCATAAGGGATGCACGCAGAGTTGTGACACTGTGCGAGCCTGCGCGCAGAATAAAAAATGCGCAGCCCGCATATTCATGGAATTCAATGCACAAAGTAACCGTATTCGCAAGTCGCACCCAGAAAACCCTGACACATCCCCATGCAAAGCATAATCAGCCAGAACAGCTACCTTTGCGTTCTCCCCGGATGCGAATACATGCACACTTCAAACAGTTATGGGGGCACCTGCAAGCAGACCTGCATCTGCGGGACCCTGCGCAGGGTCCCCTGTAACTGTTGCAGGCACCCCGATAACGTGCGTGTGAAAAATTGTAACTCAGTAAAAACTCGTAAAATATGTGTTCGAACCCCCCTAAATCATCCCTGCACCCCGCCACACTGCGTACGTGCACCCCTAAGTTAGATTGGAACCCCGGTTGTGTATACACACCGCTAAATCCGACATGGAAATCCACCATCGCGCTGCGATTCCTACATGCAAGTGTCTTTACGCCTGCCTTCAGGTGGTGTAGAGATTGAGGGATTTGTGTGGCCATCGCTATGCTTAGAGGCTGCATGGGTGGTTGCATGAATACGTGTAATTTGGCGCAATTGTGGGAGTGCAAGCGATTGAGTGCGGGCTGTCACTAGGAACGCCCACTTTTCCCCATGTTCTGCCCCATTTTCTGGGCTACGCCTCCTTCCCAGACCGCTGCACAAATCATGCCCATGCTCTGCGTGGTGTATCGTGCACGGCGCTCAACGGCTCGCAGAGACATTCCGAACCTGCTCGAACTCTACGCAAGTCCAGGAAATGTCCAGAGTATTTGATTCTAAGAATCGACTATCGGGTTTTCGCACGCCTTTTGGAACGCAAGTTTACTTTTTTCCATGCAAATAATTCCATGAACCGGACCCGACACTATTGCAATGCCCTGGCCGCAAAACCTTATCACATGCTGCTCTATGCCGAGACCACAGTTCCACTACTTTTTTCGGTACACTTCTGCCACTGTCTTCGGTTGTCGTACATTGGTAGTCCCTTCCAACTTCGACCTCTTAATTACATATCTCTGGTATTTAGGAGACCAGGTGAGGAAGCAGGTTCAGGGATGTTTCGGAACAACATGTGAACTTACTGGCCAGCGCAACAATGGCATGACTAGGCTGAAGATAGCAGTCTGCATCAATCTGTCTCTACAAATTGCAATGCCAAATCGGCCAGCACCGGTGCACCGCACACTGGCAACGAAACAAGTTGTGTAATCTGGCCCCTGGTCTGTATGACGCACAAAGACTGCAGTATGCATTTCACATAATATGGCACTTCGGCTCTGTAATTGCAGCTGAAATCTGGTAAAGGAAACTGAAGCGTTTCCACAGGGGACTGAAGCAAATATGAACCATGCATGCAAAGCGGAATAGCATTCTGCAATTCCATGGCAAATGAAAACAACATGCGCTTCTCTTGTCGCAGAGTGCTTTGGTCTGCTTTTCAGAGACCAGGCGGAGTTGTGAGTTCATCAGGTTTCCGCCTTGGTATGTGGCTGATCTTAATTGGAGTGTTGTGCTTTCTTCACTCTGCTGGCTCGTTCCTTCCATCTTCTGGTGTTGCATCAACAATGACGTGAGAATGAACTTGACTGTAGCTTCGCTGTTGCAGGCTCCATAAGTGGAATCGCTGCGCCAGCTCAAGTAAACATACATTGCCAAAGCCCAAAGGCTTGGCCTTTGTGCAGTCACAAGCCTTTTGTGTACATGAAGAGGCGAGTATGTACCTCAATCACGCCCTGCAGCGCCTTCTGCTATTTCAGGATGATGTCAAACACACAACGTGGCCGATGCAACGCCTTTCTATCATGCAGCAGCCCCTGAAGTCTTGCAGCACAGGCAACACAATATTTTCCTGCCACAAGTGTCTACCACCATGTGCTTTGCAGCAGCTTGATTCATGTTTATGTTTATGTTTATTGAGTTTATATAGCGATTTAATCCAAAGCGCTTTACAGTATAACAACAAGGTACAGTAATGAAAGAAGCATATTCACAAACATGAAACAAACCAGTGATACAGTATGTAGAGAATTTACTTAAAAGGAGGGGAAGAGGGGGGTGAGGGGAGGGGAAAGGAGGTAGGTGAGGAGGGTTTCAATGTTGATTTGTGGTCAGCGGGATGAAGCGGGGAAGTACTCGAGTCGGATTTCTAGTAACACATAGCACACATATAAAGACCAGCGTCCAAAACCTGCTGCTTTTTCAGTACTGGTACCCATCCATACCTTTTCCAAGGCACCGCGCCTGTGACCTGTTGATTTTCCGTTGATAGGAGCCAGATACGGCTCTGTTAAAGCATATCGCTCTTGCAGGGCTGCCCATATATACCTCCAACAATGCAACTTAATCCTTCCCTGCAGCCCCTTCTGGTATTTGTCAATGCACCCCAAGGCTGAGCTACAATAAATGCCCCCACTATTCGAAGACTGGGGCCTTGCAAGAGCCTCTCACTCCTAACCTCCAGCACCCCCATCTACAGTAGGACTGCAACCCAACCTGAGCCAAGCTCATGTACTTCAGTTCTTTTATGGTATGTAATCATGCTGGTATTTATAACACCGCTGCTGCCATTTGCATGGTCTCAAGGCTCTCTGCTGGATCTGAAAGGTGAGGGGTTGGTTAGTCTGGGGAATGGGAAAATGCAAGATAGGTTTGCTGTTGTGTAGATGCATGCAGGCCGGAAGTACTGTGAGCTCTGCATCCGGATATGTATATAGTTGTTATGTCTCGCGAGCACAGAGGCATTTTTGACCAGAGGGTATCCTTGACTGCCTGTGGTGCTAGGATTGGCTGGGGCAGTGGCACAGAAGGTGATTAAGGCAGGGTGGTGGACTGTTGTTTTATGTCTGTTGCCATGTGTAAAGTGGAAGTTATGCATGTTAGAGTGAGGGGCAGACAGTGCATACCTTCATAGGCAGGATGGCGAGGGGAACAGACAATTTCGATTCTGCATATAGCAATCATAATATGGCATGGAATCACATGAAAATGGCATGACAATTCATGAGGTCGGACCAAAGGAGGGAAAACACTGAACAAGGCAAAATAACCTGGTCTCCTCCCTGCACTCCATCAACTGGCCTCTACAGACAGCTTCCATTTCATGTTATCACTTTGCAAATTTCAAAACACCTCTCTCTCTCTGTCGCTCTCACTCTCTCTCTCAAAAAGATTCATTTTATACTATTTGCAATGGGATCTGAAAATGTTCTGATGAGTGGAGCGGCAGTCTAGATAAACTGCTCAATACCATAAGAGGAAAAACGAAGTGCTAAGGGTTATGCGAGTTGTGAAATTTGATTCAGATAGAGTGCCAATATCACTCATCAACACTGATGCAAAAATCCCAGTAAAATATTTAGTGAAACAATGGTTGCTGCTCAGGCTGGTGCAGCAGGATCAGACCGGTTTTTATCATTTACAGATATTCCTTGGACAATATGTACTGCCTGCTGATCACCATAGCAGGCTACTCTGATCCGTAAGACACAATAATATCCCTAGATTCCGAAAAAACCTTTGACAGAGTGGGATGGGACTACATGTGTGTGGTCCTTGATCCATTCAGTCAGGGAATCCTTCACCAGAAGGGCAGAGTTGGGCGTCTATCGGCTTCATTACAGGTTTGGCCAATAAGGGCACGGCTACCGACAAACTTGATACCGGCACCGGGTCCCGCAAATGGGCCATTACCAGCCCATTATGAGATGAATGGGCCGGTAATTGCCCATTCGCGGGAGCCGGTGTGGGCGGGCTCCCGATCCCCATTCTGCCACATAGGGCAGAATGGGGGTGGGGAGCATGGTTGCACCGGCACCGCTTACAACGGTGCCGGTGCAATCATGAGTTCTGCTCGCGGGTGCCGGTCTGCACTCCTGGTCAGACCAGGTGTGCAGTCCGGCACCCGCGAGCAGAACTTGTAATGTATCGGAGAGGTAACAACGGCACCAGTAGCACTACCCGCGCCATTGTTGACTTTCCGCCACATTCATAATGAGGCCCTATGTCTTGTCTATGAGTTTGCATCAGGCAGACAAATGAACAGAATGGGCATGTTTGGTCCACTTTATGAGCTATCAATATTTATTGGGAGAGGGGACATTTTGTTTCAGAGATAAGACCAGTCCCAACTTCCTTAAAACCTGCTTAAAATTCATGTGACAAGTGAATATGAACGCCTCCACCCCGTATTTCTCCACAAATTTGAGGTGGTATTTGGGAGCCCACAACGTGTTACAAATGGAAACATATTATTTGAGCGCTGTTATGAAGCATACATAAATATCATGTTTCAAAGCACTGATTAGCAGTTTCGAGACAAGCAAATGTAATTAATAATTAATGTTTAAAAATTCTTTCACGCCCATTGGAACTGTGCAACAGTAGAACATTGATCTGTGCAATTCTTAGTCCCCTGGACATTTTCGGAATGAGAATAATTTAACTGTAATTCTTTAAACACATGGTTACGATTTCTGCTGTTGATTTGTAATAAGATAATTCAGCATTACAAAGAAAATATTTCACATGTAACATTGCATTGTCAGGCTTTTTTGGAGGCTAGAATTACCAGGAGATTTATTGTATCAAAGTGCTGTGTGAATGCACAATCTGGAAGCATTTGGCAATCACTTTGATACACAATCCCTCCAGCCCTCCCCGAAACTCCATTGTAGCCCCCATTAGCAATCTCAGATGGGACTTTGATCCTTTAGAAATGGATTTGCGGGGACATGAAAGTGAGATGACTGTCCGCAAGTCAGCATGCAGAAGTCAGCTATTATCGAATGTGAAACAGTGTCTTCACTTTATTGTACCCCATACAAAGCACTAAAAGTAAACTATCCGCTGCATACGATAGTCTACTTCTCCTACAGGGTTAACATTGGCCCCTTTCATGTGACAATAATGTCATGCGGATGGCGCATTCACCAGCCAAGAGACAAAACTAAAAACATTATTTATTCTTGCAACATGAGCGGCCTATGGCGGAATCAAGACATTGCTTGACAAGCTGGAACCTGCCTATGGGCAATAGGGCTGGAACAGAGTCAGTCGTCTGTCAAGCTGACATGTGACTAACTCTTTCCAACCCTGTAGGCCTTTTGAGCTACTGACCTGTGAGACCATGTCCCAGCTTTCTGACACCATCCAGTCTTCCTATGATGAAAGGGACACGTCATTCTGACGAGGTGCCACCTGGCAATTACCACAGAAGGTAGTGGAATGATGATCTCTTCAATGACAATTGAGCCACAAAAGCACATCTCCCTTCATTACCCCCAACCCAAACCAAAACATCACTTGGATAAGGACGATACACTTTATATAAAACTGTTGTTTTTACAAGTGAGAAACGTTTGTTAAATGTTTTGCTATATAAGCGATTTGCATTGAGATGACATGATTGGCTATTTATAACCCACTTAATACCCAGAGGTTTCTAAGCGCAGACCCGGGGATCGAACCTGTGTTGCTCGTGTAGTCTTGCTTCCAAGGAGGCTGGCGCTGAGCTATCCTCCCGAGATTGCAGAGGATGTTGGCGCATTTGCCATAGGATGCTCATAATTAGAGCTGCTTTCCTAATGTCTGAGACGCACTGAATACGTTCTGAAAAAGGCCAGCAAAAAACACCTTATTTGGTTGAAACATGTCAAAACACATTTCAACCACGCTTTCCCACTGCACATGTTGGCAGGCATGCCCGGATTGCTGCATCACTGCAGTGTCAAACGAAATACACAATGGGCGTGGTTTTTCGCTCTGTAAGCAGATCACATAAACAGCAGTCCGAAAGAATAGCCTATAAAGAAGACCTGTGTTTTAGCTAAAACCACAATACCTTACATTGCAGTTCACCTGTTGCTCAGCCATGAGCACCCCAGCGCCTTACAAGCAATCAAAAAATAATTAAATAAATACATTTGCACCGAAGATGTCTCAATATAGCATTAGTAACCTGTTCCACGGGATACACCATAGAGGGGGTTGCTAACAGCCCAGCAGCCCAAGTGAGAGGCGTTTAACGAGGGCACCAGGATGTTACATAGCCCCTCCCCCCATAGCACATGAAATGGGCTACTAATGCTAGTAACACCTTGGGTTACCAAACCGGTCACCCAGTGTGTTAAAAAAAAAGTATTTTCATTCAAAGAACGGGACACGCGCGGTATTCCGTACATTGAATGAAAATACTGTGCAAAGAAGGCTACCATGTTTGAGGAAGGCGTGGCTCCATATGGAGACCCTCTTCCCTTCCCATGGTGACCAAACGGACTAGGAGAGAAGCACTAGGAGCTGCGGTGGCAGTAGGGGAAGTGAGGATTGGGGGGTGGTGGGCAAAATGCTGTGGCAACGGGGGAAGATGGCGGGCTGGGGAGCCGGCGTTCGGGCAGCTTGGAATATGGGCTAGAGCGGGAGTATCAGCCCATTTTTCTAGGCTCCTTATTGGCCGGCTCACACCCACAGGGTGCTAATACAAGTTACACAATTAAAAAACGATGGAATCCTTTTACTAGATAAAGATACATATGAAGGAAACATTGTATGTGGATGCAGACATGTTTTCATTACGAATATATGAAAAGGTACACTATAGAAGAACCATAACAAATACAGACACACCCAGTCCAGATTGGCTCAGTCCTCCTGGAACCTATACATATCCTGGTGGGACACCCATTCCCAGCAGACATTTGGGGCCACTCCCACTGCCAGCACAGTCTCTAAAGTGGCAGTGCTACCTGAAATCAGTGACACACTTAAGGCCACAATAATTTAACAATTACGCCCCACGTTTTACTAAAGAATAAGCTCCTTACATTTTATTTTCAAACATAGTCCATGCCCATAAATGCTAAAAATGTGCTTAAGAATTAAAATGTGTACTTTTTAGTCTGCACAAACTACTGCAACAATTCAAAATGTCCGGCATACGATCCGTCTTCCGGTGCCAAGGTTGTGGTCACAATTAGGAAGATGGAAGATGGTGGGTTGCCCCTCTGGCCATATGCCAATTCCCACCCCTTCCCTTGCAATCTGGGAGAGGCAGGAAGTAGGGGTGGCGTCAAGGGAAAAGGGTATTATGAGGAAGATGAAGATTTGCTGCTCAGGATGCAGGTATTTGGCGGCACATTTGCATCACCCACCAACACCAGTAGGCAGGGGTGGACTGGGAACTAAAAGAGGCCCTGGAAGTAATTACTGAGGACCAACAGAGGCCCTGGAAATAAAGTTCAAAGTGGCCCCATATGACACTTTTTCAGAAAGTCCACTGCTTTTCCTATGAGAAAATGTTGAAATACCACACAAAAGAGGCCCAGGGTGCAGAGGCCCACCGGGAAATCTCCAGAGTTCCCTACAGTCCAGTCCACCGCTGGCAGTAGGATGGGTCACGCAACAAGTAACAGAGTAGGATATCATAAGCTAAAGTAACAAATCACATAGCAGAGTTACAGGACAATCCCAGGTGAAGAGGAACGTGTCCACCTTTGAAGGCAGCCTCAAAGCTTACCCTTTCCCAACAGAGGCAGTGACTGGTCCAATGGAACTCTCACGCATAGGAACTCCATAAAAACTGAAGATTGATTTGATCTATACTCCTAACAGGGTTCAAGAGTGTACTGTCGTGAAACATGCTTCATGGGGAGTGCACGTGAAGAACGATGGATCATATGACGTGACCCCAGGTTACGTGAGAAACCACGTTGTTGAATAAAGTTTAGTATCACGCACTGAACTCTGTGTGAAGGCTGTCTTTTTCGGAATTGTACTTTTTGACCGACAATAAAAGTCAGCAAAGACCAAAAGTTCTAAAAATTCTGCCACCAAAGGTTCGAAAACCAAACGTTCGAACCTTTGGTGGTAGCATTGCAGGCAAGTTAAAAAAAGGAAAACAACTGTGGGGGCTGCGGGGCTGTCCCCCACAGCACCCCGCTCACTGTACTTTGTAGTATAGTGAGTGGGGTGTTGCGGGGGACACTCCTGCAGCACACCCGCAAAAAAATAATCAAAAATAAACGGGGGCTCACTATACTTCACAGTATAGTGAGCGGGGATTGCGGGGACACACCTGCAGCCCCCATAGTATGTACGTGTGTTCGCATGAGAAAGGTGCAAACTTTTGGTAGTTTGCACCTTTCTCATACAAACGTTCCGACCGTGGTAAAATCAGCCGCGGTCGGATCACTTAGATCCTCTTTTTCCATTATCCACTTTGCGCTAGTATCGGCCTGCATGCCATACACTACATTGGCGAAGAGCCCGAACCTGGCTGCAATGGAGCAGGTTCTAGCCAGTGCGGCATGCAAAGCGCAGTGCAATGCTCGCACCTGACGGGGTATCCGGCACCAGGCGGCAGGAGAGCTGCCACACCGTCCAACTTCCTGTTCAGCTAGATGGAGACACGGCAATGTGTGCTAGCCTCGCTCGGGAGAGCGAGGACTCCATCTCCCGGGCAGCGAGGAGAAGCGTGACGATGCGCTACAGAGACAGCGGGGGAACGAAAATAAAATAAAATAGAAAACAATTATAGGAAAACAAAAGGTAATACAAGTGCCATATTCCCAGCCAAGATAAAAGAAGACTACTGCACAGATGAAAAGGAGCTCCTACTTGAAGAGAGTAGGCGCAACAGGAGGGAGCCTCGTAGCCATAACCCAATGATGCACCCACAGCCAAAGGTGTGAGCCAGGGACCAGTCAAATATGAGCACATTAAGGGGAAGACCCACCACCCTAAATGCCACCACACCACATATAGGCCACCCAGAGCTTGGCGCTGTGCGGTGCCATGCACCTTCAGGAGTACTGTGACAGGCATATGGTGATACAGCCAGGTGCATCTGGTTATCCAGCACAGCAGGCCCACATCTCACAGGAACAGAATGTACGACCAGGAACATGGACAAGCAATCACCCGGCCCCAGCACCAGGTGGATTAGCGCAATAAATGTCACAGCAAGTAGGGAACACGATTCCCATACCAAGGCACCTCACATTCGACATCACGGACACAGCCAACCTGGGGCCAAGGTGGTCCAGGTGGACCCTGGAGTTCAATGCATACCTTGATGAGCTAGGCCCGCAAGATGAAAAGTGAATAAAAGGACTCCTCACGCTTCCAGCAGGCACCGAGATGAGAGACATTGGGCCTCACTATGACCCTGCCGGTAGCGGTGCCGCCATGGTAATTTTTTCCTAGTGGCTGGCAATGGGGAATTACTGTGGCCTTACAGCACCGGCAGTCCTGGTAATTCCCCATGGCCAGACGCCGTGAAAAATGACTCCCCGTTTCCATTCGAGTCCCATAGGACTCAATGGGAATGGGGAGGACGGATGCACTGGCACTGTCAAAGCCTGCTCAGCACTCTGCAGAACTCGGAGTATGCCGGTACAGTAACAACGGTAGCTTACTGGCACCATTGTTACCGGACCGGCATACTCATAATGAGGCCCGTTATCTTCGAAGCTGCCAAAAGATGGGGATTACACCTACCCACTGCTCAAGCGCACTCTGAATTAACACTTCACAATACATAAGAACGTTGACTATGAGCAACACATTTTCCACACCACCATGCAGATGGAAGGATAAACAATGGACAAGTTTGTGATCAGACTGAGATCCAAAGTCAGAAACTGCAACTTCCATTGATATTCCAATGAAGAGGCAATGAGGTTGCAGATTATCGCCGGGTGTATCTCCGTGATGTAAAAAAATACTCCAAAAAACAAACACTCTGACAGAGATCTTAGTGCACTGGAACACCAGGTGTTTACGATGAGCAAGCTACAACTGTCACCCATGGCTACAGTGAAGGAGGAGTCAGTGAACAAACTAGGGACACACAAATTGGGGGTGAATGATGAAAAGAAGGTCAAAAAACTTTGCTACAACTGTGGATATGAGTTCTTCCATGAATGCTTGTGTCCCGCAATTGGGCAGGAATACCCTGCGTGCAGGGGCGAGGACCACTTCAAGTTCATGCGCCGCATGTCGAAATCTTTGTGAGCACACCGAAAAGAGCACAGCTCATACCGCTAGATGTCTCTCGCCTGACTCTTCAGAGATGAGAGGAAAATACGCTTGGAAAAGAGACACGTCTCTCGAGATCGGCGCAGAGAGAAGGCAAGATGCTCATGTTCGCCTGTCATGAGAAGAAGAGAGAAAAGGAGCATTCACCACTTGCGCACGTCCACACCGTAGTCCAGCCAATCCGACATGCCATCAAGCTCTGAGCGAAGGAAAGGGTACTTATATAGCCTGGGCAACCCGACAGGAAGAGCCCACAGGCC
Source organism: Ambystoma mexicanum (assembly GCF_040938575.1). Classification (NCBI taxonomy): domain Eukaryota; kingdom Metazoa; phylum Chordata; class Amphibia; order Caudata; family Ambystomatidae; genus Ambystoma; species Ambystoma mexicanum. The sequence continues at coordinate 721,549,567 of NC_090921.1, forward strand.
AACACTGCCATTGAAGATACAAGGGGTGTCATTCAACTTCCTCATAGACTCAGGAGCAACTATTAACATGATACCTGAAGAGGGGTACATGAAAATAAAGAAGCTCCCTCACTTGAAGAAAACCCTCAGCAAGGACAAGTGGACCTTCAACAAGTCTACCCTGAAATGTTTTTCCCACATATTCTCAATAGAACCAGACCCCGCCAAGATCAAGGTGCTCACGGAAGTCCTGTGCCCCAATGAATGTTGCCCAAGTACGATCATTCCTGGGCCTCGCAAGTCATTGCACATGGTACCTCCCGGAGTTCGCATCGATCAGCACCCCACTCTGTGAGCTCACGAAGATAGATCAGAAATGTGCCTGGGACACTGAGTGCCAGTTGGCATTTGACAATATCAGAAAAGACATTGTGAAGGCTGTGTGCATGTCATATTTTGACCTGAACCTGGCAACAGAGCTCACCGTAGACACCAGCCCTATTGGGCTGGGACCCATTCTGGCAGTGACCATGCACTGAGGAAGATTGTATGCTGTGCCAGCAAGAACTTGTCGGAGGCCAAACTACGATACTCGCCAGCCAGAAAAGAGGGTCTCACCAATGTGTGTGTGCAAGCACTTCCACCTGTTCCTGTATAGGAAACCATTCACTGTCATTACCATTCACCAAGCCCTAGTCACCATCTACAGTGTGATTGCACCAAACGGTACATCAATTATGTCGTGCACCATGCCTACACGCCAAAGATTGCACATGAGGAACTCGGCAGGTTGACGGAGGAACAAGAGGCTATATATGCCCATCTTTAAAGAAGGAGCCAAGTACCCCCACCTCAATCGACAAGCCCCTCTTACCTGTATGCTGGAAACCAGAGTATGAGACGTATACAGAACAGCTGAATCAACGAAGAGCTGACTATGGACTTAGTCCAGTAACAGTGAAAGGAAGAGAATCTGGGAGCCAAGGTAACCATTGAGAAAACCTTATCTGCATACAAAGAAATATGATCGACATCTGAACGAGATCCCTGAAGAAGCAGAAACAATAAACGGCAAGGATGAATGGTAGTATTACTAGCCATTGCTAAAGCATATGTTATATGGAGCTGAAAATGAAAAACATAACAAGATGCAGTGATCAGAGAATACGGATATTCTATGAGGAATCGAGAAAAGAAATAAGGATAAGTGACATCTTGGGCTCAAGGTGAAGAAATTTATACCACAGAAACAGATGAAGCTATTAAATCATTTTTACATGTGTACAGATGCAGAAGAAACGCAAGCAGCAAAGTAATTGTGAAGCTAGCTCTAAGCTTATAGCAAAATAGATTGCAGCAAGCGCCAACATATACATACATAGGAATGGGAGAATTATGGATGTTTCCACTAAACATATTAAAGCAGGTTGGACATTGGCAAAAACTGCCTCAGTTCAGTGTGTCAGAGTTAAAAAAGCAGACATTAAATTACGGTAGCAGAGCTCAGAAAGGCGAGGTTGGATGAACCCCAGGAAGCCAAGATCTTATCAAACTGGAGTAAACTGATTTTGGATAGAACATTGTGTGAAAGAACAAACCTCCTGTCCAGCAGGAGTGAACATAGCAGGGAAGGCGTCAGTGGTCTATTGGAATAAAATATTAAATAGGCTTGATGTTATGGTCTCTAGTCACAGGGAAGCATGAAGTTGGATGAACAGGATGGTCGCACCTACGCATGAAGGCAGACTGCTCTGCTCACTCCCTAATTTTCTCAGAGCTAAGAACACTCTCAAGGACGAAGTTCAAAGGCCTAATTGACAGTAGACCACTGAGGTGATGATGGATTGATATGCTAATTGGTGGGAAGCTAAAGTTAAGGCAACCTCATCAGCATCTAGACGGCCAGCCTGAAGGCTGCTAACGTAGGTGGAAAAGTACTGAAGATATATAGAGTGCCAACCAATTGTAGAGGACATGCGTATTCAGGGGTCCTATAATGTGTAAACCAATGGGACATTGTGTATTTAGTGACGTTCATAGAGGTCATTTTTAGAGGAGGGCTTAGTTGCCCACCTGATGTTAAGTAACCATTCACATAGTTACTCATTTTTTAGACTAGTATGGATCATATACTTAGATATTCACTTAGAACCAATCACTCCCTCTGTTAGGTTTTTGTAGTTTGCCACATAGGATGGCATTGGTAACACACAGGTTAGACGTCAATGATGATACATTTTGCTTATAAAAGTACTGTTTTTTCTTAAATGCTTTGAGTTTTAAGATTGAGCATTTGCGTTGATGTTCATTAGGCTCCCTGTTTTAGATTATTGACATTAAAACAGTCTTCCTTTTGTCAAATTCTTGAGTCAGCTCTATTATTTGATGTATGAGTAAGATCTGCATCCCCATCCATCTCAAGGGTAATTGCTGCTCATCAAAGGGGCTGGACTATCCAGTTCACATCCATAATCTCGTGTCTGTGGAGAACGTTGGTCCGACTAAAAGATGAGCCATGGATTGCACCCTCTGACATCATGCTGAAAGGGAATCAGATCATCATACCATAGGAGCTGAATCAGCAAACCAATGATGTAGCACACGAAGGACACCGCGGAACCATGTCCACCAAGAGCCTATTGAGGCAAAAGGAATTGTTCCGGGGATTGGACAGTCTACTTGAAGACACCCTCAAGTCCTGCCATGGCTGCATCATTCTGCAGTCGCACACCTTCCCAGAGCCACTACAGATGTCTCCACTGCCAAAACACTTGTGGGAAGAAGTGGCGATTGACTTCTTTGGCCTTCTTCACTCTGGCACATACATCTTGGTAGTGCTAGATGAACATTTACAATATTCTGACTTGCAGCTACTCCAATCAACAACTGTCACTGCAGTCATACTGGCACTGGACCACATCTTCTCCAAGTACGGCATCCCAAAGGTGGTAAAATCCAACAGCGAACCCCATTTAGTGGAGGTGACATTATGGAATTTTCCAACGACATGGGATTCACACATCGAAAGATAACCCTGCTATGGCCACGGGGCAATGGGACTACATGAACATGCCTCATAGCCTCATAGCTCTGCAGGGGAATGCCGTGCAGAGCAGATATTTGGCCGCACAGTCCGCACGAGGTTACCCCACAACCCAGACCAAATGGGTCAGCTGACACTGACAGGGACGTAAAAAGAAATGACCACATGGCCAAAGAGCACATGACATAATACATAGACTTGTGTCACAGGGCTCGATCCTCTGACATATGTGTAGCTCAAAGGGTACTAGTATGACAACACACCACGCACAAAGGTGTACCACCTTTTGACCCACAACCCTTAGTGGTGATGCAATAAAACGGATCAATGGTCCCAATCTCTGGCACAGACAAGTCAGTGATAAGGAACATCTCCCTGTTCCGGAGGTTTGACCCTGGCTCTGGACGCGAGAGTGCCTGAAATCCCAGTGAGAGTGAGAGTGAGGTGTACTCAGGTCATGAAGGTGAGTCAACAGATGAGAGACGCGAATGTGGAGTCAACTGAGAGAGGAGAAACCTCAGCCGCAAAGGAGAGACCTCGAAGAGTGATAAGGTGCCCTAAGAGGTGTATCGAAGAGGTGGGGGGAGACACTATTTATTTTGGGGGGGGAGGATGTACTGTCACAAGACATCCTTCACCGGGAGTGCACGAGTAGAACGATGGGTAATTTGACGTGGGAAACCACGTTGCTGAATAAGGTTTAGTTTCACGCTCTGCACCCAGTGTGAAGGCAGATTTTTTCCCCATTACCCACTTTGCGCTAGTGTCGGCCTGCAAGCCCTACAATACAAAGAGTAAACTAATGGTTGCCAGTTGATGCATGATCTTGAAGGGCCTTGCCCACTAGTGAAGTAGGCAGTTATGCTGGAGTAAAAGAAATAGATTTAATGCTGCTAATCACCCGGATGTACATTTAATGCCTAGGTATGACAAGGTAATTTCAAATTAATTTCATAAAGATAGTCTTGTTCACAAAATGATTTTAATGGTATAGCTTGTATGTTAGCGTCCTGTAAAAGTAACCTGTGACCTATTTTTAGTCCACCCATCTGTTCTAGATAATTAGATATGCACGCCTCTGCATTCTGGCTTTGGTAGGAGCTAGCACTTCTATGGTGTTTCAGTGAGTGCTGTTACCTCGTTTGGAATTCCCACCCCCACCCAAGGCATTGGCATTTCTGCTTCCCCTACTGTACATGGCGCTCTTCACTTCCATAGAGCAGCCAGGAAAAGCCTCGAAGCAGCAGCGTTTTCAAAGTGCTTGATACAGAATAAGCGCACTCACCCGCTTAAATGCCGAATTTCCAGAAGAAAAGGCCCATTTACTGCCAGCTGGCTCTGGATAATAGTGGCCGTGCTAGCATCTGATCGCGCTCTTAGAAACGTTCAGAGCCGGGTTATCGGGGGCCTCACAATGAACCACAATTTAGAGCCATACTGTTCAGGAGCATAGAAGCTTCCAGCAATTTTTCGATTTGATACGTTATGTCACTCGTCTGATATATAGCACTAATCCCCATCTAAGCCGTGCCTGTAGTGCCGCAGCACGGCTCACACCCCGGGCCAAAATTCACAATGGTTTAGCGTACCCTTTACTCGTTACCCATGTTCCTTTCATGCTTGTTATATGACATCAAGCAAAAGCTTGAGACTTGCAGTCTTGCTTGTCTAAGAGTATTATGCTGCAGTGGTTTCAGAAAATAGAGCCTGCATAACATGCATGCTGTCATCATGACTGCAAGAACATCTGCACTGTCTATGGTGCCAGGTGTAGGGTTTGTATAACCAGAAGCACGAATGCCCACATGCCACAGCGGCTGTCTGCGCATGCCATGCTTCTCTGTGTGAGAGCGAAAGAGACAGAGCTAAGTAGCTCATGGAGAGTGCACTGAGAGTGATAGTTGACTGACAGAGCACTGCCACATAGGACACACTGGGCCTCATTCCGACCCTGGCGTTAACCAAGGCGCTATTAGCGCCTTGGTTGACGCCGTTATCTTTCCGACTACGGCATGGTGAATGGCGGAATTACCGCCCCATTCCAAGGTTGGCGGGGTCGGTAATTCCCCATTCACCATGGGCCCTTCCCCATTCCCATTTTTGCCCCATAGGGCTCAATGGGAATGGGGAAGGTGCTAATTACAGCACCGTAAATTACGGTGCCGTAATTAGCTCCAAGGTCCCTTTGCGGGTTGTTTTTTTTACGCCTGCAAAAAGCAGGTGTTAAGTTCCAACCCGCAAAGGGAACTCGGAGTAGGGCGGTAAGGGTTTAACAGCACCGGTCTCGTTACCGGTGACCGTTAACCCTTACCGCCCGACTCGGAATGAGGCCCACTGCATTGTTCACAACCAGGGGCCAGATTACAGAAATGTTGCACAGGTGCAAGTGCAAATTGTGCACGTTATTAGCACTAGGGCAAAGTGTGCCCTATTTTTAAAAACACTTGGACATATTAGAAAACTATTGCACCATGGCAAGTGCAGTTTGTCATGGTATAAGCACCAGGGCAGAAATTGTCCTTGGCCAAAAAATATACATTTTCACTCCATTATTGCACCAGCGCAAAGTTTGCCCTATTGCTAATACGGAATGGTATTAGCACTAGGGCAAACTTTGCCCTGGTGAAAAAAACACGTTGGAAATGTATCTCTTTTGCACTATGGCAATTTTTGCCCAGGTGCTTATACCATGCCAAACTGCACTTGTCATGGTGAAATAGATTTCTAACATGTCGAAGTGTTTTTAAAAATAGGGCAATCTTTGCCCTAGTGCTAATACCGTGCAAACTTTACACTTGCACCGGGTGCAGAGTTCATGTAATCTGGCCCCAGGATAACAAAAGACCTGGTATTACTTTACAAAACCCTGGGAGAGAACCAGATTTATCTCACTCACAGAAGGCCCACTGATAGCGATCCGTATTTTAGCACTATAGTGCACGCTCATTTATTGTTATCACTCATCTAGACACCAGTAGGAAAATGCACTTAACTGCATTCACATCTGGCTTCCCCTAGGATGACAGATTGAGGTGTTTCATTTCTATGCTATTGTGTATCATATGGAGGGCCCGTGTGAAAGGGCTCTGCCAGATTTCAAACACATGTTGATCACACCTAGTTATCAATAATTACACATTAAACTATCCTTAAACGACTTGATGCTTTGCCTCTAAACTGTATTGTGTCAAATTTGGTCATAAGCATCCCTAACATGCACATTACACACCTATATATGGTGTCCTTTTGTGTTCTACTTCTGGATGTTTCTGGGATGACAGATTGATCTGTCCATATTTTATCACTCACAAAAACATTGTTAAAAGGACGTTAAGGTTAAGTTGCGCTACTAAAAACCTATCACCTTTACTGAAAAAACTATGTCAAAGGAATGTTCTGGTTCCAGTTGCCTACTAAAAAGCTATGAAATTCACTGACAAAAAACGTTAAAGGGACGTTATGGTTAAGCATTAGTAACAACCTATGCAATTTAATTGACAAACGTTGTTACAGGGACGTTATGGTTACAGGTAAAACCCAGAAAACTCAGAAATTTGCAAGTTAAGCAACCATAACTCGCACTACCCCTGTGCACTGCAAGGACTAATACCGATGACATCAAAGATAACATCACAAATGTCATTCATGACATGACTGATGACATCACATGTGTACTTAAGTATCATGAAAAGCCTCCAGAAAGGATTGGCGTTGTAACCTTGGCAGAAAACTGTCAGAGATCATTGGATTATTTATAAGTATTTCTGTGTTTTCTACGTCAGCTCACATTCTTACAATAGGGTCTTCAGTGCAGCCTCTAGATCGTGAAACAAAATGTAATTGCCACTGGTCGACAAAGACATGCCATTTCCTTTGAAAAGGTTTATATATCGAGCACCAATGTTCTCTTTCTCACAGGAGAACATCCCAGCAGCACTCAAGAAGTCACACATGCTTCTGTAGATGAGATCCCTTCCAACCACTGACTGGCAACAGGAATAATTGGAATAGTTCCACACTATTCTCAGGGGTATACATGAGAAAAGCACCTTGGCAATGGGAAAGATGTGCTGCACTGCTTTCATAATCTTCAGTTGACGGTACACACGGGAACAAGACATGAAACCCAAAAAGAAGGCTCCAAAGTGCACGACCACAACATGTACAGGTGTGGAAGTGGCCATGCATCCACATTCTACAAGCACTCCGCCGAACCAGCACGCTTCAACACTGCACCATAAAGTCTCCACTCCCTCCAAACCGAAATTGCCACAAAAGCATTCTTGCAGGGCATACACAAACAGATCTTCCACAAAGGCTACACCCATGACAAAAACTGAGTGTCCTGCCATGTTTGCCAGCCGCACTACACAAACTAATGGAAAAAATGATTGCCGCCCTTTCCTGTGATGCACACCCTGAGCACCTCATTGGACATTCTCCACAGTCCCATTTACATTGGCCACCATGGTGAGAAGCTCAGAATGTGGCACGTGCCTTTCCCCAAGTACCAAGAGGGCCGCACCCCAGTGAAGCAGGAGGAGTCCTTCTCCCTGTTGGTGCTCTTGCCTGTGACGCACACCCTGAGCACCTCATTGGCCAAAGGCCATAGTCCCATTTCCGTTGGCCAGCATGGTGATAAGCACAGAATGTGGCACGTGCCTTTCTCCAAGTACCGCGAGGGCTGCGCCCCAGTGAAGTAGGAAGAGTCCTTCTCCCTATTGGTGCTCTTGCCTGTGATGCACACCCTGAGCACCTGATTGGACAAAGGCTCTAGTCCCATGTCCATTGGCCAGCATGGTGAGAAACACAGAATGTGGCACGTAGGCTTCCCCAAGTAGCGGGAGGGCCGTGACCCAGTAAAGCAGGAGGACTCCTTTTTCCCTTTCCACTCAACCCATGCATGCAAGGCGCTAGGCCCTCCCCACAGAAAACACACCATAGTACAGGCTATGGTTAAATGCTCATGTCATGTGCACTGCACTCCCCATCTGCAACTGAGCCGGCCAGCTGTCACCCTGGGCACATATTTGCACCCATGGCTGCTTAACATTGCATTGGGTGTGCTGAACAGTATGTAGGAACCAGTGTATGTCAGCCATAGTTTACATGTGTGCTGCTGAGCACACCCTTTCATGCTGCAATATCTTACAGCACACCCAAAAGCAAGGGGATTATAAGGGCCAACCCATAGGAAATGCACATGGTGGAATGTGGCTCCCTATTGTTCAACAGGGACAATGATGTACACTTTATGCTAATGTACAAATACCAGCTCACTTCTGCTGCTGTACCAAGTCTACAATGTCCTCCACAACCATTGTGTAAAAGTCACCAACTTCAAATACATTCAGACACCATTGTACACCTATGTTTAAATGCTCATGCCATGTGCACGGCACTCCACATCTTCAATTAAGCCTGCCAGATTCAACCCTGGGCACATATTTGCATGCATGGCTGCATAACGGTCCGTTGGGTGTGCTGAACGGTATGTAGGAGGTCGTGTATATTAGCCGTTAGTGACATGTGTGCTGCTGAACACGTCCTTTCATGCTACTATATCTTAAAGCACTCTGTAAAACAAGGGGTTATAAGGGGCAAACCAAATGAAATAAACATGGTGGCATGTGGCGTCCTATTGTGCAAAAGGGGCATTGATGAACACCATATGCTATTTTACGCCTAACAGCTCTCTTCCGCTCGTCTACTAAGTGTACAATGTCCTCCATAACCATTGTGTAAAAGTCACCAACTTCAATTGCATGCAGAGTGACAACTGTATGGCTGCAATATGTTGTGGGGGCTGTTATGAAGACCTAGGCTGTTGGGTGCAGGTGTGGTGAACGGTATGTGGGAGGCTGTGTGCATTGACCCTGTTTTACATGTGTGCTGCTGAGCACGACCTTTCATGCTGCCATATCTTACATCATTTCCTACAGCAATAGTCTTCTAAGTGCCTAACCATAGCAAATGCAAATGGTGACATTTGGCTCCCTATTGTGCAACAGGGGCAATGATGTGCACTGTATCCCAATGTACGCATAGCAGCTCACTTCTGCTGCTCTACCAAGTGCACAATGTCCTCCACAACCATATCGTACAAATCACCAACCTGACATACATGCAGACTGACAAGTGCATGATTGCATTACATTGTGGTGGCTGTGATGAAGGCGTAGCCTGCTGGGTGCATGGCCTATGGCCTGCAGCCTTCGACCATGCACCCAACAGTCTAGGAGTTGCCCACATCACAACACAACAAAGCCATGCAGGTGAACATGTAGGCATGTGCCACAATTCAGAAAGGCAACGTAGGCACCATCACTTCTACCCAACCTCTGCACCCTAAAGCAGAAATGCATGCACACATGTTCCACTTACCGTAAAGCAGAAACATACCACAGAGTTTGGCACCGATACCCACTTCCATTCAGAAACCTTTATAATAATCCAACCAAACAACACAATCGTCGCAACATTGGTCCTGCTCTCCACACTGTATTACGTGCACACAAGCAGTACTGCATAGTGCACTGCAACATTTACTAACCCGCACAATGCACACTATGCAAGCACATGTAAGAACCAGTTGCACTGTAACCTCTTCCATATTTATACTATTCCATTAGTGCACCCAGTCGACACAGTAAATAATTGGTCACTGCAGCATCTCCACCCATACACCGACAACTGTACGATGTTCTACCAATCACCACACCCATGCAACCAACAATGTGTGAAATGCAGCCAAACCACACACATGAAGCGACACCGTGGCACCAACTTTCAACTAGTGGACACGCCTTTTGAACCAGTGGACATACTTTTCTGTGCAAGGGCTGCAGCCATGCATTAAAAGGGCTACGGACTTAGCACACACAGCACACTCTAGTACACCCTACCTGTAAATGCGCATGTCTTCTGCAATGCACTCCCCTTCTTCAAATGTGCCTGCCACCACTCATCACAGAAAGACATCACTGCTGCAGCTGGCATGCCATAACGAAGGCTGCCTGCAATAAACACACAAGATTGTTGCCTGATGAGGTAACCGCGAAATGGCCAAGTATGCATGGATACCGCCGGAACACCACTGTCTTCTTCTAATGAGATGTATCACTTGCATCACTTCTCACTCCCCCACCCTTTCCATACCTTCTTCCCACCACCAGATGCTGTAAACTATGTTTTCCAGGCCCTTTCGCTGCCGCACTGCCCCCAGAAACAAGATGCTGGCGTTATCAAACTATTCACACACAACACGTCACCGTACACTGCAGTGCAATCACATTTTTTATCGCACAGCGATCAGGGAAAAGGGCTGCCTGAGCGGAGGCAGATATGACTACTTTTAGTGGCCACACAGTTAAATAAAAGAGGCCCAGCCATGAACACAATGCATTAGGGGTTGGCAAACACACCACAACACTGTCCTCCGATACACCATATTGGTGTTTCCCAAAAACTTTGACGCACAGCACGCTTCCCTCCAGCCAACCACCGGCCATGTCCAATGTTCGCCGACAGCACGGCGTACCGCAGGCCAATGAGACTTTGGTCGGCAGAGCGAACAGGGAAATGGACCAGATATCACTCATATTTTGGCACATACATTTCATTTCTTTGCAACAAAAGTACTGGTCAGATTTCCACCAAACACACAAAAAGCAGGCTTTCTGACCCAATCCCCCGCTCCTGCCTCAAATTTGGTGAAAATCTGTCAATCCATTCGGGCTTTAGCCATGCACACAATTTTTGGGTATTCAGTCTACGGAAAAAGAAATGTTTGGGAACCCCTCTATAACTTTGCCCCCCTGCACGAAAAAGTGTTCTTCCTATAAGTTCAGCAATTTAACCATAACTACACGCCGCTACCGCAGGCCGTGTAATACAGAGATTTGTTTCATATCTGGCCCTCACTAGGGTGGCACATTAAACATTAAACGTTGCATGCCTTGATGTCTCATCTCTGGGTGCCTCTGGGATGGGCTCTGCTTTGAGCTCTCATCTAGCAATACCTAGGAGAATACATTGTATGACCACTTGTGTTTACAGCTGTGCTTAATATCTGGGTCTCCCTGTGAAGGCGTATTTCATTGTGCTTACACATAGTCATTCCAAAGGAGACCCATTGACCTAGTTATTTTCCTATACTATTGATTTTCAGATCTGGGTGCCTCAGTGAAGGTGTCTGAACACATATTTGGCTCTAGGTTGTCCACTCGTCATATTCGAATTTAAAACCATGCTTTTAATTACATAATGCCCCTCATCTAGTCACCCTTTAGAAAGCGTACTGCACTGTTTCTAAATTATTCTATGTTGAACATTCTTCGATTGCTTCTTCGTGTCGTTTGCATTTATGCCCAACCAGTCTTAATCTATAATGCTACTAATCCTATGGTTTCTAGCGTTATTCTTTCACAACTTGACTTTTGTTCTTCTCTTCTTCTCTGCTTGCTCGCTTATTAACTCGCTCCACTGTCATCTATTTTTTAGTTCTTCTATTCGCCTCAAATGCAATCCTCCCACTCGAGATTCTATAGCTTGTGGCCTTCATTCTCTTTGCTGGTTTTCCTTTGATTCTCATCTTTAATTTAATTTTCTATGTTTTGTATCTCAATGGGATGGCTCTGAATCTTTCTGCTCTTATTTCTTGGTATCTGACTTTACGTATCCTGTGCCCAATTGAATGTTTGCTCTTTTTCTCTCTTGGCACCTACATTATGGAACTCTCTTCCTTTTTCTGTCTGGTCCCTTACTTACGTTTCATCTTTGCATGCTTATCTGATGACGTATTGATTGTGGGTTCGTTAGCCAGGAGAACACAGTGACCCAGGCTACTTAAGGCAAGTTTATTGGTCCACAGGTACATATCAGGTAAGTCACAAAAGTAGATTCCTGCCCATAAGACATCCACACTTTCCAGCTCCAAGATGCAACTGACACACATAGAATCCCCAGCAGTCACCCCCACACAGTATTCCACCATGACATAATCACCTTCCAATGCACTTCACTACATTCCACATGCACAATACTTGCACTTCCAGAACAAGACTACTACAGTATTCTCTTTCTTCTGCAGAGAATTGGGTACAGGGCAACCTAAAGCACTTTTTGGGGCCCGGGGCACGGACACCAGTGGAGCCTCCCTCCACCAAACCAATGGAGTTAAGGGATCCAGAACAACTTTTCGTGTTCAAAACCCATAGCATGTTATGCTCTCTACTACCGATCAAAATAAGTATGGGGAACTAATTTTCAGTTCCATTGCCCTCTTTATCTTTTCATTCCTGCTGTAATCAGAATGATAAACAAGTAGCATTTTAAGGGCAGCATTAGCAGCCAGAGACTTGGGTATGTGTGTTCTAGCATAGGTACAGGAAACCTTTCAACAATAGGAAGATATACCGGCCAAAGTATGTATGCAGGTCACAGATCATATGAAAAAGGTAAACATAATCCAGAAATGACACAGGACTCAGATTTGCTGCCTCACAGAATGCAAATGTTATTGTTATTTGGCATTTATATAGCAGTCTATATATCATGGGTATGATCGCAAAGCACTTGTGGGTTGAATACCCTTGGGGACCGTAGTCCAGGTCAGTCAAGAGAGTAGGGTAGTATAGGTTGCTTGGGTGCACTCAATATGTGTGCAGGTAGTGTGATTTGCCTGATGGTAGCTGCATCCTAACACTAGGTGCGGTGGTAGTGAGAGTATTGTTTGTATGTGAACAACTAGGCCTAAATTGATCGAGGGGTATAGATGCACTCTATTGTGTGTTGGTGTAAAGCAGAGAGTGAACATAGTGGTAGGAGAGGTGAGTGTCTGCATTGGATGGTTTATTCTTACAAGCCTGCTGTTCCAGGATTAAATTCTGGAACTGGATGAGTTGGCAGTGGTTTCGCAGTAGTAACACTCTGAGGTAGGTTCACAGCTAGGAGCAGACTAAGATAAGTTTGCTCGTCAGACGGTCATTATTCTTAGGCTCAGCACTACACATATCAGGGGCCCGGTTTCCAGGTCACTGCTTGTGGTTTATGGTAGGTTACAGAGTAGGATTAGGCAGGATAGTGGGCTATATGGCAGGAGCTATCTAGCACCAACATAGTCACAACAAGCCCATTTTCCCCGTCTATGGCTGTGATTTATGGTGGGTTGCACGAAGGTCTAGGCAGGATATTTTGTTATAGGGCAGGAAGTATCTCACACAAAAATAGTAGTAACATCGAGGCAATGACACTGAGGCTGGAAAGAGGCATTGTATAGTCTGGGTGTTTTAGCTCCTATGTGGAATCGTATCTTAGGTATGTAGTTGGGCGAGGTATGGAGCAAAAGGGTATTATCAACTTGATGGCGCGAGAGGCTGCTAGGCCTGTATAGTAGACTCGGGAAGCAGAGCGTCAGCAGTTACATATACTAGAGCCTGCAGGATGCTACGGTTGTCATCTGTGGTATCTATTTCCTAATTTTGTCTTGGTGACCAATCGGTCGCTTTCTGTGGTCTCTTCGCTTGGTATCTCCCTGAACATTTGCCTGCAGGCTGTAATTACTTTCCAAAGTAATGTCATTGAGGTCATGGTCCATGATGTTGTTGGGTTTTAGCTGCCCTAGTTGGTCCCAATCAGGTTTATCGAAAGAGCCAGGTTTTTAGGGCTTTGCGGAAGGCCATGTAGTATTGGTTGTGTCAAATGTGTGGAGGGAGTGAGTTCCACTGAGCTGGAGCCAAGGTTGAGAAGGCGGAATCTTCAATCCTGGCTGAATTGCATGCTGGAATCATTAGTAAGAGGGCAATGCTTGATTTTAGGGTGCGTTATGTGTGGTAGTGTTTAATCTTCTCTTGTAGGTATGCCGGGCCGGTCGTGGGCACTGTTCAGTGGGTAATGCATAGGATTTTGAAAGTTGCCCTTCGTCCCACATGGAGCCAGTAAAGGGTGTGAGGAACAGGGGAGATATGATCTCTGTATCCCACAGCAAGACGGAGTATTACGGCAGTGTTTTGTGCTCTCTGGAGTTTGTTAAGTTGGTATGCCGGTGCACCCAGGTATAAGGAGTTGGCATAGTCCAGTCTCAACATAACAATGGACATAGTAGAGTCTGTTGGGATAGGTGAGGTAAGGGAAAATGCGTCTTAGGAGTTTGAGGTGATAGTGACAGGATTTAGTTACAATATTTATCTGAGTCAGTCTTTCTATCATTGCTGTTTTACTGTTTTTTGGCGTGCCTTTAAAAATCTCCTCACCGGCTGAGCCGAGGCGGAGTGGAGGAAAAGTGACTCAGTGCACGGCACACAGTGCGCGTCCATAGCCCTTACACTCCTTTCGAGCAAGAAACAGGAATAAAGGAATTAAGATCATAATGGACAGTAATGGAGGAGGGGGAGCCCCCTAGCATGCTACCGACAGAGTCCAACCCCACGGAAGAAGACGTGTCCGAGGAGAGCGCTGGTGCCGCCCAGAGTCAAGAGAAAACAGCAGCTGCAGTATTAGCGTTTGACGCTCCACCCGGCCCATCGCTCAGCGACATCAGTTGTGAGGATCGAGTAGCTTGAGTAGCTCGGGAGAAATTGGATCCTTGCCAGATGGAGCATACAAGCCGAGAGGTGGAAGGATGGCAAAACAACCTTGGCACAATAGAGGTGAGCCATATGAAAGCAAATAAGACACTAACATTGCCATTGCTATGGAACACAATGGTGGCGCCCCAAGCCCCTCCTTTTTCGGAGAAGGTGAAAATTGGGGACAGCACTGCAGGCTACTTGCACAGTCTTGCAGCAGAGACAAGAAGTGAATACGCGAGGGGAAAGGGGGAATTAGCACCCTCAACCTGCCCTACAGGGGTTTCAGCAGACTTTAACTGCAAGCCCAATGCTGAAGTCAATATACTGGGCGAGAGGGCAGAAGGGGGGCTTCAACCAACCCGGAAATACGCTATTAAAACACTGGCGCCCCATCTAGAGATAGAAGCGGCAAACACAACTTCTGGTGCTCCCGTGGTGACAGCCCATTCAAAAATCTTGCCACAGACCATGGTTAAACCACTTGGGGAGCTACTTGGTGATGTGATGAGTATATACGCAGTGGCCTTTTCTAACACGAAGTCCAGTAAGGCGGGGCTGGTGTGCCTATCCGCTGTCTTAACTCTGGGTGACGGGGTGACAGAGTACCCATTGGGTGGGGGGACCATGAAGAACGAAATGAACGTTTAAGGCGTAGTTTTTTTTCCCCGAGGCCCGAAGTGGCAAGTCCCCCACCCTCCACCAGGAGGTGGTACATTGTAAGCACTCAGGTACCACAAACCACCTGCATAGAGGTTGCTGGAAGCGTTGGGCTTCAAACATCACCAGAATCGTGCTTTCAGCCCCTCGTTATTTAGAAAAGGACCAAATATATTGACAAACAAGATAAAGGTGATGGAGGAAATTCCTGACTATTTGCTGCTACAAAGCAGCTTAAGAGTCGAACAAGGAGTTTTAACACACCCCTTGTCGTTGTCAATTTCTGACAAACAGGAAGATGATTCGAGAGGTGAATATAGAACCACCAGCCCTCAGTGCCCCGGCAAAGACTGGCCGATGAGAGGCAACCGGCAGGGCATGCTCAAGCTGAAGCGATCCAAACTAGAGCCGGTGGAGTCTCTGTGGGAACAGGAAAGAGTGGCTCACTGTGAAATTTCTACACAAACAGAGGGGACCAAAAAACCACTGGTGCAAGGGGAGGGAAAACCCCTTTCATCAGCCTACGTTCAAACAGAGGCGCCTGATTTAGGGTTGTACGGAGCAGGAGAAAAAATTGTTTGCAAGAGCTGGACTTCCTGACAATTCCAACCTTGTCTTCTATGATGAATCTGTTCATGAAACTCTACGAGTAGGTTGCAGACGAGCTAAGGGATCAAACAACTGTGTTAGCTATGTTGCATTCCAAAACCATATTCGTGGAAAGCTTCATGACAGGGGTATAGAAGAACATTGATAACAGCATAGCACAAGTTGCAGAATTGTTGCACACCATCCTGGACCCAATCATAAAAGAGAAGGAGATGAGAAGAGTGTCAAGATTATTTGACCCAATGGAGAGCCAGTCCACAGAAAACGTGTTTCAGCCAGTAAACCCAACTCTGTCAACACAAACGAAAATGCCTGAAACATTTTTGGAACCTCCAAAACAATCAGTCATAGTGATTGAATCAACTAAGGATGTGAAAATATGAACCCGATCGGGACTCAGGCACTGAGACATGTAGACATAAGGGATCAAACTGTGCAAGATAGTGTGAATGAAGAAGTGACGCCCGGTGAACCAGCAAACTTGATCCCAGTGAAATCTTTGGGAATGGAGGAGCAAGTGGCCCTAGAGGACAGAAGGGAATGCCTGGCAAACCAATCTACGTCTTCGCAGATGGAAATCTGTCCTATTTGTGCCAGAAAACATCTTGTAATAAAGCGGGAGCAAATATCACAAACGAGGAGGCCTGAAAATTACTCATTACAAAATCAACAAATGTTAAATTCAAATCATGAGAGATGAATCTTGTAACGCCATCAAAAACAAGGTCAAATTCAAGTAGGACTTTTATTAAAAAGACTTAGGATTCCGATTCAACGAATCCAATACAATGGAACAAACAATAAATCATCAATAGTCAACAATAGACCAACATTAAATATCCAAAGGACTGGGTCATCAGATGCGTGGGACACTCCAAGCGTAAACAATGAAGACGACGATGACATCTCGGCGAACATCTTGGACTTGTCCACCTACTCCATATTGGACGAAGACAACACGGTCGACAGTGACAACGGGGGCACTTTGGAAGACAATGACGTAGCCCAACAACCAAATGGTGATGAGGTTGTAGATTAACCAACTTGGAAGAGAAGGCCACGAGGGTCGTACAGGGAAGCTGCAAGAAATGGGTCAACTGTCGTAGATTCTGGACGCAACCTGAGAGCCGCTCCAATCAAGCCTAATCCATGTATCAGTTGGCAGAAAGACGACCTTATTACTGGGGGAGACGCTCAGCCAGACAACAAGCATGAGGATCTCTGCAAGGCCACGAATAATCCTAGCTCGGGTAGTGGAGAACCCAAGAAGAAAAAGGTAATGGGGCCTGACCCCCAACAATGAAAACAGGCCATCCTTAAAACAGGGGCGATTGCACAACACAAAGCACAGAATGAAGACAACCAACTGCCATGTGGCATGCCCCGGGAACATGCAAAGGCCAAGACAGGGAGCCCCCATGGTTAAAAAACATAAGATAGGGTCAAACCCAAATGAGGAATCGACTCAGCCGGACAGTTACATCGCCCCCACCTCTCCTCTCAAATATCCACCTTTAAAGGAATCACGAGGTGTAGAAACACTAAACAAAGAAACAGGAGAGGGACACAAAAAAACAGGAGGGACAACAGCAGAGATTGTCCACCTTTTGTCAAGATGGGTTGTTACTCGAGAGGATTGAGTCGGCTGAGGACCGACTAATAATGAATAGGGCAAACGTAGTGCGATTGTTCCATCATGACACAAGTCTGCGACTTCTTACTTCGGACGACTTGACTACGGTTGAGTTTTTTGATGACCTCCATACGGATAGAGTAGCCCTTTACCCGGCAACGCCTCTGATCAGACAGCTTTTGATAGAAGAAGCAAGTCGCCTGAGGCCTTTGGGTTTTGAACTGACAGAATTTAACCCTCCACAAAGTCATCCACGTTTGGCAAATCAAAATAAAGGGCGGCCAGCTAGTAGAACTCGCTTAAAGGTGTGGGACCATGGGCGGGCTAGCAGAAGAAAACCAGAAAACACATGGCGTGGGAAATCAAGATGGAAATCTGGGAGATCAAGAAGTTGGTCTCGCGAGAGGAATAGTCGGTGATACTCACCCCGGGCCTGAAATGATAAAGATTCAGCATATGGCAAGCCAAGGCGCCCTGAGTCTTCAGGACCAGATTCTAGATGGGAACATTAAAAAAGCATGGCCACAACAAGGGACCATAAAAGAACCATGGCAAGGGACCATAAAGGGTCCAATGAAAACTAGAAGTGGCTAGTTGGTCTTCTAGCTGATAAAATAAACATGCCATAACTGGGTTTGCTCATTTATTTTCTGGGGGGGATCAATCAATAGGCAACCACGACATCATATGCCTTCAAGAGACATGGTTGAATGAAGATCCAATATTAGAGGACTATGAAGTTTATCTAAACCCAGCGATCAAAAGTCCTAGGGGCAGACCATCATCAGGTCTCCTGATTGCCATTAAAGATTGATTGGGCTTTGACTTCATTGAATCCGTCTCCCCTAACCCTTACATTCAAACACTGGTTGGCAAGATGACTCTGAGAGCCCCAAAACATAAAATGACAATGATCCTCATGAACCTGTACTGGAATCCAGCTTGTACAGAGTGTGTAGCATTTCCTGACCAATTTTCTGACCTAATCGATGATCAACGATTGAAGCATAAAGACGCTTGGTTTGTTTTCTATGGGGATCTAAATTGCATTTGTTTTGACGTCCAAGGCATACTATGTGACATTGATCGGGTTTGACCATCGGCAGCTGTAGTGAGAGGCCTGAGTTGGAAGCAAATGATGGCCTGAAAGACCTAACTATTTTGAACGGCAGCACCAGTGGAGATATTCCAGGGAAAACAATGAGATTAGCCTCTAAAAGGGGCCAGATCTTGTATTACATGTGCATCTCTACAAGCATAGTAAAATATGTGCAATCCCTGTCAGTAATCCAGAAGGACCCAAGCGACCACAACCTCTTAAATATAGTTTGGCATCTTGTCAGCTGTGAACATCAGAATTATGTGTTTAAAATGCTGGAATTAACACCAGGCAGAAATCGTCTGTGAATTCCATCTCACAAGATTACCCAACTAACATCGAGTTTGGGTGATTGGGCAACCAGCCTGAAATTTCAAAAGGGAGAGGTGAGAATAGAATATTCTGGTCTGTTTAACGCCTTCGAAGTAAAAAAAAGTAAGAACACGCTACAAGCGTTTAACCATCACCACGTATATGACCAGACCGTTGTTGACAGGAAAAAGACCACCTACCAGAAAATTTACCAGTTAAAAAGACATTGATCAAAAGAGGTAAATGAGCAAATTCGGAAGCTTAAACAGCAATATCAAAACTGGCTAAAGCTGCACAAGAAAACAATTCTCAGAAAAGACGCTGAAGATATGCTGGAAAACATAAGGTCTCGGAACAATGGCGAAATATAGTCAATACTGAACCAGAAAGAAGGTCCACGGGAGGCACATTTGATGAACTTGATACATGTTACGATGTGGACAGACTATTTTGGCAAATTTTCAGACAGAGAAGCCTAGGACTCTCGAGTAACGGATTGGATCAACCAAAAGTGGGAGGGATTGAACTTGACTTCTGATTCAATAACGAAGAGCATCAAGAAATTGAGCAACTAGGGTGCGCCAGGGCCCGATGACCTGACAAACAGGATGCTAAAAGAAAGTCCTATTGAATGGGCGAAATTTTTGTCTGTGTTATACTACCACATTGTGGAGGCCAGGAAAATACTGTGGACATGGAAGAAATCTATAATTGTTCCCATATTTAAAAAAGGCTTGAGGTCTGACCCTGCTAACTATCGCCCGATAGCGCTTCTGTATGTGGTAGGCAAATTATCATTGCTGCAGAAAAACCTAGCCCACTGGGCAACAACATCAGCCCACAGGGACGAGTGGCAATCAGGATTTGTTAAGTTGAATAGGAACAACTTTGAACATATTTATCATCAATATCTTTAAAGCAAGGGCTGAGGAAAACAGATCTAAAAGGTTATACCTGGCCTGCCTGGATCTATCACAGGTATTTGACACCATCAAGCGGCCTGCTCCATGGACCAAAATGGTGTGCTGGGGGTGTCCTGGTAGCATCATGAACCCATAAGGGACTTCTACACAGAGACTACATTACACGTTAGAATAAACTCCTTTGGCACATTTTCAAGATCCATACCTAGATAAAAGGGCTTAATACAATGCTGCCCGCTTGTGCCAGAACGGTTCATCTTATTTATTTCAGACATTGACCAGGCCTTCGAGGAGACGAGGTGTTTCCCTCCCAAGTTGGGATCTGAACCAGTTGGTTTGGCTTCTGTTCGCTGATGATATCGTTTTGGCTGACCAGACGCCAATGGGCCTTCAGAGACAATTCGACGTGCTGCAAGATTACATCTCGAGGAATGGGTTGCAAATGAATCCATCAAAATCAAGAATAATGAAATTTGGTAATTCATTACCGAAGCCTGGAAAAGCAGCACAGACTTGGCATCTTTGACCTACTTGGGTGCGTGTTTAAACACAAGCTCCTGTGATGCCTCCAGAATTGCATTATTGAGAAACAAAGAGAAGAATCTAGCAGGCCAAGGTAAGATCATCTTGAAAAGGGTCTGTGGTTTTTCCATGATTCCACTCATTAGCTTCTATAGGATGAAAATGACCCCTATATTGATGTATGGCGCCGAGACCTCCCTGAACTGCGATGTTAAGATCTGGCAGACTATTGAAGGCCTTTTCTGGAAAAAGGTGTTGAGCTTGCCACAGAGTTTCCGGATGCAGGCCGTCAGGATGGAGCTTGGGCTGACCTCACTGAGAGCCATATTGAAGTGCAAAACCCTTCAACCCCCAAGGAAATGTATGGAAGAAAACCGGAAGGGTGGTTACAAAACCCTCCAAAACGCTTTAACTTCCAAGTCTGAGCATTCCCTACAGGAATGGCAAAGGAGTTGTAACATGGCCCTCAACGAAATTGGAGAAACAGTTAGTATGCTGATGCAAAATCCGGACAAAGTAAAACTGAACCTGTACAGACAAGACTGGATTCAGACACACGACGAGAGCGAGTCCTTTAAATTGTATGGAAAATCTTGGGGAGAGGAAAGAAAGTTGAGCATCTTGCCAAAATACTTGCAACTCTTCCCAAATTGGTATCTTATACAGCAATTTCTGAGAATATACGACTTAATCTGTTCCCAACAAGGGAAATTTTGGGCCCTCAGAAAGAAAGAGAGGGCTTACTGGAATGCCGATTGTGTAAAAATGTTAATTCATGTGAGACCCTCTACCACATGGCCTTGGTATGTCCAACAGTATCCGACTTAAGGATAGCCCTGATGTCAGAGGCAATCAAGAAACATGGACACCGACCCAAGAAGGAATGGTGGAAGATTCTATTAACTGGAGAGCGAGTGTCTATCACGTTGGCTTTTGTGAAACTGGTTCTTGCCATTTTCAAAAGATCGCAGAACCTGTACTGTAATTATGTTATGTGACGGGATGGATTTATGGGAGAAGAGACACAGGACCAAAGAGACTTCATAAACTGGCTGAAAGGTTTGATTTGTTTAACCAATAAATGCAATTAAAAGAAAAAATAATAATTATCTGAAGCGACAGGGTTAGGCCCGAGTCCATAGTGCAGCCAAGGTTTTTGACTATTTTGGAGGGAGGAGGGGGGGTGTCAAGGGAGGGGTGCCATTGGAGTGGTTGTGGGAGAAGGGCAGTATTGCTGCACACCATGATCTCAATTTTATCAGGGTTCAAAAGGAGGTGGTTTCTTGTCATCCATCGGTCAATATCTCTGAGGCAAGCTTCAAGGTCAGGACGTGGGTTGGAGCTTGTTTTGTGAATTCTTAGGATCATTTTGGTATCATCAGCATATCTATAGCAGGTGAGGTTGTGCGCGTGGATGATTCCTGCTAGAGAGATCAGATAGAGGTTGAAAAGGAGAGCAGAGAGGCATGCCGCTTGGGTTACTGCAGTGTTCATGGTGCGAGCGGTTGAGACAAAAGAGGCAAGGATAGCGATTTGTTTCCTGCTGTTGAGGAAGGAGGCAATCCATTTGAGTGCCGAGCCTCGGATTCCTGGGGAGTGGAGATGGTCAAGGAGGATAGAATGGTTAACGGGGTGTCCGGTCAAATGTTAAAATCAAAAGGATCGAATGACCTTTTGATCGACAGTAAAAGGACCGAAAAAAAGGATTGAATTTTTAAAAAAAATATTTATTTATATCTTTTTTTTAGTTTAGCATGTATAAAAAACATTTTTATAAAAGGAAAACAGGCGGCTGGGGGGGAACCCCCCCCATAAAAAAAAAAAATGCAATCCTTTTTTTCTGTCTTTTTACTGTAGAAAAAAAGGCATTTGAGCCTTTTGTTTTCAAACATTTGACCTATAACCGGTTAACGGTATCAAAGGCTGCTTACAGATCAAGGAGAATCAGTGTTACACAAACCTCTGAGTCTGCCGAGACCTTGAGATCATTCGAGATCAGGGTGATTTCTGTTCCAATGGTGTGGTCTGAAGCCTGATTGAGGAGGGTCGAGTAGTTTGTTTGAATTTACAAAGTGGTTTATCTGAGAGTACACAGCGCGGTAAATGAGTTTCACCAGGAATCGGGTGTTGGAGATCGGCCTGTAATTCTTAGTGTCAAGGGGTTTTGAAAGATGCCTTTTTTAGAAGTGGTTTGACATGCACTATTTTAAAGGCCAGAGGTGAGGGAGTCGTTTAGTATGGATCTTGCTTGTTCTCCTGCACAAGTGGAGGAGAATATTTCTTTTAGAAGAGAGGCGGGACAGCTGTCAACGGGGGATCCAGAGATTCTGCTGCCAGATACTAGATCTAGGAATTTGTCTCTCGAGACAGTGTTGAAAGAGTCGAAAGATGGCATTGCGGTAGTCGAGGCAACGGAAGCAGGAGGGGCAGGTGTGGGGCAGGGGGTGAGGGTGGAGAGTTTGATATTAAGGGTTGCCATCCTCTCAAGTGCTGTATGGTAGAAATGCAGCAAGAGGGAGTCACAGAACATTTGCATGGCCGTGGTCTAGGCAGAGTTACAGGCCGGTTTCACAAATTCGGAGATGATCCTGTGGAGTGCTCAATCATAGATTCAGGAGACCAATTGGAAGCAGGTGAGCGCTACTCACACCATAGCATAGATATAGGATGAAGATTAGAAGCTACCAGTAAATTGTCCGTATCCAGACAGATTAGAAGAGGGGCATGATTTTCAATTAGTGTTGCCATGGAGAGCAAATAAACAACTGGCTGTGGGTGCAATATATCAATACTCACTGTTATTATAAAGGAAGCAACATTATAGTCAGTGAAAACATGAGTTATGCGTTTTTGAAGATTGCACTCTGACAACAAAA
The DNA here is from genome assembly GCF_040938575.1 of Ambystoma mexicanum. Classification (NCBI taxonomy): domain Eukaryota; kingdom Metazoa; phylum Chordata; class Amphibia; order Caudata; family Ambystomatidae; genus Ambystoma; species Ambystoma mexicanum. The sequence goes on from NC_090921.1 coordinate 721,572,790, forward strand.
TCACTTTGAAGGACTGCCAACTTTGAAAGGTTTAGGCCTGGTCATTTTGACAGGCTAGGCAATATGCGATTAAATGAGATGTCCAGGATCACACAATAGTTAATAGGTGAAACAGGAATACATGCCAACTCTGCAATGTCTGCACTTAAGCACTTTCTTTGCCAGTTCTTACCTTGAACTAAAATAATCCCTTTTCAGAGAACTGACTTGGAAACTACACAACTCACATAAACCAACTTGAAAATGTTTACAAATAAAACGTTATCAAAACATATTATGCAAAATGGGAATGATGCTAGCTTCATTGTTTCCATAATCAAGGGAAGTGTATATAAGTACCAGCATACTATTTGGTGTGATCTGGGTTTCCATTTTGTTTGTTAAAGCTTTAAATACACCCAACACAAAGGGTTGTGAAATTATTATTTAAAAACATGCAGAAAAACCTTTGAATTGTACAAAAATCAAACCGGTTTTATGTCAAATAAGCAGACGTTAAAATATGCTTGCCTGAGGCTTGCAATATCCGGTCCGTTCTCTTCTGTTTAGAACCCCTTCAACTAAGATGGCCTACATACAAATAAGGTAATGGTCTAAAGGATGCCAGTAGCATGTGAGAGGGCAAACCTTTTCACAGAAGACAGCACAGTACTGTCAGTGATATAAGATGATTTGTCTAGGATCACTGTTTCGTCTGCCAGCAAAGCCAGGATGCAAGCATGAACACTTAAGTTACACAATCTTGAATTTGGATAACTAATCATCAATCCTGACTAACACTTTGTACTCATCATTGGAGGTGACTGCCTAGGTTTTACAACTCCCCATTTGGACAAACCAATTTTTAGACCTTCACCATACTGATGCTATGTTGGTTTCTATAGCAACCACCATCTGGTGCAGGCACATTGGTAATAACAGCACCTGTTGTGCTACAAAACAATATTCATATGCATGCAAGTTTACCAACTTCACACATAGAGGCTGAATTTGGCAGAATTCGGTATTTTAATCTTGCATGTGAACAAAGATCTCGTATCTCTGCAATGAGTGCTAAACACACTGAGCTATCCTCAGCACCATCACCCCACTCAAATGTATCAATATACATTTCAACTTCGGCTATTGCATATGATCAATACAATCCCAACAGAAAGGTGAGAATGCTACAGGAGCTGTGTTATAGTAAACACACAAACTATGTATGCCACAGTGAACACAGAAAGCATTACAGGGTGAATTCATCAGAGCAGAATGTACTTGTCAACAAAAGATAGGCATTAGGTTGAGAGGCTCAGCAGCAAGCCATAAAATATCCAGACGTGTGCTATTTAAGTTTGGTGAAGAATGGGAAATGGCTTCTTTTGATCAGGTGAAGAATGGGAAATGCCTCTTTTGATCCAACAGCTCTGGGCACCCCCTCCAAGGTGTAGGTGCCTGGGCAAGTGCCCATTTTGTCCTCCCATAAAGACTTCTCTGGTTGGATAATACCATATGTTATTGTTTGCAATACATTTGTACTGTTTTATATTCTTTTCAAAACGTTGGTGCAAGTGCTATATACGCACAAATACATGTGAATACAGTCACGGATCTGGCTCATAAAGGACTTTGGTTACCTTATTTAGTAGAATAATTGAATGAAAAGCATAAGTGCATAGAGACTGAACATAAATAAATGAGTGTAATAAATAAAAGCTTCCAAGTATATAATGACATACCCTTGGACAATCACCATGTTCAGATATGTATGAGTCTTTGCAGTCACGCTGGGAACGCAAGAGCACAATGAATCATCACTAACCTTTGAATGTTTGAGCACCTGTTGGCTTCTCAAGGGAGGTTCTGGGGCTGGCTGTCTAGGTGACTATTTAATGGAGGCTTGCCAGGCCAGGGTCATAGGTGGAATGGTCTACACACCCATAGATGTCCAGCCTGGAAATGCCTGAAACAGTAGGGCTGGGGCAGAGTCACTCAGATGTCAGGAGAGTGGATTGTTTCTCCTTTAAACAATGGGGGAAATATTTCATGAAGAACGACTACTGGGGTGTCCCAGGCATGCGAGATGCCACCAAGCAAATTAGATGTTGCAGCAGGTGGATTGATATGGCCCACAAGAGAAAAACATGACTTGGTTGCATCTGGCAATATTCCTCCTACTTCTAGCTTTAAGCTCTTGGCCTTGATTTAATGTTCCTTTGTGATGTTGTGGAAAATAAAACATGAGCAAAGATCCTTGCCTTCTCTTTTTTATTGTTACTTTGCAATTTCAAAAATGCCTTTCTTTTGCGAAAAAATACTTACTTAAAATTTAGAAATGTGTACAGAACTGGTATATACGCTGCAACGTCATAAACCAGGACAATTGTCTTGACAATATTGCTGCTTGGGCGAATTGTGTCTCAGAACTGTCAAGCTAAAGTCTGCACTTGCCAATCAAAGCACACATGCTAGACCCAGAAACCTGAAAATGAAAACACTTCAATAAAATAAGCACATCTCTGTTCGTTTACAGGCTCCCCTGAACTAAATCCACAAGCATCTGTTGCAGGCCAACCCTGTCATGAAACCCTCCACACCACTGCGTGGAGGAGTCAGAAGAGGAAATCAAGAATAACCAAGAGAGATGATAGATAGGAAGGTCATGGACATGATGGGGGATTGGTTAGATCATAGGAAGGAAATCCCATAAGCAAGCATAGCAACTTCTCTAGCATAAACATGGTATGGCTTGGATCATTTATTTCCAATCCCTCTGGTAAGACTTGTGAAGAGCAAACTGTGGTGTTAGGCAAAGTTTCCAACAACTTAATCATGATCCTCACAAAAATAGTGTGACTCAACAGACTGGCTTCACTCTTAGGAAAGGTGAGGTGTGGTAGAACATTACAGCTTAATCACACAACACAATATAAGGTACTATCCCACATTTTCACAGGCCCATTTGTTTGAGGTATTTTTTACACACATCGCCACAAACGTAGATAGGGGTTACATTTAGGCATTTATGAAGGTGGGGGTCGGGGTGGGGTTTGCTGTGAAATTTGCATGAGAAGAAAGGGAGGAAATGGGCCTCAAACACATTTTCTCGAGATAACATCATAGAACCCAATATAAAGTAAGGTCCACACAGAAGCATCAACAAATATATACATTTCAAAGGTAAGTAATTTAAAAATATAAGTTAAGAATATAACAAACAGTATGTGCTACCCAAATACCCCCCCAAAAAAACAAACAACACCCAAGAGAACAAGACCAGTTTGGAATGGAAGTCTGAATATCCTAGTGTGACACCAGCTGGTCCTATAACACAGCAAGTAGAGCGCTTGCTTTGACATCTGTGCGGAGCCTGCTGATGCAGGATCGAATCCCAGCAAAGCCAAACTCAGCCTTTCATCCTTCTGAGCTCGATAAATGAGCACCACACACTGTGGGTAATAATAAGCAGCGCTCAGATACCCGAGGGTTCGTAGTGCTATATACATGCTAAATTATTATTATTATTATTATTACACCAGGTCACAGAAAGAGGTTTAATACCCCCAGGAGTCATGGCTGCTGAGGTGTGTTCCAGTGTTAGCATGTACATTTGGTCACAGTGCTGGTTCTTGCAGCAGGATTCACAAGCAGAGACCCGGGAGTGGACTGGGCAAGGAAAATGGTGGCAACAGCCTTGGTTGACCCTTTCAAGGCAGCCGCTGATTACTTAGACTTGAAAGAATCAGCAGGAGCAAGGAGGCAAAATGGGGACCTTATCAAACAGACGATACTCTGGTTATGGCAAAGGTTTGCAGGACTGTATGAAGGAGGGTCCCTCAAGGAAGGACCTCTGAAGAGGTCAGGGCAAGAATGTCGCATATAATAGCAATCAATTGTGAGCAGTAGACACAAGGTCACTCGAGTTCAAGCAGAGGCAGATGAGGAAGATCTGAAGCAGGCTTTACACTGATGGAAAGATGCAGAACCTCACACTCATCAGGGTCAGGAATCTTCAGCACAGCCAGCCATAATTATCTTCTGGGACCTCATCTCCAATTATTTCCATGAGATACGCATGTGTGCACGCGCATGGGTGTGTGCATGTACGTGTTCCTGGGCTGACTGACTGGGGTGAGACAGGATGGGAAGCTGTAAATTGTGCTAGCCTATTTAGAGAAGGCTTAACTAACTACCTGCTGTAACCTCTATCTTGAATACATTCGTCACTTGAAGCCACATTTCAGTACATGATGTTACTGACTGCTACTGGCAGTGTTTGTTTGATCAGAGGATTACCTTTCTGTTCGGCTGACGCAAGGCTTGTCACAGTGTTCATGCTATCTGATTGCTTTCCTCCTCCGGGGACTGCCTCGTCTGGAAATGCCTGGTTCTGGGTTTGGCACTCATAGGCAACACGCAGAGGTGCGAGGAGCAGGGGAAAGAGCCGGATGCACTGTAGGGTTCTCTGCCGCTATGCCTTTTTTTACTGTTGACGAAATGCAAAACCAGGTGGCTGCAACTTGCATTTCTGTACACGCCATGTAATTGTAGCATCTGTTCTCATGGAAAAGAGAATAAGTGCATCCTTTCTGCTTCTTCCAGGCCCTTGACATGCTTTGCACTTTGCAAAGCTATGTTACTGTGAATCAAGCCCCAGATCTTGCCCTTATTCTGTAACATATCTCAACTTCACACAACGTGGATTTCTTTGTGTGAAGGTCTCCTGATCCATCACACACTTGGCCACCAGACCAAACTCTCCATTTTACTTGTTTGCAAAGCAACATCATACCTTCACAAAAATGTTTGCAGACCTAATTGCTAATCAAGTGATACAACACAAACATCTAATGGTCTGGAGACTTCAACATTTGGTTCAAGGAGAAAACAGAGCCAGCACCCAAAGCTTGAGCTCCTGCTTGACCAGCTTTCAGATCAAACCAATGGTCACAGGTGCACACACACCTCAGGCCTCATAGTCAAGCAATATTTTGTGAAGTAGGCCTAGTAACCCGCCACTCCATTCAGAACTATGGAGCAATCATCTCATAGTTACTTATATTATTAAGATGTCCATGTGTCAACTCCAAGAGAATTTGAAAAATGCTAAACCTAGAGGAGCTCGAAAACATTTGAAAGAGACCAAACCAAATCCCTACAAATCAGAATTCTTACTACAGAGAGGAATATTAATAACACTTGAAAACTGGACAATGAAAGCTCTAGACACCATCACCCACTGAAGTGGATCACGCTCTCAGAAAAAAAACATCAGCAAGATATTTCACAACCCACCTACAAACACAACAAAAATATCAAACGCTTGAAAAAACATGGAGGAAACGTTACATCCCTCAAGACAAGATCTCCCACCAAAGACAGATCACCACTCTAAAGAAGACATCCAAAAGCATTCCAAACTGCCTGCATCAAACTGCTTCTTAAAAACACTGCTGGAAACCCAGAAGACCCCTCCAACCACTGAATTCATGGAACATATAGAGTCTAATAACTTACTGCATTACTCATTTGTTTGTTGCAGAACTATGAGAGGCACCCGATTGGCATTAGTTCCTATTTGAGATGATCTCAAACACACAGCAGACAACATTATCGTGGTGCTCATACTCCTCGACATCTCAGCAGTCTGACACTGTACACTAATTCTAAGACTTCAAAAAAGAGGACTCACTTACACACTCACTTACACAACTCTACATACAGGGGATGAGGTATTTCCTAACAGACAGAACAGAAATCACCATTCTTCCCACTTTCAATTCAAATCCACAACCTATTGTGGAGTTCCCCAGGCATCAAGTGTCTTGTTACTCCATTTCAACATCTATATGACTCCTTTGATGAAGATCATACAATTGCATGGTCTTGCATGTTACAACTATGCGGATGACAGACATATCATATACAAAATGACCGATGACAGAAACTCCAGCACTACCCTCAGCAACTGCCTCATATGAATAAGTGAATGGATGACGGCCAACTACCTGAAACTCGACCAAGGCAAAACGGAAATACTGTTAGCCTCATATCACACTGCACCTGAAACACCTCTAACAAGGCCTTTAGAAATTAGTAACTGCACTAAGACAGATGAAGTAATGATGAACCTAGGCATGTTAATGGACAACCAACTCACACTGAAAACCCAAGTCAAAGCAATAGTCAAAGGAAGTCTTCTACTGTCTCCGCTCTATCTGCCATATTATGCCCTAATTTTCCCTAAAGACACAGAGCACTGGCCTTCATCTCCCTGATTCTCTCAAGAATCAACTATGGAAAAAGCATATCCCTTGATAAATTGGACTATCTCATAAAAAAAACTTCAACAGATCCAAAGTACAGAAGGTACTACTCGGACTCAACAGAAGGAAACACATAACACCAGCTCTCAGAGTACACCACTGGCTACCAATCCAAAAAAAGTGTCTAGTTCAAGGCTCTCTGCTCTGCCCACAGAGCAGTTGAAGATCAAGGCGCAGAATTCCTACAAAACAAAATCACACTCTATAAGATCAAGACATGGCTGACTTTTAAAAGCCAGAAGATTTAGCAGTGAAAGAAATGGAGGCTCTGCATTTTCCACTATGGTGGCCAAGCACTGGAACACACTACCAAGGGAAATCTTCATCCTACAGGACAACGTGAAATTCAGAAAAAGTCTCAAAACATGGATCTTCAATTCTTAAAAGACAAAGTGTAAAGTACACAATTCAAACAGCAGAAAGATACTGTTCAATAGTTTGAAGTTCACGTGCAGGCACCACCTTAAGGAATGCCATACCAGCTCCCATCCATCCAACTAGAACATAATGCACAACACACTGAACAAATAACAACTAGGAGACATCTGTGCATTAGGACCCCAACCTACCCATAAAGCTGGGAGTTGCACAATAGCACTTTAAGATGGAATAGCAGCACCTGTGAGATGGATGGGGATGCAGATTAGTACTCTAGTATCAAATCAATAATAACAACTCAATAGTTTGGCAAAGGGAGTCCGTTTAATGACAAGTACAAAAAACGGGGAGTTTCATGAATATCAGTGGTTGCTTGATCTTCCTTCTCGCTTCACAACTCCAACGAACTTCATAAAAAACACATCATTTATACTAAAAACTTGTCATCACTGATGCATAATGCTTAAAATGTTGGTTCTAGGAAGGTAACTTTAATATAGGTACTATATCTGTATATGGTAACAGAGTGAGGAGATTGGGTAAACACTGTCAGGTGGGGCATCTAAGTCCTACCTTAAAAATGACTACTGTAGCCATCACTAAAAGTACGACGTCCCATTGGTTCTACTAACTATAGGACCCTAGATTACTTGGTCCACTGTGATTGGGTTGGCACCAACCCCACTCATACTTTTCCACTTTGGCTAGCAGCATGCAGAATGGTCAGCCAGGTGCGGGTGCATGTCAGCTCCCCCAGCCTTTCTCAATTATTGCTACAATCAATCATCACTTTGGTGGTCATGTGTCAATTATTTCACTGTGATTGGCCTTGAGATTGCATCTCTATCTGGAAAAGTTCTAATTTCTTTGCATGGCACACCACCATGCGTAGGTGTGAAAGTCCCCCTTCTTCTCGCTCGGCTGGTCACGTGATTCAGACACTGTAAAATCGCCTCATTCTCCATGTAATTCATGTATTTGATTTTCATTTTGTCCACCAGCTCCCTTATGCTTCTTATCTTGACCTTTCTGAGCTGGATATTCTGTGCCTTGCTTCATTAATTGTAGGTACTGTTGGCCTATTTTAGCTGATACAACCTTGGCTTTTTGGCACGATTTGTCTCTGTCTGAGTTTCATTTCTGTATTTTATTCTTGATTTGTTAACTATGAAACTCTCTTCATGCGACCTCTAGTAACCTTTGGTTGATTCTGTCCTTGTACATAGTGGAATTATACTTATGTAACATGCTTCTATTGAGGTAAATATGTATAGGTGGTGCTTGCCACAATCTCTCTTACTACTAAGCATAGCAAACCGCATGCATTTCTAAGCTTTCTTGCGGTTCTAACCGTATGTACACGTGTGAACTAACTGAATATCTTCGTCGTGCTCATGGCATAAGCTTCTTACATTTGACATTGTCCTTTCACTTTACGTTTGCAATGTCCCTTATCCATGGTATTTCGTCTCTTTTCAATATTCGCAGGTCGTCATATCTTCTATATGTGAGTCAGTCCGGGTTCTTGTTGTGTCACCATTCGTCTTCCATTAAGACCTTTTTTGGCTTCTTCAGGGACTGTATTCAGACAATCCTCATTCTGTTTCATTTGTTGATATGGTTTTCTCAATGGATAATTTACTGTCCATGTTTTCTTAGGTGTTGGTACCTCAATGGTTGTGGTTCTTCTGATAGGTACTGGACAGGGCCCCGCTGCGGCTCTCTGCTGGTTTATTTGCTCTTCGTACGTCACATACTTCGGCATGAATGTTTCTCGTACTTCAAAATGGATGGTTGGAGTGCGGGCCATACTTGGGACCTCCGCTACACTCCCCCCTACGGGCGATTCATTGACCACTTTCATTTCTTCCTTTGTATCCATCTTCTTTGTATCCTCTGTATTCACTTTCACTTCATCTTCTGGGTCAATTTTTTACTTCATCTTCTGGGTCCATACATGACGGTCTGAAGAAATTTCTCTTTGGGGTCCATATTTTTATGACTCCTTTTAGACTTCCTGCTGTTTTTACGTGTTCATCTTTGTTCCACATCATTAGTTGACACTGTCCATTTGGGCTGCAATAGATCCATCTTCACACATAATTTCTATGCTTTCTGGGATATCGAAACTTTGTTCCTTCTGGTGCATGAATGCTGGCTTTCACAAAGTCTCTTATTTCTTCATCAGTCAGGTCTTTGGGCTTCTACCCTGGTTTGACATCAATCATGATCTTCATCCCTATGGCCTTTTTCGCCGTTTTCTGACACTGAGAGAATATTATCTTGAGAACACAGAATATGAGCAATATCATTACTAGCAGGGCTCCTAGGAACTTGAATGTGTCTGCCATCCATTGCAGAACCCATGAGACTATTGCTCCAAACCAACTGTCGTCGTCTACTTTGTCAGTTTCCTCAATCATTTGGTTCTGTAGTTTCATCAGCATACCTATGGCCTCTGTTAGAGTTCCATTTCCTTCATCGTGAGAAGGTATAAATGTGCAACATGATTCTTCTATTTTTGCACAACGCCTGCATCCATAGCTATGATCATGTCAAGAACATATCTGTTCTGGAAAGTCATTAGTCGTATCGCTCTTAACTCTCCCTTGATTGCGTTGAAACCCTTTATGGTTGTGTCGATGGTCTGCAATAAATCCCATCTGGTTATCTGCAACCATTTAGTATTTGCTCCAACTTGAATTCTTGGCATGAAAATTGTCGTGAACACTGAGGAAGTCTGACTGAGCAGCCTATGTTCATAAGGGATATCATCAAAGGCTTCTATGGATTTGGCAGAAAAGTAATTCTCTCGCTTTATTCGGTTCATCAATTACACAGATCTCTTCTTCTTCAGGTGAGCGTCTGCTTTCGGGAAACTGTCATTATTCAGGTCATTTTTCGGAATCACCAATGCTGAAACGTGGACATTCACTATTGTGCATATACCTCCGCAGTTTCTCGGCAGTATGATATATGCTTTGGATCCACATGCCCAATAATGATCCATGAACACTGCAGTACCGTGTACCATTCCTGGATGTCAAAAACTCATCCACTGTTCTGATTCTCCACCATCTTCCTTGTACCATTATTCCTGTAGCAGAATGTTGGTCTTTCCAATGGTATTATCTGCAAGGGTCCTCCTCCGCTTTGACCCATGTTAGCAGTTTTGCAAGCTTCGGCCACAATGGCTTGCATCCATTCTGTACTATGTCAATGGTGCCTTGGTAACGACCAATGACCATCCATGCTCTGCATATCATTACTCCTTTCTCCCATCCGTCTGGTGAAAGCACTGTTCCCCAAAATTGCATTTGGCCTCTGTTCTTCCACTTTCGAGCCTCTTCTGACATCTTTCCTTGAATGTTTAGTTTGTGATTTGCTTCTCTTCTTATTTCTGCTCCTTTAAATCAAGGCTTCTCGTATCTGATCACAATGTGTTTCATCTTTCCATTGTTCCTTGTCTTAATGTCCTGGACATAATCATCTTCATTTGGATCAGTTGCTTCAGTTGCCCATTTCAGTGAGGCATCACTTCCCATAAACTGGCCTCTGGTCTTGCACATTGCTACGTGTGATAGACAGTGTGCTGTCTGGACATCAATTTCTACAGCTACAAAGATTGTTGACTTCCCCATGCTGTAAGGTAGGAGTGCACAAACAAAGCATTCCCCCTCTGAATTCTCTCTTCCAACTTCTTTCATACAATGGTACCATATGTTATTTCCCAAATGTGCTGTGCTGTCCAAGTAGTCGTTTAGCTCACTATCATCTCTTTGTATGCTTCTCTTGATTCTTAAGGTTTTCATGTAGTCTGATATAACTACGTCCTTGAATGCATCCTTATGGCTTCTTCTTGCTGGAGGATTCTCAGGTATCCTAATACATGGTGAAGGCATCTTCATCTGTGCCAGTCGAGTAGAGGAAAGTCTGGCAATTCTTTCCTTGTCCTCTTGTCTTTCCCTAGCTCTGGTTATGAACGACCATATTGATTCTGCTATCATCTGTGCTTGTGAGATTTTCTCTGGGCTTGCACTTGCCTCTTTCAGTGCTGTATCAGGGGTGTTCATTAATGTTGTTTCAGTTGGCTTCCTCTGCAACTCCTTTTGTCTCTTCACTAGTTCAGCTTTCTTCATTTGGTTTTTAACTTCACTTATAGTAGAGCTTCTCATTGTTGGCTTTCCAACCTTCCCGTCTTTGGCATGTGGTTCTGTATTTATTGACACTAGCAAATAACAAGGGGAGTCCTGGGAGACTCTCTGCCAGACATGAGTCCTGGTTACAAGAGCCTTACCCAGAGTCTTTAGCCCACTATTTTTCACAGCAAGAAATATCCTAAACATATCAGTCTTTGTCCTGCCCTGGGGAAGTCCAGCACCGAAATGCTAGGCAATTCTCCTCTGAACAAGAGTACCAACAGCAACCCCAGGCATGTGTTTCAGTCAGGTTGAATCTCATCAGTAGGGTTTAGCTGTGCTTATCTAAGAATAGTCCACGTCTGGATTGCCCCAGTAACTTAGGGTGAGACCCAAAGCTACTTGAAATATGCAAATAACAATGGGTGTCCTGGGAGACTCACTGCCAGACATGAGTCCTGGTTACAAGAGCCTTACTCAGAGTCTTTAGCTCACTATCTTTCACAGAGGAGAAATATCCTAAACATATCAGTCTTTGTCCTGCCCTGGGGCAGCCCAGCACCGAAATGCTAGGCAAATCTCCTCTGAACAAGAGTACCAACAGCAACCCCAGACACATGTTTCGGTCTGGTTGAAACTCATCAGTAGGGTGTAGCTGTGCCTCTCTAAGAATAGTGAGCAAGGGGTCCACATCTGGATTCCCCTAGTAACTTAGGGTGAGACCCAAAGTTACTTGAAATATGCAAATAATAATGGGTGTCCTGGGAGACTCTCTGCCATACATGAGTCCTGGTTACAATGATTTGACACTAGACCTGGTGTGTGGGCATTCATCATTTGCATGTGTTTGGTTGTCAGTAACCTCTTTCATTCTTACTCTACCGACCCTGTCTCCGGCTTTTCAATTTGTTTGTTAGTGTGTGTGTCATTGCGAATCACATTTATCTCAAGTTCACTCATTCCGCTATCAGACCTTCTAGGGACTGGAATGACTATGTGCCTTTGTTGGCTTCATGCGTACATCATTAGGTGGGTGCACTGGATTTGGAACACTTTGTGCACCAATAAAAAATGCAGTTTTAATCATCAGTGACTGTAAAACAATGATATATGCAATGCATAGGTACATGATTCCTCTATAGGTTAATCTACGACACTTCCGGAACAATAAGAGCGTCTCTCCTCCTGAGGGATGACAGGATTACTACTTTGGTTTCCCATCTCGATCATCTGAGGAAAGAAACTAACTTTGAATACACTCTTAGACAATATTATCTCTAGATTCTGCCGTTTCTGCTTGTGGGTTGCAGGTACTGAAACAATCGTGCTTCTTTGCCTGGACACTGGATTGTCTATTGTCTCTGGATACAGTTCTTTTGTTCAGTTATGATCAATTCAGCAAGTCTCTTTACTGTGCATGTTCAAAGTACATGAGCTCCCAATCGATTCCTCTAATCTGTTTCACTCCAGAAGACATGTCGTCCTTGTCAGTAAGAGTGAAGTCTCTGGCAATAACTTCTCAATCTGTCCCTCAGCGGAAAGTTTAAAATCTTCTCAGATAGTTCTCTTGATGGTTGGAAATTTCGACCTGCAACACAATACCATACAAGAGCATGCTCATCTGTGTAGAATTATCTGGGTCTCTGATGAATGGGAGGACGTCAACACCGACATGTCTCCCCACAAGTTCTGGAAAATCCTCAATTAGGCAAAAGAAGACGTTGCTGTCCAATCCATCTTTTGGTGACAGGGACATTTGTCCTGCCCTTGCTAAAGTTTGGAACTGTTTGCCCTTTACTCACTGTGAGCAGTTTCTGCAATCTCGATGTGTGAAGAGCAACCTGGATGATAATTCCGTTCAGGATTATACTTAAATGCTCTGTGTTTGCTGGATCTCGAAGAAATTGTCAACACGTCCATGTTTCTCCAAACAAGATCTGGACATTCTTCAATTAAGCGAAAGAACAGCATGCTGATAAGCCTATTTGCTTCTTCTTCTGCTTGGGACATTTGTTTTTTTCCTCTCTGTACTCCGGAAGCAGGAGGAACTGCTCAGCAATCATAGTGAGCAGCCTCCTTATTGTCTTTTCGTTTTCAGGATCTTGAAGAAATTCAGAGATGCTGGTGAGCCTCCCCACCAATGACTGGTATGACCTTAAGACTAAGTCAAAATAACTCAGGACGTCGTTGGTGATGTTGCTACTGTGGGAAACCATAAGTGATTCCCAATAATGTTCCTGTCTGGAAAGAATCTGGATACTGTATTTTCTTCCAATTTGTGTGTCCTCGATCAAAATTAGGCATATCCCTTTCTTATCAAGGCTTCAGTGTGCCTCAGTGCAAAGTTCAAAGTTAATAACCTCTGTTGTGGCTTATGCATGCAATTCTCTTCTTCACCCTACAAATAGGATGCACAGAGTGTCCGTTTTTATGTCCTTATCCCCTTTTTTTGCTCAGAGGAAATGTCTGAAATTAAACCACAACTTTGCACAAAAGTTCTTTGCCTTCGCCTTGCTCATCATGCATCCTTCTTCCTCGTCATGGATCTCGTCTGCACGTGCTGCGGTTCTTCCCCGTCGTCTGTAGTCTCTACACGTTGGGGTGTGGGCGGGGGGCCTTCTCCGATGTATGGCTTGATGTCACCCAGAAAGATCCAAGCTCTTCTTCCTTGTAGCTTGACTGCAGAGGGAGTGATGTCTTCCATTGTGAAGGGACCGTTAAACCTTGACTTGTCCCACTTCTTTCTCATGTGATTCTTCACCAGGACCGTGTCTCTAGGGAAGATTGATGGTACACATAAACTCTGAACTATGTCTGCAGTAGTATCTCCTTCTGTGTTCTGTGCTGCCCTGCACCCTTTTTGTCGTTGCTGCAGCTGGCCTGTAAGACAAGATGTCATGCAATTCAAGTAATTTTGCATTTCAGACCCTAAGATTTCTCCTGTTGGCTGGGCATCACATCTAGCTCTGTCTCGGGGTGTCAGGGGAGTGCGCATCATTCTGCCTGTTGCTATTTTGTGTGGCGTTAGATGATGGTCAGAACCAGGCTGATTTCTGAGGGCATACAGTACCAGAGGAAGGCAGTGTAACCATCCCTTCTTCAGAGTAAGCTTCAACTTGGCTATCCTTTCGTTTAACAAGACGTTGAGCTTCTCATATATCCCATTACCTTGCGGGTGTTACGCCGACGAGAACTTGTGCTTTATACCAAGCAGAAAGCTATTCTGTTCAAAGACTTTGTTAACAAAGGGAGCCCCATTATCTGATCTCATAACCTCACATACTCCCCACCTGAGAATTACCTCTCTCACCAGAAATGTGGCCACACAGGTAGAGTCTGGGTGTGTACATGGACCTGCTTCTATCCATCTAGAGAATGGACACACCACAAAAATTAGGTACCTGTACCCATTACATACTTGAATCATATCGACCTAATCGACATGCAAGGTCTGAAAAGGTCCATTGGGACTTGGGATGACTCCTCTAATTACTCGTAGTGTATTCCCAGCTGTGAACTGTTGGCAGATTATACAGTTCACCATAAAAAATGCAACATGCTCTGCTAAATTCTGTATGAACCAATCTACAGCGAGAGTTGTCGTGAGATTCTCGTTTGTCATGTGAGCTGGATATTGCAACTGTTCCAATGCTAATTTTAACAGGGCTATAGGCATTACTGGTTTACCAGTGCTGTATTGTCGCCACAAGCTTTCGGAGGGGTTTAAAGAACACCCTCAACACTTTCAGAGGTTCTTCCCCTCCTGTGGAGCCTCCCCTTGGAGTTCCATCAACTGGCTCTGCCCCATATTATTGTATCTCTCAGGTTCACTTTGTGCAACAATCATTTTTTCATTTACATCAGTTATTTCCACATTCATTATGGTTTTGTCTTTGGATGCCATCCACTTGGCCTCCGTGTCTGCGGCTTGATTTCCTCGTGAGATAAAATCTGTCCCCTTCGTGCGGGCGGTGCATTTCATGACTGCTATACCCACAGGGCGCTGTAGTGCCGTAATGAGCCTATCGAATTGGGCTACGTGCTGCACTGGCGTGCTGTCTGCTCGGAGGTAGCCCCTCCTTTGTTAGGCCTGCGTGCACTGTCGATGTCACATAGACGGAGTCACTGTAAACATTACTTCCTGGTCTGCATGATTCTCAATCACGAGTATCAATGCCAATAATTCTGCCAATAATTCTGCAGTTTGTGCTGAATAATGAGATGGTAATCGCGTACTAATGAGTACTCAAAATTCTCAGTTTGCTGTGTGCTTCACCACAGCAGTGCCTGTATATCTTTGACCATCGTTTTGATCGATTCTTGAGGAACCGTCAACGAAGACAATTTCTCCTTCTGCCAATGCATTTTCTTTCACTCTGGGAATCTCATCATAAAATTCTTCATAATTTGCGCAGTCATGTATTGGCTCTCCTTCAGTGACTATTTTAATTGATGGATTTGATCTGATCACTGCATAAGCAGAAGCTCTCTGAGATGTCAATGTGCCCTTTGGTTTCTCTAAAATGGCAAATAGCGCGTGCTCGACGTACAACATCATGGCGCATTCCATCACAATGGTTGTAGCCTTTTCTATGGCGAACGCTGCGGCAGCTAAACTTTGTTTGCAGGGGAAGTGGCCTCTCATCACTGGGTCCAAATTCCCACTGTAGTATGCCAGGTGCTTGTACCCCAATGTGGTTCTCTGTGTGAGCAC
Source organism: Ambystoma mexicanum (assembly GCF_040938575.1). Classification (NCBI taxonomy): domain Eukaryota; kingdom Metazoa; phylum Chordata; class Amphibia; order Caudata; family Ambystomatidae; genus Ambystoma; species Ambystoma mexicanum. The sequence continues at coordinate 721,588,329 of NC_090921.1, forward strand.
TGCCATCATAACACTGCCATTTGTGTGTGAAAACAAGTAGAATTCCTCTGCATAATTGGGAATCCCTAAAACTGGCACTGTGCAAATGGCTCTCTTGAATTCAGTTAACCCTTCTTCTATGGTCTCAGACCATTCAATTTTTCCTGTCGTCACCTGTACCTTCTTTAGGGCCTGTAACAAGGGCTTGGTATATGAGCTGTAGTCAAAGACCCAAGCTCTGACATAATTGCAAAGACCTAAGAAACTCTGCATATATTTTATTGTGCGTGGCTTAACTGTGTTCAGTATGGCTTCAGCCCTTTCAGGGGTAAGTTTTTCTCCTCATGTGAGATCAGCTGGCCTATGTACACTTCTTGCTGACAATATTGTAACTTTTCTTTGTCAACTTTATATCCTTTCTCAGCCAATATAGTCAAAAGCTGAATAGAATCGCGTCTGCATTTTTCCTCTGTCGGGCTGCAAATTAGGATGTCATCCACATACTACAAGACAACACTCTCTAATGCAATATTGCTTAAGTCCATCTGCAAGACTCTGTAGAAAATTGAAGGGGACTCACAGCACCCCTGGGGCAACCTCGTGCTTTTCAGACGCATCTGTCCGAATGTAAATGACGTCAAATCTTGTGAGTCTTGGTGCAATGGGATTGAGAAAAATGCATTTTTCAAGTCAATCACTGTGAAATATTTTGCCTAAACTGGTATATTAATTAATTAATGTATTTAATGTGATTTAGTTTAAGTAAATTAAACTTTACACATATCGAAAAACAAACATACACAATGGGTAAAACAGAATAAGAATAAAGTACACAATATCAATATATATACATCTTCACATGATTACACAGTTAACAAGATACCTTCCTGTATCAGCCACAGGAAATGTTTAAAAGAAGGTATATTACATAGGATTGTGGCCGGGTTAGGGACTAAAGGGAACTCAACCACTACAATATCATTCATCAGGCGTAAATCTTGAATTAGTCTCCAAGACCCTCCTTTTGATTTTTTGATAGGGTAAACTGCAGTATTGCATAATGACTCTGATGTCACTAAGATGCCCTGTTCCATCATAGCTGAAATTGTCTTGAAAATTCCTTTGTCTGCTTCCCTATACATGGGATACTGTCGTACTTTGAGTAAAATTGCTCCTGGCTTCAATTTAATCCTTACTTCTCCTACTCCTTTCAATAAGCCTACATCATAGGGGCCTGTGGTCCATGCTGAGACAGGCACATGGGCCATGTCATCCTCAAAATATTCAGGATGATTCTGTGCCAACATCATTCTCTGAGGCACTTATCTTTTGATCATTTTCGCCCAGAAAGTGAGATTTACCTCAACTGTTGTTTCTTCTCCATCTGCTTGCTCGTCAAACAGATCATCATCAGTGACGTCAGACAATCTGTGCCCTTCGTCAATGGCG